>NC_061773.1:5502500-7902500 GCF_022458985.1 Mugil cephalus
AGCTACACGGCTTTATTCCCATAGCACCAGTTGGTACCAGGAGTTACTCCCCACAGCAATACCAAAATATTAAGGTGAGTGAGATTAGTTATAATATGTAAAAACAGACAGAATTGTACCATTAACGATGTGTGATGCTACATAAATTACACTGCTAAGTATTAACTTAAGTAGTCAAATATCTAATGTCTATTAAAACGTTCAATCAAAAGCCAAATGTACTTTATCTCACTTTAGGCATCTTCTAATGATGCATGTACCCTTTATTGCCACAGTTGTGGTGCTGTCAGTATTATTACATTGTTATGCAGTGATTTCTCCAGTTACAGTAAATTTTAACCCACAGTTCATCAAAACGTTGTGGGCACCTTCACACTTTATGTTGACATTGGCGTGGATACGTGTTACATTTTGCAGTCTCCCTCTCTGACTTCTCGCCTCTGTACTTTTCAGACACCAACTCTAATCGTGTACGGAGCCCTCGACACAAACCTGGGGGCCCAGTCCCACAAGAACCTCATACAGCTTCCACATCACTCTGTGCTGAAGTTAGAAGGAGCTCGCCACGCTTGCTACATGGACAAACCCAGAGAATTTCACCAAGGACTGATCGAGTTCCTCAGCAAGCTGAAGTGAGACGTTTAGAGGCAGTAGACAATAGGGGGGAAAAAAGGAAGCCAAGAATAAGATGAAAAGGCAACACTCGTCCTGAGTTTTGTGCAGGGTGAAGATGAGATTACAGCTGAGTAAGAGAGAAGAGCTCGTGCACAACTACTGTTGGCTGTTGAAAAGCTTAAATTTAGTGTGAAGACAGGTCACAGGAAGAAGGCTTGGTTTGAAAAGAAAGTTAATAGTACTTTACTTCAGATGTTGCTGTTGAATGAATGTGTTATTTTTTTCTGTGTCATCGTGACTAGTTCTGCTTGTTGTAAAACAAATAGCGTCAGACGTGTAACTTGGTGAATTTTGTTCCATGTGTTCCATCACGTGCCCCTCATTGCATGTACAAACATGAACTGTGTTTGTGTTACCATTTGTTAGGTGACATGTAGGTAACTGCAAATATACAAGCGGTTACTTGTATTTAAGAGCTTTTACTGAGTTTCACATTTGACAGACTTGTATTCTAAGATCTGGTAACCATTCCAGCTTCCCACAAGCATGTACTGTTCTCAACAAACAGAACTGATACATGTTGTAATAAAAAAAAGTGTATAAAAGAGTATGGATCATATAAAAATGACTTAAAAGTAAAAGAAAACACGTTTGTATATAGTGCTGATAAAGTTCAGTGTAATATATTTGCAATAAGTTTGGACAATCATGCAAAAGAAAACTTAAAGATGTGTGCATTGCTTAAAATAAAAACAAAAAATGGGTGTTTGGTATGTTCTACTTGATGTGTTGGGAACTGAACAGATGCTATTTACAAGACTTGCTCTCTGGACATTATTTTTCTGCAGGATCACAGTGCTTCATTTGTCTTTGTTCAAAAAGTCGTGTGAGAAAGTTTCATCTTTTCTCCTATGATTAATAACTTGCTGTATTTAAGTGAAGTGTGGGAAAGCATATGTATTTACCTTAGCTTTTTTAATGTTTCCATACATAATTACTATATTAAGCAGGAGATAAAGTGTGAAAGTGCTCATGCACAGCTGATGCTGGCTGTTAGAAAGCTTAAGTTGCACTTTATTTTGTTTTCTCAGCAGTACTGACTCCTGTGTTGAGAGGCCTGAATAAGCAGAAACTTTGCACTAATACAGAAACATACTAAGAGGTCCACTTATGATGGCGTCAGACTATTCTATGACACTCTATGCCACAAAGTGTGTCACAGAAGAGACAACTAACAGCACTCCTGTGGCCGCTCTTTGCAAACTTTAAAACTATTAAAAGTTATTGTGGAATTTGATGTCTTAAGCATAACTGTAGCTTTAACTGTCACAGCATAAGTAGATCAAGAAAAACAGTATGATGAAGTGTTCCTGTTATTTAGTCCAGCCCACTGACTAAAGTGGAGTTGCCAAAAAGTAAAAGAAACATATAATCTTTTATTTTTCTCACATTTGGCATGAAGTAATAAAATTATATTAAAAGTAATAAAGTCACTTTTATAGAAGTACTGACATTATTAGATAAAAACAATAACAATTACCTTTTCCGACAGTTGAGTTGGGCTCCTTGAGCTTATAGGACACTTGTGTGGTTGAAACTATTGTTATCGGCATCGTATGAATGTGGACTGAACTGATCCAATACAGCTTTAAAAAAGAAACCATCATATTTATTGCTCTTCATCTCAACTTTTGTTATTGGCAGCAGGCCTGACTTTGCACACAATATGCTGCTTTTTCCCACTCACATTTGTTTATTTCTTGCTCTTTGCCCTCCTTCTTGCCCCTGGAGATGAGTACTTTTTTTCTGATTTTTGATTCTGACCCTAGAATCGCCTCTGAACACAAAGCCAGTTAAATACTCTCATACAGAAACTGTGTGAGAAGTAGAAGAAGAATCCTCTTGGTAGTTAAAAAAAGCATTTTTTTGCACTGATTTAAACTTATTTAGATTTCAGTTTTTGTAGTGTTTGGGATGCCAGTTTATCATAGCAGAGTCAAGAATAAGAATTCTTACAAAATTAGTCAAGTCGTTGCCAAGTCCTACTTGTCTTACAAAAGTCCTACAAACACGAAGTTGCCACAGAGCTGATACTATCTAACAGTGGCAAGTGAAAGATTGTGGTTATTTTCTATAACGTTATATTATTATGGGAAAAAATGCAAATTCATCCCGCGACAGGGCTTTTATTTTGAAGGGGCGTAGACAGGACTCAGCAGTCAGCTGACACAGTGAAGCAAGCTGCAGCCACACTTCACTGAGCAGGAGCACAGGGTGAGTACTGTCACAACAACTAATCGGCGATGGTGTTATACATGAATACAGCTTATATGGCGTCCTGTAATGTGACCTGGCTGCCTCCAGCCTCGGTTAGTCGCAGTTTAACACCAGCTAGCCTCGGTTAATCGGTGCGTTTCCTCCGCAGCAGGTAGTGAACTGGTTCCAGCTTTAACCGGATCCAGAGCAAAGACTCGGCGATTAAATGTTTCTGTGCTTCACTCTTAACCATATCGTCCGTAATGTCCCCAGGACAGACACAAGACCACACCATGCTGCCTGACAAAGACGGTCCAGGTGTTGGAGGGGGACAGAGCTACCCTGAGGGAGAGGACCCCTCTGTGAGTCTCTTCAGAGACTACCTGCGTCTCAGAACTGTCCACCCTGAGCCCGACTACGGTGAGATTCCTCTATCACTGTACCACACATGAACCCACATCACCTGGACACGTTACAGGACCCTGTCATTTTAGTGTGTCGTATGTTTCTATTATTTTGACGGCCCCATTTTACTGCATGAGACTAAATAACGTGAACTTGTTTGATTGAGCACAGCTCCACCAGGCTGCATCCTCCAGAAGTTTAATTACCACCTTTCTTATGCTGTTTCAACACAAACTAACTCTATAACTGTCCTGAAGCTCAGATTTAATTCTCTGGTTTTCATGGTGGACTTAATGTTTTGGCGAAGGAGCGCACACCGATCATGCATAACATTATAACCACAACAAGCATCCACCAGAAGCACAACGCAGTCAGAAACACCTTAACGGAGGTACACACCAGTCAGGCATAACATTATGACCACCTTCCTAATGTTGTGTAGTCTCCTTTGTGTCTCCAAAACAGTTGTGACCCGTCAGAGAATGGACATGGATCTTCTGAGGGTGTCCTGTGGTGTCTGGTGACAGGATGTTGTTAGTGGGGTCTTTGGGTCCTATGAGTTGAGGGGATGGGCCTCTGTGGATCATCTCAGAGATACTTGATCAGTTTGGGGATCTGGTGAATTTGGAGTCCAGGTCAACACCTTGTGCTGTTCTTCATGTTTGTTTGTGTGTGTGTGTGTGTGTGTGTGTGTGTGTGTGTGTGTGTGTGTCAGGCTGCCTCCTCCTGGCCATTGCTATGGGGTGGGTGGTACTAACATCCACATGAATGCCAAGTCCAAAAGTGTCTCAGCAGAACATTGATTTGTCACATGATGGCCAATGTTATGTATTTGTCAGCATTTGTATTTACTAGTGTACCTAATGAACTGGCAAGTAAGTGTATTTGACAAAATGCACTGGAAGTAAGCTAGCTGTGATTTACCTGCATGAATGACCTAACTTTATATTCTATCTTTTATCAAAGTTCAGGTCTTATCTGCATCAGTTACACATTAAAGGTTGTGGCCGACTCAGCAGTTCCACTTCCCAACTCACAGATCAGAGCTTTTGGATCGTTTTGGATCCTGTGTAGTAAAAAGTTGTGTCCCTCGTTAAGGCTAATTTTTAGCTCGCACCCTCAGTTTAGGAGTATAACATGAACGACTTGTAAAAGACCGTGCATCTGGGAGGGACTGCCTCAAACTTTTAGGCTACTTTCCTGCCATGGTTGGCTCCTCATTCTTACCTAAAATTGGAAAAATGCAGAAGTGATAAGTGCAAGCTTCCATTTTCTGTCTTGGTTTTCTATGATGTTAGCAAAATCCAAATGCTCCAACACAACTAACAGCAGCAGGAGTCATGACAAAGAATTCATTCTCATCCATTAATTTTTAAACAGACTGTTCTGCTATCTGTTTATTCATTTATAGATGCTGCTCTAAGATTCCTGGACAGAATAGCAGAGGAGCTTCGGCTACCCATGAAAAAGATTGAGGTAATATAATCCATGTAGACAGTAGTTGTTGACAAGGACCTGGCACACATTGCCAAAAACTCTTCCTGTCCGTCTCTGGTTAGATTTGCCCAGGCAGAGTCGTGTCGATCATGACGTGGGAAGGGACGAAGCCCACGTTAAAATCCGTCCTACTGAATTCCCACACAGATGTTGTGCCCGTTTTCCAGGTATGTCGCCTGTCTCCGGTTATGGCGTTGTAATCCTGTTATTACCTCTCATAGACATGAAAAAAACGGATTTGATATCAATCTCTTCTCCAGGAACATTGGAAATACGATGCTTTCAGTGCTTTCAAAGATGCAGAGGGCAACATTTATGCCCGAGGAACACAGGACATGAAATGTGTAACTATACAGTGGGTATAAACTGCCTTGATAACTTGTTTTATGAAACAGGATTTGTGCTCTAGTGTTGTTGTGATCCACACTTGTTATTAAAACCCCGCTCACTCAACCTGCATACAGTCAGTCCACACTCCAGTCCCTGATTCCGTCACGTATCCGCTGTGTCTGCTTCTGTTCTCCGTAGGTACATCCAGGCGGTCAGAAGACTGAAGGCGGAGGGACTGAAGCCGATGCGCACTGTTCATCTGATGTTTGTTCCAGGTAAAGGTGTCACAGCTGTGGTTCGATTAGTCTGGAAGACCGTGAAAAGGTTGGGTAGCAAGCTGCAGGAGGAAACATGAAACGTGTCAAAGTTATTTATTTCGTAGCAAATTAACGAGGGAACATAGGAAAATAAAGAGGGTTAGAAGAAACACAACGTTCAGCCACAACATTAAAACTACTGACAAGTGAAGTGATAATCTCATTAGAATGCAGTGTTCTACTGGGAAACCTTTCAGTCCTGGCATGCGGATATTACTTAGACACATACCACCAACCTAAATATTATTACCAACAAGGAGGGAGAGACACGTACTACACCCCTGCTTCCAGAGCAGGAAGCAAGCTTACGGTTGTGACCTGAATGATCACAAACTTAACACTGAACCCACAGTCTGTAGTTGTTAGTATAAAAATGTGCTTAACATGGCAATAAAACATATAAAACTAGTATAAAACACATTAACTGGTTTCCACCAGTCAGTTATTGCACGTTGACCGTCGTGGAAGTAGAGTTCAGACCGACTGTCTGCCAGTGGCAGATGGAGATTGCGTCACTGCAGGAATTGCGTGCTTAAATTTGTTGTTCAGGCCTCAGTAGAAGTGACAAATTAGACCTCTGTCAGCGGTTGCGTTGCCATTGTCCAAGTGCAGTGGTGTGGCATTTAATCTTTCTTAGCTGGTAATTAAACAGCAGTAGGTGGTGAAGAGGAACAAACTGGCAAAGAGAGCACAAGACCTTCTCCGTTCAGACAAGCCTCGCTCAATGCGCGTGCGACCGTCTGTATTGTTTTCTGAGGCTGATGGCGCGTGTGCCGTTTTGTCTATTTACCACACAAAGGCTTTGATTCAAGTCTGCATAAATTGAACTGAAACAACACTCCATTCAGCAAATAGGAAGAACAGGCCAGTGCCAGTAGGCTTTTGGAGAACAAGCTGTGTTTCATAGAGTTTGCTGACTTTGCGTTACAGTCAGTGTTTCTCCACAAAGGTTCAGCCTGAGCAGAGGTCGAACCGGCCGTAATTATTAAACTCCTCTCTGTGGATGTGGATTAAAGGGTTGTTGGCAGCTGAAGCTGGTTGCCAGGTATGAGAGGTTTGAAACGTGATAATATGACTTTACTAATAAAAGATGTATGTGTGTGTGTGTGTGTTGTTTTTTTTTTTCTTTCAGATGAAGAAGTCGGAGGTCACAAGGGAATGGAAACATTTGTGACGCACCCAGAGTTTCAAAAATTAAACATTGGCTTTGCTCTCGATGAAGGTAAATAAATAACTGCTGACAATATATTTCAAAAGTTAATGGATTTATGTCCCTCTGTTGAATCCTATGTTAAAACTAGGGTCATATGTTGGTTTTAAATCATGTTCAGAGTAAAATTGCCTCATAAAAGACATCACCAAACAGTTCCGGTTAAAAATAACTACTAAATAATTGCGCAAGCTACAGGATTAATCTGCAGGTAACCATAGCAACAAGGCTTGTGCTCTGTGCTCTGGAACTAAGCAAACTAACTACAAAGAAACTTTCTCAATAAGGTGATGGTTTAGAAAAATCTTTTTTTATTTTGGTAGGTGATGCTGTTGTTGTAGCATCCTTTGCTTCCACCCCACACCTTAAATCTCTAATCAGACATTATCACTTCTGTGGGTTTGGGGGTAAAATACAGACTAATGAGGCAGGATGATATCATTAAAAACATGAAGATAATTTACAAGCATTTGTGCATCTGTTTGCACATAAAAGAGAGAGAGACATAACAAAGATTTCCAGGCACGCTCCAATTCGGTGGCAATTTACTTGCTCGTCTGAAATAATTTTTATGAATAATATTCTGTTTTTAATCAGTGAACCTTATTGTATATTATCCTTTTTTGTGAAGGATTACACAGTCAGTTACACAAAAACCGATTTAAAGATTGTAAACTTCTGGACTGAGACCATTTGATCTGCTGTCTGAGAGACTATGTGCTCACCAGCCTATTAAAGTCTGACAGCCAAAATAAAATGGAGAAACCCAGATGCATGAATGAAATAACTTCTGTCCTTTTGCTCCACATACTTTCTCTTGGCATACTTCTCTTTAACAGTATTTTGCTTTGTGGTTTGTGTAGGTCTGGCAAATCCTGGCGAGGCGTTCACCGTGTTTTATGGAGAAAGGAACCCCTGGTGTAAGTGTAAAACACAGTGAACATGAGGCCTTCGTACTTGTTTCACATTTCACCAAATTTCAGTTTAAAGCTCTGATGAGTGATGAAGTCGATGATGAATAAAGCAGGGTGGCTTCTGCTTTTCAGGGATTACGGTCCACTGCCCAGGTAGTCCAGGTCATGGGTCTCGGTTTGTGGAGAATACAGCTGCTGAAAAGCTGGTAAGTGTCTGTGTCATGTTACCGAAAGAAAACCTGTTGTTACAACGACTGATAGAACTAGTCACTGACAGCCCTTATCTTGTTGCTTTGTTGACAGCGGCAAGTTATAAACTCCTTTCTGGACTTTAGAGAGAAGGAGAGACAAAGGTGAGATAGACATTGCCATATATTCTATCTGGAATCACTGATTTTATTATTAGCTTTGGAGTTTGTGATGCATATCTTTGTACAACAGTAAATTGCATGTTAGAAGCTGCTCACAAAGTCTGTAAATGTTAAACTTTCTAACTGCGCAGGAAGGGTTTAATTAACTTGCTGATCTACACTGAATTGCCAAAAGTATTCATTCATCCATCCAAATAGCTGTTAATTCAGGTGTAAAAATCACTTCCATGGCTACAGGTGCATAAGAGGAAGCACCTAGACATACAGACTGCTTCTACAAACATTTGTTAAAGAATGGGTCGATTTCAGGAGTGGTACTGTGATAGGATACCACCTGAGCAACAAGTCCAGTGGTGAAATTTCCTCAGTACTAAATATTCCACAGTCAACTGTCAGTGGTAGTATAACAAAGAGGAAGAGAAGTGGCCACGTAAAATGACAGAGCAGAGTCAGTGGATGCTGAGGCCCATACTGCACAGTGATCACCAGGTTTCTGCAGAGTCAGTCACTACAGACCTCCAAACTTCATGTGGTCTTCAGATTAACTCAAGAACAGTCTGTAGAGAGCTTCATTGAATGGGTTTCCATGGCGGAGCAGCTGCATCCAAGCCATACATCACCAAGTGCAATGCAAAGCGTTGGATGCAGTGTTGTAAAGCACCACCACTGGACTCTAGAGCAGTGGAGGCGTTCTCTGAAGTGACCAATCATAATCCTCCATCTGGCAGTCTGATGGACCAATTTGAGTTTGGTGGTTGCCAGGAGAACAGTACTTGTCTGACTGCAAGTGTGAAGTTGGTGGAGGGGGGATTATGGTGTAGGGTTGTTTTTCAGGAGTTGGGCTTAGTCCCTTAGTTCCACTCAAAGGAACTCTGAGTGCTTCAGCATACCAAGAGATTTTGGACAATTTCATGCTCCCAACTTTGTGGGAACAGTTTGGATATGAACCCCTTCCTGTTTCAACATGACTATGCATCAGTGCACAGAGCAAGGACCATAAAGACATGGATGAGAGAGTTTGGTAGTGTTGGAAGAACTTGACTAACCTGCACAGAGTCCTGATCTCAACCCAGTAGAACAGCTTTAGGATGAATTAGGTGAAGGCTGTGAGCCAGGCCTTCTCAGCCAACATCAGTGTCCGACCTCACAAATGTACTTCTGGAAGAATGGTCAAAAACCCACTCCTAAACCTTGTGGAAAGCCTTCCCAGAAGAGTTGAAGCTGTTGTAGCTGTAAAGGGTGGTGACATCATATTAAACCCTATGGATTAGGAATTGGATGACACTTAAATTCCTACGCGTGTAAAGGCAGTTGAGCGAAATTTGGGCAATATAGTGCATTTATAGCTGGCGCCTCCAAGACCAATACTACTAACTTGTTTTTATGAACTCTGTACAGTTAAAGTGGTTAATTCATGTTCAGAGCTGAGGAATGTAAGCAGCTCTGATTAATGGATGACACTGTTGCGGCAATGATCTCCCACCTGTGCTCAAACTCGTTTAGAGTGTAGAGTGTAGGTCGCACTCTAGAAATGGGGACGGCGTTATTCTGGTTTAAACATGTGTTGGACATTAAACGGATGTTTACACGTAGCAATACCTAACACTTACAACGGCTCAAGAAATACTCTTAGACTACAGATGTTTGTTGTAGCACCTTGTTTACACAGGTCTTTCCAGGAACCTTTCAAGGAGATTACAAACTGACCTCACGAGTTCTAATTTAGTTTATAAACTGATTTGTTACAGAACTTCGTACTAGAAAAATAGGAGACCTTACTCATGCTCGTGTGTGGTATGTGTGAAAGAAGGCACTGTATATGTGTGCAAGGGACAAGGTGAATATAGACAAAAAGACAAAAACAAAAGGAAAGAACATGAATTATGAGCTAATTTATCTTAATTATGAATACTATGATTATAATAATCCATATGGTGATACCATTATTGCCCTTAACAAATAAAACTTTAACTTAAATGCCAGTTTTAAATCATCATCCTGTTCTTTCCATACAATTACTACAACAATAATTACATCTGCTGGAAACTTTTAATGAAAATATTAGTAAAATATGAATTCAGGCCTGAGTTATTTAAAAGAAATAAAGTTGTGTCCCACATAGTCACAACCAAAAAGGTTGCATTAAGCTGCAATATCAAGTAAACTACTTGTTCTACTTTGGATTTTATAGTTTAATTTCAGTTCTTTCATCACAACCTTGTTTGTGTATTCAAGGCTGAACACCAGTGAGTGTTTCACACTCGGAGATGTCACCACTGTGAATATGACCATGGTCAAAGGGGGCGTGTCCTACAATGTCATCCCACCTGAAATGGACGTCAGCTTTGACCTCAGAATACCACCCACAGTAAACCTACAGGTGTGGTAATGTGCATGTTTTAAGTGTCCATGTAATCGGCTGCTGTAGTCGTGTGAGACGCAGTGATGACGTCCTTGACTCAATGTTGACTCCACATCAATACATTACTACCAGGAGTTTGAACGACAGATCAAGCAGTGGTGTAAGGAAGCAGGGGAAGACGTCACCTATGAATTTGCTCAGGTCAGTGCGCTGTCGCTCAGGTACGAAGCTGCTGTGAGTGTGTTCTTGCTCTTGTTTTTTAAATGGACTAAATTAGCCGCCGTCTGTTTCAGAAACACATGAACCAAAATGTGACATCGACAGAAGAAAACGATCCTTGGTGGAGTGCCTTCAGTGGTGCCTGCAAGGCAATGTGAGTGGACTAACGCATCATCTATGTGTTTTCACCTTTTCTGCATGTTAAAATGAGCTCGGTATAGTAAATTTCTATTTGAAACAGCTACAATAAAATAAAGAAAATAAAGTATAAGCTTTAATTCATGAACAGTTACACCTCTGTTTGAGCTCCATCTACATCTGTGCCTGTAATTCAACACCGGTGATGTCTGTACGCAGTGTGTGCATGCATTTAAACTTGCTGAATACTGTTGGAACAACGCCTCAGCACTACATGACCAAGGATAAAGTGTGTGCATTGTATCGTGTGTCAGTAAGAGTTTTGTACTCTTTTATTTCTGCTTATGCAACCCTTTTAATTCATTCCCTCCGTGAGTCTTCACACATTAGCTGCTAATGTTCACACAGCTCTCACAATTCCTTGTGTTTGAAAGAAACTGCTCCGTCCACAGTGACTCGTTGCATGCGTGTTTCATTTAGTTTGTATTTCACTGGAAATATAAAAGACCGTTTTTTATGCATCTCTAACATGTGCTGTAGCATTGTCAGGACGTGCTTTAGAATTGATTATTCAGGTAACTTTTGGGGGACGCAACCATGAAGACACTGCTGTTGTGTCCTGTTAGCCAAGTCTCATGTTAGTATCTCTGCTGTAGGAACATGACTTTGGAAAAGGAGATCTTTCCAGCGGCTACAGATAGCCGTTTTATCCGAGCGGTGAGTATAGCAGCTGAGTACGCCAAAGAGGAGCAATGAGAAAATTTTCATTCCGTGATTAACTTTTCATTTGTATGACATTTTACATCACTCTTGGAAAGCAGCTGCTGTGTCTTAAGTTCTGTTTGTCCACTAAATCTAGGTGGGTATCCCAGCCATCGGCTTTTCCCCGATGAACCGAACGCCAATCCTGCTGCACGATCACAACGAGTATCTGAATGAGCAGGTTTTCCTCAAAGGCATCAGCGTGTACGAGAAGCTCATCCCAGCTCTTGCCAGCGTTCCCGCCTTTCCCGGCGAGGCTTAGACAAGCCCTCATTTGTAATCCTCTTTAGAACACATTTCACTGATGAGTTGATTATTCAACTTTAGGAATTTGCAAAGATTACCAAAGAATAACAGCGTGTATGTCATTAAGCCAAACTGAGCACCTAGGCTTTGGTACTGTTCATTTCTTATGATTCTCAGGATATTAGCACGGTAAGCTCTGCACTGCACACTTACTGTATGTGTGTGTCATTGATTCAGTGTGCTTGTGTGTACTCGGTTATAACAGTCTTAAAGGAATATCACCGTGTTTTTCATTAGTATGGAAAAATGTACACTACCAGACAAAAGTTTTAGAACACTCCAATATTTCTTTCTTTTTATATTGAACTGTATGCAGATTAATGTTTCGTTTTACTCTGAAATGAAAACATAGAAAAAAAATCATAGAATCAATACATAACCAAAAATATATTCTAAACTTTCGACTCATCACAGTAACCATCTTTGACTAATTTCACATGTCAACACACTTCTTTCTTTCTAAAATGGAAATTTTTTCAGAGAGTTCTTTACAATTTTGTTGCAGAAGTTCCCAGAAATGTGTGTCACCTGTAGGGAGCTTTGCTTTCTCTCTTCTGTCCAGTTCATCACAAACCAGCTCCATGGGGTTAAAGTCTAGAGCCTGGGCCATGGCCCACTCCATGTTTTCAAGCTCTCCATCTTGTTTTTATCCTGAGGTAGTTCTGGCGTAGCTTGGTCTAAAGTTCTGGGTCATTATCTTGCTGTGGGATGAAGCCCTGACCAACTATACCAGAGGATACTGATACTGTTCTAAAACTTTTGACCAGTAGTGTACTTACTGAAAAGCGAGTGTGAATTTGATCGATGATCTCAATTTTCACCTAAACACATGTTTTTAAATTACGATTAATTTTAAATGGATGCTCACAGAGATAGAATCTTATTTAATAAGCTAGCATTGAATAAATATATTTGTTCATTCCTCGTGGTCGTATTTTCTGTGTCTGATGCCGCCCTGACATGCCATTTATAGAAGGAAGCTATGAATGACGAGCAGAAGTGGAGCTGTGTTGTGGAGGAAGATACCTGACTGCCTGCAGCAAAGGCATTTAACCTCCAGCCAATCATTTACATAATGGACATGGCAATAAAAGTTTACCATAACAACATTAATAAAACACTCAATCCATCAGTGCAACCTTCAGGTTATTACCAAGTGCACCCCAAAATTACCATTATGTGCTCCATTTTATGTGCCCCCCTGTGAATTTCAGCATTATGTTCCAAAGGCACTTTGGTGCATTCAGTGAGAATTGAAGGTAGTATTTCATAAAGAGTCATGAAAAGAAACCAAATGCAACATTACAGTATTGTTTGATGCGTCTTTGGGAACGAGGTGTTGGTTGGTTGGTCCAGACTGAAATATGATAATTACTGGGACTGTTTCCATCAAATTGTGCACACATGTCATTTAATAAGCTAGCACTAACTCTAATGAGCTAAAGTTTGGTGATGCTGAACCACCATGAACCTAACTGTAGTTGTACTAAATGAAATGGCAATAACAACCGCATGCGCTAACGTAAAATGGCAATGAATCTTTTCCACCAAACCATTGCTGGGTCGATATTTTGATGTGTATTTAGATACATGACATTCCTAGCAGACTCATTTGTGTTTTTTTGGAAGTGCCTGTTAGAAAATATTAGCATGCTAACAATTACAATCATGCTCACCTGCTTGTCATTAGCATGTTAGCTCTGTACTGAGATTGTTAGTAAGCTAACATTAAGTGATTAACATGTCAGGAGAGTCTCAGTTTTTTTGTTTGTTTTGTTTTGCTTCGCACCTTTTCACTATTTCCAGGTCTGACTTTTTATGCAAAATCTAGATCCAAACTTCCCCAACCTACCTCACACTACTGCTATAGATGATATCCTCCAAATTCCCTCCAATCTAAAAGGCTTCATTTCAAGAATCCATTCCAACATAACATCTCTCAGAGACACCTCTCTTCATAAAATAAAATTAAATGGGAGAAGGAGCCTTGGGATGTAATACCTGAGGAATCAGGTATTACAATCAGGAAGCTCTGAAGAGATTTAATGGAACTACTTCATGTGCTAGGCTAGATGTAATTCAGTTTACAGTCTTGCACCGAACCCATCTCTCCAATTCTAGGCTGGTCAGAATTTAGGTGGATCAGAATTGTAGCAGATGTCACGTCGCCTCTGCAACATTAACACACATGTCGTGGTCATGTTCTTCCCCGTCAGATGACTGGTCAGCAATCTTCAGAATTCTCTCACAGGCACTATCCATAAATTTGCAACCTAACGCCTACTCTGCCATCGTCAGCACAGTGCCAGCTGACCAGCAGATTATCAATAAACATAAGGACATTACAGCATTTACAACTCTACTTGCACGCAGAAGGATTTTGTTACACTGGAAATCCCCCAAATCACCCAGTGCCTCCTTATGGATGAGTGACATTATGCTTCATTTAAGCCTAGAAAAGATCAAATACACACTTAGAGGTAATGTCTTTTATTAACAAATTTCCAACCCTCCCTGACAACTCATAAATTCATGATTGCTAGATCCTGAGGGATGTTGCATGATGTTGCACGGCAAACACAGCCTCCTCATTTATTCTCAGGCTTTATTTTCGAACTAGCTACCTCCACTTTATCTTTCTTTTTCTCTTTGTTTAATTATTCATACCTGCTGAATGATCTGTTAACCTATCAATATCATAACTTATTTATTCATTTATTTACTTATTTTATTTCCTTAGAATGGGATGCACTGGATGTTGGGGTGGGCGGATGAGTGGAGAGGGGTTATTATTTTTATTTGTGCTGTGAAAAATCACAAATATTATCTTTTTGTATAACTGTCTACATATACCTTACTCTCAATAAAAATATTGTTGTAAAAAGATGTATCACCTAAGTAACAGGTCATTTACATGAATTCAGCAGATCTTGTTGGCAAGGACATTACAAAGTGCTGCTGTAATAAGGGAAATTAGAAATTAAAAATTTATTGTGATTTATAATGCTGTTTACATGAGGTAAAGGTCGGTCTCATCCACAGTTCAGCTCTCTTTGGAGTCGTCATCCAATTAACAGCGTACGGTTTCTCTGAGGGGGACAGGCAGGAAGACCGTGCAGTCAGTAATTAGTCTTCTCTCTCCCCAGGACATGACAGCAGCATTAGCACATTGGGCCGTCAGGGAGGCGAATAAAAGCTGAACCCACATCCTTCCTCCCAGAGGGGGCAGGAATAGGTGCAGTCATCCTGTCGGGTCAGCTGTCGAGCATCTGAATGCCTGGCTGTGGAGAGACATAGGTGCTGCTGTTAAACAGTTAAGAGACAAGTGTCCGATTTAATTTCAGAAGGAAGCTTTTAAACTGTGCAGTTTTACACAAACATCTCCACTGTTGCACTGCCATCGGGTCCTTATATTTCAAGGTCAAAATGAGCAATTTATATCTCTGGAAATAAAAATTTACAAGTAGCTGCACCCCATTTGTTCAGAAACCTGGATCGGATACAGCAACTGGAGCAGGGTGGGGGGAAGATTCAAGCCTCTCCACGCAACCAGCTGTTCTCTTTCAGGGTTATCATTACAATAAACAGAAAGCTCTCAAAGACTAATTAGAACTGTGGTACTGACTTTAACCGTTAATGCTTTAATCAGTGTTGCGAAACTGATCCATGTACGTATAGGCAAAGAATCCACAAATTCTACTTCCGTGTCACTGTCCTTGGTTGTACGTCTTCAGCGCCTCAGTGTCGAGTCTCGCTTCCACGGTTTCCTTGGGAGGGCTGTTAACACGCACAGATGCTGCAGTGTACAAAAGGAAATACAATGTGTAATTCTTACAGCTGGGTGGCTGACTGCTCCAGCATGCTCTCCTGCTATGAAACCAGTACTCTCCTCTGGTGTTAATTACAGTCAAACTCTACTGTAATGGCCATAAGATTCTCCCTTCAATGGGGATTAATTACAGTTTATGAGAGATTGCAGTGATCTGCCCATTTTATTGCCCCTTTTCACAGTTTATGAGTGTATTTCAACTATGGCTTAAGAGATTTATTTTAGCATCCCCAAATAATCTTTAAATGCAGAACATAACATATTTGTGATGTCAGGTAGTTTCTGACATCATTTCTGTTCCTTCACATGCTGTGATTTTCTGTATAATTTTCTTTAAATTTAAGAGGGAAATTATGCATTCAAATAAATATATACAATTCAATAATATATTGAATATATACAATGAAATATGCTCTCTGTTAATCTAAAAATATTTGAGAAAATATATCAAACTGTCATGTCCAGGCTTTTAAAATATATTTTAAGGTTTGTCATTATTTCTCAGACATTTTGAAATCTCTTTTTCTCGCACAGATGTCTGAAATATCAGGCCAACAGAGTATGCATGACTTAAGCTTCTTACCAGACTTATTTGTGTGAGAGAACACCACAAACAAACATCACAACCTCTGTGTACTACAGTAATATCAACCAACCATCAAACCAACGATTTCATCAGTGTTATCTGAAAGTGCTCTAACTTCTGTTCACTACTAATGTTCAATGTACACAGGTCAGACCTGGCCACCCATCAGCCACAACTTTATGACCATTGACAGGTGAAGAAAATATATATTCAGTGTCTTGCTTGGAAACTTTCGGACCCAGCACCCAACACTCTTTGATGGCAGCAGCCATCACCAGCAGGATGCAGCCTGCAAGGAAATTAAAAGAAAAGTATTTTAAATGCCTCCTATTTAGAAAAAAATAAAATAAATTTAATGGGCACATTTGAACAGAATTTCAAAATAATAATAATAAAAAAGGCCTACATTCTACTTCAGTCATGTTTGCGTGTTGGTAGTTGGGGCCTTTGGCTTAGGGAGACTGTTTTTATTTTTGGACATTTATTAAGTATTAAGAGGGTTACAGGGGGTTAGATCTCTGCAATCTCTGCAACAACAAAAAATCCTAAATTTATGCCAGTGACAAATCCCACGTGGCTGCAGGAGATAAATAAAGCCAAACTAGATTCTTCTTCTGCTCCTCTGTTGCCTGGTGAGCGTGAACGCGCCTGGATCCACGGGATGCTGATGAGAGAGAGAGAGAGGGAGAGAGAGAGAGAGAGAGAGAGAGAGAGCTGTCGTGAACGCGCCGGCCTGTGTGACTGTGGTAGTGTTGGTGGTGTGTACGTGTATATACATATATATGTGTGTGTGGGAGCAGGAGGGGAGACTCTGCAGTGTCTTGGCAGCTGCATTAGTGCATCTCCCACCGTCCGCGATGCCTCCACGGCCAATGCCTGCCTCCTCCGCGTCCACTTGACAGCAGAAACCGATATGAAGTCGTCTGGAAACTGAGCCGGACGTTCACACTCACGCTCGCTGTGTGTTCGCAGACGGTCCGGAGCGCTTCATCCACCCACCGAAACCGAGATTTATTTTTTATTTTTTATTTTTTTACGTTTTAATGGAAAATGGCGATAGGCGAAAGGTCTCGCAGCATCGCCTGCTTCTTATCTCTCCAGATCATCCTGATTTGCGTCGGATCGTGGCCTGGAGCGGAGGGTCTCACATTCCCACAACAATACACGTAAGTAACGTGACTGAAAACACAGACGGGCTCCGATGGGAGACAACTTTGGGCTTGACCACTCAGCTGTGCTGTCAAGAGATACTTCAGGCGCCCCGTTTTTATTTACTGCTGTTATATAATTGCACAGTGTTAGCGATGGCATCAATGGGAATGTATTTAAAGAGCAGTCCTTTGTAAGGTGTAGTCCACACTATGACTGGGCATTCATAGCAGATCATTTTACACGCATATATAAGCTGTGATGTCCGTGTTTGTACCAATCCAGACCTCATGGGGGTTTATTTACCAAGTTAGGCTTTATACCAGTTGGAATGAGGAGGATCCGGCCAACGCTGTGTCCTCCCCATAACCATATGATGAGTTACAGCCTTGATGTGGTTCCCTGCACACAGAAAGCCATAGATCTCCAGGCTCATCGCCTAATATCAGATTCAGGTTCGTGTCTTTGCTCTGTGGTGAGAGATGGCTCTAACAGTGAGACGTTTTAAATGCCAGTGAAGTTATACTGTCTCTGGTCTTGACTCAATTAGTTAAGAGAGCTGGAGCATTTTCATGCAGCATTGAGCCTGTGCAGTATAAAACTGTTCCCCCCTGTTGTTCTTGTGCTCCAGATTTTTCCACACTGCTTTTGCAAAAAAACAATTTTCTGAAACACTCGCCTCTCCTACAGCCAGTAGACCAACACTGCTGCAGAAGAAGAAGAACAAGTACTCCATCCTGGATGGTAGTATGTGGCAAAAAGAGGAGGAAATTTGTGTTGTTAGTGCTGAAAGATGCACACTAGAATTAACATTTTCTTGTTTCTTTAATCAACCTTGTGCTTAGTCCTTCATCCTTAACCTTTAACCCGTTGCTGTTAAGTACAGCTGGCACTTAACTTCAATTATCCGGGCCCACCTCCAGGCTCTGCGACCAGGCTGCTCTGGAGGGAGGAACAGGCCAGATGGTCCACTCATCTTCAGGGCACACGCTGAAGCATTTCTGGCCAATCGCAACTGGAGATCCATGGTGTATTTACCAATTAGAGAAGGGGTCTGTAAATCAGGGAGGTGCGGTATCGCAGTGTATGTGTGTTTTATGATGAATTGGGTTATTTCAAGTAGGGTATAGCCGCTGCTTTCTCCTCCTCCTCCTCCTCCTCCTCCTCATTTCTGTTGAATTTTCTGCTGAGTGCTCTGAAACAGCTACAGCCTTGTGCCCTGGGTCCCTTCATGTACGCTAAATGAAGCAGAATCGCTACGCGGAAGAACAGAATCTCTTTCCAATTAAGAATTAATACTGCAGCAGTGAGGATTTATCCCTCTTCTCGTTCGACTCATCGTTCACGACTCATCCTGCTAACTCCCGCCCTGTATAGAGAGATGGATGGATGGATGAATGGATGGATGGATGGATGGATAATTCTACATCTTGACACTGGAGGCTGTTGAGTTTTCCTGCGCTTTCCCTTATTTATTTCATTACCAATTAACCGAGCCCATGACCTTCATCAAACAACAATCAGATAATAGATCAAACACCTGCTCCTAGGATGACTGTCAGTTTTCAACGTACCGTGCTTAGGTAACAATTCCAACAATTACTTTACTCAGATATACTACCTTTTATTTTTATTTCATAGCATCAAATTTTGGTTTTTATTGCCTGTTTCAACACATTTTAGAGGGAAATATTGTATATGTAATGTACACTACACTTGAATGAGGCTGTTTTGTGTGAGATTTATCTTTTATTTTTGCTACTTTACTGTAGTTGATTAAGATTTGCTGCAGAGGCTTATTTGCTTTTATTGGATTTTAATATTTCTTCAAAACACATCGTTCTTCACCTCTGCAGAAAGCGCAATAAATGTAGCAAATGTGGGTTTGTAACAGGTGGCGCCCCCCCCCACCCATCAGTCAAATCCCACATCTGACAGAGCTGAAGGTCAGTGTCAGTGCAGTAGAGTTTTGTGTCTTTGTGTTTGATAGACTTTGATAATTAGTTTGCCAGGGCACACAAGAGGAACACGCGCTTCATGTTTCAGCTGATATTGTGTCTGGATCATTTTTCTCAAAATTAAAAATCTACTTGAGTTGGGAAGACACAAGGAAGAAGTTTGATTGGCAGAACTAATTGTGTAGTCTCTATTGTCCATACAGTCTGTACAATTTTGGAATATTTTATCAGTCAGGCATAACATTATGACCACTGTCAGAAGAAGTAAATAACATTGACCATCTTCTGACATATCAATGTTCGGTTTTGGACCTGACATTAATGTGGATATTACTTACACATGTACCACCCACCTAGATCAGACCAGACACCCACATCCCATAGCAATGACACTGCCTGATGGCAGCAGCCATCCCCAGCAGGATGCAGCCTGACACACACTCACATAAAACCAGTTTTAGGGACAACTCAACGAACATGAAGAACAGCACAAGGTGTTGACCTGACCTCTAAATTCACTAGATCTCAAAAGATCAAGTATCTGTGGGATGATCCACAGAGGCCCCTCCCCTCAACCCATGATGAGTCACAGCTGTTTCAGAGGCACAAGGGAGACACAATATTAGGACATAATAGGTCATAATGTAGATAGATAGATAGATAGATAGATAGATAGATAGATAGATAGATAGATAGATAGATAGATAGATAGATAGATAGATAGATAGATAGATAGATAGATAGATAGATAGATAGATAGAAAGAAAAAGACTGGATAGATGGATGGATTGGGATAGAGAGAGAGAGAGAGAGAGACAGACTCCTCCTATGGACCCTCTACCCTCTCGCTCTCTTGCTCTCTCTGTTATAAGTGAATATGGGTCACATCCTCACAGAGTTTGCGAGCAGGTAACACAGTAGAGGCACATCTGTAGATTTCTGAGGTCCCACTGGGCTCAAGAGAGTAAAGGAAATGGAGCACACTGTAAAAAAACTTCAGATTGTTCTTCATCTGCACTGACTCACAGAATTAAAGCTGCTCTGCAGTTCAGTGGGCTACAGTCTTTTAACAAACATGATTCCTGCCATGTGACGCTGCTTTCAATTATTTTCTGGTTCGACAGGCTTGTTGACTTCAATGCTTTGAAGAGGCTCAGAGAATCAATGGAATCCTGTTTCCCTTGCAGCATTATTTTAAACTTCCTCCGACGGGCCACGGAGTACCACAAAATAACATTCACCCCTTTGGCCTATTTGATTCATTTGCATTTTGAAGATTGAAGATGACCTTGAAGTTTTGATCGCAAAGATTGTATGAATGTAGAAGTCAGTGCTTGTGGGACCAGGAAGCAGTTGGTTTGATAAAGGATCCACTGAGGGCCCTTGTGCAGTGTTTCGTTTACCAGATCTACAAACCAGCGGATCATGCACAAAATGGTACACAATTAATATGTCAATGCACACTGCTTTTGAGGTCTAGGCTTGCATTGAAAAGGGTGAATAAGCTACACATTCATTACTGATTAATTTCATGTCAACATTCAAATGTAGTTTTTTTACGTAGCAATTTCAAACCATATGGAGCCCAGATGGAGGACGTGAGTTAATGATGCATCAAAGGCTGCTGACGTGCTTTAACACTGACGCTGCACAGTCTGACAGCAATGAAAGCAAGATTTTGGATATAATGGGCCTGTGGGATTGTTGTTATCACATAGTGTATAGAGGCCATTACAAGAAGCCGTCACATGAATATCATGAATTATAGTGGTCGGTTGTGATTTTTTTTCAAACCTAATTTGATGAGCGTATACATAATGTCAGGCAGTCTTTTTAATTGCTGCTGGTTTTACTTTGTATAGGTGTCTTATTCATGTGGAATAATGCTTGTTTGAAATTAGATTTGATCAGCCAATCTGGTTTGCTTTAAGAGTGACAGCTTTCCCAATAACACACTGACCTATAAAAACCTAGATAAGAATTAAGACAATAGGTTTATTGGAAATACTTTTAAATAGTTCTGTGTGAAGAAAACATTGTAATTCAATCTTAAATGGGATTTAGAGGGATGGTCCTGACGTTGCTTGCCTACAGTACATTTACATTTTCACACTGTTCCTCTATCCGTCCGCATGTTCCAGAAACCCAGAAGCACACTACTTCAGAAAAAGAGGAGAATGAGAAGTATGCTGCTGTTCACAGACCATGCTATACATCACCAGGCCTAAAAGTGTTTCATGTCATCTCTTTCTGCCAGAATCAAAGGAGCTGCGTCTTTCTGTGGACGTGCACAGTTGATTGAGAGACTTGTGGCTCGTCTGACAGTAGAAACAAGCCTGACGCGGCTTTAATCTCTGATTCTGTCTCGTAACTCTGCTGGGAGCTGTCTGGCTGATAATGAATCGACTCACTGGGCACTTACAGGATCTGCAGTGATTTTCTGGGCATTAAGATTTATTTCTAGGGCTGGAGTGATTTGGGCAGAAAGCTGAAATAAACCTTTCATTAATCCAGTTAGCAGCACTGCACTGCAGGATCACCTGTTCAGGTGGGAAGTAAGGCAGTGAACAAAGGGAGACATATGCCAGGGCTGAAACTGCACCTCTCTCCGAGCTACAAATTCCTCTGCTGCAGGATGCCAGTTTTATTCTGATAGGCTGTGTAGGATTGTGCGTGCCGCTTTGAAATTGCAGCTCGGGATGCGATTGTGCTAGAGCATGTATTATTTATAACACATGTCTGAAGAAGACAAACAGAACACATACTACACTTTACTTATAAGGCTGCTGAGATTAAATATTTTTAGTCAAATGAGCAGTTGAGTACAGGAAGTGTGATAGTGTATTTTTGAAAGTGACTCAGAAACACTATTCAAAAATATTCCACGGAGAAGATCATGCACATCTGTTGTTTAATAGAACAATAGACCTGCCAGTATTTTTCTCTTCTAAATGCTTTCATTTTAAAACTCAAAATGATTCATAAATTGACAAAAGTCACACACAAAAGTGAATTCCATGATAATTTTATCTTCATGCATTTCCAAAGGATCTTGTGTCCCACGTGGTCCAGAAACATTTCTCTTCCTCCTCGGTAGCCAGAAAAAGAACATTTTGACATCATGTTGCATATGTAGTTCTATAGTTGTTGAAATTCAGTTCTTCTCATTCTGTCAACTTTTGATCAATAACCCAATATTTTGTGGCCTAGCTGCCAATCCTGCAGACCGATGTGGAGTGTTTTGTGTCCGTCCATTTAAGCCATTAAACTACTTCATAACTGTCTTAATAACCTCCCGACTTGCCTAAGTGCGTCCCAGCTAAAACAACACCTCTCGCTGGCTGACATAATGTAAGCCATTAGCAGTATCGTCGCAGCCCTTCGCCTTTAGACTGCTGGTGTTTACAAAAATAGATGCTACATTTCCACCTTACAGCCAGTGTACCGCTCACTTTAACGCAACACTCTTCATTAACGCCCTGTGGAGGCAGCGTAATGTCTCTGCGCTCTCAGTTAAAAACTTAGCCTGCTGATGTGATCAGGGTCATCTTGTGTTACAAAATCGGGACATCTGAACAATGTGGGCATTTATCAGAGAGAGAGAGAGAAACTCTATTTAATGGTGGCTGACAAGTTATCTCAGGTTTGATCTTTTAAAGATGGACACCATTAGATGTTTTATTCACTTTTAGTCATTAAACAACCAAGAACCCAAATCTTTTATTCTTTCTTTGGAGCAGTACCGGCATTTCTTCTCCCTCATCGACTACACCTTCACTATAGCTGTCGATATTACCGCTGATGTTAATCCAACTGCTCTGTTACTCATTTTCTAATGTATTTTTCTTGGAGGGTGGTTGTGGGGGCATTTGTTGTGCGCATACGTTTCACCACTTGTCCCAGAGTCAGTTGTTTGGAGGTCAGCTATCGCGCATGAAAAATATAGATTTAAAAAGTAAATTGCATCATGGACTTGCCAGGGATGTCATTGGTTTAGCAGGTATCACTTCAGTGACTTTTTAATGTTATGAAATAGTCATTATAATGCAGGAAAGCTGCTGTGGATATGTATCCAATATGCAGTCCGTTGAGTGAAGAGCATAGCTTTCTATTTTAAAATCACACAGAAGCTAAAGATTTTTCATTTTGAGCTTTCATTGTGATTATGCTGGTCGGTTTAAATGACAAAAAATAACTTCACTTTGGCCTTGTTGCTCTAATAAACATTAGTGGGGACCCTAAATAATGTAACTGCATTATAAGCACCAGACATTTAATACCAAAGGGCACAGATGAAATAGCCACCAGGCAGCAAACAGAGAGAGTTACGGCAATTTTGCAATTAGGATGTATTACGTGTAATATTAAAAGTGTGCATGGGCGAGGCTGACAGTCCCCTGTAAACCATTGTGAGCTATGTAGCGGAACACTTTGGCCTGGAGGAGGAGAGGACCAGTAAAGAACCTTACACGGTGAACTGCAGAGCTGCAAAGATCCACTAGTAGTCGCAGAGGCCTTTTGTAGAGCTTTAGAACATCTTGAGAGAATCTGGAGACAGGCAGCGTTTGCACACTACCCGATAGATTTCATTAAGAAGTTGGCCCTGAGGAGGAACCGCACCAGGAATTGGATCCAGGGAGTTCTTATCAACCAACCAACCCTAGGAGTCAACTTTGATATGTGGGAGCCTGAAACAGGAGCAGGACATTGTGGAAGCAGCTAGAGAAAGCTCCGTCCCTGAATAAGCAGGGTGCCATACAAGGTTTAGAAACACTGTCCTGAGCTTCTCCAACTCCTCATGAGCTACTGTGGACAGTCGGGTGCAGATGTGCCATTGCCAAGCAGTGGAGGAGGACGAGCTACAAGCATTGAGCAGTTTCAGGAGACTTGGTAAAGTAGCAGCACTCCTAGTGGAGCGTAGGGGACGACAGGTGCTACCTGGTGGAGTTGGGCGGCAGAGGCTCCATTAGCCGCTCTCTCCACAGAGTTTCCACCCTGCCGGGTACGAGAGGGTCTTATCCACATCATCAAGACTGCAACAGAGGCAGCTGTGAAAGCCTACAGGAAAGCCTGCAAGACCCAAAACACCTAATGATTCCAGGATACACCACTTATGCTGCGTCCCTGTGCATCTGCATTTTTTAAGTATGCAGTTAAAGTAAATTTAGGATGTGCTACGTCTTTTTATGATACACTCCATGTACTTTATTACACCAAAGGCTTCATTAAAAGACCATTAAAAAGCCACATTCTGTCATTAATGACTTTTTAATATATTTTTCAGACATTTAGAGTCTACTGACGTCAAACTACATCTTGTTCTGAAACTACTTTTGAGCTGCCTGTGTTCTTCACGTCATTCATGTTGCAAATTATGTTTTTTTTTTAATAACATATAATATTATGAGTCAATAACCTTCCTCTCAGCGTTGCCAATGAATTAACTAAGGTTTCTTCTTCTTCTTTTTATTGCCACTGGTTGAAGTGTGGGAGAATATATTTTTTACTGAGTCCATCCTGAAAAAAGTTTTTGCGAATAAGTTGAAAAATCATATAATTAAAGGAATGAATGTGTTTTATAAGCAAACCTTCATAATATGTGTTCCAACCACCCCTCTGCAGCTATTTTCGTCACTGGTTGCTTGTGAGAATACACACACAGAGTATCTTTTTCATCTGTTTTGTGCTGTGTGACAGTCAGCTTCTGATGTTTATCCGCAGGATAATGCACTGGGCCAGACGTATCGAGCAGGAGTTTGACAGAGTCTTTCAGCAAATCACTGGAGCTCAGCAGCTGAAAGGGGTGAGTGTGCGCTCCGTCGTCTTACTCATCTACTCAGTGTAGCTGCATGCACTCAATGCGGTTCACACCGAATGGAGAGGTCAGAATAGCTGTGAGTCCATTTAGGAGCTGACGCTAACTAGCTGCATAAAACAGGAAAACAATTACACTCTACTTCCGAGAAACCTCTTTGTTTCTTTCCTCTTTATGATTTTCCTGGAGTCCTTGCAGAGCCATGAACGACAAATAACACAATGTTTTTGTTTTCCCGGGGCAGGCATAAAACTCTTTTATATTCAGCGGTTTCCAGAATCTATGCTCTGTTTCTTAGATTCAGGAGCCAAATTTTGCTGGCACTTTGCGTACTGTTTGCAGTAATTATCGATCTTGCACAGACTGTATTATTCCCTGTGAATCCAAAGTGCTCAAGTGGAAGAAAGAGATCTTTTCAAAAAAGAAAGTCCTCCAGATTTACGTGACCTGGGAGCTTTAGAAGCTGCACTGACTTTTTCACTCGGAGCTTGAACGAACGCCCACAGCGGCTGCATTTAGAGTGGCTAGTTTTATTTGTCATTAAGTCACAAGCTCAAAAACACGAGAATTAATCAAGACTAATTTCATGAGCTGACTGATGTAACGCCCGTTATTGTTATGTGTTGCTGAACTTTAACTTAATCGGAAGTGATGGCACAGCCATGTCTTGTGCTCTTTTACATCATATACATTAAGGTTATTTCTGGCTGTCTGCAGGAGTCTTATTTCTGAGCTGGCACAGGCTGTAAATTGATTTCCATACTAAGGTTGAATGCCCTCAATAAAAATCAGTTTCTGCAACGAGACATTGTTTCTAGAAAAAAGGATACGGCTGGTAAAAAAAAAAGAAAAAACAAAAAAATCAATGTGTTTCTCTCTGTCTCAGTATTTCACAGCTTCCCCAGCCATCAATAAAAGCCCTGAATCTGTTTGATTCCATCTGAAGACGTGTTAATGTCTGAAAACGTGTCCCGAATTATAATTAAAATATTCTTTTAATGAAAGGTGACATGTCATTTGCCACAGTAGCTATCTAGCACATACTGCCGCTCTCTGATTTATTGACTGTGAGTTTATGATCACCGTGAACTAAAATGTGTGGCCATGCAGGTAACAGTGTGACTCAGCCTAGATCAATGGTTGTTTTTCTGAGATTTGTTGACACTGTGAAAAATGTAGAATTACACTATGGTCGTCATTTAAATGGACATTTTCAGTCCTGTGGCTAAAAGCGAGAGAGAAATAGACATTTCCTTCATTACACTGGAGAATTTTAATGATATCTTGGTGATTAATCAAGAAACTAATCAGCAGATTTATCAATCCTGAAACAATTGAGTTGATCATTGTAGATAACAAAGGAAAAAGAAAACTGCTAAATAACCAATAAACAACCAAATCTGTTTAAGTGAGGTTTTAGATTTGTCTAATGCACTGGCTGCATGAAAATGTTTTATTTTCCATTTTCATCTGATTATTCATAGTGATGTGGTTTCTTGGGTGTAGGTTGTTGGTAATGCAGCCTGTTGTGTGCCTGGTATATTCTGTGGGTTATTTCTCGTCCTCGGTGTAACAGCTGACTAGGAGAGGTTGGGCCTGAAAAGGTAAATGTCGAAAAACAGGACCAAAGATCATCTGCAGGGGGCAAGAGAGCCCTGCTCTGGGAAGATGTGTGGGGGCGTTCCCTCAGCAGAGAGCTGCAGCACGTGTCCTCTCTGTTTGTGTCGCAGCTGAGCAGATGGTCAGCCCGCAGTAATGCCTTGATGTGAGACTCACTTGTTCATTCAATCCTCATTAATCCCTCCATGCTTCTGAAACACTCTGGAGCTGTCAAAGAAATTGTCCTTTGTACGATCTTCTTGTGTCGTGCAAACAAGTTAAAAATTCTAATGAATTTTCAGTTCCTCTACCAATAAAGAGCCATTATTTTACATTTCCAGATAACTGTGGCCTCTGTGATGCAGACCTGAGGCATCAGCTAAAACGGTAAAGCTACTGAAAAGCCCTCAAGAACAAGGCTAAAGCTAAAGCTAAAGCAGGGGTCTTCAAGGATTTTGAGGCCAAGGACCCCAAACTGATGAGAGATTAAGTAGGGACCAACAACCTACTATATGTGTTCTACATTAAACTCAGCCTAGTGCTGTTTATAAATATACATTATTATCATCAATTTGCAACTGTATGTGTGTATGTGTGTGTATGCATATATATATATACATACATACACACACACACACACACACATATATATATGTGTGTGTGTATATGTATATATATATATATATATATATATATATATACACACACATTACAGTCGCTGTTTAATATGCAGCCTCGTGATTGGCTCAGCAGCAATAAGGGCCTAGTGTGTACAGTGCCCCTGTATCGCTGAATGAGTGAAGTACTTTCTGAAAGATAACATCTTCCACCTCAATTTATAAATTACGTTGCATTCACGTTAATGTGTATTTAAAGAAACTTAAATTTGTGGTAGGAAATAAATATTTAAAAAAAATTCTAGTCAACCAAAGATTTTGCGACTCCCCTGCAATACTTCCGCAGACCCCATGTTAAAGACTTGTGAGTTAAAGTATTGAGGTACGAGGTATCTCACCAAACAGAGTCACAGCTCATCCTGAGCCCGAGACATTAATGTGAGTACAGGTCCTACCAGCACAACTGCACATAATTGATGCGACATTTCTTCCAGTTTGCAGATGTAACCATCATGGGGCCTTTCAGGTGGAAAGTTAATCCTCTGGTAACCATGAGTGTCAAATTTTTATTAGTTTCTCTACTTCACATCCAACCTCAGTGACCCAGTTCTTCACTGGAGTATCCTGTTCATTACCGCCTGTTCCCATCTGAACAGTGGGGGCCAAAAAAAGCATCTGGTCAGCACACTACTTGAGGGATGTTTTGATGTTTTGGGAAGTCATCTGAGCCCGATGACCTCAAAACCAGCAAGATGTTGCACAACAGTGAGCCACGGTGAATATCGTGCTTATCTCACGTTGACAAATGTCCAGCATGTCTGAAGGTTATAAAATCTGGAAAGAAAAAAAAATCAAGAAAATGTGTCAGCTGTAAATCTTGAATATCGGACCATCAAGACCAAAAAACAATGTCAATGAGATGCAATATAAGTAAGTGTGTTTATAATGCCCCAAATGATTAATACATGCAGATTTCTTAAGTACTCAACACATTCCAGTAGTCTTTTATTTATTTTTTTATCCTGTAAAATATTTAAACAGCTTCATTTATGTCAGTTAGCTTCTGCTGTCATGATGACACTCGATCTAAGCTTCAAGTTTTATGCAATCATATGTTTTCCCTCCTGTGTAATTCCCGTGTGTCTCCATATGCCCCACAAAGTTGGTCTGGTGTAAGAAATCATAAGGCATTCATGGTGAGGCTGTAGCACAGCTTTATTCCAGGTCCTCTGGAACTGTGAGCTGTGATGTATTTTCTATGCGAGCTCTAATTTAAATTTTGTGGTATAAGAACATCATAGAAATCCTCTGGGTGAATGTAGTCTTTGCAGTGAGCAGGAAGCTGTAGACACATCTGTAGAATAGCAAACTGGAGCGTATCGTATAGTCAGCAGTGTTGATGCAAATTGAATAGCATCTTAACATGTCTACGGAAACGATGACATTATTTTATTGTAGTTTTAATTGAATGGCTTTTACCTGTTTTTCTGATTGATTTGGGGACCTTACTGTCTCCAAAACGAACAGATTGAGAGTCCTGTTCGAGAGGCCAGTAATATTTCAGGGAGACGTCAGGCCCAGCTCAGGGGTTATCAACGACAGACAGGTTCTGAGGAGGGTTAATGCCATAGTACAGGGTCATGCCACGCACTCTGGGGTGTTTGAGCTGCTGCCACTCAAACATCGATTCACAGTTCCTGGTGGAACACAAACATAAAACGTATAGTCGATGTCCTTTATACCAGCAGTAAAATAATTGAATGGCTACAGCCCTTAGTTTATAGTGTGTACACTATACTTAATTTTGTATATTAGTATTTATTAAGTCTTTGTTCCTTATACCGTGGGGTCCATGAGTCGTTTGCCAGTGTCTCCTAAATGTGGAACTTACACTTATTTCCACTGTGAGGACAATAAAAGAAGCTCACAAATATGGACACAGCTGCCTGGTCTGAAAAGTGAAGCCAGTGTGAAGGTGATTAATGCCCAGTATTGCTGATGATCACTAGGTGTCAGCTCCAAAATATCTCATTCAAAACGGGCAACTTGACGTGTCTGGTCTGGAGGGATTGATGAAGCCTTTCTTAAGTTTAATTTACTTTTCGCTCCTCCTTCTCATCCAACTATGGTCACTTCTGGTTCCAAAAAAACAAAATGGCCACAAAAAAATCAAGATGGCAATATCCAAACAAAAGTGTGAAGTTTCACATTGGTCGTCCACAAACCAACAGGAGACCTTACTATTACTACATCCATCTTTTATTGTAGATAAATCAGGCCAACAGTTCAAACAAGTGTTCTTGTTCCACACTGATTACACAACATTATAACCACCTTGCTAATATTGTGTAGGTCTCCCTTGTGGTTGTGGCTCATCAGATTATGGACATGGGCCTTCTGAGGGTGTCCTGTGGTGTCTGGAAACACAGTGTTGATACAGATACTTGGTCAGTTTGGGATCTAGTGAAATTGGAGGCCATGTTGTTTACTTGTACTGTCTGTGGACATAATGTTGTGGCTGATCGGTGTATACGCAGCATTTAAAAATAGTCATATCCTTTGTCAGGCTTTCAAAAACATCTTTCTTCTTGTATGAGAAGCATTTTTAAAGAGTAATCAATATGAATAAAAGGCTCTATATGACTTTTCGGAACAAAACTTTAGGAACGTGATTCTTCCAAACACACATGGTGCATGAATATATTTGCATGACAGGAGCCAGATTTGGACTGAGAACAAATAGAAAACAGAAACTGACTGTTCCGTTGTGTTCTTAGTATTTAAACATGAACATTCATTAGCTTCAATTTATTTGGTGCTGTCTGCTTTCAGAAATGTTGATGTTGTTGGGACACTGGGACGCAAACTTGTCAGTTTCTTTGGTTTCACTAAATAATTTAAAATAATATAACCTTATAATATGAAACAACACCACACAGATACAGACCTTTAGCAGTCAAGTACACTAATGGATGCACTGATTATTGCAAAGTCAGCTTTTAGATAATTGTCCGGCGAAAAGACATGATGGCAGCAGAAATGGAGCCCGCAGCTGTTGTTGCCCTTAAGTTTTTAACATTGCCCATTAAAAATTTACAGATATACAATGAAGAAAGACGACGGTTCAGCCTGGTCAGAAATCAACCTCGGAAAATTGTGGAGAAGGTGGCTTTGGATATAGAGAAACTCCTCGCTAAGAAACGCAAAGCACTTGATGTAAGTACATGTTTACTTATTCTGTGTTTTCATGGGTTTTCAGCTGCGAATGTAATTAGTTTTCTGCATCCTAATTTGGTCTCTGCATCCTACTTCCACCGTGCTGTTTGACCTTAATCAGAGAAACCAGCTCTGCATCGTACTTGTTTCTCTAATGTGACTGTTTCTCTGTTTGCAGAGGTTGGCCAGTGAAGCAGAGAGGCTCCAGCGAGAGCATCCATGGCAGGATGGGATCAAGGTAAAAAAAAATGTACATTATTCATTTGTAAATTGTCCATGCAATTTTCAAACCAGTGTTCAAAAATAATTCCAATCAGATTAGTTTATCTCTGAGTGCTGGGACTCCAGACGGGTCGACCTGAGACAGAAAGAACATTCACCCCAGTCAGCTGTGCACGTCTCCCGGGGCTGGCCTGGCTGAAACAGATGACTGAGTGCACTCAGCCGTGCGGTATCTGTTGAGTCCTACACACATTGGCATTCCACTTTTCCACTCGGTCTGCTTCATTTGCCCGACAAAACGAGACAGGGTTAACCTCATCCTCTCACATGGCCTAACGCACGCTTCTCTGAGGCTCTGAATCCCCCTGACGTTTTAACAGCCTACACTGGTGGTTTTGCAGGTTTTAGCCCATTGATTGAAAACCGTGCGGACTTTACAATACTCAGTACATACGGGCTAAGTTTCAACCAGGTGTTCTACTCTTTTTGGATTATGTGAAAATTTACACAAAGTTTCCAGAGTAAAACAACTCTTGGTGTAGCTAAATTCTGATTGTGTAACATTTAAATATTCATTTATTGACCGTCTCCTCATCTAACTATATATGTCATCTTAAGGTACGTTTCATTTTAGATGTGTATCACATTAACATGCACGCAGTTTATGGTTGATCAGAATAAACTAGAATAAACAATAAACAGGTAGTTTGTTAATTTTATATTTAAAAAAACAGGCTGCTATCTTGGGACATTTTCTGTGTGAAGTAAAATTATAATAATAATTTGAATGCAGCCTGATCTTGTGGCTGTGCTCCTTCACAAGCTTGTTGTTTTTGCTATTTCTGTGAAGATTATATCTGTTGTCATGTTTAGAAGCAACATTTGCAAATGTTGCACTTTGTATGTGGTGCATCTAAATGCAGCTGCATTTTTTACATGTTGGCCCCTGCTGCTGTCTTCCAGTAGCATACATGTGAGGTGTTTGGGGAACAAGGGGTAAATTGGAGCTATTAAGAATAACCTGGGTTACACCATCCCTTTTAAAGTCCACAACAAATTGCACAGGCGTTGATCACTCTCCCCCACAACGGACCAAAACCAGTATATTTTCAGCCTGGGAGAAACACTCAGTGAACTGGTATAGTTTCATTTATTTGGACCTAGAACCATTGAAAAGAATCTGGCAAACGTAGCTTGACCAGGCTTTAACAGTCCCCCACCAGCACATTCAGAGAACCTGCAAATCACCGCAAAAAAACGCTGGAACATAACCTATAACAAAACCACAAACTGTCACTGTAACTCCTTTTGATTTATTTTCTACAAATGTTATTATCTGGAGCTTTAGCGGACAGCTAGGAGAGTGATATCAGCCTTCGCATTTACATCTCAGCAAAAAACAGGAAGCGTTACACAACATGACGAATAAGTCACCTCTCTTCTGAATAATACATAAGGTTGAGGATGCAGTATGATGAAAGAGACGCTGATCCAAGTGAAGATCTGAGACAAAACATTATAGAGTAAAATCGAAACATTTCCTCTTTCATCAAAGATGAGGCAGGTGAATCAGTCTCAGCGGCTGCTGACAGACTCAGATCTGAGGAAACTCCCAGGACAAGTTAACGTGGTAGATGAGCTTCTTTGTGTTAGTAGCTAGCTGATTTCAGAGCTATTCTCTGTTGCAGAGAGATGTATTAGTATCAGCTAGATGACAAACTGCGGACAGAGAGAGACATCAGGTTTAACTGAATTGTAATACTGGCTCACTGGAGAAAACATTTGGTGATCAGAACAGGACAAAAATAGGAACATATCCAGCTCCAAGTAGATGTCACGCGTGTTCTGAAGTATGTTAGGTCTCTTCAGAAACTAAGACTAACAGATGGCGACGCTCTACACAAGCCTTACAGCCTGTCTACTGATTCATAATGTGATATTACGGAGCAGAAACCAGTACTGAACAATAGCAAACATTTGGTGGTTGCAGCTTTACAAATGGGAGGATTTGCTTTTCTCCATTTTATATTTTAATTACAAGCTGAAACATTTGTGCTTCTTGGCTGTTGTTTAAATAAAGAATAATAATAAATGGAATTTGGAAAGATCCACCCTTAAAGTGAGATTTATATATTCATTTATTGGTTTACTTTTATGTAATACGAATCAAACAAATGTTTGTGACCCCCTCTTCTGAAAGGGTACGAAAAGAACAACATCACAAACACTGTTGTTATTAAAAGTGCGTGGTAGCATTGCTTTTTAGACATTTGCATGCTAGCTCAATCAATGCAACGCCAGAAAGGCAAGACATTTTAACAGTTCTACATTATAGTTATTGATCACTAGTCAGTTAGGCTGGACACCTCATTCATTACTCTGAAAATCTGGCACCTCATTAATTTTTTTATTTTTTATTTTTAGATGAAAACTCAGCATTTTTGGCTGCAGCTGTTCACATCAAATTCTTTTTATTTCATTTATGTGTTCTTTAAATGTAACTGGAAAAATATCCTTGGGAATAAATAAAAAAATAAAACGATGAATAATCACAATTTGATATTTAGTTGTATTTTAAAGTTATTCAAGTAGAAGCCTTAAAAGAAAGCTCATACAAAAAAAGATTACAGGCAGATATTGTGTTTCTAGGGGAAGAACGAGAGAACAATCATTTAGTGACAACTTGCTCCCAGTCATGAAGAAAATATGGACGTTAAAACAGGTGTCCACTCTTTAACCATGATCAGCTGATTACCTGGGTAGAAGCAGCTGAAGTCGGAGGAGGGGCGATCACCTGGAGGAAGTAGGGTGGAGAGAGAGATGCACACAAACACACCACAACAACTACAAGTGGGACTCGGGCTGTATCATTGAGCTATTTAAATAATGCACAGGCTCAAATTGTCATTTCTTTTTTTTATTTCAAACATATGTGACAGTAGTGCTGCCATTCACATACCTGACATATAACTGTCACCTTAAAAGTGAATCCAGACTTCTGATAATTATCTGTGTGTTTTCAAGTGTTTTTTCGTTTACCGAGCTTATCAGCTGCTGCATCAGGATCAGGTGGTTCTTCGCCACCGGCATATTCGCCCGTGGTTTGTGAGGGTGAGGGCATCACTCCTGTGGTTGTGGACTTTTTTTTGCTCCAGTGACAATCTGTGTTGGCCTTAGTAGTAGGTTGATGGGAGCAAACTGCACTGTTAGCTTCTCTCCTGCTAATATTGCACATGCTTCTGGGATTCCACCTGGGGAACGAATAGGTTCTCGAACAGAGTCTGTGTGTAATATGCGGCCTTGTGATTGGTTCAGCAGCGATAGGGGCGGGGCCCACTGTGTACAGGAAGCTTAGATTGACAGGTCTGGGCTAGTGTGCCGCTCTGTGCGACAGTGTATCGCTGAATAAGTGAAGTGTTGACTGAAAGATAACGTCTTCTGCCTCCATTTATCCCTTTACTAAAATATGCTGGATTCACGTTAATTTGTATTTGAAGAAATTTAAATTTGTGGGGAAAAATTCAAAAAATATATAAACACATGTCTAATCAACCAAAGATTTTGCAACCCCCCTGCAGTACCTCCACAGACCTACTATGGCTCGCAGTCACCCTGTTGAAGATCTAAGCATTAAAACATATATAATATTTTATCATATCGGCACAGACATGAACTAAAGATACAAGATGTTTGAGAAAATGTGTAAAGTAAATGTGAGTAAATCACTTAGGTTATGTCTTCTAGACATGTCCCTCTATCACCCTTTATTGACAAAGTAATGCATGGAGATCATTTTTAATTATATACACAGGGAGAATAAACATCGGATCATTTTGTTTTGTTCTATTCTGAAATTCTCAATAGTATCAATAAAAGAGAAAAATCTGTTGCAACTCTGCTTTATCATTACTAGTTACCACTACTCATGTTCACAGTTATCAGAATTCCAACCTTCACATTTCTCCCTCTGTTTTCTTCTAGGAGCTGGACATGGCTTACTATGACTCCAAGGCAGAGCTGGATTATGTGAGTAACGATCAAATAAACTGAATTCTTCTGCTACTGAAGTCGCTTGACTGAAGGAACACTCAGATAGTGTGTGATGTACACTTTTTCTTGCTGACACAGTACTCCATGGATGGAGAAGGAGAGGTGGAAAACCCCTCCCACATCAAGCTGGAGTTTGTGTATGATCCCAACTTCAAAAACAACGTCAACTATTCCTACACGGCTGTTCAGATCCCCACGGATATATATAAAGGAGGCAAGTAGTGCTCGTAATATGTAATCTTTAACACAGGATCCACAGTCAGTGCATTTACACACAGTGTTACACTTTATCCCGTTAGCTCCCGTCATCCTGAATGAGCTGAACTGGACGCAAGCGCTGGAGAAAGTCTTCATGGAGAACAGCCGAGAGGATCCGTCACTACTGTGGCAAGCGTTCGGGAGTGCGACGGGAGTCACTCGCTACTATCCAGGTAAACATTTTAAGATCCATGTCTGTGTTTCCTAACCTGATGGAAATATGACGCAAGTTAGTATGAGGAAAACATTTTGTTTTAATTTTTACAGCGACACCGTGGAAAGCTCCTGATAAAATTGACCTGTATGATGTCAGGAGGAGGCCCTGGTACAGTATCCTTCCTAAATACATGGTGGGTTTGCAGGTGTAGTCAGTTTAAAGTTGAAGACTTCCTCTATTTTCCTTTGTCACAGGTACATCCAGGGAGCCTCATCCCCCAAAGACATGGTCATCCTTGTCGATGTGTAAGTAATCAAATAATGCTTCTGATTGGAAATCGACTTGTATCTTATATATGTAAATGTACGACACTAAAATGCGGCAAAAAGTGTGAATGTCCTTCCAGCCTACCACCAGATATATGGTAGATAGAAGGGAGATCCCACCCTCAGGGAGGTTGTGAACTATTTTTGATGCAGTAGTAGTAGTAGTAGTAGTATGACCAGGGGGACTTGTAGGGCCTTCATAGGCTTAAGGGATTTATGGTTGCTGTTTCAAAATATGCCAAAAGATCAAGCCCTCTGGGTTCCTCAAATAATAGTCTGTCCTGATAGTGCACCCTAGCCACAAAGTCACTAGCACATACTGTACCTCCATTCAGAAAAGAAGTTGTATGATTACTTTTTTTTTTTACAGATTACACTAATGAGATAAATGAATTATCTGTGGAGACTGGTAGATGACATACAGCTACCATTGGATAGATCCAGGCTCGCTGTTTTTGTCTGTTTTCAGTCCTAACACTAAGCTAAGTTGTAGCTCCTGTCTCTCCTTTCTCTGTTGGCACCGTGTTGTCCCCAAGCTGCTGTGTATTGCGGCGATACAGGGTCATTCATTGTTACTCTTTGAAAGGAGAAAGCTACTGTTGAGCCGAATTAGTAAAATAGGAACGTTTCCCCCATGTGCGTGACACAAGTTTGTTTGCTTGTCACACGTACACTGCACTGAGATAGCTATGCTTGCATGAACAAACTGCGAAGCAACAACAACAATGGACACAGTGCCTCAAAATGCATGCGTTGTTTGAGAAACACAAAAAACAATAAATGACATGGCTTTGGTGATTAGGCTCATCAGTGTGTATCTACTTAATAGTGTCCATATTTTCACTGGGGTCTTTACGTGTTGGCAATTTTAGTAGCACTGCTGACAGTTGTGTTTGGTTTAATGCGAACTCACTGTAACCGCAGTCACTAGGGAAAAGTATAACCCACTAAAAAAGATTTATCAGTGCAGATTTGTCATTAAACTGCTGAGGTCAGCACAATGTAATGCTATAGAAAAGCAGTTAATAATGCTATACTTGTGTTAATAGGCCTTTTTTATTGTTTTATTGTTTTAAATCCGGTCAGTGAAAACCACACGGAAAGACGTCAAAAGGTCCCCTGAAAATCTTACACATCAGGACAATAGTTAGCGAGTATACTTCACTCCTATGCATGAATTAAACAGCACAAAATTTGATCTTATTCAGCAACACTGCAATATTAGCTGCAGCTGAGCTTAGACTTTCACGCTTAGTAAAAGAACCTAAAATTAAAACAACGAACCGTGCTGCTGCTTTATCTTACAGACCTGCAGTATGTTAGAGTGTATTTGTCCATATCTCCCATGTACCGTACGTCTTTATGTGAGCATGTTTCTATTGTGTTTCCTCAGGAGCGGCAGCGTCAGTGGCCTCACACTGAAACTGATCAAAGCGTCAGTGATGGAAATGCTGGACACTTTATCCGATGATGACTATGTCAACGTGGCCAGGGTTGGTTATTTGCTACACTCGACTGAATGCTCATCTGTCGTTCTCCATCATCTCTCTGTTGATCTGTCTTTTCCTATTTAATCTTCAACATGTGTGTTTTAGTTCAACGAGAAGGCTGAGGCCGTGGTTCCTTGCTTCAAACACCTGGTCCAGGCTAACGTACGCAACAAAAAGATCTTCAAGGAGGCAGTGCAGCAGATGCAGGCTAAAGGCACCACAGACTACAAGTCTGGATTTCACTTTGCCTTCAATCAGCTGTTAAATGTAAGTCACCGATGATTTATTTTGACCGAGGCAGATTCTACACACATATACAGTTATCACCAACCAATTTGTTCTTTTTTTTCTTCTTTCTTTCAGAAGACAAACGTCCCCCGCGCCAACTGCAATAAAATAATCATGTTGTTCACTGATGGAGGGGAGGACAGAGCTCAGGATGTCTTCATGCAATACAACTGGCCCAATAAGACAGTCAGTCCTTTCAGCATTTTCACCATTCAGTCATCTCCAGGATGCAGTATAGCATTTTAAGAGTTGTCTCCTCCTTTCTAAGGTTCGAGTATTTACCTTTTCTGTGGGTCAACACAACTATGATGTCACACCTTTACAGTGGATTGCATGCACAAATAAAGGTGAGCTCGACTTCCCTTCATCTCATTTATGACTAACAGAACAGACTGCAGACTGTTATAAAATGACACGATAGAAAGTATATAGTGTTCAGAGTCAGACTGCAATCTGTGGTTAAAGTAAGCATAACACAGTAGTTCAGCTTCTAGTTTTGAATATAATCTTTAAAAGCACCGCTACAGTAAACACACTCAGTCTGCGTCTGATGGAGTCTAATCACTGCCTAGATTTCTGCTCTGTTTGCAGAGGTCAGTCTTGCTCATGTAGATCAGATTTAGTCTCATCAGAGCGACGGTGATTAACTGTCAGGGAGAATTCTTGCAGACTCATTTTCCTTTGCGTGTTGGTTTTGTCGTTATCGTGACATGATGAGAGGCCAGACTCAAACTCAGGAGGCACATTTTGTATCTGATAATACCCAGTGAATATTAAAAGGATTCTCTGGCCATGGCCGTTAAATGAAACCAAAAAAAAACTATTGTCTGTTAGATTGCTTTGACACAGTTTTGGTTGAATAATTGATGAGCGATGAATCAGCTGCAAATCTGCATACTGTTTTGTTAATCGTTAAAGTTCATGGCCTGAGCTCTATGCTCCACTGAGCTTCCTATAGGACAGTCGTTAAAAGACGTGTCTTTTAGATTCTACGGTTTTCAAAGACATTGAGAATCTGTCTGAATTCAATGAAGTGTGTATATTTGATTGAATGTTGCACACGTAAAAACATCATTTGTTAATTATTTGTCTGATCTTAAAGTAGTTTCATCGGTAATAAAGGCATCAACGGTTCAACAGCAGCTCTTAAACTTTGTGCTGACCTAATGATTTTGACTGAATTGTACTGCAACACTTTATTCTGAGAGAGCCACTCACAAATGCTCTCTCTCTCTCTTTCTCTCTCTCTCTGTTTGTCTTTTTTTTTCTCTGTCGCTTGCCAGGTTACTATTTTGAGATCCGTTCCATCTGTGCTATAAGGATTAACACCCAGGTGGGTTTGTCTAGTGCCTCTGACACAGCTGATCCCCTGCTCCCTGTTTCTAGTTCTCCTTGTGTCGTTCACTCACTCTGTAGAAACATCCATGTTCATTAGTGTGCGCATCCATTCTCCCCCTGGCATGGTGCTGTCAGTTGTGGAGATTCAGCCGGTCACGTCTCTGTGTGTTCTGTCAGGAGTACCTCGACGTGCTTGGACGCCCCATGGTTCTGGCAGGCAGCGATGCCAAGCAGGTTCAGTGGACCAATGTGTATCAGGATGCTTTGGTGAGAACACTTCACCCCAGTTGGTTGCATTTGATCGAACACACAAAGAAATAAGCATCGTTTAGATTTGCGTACATGATATCTTTTGGATTTTTGTTTTTTTTTTTGTCTTTGTAGGGTCTCGGCATGGTAGTAACTGGGACTTTACCAGTATTCAATCTCACCTCAGATGGAAACTCACAGGTAACAAAACTGGCAATCAAACTGCAGGTGTTGATGTTGAGATGTTTTTATGTTTGACACAATTTTGCTTCACTTTGACTGAGGTATAACCTAACCCTTAAAGACACAATTGAACACTGTCGTGCAACATCATGGAATTCTTTAAAGATCAATGCCACTGATGTTAGCATGTTTACATAGGAAACTAGAGCAGCGACGTGCTTAGCTTAGCATAATGACTTGAAACAGAATGGAATCAAAGACTGTAAGCTCACTTGCCCAAACAGTAGTGAAAACAAATGCATCACTACAGGATGTACTATTGTACTGTATAGAATTTTAAAATGTGTTGTGTCATTTAGCCTAGCTCACTCACTGTGATGGGGTTGCTGTAATGCTATGATCCAAATCCACCTCTTCTGATCAGTGTGCTTTTGAAAATAACTTAATAACTACATTAGACTTTAAATAGTATATCTCACCTCCTGCATGGTTCTTAGTCAGTCCTCACCTGCTCCTCCTCCTTTTTTTCATATGGTTCCCACTTGCTCCAAAAAAAAAAAAAAAAACTAATTGGCGATTTGACTTCAGTCCTAACTCTAACTGACTCTAGTTAGCTCCAAACCAGCCTATGCTCCAAACTCAAAGCTTGTCCACAAACCAGTGGGTGAGGCCACTATGTCATATCCATCTTAAAAAAATATATACACATTAATTAACACAATATTTCCGTAATCCAGAGCATAAATCAATCAATAAATAAAAAGACATGTTGCGATTTTGGGCTTTTTCTTGGCTGGGTGTAACAGCAGTGTGATCTCTATAGGCCTTGCTAACTTGCCGCTGCCTCTGGCTCAGGAAAGCAAATAAACATACAGCCAAGAAAGACATTGATTTTATTTGTTCTTCCAGAATCAGCTGATCTTAGGTGTCATGGGAGTGGACGTGCATCTCGATGAGATAAAGCGTCTGACACCACGATACAACGTATGTACACTACTGAACATTAGTCATAACATTCAGGCTTGACCTGATGGACAAAGCAGACCAAACACCAGTCACTTTTATTCTTAACGTTTTTTGTGTCTTGAAAAAGCTCGGGGCCAATGGATACATATTTGCCATTGATCCAAATGGATATCTGCTCCTTCATCCAAACCTTCAGCCAAAGGTAATCTATCAGAGAAAATCTGTACTTTTACACTGTGGCTTTTGAAACATACCTGGTGCATCTGTTTTTTTTTTTATTTAATGCTACAGCTTGTCAATCTGCCTGAACCTGTGACACTGGACTTCCTGGATGCTGAGGTGGAGGACAGCAATAAAGAAGAGGTGAGCAACTGAAAAAAAAAACATCTGGTCTCAGGCCTTTTATGTACTTTTCTGTCATAAAGTTCGGGTTCAAAGTTATTACCAGTCCGGTGCACAACTATTAGCACATTATCTGCCTCAGGACAATCTGCACATCTGTCTGCAGTGTCTCCTCACATAAGAGTAGGCATGTGTAACATGTTTTTATAACATATTTGTGACTGCTTTAAGTTTTTCTTTTTTTTACTGTGTAGATCCGGCGACAAATGATTGATGGCAGACCAGGGGAAATGCAGGTCAAAACTCTCATAAAGTCCATTGATGAGGTAAGTTTGTTTTGAATCTTGAGATCTTTTGACAGCATCTGTTGTTTTTGTCATGTTTGCTTTTATGACTCAGTTACAAGATTGTTTTACATTTTACTAACTGTTTTCATTGGCTGGTTAAAATAAGCCCTAATACATTTGTATTAGTTTCAATTGAAGTTTTCATCAGAAAACTCAATTAATATCTTCAACTGTTACAGCTGGCACAAAGTAGTTCAGCTGTACATTAGATTATATAACATTTGACATATAACATATATATTCATTTTACATAGACATTATGTCTTTGGACCAATGACACCTGAGGAAATGTGTTGTCGAGTTTCGCCTTGATTGAATCTGACATCTGACAATTTCCACTGAATTGCTCAGGTCGAAGGTCAAATTCACTGAGACCTCATATTCATTACATTGTTGAAAACATAATATCACAGAAATGTTTTCATGGAATTCTTTCAAACAAACATTCACCTGGAGTGAAGGATAAATGGATTAGGTTTCACTGGTCAAAGATCGTTTCGACCTTACAAAAACACATTTTGTCCGTAACTCAACTACTTGTACTCATGACGACGGTCGTATTTATATGAGGCTGGACAGACGTGGCAACAAAACTGCAGCTTGACAATCTGAGTAATTCCAGTTCATTTCCATATTTAGTAAATTTTACTTCTGAAACTGTAACATGTAGTTGACAACTGATCATCTGATGATGGAAAGAGTGGTCACTGTACTCATTTGGTTTTGTTTTAGTAATTTATTTTCTTTCCTGTTGATCATGTACTGCTGTGTTAGTGCGGGATCCATTTTCTTGATAGTATAGGTGTAAAAAATGTAACTGTGTCAGAAAATGGCCATGTCTGTGGCTTTATCACAGACATGTACATCCTCATTAAAAACCAAGCCTCTGATCAGCTTCCTCTGTGGTATCAGATAGCTCTGTGTGTTCATTACCAAAACTACAATTGTGCTCTTGAGTGACTCACACCTCCAGAAAACTACATATAAACATCACACATCACGTTAAGTTAATCAGGGTAAATTTGTAGTCTGACTCATTTGTAATAAAATATCTTCACTGTTGCAGCAATACATTGATGAGGTCTACAGGGGTTACACCTGGACTCCCATCAACGGCACAGATTACAGGTGAGCTCATACAGTGTTAGAAATCTCACATAATACCCAACCAGCTGTGGTCTGGTGAGGACTGCACACACATGGATTCTCTCTAAGATCCACCTCCTCTGTGTCGCTGCATTCATGTGTCTCCGTGTCGGGATGCCGCCATCTGCAGTCTCGGTCTGGTACTACCTCCCTACAACGAGTACTACATCCAGGCAGACCTCAGTGATGTGATGCTGCAGCTCCAGTGTGAGTACAGGGACCGGGGCGCTCAGTGTTACGTCTCATGCGCACATGAAAACGTCACAATAAGCGAGGTGACGTCATCTTTTCTCTCTCCGTGTTGCAGATATGCAGTCGTTACTGCCCAGCTCCTTTGAATCATCCGGACATGTGTTTCTGGCTCCAAGGTAACCGTCTTCATTTTTCTAGGTGTCACCCTTGAATAAGAAAGAAAAGCACTGATTTGTGTCGTTGTCTCTGCAGGGAGTACTGCCAGCGTCTGCAGCTGTCTGACAACAACACCCAGTTCTTGCAGAACTTTCTCACTCTCATGCTGGACATCTCCCCAGAATCTGAAGAGTGTCAGTGGATTTATTAGCCAGCGATATCCGCCGCCATAGCTGCACACACCCACACGGACACGCAGAGGAGATGACAAGCTTTTGTGCTTCTGTTTTCAGGTGAGCAAGGCCTCATCTACAACCTGATTTTGGACTCCAGGATCATCGGGCAGCTCGCTTCCCGCGTGTGGAAGAACAAGGACCTGAATTCGTGAGTCAGCCTGTTGGTGCCGTTTGACGCACGTATGTCGCGAAAACACAAAGTAGAGCTGACGCCGTGAAAATGAATCATTACAGGTACGGCTTCCAGGCAGTATTTGCATCCACAGATGGAGGGATAACACGTGTTTTCCCCAGCCTGTGAGTAAAATATTGAATTAAGAAGAGAGGGAAAGCTAAAAGTAAGGTAACACAGCAGACGTTCTGCTTCCGAACGTTTGCTGATTTGTTTTCCTGTTTGTCCAGAGCCGCTGACATGTGGGACGAGGATCCTGAACCCTTCAATTCAAATTTCTACAGACGGAGCCTCGACAACAAAGGCTACATGTTCAGACCACCACCGAGATCAGGTGAGTGATAAAAGTCTTCAGAGAACTAAGTGAAGGACGGGGTGACTGCTCAGGTATCGTGTTGCTTTGGTTGCATCTGTTTCAGTCTTATTATAATTTAACCTTCCCAGCTTCTGCCTTTAGTGACATATTTAATGGACATCTAATGAAAGTTGTATTTGTTTCGCTGTAAAAATCCACAGCAGATGTGTATAATCTGAGATGAGTAGGGAGCCATAGTGAACATTTTCACACCTTTCAACCACCATCAAGATGATTTTGTCCTACATTTATACACCGAGAAAATTTTGTATTCATATGTGTATGCGTATTTTAAACACAGCTCTGGACGACCCCGTAGGAGCAGAAAACGGCACTATTGGAATCCTGGTTAGTTCTGCGGTGGAGGTTAATTTAGGAGGCAAACTACTCAAACCTGCAGGTGAGGAAAATGAATCGAATGCGCCGTTTGGGATTTGTTGTTTCTCAATCTGAAACATGTTTCCTGATTCGTGCCCTCCACTGCCTCTCCGTTCGATCCCGTGGGCGTCGGCACGCAGTGGTCGGCGTGAAGCTGGATCTGGAAGCATGGGTGGACAAGTTTAAGATCTTAGCCAGCAACGTGTCAGACAGTCGACAGGGCTCCCACAAGGTGAAGTTAGTGTTAATTAATCACTATCTCCAAAGCAGATCTACTGCTTTACTCACTGGACATTTTTTGTTGAACAGTGTGGGCCGTCCAGAAGTTGTGAAATGGACTGTGAAGTGAACACAGATGTAAGAATTCTTCTTTGTCACACTAATAAGCGTTCAGAGTTGTTGATTCGTTCAACAGACTCTGTAAAATAAAGTCCCATGTCACGGCTTTTGAGTTTTTGTAGAACTATGTGTCAAGCTGCTGTTCAGTGATGTGTGTTTCACCCTGTGTGCCATGTTGTCTCTAGGACCTCCTCTGCTATCTCATTGATGATGGCGGCTTCCTGGTTATGTCCAATCAGCGAGATAACTGGAAAAAGGTATGACAGTGTCCTGACACATGCAATAAAACATCTGCTTTAAGAGGAGTACAACAACATACAAGTTTAACCGTTTTAAATATATATTAGAAATACAAAAATTTGTGTTAAAGAAAAATTCACAATACGTGTAGATTTTTTACCATTTGTTTGTAAAAATATTCTTTTCTATTCTTAGCCATTCTAATAATTCTGGATGTACATGCATATTGGTGGATGTTTTGCATTAAGTGCGGCTAATAGAGGTGATTCAGGCTGACTTGAAGGGGCAGAACATGACTGTAATGATGATTTGGTGCATGTTTCGTAGTTTTTGTTACAGAAATATTAATGTTTTTATATCTGTCACATAAACGTGCCAAGTGAATCAAACAACAGAGGAACATTAAAGTATGTTAGTGCCGTTTCCTGCGTGCTTTCTTTACTCCTCTGTAACTGCCATTTCTTTCACCCTTTCTTCTTCACAGATCGGTCATTTCTTTGGTGATGTGGACCCTTACCTGATGTACGCACTCTACAACAACTCCATCTTCTCCCGGCGACAGTCTTTCCACTACCAGTCTGCATGTGAGCCGGTCAGCAGCAGCCACACGGGCGCAGCCCCGAGGGGCATCTTTGTGGTGAGGGACAAAGTCAGGGCCTGCAGATTTCAGACATTCTGGTTTCAGCATTTGCTTTTATTTCTTATTCTCTCTCTCTTTCTCTCTCTCTTTCTCTCTCCCTCTCTTTTTCTGCAGCCGTCCATCGCTGACATCTTGAGCTTGGCCTGGTGGACGTCCTCTGTGGCATGGTGAGACTTCATTTACTGCAAATCACCAGGGGCATGTGAGACAACCTTTAAAACAATCCCAACCGTGCGCAGACTTCCATGCACGAAGCCAGGAAAGTGGTTGTATTTATTTCATGCTTAGCAGCTGCAGGTTATTTTCAGCTCCATGTGCAGCCGGGCACATGTTTTCAGTCATTTATTGATCTTTCCAGTTTGAACTCAAGCCTTTAACAAATGTCTTTTCCAGGTCTGTGGCTCAGCAACTTCTGTATGGACTGGCCTATAATAGCTGGCTCTACCAAGGTGTGTGTGTGTGCGTGAACTGGTTCATTTCTTTCTTTCATGTATTTGTTGGTAAAGGACATACTAAAAAATAAACATTGTATGTACTATGATGCACACGAAATCTGGTTGAAAATCATTTAAAGCAAACTGCTATAGGTACAGTTTAAAAATATTTTATTATGTCCTGCCAATGGCTGAATTTGAATCTGCCTTTATCTTTTAGATGATGTCTTAGTTGAAGGCTTTGAGACAAAAGAAAGTAGCTGTGTGACCATCCAAAGCCAGTTCTACTTCACGAACACCACCAACTCCTACAACGTGCTGCAGGACTGTGGAAACTGTTCACGGTGTGTCTTCTTTAGAGTCAGCAAAAAAATGTTGGCAGTACGCCTGTTCTGTCAGGCCTGTGTTGTCCATATGGAGCTGGCTAAGTATCCATCACTGTGTCCTACAGGCTGTTCCACGCAAAGAGGATAGAAAACACCAACCTGCTTTTTGTGGTGGCTGAGACCCTGCCCTGCAGCTCCTGTGAGATTGAGAGACTGACCCAGGTCAGGACAGAGTGTATCCTTCCAGTGGGACTTTTATTTCTGCTGGAGATGGAAATCTCATCCATCTCGTGTGGCCATTCACTGTTATCACCTTAACTAAAGATAAACAGTTCAAGAGGAGAATCCATGCGAAGTACTGAGCAATGCACGATATCGTAAAGGGCCGACTTCCTGCTTTGACTACAGTGCCTTAGTAAGTTGGTGCAGGAGTAAAAAAAATAACATAACATTATGACCACCACCTTCCTAATATTGTGTAGGTCTCCCTCATGCATCCAAAACAGTTGTGACTCATCAGAGATTCTGAGGGTGTTATAGGTTGAGTGTAGGGACCACTGTGGATCATCTTGATCAGTTTGGGATCTAGTGAATTTAGAGGCCAGGTCAACACCTTGTGCTGTTCTTCATGTTTTTTGAGTTGTTCCTAAACCGTTTGTGTGTGTGTCAGGCTGCATCCTGCTGTCATCAAGGAGTGTCATTGCTATGGGGGGGGGTGATGACCAGTACAAAATGCAGTGTTGTTTTTCAGCATAGGTAAAAAACATAGAAAGGCGATGAGCTTGCGTTTAACACACCTCTCAGGGAGCTTGGTAAGTGACCTGAATCTAAAACACTCATTATGCTGTGTAATCAGCTGGGGTGATTTTTCAAACTTAATTACTGTGAGTAATAATTTCTCTGTATGTTTAAAACCTAGGTATCATGCTGTGCTCAACCTGCTGTGCAGGTTCAGGATTAAGGCACAAATCCTATAAATAAAGTCCAAATCCATTCACAGTGATATTTCAAATGTATGAATGATGGGAAAAAGAGGATTAACTGTTAACTCTCTTTGCAGGAAAACACGTCAGAGTGTGGACGGGGTCATTCTCTGCAGTCCTCTATAGGAGTCCTCCTCTGCGTTCAGCTTGTTCTGCCTCTCTTTCATCTCGCACACGTGCAAACACTCTGACATTTTACATCTCTCTGGGTTTAGGCTCGGATCTACTGAAGGTCAGATCAAACAGCGACTGCAAAACTCTCCCTTTTTTGATCTACAAATGGCTCACGGAGCACCGTGCTCGGAGAGAAGACCCTGCATCAGCTCTTAGTGTTTTTTGCCTTATCGCTTATATGCATTTGTTAGTGTTTCAGGGCTCGAGTGCAACGTATAGAATGTGTTGAGTGTGCATGCAACTTGAACCAGGACGAGCAGGTTTGATTTCTTTTTATCTGTCCGTTTATTTAATTAGTTTTGCCCACAGGCTCGACCACATCACCAATCAACAAGAAGGTCAGGGAGGCAGTTAAAATGTGCATCAAACAGGCCAATGGACACTTACCCAGCAGGAACAGACTTCAGTCAATATTCGACTGTGGTGGTGAAATTTTAAAAGATCTTAAAAAAACAAAAAAAAAACACACACACACTTTTTTATTTTCAGAGGAATTGTATCTGCAGACTTTTACCAAAGCAGATGTGGATAAGTTACTGAGAATGTATCGATGCATCGTACATTATAGTGTCAGATTTTTGTTGTAACTCTTGTAGTTGAGATGGAACTCGTTTTACTTTTGGGTCTGGAACATTCTGAAAAACCAAAGGTTTCCTCTTTAAAATTTTAGACTAAGAAGCAATGGTAACTATAAATGTAGTGTCACAGAGTGAGACATGCAGTACTTTATGCAACATGGTCTCCGGTGATTTAATTTCCTTTCTCATAAGAACAGTTTAAACCTGAATATTTATTAGACATTGCTCCATTCTTCAGCATGTCACCCTAAACATGGATCAAAAACTCTTCTTAAGAGGCACCGCATACATGCCTGCGTGATTGGCCAAACAACTGAGTGACTTTTTTTCTTTTTAGCTCTTTCACCATCACTTTCTGACATGTGAGTGAACAGTTCTGAATATACTGCAGTCCATGTTTTGCAGTGGAGTTAGTGGAAAATTACAGATTATGCACAGCCCGTACATGGCCATACAAGTAGAGATAATGTGCATCTGGGTGAGCTTCAGATTCCTCCCGCTTATGCTTTGCTGCTCGTGGCTTGCATTTATTGTCTCATTCATTTGCATGTTCAGTCTCAGTAGACGTCTTTGCACATACATTACAGTACAGGAGCTTCTGCGCCTACAGCTGTTTTTACTTGACAGTAGATCCGGGCCTTAACCGCACATTCTCTTCAGTGTCTTTCAGTCCACCTCTGACCTTTGCCAAGACATTTTTTTGTATTATAATTTGTATCACACACGAGAGAACCCTGTTTTCCCCTCACAGTCTCGCTCTCACAATCTCACTCTGTCTCTTATGTCTTTGAACCCAACCGGATATCAAACAAAACGGAAATGACATTTTATTTCCCCCAAAATTGATTTCCTTAGAGCACTTTGACGAGAGACTGATGATTAAAGAGAAAAAATACACAAAATACCACTGACTTTTCACGACACATATCAGTACAGAAACATCTGTGTTGTCTCGTTGTGATACAGGATTGTTAAAGTCAAGGTCTGCTGTGTTGAAACGCTTCCACAGATGCTCTGTATGATCTTAAAGTGCTTCCAGTCGAGTTAGATGTTATCAAAATGTTCAACAACGGATGACCAAAATCATCAATTGTATTGATTTTTTTAGTAGCACTGCATCCTTGGTAGACTACAGTATTTAGGAATGTGTAACACTGCACGGTGTTTAGTGCACTAAGTCTATGGTCACTGGATACTTTATTCTAGCAGTAATATTCAGTTTATGGTAAATGTAAAGTCATTTACATTACAATACCACAAGAAAAGAAAATTACCTGTGACCAACATCTTTTTAAACGCGTTAAATGTCAGTAGTTTGATTGATGGGAAGCTCTTTGTCACTCTTTTGTATCCTGTGTCGTTTTTTCAATTCTGAATTTATGCACTTACGTATGCTTCTGTATGGGGAATGTAGCCTCTGAACAGCTTTCTGGTCTTATCAATATGTTGTCAGTACGCTGTGCTTTTTTGACCCACTGTCAAGATTCTCCTGATGTGTCTAGCGAATGATTCACTGTGGCAGAACATTTCTGATTTATCATGCAAGCCGTCGAACTCAACAGTCAGACAGCCGACGAAGGCAGTGATACAGAAATAATTAATGTTGAAAATTAATGTTAAAAACTGATTTTCTTCTCAGCTACAGGTTTAGTGCTAAAAAGTACAAAAAAGAAACCAGACCTTGCAATTATTGCATCTACAAAAGCAACAACAACAAAAACTAATCGCCCTAACCCTTTTGAATTTCACAGAACAAAGGTCATGTCATTCAACCAGACTCAACACTCGGTCCAAAAAGTGAGTTACATTTAAAATCTCCAGTAGGCGAAATAATGACTTCCCTCTAAAAAGGTCATTTATGTAGTTAAGTCTAAAATGTTCCCCCTTCAAACAGCTTTCTGGTCGTGCACACTGAACAGTACGCAGTGAATCTCAAACATGGCAGAGCAGTGCAACATCAAAATGTAGAAAACCCTTTCCCACAGTGATTCATTCGCTTATGTCCGTGTTACCGCCCAGTCTGGACACAGAGTTAACAGGGGGGTATTTTTAAAACGCTTTTTTGACAGAATATTTGTAAAATGCTGTTTCTCTCCGTCTGCCTGGTGATCCGCCCTGCAGTGCCTTGTTGCACTCGTCATTTTTGGACAACAGACACATTTGCATCTTAAGATGTGGACGCTCACCTCACAGGCCATGCGAAAGACACACTTGACTTCTCAGGGTCGCTGTGGTTCGACTCTAAGAAAGACTTCACGGTCGGGGGAATGTGAAAAGATGCTCCTTGTGAGCATATTTAGCGTTGGGCGCGTTGCTTGAAACAGGAGTGGGTCGAGCAGCCGGCTTCCCCCTCCTGCCTTCTCGTGGACAGATGTTTGTCAAGAACGAGCCCCGGCGCCCTCCTCCCACACCTCTGCACTGGTTCGGCCTTGACTCAAAGCTCGGAGCCGTCCATTTTCACAGAACACGTCCGATCTGCACATGTATCGTGCATATTCTCTGTCTGACGCCTGTTTGAAATGCATACTTTTCAGTTAGGACTGACTGGAAAGAGTGAATGTTTATGTACAGTATATGTACTGTCATGCATCTCTGCTGCACCCGAGCATGGCGGTGAGCCGGAGATGCAGATTAAAGCTCAACACTGATTGAAGAAGACCTCAACACAAACACTGCTTTAAAAAAAAAAAAAAAAAAAAGTCAGAAAACTACTGTGATTCTGAGACCTGCAGCATTTACTTTTGTCGTTTTGCATTATCAGAACAGCACTGTTGTACATTGAGGAAAGACATTTTGTGGAACTCTTTATAGTCTACAGTACAGTATATTCCTACTGTTGAGGTCAGTGTTGTAGTTTTAAATTTCGGATATTTATTTGCATGATGTTTTGAACAGTTAACAGATTTCTGTACATATTCTGATGGATATTTTACATTCCTGTCCACATTCGGATCTCCAGCTCCGTGGGGAGAAGCGATGTGCCCTCTGTGGATGTTCTTGGAGATGTGGAGGCCACAGAGCTCTTACATCGGAACGAAGAAAGCTGAAAGTTTGACTTCAGTGAAGCCTATAGTAACTGTCAGTGTTTGCAATTTAGATCTTTTACATCAAGTAAAAGCACAGAGAAGTTTAGAGTTATGAGCAACATACTGCCTGATTGAACTTTACTCCTTTAAGTAAAAAGGTCTCTAATTGATATAAAACTACTGCAAATGATTTATGCACTTAAAGGCTCTATAACAAATAAATAAGAGTGGCATGTGTGTGGGGAGCCCCCTTTATTAATTAACTTTGTTTATGAACTAGATTTAAATGTCGCTTATTTCATTTATTTACGTGTTATTTTATATATTTATTTATTTGGGTATTGTGCGTGATATTTGTATTGAACAGAAAGGATCTGGATGTGATTGAAGCTTGTGTGGGAACAAGACGCAGTTTACAAGAAAAAAAAAAAATCTAAACGGACAAAAATGAGCTCTATATCCTGTATGTCTATGTCTTTAATTTACTGAGTATCGAACGATAAGAATGTCCATGTTTCTGCTGTAACTTTGCTTTTCATTCAGCTGACGTTGTCGTTTCCTCGGGACCGTTTCCTCTCTTCGTGCCAGTCTCCAATGCCACCTCATTTTTGTACAGACAATGTGAAGCAGTCAGCAGAAGATGAAGGCTAACTTTGTAAAGATTTTGTCAGTCGCATTACAAAATGGATATTTAAATGTTTATATCTTTGGTGATTAAATGCTATTGATATTTTTCACTTTAGCTCTGAATGTTTTATTTCTCTCCACCCATTAGTCGTCTTGCAGAATAATGCTCCTTCACACACTTTTTATACACCACAGTGTTCATCTGTCTAATTTACTAAAGTTATCCAGTTTTCTCCCAAAGCAACTTGCATGTCGCATTTTGCATGTTTTCCCCTCTGCGACTGAGAGAAAACCCGATTTGAAATGTTTTCTATTGACCTATATTCATCCATCAGGCATAACATTATGACCACCTTCCTAATATTGTCTCCCTTGTGCCTCCAAGACAGTTGTGACTCATCAGAGAATGGACATGGGTCTTCTGAAAGTGTCCTGTGGTGATTGGAAACTGAATGTTGTTGGTGTTTTTTGAGTTGTTCCTAAATTGTATTTGTGCGTGTGTGCTGCCAGCAATCAGTGTCATTGCTATGGGGTGGGGGTGCATGTGGTACATGTTTAAGTAACAGTGGAACATTGAATTGTCACAAGATGGTCATGGTGGTTATAATGTTATGCCTGATTACTATATTTCAGAGTTGTTCCTACATTAACGTACCACTTAAAGTTCACCGTTTTATATTAATTAAACTACATCACATAACTATTCTCCCCACATGGAAGTGACAAATAATTACAGAATCACTGTAAACAATTGCCATGTGCCTGATGTCAGTCACTACCCATCTTTCAGTGCTCTCCATTCAGGAAAAAGTCACAATGACTGAACTGTTTTTGTTAATGCTTTTGACTTTCTTTTTTAGACTGAAATGCTTCTTTTATTATCTGGAGCCTTAGAGGGCTTTATTGCCTTCTTAAGTTCTATTTCGTACGACTGCCAGACACAATGACTTCATAGAACCCAAGTTACATTCATAAGTCACATAAGCTGTAAGGCCTCACTGCTTTTGCCACAGTTGCTACCCTCATCAGCTCTGGCAATCCAGTCATTGCTCCCTTTCATTGCATCAGGTGACCAATATACTGCCAGGAAACAGTAAAATGATTGGCTTTTTCAGTATTTTGTTACTTCGGTAAGGAAGTTGCTATTAACATAGTGAACGTACACATTGATTAGTGTTGGCCAGAGACGATTAAAGCAGATAAAACAGCTGGTTAACTGGTTTAAAACTCATGAAGGGAATAAAAATTAAATCGAATAGGAAACATCACACTAAAGTATGGCACAAAACACGAAAAATGGCTGAAAAAAACAAGTGTCCTCTTAAAAAATGAAAGTAGGGCTGGATAGAATAATACAATAAGCTTTGAACAACAGCCTAACAAAGGAAATGGCCAAAACATGTTTTGTAGTCCAAAGCCCAAGGATATTCAGCTTATCTTCTACTACCGCTTATCCTCACTAGGGTCACGGGGGTTTTTGGAGCCTATCCCAGCTGTCAGGACAGGTCGCCAGCCAATGGTATTCATATTACTTTATATTACTATTGCAAAGGCGAAGAAAAGAATGAATTATCTGAAATGCATCAATTTTACGCAAACTTCTTAAATAATGACCAGTGATTGTCTTTAAACAAAAAGGATATAAGAAATAGAATTCCACATGCAGTATATTTATCTACATGTGGTGAAACTACATTACAGGTCTTATCACTTCAGTCCATTCCAACAAGCGCCTCTTTGTTTGTCTTTGTCTAATGCAGAGAGACCGAGTTTCTTCGTCAGCTGTTGAGGTTTAGAATAAAAATCTTAAAAATCCAGGAGTCAAGCAGGTTGGCGGTTCAAGGGTATTTGCTCCCAGTGTTTATCAGTGAGGATATCAAAGAGGAGCCTGAGGTCCTTAAAGGAAAGACGATAGGTCGCTGACACTAAAAGCTCTGGATGGAAGTTATGGGATGTTTTGGCTTCTGCGAGACCCATAAACCAGCAGCCCAGCAGGCACGCGGCTCTCTGAAGTCTTCTTTGGATAAGTGGTACCTTCCACCCAGCAGGCAGCGTGCCTTGTTATGTGGAAATGATGTCTGATTTAGCTCTGATATCAGACCCTGAGTGTTTGGCAAAGCATAGCGAATCCCTATTGTCATTTTAATACATCATGTTGAAATAATGCAGCAGAGCTCAGTAGCAAGTCCCTAATAAACCTGAACATTACAGCCAAAGACCAGATGAAGGTTTCGGGAGAGACGAGGACTGATGTAGGTCTGCTGCAGAACACAACTTTGTGTGAGTAAAGCTGCTTCTAATTACATGTAATGAGAGGGAACTAGGATCAGCACTTGTTTTGTCATGTCTTTGTTAATGAAGCTACTCTGTCGGAGCAATACGTCTTGAAATTTTGCAGCTGGTTGGGTTTAAAAGGGTTTATATTTGCAAGAAATGGAACAAACTTGTCTCATTTTTATTATCTGTTTTATGGTAAAAAACAAAACAAAAACAGTTATGTTAAATGAGCTTATTACTGACTATTACTTACTATTTCTTATTACTATTATATAGATATGGTAATGTAAAATGACAGAGAACTTTTCAGTGGTTGCTGTGGTGTCTCATTTGTTTTCAAATGTAACTATTCTCTAACACAGATACAGCTACTTGGAAGGTCTGAGTCTGACTTTGAACGGGGTGTGAACTTATTCACTATGCAGAAAACATATTAGTACCACACTCGGCTGTGTTGATAGTTATGCTGAAATTAAATTGGACAAAACAAGCCGTGTAAGCAGACAGAGTCATAAAATGCTGGACTGTCTCCCACGGGTCCTCCAACAATAACGTGGTATTATAAAGTTGTGACTCACATGGTGCCATATATATTCAGGAGCAAACAGGTGCACTGAGTTTAGTGGTGGGAGAAAGCAGCTGTCAGCTCTCACAATGTTAATGAAGTGGCTCCCTAAAGAGGAAACACATGCTGATCTGTTGCTTTGTCCCAGCGGATGTCTGTAATTCACTTCATTCTGACATATCAATGACAGCAGCAATGCAACACACCCCACTGCTATATATCACAGTTGTATGTGATGTATGAGATTTGTGATTATTAAAAATATTTCACTTCTGCACAAAACGCTTCACTGCACGTGTTTGCTTTTCTCTCGTCAATCGAAGTATGACAGGGAAACCATTTGACAGTCAGTGATGATGTGTGTTTGATTTATTACACCTAAGTCACCAGTTTTCTCTAAAATAAAAATATGTGTCCTTACATCCAGCCAACTGGAATCTGAGCCTTTGCTGGTTGCCTAGCAACACCACCCTGATGACAAGATAACAGAAATAGTCCAGAGGGCCGCATCACTCTCCTCCAGAAAGCACAACCTTTTTTTTTTTTTTCGTTTTTTTGGGAAAAAAAAAAAACATGGGTTTGTATGTATTAACCCTTTAACACGTAAGTCTAAAAATTACTGCAAGAATACCAGGAATTTGAAATATCTGGCAGATATTTACGATTCACTGCATGTTACAAATGTGTAATAACCATCCAGGAGAGGTGAAATTAGTGAAATAATTACCCGAACGACACCACATTGGCTGTAAAGTGTGAGCTTTCAGACACCGTTGGAATTTTTCCAATAGCGCAAATATTTGTGGCAATCCAAAGTGTGCTTGTGCAAAACTGCTGCATGCAACACAACAGTTTTAAACTATCATGTGTGAATCTGCCAGGTTTGTCATGTATCTCCGCATGGTTCTCTCTCATCGCAATATGGAAACACTTTGGCTGCTGAAACCCGGTGAAGTTTTGCATGTTGACGTTGTTTTTATCCAAAGTTGTCACCCATACTGCGTGTGCATGTTATAGTTGTCTCCTTCCCAACACGAGCAAATTTGCACATGGATGGCTGTTTTTGTTGTAGTTTCAGATTCTAGTTTGAGCAGTGGTGCCGGTAACTGGTTATAGTACGTGTTTCTCTGATCTGATCCCTTTTTTTGCAGCGACGTGATTAACGATTTACTATTTTCAACCCAGTAACCAGATTACTTCTCCAAATCACTGTGCTTTACATTTTATAATAAAAAATATAAATGTACATATTATATTTTTACTTTCTTTTATTTTTATATTTATAAATATATCGATATATTTTTGCTTCCTTCGTGCCTCTTGGGGAGTGACGTCACCTATGCGACAAGTCACGTTTTCAACATGAGGACAACTCACGTGTAAAACCACGCAGTGACACAAAGGTAAGCAACAGTGGAGGGAGCAGAGTGATGCACGTTTTCTAGCTGGAAATACTGGAAATAATATATCTGAGTTTGTGTCAGCTATAGAAAACAATATTAAGGGTCGCTCTACACTGCTGGCGACAAAGTCCTCTCTAGCTTCAAAAACACAACATCGAATTTAAAGAAACATTTGGAGTCGCAGCAGGGCGTTCAAGCTAACAGAGCAGGTCCCACCAGGTGGTGGAAGCAGAGAACTGCACCTAATGCAGGTCAGGAGGTCCACCGCCACCCAACAACAAAGATGGACTTTGGTACAAAACCAGTAAGTGGGGAGAGTTGAATAAGTTGGTCGGGCAGTCCCATGTTGTAGAAGAAAATTAGTAATCTAACTTAGACACTTTTAAGATCAAGTAATCAGTAAAGTAGCTGTTGCAACACTGTGTCTGAGTCATAAGACAACACAAACATAATAATAATAATAATAATAACATAATAGAGCGTGGAACATTTAAATTACCACAACGTGTGAAGACACCCAAGTATTGGGGTTGTGTTCTATGTAAAGAAGAGCTCAAAAGCAGCAGATTGGTAAAATTGTTTATTGAATGTAGATCTACAACATGTAATGAGAGCGTTTCAATGAAAAATCATATTTTATGAATTCCATTTTGGCTGCTCACAGAAAACTGAAAGTTATTCTTCAGATTCCTTTGGCTGGAATAAACAGGAAAAAAAAAACATGATGAAGAACTTTGTCTTTTTGTCAGGTGTCTTTAATTTGAACCTTTTGAAATTAACATTTAAATCAGTTTCATACAGCATCATACTGATTAATATCAAACAACTGTAGCTCCTAAACTGTTACTGCAGCTTGAGTCTCTTGTATTACTTACTTTTCCGATTTCTCGACTCTTTGCCCTCAGCTTATTGACCTGGGACTCGGCGATGTCGGCACGCTCCTGAGCTTCCTCCAGCTCGTGCTGAACCTTCCTGAGCCTCGAGAGGTGAGTGTTGGCCTGCTCGTCCTATGAGAAAATTCCACACTCGGAGTTAACATCTATCGAGACTGAAGATACAGAGACTTGATGGTTCTAGTAATACACAGCAAACTACATTTTTGCTGTCAACCATTTTCTAGCTGCAATAGAATTATGATAATGTGACTCACAGCCTCCTCAGCCTGTCTCTTGTAGGCCTTCACTTTGAGCTGCAGCTTGTCCACCAGATCCTGGAGTCTGGTGATGTTCTTCTTGTCCTCCTCTGTCTGCAATTCACATTAATTCACAATCGGAAATGAGTGATATCCTGATTCCCCCACACATCCATATTGATGAAATGAAGAAAAAACAAAACACCTACCTGATAGGTGAGCTCCTTCACTCTACGTTCATATTTGCGAACGCCTTTGACTGCGTCGGCTCCTCGTCTCTGCTCAGCTTCAACTTCAGTCTCAAGCTCACGCACCTGAAAAATAACATAGATACAAAATTAAAGTTGAAATGTAGTCTGACAGGAGTTCAGGTCAGGCTGTAGAATAAATGTATCTTTACCCTAGACTCCAGTTTCTGGAGCTGCTTCTTTCCACCCTTCATGGCCAGATTCTCAGCCTCATCCAGACGGTGCTGCAGGTCCTTCACTGTCACCTCCAGGTTCTTCTTCATCCTCTCCAAATGAGCACTGGTGTCCTGCTCCTTCTTCAGCTCTTCTGCCATCATGGCAGCCTGAAATCATAAACATGCTGTGTTGTTTTCAGTTCTTACTAAGATAAGTGTGTACTGGATAAATGGTTTAGATGAGCACCAGGATGACTCACATCAGTGATGGCCTTCTTTGCTTTATCTTCAGCATTTCTTGCTTCCTGAACAGCATCTTCTACTTCACCTTGGATCTGAACAAGGTCAGTCTCCAGCTTCTTCTTGGTATTGATGAGGCTGGTATTCTGTTGTAAAGCAAGTCACTGTGAAACCCCATGGCTTAACAAAATAATAATTACATTTGTCAGACTTCAAGAGTACCTGGGAGTGCAGCAGTCCCACTCGCTCGCTGGCATCCACCAGCTCCTGCTCAGCTACTTTGCGGCCTCTCTCTGTCTGCTCTAGAGCAACTCTCAGCTCCTCAATCTCAGCCACCATCAGGTTGTTCCTGCGTTCCACCATTGCAGCCTGCTCCTTCATGTCTTCCTGACCTCTGATGGCTTCATCAAGGTGCAGCTGGGCATCCTGAATTGTACAAAATTGATAGATATCAGCTTTCAGCTACTTTTTAAAAAGAAAGTGCTCTGTCACAAATCTTCCACCTTACCTTAAGCTGTCCCTGCACATTCCTCAGCTGTTTCTGGGCTTCAGCAGCCTGGCGGTTGGCATGGCTCAGCTGAATCTCCATCTCGTTGAGGTCTCCCTCCATCTTCTTCTTGACTCTCAGAGCATCATTCCTGCTTCTGACCTCTGCATCCAGAGTGCTCTGCATGGACTCCATCACTCTCTGGCTGTTCCTCTTGATCTGTTCAATCTCCTCATCCTTCTCTGCAAGTTTTCTGTCAATCTCACTCTTGATTTGGGTCAGTTCAAGCTGAGCACGGAGAATCTTGGATTCCTCGTGCTCCAAGGTAGCCTGTGAACAAGTGTGAAATGTATGAGATACAACACAGAATGTTTCATTCATTAAAAATACAGAAACTGAGTCATTGTGAAGTATAGCTTAGACGACTAGCTTTGCAGGATGAGTCTCACACAGATATGCTGCTTATGTTTTAAAAAAAGTCCTAGTGTTGCTGAAGCTCTGAGATTTAAAAATCTCAGAGCTTCAGCAGCACTAGGACTGTAAGTTGTATACTTTTTCTTTTTTGCAGTATTTCAGATGTGTATCTATGATTGAGATTCTATATGAGTTTGGTTGAGAGTTTTACATTTCTGTTTTAACTACTTGTTGCTCTATTGTTCAGTGTCTGAATTCAATTTGATATTTGGTCGTGGTGGTTCGTCTGTCACTGTAACAATATATAAATGGAGTTGTGTTTTACCTCTGCCTCCTCCAAAGCAGTCTGGATTTCTGACTTTTCACCTTCCACCGTCTTCTTCCCCTTCTCCAGTTCATGGATTGTCTTACCAGTCTCACCAAGTTGTTCACTCAGGTCTGAGATCTCCTCTGTTGGAGCAGATTATTGTTGACAGACTTAAAAAATGTCTTTTTAATGATCACAATACTTAGGACAGACTGTATATTAAGAAAATAAGGACATGATCCATTGTCTTACGTTGCAGGTTCTTGTTCTCCCTCTTCATGGTCTCCAGTTGGTCCAGAGATTCTTCATAAGAGTTTTTCAATTTGAAAAGCTCAGTGCTCATTGTGCGAGCCTCTTTTTGAGCTCCTTCCAGCTCTGCCTGGCTCTCCTCATACTTCTGCTTCCACTCAGCCAGAACCTAAAGGTGTAAGAAACCAGTGAGTGCTGTCTGTCACCTCACCTTAACTGTATGAAGATGTGTACAACAGAAATATCTCACCTTGTCAAAGTTCCTTTGTTTCTTGTCAAGGTTTGCAGCCAGACCATTAGCTCTCTCCACGTCAATCATCAGGTCCTCCACTTCACCCTGCAGTCTCTGTTTAGTCTTTTCCAGAGAGGCACATTTGGCATTCACAGCCTCGATGGATTCCTCTGCATCCTGAAGACGCTGGGCAAGCTTTTTCCTATTAAGAACAATCCATTTTCAAACTTACAGTGTATCAAAACCTAAACATGATTACAAGTGGACAGAGATAAAACAGAAGACTGACTTTGCCTCCTCCAGCTCCTCAGTGCGCTGAATAGCATCAGTCTCATATTTGGTTCTCCACTGAGCCACCTCGCTGTTAGCCTTGGACATTGCACGCTGCAGCTCAGCTTTGGCCTCCTGCTCCTCCTCATACTGCTCTCTGAGCAGGTCACAGTCATGGCGAGCTGACTGAACAGCATGAGCCAGGGCGTTCTTGGCCTATAAAATAAATGTGATTATTATTTGGAACCAATCATTACATGGCCTCTTATCTCTGTGAGTATGCCGCCTCTTTTATAAATTGTTACCTTCACTTCCTCCTCGATGTGTCTCTTCAGCTCTTCAATCTGCTGAGTGTAAGCCTGTTTGCCTCTGGTCAGCTGAGACACAAGAGCTTCCTTCTCCTCCAGCTGACGTGTACATTCACCTATTCAATGATTATCATTAATGACACGTACATCAGAGGATCACAAGATGTAGATTTCACATAAAAGTTGCAGATGCAGAAGAACGACATTGTCATAAAAACTGTCAGAAATAACATGTCTCCATATTTAAGTTATAAAATTTTGTTGACCATTGTTAGAAGTCAATAAGAGATGCAGGTTTGGCTCCGTTTGTAGGAGCTTGATTTTTGCAGGATAACATAAAGCTGTAAAGCGAGGCTCATACCATTTTCAGTTTGAAGTCGTGCTTTCTGTGAACCAATGTCATTCAGCTGGCGAATGTTCTCATCGTTCTTGGATTTGAGCTCACTCAGTTGATCTTCTAATGTCCTGCACATCTTTTCAAGGTTACCCTGATAAAGGGTATAAACATCTATTAGTTAAAACAGAAAGATTGCAGTTTCTTTTCACTTCATGTAAGATTATCTTTCTCACCTTTGCTTTGGCAATAGACTCCATATTGCTTGAGAGGTCATCAATCTCCATCTTGTATTCGCTCTTCTCTTTCTCCAGCTTCTGTTTGACTCTCTGGAGGTTATCAATCTGTTCTCCCAGTTCTGCCACGCTGTCGGCTTGCTTCTTGCGGAGAGCTGCAGCGGTGGCCTCGTGCTGCAGGGTGGACTCTTCGAGATCACGACGCAGCTTCTGAAACTCAGCCTCACGCTTCTTGTTCATCTCGATCTGAGCTGCAGTTGCTCCACCAGCTTCTTCAAGCCTCTCGCTGATCTCCTCAAGTTCCCTGGCAAGATCAGACCTCTGCTTCTCAACCTTGGCCCGAGCGGCCCTCTCAGCCTCAATCTCCTCCTCCAGCTCTTCAATACGAGCCTGAAACACACAAAAGGTTTAAGAGAAACTTCCAAAAGAAATATGAACTTTCTCTTGCTTTAACTGATACATCTAACTGTACCTGAAGTTCTTTTATCTTTTTCTGTAACTGGATTCCAAGAGACTGCTCATCCTCAATCTTACTCAGGAGCTGACTTGTCTCAAAGTCCTTCCTAAAGGCAAGAACAGGTTTTCCAATATTAAAGATGCGTTTCTGTAAAGCCTCTCATAGAAACTCTTAGTATCAATACACAAATTCTTATTCTTACTTCTTTATTTTCTCTTCGGACTGCTGCTTGTCATTCTCCAGATCCATGATGGATTCCTGAGCCAGTTTCAGATCTCCTTCCAGCTTCCTTTTTGCTCTCTCAAGATCCATACGGAGCTTCTTTTCTTGCTCCAGAGAACCTTCAAGCTATTGGATGTGTCAACAATTTGTACAGTTTGAAGAGGGTTTTAGTTGTTGATGTTGTTTTAAAATATACAGTATTCATAAGCACTCACATCGTCCACTTGTTGCTCCAGCTTGGTTTTGGCCTTTGTCAGAGTGTTGACTTTGTCTTCCTCTGCCTGCAGATCATCAAGGGTCTGCTGATGGGCCTCTTGGAGGGCTTTCTTTTCTTTGGTCAACTTGGCAATGGTCTCATCTTGAGAAGCCATTTCCTCTGTAAGGTTTTTGACCTATAAAATTTGACATGAATTTTAATCAACACAAAGATTTTTCCATCTTCACAGAAGTAAAATTATATCTTACAGTATTAAAAGCACAAGTCTTGTTACCTTGTTCTCAGTGGCATGTTTCTCCTTTTCCACTTTGGCCAAGGTGAGCTCCAAGTCATCAATGTCTTTCTTCAACTCAGAGCACTCGTCCTCCAGCTTCCTCTTCTTGGCAGTCAGCTCAGCATTCATTTCCTCCTCATCCTCCAGTCTTTCGGTTGTCTCTTTGAGTTTGGCCTCAAGCTGGATTTTTGCTTTAATGAGCCCCTCACACCTTTCCTCTGCGTCAGCAAGGTTTTCACCTTCCTAAAAGTCAATATAAGTATGTTTGTTAATCAAATGATTTAGTTCATTTTAGAAATTTGGCTGATGTGTGATTTCAGTTTGGTTTTCAAACTCACAGACTGCACTTGCAACAATAAATCATTCTTCTCCTGTAGCAGAGAGACCATCTTCTCCTCCAGTTCTTTCTTCTTAGCCAGAGCCTTTGTTAGGTCTTCTTTGGTCTTTCCAAACTCCTCTTTCATTACGGCCATCTCTTTCTCAGTCTCAGCACTCTTCAGCAGAGGCTTAATCTTGAAGTACAGCTTCATCCATGGCCATGTTTTGACATTCATGAATGCACGGATGTTGTACTGGATGGTGAAAATAGCATCTCTGATGGAAAAAAAATGAGTTGGAAAATGATCATTTGTTTTATAACATTGAAATCTGCAACAGACAGATGAATTACCTTCTTTCCATCATTTTGACGAACTCTGTCCTCATGAGGAAACCTCTGCAGAGAGCCTGAGTCATTGTGACCAGCTCAGCCAATTTCTCATCTCTCATCTCCTCCAGAGTTCCCAGCAGACCAGCTTTGAAGAATACCTGAGAATCAGCAAAACAAATGACTTTTTAACGTTGTTGATTAATGACAATAGCTTTAACTAACCCACTCTATAAACAACTGTTTTATGGCAACATTTTTTTGCTGTACCTTTGTGTGTCCAAATTTGTACTGAGTGTGGTCAACATCAATAGAACCCAAGAGTTTCTCTGAGGCCTTCTTGTTGTCAATGAACTGTCCCTCAGGGATGACACTGGCATTCAATACTTTGTATCTAAATGCACAATATTTCAGTACTTTAGTCAGATACATTACCTTAAAGATAAAACAACAACAAAACATGCTTTAGTGGTCGTGAAGATGAGACTTCTTCTACCTCTGCTTGAAGTCACCGTAGAGGATCCTGCTGGGGAAACCTTTTCTGCAGATTCTGATACCTTCCAGCACACCGTTACACCTCAGCTGGTGGATGACCAAGAAGTTCTCCATCAGACCTGAAATATAATGTAAGTTTATAAGATAATGTTATCAGAACGTAGTGATAAACTGACAAATGTTAAATACAATAATGCTGTTCTTCTGAAGATGAGGTACCTGGTGTCTTTGATTCGTTGGGAATCAAACAGCGTACAAAATGAGGATGAGTGCTCCTCAAGTTGGTCATCAGCTTGCCCAAATTCTCCTGAAGAATGAACATTTTATTAGACAAATGCATTAGACTTCAGACTTTAATTTAGTAGACTGTAGACATATTCAAACACAAATCAGGCATAAATGAGAATGCATTGGTCGTTCTTTCATATCTTACACGGAACAAAGCAGACACCGTCTGGAAGGAGCCTCCCTTCTTCTTGCCACCTTTCTTGCCACCGCCACCGTCAGCTGTCAGTAAAACAATAACCGTGTAATTATTCAATTTACAAGTAATTTGATCCTGAATTTAATTTTTTAGTATTCATTAATATAGAGATAGAAATCAGCAGGTACCATCAGCTGAGGCGTGTGATGCATAAAGGAAAGCCAAGAGTTTGACTGCAGACTTCTGGTACAGCTGGACCACAGAGTCGTTCAGAGGGTCTTTGTTCTTATCCAGCCAGCCTGTAATGTTGTAGTCAACAGTCCCAGCATAGTGCACCAGGGAGAAATGCGCCTCAGCCTTGCCTTTAGCTGGCTTTGGCTTCTCAAAGGATTTGCTTTTTCCAAGATGCTGGTCATAGAGTTTGTTCTTGAAGGTTGTATCTGTTGCCTTAGGGAACATGCACTCCTCTTCAAGGATGGAGAAGATGCCCATTGGCTGTCAGAATGAAATGAAATGATTATTTTACACAACTTTCGAGTCATTAGATGGTCTTCTGTGATTGTGAATATACAGCAAATGACTCACCTTCTCAATAAGCTCAATGCAAGCAGCCAAGTCCATACCAAAGTCAATGAACTCCCATTCAATCCCCTCTTTCTTGTACTCTTCTTGCTCCAGGACAAACATGTGATGGTTGAAAAACTGTTGCAGTTTTTCATTGGTGAAGTTGATGCACAGCTGCTCCAAGCTGTTGTACTGATAATACAAACAGAAGGTGATTAGGGAGTCCAACCTATATAAATAAACCCTTTTGATCCATATCTCTTAATGCATTACCATTTAAAAATATTAAAACTTACATCAAAGATTTCAAACCCAGCAATGTCGAGCACACCGATGAAGAACTGCCTTGGTTGTCTGGTGTCCAGCATCTCATTGATTCTGACGACCATCCACAAGAACATTTTCTCATAGACAGATTTGCAGAGAGCCATCACGGCATTGTTGACCTGATTTTACAGAAACACATGTCGTTGATTATTTTATTGGAAAAGAGTTAAACATGATAAAGTGATCTCCAGATTGTATGAGAACATTTCACCTGTGGAACAGTCTGACCCTTGGTCACAAATTCGTTTCCAACTTTCACTCTTGGGTAGCACAGAGCCTTCAGCAGGTCTGCAGAGTTCAGGCCCATGAGGTATGAGATTTTATCCGCAACTGAAAAAGAAAGACAAAAAAACTAGTAAAACTGTTTTTCTTTAAAATGAACAAAAGAAAAGTCAAGTGCAACATACTCTCTGTGCCATCAGGTTCAGCCTGCTCTTCTCGCTGCTTCTGCTTGAACTTCATGTTTCCATGTTGCATCACAGCTCCAGTCAGCTTGTAAATGTTAGCTTTTTCTTCTCCAGTGAAGCCCAGGATGTCAATGGCAGTCTGTGTATTAAATTAAATGACATTTGAAAAAACATAGGTTTAAAAAAACAAACATTCCTCTCTGATGTTTTAATAGTTATTAGTGTATATTTTATGATTCTTACATCAGTAGCAATGAATTCTTCAACGTCATTGATACTCTTGACAGTAATTTCCCCCATACTGACCATGGGGTAGTCATAAGGGTTGGTGGTGATGAGGAGAGCCTCTGAAAAATAGAAAAAGTGAGTTCCTGTCAGCAAATGTCCATTACACAGCAGAGAATGATTTTTATAAACATTTCATATTCTACCCAGTAGCTCAGGTTTGTGGCCTGTCATGAGCTGGTAGAAGATGTGGTAACTTCTCTCAGCAGACAACTGGAATGTTACTCGAGACTTCTCCAGCAGATCTGTACAACAAGGCAAAACAACATGTGAGTAAGAAAACAGTAGGCTGAGCTGAAGGCACATAAAAAAAACAAGTGCTCTATCATTATTAGCCTTACATGTTTCAATGTCTGCAGAGGCCAACTTTCCAGTTGTTGCAAAATGGATTCTGATAAATTTACCCTATCCAAAAGAAGAAGAAAGAAGTTACTGCATAACTTCTTGATTTTTGTGATGTTGTTTTGAACAACTTAGTTAATGAAGACTTACAAAGCGCGAGGAGTTGTCATTCCTCACAGTCTTGGCATTACCATAAGCCTCCAGCAGTGGGTTGGCTGCAATGATTTGATCCTCCAGTGACCCCTTCATTTAGAAAAAAACAATGCTTCATACTTGATGGTCCTAGGTCATGATCAATATGTCTGTGTGAGCTCAACTGACACTTCTTTCTTGAGATGAGTTTATTTACCTGCATTTTTCCAGGAACAGGCTCAGATTTCTTTCCAGGAACTGCGATTGTCGCAAAGTACTGGATGACACGTTTGGTGTTGACAGTCTTTCCTGCACCAGATTCTCCACTGGTTTGAGAAATGTGATCAGTGAAATAATTAGGACACTTTTGATATGGCTATTGTTGGAAATATGCATCATCACGCAAAACTGTGGACACTTACGTAATCAGGATTGACTGGTTTTCTCTATCTGTAAGACATTAGAATGATAAACAATAGTTGACTTCTCTAGTGTGGCCTCTGTACGTCTAAACTCATACCATCTTACAAAGTGATCAGTACCTTGGAGCATGAACTGATAGGCGTTATCAGAGATAGAGAAGATGTGGGGTGGAGCCTCAATCCTCTTTTTGCCTCTGTATCCTGCAACAACCACTGCATCGTACACTGGGAGCCACTTGTAGGGGTTCACAGTGACGCAGAACAGCCCAGAGTAGGTCTGTGGAGTAGGAGAGATCATCAGTGACACATCTTCCTGTATAAACTTTAATCTACTGATGAAGACAAACTCACGTAGATCATCCATGCTGCATAGCGCTCTTTGAGGTTATACAGCACAGCAGGCTCGTTGAGGTGGGTCATCATGGCCATGTCCTCAATCTTATCAAACTTCGGAGGGTTCATGGGGAAGATTTCAGTGTCTTTGACGGTGATACTCTAAAGCAATGACAGAAGTGTCATGAGTGCCTTAGACACCAGTTGATAAATTTGTGCAACTTATAATTTAGAGTCCACAAACCTACACACACAGTGCTAACTTAAAAACATGATCACAACACAAAGACATCTTCTGCATTCATTCACTCTTATGTTGACTTATCTTTTAAACTTTCTCAATTGATTTAAAGGACACCTTTCAGCCACTCAGTTCTACATTCAGCTGTGCTTAGAGGAGTTACACTATGTCACCATTCTTACCTTCCCACACAGAGTCTCCACGGTGGCTTTGCCCCCCTCTTTCTTGACAAGTTTCCCCTTGAGGTACATCTCAGCCGGCTCGGTCACAAAGTAGGCTGATTTAGCATCAAAGGGGGTGTTCTGGGCCTCTATACGCTCCTTTTCCGGCTTCCGGAGGTAAACGGCCGCCGGGCCAAAACACTCCATTTCCCCATCACCCATGACTGTTTACTGGAAGTAAGTAATAAAGAAACCACTCATTTCAGTCATTATTTGAACTCTGGTATAATACATCCCTACTGAACAAATGACAGTGGGGAATTGACATTTGTGTTAATCATCTACATGAGACTTTGTAACATCTTTGACTCATGATATCTTTGTTAAATTGCCTGATAACTGTTGGTGCATCATGTTGGGGCAGTGATGTCTAACATCTGCCACAAAAATACTGCAAATAATGCACTTAAAATGCATTAGAGTAATTAAAAGCAGCAGCTAACCATCAGCTTCTCATTTCAACTTAATTATGCAGAAATATGAATTGAGATTCATGAAACAAAATGAAATGAAATAAACAATGAAATAAACAATGTTATTACTATTTCAGACACTGCTGCTGTTAATTAAAACTTAGACATTCATACATCAGCTGACCCATCACTTATAACTCATTATCAATCAAAATATTCATTTACAAAGTGAAACTGAAGAATGAAGAGATGAGTTACCTTTTTCCCCTCCCTCAAGAAGAACAGTTATCAGTGGTGTTTTGATGATTCTGAAGAAAGTAATGCAAACAGTTCAAATTAATAACTAATTCAATTATTCTGAATATAAAAAATACCTCACTGTAAATTTAAGTCCTTGCACAAATACTGCAGTTGTTCATCTGGCAGTAAGTGGCCATGCCCTGCATTGTTTATTAAGCTGCTGGCTCTGCTCCTGCTAATAAAAGACTAACTCACTCACCTTGAGTGGTCGCCTGGCAGTCCTTGGGGGTGTCCAGCCCTCCTTCTTATATAGAGCGATTGACGTTCCCTCAAAACAAATGACCATCCTTTATTTGGTCACTACTCCGTGCTTGAGTATTTTTGCCTTCAAATTTGATCTCTGGCGTCTTTGGATGCTGATCAACAGGCAGTTCATCACAGGTTAAATTCATCTTACTCTTCCTTTCAGAATAACTCTCTCACATGTTTTGGACGGTGGTAGGTTACTAATGGGTTATGGTTAATAAGTCTTTATAAATAGCACCTTCTCCTCTTCTTATTGGCGTTTGGATTGGATTAAAAGACTAAAACAGAAAGTGTGTTTTTTTGCAATTTATTCATTAGAAACTGTCATTTATTTGTGTGAATTTGAAAGCGGTGTGTTTTAAGGTGGTGTACTTTAGCGTAAAAGTGGTCAGAGTGCATTTAATACCTTTGTCCAGCTGTGAATTGTTTTACAAGAGGAGTAAACCCACACAACAGACTATTAAACTGGAGACAGATTTCAAAAGTGTAGTCCAAGTCAGTCACAAGGCTGCATTTTTCAAACCTTGTGTAAATGTTGTTATGGCAAGCATATTGGTTACCGAAGCACAGACATTGTTTAGGTCACTTTGATAATCTCCGTAATGCACCTTGGCACTGCAGAGGATCTGAGTTTAGCCGTGGAGAAGCTCTCACATGTCACTGGTATTCGGTCGCGGGAGGCTTGCAAGTCTTCCCTGTGACAAAGGAATTGAACTGGGCCTAACAGCTGCTAATCTAAGAACTTGTGGAAATGATGATACCTCATGATAGCAAAAGAGCTTACTGAAGTCTGCCTTTTATGAAATCCCAAACTTAATTGGATTTGTTCTGCGGAGATAAAAGACAACAGAAAGTAGAACAATAGCCATATTTATAGCACTTCAATTTCCTGCAACCTAAATATGTACTCAGTAAGACAAATGTCAAACAAACGCTGAGGACATCTGCTTCGAAGTTCCCTTATGACAAAATGCTCTAGGTATGCAAGCGTATCAAAATCTCTGCTCTAAAAAAAATCTAGAGGTCAGCTCTTGTTTTTCTTATGTCCTCGTTATGGGAATAATAACCTAGCCCTTGATGAATGCTCTGCAGACATGGTTGTAGTTTTTGTATTTAAACCCAATAAACTTTTTTTTGCATCTTCACGCACAATATTAGAAAATGAACTGCCAGCTCAGTTCCCTCGTGGAACTATGGACCATGTTTGCCGACCCTCTGAATGTCAATAATGCCTGCCAACGTGTCTAATCATCTCATTATAAGGGTGGACGTCTTGGCAAAGGGTAAATGTTTGCGTTAATGCGATGAAATGACACCCCGTATCCATACGTGGGATATAAATTACCAATACAATGACATTATGTATCTGAAAATAAACTAAAGCTTTATTCACATTTTACACACATGAGATGCTGCCAAGTACTGTGCAATTACTAACACTTCATTACAAAGCCTTATGAATTAGGTGTTAAACTATATGGCTTGCAAATGCTAAACAGGGTGATTTCCTGTTCTTCTACATATAAATGTTGATTATTTCCTCCAGTTTTAGGGATGTGAAAAGACGTCAGTTTCAAAGTTTCAAACTTCTTCAAATGACTCCAGGTATTATTTTTAAACTAAGAGACGCAGCCCTGTGTTGAGACTAATGACACTGTATCCACAAGAATTTCTGTAAGAACACAGACGTATCAGACTGGTTGCGCTGCAGCTGGTAACAGACGGTGAAGACTGTGGCGGTCCTCCATCTATTTCTATCTACTGTATGACTACTATTATACAATAAAGTCAGTGTGTTAATCAGTGCTGTTCCTTTTCATTTATATTCTCTTTCTCTGTGTAACTTTTAAAGAAACTGTCCTGTTCAAATAAACTTCAACTATATAATGTGAAGGAAGCCTGGGCTGTTTGTTATCATTTGTTGTTTGTCTATCATATATCATTTAATAGTCAAAATGTCAACTAACTAACTATTTAAACAACCCTATGGAATATAACAAGAATTACATTTAAGAAGTGTCAAGTAACTGGTCGTATTAATTTAAAGTTAAAGAACATATTTTTCTGAGCAGCTGTTAAGTAAACATGACCTCTAGGGAGGAAGCAGCCTCAGGTTTCTAACAGTCATAATGACAGCTTTCAAACACAAGTCTGAGTCTTGGTTTCCTCCGCACAGATGAAACCACGGAATTCTAAATATTTAGTGACCCAAAGGTTCAGATGTTACATTTTTGTTGCAGCTGAGGAAGGTGTGACAATCCTAGAGCTCCAGCCGATGAGAGACCTGTCAACCCTAGAGCGATCGTCTGGCTGGAGGTCAAAGGGCTTCAGCTTTCTAGAGACTGACTTCAGAGCTGATGTTGTGTCCCAGAGCTATGTCAAACACAGAGTTGTTCAAGTATTGAAAAGAGGACATTTTAAAAAAGAGCTATTTTTCACACCTACTTGTAAGTTTATTGTCATGTTTTTTTTATTTTGTGTCACTTTCACTCCTGCATTTTTCACACTGTAACGAGTCAGTAGGGGGTGAGGCTGGGATGTCGACCTCCTCACCTCCCATCTCTGCACCTTGGAGTCAAAGGTTTAAAGTCAAAGGCAGTTTTATCCCTAGGTTAACACAATGCTGTTGACAAGTCGACTGTCAGTGTCGGGCAGTATGGGTGCAGTTTGTCTCCTCTTCTAGCGGAGGCCGGTGGCGTTTGAAGGGTAAACGTCGCGCTTCGTGAGGTGACGTAGTTTATTTGTCTGACTGCAAACTGTCTTACTGTACGCTGTGGAATCTGCAGTGAACAGCTGTTTAGGTTTGTGTCTCAAGGTTTTTCGAGGCGGTTCTCTTGAGGGCTCAGATGTATTTTTAAACCCTTTCTTTAAATGGTCTTGTGCTGTGTGTCCTGACAGATGAACTGAAGACAAGGCCAAGCCTGCAGCTTGACCTTCCTTTAAGTCAAGTGTTTGTTCCCCAAACGGGACAAGGAGCGGATCATGTTATATGATGTGTGGCAGTCGGCATTCTTTCCTTCTTGAAAGACGACACTGGACTTGTGAAGAAGGGGTAGGGGCATTAACAGCTAAATACTGGGGACTTCACACCCTACCAATCTGGTGTATATACTCAATAAAAATGTGAAACTCGATCTCTTATGCTCCATGGTGTGCTTATTTGGAAGAAACACAAATATAGCCGTCTCCTCAGCAATGTTCTCAGAGCTCTGCCATTTGCTACTGCCTCGTGTCTTATTGTGGAACAACCTTTGATATGAAGCGATCATGTGCTTAAGGATCTTTTAACCTCTTAGATGCAGTACAATTATAACACAAGAGAAGGTCACTGTTGCTTTAGTCAGTTTAACATTTTTATAAATTAATATTATTTTGTTAATTTGTGTCAAATCAGAAAGAGTCTAAATCAGCTTCCGTGTAGCAGAACCAGAGAAACCTGAGCTGGACTTGAAGGACTGCTTCTTAGAGATGCCCAGTTTGTTTTAGCTTTCCATCTCAAGTCATGGTATAACTAGCTTTATATACTTTAGTGGTTTCAGTTTCCAGAAGTCCAATTAACAAAGTCCATACATAAAATGAATGATGTATGTGTTCTTAATTTAAATGCATGACTAATTAAAGTACCTATTAGTAAACTAATCCTGTAAATCCAAAGATGGCCGTCAAAGAAAAGATAATATAAGGATTTCAGTGTGCCATCTATGACCCTTTTCAGATTTCCCCCATGTTTTTCTTTCTCATCGTCCATTTGAGGCCATTAAATATCCGAATATCTTAATACAGATTTCTTGAAATTTTAGGGAGAAAAAATGAATTCTGATTGACCTTTTATTCTATTTTAATAATATTAAAAAAATAAATCAAAGATTCCTAATTTAATATGTAGTGTTGGGTAACCTACAGTTAAGCAAGCAAAGACATCGCTGCGTCTGTTTAAGCCTGAGCAGGTGTTTCACTGTATGGGGCCACTAATAGGTCTATTTTCATCACAGCAGAACAGACCTGACATGGTGCAACATGTGTCACAAAGCACATAGAAAAACTGTAAGGTCGTAATAGACTGTCAGTAACATTATCACCACAGGGCAAAGATTCGCAGTTATTGTAACCTGGTGGATGTTTAAGTGGTAACAGGCGTCGGTTGACAACCAGGTTATTTTGAATGATGAGGCTGCGCAGCACAGATTCAGACAGCTCTCAAAATCACTGTTAGTAGATATCTGTTGATCTCTAACAGTAAAAAAAAAAGATATTCAGTTGCTTTTATGTTTATTTCTTGTTGCACACTTTACACGTCAGACAAAAAGATCATATTGTATGATTTCTTGTACCGTGTCTCATCCAGACTGATGTTCATTCTTCAGCCTCCTTTCCCTTTAAATCAACACAGAAGGGACAATGCCACATTAGTAACAGCATTCTGCTTAAATTGTAAAATATACATTATATTATTTATATAGTCTATTCCTTATGTATAAAAAAAGTATTTAATAATGAGTTAAAGACAATTAAAGATGTTTGTACCCTGCCAATTTCACGGCTCTTGGCTCTCAGCTTGTTGACCTGGGACTCAGCGATGTCAGCTCGCTCCTGAGCTTCCTCAAGCTCATGCTGAACCTTCCTGTACCTGGACAGGTGAGAGTTGGCCTGCTCCTCCTGGAAAACACATATATCCATGTCTTAAATAGGCCCTACTGGTGTATGAGATGTACAGCTGTAACAAACAATTAGTGTTCAAATTGATTAATCTGTTTTTTAATCAGTTTGGATGAATCTATATACTTCTCTTTTCAATTAATGTATCTTGGTTAACTACTAAAACAAGGAACTTTCAAACATTATCATGACATATTTAGACACAATATCTATGAATGAAGAGCCCATTTCAAACTTAGGCGTTTTACCAAATGTTTCTATTCAACAAAAGTTGAAATATGTTGAGTGTAATTAGGAAAGATGTTCTCACTGTTTTTTCATTAAGTAGCTTACACTGAATAAGTAATTGGAAAAGTATCTGTATTATCCTGTAGAGGGTCACCATTCAAACTCACTTAAACCTAACATTCATGTCTGTTTGAGAGGAAACTCTGCAAGCTAACCACTGCTAAAAGCTACTAACACCCACTTAGAGCATAATGCTGACTGAAACATTTTGTTTTATATGTCTATGTGTGTAGAAACAATCTGCTTACAGCTTGTGAATGCCCTTGAAAGCAGAGCTGTCAGGCTAGCAGTTAGCATCTACTCTTGTGCCTTGTCTTTTTTCAAAAACAACTGATAAGGACACAGTCAGGACTCCCATGCTCTGACCACCAACAAACCATCAGACCAAATTTAAGTGTAATAGTCCAAATGTCCCAGTTGAGAGCAGTTTCAAATTTTGTAAGTGTGCAACCACTTTGTCTTCTATGAACAACGACAAGGGTCTCTCAAGCTCCTGGGTTTCTGTTTAATGTTTTTTTTTTTCACTTTTGAAGTTTGGGAAGGACTCTTTTAGTAAACATTGCAACGTATTGACATGTTCTAAACAAATCTATGCATCTATGAAGCCGTCAGCGAGTTATTGTGGCCCTAACGAGATGGAAACTACTGTCAGCCCTCTGGTGTTAACACAGTGAGTAACGGTGTCACTGGAGTGGCACCTATTTGTGTAGCATGTGTCGAATATTTGACACTCACAGCTTCCTCAGACTGCCTCTTGTAGGATTTCACTTTCAGCTGCAGCTTGTCCACCAGATCTTGAAGTCGCCCAATGTTCTTCTTGTCCTCCTCAGTCTGGAGGTGGTGGACAATAGAATCTGTTTGAGACTAACACTACATGGAGCTCCTTCATCACTCCATGTTTTACAAATATACAGAGCACACAACTCACTCATTCAATTTTAAAAAAAAATAAAATAAAAAAAAATAAAAATGAGGCTCACTTCAGAAAGACTCACAAGAACAGCAACACCAACCAAGCTGCACATATGGAGAAAATTAACTGATACTATAGCAGCAGAGGAACCACCACCACAGATTTTCTGAAGCGGATCTTTCAGTGCAGAAGAAATACTGTCAGTCAAGCTGCCTGAGTTCATCCGCTTACCAATTTTCCATAGTGAAAATGTGTCAAACTTCTATAAACATCACACATGTAGCAGTGCTGTATGTATTTATAGTTGCAATCGCAGCATATATTTTTAGCTGTGGTCTACATCACTTCAACAAGTTGTGTACTGTTACATAGTTACATATGATGGTAATTCATGCCCTCTAGGGGCTTAAACATATTCTACATCCATCAAAGAATTATATAAATGTAATGTATACAGTACCTGTCTACCTGTCTATCTTCTAAAACAATATGTGACAGTAGCCAGATGTGTTAACTTCTTTAATTAAACGGTCAGACATGAAAAAAAGTTTTTCTTTCATTGTACCTGGTAGGTCAGCTCCTTCACTCTGCGTTCATATTTGCGGATTCCTTTAACAGCTTCAGCTCCACGCCTCTGCTCAGCCTCTACCTCGGACTCCAGCTCTCGAACCTGAACAATAACAACAACAACAACGACAACAAATGGAACATTTTCAAACAGCTTCATATCCAATAAAAACTGAAAAAAACTTTTTCATCCAGAAGACATACTCTAGCCTCCAGTTTCTGGAGCTGCTTCTTTCCACCCTTCATGGCCAGATTCTCAGCCTCATCCAGACGGTGCTGCAGGTCCTTCACTGTCACCTCCAGGTTCTTCTTCATCCTCTCCAAATGAGCACTGGTGTCCTGCTCCTTCTTCAGCTCTTCTGCCATCATGGCAGCCTACACATGCAGTCATTTTAAAGTGGAAGCATGATCAAAGAAATTAGTCCTAATTTATAAGCTAGGTGTACAACAACAGCATAAGGTTCAGGCAAAAACTAAAAAAGGTTGCTTACAATAATTAGTGTGATAGATCTTAACAGACTACTGCATAGATATACAGTATATAATGCTTTTCAAGCTCAGACGTACTGGTATCTAGGCAATTCATGCCATTGTGAGCAACTTAGGGTTCAGTGGCTTCTTTGCATGTGTGAGGCTCTCTACCACCTGAGCCACAACAAATACAACTGAATGACACAATTATCACATGGACAGGACTCACATCAGTGATGGCCTTCTTTGCTTTATCTTCAGCATTTCTTGCTTCCTGAATAGCGTCTTCTACTTCACCTTGGATCTGAACAAGGTCAGCATCCAGCTTCTTCTTGGTATTGATGAGGCTGGTATTCTGTCATAAAAGAAAACCCACTGTGAAACCCCACGGCTTGAACCAAACACAATCATTAGATTTGTCAGACTTCAAGAGTACCTGGGAGTGCAGCAGTCCCACTCGCTCGCTGGCATCCACCAGCTCCTGTTCAGCTATTTTGCGGCCTCTCTCTGTCTGCTCTAGAGCAACTCTCAGCTCCTCGATCTCAGCCAACATCAGGTTGTTCCTGCGTTCCACCATTGCAACCTGCTCTCTCATATCTGTCTGACCTCTGATAGCTTCATCAAGGTGCAGCTGGGCATCCTGAATTCAAAACAATACAATTGATATTGTACATTTGATCACATGTTGAACCCATGTAGCAGTGTTTTTTTTTTCCCCACATTCGTCTCAGACCTTAAGCTGTCCCTGCACATTCCTCAGCTGTTTCTGGGCTTCAGCAGCCTGGCGGTTGGCATGGCTCAGCTGAATCTCCATCTCGTTGAGGTCTCCCTCCATCTTCTTCTTGACTCTCAGAGCATCATTCCTGCTTCTGACCTCTGCATCCAGAGTTGTCTGCAAGGACTCAATCACTCTCTGGCTGTTCCTCTTGATCTGTTCAATCTCCTCATCCTTCTCTGCAAGTTTCCTGTCAACTTCATTCTTCACCTGAGTGAGCTCCAGCTGGACGCGCATGATCTTTGACTCTTCATGCTCCAGTGTAGCCTACAAAATGACGTGAGAGTGTACTAAATTAAAGTATAAGTATGTAGTAGGCTGGAACTTTAATTTATTACAGTTTCTTGTTCGTATTATTCATTTATTTTGTTTTTGATTCATATCACTTTTAATACCTCTGCCTCCTCAAGGGCTGTTTGGATTTCTGTTTTCTCAATTTCTATGCTTTTCTTCCCTTTTTCCAGCTCATGAATTGTCTTTCCTGTTTCACCAATGTGTTCAGTCAAATCTGTGATTTCCTCTGTTGAGACAAAATTCACACAATCGTGAATATTTCATCCAAGTTGTGTTGTGATTCCTGTATTGGATTGAAAATTTACCCTTTACAGAGGATTAAACAATAGCATGCGGTATTTTTGTCTTACGTTGCAGGTTCTTGTTCTCCCTCTTCAGGGTTTCCAAATGGTCCAGAGCTTCTTCATAAGAGTTTTTCAATTTGAAAAGCTCAGTGCTCATTGAGCGAGCCTCCTTTTGAGCTCCTTCCAGCTCTGCCTGGCTCTCCTCATACTTCTGCTTCCACTCAGCCAGAACCTGAAGGTGTAAGAAACCAGTGAGTGCTGTCTGTCACCTCACCTTAACTGTATGAAGATGTGTACAACAGAAATATCTGACCTTGTCAAAGTTCCTTTGTTTCTTGTCAAGGTTTGCAGCCAGAGCGTTAGCTCTCTCCACGTCAATCATCAGGTCCTCCACTTCACCCTGCAGTCTCTGTTTAGTCTTTTCCAGAGAGGCACATTTGGCATTCACAGCCTCGATGGATTCCTCTGCATCCTGAAGACGCTGGGCAAGCTTTTTCCTATTAAGAACAATCCATTTTCAAACTTACAGTGTATCAAAACTTGAACATGATTACAAGTGGACAGAGATAAAACAGAAGGCTGACTTTGCCTCCTCCAGCTCCTCAGTGCGCTGAATAGCATCAGTCTCATATTTGGTTCTCCACTGAGCCACCTCGCTGTTAGCCTTGGACATTGCACGCTGCAGCTCAGCTTTGGCCTCCTGCTCCTCCTCATACTGTTCTCTGAGCAGGTCACAGTCATGGCGAGATGACTGAACGGCATGAGCCAGGGCGTTCTTGGCCTAGACAGAAGCACACAACATGGCATTTTTTCACTCAACACTAACAGACCATTTTTACCTCAACAAATGAGACTCATTAAGTACCTTAACTTCTTCCTCAAGTTGTCTTTTGAGCTCGTCAATCTGATGGATATAAGCTTGTTTTCCCCTTGTAAGCTGAGAAACAAGTGACTCCTTTTCTTCCAGCTGACGACCAAATTCCCCTGAATGCAGCAAAGAAAAATAATTTCTTAAGCACTGTTTGACGAGGATCATTTTTACTTTAGTGTTTTTTGATTTTGCTTTAAGTCCCAGACATCCCACTCACCATTTTCAGTTGCCAGTCTTGATCTTTGACCATTCATTTCATTCAGTTGACGCATGTACTCATCATTCTTTGTCTTGAGTTCACTTACTTGATCCTCAAGAGAACGACACATTTTCTCCATGTTGGCCTACAGTACAGACAGAAATCATTGTGCACTCTAGGTCAGCTGATTCTGTACGTAAAGAATATCAAAGGTAGTAATTTTTGTTTTGTCAGTCCAAAGAAACATTTGTAAACTTTACTTTTGATTTGGCAATAGACTCCATATTGCTTGAGAGGTCATCAATCTCCATCTTGTATTCACTCTTCTCTTTCTCTAGCTTCTGTTTGACTCTCTGGAGGTTATCAATCTGTTCTCCCAGTTCTGCCACGCTGTCGGCTTGCTTCTTGCGGAGAGCTGCAGCGGTGGCCTCGTGCTGCAGGGTGGACTCTTCGAGATCACGACGCAGCTTCTGAAACTCAGCCTCACGCTTCTTGTTCATCTCGATCTGTACAGATGTTGCTCCACCAGCTTCTTCAAGCCTCTCACTGATCTCCTCAAGTTCCCTGGCGAGATCAGACCTCTGCTTCTCCACCTTGGCCCGAGCGGCCCTCTCAGCCTCAATCTCTTCCTCAAGCTCTTCAATACGAGCCTGTGAAGCAAATATAAGTCATATTTAAGTGTAAATGTCCATATATACTCTTTTATCTAGAGCAGGCATGTCAAACATACGGCCCGCGGGCCGGACCCGGCCCGTCGGGTCATTTAATCCGGCCCGGCATAAATTTCTGAGTATGTCAAAAAAAGAAGCGAGTCTCTAGCTAATTTCTATTAAAAGTTGTGATTTTTTAAAATAAATACAAACCAAATGCTCCCTCCGGCCGCTAGAGGGCAGTAAATGTGTAAAAGCGCTCACGTCAAGCATGCGGCACTGACACGAGTTAGTCACAGGAAATAAACATTCGCAACGTGATGTGTCCAAGTAAAAATAAACCGGCAATCTTGCTTCAACATTCACCACTACTAAATAAGTTATCGGTCATCACACCCTTCCCAAAATGGCACTGTCAAAAAAAAAAAGAAGAGTGGACACGGAGTGCAGAGTTTTCCAGGAGAAATGGACCGGGAAGTATTTATTCACAGAAGTGAATGCAAAACCAGTGTGCTTGGTATGTAATCAGCAAGTTGCAGTGTTCAAAGAGTTTAATATTCGGCGCCACTCATCATAAAGACAAGTATGTCATATTAAAGACAATTAATATTGTGCAGTATATTCTCAGCCTCAGTAGACCCAGCCTAGTAGTTTGATCTGATGTAGTCTAATCCTATTGCCCATGCACTGCTATAACTTTTTTATTTTATTTATTTTATTTCATTTTGTATTTCTTTTTTTATTTATTTCAAAGCAGTATGACAATTAAGGCGAAAATATTTTTTTTTATAGCTCCCACTTGAGTTTGTTTAGTGTGGTGAGTTGGTTCAGGTGTAAAACTGCATTCACTCAACTGTTAAAATAAACCAGTTGTGAACACATTCACGGCCAAACATGAAAAATATTTTTTTTCCCATTGTTTTTGAATAAATGTGTTGTGCTCAGAAAAGATCCCTTGTCATCCGTGATTATAATATGTAGGGTAGGCTACAAATGTAGGCTGAATGATAAAGCATAGTACTGAAAAACAAAGCTAAATATTTGGAGTTGACATTCTTTTACGGATCCGGCCCCCCTGAGAACAGAAAGTCTGAATCCGGCCCCAGAGCCAAACTGAGTTTGACATGCCTGATCTAGAGTAACAGCATGTATGACATCATAACTCTGACCAAACAAAGAGTACATAAAAACAACCTCTTTTACCTTAAAATAACAGTTAATAACAAGCAACATTTCTGAGGAAGGAGAAATTAAATGTTCTTCTCTAAATCCCAGAACATATACATTACCTGCAGTTCCTTGATTTTCTTATGAAGCTGAATACCAATTGATTGTTCATCTTCTATCTTGCCAAGAAGCTGGCTCATTTCAAAGTCCCTCCTTTAATAGAGAAAATAAAATATGTTAAACACTGTTTAACACCGTTATTTTGAGGAATATGAAAGTTCGGTTAAGTTTAAATATTTACATACTTCTTTATTTTCTCATCAGATTGTTGCTTGTCATTTTCAAGATCCATTATGGTTTCGTGGGCCAGTTTCAGATCTCCCTCGAGCTTTCGTTTGGCTCGCTCAAGGTCCATGCGGATCTTCTTCTCCTGCTCCAGTGAGCCTTCAATCTAGTGCATTCATGTTCAGAGCAATGAGTACCAGTGGATATGTTTAGAAGGTTTTTAGGCATATTATTAATTTTAAAAAACCCCCACTCACATCGTCCACTTGTTGCTCCAGCTTGGTCTTGGCCTTTGTCAGAGTGTTGACTTTGTCTTCCTCTGCCTGCAGATCATCGAGGAGCTGCTGATGGGCCTCTTGGAGGGCTTTCTTTTCTTTGGTCAACTTGACAATGGTCTCATCTTGAGAAGACATTTCCTCTGTAAGGTTTTTGACCTATTTTGTTGAAATAATGTAAATGTTTGAAAAACATATGCGTATTCCACTGGGCACCGATTAGAAAACTGAAATGAGAGAATCAAACCTTGTTCTCAGTGGCATGTTTCTCCTTTTCCACTTTGGCCAAGGTGAGCTCCAAGTCATCAATGTCTTTCTTCAACTCAGAGCACTCGTCCTCCAGCTTCCTCTTCTTGGCAGTCAGCTCAGCATTCATTTCCTCCTCATCCTCCAGTCTCTCAGCTGTCTCCTTGACTTTGGCTTCAAGCTGGATTTTTGCTTTAATGAGCCCCTCACACCTTTCCTCTGCATCTGCAAGGGTTTCACCTTCCTAGATGTTCAGTGACATAAAATGGAAATATACAGTGAGCTATAACAACCCATGTCCCTGAAAAAACAGTTGTCCCTGTCACCATAACATACAGACTGAATCTGTAGCTGCAAGTCATTCTTCTCCTGTAGCAGAGAAACCATCTTCTCCTCCAGTTCTTTCTTCTTAGCCAGAGCCTTTGCTAGGTCTTCTTTGGTTTTTTCAAAGTCCTCTTTCATTTGGGCCATCTCTTTCTCAGTCTCAGCACTCTTCAGAAGTGGCTTGATTCTGAAGTACAGCTTCATCCATGGCCACGTTTTGACATTCATGAATGAGCGGATGTTGTACTGGATGGAATAAATTGCCTCCCTGAGGATGAAAAGCACAGAATTATTCATTTTCTTCACCTACTTCACCTAAGAAATAACTGCGTTTAGGTTTGATTTTGATTGAGGTTAGCAGTTTTACTTTAAACATGACCCTTACATAAAACACATTAATACATTTTGTTTAGATATTTAGAGTTTTAGTCAGATCCTGTACAGATGGAGGTCGAGTGTGCAACTGCACATCAAGTCCTTGTCTCTGGGAGGCCAAGTACTTTCTGAGACTGAGATTAAAATAGGATGGTTCAGCACACATGCAGAAGGCTGAACAGATAATCAGGGAGACATTTCCAGACTTGAACCTGCTGTGGTGCCAGAGAATGCCAAATTAGATAACAAAATCTACAGTAACCATTAAAACTTGCATTCTAATTTGAATATAGTGTGTATATAATATGAAGACTATTGGAAGAAAAATACATTATACTATATATCCCTTATTTATATATACACTGCAAAGTAAAACGTGCAGAAGCCTTTGTCCCCTTGGATCATGTCGCCCCACTCATCCCACTTCTGCTACAACACACACTGTAAAATAAGTGAAAGTCTGGTTAAGCTTGATGTATGCTGTATGCTGCTTGCCAGCAGCATACACTTGGCAGCAACCCCAAACGCCTGCTCCGTCTCTTAAGCAGCCATTCCTTAACTTCTATGTCTATCTTTTAATAGGTTTTATATTACATTTGATTTTTATTCTGCAGCCTCACTTTCCTAGTGTGGATATGATCAAATATCAATCATCATGTCAGCCCACCTTCTTGCCATCATCTTGGCAAATTCTCTTCTCATCAGGTAACCTCTGCAGAGAGCTTGAGTCATTGTGACCAGTTCAACCAGTTTTTCATCTCTCATCTCCTCCAGAACACCCAGTAGGCCAGCCTTGAAGAACACCTTGGAGGAGATGTAATAATAAAGGCTTAACAAATTATGTTTTCTTGCTTCAAGTTACACAGTGAGTGCAATTACATTATGCACACATTTTGGATATTTTAGATATACTATTATCAGATAAAGACACATGAGACATGCCAATATTAGTTGGGTTTTAGGATCATGACTTGAATATGTATACAGACAACCCCAGCTGATTAAAGTTAGCTCTGTATCACTTTTCACATCCATCAAATCCAATCACTTACAGTCCCTGTAACTAGGAGTATTGTCTTTAATGAACATGGTCAAAAACCTCCATATTTTCCTCAAGTAAACGGAGTCAGTGACAATTTAATGATAGTAACAAGTGTGCTCATTTACCTTGGTGTGGCCAAATCTGTACTGTGATTTGTCCACACTTATGGATTCCAATAGTTTCTCTGAAGCCTTCTTGTTGTCAATGAACTGTCCCTCAGGGATGACACTGGCATTCAGCACTTTGTACCTGAAAGAATATAATTAAATCAAGCCACCAAGAAAACAAAATGAACCCCTGTGCACTCAGATGTCCACATAGAGTCTCTGTACCTCTGCTTAAAGTCACCATAGAGGATCCTGCTGGGGAAACCTTTCCTGCAGATTCTGATACCTTCCAGCACACCGTTACACCTCAGCTGGTGGATGACCAAGAAGTTCTCCATCAGACCTGAAACAGTAACATATGTTAGATGGTGAGACAGAAGTGAAATAAAGAGCTTGTGTGTCATTTGTTTTAAGACAGTAACTTTAGGAAAGTGCATATGCTAAATGTGTAGTATTTACATAAAATCAATAGCACAGAGGGCCTCTTATCTGAACTATTAGACAAAATGTGAATGTTTGGGATCTACCTGGAGTTTTGGATTCATTTGGGATCAAACAGCGCACAAAATGTGGGTGAGTGCTCCTCAAGTTGGTCATCAGCTTGCCAAGGTTTTCCTAACAATGGACAGAACATTCACTATTGTTATTTTCTACAAATTGTGACACTCATGCGACTACACTGCCTTCCATCCTTTTTTTTCAGAATTTATAGATCCACATAACCCCAAAGCACAAATGAAAATGTTATTTTTTGTGTGCAGTGGTGTCCTAGAATCCCTGCTGCCACAGTGTGTTGCTTAAGTAAAGCTTGGCGAGTTTGATTTGGACACAATCCTCTAGTTAAATACTTAAAATTGGGAAATGAAAATTACCCTGAAAAGAGCTGACACTGTCTGGAAGGAACCACCCTTCTTCTTGCCACCACCCTTCTTTCCACCTTTAGCATCTGAAAAAAAAAAAAAAAAAAAAACATACATTCACAGTTTTAAGTCAATATCTTCATTTTACAAGTTGGAATATAGAAATGTGGCTAATTTAAGTTTTTATAGCTTTATATAAAATATTTGGGATTTAATTCATATAACTTTATATAAAATAAAACAAAGAATACTACCGTCTGTTGAGGAGTGAGAGGCGTACAATAAGGACAACAGCTTTGTTGAAGACTTCTGGTATAGCTGGACCACAGAGTCGTTCAGGGGGTCTTTGTTCTTATCCAGCCAGCCATTGACATTGTAGTCAACAGTGCCAGCATAGTGCACCAGCGAGAAATGTGCCTCGGCCTTGCCTTTGGTAGGTTTTGGCTTCTCAAAGGATTTGTTTTTCCCAAGATGCTGATCATAAAGTTTGCTTTTGAAGGTCATGTCTGTTGCCTTGGGGAACATGCACTCCTCTTCAAGGATGGAAAAGATGCCCATTGGCTGTCAGAAGTAACACAAAATAGAAAATTATAATCAGTAATGCTATATTATGTTATTTTTTCTTCATTATTGGAGTTTTTCCTGAAGTACCTTCTCAATAAGCTCAATGCAAGCAGCCAAGTCCATGCCAAAGTCAATGAACTCCCATTCAATCCCCTCTTTCTTGTACTCTTCTTGCTCCAGGACAAACATGTGATGGTTGAAAAACTGTTGCAGTTTTTCGTTGGTGAAGTTGATGCACAGCTGCTCCAAGCTGTTGAACTGATAATTACAAAGAGAGAGGTGAGCTAGGGGTCACATTAAATACATTTTGATCCACATCTCTTTATGCATTACCGTTTAAAAATACTAAATGGTTTAACTAAACTTACATCAAAGATTTCAAACCCAGCAATGTCGAGCACACCGATGAAGAACTGCCTTGGCTGTTTGGTGTCCAGCATCTCATTGATTCTGACGACCATCCACAAGAACATTTTCTCATAGACAGATTTGCAGAGAGCCATCACTGAATTATGCACCTAAAGATTGAAGATGGACGCTTGGTTATAGCAGATATCTGGTATCTTTCATATATAAATGAATGTATGCATTAATGTATGCTGCTTACAAATAAGCAGAGTTTTTATGAGTTACCTGTGGTACAGTTTGACCTTTAACCACCATTTCATTGCCAACTTTAACTCTTGGGTAACACAACGCCTTGAGCATATCAGCAGAGTTCAAGCCCATGAGGTAGGCAATTTTATCGGCCACTGATGAAAACATAAAACATATAAAAAAAGATGAGATGATATGAAAATCCACAAAGTGCATCAAGTGAAGCATTAGCGAGTCTACTCTGAGCTCCTTGCCAAGATTTTAAACACCCCTAAACACTATAAACACCCTAACCTTTGCAGAGCTTTATATTCAAGGGATTTAAAGAATGCAATGAAAAAAAGTCAATAGTTAGATAAATAAATACCATCATTGTATTTTTACAATATTAGTATGGTATTATTTTACCCTCAGTGCCATCAGGCTCAGCCTGCTCTTCTCGCTGTTTCTGCTTGAACTTCATGTTTCCATGATGGACCACAGCTCCAGTCAGCTTGTAAATGCTAGCTTTTTCTTCTGCTGTGAAACCCAGGATGTCGATGGCAGTCTGAAGGATGACATGCAGATTAAGAGTAGCAATTTTAATGAAACGTCATTATAATGGAAGTCCACTGGTTCAGTGCGTGTTACCAGTTTCTCCAACATCATCATGAGAAATCCTGACAGTAAGTTTCAATGTAACTTTTAATATTTTGCATCATGTCCACTCACATCAGTAGCAATGAATTCTTCAACATCGTTGATACTCTTAACAGTGATTTCTCCCATACTGACCATGGGGAAATCATAAGGGTTGGTGGTGATGAGGAGAGCCTCTGAAAAACATTTTGAGCATTTCCTTCAGTGTGAAGTCTCCATTTAGTCCATAAATTTATATCCTTAATGCCACGTTGCTCACCTATTAGCTCAGGTTTGTGGCCTGTCATGAGCTGGTAGAAGATGTGGTAACTTCTCTCAGCAGACAGCTGGAACGTCACTCGAGACTTCTCCAGCAGATCTGTACAACAAGGCAAAAAGTTTACATTTTTTCCTGTCATAAAAACCTACCGGATGATAAGGGGCTAGAAACTTACATGTTTCAATATCAGCTGAGGCCAACTTCCCAGTTGTTCCAAAATGGATTCTGATGAATTTACCCTAAAGAATAACATAATCACCATTACTTGCTCGGGTCACCTTATTTTTTTTCTACCACAAACTGCACAAAAATGCAAAAGAATCTCCTCTTTTCGCCTACACTATATATGCAATGTAGCAGAAAAAGCAGAATATGTTACAACCAAGAGTGTAGAAACAAAAACAGTAATTTTTTTAATGGAGTGTCCAAGCACAGTCAACAACATTGTAAATACGAAGATACTATTAAGGCAGCAAGCTGCAAAACTTACAAAGCGGGAGGAGTTGTCATTCCTCACAGTCTTGGCATTACCATAAGCCTCCAGCAGTGGGTTGGCTGCAATGATCTGATCCTCCAGTGACCCCTTAAAATGATGTTACACATGCTTTCTCAGTTTCCATATCCACATGTATTACCCATACACTGTGTATAACAAATTGCAGTATGTACCTGTATTTTTCCAGGAACAGGCTCAGATTTCTTTCCTGAAGCAACTGCGATTGTCGCAAAGTACTGGATGACACGTTTGGTGTTGACAGTCTTTCCTGCACCAGATTCTCCACTAGAGTACAGGCAATTATAGACAGATGAGCTAATGCAACACAAACATAATACAATAGAAATACAGAAAATAGGTCTCATTCATTCTGACTTACGTAATTAGGATTGACTGATTTTCACGATCTGTTGAAGGAGAACATTTTATTATGGGACCCTTTTATCACAGACAGGAGGATAAGGTTGCAAAATTTTATATTTTATATTTATATCAGAGCCTTCAGTGTCTCTCCAATAACAGTAGGCTCACAATGAACAACAAATCATGGAAACAAATGCTGTAATTTCTTAAAAAGCTGCTGGTCAGGACATACTACCATCTTACAAAGTGATCAGTACCTTGGAGCATGAACTGATACGCGTTATCAGAGATAGAGAAGATGTGGGGTGGAGCCTCAATCCTCTTTTTGCCTCTGTATCCTGCAACAACCACTGCATCGTACACTGGGAGCCACTTGTAGGGGTTCACAGTGACGCAGAACAGCCCAGAGTAGGTCTGTGGAGTAGGAGAGATCATCAGTGACACATCTTCCTGTAATAACTTTCATCTACTGATGAAGACAAACTCACGTAGATCATCCATGCTGCATAGCGCTCTTTGAGGTTATACAGCACAGCAGGCTCACTGAGGTGGGTCATCATGGCCATGTCCTCAATCTTATCAAACTTCGGAGGGTTCATGGGGAAGATTTCATCCTCCTTTACTGTGAGTGTCTGGGGGTGATCAAAACAGTGAAGAATGTGTAGTCAGATATGAACCCATTACTTTTAAAAGTCTCATGTATGCATACCACACATACCTTTCCACCATGTGCTTCCACGGTGGCTTTGCCACCCTCCTTCTTGACAAGTTTCCCTTTCAAATACATCTCTGTGGGTTCTGTCACAAAGTAGGCTGTTTTAGCATCAAAGGGAGTGTTCTGAGCTTCTATCCTCTCTCTCTCAGGTTTCCGGAGGTATATGGCTGCCGGGCCAAAACACTCCATTTCTGGGTCCCCACTCATGGCTCTTCTGTGAAAATAAGTGAGTACAAGTAAAGTTAAGTTTATGTTTTAAAGACAGCCATTGGATACAATCAAATAATAAAGTTCATGGTTTAAAACAGCTTACATTACTTTAAATGTAATATTTACCTTTTTGTTGTAGCTACAGTAACTGGGTTGTTCTTTGGATACTAAAAAAAGACAAAGTTGAATGAAAAAATAAAACAGTTAAGTCAGAAAACTGTTTACACGTTTGAGTAAAACTTGAGAAATAAATTTCTAGTTCTTCTAGTTTAAAGCTCAGGCCACTGCTAAAGTGTGCTCCAGGAGTCGTACTCACCTTTGTTGGTAGCCTGTCAGTGTGAGACTCCCGTGGAGCCTGGGAGTGCTTCTTTTATACTGAAATCTCTGGACACCAAGTAGGAACAGCCCTCCTGTTTAGGCCACTGAGCTTAACTTTGAAGAATGCTATCAGATGGCTACCCCCCACTTCATCATGACAACTACATGAACCCCAGGTCAAAAAGATGTGTGCAAAAACTAACCATGTCCTAACCAAAGGGCAGATTTAATACCTTAATAAATTACACTGAAGGATTTTGATTAGAAATTCAAATTCATTCAGATATACTGTATTTCCATGACACTACAGGACTCTTCTGCGTTAATGCAAAATTGCAAATTATTACTTATACTCCGAATCTTTATAGGTGAGATTATGTTTTCCCCTTGCATAGAGAATATTTATATCATCAAACTCAGTTTTGGCAGTGATATTATTTTAAACATCTCTTGGGGCCCGAGCTGACTAGTTGACTCTATTTTAAGATTCCATTATGGTCCATTATGCTGTTCTGCTTTCTCTCCAAAGAAAGAAGACACCTTAGATGCTGTGAAAGTATTCTCTTGTGGTATGATTAAGTTGCATTAAAAAGGGACATTCAATATGTCTGGCCTTCCTTTCCAGTCTTATTAGGACTTAAAGCAAATATAGCCTCGGCTCACAAATGCCCGAGCTCTTACTATTGAAATTGTTGACGAATTCATCGAACGCTTGAGTTAATTACATGGCAGATGTTTTTCAGCGTCCTGTTACTAAGCACCATCAGAAAATGTCCAGGTTGTGAAGCTCTGTATTCCTGACTGTCATTATTGTGAGTTGGACATAAACTCACCAAGTTCAGTAGAGTTATGTTCTGTATCATGGTAAGTAGAGATCTATACAAGCTTTTTGTTGTTTCTGTTAGGTGCATGGTGGCACTGCTTCTGTTTGAGCGTCTAATGCTTCAAATGCTTATGCTATAGATATTTGGAAAAATATGACACATAAATGAGATATGTGTAATTGTAATTCGTATAGTAAGTTTTAAATATAAAAGAAGTTCAGTGTTCAACAGGAACTTGTTATGGTCTCTCAACAAACATTAAATGCACCTCTTAAGTAAACTAGGCACATGAAAAGAAGGTAAATAACAAACAAAAGCCTGGAAAGCCCACATGCACGAATGAAATTGAGATGCAAAGTTATTTGGCCTATGCAGCTGCCCTAATGTCAGTCATACACAACAACGCAGTCTAAAGAATAATCTGCACAGATATGAAAAAATGCACTAATGCAAAATGTTTTATTTTCTCTGTTGGTTTCATCAAAGGCATTAAATTGAAACCATTGTAGTAATAACTTAAGATAAAGCCAGTAATCAGCTGAATGAAAACAAAGGAGCAACTCGTTCACCACCTGCTAGTTTTACATAGACGCTGCCTTTTGGGAGTCAGTGATATTTCTGAATTCCAACAGACCAAATATCCCCCTGTGTGTGATAAATAAGACGTCTCTGTGCAGGTGTGACGCAGCACACTGACAACTCAGTTTGTGTGTGTTTGTGTGTGTGCGTCCATTTAGTCTTGTGAGGAGGAAATCCAAATTAGTAAGAGCACAAGGGGATAGACACTGAGCATGTGTGATGGTTTTCTTGATATTAAATGGAACCATTTAGAACTCATTTGACAGTTTGGAGAGCAGAAGGTTCAGGTAAGTTATATATAAAACACAAGTGGGCCTTCATAGTTTTGTCAAATCTTGTGAAATGCACTGGATTTGTCATGGCATTGTGTGTAATTTTATGTGTAGTGTTTGGTGTCTTACCAATTTATGTTATTGAATGATGTAGGATGCCAGGATGTTTGTATACTGACAGCATCATGTGTGATTCTGTTAAAACTTAAATGTCCTGGGTATGATTGGGTTTTTACCGGGAAAGACATTTTCCCTTTTTTGCATAAATGCGCATTTAGTTTGGGTGAATTTCGTGAAATCCCAACATACCATGCTCAGATAAGTGCGAAGAAGCCTGGTGTTGCGACATTTCATGAAACCAGTTTGATGTCCCCAAATGCGAATATATGGTGTGATTGCATTTTAACACCACAAGTATTAGTCTGTCCTGCAGATCTCCAGCTATCTAGATTTCATTGAACAAAGAGTGTGGCCATGGCTTCATTTGGTAAGTTTGCTTGAAAAAACTACTAATAACAAAGTTTTTTTTTTTTTTTTTTTAGGAACTGTAAAAATAAAACTCATAAATCTGTGTCACAGAATTGAGGACCCCAAATATGAATGAATATACCCATCCATAAAGCACTGTCAGTTACCAGATACTAGAAGTATACCTGAAAATAGAATTTGCTTTATAAAGTATTTCATTTCATTTTACTCATCTTTTTGTCACATGTCCTTGTCTTTTATTGATTCATAGATTTATTTGTATATTGACATGATTTTCATTCAGGTCTTTTCTGTTGTCCACGGGGTAGGTGGGTCTCTTTGTTGGTCTGAAGATGTGGTTCCAGTTTTGCACATTTCTGAATGACCTGTAATCCTGAACCAACATTTGCTCAATCCAGGAATATCTGCCAATAAAATATATTTGGGTGATTTTCTGGGAGCTGTCTGTATTATTTGTGTGTTTGAACAGCCAGTGGGTTATCTACTTGTTAAATTATTTTAAGTGTATGCTAAACATTTTCAAGTAGTCACATTTGTACTTACCTTTTTTTTTGAACTTTGATAGTTTTATTATTTGGCAGTAATTGGCAGGTGTTGCACACCGTTTTTCTTCTTTCCCTTCCTGGGTAGATAAAAGAATAATACGTCCTTTTTGGTTAACTTTATCCCCTAATTATGACGAAGAAGATACGGTAAAAATCTTGTTTGTGTCATGTTTGTATGCACTGTTTGGTTGTTATGAACCTCTGCAAATGGACTATTGATTAAACTGTTCATATGACATTTGATTTAAATGAAAAAAATAAACAAAATTGTCAAAATGTGGAAAAAATGATCCTGATAAAGTTTCCAGGTTTCAGAGTTGAGAGTTTAAATCTTTGATTGAAAGGGGTTTTGAAATAAGCGGGCATTTAGAAGGGGGGGAAAGGATCAAGTGTTCCTGATCCAGTGACATATACTGTATCTATATATATATATATGTGTGTGTGTGTGCGTGTGCGTGTGTGTGTAAGCCTGGTGCTCATCTTTTAATCTGTCACTTTTAATCTGTGTGATGCCACCCTGCTCCTTTAAATACACTTAGATGACAGTTCACTGTTGTTTACGTCATTTGAAATGACAGAGTACAACAGTGATGTAATCAGTAATCCACTACAACCAGACAGTCTACACAGGAATGGCATTACCGGATTATATCTTCTTCTAGGAAAAATAAGTACAAGCAAGTGTGCACACACATATAAAGTCAATAATAACAATCAACTCACCTGCAGAGTGATAAACAATAGAAGGCTGATACATATGTACAAACACTCTTAACCATGAATCACTATCCGTGCATAGAAGTGTAGAGTTAAAAATATCCCATACCATATTTTAGGACACGTGTGATGGGCTGTCCGGAGAGTTCCTCTGCTTCCCATTCAATGCATTTTGTGAACCTGAGAAAAACATAAAACATGTTAACATGTCTATATGCACATTAACATAGCTGCATTAGCAATCACTGCTTTATGATAGCCGATATACTATTTATTGCCTGCGCTCACTGTAAATTGATGACATGGTGTTATGTTATGGAAGGGTGAGCTGATGACCGAGAAGCTGGTAACATAAGCAACATGTTTACACCTTTGCAACTTGAGGCTCCCTCTGTTTATATGATATCACTGACCCCTACCAATCCCATTTATATACACACATCCGTGTGACAGTCATTAGCACCACCAGGATCTGACAACACTCCTCCCACCTTCTTTTAATGTGGTAATATATATATGTCTGCTTCAAGGTGCAGCACGAAGTGACAATCAGCTGATAATTAGAACAGAAATAAGTGTTGACATTAAGGTTTGCCAGTTTAGTTTTTAAAAGTTTCAAACATGACTCGTTTAGTGGCACGATAAGGCCAAAATTATCTACATGAAGCAATTGGCTTCCAAAATATTGTGTATGATTATTGGATTGTTGGAGACAGATTCAGTCACCTCCCACTTATCTCAGCATATCACAGCTGATCCCAGAGCTCTGCTGCCAACATCCAAAACCCACATCAAATCAAAATAAGACAACACAAACCATAGCAAATGGAAAATGTGTGGTTCAAAATATTGATGGTTACAGCTGGGGGTCAAGACATACAAGACATTATTACAATATTTATGCTGGAAAAAAATGACAAGCGTTCTGTAAATGCAGACTGAAGAAATCCTAAAAAACAAACCCTAATTCTTGACTGATTATGACCTCGAGTCTCATGCGAAACGTTTAACAAGGTCACATCCTTGTTTTAAAAAACAGACATTAGGTCTGATTCAAATCAGTCTGAGCAGTTGCCATAACATAAATGTCACAGACCAACAGTCTACAGCTGTGGTTCAGTAGGTAGAGCGGGTTGCCCACGAAGTGAAAGGGTTAGTGGTTCGATCCCTGGAATGTGCCGTATGCCGAAGTGTCCTTGAGCAAGACACTTTTTACCTACAGTTGCTCTGACTGTAAAAGGCTTTGAGTACCTTTGAGTAGGCAGAGAGGCGCTATATGAAAGCAAGACCACTTACCATAAACATGTATTGCAGAATTCATCACATCACACAATAAATTAGAAATCACAGCAAACAAATACCCAAAAGTTAGTCTAAAACACACTCAAATGTACTTACAACATTAAATATGGAGACTAAAGTTAATATACAATGAACATCCATGTTGTTTGTGTCAAACCATAGAGTGGAATGTTGTTTAACACTCACCTTGGTTTATTATCTCCAGCCCAGTTGTTGCTCTTTGGCAAATGAAGAAACTGACAGACGTAGATCAAAGACCATAAAAACACAATAAGCCTCTTGAGCATGTGGCATTTGGCTTGAGCATCAACACAAGCCCGGAGCTATATTTGAGTTTTGCCCTAATAAGACAGAAGATTTCAAGGCAGGTATCGTGTATCACATGTTCATTGAAGACAGAGGCTTGTTATATCTTGAGGGTAACCACTTTAGAATTTCTTCTTATTCACTGCTGTAAGTTGATCCTCTTTCCAGTGGAAACAGCTCCTAAAGGCTGTGGACCCACATCACTGAATTCTGCCGGCTTTGTTGTCAAGCACCTGGAGGAAAAAATAGAACACACTTAATGACAACACCTTCAAAGCAGCTTAGAATTGTATGTCTGAGCAGTGGTCAGAGAGAAACATGCTCACCATTGACATACATTGTTGCCCATAAAGTTGGAATATTTTGTTTTTTTAGACACATTCCTATTTTTTATTCCTGTTTACAAACCACAATCATTTCATGAGAAGAGGTAAAACATATGGTATTCCAACTTTATGGGCGACAGTGTATAAGGAAAACACAGAAGAGGAGATGGAATCCATCATTCAGCTGCTGCATATAGGGATTGTCTCAGTCTCCCTTGTGTATCCCTTCAGAACAAGAATAAGAACAGCTGCTGGCACTGTTGTGAAAACTAATCCTTTGGCAATCCCTTCTTTTCTTTAAAGCTCATTGGCACTCATTTTACTTTCTAATAATTTCTGACTTGCAAGGACTCTGAAACAGTATACCGGTGACTTTTCAAGGCTCCTCCAATGCAATGTTACTGCCTACTGATGTGCCAGAAATGCATTAGTCACACCTTTGGATTGTCTGTGACTCCGGACATTGTACGTGCACTGACCCAACCTCACATCTTTGTTTCCTTTCCATACAAAGTAATACACACAAACTTGCCAACTTGACGTATTTAATAACAACAACAATAATAAAATAAATATATGGACTGATCTCAGAATATCACTCTTGCCTTTAAATTGGCAATCATTGTTATTTTAAGAAATTCTCAAGATGACGTAAAAAATGTACATATTAGTAAGGGTCATTAACAAGGAACTCAGAAGAAATATAATTTACAGAAAAAATAAAGCCCCAATTCCCTACAAACTCTACCCATTTGGCAGTGCTGTTATTTGGCCAGGAGAACATCACATAAACTGTGTAAGGACACAGACAGTAATAAGAAATACCACACAAGCATAACAGCAGGGGACATAACCAAATACAGCAAGTCGCATGTGATAGACTCCCATCAGTCCCTATAAAAGGGACAGCATACCACCACCAAGTACAGGCACCAAGCAAAGGTAAGTCCCTCTGGGTCTTATGTATTAAAATGCTGCAAGTATATATCAAGCTGATTTATTTATTTGTTCTAATATGAAAGATAAACTTTTTAAAACAGATGGTAAGGTTATCAAATGTATCTACATTTTCCCCCACCATATTTTAAATGAATTAATAAATGAATTGATAAATTATATTAAGATTAACTTTTTCGTATTTATTCTTTATTTATTTTTTTTTTCAGAAGTCTGCACTGAAGTCTAAAGGAAGAAAAACCCCCGTTCACCTGGTGTTCACCAAGGTAAATACTACTAATTACCTGTTGTCATGGAATACAAAGATTTTGTGTGATGAGCATCACAAATTTAAGGACTTCTTTAAAGTCTGGTATGACAGTAGCTATGCAGTACAGTCATTTGACTGTAGTCATCCTTAACTAGACATGATTTGTCTTACCTAACTAACCATCTTTTTTTACTCACTTCCAGTAAAGGGTCATCATGAGTGGTGATTCGGAAATGGAGTGTTTTGGCCCGGCGGCCGTTTACCTCCGGAAGCCGGAAAGGGAGCGTATAGAGGCCCAGAACACCCCCTTTGATGCTAAAACAGCCTACTTTGTGAGCGAGCCCGCTGAGATGTACCTCAAGGGGAAACTTATCAAGAAAGAGGGGGGCAAAGCCACCGTGGAGACTCTGTGTGGGAAGGTAAGACGGGGACCTCATATAACTCCTCTAAGCACAGCTGAATGTAGAACTGAGTGGCTGAAAGGTGTCCTTTAAATAAATTGAGAAAGTTTAAAAGATAAGTCAACATAAGAGTGAATGAATGCAGAAGATGTCTTTGTGTTGTGATCATGTTTTTGAGTTAGCACTGTGTGTGTAGGTTTGTGGACTCCAAATTATAAGTTGCACAAATTTATCAACCGGTGTCTAAGACACTCATGACATTTCTGTCATTGCTTTAGAGCATCACCGTCAAAGACACTGAAATCTTCCCCATGAACCCTCCGAAGTTTGATAAGATTGAGGACATGGCCATGATGACCCACCTTAACGAGCCTGCTGTGCTGTATAACCTCAAAGAGCGCTATGCAGCATGGATGATCTACGTGAGTTTGTCTTCATCAGTAGATGAAAGTTATTACAGGAAGATGTGTCACTGATGATCTCTCCTACTCCACAGACCTACTCTGGGCTGTTCTGCGTCACTGTGAACCCCTACAAGTGGCTCCCAGTGTACGATGCAGTGGTTGTTGCAGGATACAGAGGCAAAAAGAGGATTGAGGCTCCACCCCACATCTTCTCTATCTCTGATAACGCCTATCAGTTCATGCTCCAAGGTACTGATCACTTTGTAAGATGGTATGAGTTTAGACGTACAGAGGCCACACTAGAGAAGTCAACTATTGTTTATCATTCTAATGTCTTACAGATAGAGAAAACCAGTCAATCCTGATTACGTAAGTGTCCACAGTTTTGCATGATGACACATATACCAATCAGCCACAACATTATGACCACTGTCCTAATATTGTGTAGGTCTCCCTTGTGTGTACAAAACAAGTGCGACTCATCAGAGAATAGACATGGGCTTTCTGATGGTGTCCTGTGGTGTCTGAAAAAACAAGAGGGTGTTTTTGGCTCCTATGGGTTGAGGGGAGGGGCCACGCGGATCATCCCACAGATATTTGATCAGTTTAGGATCTAATGAATTTGGAGGCCAGGTCAAAAAATTTCAAATGTCAATTTACTTCTCCTGTCAGTGGTTATAATGTTGTAGCTGATCAATGTATTTCCAACAATAGCCATATCAAAAGTTTCTTAATTATTTCACTGATCACATTTCTCAAACCAGTGGAGAATCTGGTGCAGGAAAGACTGTCAACACCAAACGTGTCATCCAGTACTTTGCGACAATCGCAGTTCCTGGAAAGAAATCTGAGCCTGTTCCTGGAAAAATGCAGGTAAATAAACTCATCTCAAGAAAGAAGTGTCAGTTAAGCTCACACAGACATATTGATCATGACCTAGGACCATCAGGTATGAAGCATTGTTTTTTTTTGTAAATGAAGGGGTCACTGGAGGATCAAATCATTGCAGCCAACCCACTGCTGGAGGCTTATGGTAATGCCAAGACTGTGAGGAATGACAACTCCTCGCGCTTTGTAAGTCTTCATTAACTAAGTTGTTCAAAACAACATCACAAAAATCAAGAAGTTATACAGTAACTTCTTTCTTCTTCTTTTGGATAGGGTAAATTTATCAGAATCCATTTTGCAACAACTGGAAAGTTGGCCTCTGCAGACATTGAAACATGTAAGGCTAATAATGATAGAGCACTTGTTTTTTTATGTGCCTTCAGCTCAGCCTACTGTTTTCTTACTCACATGTTGTTTTGTCTTGTTGTACAGATCTGCTGGAGAAGTCTCGAGTGACGTTCCAGCTGTCTGCTGAGAGAAGTTACCACATCTTCTACCAGCTCATGACAGGCCACAAACCTGAGCTACTGGGTAGAATATGAAATGTTTATAAACATCATTCTCTGCTGTGTAATGGACATTTGCTGACAGGAACTCACTTTTTCTATTCTTCAGAGGCTCTCCTCATCACTACCAACCCTTATGACTACCCCATGGTTAGTCAGGGGGAAATCACTGTCAAGAGTATCAACGATGTTGAAGAATTCATTGCTACTGATGTAAGAATCATAAAATATACACAACTAGTAAAACAATTCAATGTTCTTTCATGTAGGCATAAGGTTTTCATGCTCTGATGAAGGCCACCAAGCTGAGACGTTTGACATGGCCAAATAAATTAGTGTGTGCTATCTCCCTACAAAAGGATATAGATGATTTTGGTTCAGCACCACAACACAAAGCACCGGGAAGATGCATCCTGTTTGTGAACAAATACAACTATTAAAACATCTGAAAGGAATGTCTGTTTTTTTTTTTAAATCTGTTTTTTTTCCCATTTAATTTAATACACAGACTGCCATTGACATCTTGGGCTTCACTGCAGAGGAGAAGATCAGCATGTATAAGCTGACTGGAGCTGTGATGCAACATGGAAACATGAAGTTCAAGCAGAAGCAGCGAGAAGAGCAGGCTGAACCTGATGGCACAGAGAGTATGTTGCACTTGACTTTTCTTTTGTTCATTTTAAAGAAAACAGTTTTACTAGTTTTTTGTCTTTCTTTTTCAGTTGCGGATAAAATCTCATACCTCATGGGCCTGAACTCTGCAGACCTGCTGAAGGCTCTGTGCTACCCAAGAGTGAAAGTTGGAAATGAATTTGTTACCAAGGGTCAGACTGTTCCACAGGTGAAATGTTCTCATACAATCTGGAGATCACGTTATCATGTTTTTCTTTTATCCTCCAAAAAAATAATCAATGACATGTGTTTCTGTAAAATCAGGTCAACAATGCCGTGATGGCTCTCTGCAAATCTGCCTATGAGAAAATGTTCTTGTGGATGGTCGTCAGAATCAATGAGATGCTGGACACCAAACAGCCAAGGCAGTTCTTCATCGGTGTGCTTGACATTGCTGGGTTTGAAATCTTTGATGTAAGTTTAGTTAAACCATTTAGTATTTTTAAACGGTAATGCATAAAGAGATGTGGATCAAAATGTATTTAATGTGATTATCCTAATGGTATGTGGACTTGAATAATCCCTAATCCACCTTCTGTTTGTGACTATCAGTTCAACAGCTTGGAGCAGCTGTGCATCAACTTCACCAACGAAAAACTGCAACAGTTTTTCAACCATCACATGTTTGTCCTGGAGCAAGAAGAGTACAAGAAAGAGGGGATTGAATGGGAGTTCATTGACTTTGGTATGGACTTGGCTGCTTGCATTGAGCTTATTGAGAAGGTGAGTCATTTGCTGTATATTCACAATCACAGAAGACCATCCAATGCCTTGAAAGTTGTTGTTTAAAATGATGATTTTATTTCATTCTGACAGCCAATGGGCATCTTCTCCATCCTTGAAGAGGAGTGCATGTTCCCTAAGGCAACAGATACAACCTTCAAGAACAAACTTTATGATCAGCATCTTGGAAAAAGTGCCCCATTCCAGAAACCCAAAGCCACCAAAGGCAAGGCTGAGGCGCATTTCTCGCTGGTGCACTATGCTGGGACTGTTGACTACAATGTTAATGGCTGGCTGGATAAGAACAAAGACCCTCTGAACGACTCTGTGGTCCAGCTGTACCAGAAGTCTTCAACAAAGCTGTTGGCTTTCCTTTATGCATCACACGCCTCAGCTGATGGTACCTGCTGATTTCTATCTCTATATTAATGAATACTAAAAATTTTAATTCAGGATCAAACTACTTGTAAATTTAATGCTTACACGGTTATTGTTTTACTGACAGCTGAGGGTGGCGGTGGTGGCAAGAAAGGTGGCAAGAAGAAGGGAGGCTCCTTCCAGACGGTGTCTGCTTTGTTCCGTGTAAGATATGAAAGAACGACCAATGCATTCTCATTTATGCTTGATTTGTGTTTGAATATGTCTTCAGTCTACAAATAAAGTCTAAAGTCTGAAGTCTAATGCATTTGCATAATAAAATGTTCATTCTTCAGGAGAATTTGGGCAAGCTGATGACCAACTTGAGGAGCACTCATCCTCATTTTGTACGCTGTTTGATTCCCAACGAATCAAAGACACCAGGTATCTCATCTTCAGAAGAACAGTATTATTGTATTAAACATTTGTCAGTTTTACTACGTTCTGATAAACGTATCTTATAAATTTACATTATATTTCAGGTCTGATGGAGAACTTCTTGGTCATCCACCAGCTGAGGTGTAACGGTGTGCTGGAAGGTATCAGAATCTGCAGAAAAGGTTTCCCCAGCAGGATCCTCTACGGTGACTTCAAGCAGAGGTAGAGGAAGTCTCATCTTCACGACCACTAAAGCATGTTTTGTTGTTGTTTTATCTTTAAGGCAATGTATCTGACTAAAGTACTGAAATATTGTGCATTTAGATACAAAGTATTGAATGCCAGTGTCATCCCTGAGGGACAGTTCATTGACAACAAGAAGGCCTCAGAGAAACTCTTGGGTTCTATTGATGTTGACCACACTCAGTACAAATTTGGACACACAAAGGTACAGCAAAAAAATGTTGCCATAAAACAGCTGTTTATAGAGTGGGTTAGTTCAAGCTATTGTCATTAATCAACAACGTTAAAAAGTCATTTGTTTTGCTGATTCTCAGGTATTCTTCAAAGCTGGTCTGCTGGGAACTCTGGAGGAGATGAGAGATGAGAAACTGGCTGAGCTGGTCACAATGACTCAGGCTCTCTGCAGAGGTTTCCTCATGAGGACAGAGTTCGTCAAAATGATGGAAAGAAGGTAATTCATCTGTCTGTTGCAGATTTCAACGTTATGAAACATATGATGATTTTCCAACTTTTTTTCCATCAGAGAGGCTATTTTCGCCATCCAGTACAACATCCGTGCATTCATGAATGTCAAAACGTGGCCATGGATGAAGCTGTACTTCAAGATTAAGCCTCTGCTGAAGAGTGCTGAGACTGAGAAAGAGATGGCCGTAATGAAAGAGGAGTTTGGAAAGACCAAAGAGGACCTAGCAAAGGCTCTAGCTAAGAAGAAAGAACTGGAGGAGAAGATGGTTTCTCTGCTACAGGAGAAGAATGACTTATTGTTGCAAGTGCAGTCTGTGAGTTTGAAACCAAACTGAAATCACACGTCTGCCAAATTTTTAAAATGAAATAAATCGTTTCATTAACAAACATACTTACATTGACTTTTAGGAAAGCGAAAACCTTGCTGACTCAGAGGAAAGGTGTGAGGGGCTCATTAAAGCAAAAATACAGCTTGAGGCCAAACTCAAAGAGACAACCGAACGACTGGAGGATGAGGAGGAAATGAATGCTGAGCTGACTGCCAAGAAGAGGAAGCTGGAGGACGAGTGCTCTGAGTTGAAGAAAGACATTGATGACTTGGAGCTCACCTTGGCCAAAGTGGAAAAGGAGAAACATGCCACTGAGAACAAGGTACCAAGACTTGTGCCTTTAACACTGTAAGATATAATTTTACTTCTGTGAAGATGGAAAAAAGTTTGTGTTGATTAAAATTCATGTCAAATTTTATAGGTCAAAAACCTTACAGAGGAAATGGCTTCTCAAGATGAGATCATTGCCAAGTTGACCAAAGAAAAGAAAGCCCTCCAAGAGGCCCATCAGCAGACCCTTGATGATCTGCAGGCAGAGGAAGACAAAGTCAACACTCTGACAAAGGCCAAGACCAAGCTGGAGCAACAAGTGGACGATGTGAGTGCTTATGAATACTGTACATTTTAAAACAACATCAACAAATAAAACCCCCTTCAAACTGTACAAATTGTTGATACATCCAATAGCTTGAAGGTTCTCTGGAGCAAGAAAAGAAGCTCCGTATGGATCTTGAGAGAGCAAAAAGGAAGCTGGAAGGAGATCTGAAACTGGCTCAGGAATCCATCATGGATCTGGAGAATGACAAGCAGCAGTCCGAAGAGAAAATAAAGAAGTAAGAATAAGAATTTGTGTATTGGTACTAAGAGTTCCTATGAGAGGCTTTACAGAAACGCATGTTTAATTTTGGAAAACCTGTTCTTGCCTTTAGGAAGGACTTTGAGACAAGTCAGCTCCTGAGTAAGATTGAGGATGAGCAGTCTCTTGGAATCCAGTTACAGAAAAAGATAAAGGAACTTCAGGTACAGTTAGATGTATCAGTTATAGCAAGAGAAAGTTCATATTTCTTTTGGAAGTTTCTCTTAAACCTTTTGTGTGTTTCAGGCTCGCATTGAAGAGCTGGAGGAGGAGATTGAGGCTGAGAGGGCCGCTCGGGCCAAGGTGGAGAAGCAGAGGTCTGATCTCGCCAGGGAACTTGAGGAGATCAGCGAGAGGCTTGAAGAAGCTGGTGGAGCAACTGCAGCTCAGATCGAGATGAACAAGAAGCGTGAGGCTGAGTTTCAGAAGCTGCGTCGTGATCTCGAAGAGTCCACCCTGCAGCACGAGGCCACCGCTGCAGCTCTCCGCAAGAAGCAAGCCGACAGCGTGGCAGAACTGGGAGAACAGATTGATAACCTCCAGAGAGTCAAACAGAAGCTGGAGAAAGAGAAGAGCGAATACAAGATGGAGATTGATGACCTCTCAAGCAATATGGAGTCTATTGCCAAAGGAAAGGTGAGAAGGATAATCTTACATGAAGTGAGGAGAACCTGCAGCACTCTTTCTGTTTTAACTAATAGATGTTTTCTTTTATCAGGCCAACCTTGAAAAGATGTGCAGGACATTAGAAGATCAACTGAGTGAGCTCAAATCCAAGAACGATGAGAATGTTCGCCAGCTGAATGACATTAGTTCACAGAAAGCACGACTTCAAACTGAAAATGGTATGAGCCTCGCTTTACAGCTTTATGTTATCCTGCAAAAATATATCTCCTACAAGAGGTGCCACACCTGCATCCCTTAATGGCTTCTAACAAAATTTTATAAATTAAATAGAGACATGTCATTTCTGAGAGTAGTTGTTATGGCTATGACATGGCAAATTGACAACTTCAAGATTTAAGTTCTTCTACAGTTGCAACTTTTATGTGAAATCTACATCTTGTGATCCTCTGATGTACGTGTTATTAATGATGATCATTGAATAGGTGAAAGTACACGTCAGCTGGAGGAGAAGGAAGCTCTTGTGTCTCAGCTGACCAGAGGCAAACAGGCTTACACTCAGCAGATTGAAGAGCTGAAGAGACACATCGAGGAGGAAGTGAAGGTAACAATTTATAAAAGAGGCAGCATACTCACAGAGATAAGAGGCCATGTAATGATTGGTTTCAAATAATAATCACATTTATTTTATAGGCCAAGAACGCTCTGGCTCATGCTGTTCAGTCAGCTCGCCATGACTGTGACCTGCTCAGAGAGCAGTATGAGGAGGAGCAGGAGGCCAAAGCTGAGCTGCAGCGTGCAATGTCCAAGGCTAACAGCGAGGTGGCTCAGTGGAGAACCAAATATGAGACTGATGCTATTCAGCGCACTGAGGAGCTGGAGGAGGCAAAGTTAGTCTTCTGTTTTATCTCTGTCCACTTGTAATCATGTTTAAGTTTTGATACACTGTAAGTTTGAAAATGGATTGTTCTTAATAGGAAAAAGCTTGCCCAGCGTCTTCAGGATGCAGAGGAATCCATCGAGGCTGTGAACGCCAAATGTGCCTCTCTGGAAAAGACTAAACAGAGACTGCAGGGTGAAGTGGAGGACCTGATGATTGACGTGGAGAGAGCTAACGCTCTGGCTGCAAACCTTGACAAGAAACAAAGGAACTTTGACAAGGTCAGATATTTCTGTTGTACACATCTTCATACAGTTAAGGTGAGGTGACAGACAGCACTCACTGGTTTCTTACACCTTTAGGTTCTGGCTGAGTGGAAGCAGAAGTATGAGGAGAGCCAGGCAGAGCTGGAAGGAGCTCAAAAAGAGGCTCGCTCAATGAGCACTGAGCTTTTCAAATTGAAAAACTCTTATGAAGAATCTCTGGACCAACTGGAGACCATGAAGAGGGAGAACAAGAACCTGCAACGTAAGACAATGGATCATGTCCTTATTTTCTTAATATACAGTCTGTCCTAAGTATTGTGATCATTAAAAAGACATTTTTTAAGTTTGTCAACAATAATCTGCTCCAACAGAGGAGATCTCAGACCTGAGTGAACAACTTGGTGAGACTGGTAAGACAATCCATGAACTGGAGAAGGGGAAGAAGACGGTGGAAGGTGAGAAGTCAGAAATCCAGACTGCTTTGGAGGAGGCAGAGGTAAAACACAACTCCATTTATATATTGTTACAGTGACAGACGAACCACCACAACCAAATATCAAATTGAATTCAGACACTGAACAATAGAGCAACATAGAGTTAAAACAGAAATGTAAAACTCTCAACCAAACTCAGATAGAATCTGACTCATAGATACAAATCTAAAATTCTGCAAAAAAGAAAAAATTACAACTTATAGTCCTGGTGCTGCTGAAGCTCTGAGTTTATTTTTAAAACATAAGCAGCATATCTGTGTGAGACTCATCCTGCAAAGCTGGTCGTCTAAGCTATACTTCACAATGACTCAGTTTCTGTATTTTTAATGAATGAAACGTTCTGTGTTGTATCTCATACATTTCACACTTGTTCACAGGCTACCTTGGAGCATGAGGAATCCAAGATTCTCCGTGTTCAGCTTGAACTGACCCAAATCAAGGGTGAGATTGACAGAAAACTTGCAGAGAAGGATGAGGAGATTGAACAGATCAAGAGGAACAGCCAGAGAGTGATAGAGTCCATGCAGAGCACTCTGGATGCAGAGGTCAGAAGCAGGAATGATGCTCTGAGAGTCAAGAAGAAGATGGAGGGAGACCTCAACGAGATGGAGATTCAGCTGAGCCATGCCAACCGCCAGGCTGCTGAAGCCCAGAAACAGCTGAGGAATGTGCAGGGACAGCTTAAGGTAAGGTGGAAGATTTGTGACAGAGCACTTTCTTTTTAAAAAAGTAGCTGAAAGCTGATATCTATCAATTTTGTACAATTCAGGATGCCCAGCTGCACCTTGATGAAGCCATCAGAGGTCAGGAAGACATGAAAGAGCAGGTTGCAATGGTGGAACGCAGGAACAACCTGATGGTGGCTGAGATTGAGGAGCTGAGAGTTGCTCTAGAGCAGACAGAGAGAGGCCGCAAAGTAGCTGAACAGGAGCTGGTGGATGCCAGCGAGCGAGTGGGACTGCTGCACTCCCAGGTACAAGAAGAATTAAATAAAAATAAGTTTAACAACTTACTTAAAATGACAGTACTTAATCCAAAGTATCACTTGTCTAGAATACCAGCCTCATCAATACCAAGAAGAAGCTGGAGGCTGACCTTATTCAGATCCAAGGTGAAGTAGAAGATGCTGTTCAGGAAGCAAGAAATGCTGAAGATAAGGCAAAGAAGGCCATCACTGATGTGAGTCATCCTGGTGCTCATCTAAACCATTTATCCAGTACACACTTATCTTAGTAAGAACTGAAAACAACACAACATGTTTATGATTTCAGGCTGCCATGATGGCAGAAGAGCTGAAGAAGGAGCAGGACACCAGTGCTCATTTGGAGAGGATGAAGAAGAACCTGGAGGTGACAGTGAAGGACCTGCAGCATCGTCTGGATGAGGCTGAGAATCTGGCCATGAAGGGTGGAAAGAAGCAGCTCCAGAAACTGGAGTCTAGGGCAAGTACTACAAGAACCCTATTTCTCATTTGCTGTAAAGCTAGAAAAGACTTTTTTAAAAATTCATTGCATTTTTCTTCCATCAAGGTTCGTGAATTGGAGGCTGAAGTTGATGCTGAACAGAGACGTGGTGCTGATGCTGTCAAGGGAGTGCGAAAATATGAGAGAAGAGTGAAGGAGCTCACCTATCAGGTCAATTGCTATATACATCTCAAGCATTATAGCAAAACTGTCAAATTATTACCACATTTGAGTGAGTATTACATTTGTACTACAATACTCTGTTATTTCTTACGACAGACTGAGGAGGACAAGAAGAATATCACCAGACTCCAGGACCTGGTGGACAAGCTGCAGCTCAAAGTCAAATCCTACAAGCGACAGGCTGAGGAGGCTGTGAGTACAGATAATCATCACACATATTTGGACAGTGTCACTCAGCCCACTGATTCTGACATTATTGTGGCTCATTTTCCAGGAGGAACAGGCCAACTCTCACCTGTCCAGGTACAGGAAGGTGCAGCATGAAATGGAGGAAGCCCAGGAGCGTGCTGACATTGCCGAGTCCCAGGTCAACAAGCTGAGGGCAAAGAGTCGCGAAATTGGCAAGGTAAAAAATAACAGTATCTGACTCAAATCCATTTAGTGGAAATGTTTTGTCTTAAACCTTGTTCACCTATCTTCAACATATCATTGTTATGCTATTTCAGAGCAAGGAAGGAGAAGAGTGATGAAGAAATGAAGATTATACAGTAACAGGAAGTCATACAATATGAGTATCTTGTTACTTGTTCTCTTTAATATGTTAAGTCATAACCTAAAGTCAATAAAAAGTTGTTGTGACAAATATTATCTGTGATGAAGTAATTGATATGTATTTCAAACCTTAAGACTCTTATAATTTATACCAAATATTCTGTATGCAGGTACAATGACGTCATTCTGTCTTTTAATATCTACATATATTACATACACATGTACACTGCCTGGCCAGAAATAAATAAATGAATGAATGAATTCATTCATTTATTAATCTAGTTATTTAACCCCAAATTTAACAACCATGTTGAAAAACACGTCCCATGGTCGTGGAAAAGATGTTTGTCTAGGAGATTGAAGCAGAAACTATTAAAACTGGGTTAAGAACTGTCCAAACTGAGGAAGGATAGTGGGAAACCATTGTCTTTGAGGAAGAAATATTGTCAGAAAAAAATCCTGATTGATCTGCATTTGGTGAAATCAAATTGAAAAAAACAACAGTAGAACTCAGGGCTGTGTTTAATAGTGAAAGTAAGATTCAGCAACATTATGCCCAACGAATGAGGTCTGTTGACTACCTCAATACACTGAATGACCAGGTTATTCAATCAATGGATTATTTCTTCCCTGCTGGCATGGACATATTCCAAGATATTCCAAGACATAATCCCAAATCCCAAATATGGGATGTGCTGGAGAAGGCTTTGAATAGTGGTCAGACTCTCCAAAATCTTGGTGAAAAAATAATTGGATGGAAGTAAATCTCTTTTTTGGCCAGGTAGTGTAGTTATGAACATATTTCCATATTCTGGACATGATTTAACTGATAGATATCACCATGAAACTTCCCCAGTTTACATATAACAAAAACACTAAATTATCCATTAGCTTATTAAACATGCGCTAGTTTGCATAAAGTAATCTGAAAACTTTATCATCAAAGGTCACATTCGTTTTTTTTAAATTATATTTTCTTTTTAAAATTGACCTCTTTGTGCAGCAGCGTTACCCATTTGTTCACCAATAGGTGGAGGGTACGCAATGATGTCACTGCCGCCCGGGGCCACGCCCACCTGAGTGACAAAAACATGGTGACTTATTAGTAAACGCGGGATGTGGGTCATCAGATCAACTTAAGGACAACTGGCCTCGACAATGATTCATACGAACTGATGTCGATTTGGAAAAGTGAGTTAGCATCAGTTTCAATTAGTTTTATATTATGACAAATGTAGCTTAATAAAAGATGCTAACGCTAAGAGCTTTTCTGAGAAGTGACGCTAGCCATATAATACTGTAGCGTCCGATCGCACCTAAAAGGATGACGAGGAGTGGTCGGAAATATTCCGTTTATTATTTTATTGTTGGAACTGAAGTAGTTACTGTCGGCGGTAACTGTTACGACAAAACAACAACATTGCCAGAGTTACCGGACAGCCCTCCAGAACTTAAGTAATTTAAGGTATGACTTCATCAAAATAATACAGCATAAATGAACATTACCTGACACAAAATGGGATCCACAACACCAGGTTTCTGTGCCTGGATTCCAGTTGTTTCTTTTAATGCAACGATCAATTTACTTCTCTTTGGCAGTTGGCGATATCTGTAAAGATACGTCTCTGACGGCTTTTCAAATCTATTTCTACAGTCAATCGTCACACTTTTTTTTTAATTCATTTTGCAATTGAGACGTTATTAAAGTCTATGATTCAAACTAATGCTGCTAATCTCCAGGATCAACTGTCACATTTTGTCACTCGGCGGCCGTAACCATGGAGACTTCGCTTGCTGCGTCTATTTTCTGTGACCAGGAAGCTACTCCTCATTCATTCGAGAGTTGCCGTCGTGAAAAATAGCTCTCTGCTCTTCATTTCTCCTGAAAAACAGGTCGGTGGAATATTAAAATCATAACAAACACATGATTATTAATAAGACGAGTATGATCAGAACACGTGTTGAAAAGGGTCATAGCCCTGGCCTATGTAAGTTAACCCTTAAGAGTTCCTGGGGACATATTGTGCAATTTCATTTTTTAACTTAAAGCCATTTTTGCTGTGTTGAATGAATATTGCTGAAAGCTGGCAAAACCATTTTTTAACCATTTTAACCATTCTGATGTCAGCTGACAAGATAGAAACTAGTTTCTTAAATTAGCCTAAAATGGCTAAGCTATGCAAAAAGTGCCCCATTGAAAACCATTACATATAAACTTTTTGGTCCCACTTTTATCTCAACATAAGTCAATGCATTTCTTCAGGTTAAGATTTCATTGTGGACTAAGTAGCCTTCAATTAAACATTTTTATAGTTGTCTACTAGATTGTGCAGTGTCCTCACAAAGATGGCCACACAAGAATGTGTCTGTTAGTTTGTGTGCGTGTGTGTATGTGTGTGCACGTCCAACTTCAAAAGTCTTTTGTCTTAGAAGGCTATACTTGCCTTATAAACTTATTCAATAAAAAAAATGTGACCCTAGTGAGGATAAGCGGTAGTAGAAGATGAGATGAGATGGTAAGCCACTACAGCACACAGGAGGCTCCGGAAATGATCATACAGTCTGAGAGCAAGGACGGCTTCTCATCCTCCTCCAACAACTCTGAGACTGACACATTTTTTGGCTTTTGGTGACTTCGCTAAATCTGACACTGTGGAAAAAATAATGATGCATCAAAATCAGTGTTGCTTCCAAACATTGATCCATCAGAGGCCCTTAAAACAATGATAAGAAAATATTCAGTGAAATGTGTTTTATGGAGATTAGCTGATTTTTTTTTTTTTTTGTTTGGTGAACATATTGGCATTTAAAGGCTTAAAAACAAAGAAAGAATTATATTTTTATATGTCAGGCTGAAGTAGTTCTACAAGATTGTGTCTTTTAAAGTGAAAATAAATATCAATTTATAGTATTATTTTTAAAGTGTTTTTCAGGAAGAGGCCATTTTTTGTCACCAGGGACAAATAAGAAAGTTTTTTTAAGGAACTTCGAGGGATTAACAAAACTTGCAGTGTTGTCTATGTGACTGTTATCATAGCAGATTGGCTAAACTGTAATGGACGGCTGCTCAGCCTTGTTTTGAATGTTTGTGAACTTCTGCCAGATTAACACTTGAACTACAACTCCCATGTAATTATTACTCTTCGAGTGTGTCTTACCATATTGTGAAACGTGTTGGTTTTGCGTGTTTTCAGATTGCATAGTGTTAAGTTTACTGTGTAAATCACTGAATGTTTCTGTAATTTAGAAATGTAAATACAACACACTTGTGGGGAGACCTGAGCCATTTTTCAGGACACATCTTGTGTCTCCCCATTCTCTCCTCTTGCAGATTTTGAATTGCCTTGCCCATGCGCGTCGCCAGACTCTTTTTACCGGATGAAATTTCACGAATGAGTCTATTTTTCATCACAGAGAATTTATGATCACAGTAGATACTGAATGGAACGGGCGACACGTAGCACGAGAAAATTGAAATAGTCTAGAAACACTGCTGTGGATCATAGATAGGGATGCGCTGTCAGCGGACTGCCTGGATGTACATGGACATCAGGCAGTTCTTTAAAAACAGAGGTGATCGAGACAAAGAAGCATGGAGAAGGAGAAATGATAATGACAGGGAGAGAGGTAGGTTTAGCTTTTTTTGCACTAAGCTAAATTAATGGGAATCATTTCGGGAGAAAGAACTCAGCTATCCACAGGACAAACACACTGACCTACCATAGCCTACGTTGCTCTGTCGGCTGGGATCGGGCTGTTTCTAAATACTTAGAACAGTTGATGTACAGGTTTTGATTGTGTGCAGCAAATCAGACTCCTGAACCATGTGGCACTTCCAGACAGAGGCAGAAGCAGAAACGCATGGACGATTCTGTATTGGAGTAAGTGATCTCAGTGACTCAGAAAAGTTAAAGAAAAACCTGTTCCTTCCTTGTCTACAGGACAGGATGGTTGCAGAAATGAACCAGTGCTTCTCATCTGTAAACATCCACATTCTAGAGCAGGGGTGTCAAACTCAAAAACAGTGGGCCAAAATTTAAAACCTGAACAAAGCCACGGGCCAAGGTTGAACAAATGAACCTTTTAATATGGAACGAAACGAATTTTGCTTAAACATTGAATATGGAACAAGCAACTCTTATTACATTATATATAACTTAATAGTGGAGACATGCAAAATCAAATTTCAAATAAAAAAACACATCAATGGCATTCATTTATGAAATAAAATTTTAAAACATTTTTCTATTCGCAGCCTTCTGAATTAAATATCAAAATAAAATTTTTCCACTGGATAATTTTTAAAATAAATAAATCAACCATTCAAGCCCATGCCTTCGAATTTCAAGAAAAAGTGCATAAAGAAAACGTTAATTATTGTTAAGTTTGCTACATACTTATCTACTCTGATGTGCCCAAGCCAGATGCCTGGCATCTCTTCTTGGATGCTAGTTCATCAATGTCTGGGCTCAGGCTCTGAGTTGAATAAATCCTCAGTATCGAGCAAAGGTGTTCATCAGTCAGACATCTCCTGAGAGATGTTTTGGTCATCTTCATCGAGGAGAAAAGTTGCTCACATAGATAAGTGCTGCCGAACATGGAGAGCATCTGAGCAGCTTGGGTGCGGAGCTGAGGCATTGTGTCAGGGATGAACTGTGGAAACTGTGCGGCGCCTACAACATCATACTTTGACTTCAGCGTGTCGTTGCACTGGTTCAATCAGCTCCATTTGGATGTTGGTTGGTGCATTTTCCACATCAACTGCGAAGGGATTACTAAGCAGTTCAAACCTCCATTTCTGGACATTACAGTCGGCAAATCGTCGAAATTGCAAATTGCAGCGTACAAGTCTGTGATGATGCGGCCCCGCCCCTGAAGCTGCAGGTTCAGAGCATCGAGATGGCTTGAGATGTCACACAGAAAGGCCAGCTCACACAGAAACTTCTGCTCCCGGAGCTCTGCTGTATCCTTCCCTTTGGTTTCCAGGAACTGACATATTTCCTCACGCAGCTCGAAATATCTGTTCAGCACTTTTCCTCTGCTTAGCCATCTCACCTCTGTGTGGTACGGCACGTCTGCGTATTCCGAACCACACTCCTCCAGAAAAGATTTAAACTGGCGGTGATTCAGACCTTTGGCTCTTATAAAGTTAACTACCTGTGTTACTGTGGTCATAACATGTTCCATCTTTAGGGCTTTGGCACACAGTGATTCCTGATGTATGATGCAGTGGTAAACAGTGAGCTCACCTGCACAGTTCTCTTCCAGCATCTTCTCCCGCACGCTGCCCACCAGTCCGCTCTTTTTACCACACATCGCTGGCGCACCATCTGTTGTTAATCCAACGAGTTTGTTCCACGGCAGCTTTATTTCGGTTACACATTTGGAAACCTCTTCAAAGATTTCCTTTCCTGTGGTTGTGCCATGCATTGATTTAAATCCCAATAGCTCCTCCGTAACACACAGATTTGAGTCCACTCCACGGATGAAGACTGACAGTTGAGCAGTGTCAGATGCATCGCTGCTCTCATCAACAGCGAGGGAGAACGCAACGAAATCTTTTCCCTTTTCCATCAGCTGGTCATACAGATTAGTGGCAAGATCACAAGTGCGATCAGCTATTGTGTTTCTGCTCAGGCTCACGTTGGAAAATGTTTGCTTTTTCTCTGGGCATATGAGGTCACAAACTTTCATCATGCACTTTTTCACAAACTCTCCCTCATTAAAGGGCCGGGCTGATTTTGCGATCTCTGCTGCCACAATATAACTAGCCTTGACAGCAGCCTCACTTTGTGATGTGGCTGTTTGGAACATATTCTGTTGTGAAACCAAACTTCTTTTCATCTCCTCTACTTTCTGGCTCCTTTGATTCATTCCAGGTCCTTGTATTTGTCATGGTGTTTCGTTTCATAGTGTCGTCTAATGTTGTACTCCTTTGTAACGGCCACGTTGACCCCACAAACAAGACAAATGGGCCTGTCTTTTACATACGTAAATAGATATTCTGCCTCCCACTTGTCCAGAAAGCTCCTGTTTTCTGCCTTTCTTTTCGTCATTTTTGGGAAGAGGTAGCACAGTGACATCCTGATTGACGCGCCAAAACAACAGCAGGGCATTATGGGATTTGTAGTATGAGCGGTTAATGCGCTGTACAGTATAATACCGGGGGCCAGCTCTCGTAGTCATTTGGTATTGTCTCGCGGGCCAAATATAATTACAACGGGCCAGAGTTTGACACCCCTGGTTTAAACAGTGTGTGACAGTGTTCACCTCAAGCCTCTCTCAGCTTACCTCCAGCTGGCATAGTGACGTCATAGTGACGTAGGCCATTAAGGGTCTATAGAGCTATTTTTTTGAAACTGAGTTCCCCAAAGAACCTTATACAGCAAGAAAGGATTCTCAGACATTATTTAAGGATTTCCAGAGCACTAAAAGTGCCCCAGAGCACTTGTGAAGTACCTTTTCTTAAGAGTGTTGGCTAAAGTGATAGGTGCAGATGTACCACGGTCACTGAAGCTTTTCAGGAATCAACAACATCAGTCCGGAGGCCCTCACACGGACTGCCGGTACCTTCTTAGCCTGGGCACGGCACGGAGCCAGACCCAAGGTCCCGGTCAACTTCACTCCATCCCAGCCAGAGCCCTAGTCCATTGTCGAAATAAGTTTGATGTTCTCAGCCTCGAGGACTTTCCTCCTTTGGATGACGGGCCCCGGTCCTGTCGGTCCCCATGTCGGCAGCCCTGTGGGCCCCGCAGCTCACCTACACCTCGGACTAATCTTCCCTACGTGCTCAAGACCGAATACCGAAGCTCATAAAATAATATTACATGTTGGCACAAATGATTTCCCAAAACTTTTCCACTCAGTCAAACCGTTTCACCACAACTTCCACATCTTTGGCCCCACCCCCACCTGTGGCCGGGGATGGGACGTTTCAGTAGGCTCTTAAGCCTCAACACCTGACTGGCTTCGGAATGTGCCTCCCATGGTGTCGTTTTTATTGGCAATTATAACAGTTTCTGGGATAGAAGGAGTCTTTTTCAGTGCTGACGGTCTCCACCTCAATAAGTCTGGTAGCCGTCAGCTGTCGGCCTGCATCTCATACTGACTGCTAAAACACCGAGCCACGCCCACCCGATTCATCTACTCCGTCCCTCAGTGTTTGACGTCACCCCGGTCCTAGTCACTCAGTGCGTTTACATGGACGTGAAAAAAACGAATTATTGCCTTAATCTATACTATAACAGGAGAACGTAAGTGCATGTAAACAAGTTACTCCGATTAAAATCGGAGCTCTCATTATCCGATTGAGACACCCAGATAATGCGATTGAATCGGAGTTTTCAATCGGATAATGCGTCCAAGAAAGCCGATCGCAGAAGAAGAAGAGAAACGGAGCCGTCTGAGGGATAGCGCGGATCTTACCTGCACCAGAAGTAGCGCGAACATTACGTACAAGATTAAAAATGTACTATTATCCGTCTGGTTGTTGTTTCAAATGCCGGTCTGCCGCATGAACGACTCTAGTTTATTATAATAGGTCAACCCGGAAATCGGGCCGTATTAACGTGGCATTATCCCGCTGAAAAGACACATATCGCCACCTAGTGTGGAAGAGGAGAACAGTTCGATTTTCTTACGCTGCATGTAAACTGGGACAAGGACTGTAGTGAGAAAGTCGAATTTTGAGCATAACTCGATTAAGCTCTGCATGTAAACGCACTGACTGTCTCTTCAGTACCACTCCCACTTGTACCGGACTAGGACCCACTGAACCCCACAACAATAACTCAACAGTTTGCAATACAATCCTGGTAATAACCAACTTTTGGCAATCCATTTCACGTAGGCCCACCCCCACGGGTCCGTGGACTGGCACGGTCTTGCGGTTGCTGCTCCGGGGGCGGAGTGGGCACAGGCGTGCTAATGGCACGGACATTAAGTTGGCTGTGCTGAACGTGCGCTCTCTTTTAAACAAAACTTTTATTATAAATGTAGCGGGTCCCGGCTTGGTCTCCACTGGCAGATATATAGATAATCCTCTGGAAATATAAGACACAAATCAGCGAAGCAGGACAACTGTTGCTCATTCGCCATTCATCTGGATTATGTTTATTGTCACATTTATTTCAACCCCTTCACTGCAATCATGAATTATTTCTGTTATTTTATCTGCATTAAAGCACAAATCTTAAACATTTTAAGATAACATTCACATTAAATGTCTGTTTTCACATACTTTCAAGAAATAAACTTATCAAATTTGTGTTAAACCAAAAATAAAAATTTTCCTCTGTAATCATGTAATCTGTCTATCCTCAATCATGTATGCACTTCACCCTAACACGCATCATCTTTATCACCTCTCATTGAAGGAGTATTTTCGTTCTATAACTGTACATGAAGTACGTTCAGTACATTAAGTGTTCACTTAATATAACTGAATAAATCTCCCTTGCAGTTAAAGTATTTCACGTTTACATTGTATGAACACAAACTAAAATAATAAACATCGCTAGCCCATAGCTTACCGCTTTAACATGTGCACCTTATCATTGTTTACAATATATGTGTGTGCCCTCAACCAAGGCTGCAGCCGTAGCTGATCTTAAACTGCATTAGCATTAGCTTGAACATTTCGGCAATGCACACACACACACACACACACACACACACACACACACACAACTGATTTCCACACATACAGTAATAATCCACAAATGGCCGGGAGCCGAAAGAAACAAATGAAAGTAAAACATTTGGCTCATAAGACAGAAATCAGCGATGCAGGACAACTATTGCTCATTCTCCATTCATCTGGATTATGAGCGCTACTTCGCGGTGCATTGCAATGAGTCCCAGTGATGCTGCCACCCAGTGTCCATTTCATGCAACAGCATGTCATTGTGTGTGTCTGTGCGACTTCTTATTCTGAATAAGACAGACTATACAATAATACAATAGCAATACATGAAAAAGTTACTCTCAGAGGAAATAAAACAATAACTCAACAAAAGTATCACATCAACAACGTGATTTTACTACTAACAGAAACATGGCTTGGAACTGAGGCTTGACCACCTGATTTTTATTTTCAACTAGGAGTAGGGTGGGTGCAGCGGCACCCCTTTGGTTGGGCTGGGAGCGGGATGGGGAGGGAGCGGGTTTGTTTTTAATTTGTTTCTTATAATGTTTTATGTTTTTATTTGTGAAGCACTTTGTGTTGCATTTTATGTTTTGCATGAAATGTGCCATATAAATAAAGTATGATTTGATATGATTTGATTTGATTTGATTGAAACAAAAGCAGCAAGCGTTTAATGTAAAACCTACAGTACAAGATTAATTTACTACGATGGTAAATACTGCCCTCTAGTGTTTATAGTCATGTACAACTTCTTTAGTGTAATGTATTAGTTAATAAAACATGTTTATCATTTTTAATGTCTTCAAATATTATAAAATGTTCAGATAAAGACAAAAACACAGACAAAGACAAACACGGTACTGTGTAAAATTGTGACACTGGACAGTAAATTCTAGTGGAACAAATGAAGCTACATGGGGACCTTTATAAATAAACAGGGAAAAAAATGTCACTCGCCTGTTTTTACATTGCAAGCAGACATTTAAACTCAAGCAAACTGGAGTAGACCACCAGCATGTTGGTTGCACTGTTTTCGACGAATCAGTTATTGGCTGGCCAGGAAGAACACGGTGGAGAGATACCGAGGCACTGCACTGTGCGGGATACACACAGGAAGATGTTATTGCCGCGTTGGGTCGACAGAGGTCAGCATTGCACGGCGAGCAGACTGTTGCTGTCAACGGGGAACCTCTGGCACTGCCGTGTAAATAATGAGTTTACAGCGCAGGCCGCTTTGTTATGTTCAGAGCATTAGGCTGGTATTGTATTGGGTTATTGCGGCTTGCCGGATGACGCTGGTTCGGGTCCATGGAGCAGGTTTCTGAGATGAGCTCCGCTGTGGTGTTGGATGCGCAGTGCGCTTCGTTGCTGCTGACTGGGACTGGGACCGCTGCTGCAGTGTAAACAAGACTGACCGAGGCTGCAGCACTGATTTGTTTGGGAGAAAATATAATCATACTGTTCCGGTGATTGCTGACGTTGCAGCTTTAACGATCAGACTGCAGTTTCATCCCCGCTACCATTGTTTGTTTGTTTTTTTCAACGCGCAACGAGTTCAGTTTAATTTCCGCAGGGGGAGGAATTGGCCCGAGAGGTTTTCCTCTTTCCATTAAACCGCGCATCTGTCACTCTTTACATCCGCTACTTTCTGAGCAAACACCAGATCTGGTGTGATTAATCCGATGGACTCTGCAGTTGAGGAACTATCAACTCCTCCGATCTCACCGCAATGACTGACGGCCAGGAACCCCCAGAGGCTGAGGACGCGACTCAGTCCGGGAGCGCGACCTTGCCGCTCCGGCCACCGTGCGACCGCCTCCAGTGCAACAAGAGCAGCGTGTGCTCCCGCTCGTACTTCGTGGTCGTGATGGTGTTTTTCCATGTGTACATCATTAACGTTATCGCGCTGCTCTTTTACGTGCACTACAGCAGCGGTCAGGACGACGCGAGCCGGAGCGGCGGTGCTCCCCCCGGTGGCCACCAGCGCTCCGAGTCGCGACGTCCGCCATCAAAGCCCGACTTCCAGCGCGACGTTTCCCTGACGAGGATAGAGGGAATACGAGTGCGTAGATCAGCTGTTAAGATTCGTCACTGACAGTTTACTTTTACTCCCCCTGTGTTTGCCTGACACAGCCATGCATCACCAAATCACCTCGGATTTCTCTTTCAGGTGGGACATGTCCAGAAGGTGTCACTGGTTCCCGGAAAAGTGCATGAAATGCGGACTCTGAGCCTGAAACCTCTGCTCTTTGGTAAGACCCGGGACACGCATGTGGATAAACAGATTGTAGCTTCTAATGGTCAAACAGGTTTACTGAATGATGAAAACGAACATGTGTTTTCAGGTCACATTTTTTTTTTTCATTTTCATCACACCCCGACCTAGATCAATGAATGCTACATCCAATAGCAACATAAGTCCTGAGGCAACTGCTGTCCACAGCTTTGATCCAATTAAATGCTTCTAGCTGACTGGCTAAAGGGCAGAAATGCATCTGTACCAAAGAACACAGTTCATCAGCATATGGCATGCAGTAAAGATGGTATGCACACATAATAAACACAACATGTACCTGTAGTTTATTCAGCTGTTTTCTGTTCTCTTCATTAGTTTTGTACTAATATTACATTTATATGTTGTTGGTTGATTGTTGATATTAGTAGATGGATTAATGAACTAGTGACCGATTGAATAATTGTCTGCATGGTTAGGAATGATTTTCTTAAATCGGAAAATATTTTATATATTATAATAGTACAACTCAAAGTATCAAATCCTGTTTGCTGTTGCAGATTCATTTTACGTTGATAATAGTTATGTGACTAATCATTTCAGTTTTATTCAAATACAGAAGTAAGAGTAATGCAGCAGAACGAACCCTGCAAACATGTACTCTCGGTGAAATCCAGAGAGTTTCCTCTGTGGCTTCATCTCTGTGCGTTGCTGCAGAGATCCCTGGGTTTCTGTCAGAGGACGAGTGTCGCGTGGTGATGCAGCTGGCGCAGCTGAAGGGTCTCATGGAGAGCCAGCTAATGGTGCAAGATGGTCAGGAGGAGCTGGCCAAGGAGCTCAACCTCAGCCCGGAGGAGATCTTTAACCTCCTTGATATCAACCAGGATGGACAACTGCAGCTCCAAGAGGTGTGTGTCAGTTTGTGGAACGTGAGCTCGTACTGTGGTGTGCAGCACGGATCGACTTCCTGCTTTTGAGCTGGTTCACTCACTCCGTCTTTATTGTTGTGCTTCTGACAGATACTAACACACTCTCGAGTAAGGGACGGCATCTGGCTCACACCAGAGAATCTGAGAGAAATCTACGCTGGGCTCAAAGCTGATAAAGATGGCAATGGTATGAAAGAAAGTCATTCATGGTTTTCAGTTTTAACCGAGGCTTTTCACTTTCACATAGACCTGTTGTTTTAAATTTAGACGTGATGTCGTCTGATGGAAATAGGAAAATAATAGAAATATAAATTCTACAGATTCCTTTGTTGTTAAGCAACAGCTTTCGCCTTGTGGATTGTGTTTTTTGTCTGTGTGCCCTACTCTCGTGAATGTTAAATCTTTTGAGGGAATTACTTAGAATTCATCACAAATGTTCACTTGGACTCAAAGATTAAAGAATTGGAATTTGGTGGTCAAAGGTTAAAGGTCACACAAGGCTGTAATCATGTGTATTCTGGCAAGTTAAGCTTTTGTTCAGGTTGGGGCGGGGGAGAGCTGTGTTGGACTCACAGGAGGTCAACACCCTTATGAAAAAGAATGAATGAAATAATGCAGTATTTAAATTTCAACACTGTGGGCTCATTGTATTGCCCTGCAGTACAATACATTTTACAATATGCAGTATGCAGGTGGAAAAACTGTTCATGGATGTGGATGTGAAAGGAGGTTTAAAGGCTACTTTAATCTCATATTGGCCCCAATGTAACGATGTGATTTAATAACAATAATTGTGGGAATTGATTTTGGTCATTCAGAGGTTCAGCAGCACCAGACTGCATGTATACGTTCTCATATTTTGGATAGGTTTGTTGAGTCTAGAAGAGTTCAGACTTCTGAGCAACGACGCCTTCCAGCGCTTCCTGATGCAGCGCGGGGTGAAAAGGAGTCAGCTGGTGAGGAACAGCAGACACACGTGGCTCTACCAGGGCAAAGGATCTCACCAGGTCCTCCAGGACATCAAGACAAGGTGAGGAAGACGCAGCAGTATTCGTCAGACTTAACCACATCTGTGGTTCTGCTGTAGTCTTTGACTGTTGCTTTCCTTAAGAATAAAACAGCCTCTTTACTTTTTCTCATCAAAGGGTGACTCGCCTCACTCGGCTCCCGCCCCATTTAGTGGACCTCAGCGAGCCGCTCCAGGTGGTCCGCTATGAGGAGGGGGGGCACTACCACGCCCACCATGACAGCGGGCCCGTCTACCCTGAGACGGCGTGCACACACACGCGCCTCGCGGCCAACACCTCCACCCCCTTTGAGACGTCCTGCAGGTGGGTTCGCCGAACGCCGACTGAATGTTCAGACTCATCTTCATCTGATGTCCTTACTAAGCTGTGCACTGACTCTCCATTGGGAAAGCTGGCATGTTAGTTTGTGTGACTCAACATTGTCAACTCAGAAAAGTGCGCGCGCTTGCCACTTGTTGTGCTAAGTGTCAGTATGCGTGTATGTGTACTGTTTGTTTGCACCATACATGTGTGTGTCAATTTAAACCTGTGTTGCACACTTAGGTACATCACAGTTCTCTTCTACCTGAACTCTGTTGATGGGGGCGGGGAGACCGCATTCCCTGTGGCAGACAACAGGACCTATGATGAAGTGGTGCGTAGTTGTGTCTGGGTCTGGAAACGTGTACAGAGAGACCTGCAAAAGTATTGTGTACATACTGTGCATGTGTTTCACATCGGTGTTAGCTCACTTGTTTGTGAGTCAGTGGGTGCATGGGCGAGGCACTGAGCCAACAGTTTTACCAAGTCTGAGTGTCTGTTTTAGTCTCTGATACAGAACGACGTGGACCTTTTGGACACCAGAAGGAACTGTGACAAGAGCAACCTGAGAGTGAAGCCTAGCAAAGGGACAGCCGTTTTCTGGTACAACTACCTTTCTGATGGAAGAGGTTGGTCAATTAAAGTACAGTATCCAAAGATGATATCAACAAAGCAGCAAGGTTACAAATTATGTGTAAGAACTCATTTTGTATTTTAATTTGAAAAGCCAGGCTTTTCTGGTAAACCCAAAGGCAATTTGCATTATGCAAATATATGCATAAAATATAATATAAGACTAAATAAATGAAAATGAGAATAATTGCTGTAATATATTCATTTTAAAGTTCCACCTCTGCCAGTCCTGAAAATGTCTGCAAAAAAGTGGGATTTTTCCAAAAGGTCAGAGTTCAGGAGTTTTAACTTTTTGGTGTGAATGCCACAAGAAGGGTTTGTTCATATTTGCTTTTTTCATGAACATGGTTAACACAACCCTATTTGAGGGTGCAGAGGCGTGGCAGGTAAGTCAAGCTGTGGCAGGCGGGTGGCACAGAGAGCAACAACCCTTGCCGGTCACTCAAAACATTACTTCAAACCTTAATGCTATTTAATCAAGTAAGTAGCATAAAATACCCTGTAATGACTGGGGAAATTGGCTATCAAGACTAGAATTTTTTTTCCCTGGCAGCGAACATTTTTTATGTCTCTTGTAAAGCTGAGCCTTTTAATGCAGTGACTGACTCACTCCTGAGAGCAGCCTCCAGTGGCCATTTGAGGAACTTCGACGAGTAGTGTGAATTCATTCAGCCATAGAGGTTCCACTTTGTCCCACATGGATGAAGTGTCTGGAAACGTTCTGGGAATGTTCTCTTATATAGATGCAGGAGAAACCTTTATGTGGTAGCATGAGATGAACAGAACACCAGAGTTATTACCTTCATGACAGATCAGCTGTCGAGAATTAATACGAAAACAAACAAAAAAAAACTATTATTAAAAAATTATAACTGAATACAATGCAGTCAAATCCTGGTCCCAGTGTAGCCTGTATCAACTGTAGGTATGCTTAAAGGTTCAGGCTAAAGGTTTAATAGCTTCCAAAGAAACTGAACTTTAAACAGCTGGGAAAACAAATGCTCTAATAATCAGTCAAATTAGTTTGATAAACAAACATCTTTTACTTTTTGAAAACATGTAATATATAAAGCTAATTAAAGTCACGCATGCTTTTATTTTCCTCATCAGGTTGGGTGGGGGAGCAGGATGAATATGCTCTGCATGGAGGCTGTGTGGTCACCAATGGCATTAAGTGGGTCGCCAATAAATGGATCAACATCGATCCAGATTACCAGCGGCAGGCTCGCTACCAACAGCTGGTGTCACAGCAGCCAGAGGAAGAGGACGATGAAGGTCTGCCTGAGAGCACGGAGACATCAAGTCCCAGCATCCACCAAGACTTGTAGCTTAGAGACCAAATTTATACAGAAATCTTCCTAGCCTTCCTCAGTCCTGTGCACAATGTTTTTTCGTAGCATCCTCTGTGGCCGGTACGTAGAGACAAGATTTCTTCAGGGAATGAGGTCACAATGGGTTTATGCAACAGTAAAGAGAAGTTTTTGGTAAATATTGCTTGGATATTGCTTATTTTTTATGTACTTTATTATTCCCCACGTTAGGAGTGTTGCACTAGAAACTCAATCAAGGAGTTGCAATTTAAAAAAAACGACGACGACTTTCCTTTGCATGATTCGTCTTCACATGTTCTGCCGTTGCTATGAGCAACTACTGCACTTGAAAATTGAAATGACAGTTGTAAACATTTCAATGTCCTACCTTGTTATTGCTGCCATTACCAAAAAGAGGCTCACACACACTCAGTGTGATGCATGTTGCCTTGTCTTTTCTCCTTGAATTCATGATTATCTCTTCTTGTAGAATGACATTGAAAATGCACAACGTATTGCTCAGATGGTCAGGTTCCATTTTATTTATTGTATATTTCTTAAAAATGTCTCACACTCTTGACACCGAATAAAGTTAAATTAAGCTATTTCCTCAGCATTACTCTTCATTTTGCATAAACACGAAATATATAAATACAGTTGAAAGCCACACGCTAAAACAACGTGATGAAGTAGTTCGTCAGCTTCAGATAGTCCCTCCAGTGAGTGTTCACCCATCCTGTGGTTGAAGGGTCTTAAAATCTCATGCTGCACTGCACGTCCTGCAAACAAACAGTTTCAGGAATTACTTCATTCAAACTGACATAATGGCAAATAGTCTTCATTCACACATCAGTACCAAGCACAGGAAGCCACTTTGGGTTCCATGTCTTGCTCAAAGACGCCTCAGCGTGTGCACCAGTGATGAAATATACATACCGGAGACGGGTCGTATCGGGGGAACAATGTTGCTCCACGATGGTTCAGACAGTAGAGCACGGCGTCATGAACGGAGGCAAAGAGGCGTCTCTTTGTTATTGTCTCTGAGAAGAAGCCACCGAGCTCCAACTGCTCCACAACAGAGGCTGAGAAGAAACGGGCAAACTGTCACCACAGTAAAGTCTTCTCATGTAGTGAGTTGTGAAGGTATTGTCTTACCTTGACAACCAGCCATGTAGACATCCACATCAATCTCACTGAAGTCCAGGAAAATCTGTCATAGATTAACATTAAGTAAGTTAGTCCAAACTAGAAAAGACAAAGGCATCGCTTGAGTCATTGTCTTATAATGTTTGCCTCTTCACTACTCACATTCTTCAGGGTCTTGATAGCGACCGTGTCAATGAAGTTCGCTGTGGAGAGGTCAAGAATGATGGAGTGAATGTCCCAGGTCCACTTGCCCAGGGACCCCAGAGAGACTCGTTCCAGGTCACGACTGAGCGTGTCCTCACTGCTGGAGCCCAGAGTGGTGGTGTCACCGTCTTGCAGCTCTGACATCCACCCTAAGCTGGCGCAGTCTGGATCTCCTCCTTTCAGGTACTCCCACCTAGAGTGGCCGTCCGGTGTCTGCGGAGTGGTCGGGATGACAAACACTGTCCCGTTCTCCCTCTCGGGCCAGTCCTGCTCCTCCCTCTCCGTCCCGTCGATACATGTGTCCCTCCAGCAGCCGTCCTCTTCCTCCACGGAGAAGTCAGGCGATACAGGCAGTTGCTTAGCCGTCCTCTGTGCCCGTCTCTGTATTACACAATGTGACCCATATATATAAGGGGTTTGGAAGTCCTATCTTCACATAAAGGCAATGTAATCAAACAGACCAAAAAATTCACTCAAACGTTTTGACAAAAACCCTCCATGTTGCCACATGACCTCTCTCTTGGCGCGCCTCTTCGCACGTCTCTCAGCCCTCCTTTCCCTTCGTTTCTGTTTGGCCTCCTGCCTCCTCTTATAGATAATCATTTTACTGATGTCAAGGCCGCTCTGCAGACAGATAAAGAAAAAAGATCAGAACCAAAACAATTAGTCAATTCATGCATTAGTCAAAAAATAAAGCAGGGTCACAAATATGATAAAACATGAAAAGTAAAATGAGAAATAACACCACAGACTTAAAGTTGTGGATTGAAAAGGCAACAAACCTTTTCTTTCAGGGCCTCGAGGTAGAGATCAGCATTGGCAAAATACACTGTGGCAGAGGAGCGGAATATAGTAACACCTGGAACCTCCCTTGCCTGTCAGATAGAGGAACATTGTTATATATTTTTTTATTACTTGCAGTCACGGTGGATAAGCTTTCATTTATGGCTTTGGATCCTTCTGTCTTACGTCTCTGTGTGTCTCTATATCCACGTATAGTTCTGTACCTGGAACATTTCCCAGAACTGAGTATGTGGGCCTGAAGAATGAAATAAGAACAGCTTGGTGTATGTGAGCAGGACATTTGGGTATAGATTCTGCAGCCATGTTATTAACATCATCTCTCTCAAACACACTATGACTCAGATGCGGCAGAGAGACATATACTTTGATAGGGTTCACAGGAGTCTTACAGCTGAGTCCTGAAGATAACAGTAAACAGGGCAAAGGTGATGGACGCTGCCAGACCCAGGTCCAGATTGAGAAGCACGGTTGACACCCAAGTGACCAACCACACCACCTGGATTACACATGGCGACACGGCTTTACCGTTAAATGTGATGGTCATGATGACACGTGCATAGAGACGGGATCACATGTTGAATGTACGGTCTCACCAGATCAATCCTGCTGCTCCTCCACAGTGTAACAATGTCAAAGTGCTGCTTGAACATGCCCTTCAGATTCACAAAGACGATCGATGCGAGGACGGCCTGAAACAACAGACGTGTGCCCACAAAATGTAAACCAACGCAGCACGTGTTACCGCACGGCATCTGACATATCACATAACTGGAGAACAAACACACCTTTGGCAACTCCTGGAACAATGTTCCAAGTTTCAGTATAGTCACCAACACAATTAGAGAGGAGGCCACGCCAGCCATCTGCAAGAACAACACACAGACTGACTGATTTAAAAACTGTGCATGTGTTGACATATTAGTGTATTTAGGTCAGATGGATTAAGTTTGGAGTTGAAGGATATTTGTTCCTCCAACTTGCAGTGCTTCTATTTTTTAGAAATTTCCTGATTTATTAGTATATGTAAAATATATTTTACATATACATATATATTTTAATATATATAAATATATTTTACACAGCAAATGCTACATAGTACATTTCTGAAACTAGCCATCAGGTTTTAAAAATGTTTTTAATCCATATTTAATTGGTATATTTGTAAGTTCAGGCTGCTCAGGTCAGTTAATTTCCTTTTATATGTAAATAAATATAATCATTATCATATCCCACCGCATCATCCTCAACTAGGATCTATCAGCTGTATATTTATTTACAATAACTACATGTTTACGGTGCCCATTTAGAATGGCTTGTTGCTGCTGACTGTCTCTCTCTGTGTGACGTTACTTCCGCTGCTCACTCACTTGTGTTTTACCACCAGTGGTCTCTTGGATGAGACTTCGGGACATGGAGGCGCAGACAGAGAAGCACTGAAAGAAGCCGCCCGCTGCATTACTGAGGCCCAGCGCCACAAGTTCCTGCACCAGGATACGCACAGAATTAATTAGCAAAGCGACAGAAAATGGCCTCATCGGCAAAAATACATCTTCGATGTGAGTTCGGTTCACCTGGTTACTGTCCACCTTGTATCCATGTTTCAGTGCAAATGTTTTTCCAAGTGAAACAGATACGGCGTATCCGACGATAGCCAGTGCAAATGCGTCGCCAATCACTTCTCCAAAAATGCTCACATCTGGTACCATGGGAGAACTTAAACTGACACACAGTCAGAGGGTAAGAGGGACACCAGTCAGTGCAAATACGTGTTCTAAGATCTCAGTATTGTAAGTTGAAATACTTACCCACTAGGAATTTCTCCAACAACTGAAATAGTGTAGTTGCTGTTTAAATGTGCATAGGATGATATGAGTGTTGCTGCCACAATCTGAAGCGGATCACAGAAAACACACTGGTCATAAACATTTTTCAATCATTAATATGAAGGTAATCATATGCTGGACGTCAAACTAATTATTAGCCATAAACCCCTTCTTTTTCTGTCTTTTATTTTTGCTGTGAACTGCAGAAACTCAGAGGCCCTGCTGATTCAGCTGCTTCTTTCCACTGTGTCTCTGCGTTTTTCAGTGCTGCAACATCAGCAGTGAGGTGATAATATAAAGAGAGGCTAGAGAACGTGTCCTCGTGTCAACTGACCGTGATGAGCTCCACTGGGACGGGCACTGGCAGCTTCGGGCCGAGGAACGCGTTGAGCTCCTTGGCTGCAATCAGAAGCACCATAGTCACGGCACTGAGCAGCAGCGTGGGGAGATGAGTGTGCGGCAGCAAAGAGCAAACATCCTTCAGAGTCTGAGAATAAGAATTTGGGAGAGGAAGGTTACGCCTCGTTGCTGCACACATAAAAACACACATGCAGAGCTGCACATTTAGAATAAAAGTACATCTTGTCCTATTTTTATTAATGATTCTGCCACATAAAGTAGTACATCACTTACATTAAAAATGCTACCAGGGACCTTTGCAGTCTCACTGAGTCTGTTTTCAGGTCACATAGTATAGTGTACATGTATAAAACCTTTTGTGGCTCTGGAGTATGATAAAACATACAGATTTCCAAGAAATGTAAAGCAATAATGTAGATTTTGTCATGAACTTGACATTTAAGGATAGAATATGGAACTTCTTTGTGAACAAACATGTTGACAACCACTTAAAATGAGCTAAAATTAAGTCTTTTTTGACAAAATTATTTTAATATTAAATATCATATATATTTAATATTAAATATCAATATTAAACTGACTAAGGCCATTATTATAAGAGCGGTTCGATATGTAATTACAATAGATTCTGTCATATCAGCCAAACTGCCAACACGGATAGAGTGACTAAGTCAGGACTGTTTCATCATCAAAAGGCAGAACAAAGTACTCACATACACCAGTGACAGTGGACCACTAAACCGTGTGGGGGAAACTCCAAATATGTACTTCAGCTGTGCCACCACAGCGTGGGCTGCAGCAGCTGCTGTGTAAGCCCGGACCAGAGGTTCAGACAGGTACGTTCCCACAAATCCAAACTTTACCACACCCAGAAGCACCTAGAGTAGGATATTTAGTATATTAGACATGAGCATTTGTGTCTAATATACACAGTGTGGGTTTTGATAGCTGTAACAACAAAATATGGCATTATTATTTTGAAGGATGTTCTGTTTGGCTAACCTGAATAAGTCCTCCTAGGACAGCAGTAGTTGCTGCCACCTGCACCCGGTATGAGTCGCGGGCTATTACGTCCACCTCTGCAGTGGTGTTGGTCCCATCACTTATAAGGAAATTCACGTCTGGAGCGAGTCTCTCCGTTACACTACCTACCATGATGCTGAGAACAGTGAATGTACCTGAGCACAGTAAAACACATCAGTAAATGTCACTATATCAGGAAGGTCGTGGTATAATGTTTGTTACTACTTACCAATGGAAATGTGACGCGACGTACCAAAGAAGAAGTAGATTAATGGTGGATAGAGAGAAGAGTAGAGCCCAAATACAGGAGGTAATGAAGCCAATAATGCATAAGCCATACCTGATGGAGACAGGTAAGGCATAGACATGCTTAAAGATCAGTGGTATTTTAACATTACTGCCAAAGTGAAATGTTCTGCTGACAGAATAATATTGCTTTTCCAAAACACTCTGAGTCAAGTCATTGAATTAATTTGTATTTCTGCAATACTGCTCATACTGACACAACCACCGTGGATTATTGTCATACCTTGTGGCAGGTGCATTATACCCACACTAATCCCAGAGACGAGGTCTGGCATGCCGTAGTCCCACACTGAGTACTTGGGCAGCCAGTATAACAAAGGAAAGCTGCTCATCACACTTCGCTTTAGTTTAGGTACTGTACATCTTTGAGAGATTGGAAGGAAGAAAGTCTATAAACCATACCATAAATCAACTGAACATATATTATATGGGAGTGTTTGCCTTACCTTAAGGAATCCTTAAGTCGCTTAGCTAGAGAAGGGTGGAGGTCAGAATATGTTTTCCGCTGTGTTACCTCCTCCAGTCTCTGCTCATCCAGCACGTCCCTCTCAATTCTGTATTTCCCATATCGGTATGTAGAATCCATTGGCATAACTCTGTTCACTTTTTTATAATCTTTAAATAAATGGCCATAAAATGGATGTTTGTCAGAGATTCTTGATCACCGCAAACTTTCCACCAAGTCCAGATGCTCCAGGACTACTATCAAAGCACACGGCTGTTTCTGCATATGTACACCATACTGATTAACAGTTAACCACAGTCAGGATGTGGTGGGCAGAGTCTCTCCTCTGCAATAACCGGCTGACCTGAAGGAGCAAAGGATGTGATGGTGTTTTAAAAAAGGAAAAAGATTAACTCGGTTGAATTTTGACAATTGTGTTTCCATCATCACTGTTTTTTTCCATTCAACAACAAAACTGAGGCTAATGACCCACAACGCGGCACATGAACCTCGTCATGGAAGACTGCTTCTGACAAACTGCTTTAAGTATGTGAAATTCAAATGGGGTATATATTGAAAATCCACCAGTGGCAGGTCAGAAAGTTAGATGTCTAAACAAATTCGGTATATCAGATTTAGTCTCAACTGTCTCAAATGTGGTACAGGAAGGTTTTTTTGAAACACGTGGCCACGCAGTATATTCTGGTTCTTTAAGAGAGTGCTGTCATGAAATCTGAATCCGAGCTGGGAGCAATGTTTCAGTCATTCCAGAGCTGCATGCACGTGACCAGGGCAAACAAGGAGACTTAACCCAAACCAAGTACCACATAAAGTCAGTGATAAAGTCAAATCATCCTTTATGACGTAAATGACAACATTTGTTGCTGTGGCTGCCTCAAAACCTTCTCTTTAGTGATCACCAAAACCAGTCTGACCCACTTGCTGTCTGCCTCGACACTGTCTATTTTTGGGTCAGGAGCTCAGAGGGCAGCAGCAGTGGAGGGGGCGCATACCTTTAGCTTGCGTTTGTTCAGGGGTCTGTAGACCTACTGGCTGACACTCTGGACAACAACACACGCAGCCTGATGAAAAACATGGACACTTACCTCTGGTTTTAGACTGCGCAAAACAACAGAGATAGAGAAGCTGATGACTTTGGTAAGACTTCTCAAAAAACACGAATATGTGCATGATCTTTGATAATAGTGACTTGTCGTAGTGCACATGCTATCATAGAAAGGCTAGGAAATGAGATTAAAGATTAAATTTTGGTTTCTGAATGCATATTTTAATGCTTTAATAAACTTCATTATTAATCTTGATTGTAAAATTCCTTTTCTTTTCATGTCATGAGAGTACACCCACCCATGTCATGTCACAAGATGAAGAAGCTGTTGCAAAATCCAGAGTTCATATGACTATAACTGAGTTACCTCAGATTACAGTATGTTCTTAGGAAACAGTTTGTAGAGATGATGGTTAATTTTTTTTTTGTTCTTTATTTTTCAGAGTCAACCTAAGTTTGTGTCTGGGTATACCCCCTTTGTAAATAATATCTTAATTTAATTTTGTAAAGAACAATGGATCTTACTGCCAAACATGGACTTGTGCTGCTTCAACAGCTAAGGAAGATGAGGGAGACTGAGCATCTGACAGATGTGGTGCTGGTTGCTGAGGGCATCAGCTTTCCCTGCCACAGAGTCGTTCTATCTGCATTCAGTCCATATTTCCGTGTTATGTTTACCTGTGGTCTGCGTGAATGCAACAACAGGGAAATATTCCTGCGCGACACCCCTGCAGACAGCTTGGCTCTCCTCTTGAACTACATGTACACTTCAGATCTTCCTCTCACTAACGCCAACGTACAAGGCATCTCCATCGCAGCTTTTCTTCTGCAGATGGATGACGTCTTCGCTCGCTGTCAGCTGCACATGACCGAGAACATGGACGCCTCTAACTGCCTTGGTGTCTATTACTTCGCCCGTGACCTCGGTGCAGAGGAATTGGCCGACCACGCTCAGCGATTCCTGAGGCAACACTTCGTCCAAGTCTGCCAGAATGAGGAGGTCCTGGAGTTGGAGGCCTATCAGCTGGGAAAGCTCCTGTCTTGTGATGACCTGAATGTTTCGCGAGAAGAAACCATCTTGGATGTGGTTCTTCGCTGGGTCAACAACAGAACTATGGGAGATGGAGAAGTGCGCATTCTGCATCTTCCAGAGCTCCTGAGGAAGGTCCGTCTGCCACTGATAAGCCCTGACTACTTAAGAGAGGCAATGAAGAGAAACACGGTTCTGCTGTCTGACGCTGAGTGTCTAGAGATGCTGAACAAAGCTCTGGAGACCACATCGATGCATCCCTCAGCTGCACCACGCAAACTGAAGCTGCGGTATGGCATGGAGACCACAGACCTACTGCTCTGTGTTGGTAATGACGGCGGTGGGATCAGGTCAAGGTACGGCAACTACGCTGAGCGCAGCTTTTGCTACGCCCCATCCACAGGCCGGACCTACTACATCACGTCACCTCGCTACGGGGAGGCCATGGGGTACGTGTGTGCTGGGGTTGTGACTGAAAATAATGACATTATTGTAGCAGGAGAGGCAAGTGCACGCAGAATGGCTCGACAGAAAGACATGAGCGTTGAGATCTACAGGTAAGAACTGATTTTAGGCGAGACAGTTGACAAGCATGCTGGCTTGACCTACGCAGACGTCACTGAATGTTGTCTGATTGTATTTCAAGGTACAAAGTGGAGGCCCAAGGAAGCTGGGAACGCTTGACGTCAGCAGAGTACCGCGATTCATACGCTCTGGGATCACTGGGTGACACTCTGTTCTTGTTGGGTGGGCAAATGAAGCTGAAGAACCAGTTTCTCATCACTAACAGTGTGGAGCGATGGTCTATGCAAGGCGGACCCTGGCGCAGCGCAGCGCCCCTTCCGATGCCTTTGGCCTATCACAGCGTGGTCATGATGAAAGATCGCCTTTATGTGATGGGTGGTCGAACCCCACAGGTATTCATACACTGAATTTAGTTTTCGCAAAATGTAGAGACATGGACTTCATTACCAGACTGTCTTTGTAAATGACTCTTCTCTGACTGTACCCTCCCTTCCCCTTCAACCTTCCAGTCATACCGGATGGATGATGAACCCGACCGTCTTAGTAACCGCCTCCTGGAGTATGATCCAAATCTAAATAAATGGACAGAACTTGGCCCCATGAAGTACTCAAAGTACCGCTGCAGTGCTGTGGCGCTTAATGGGGAAATTTATGTGATGGGTAAGATTTCTTGAGATAAACCGCAAATGATTTCATTTTGTTGCATTTTCCGGTTGAGTATTTTGAAGTGAATACATAGACGCACACTGCATTTACATGCATGTGAAAAAAGCGAATTATTGCCTTAATCGGACTATAACAGGAGAACTTAAGTGCATGTAAACACGTTACTCTGATTAAAATTCTCATTATCCGATTAAGACACCCAGATAATGTGACTGATGTGTGCGTTTTTCTCCGGCATGTGTACGGTAATTGCAGTTTTCAATCGGATAATACATGTGCGCATGCTCCACAACCACTGCGTTGGCATGTGACCCCGGAACAAAAACATCCAAGAAAGCCAGACGCAGAAGAAGGTAAACGGAGCCAATACAAGAACCGTCAGAGGGATAGAAGGCATCTTATCTGCACCAGAAGTAGCGCGGACATTACGTACGAGATTAAAAAAATTTACTACTGCCACATGAACGACTCTTGTTTATCATATGACGTAATAGGTCAACCAGAAACAGGCCATATTAACGTGATACTATCCCGCTGAAAAGACATATATCGCCACCTAGGGTGGAGGAGGAGGACATGTTCCCATCAGTTATTCGATTTTCTTCTGCTGCATGTAAACTGAGACAAGGACTGTAGTAAAAAAGTCGAATATTGAGCATAGCTCGATTAAGCTCTGCATGTAAACACACTGACTGTTTGCTGTTTACTTATTGACATTTTGCAGGAGGCATTGGATGTGAGGGTGTGGACCGTGGCCAGTCACGTCACTGCCTCAATGCTGTGGAGATCTACAACCCTGATGGAGATTACTGGAGGGACGGACCTCCTCTCCCATGTTCCCAGCTTTCATTGCGCAGCAATGCTTCCAATGCAGGAGTGGTGGGAGGAAAGATTTATGTTTGCGGCTACTACAAAGGAGCAGGTAGCAAAAGAATATCCAAGACCAGTGTATAAAATATATTTGAAAAGTGTTCCCATGTAGCAATTACCTAACGGTCCCCCTTCTGTTTCTTAACTGCCCTTAGATCGCCATGATGATATAACAAAAGACATTCTGGAGCTGGATCCATGGGAGAACCGGTGGACAGTGGTGGCTCGGCGCGCTTTGATGCATGACAACTATGACGTCTGCTTAGTGGCCAGCCTCAACCCAAGGGGACTCATGTCCCCGCCTGCTGACTTAGTGAAACAGTGACACTGTTGTCAGTCAGCTGGAAGTCTGCGTGGGAGACGTAGTGATAGATTTTAATTATTAATGCACTTATTGCTGGGCCAAAGGCACTTTTTCAAGCAGAAAAAGTCTTAGAGCTCTGCATGAAAGACAGTCTGTGGGTAATGGCTTACTTGCACATTGGTGAGCAGAAAGGTAACTTGTAAATAAAATATTTTAGCTTCTTGTTATTTCGTGTAACATCTACAGAGAGGATTACTTGCAGATGTATGTGTGGCCTATGTGGAGTATTATTAGCAAAGCCAGGGAAGGATTTCCTTCTGACAGGGATAAAGGATGGTTGCAATGGTGGACACCTGGGTCTGATCTGGATCATGCTTTACTTCTATTATATGGCTGCTTTTAGAGGATGGCTATTAAAGCTAGCAGTGAATTGACATTTGTAAAATATATATATTTCCTATCATAGTCATTTCTTTATTTGTAGAGTAAAATGTGCATCGTTTTGCAAATAAATGTGGACTTTATCCATGTTCTGGAGCACACACACTCTTTTCACACAAATATCAGCGGTCTTTATAGGTAGTGCAAGTTTATATTATTCTCAGTTTTTAAATCTCTGAAATAATCTAGGAAATTCCGATTTCATTGATTATTTAATTTACTGCTTTTCAAATGTACCGTATCCAATAGAGGTATGATTCTAATATTCCATGAAGCCTATAAGCAAGTGAGATTAATGCTGTGGACAACATTAATAACATCTATGAACAAGAATCTAACAGTTTCTGTAGAGTTGAAAAGTTTCACATCAAATTATTTACTGTACGCTTAGTAACCATGAAATACTGTGTATTTTTATAGGTCAGGATTCATACATAGGTCACTAAGAACGCGATAGATTTAGTCCACATAATTCAATTAATTCAGATTTTTTTTTTTTTAGTTTATTTACAATGTAAAGTCAGCAAAATAGGAATAAATTAGTTTTAAAAGCAGAGCAGACACTGAACAAATATAATATTTTTGTGTAAGCAAAGACGAACAGTGAAAGCTTCAAATACATGTAACAATAACCTAGATGTTCTTCTGCTTCTTCCAACATAAGACAAAAATTACTGTGTTCATTCCTCAAAAAACGAAATAACTTTTCAGCAGAACATAAGTCAGTCGAAATAAAAACTATGGTTAACGTTTAGGGATTTTATTTCTTCTCTAAAAATGAGAAAACGGTTACGTGAGTGGTTAACTCGTCTTTTAAACATCTAAATCAGAATCGAAGTTCATGTCAAACAACTCCCAGAAGCCTTCAGGTTTCACTATCATCTCTGTCTTGGACTCAGCTGACAGCTTCTCTAAGATGGGTTCAAAGGCCTGGCACATGGAGCTGCTGCTGTCCTGAGACCAGCAGCTCAGAGGGTTGATGAAACATCCTGCTTCTTCACTGGATTTGTGTCCCCTTTGCCGAAGTACCACGCCGTCTGGGCTGAGCCTGCCCTGGCTGGCTACTGTGTTCACATCACGATGCTCACAGAGAGGCACTGAAACACTCAGCTGTTTGTTACAGTTCACGAGAGGTCGGGTGTTCTCATCCGAGACCGTGCACTTGCTCCTCCGCGAGAGCACCAGGGGCCGTTTTCTGCGCATCCTGTAGCGTCTCAGAATGTTTTTCTTCTTTCCGACGACGCGGCTACAACCCTGAGGGGGAACTTCCACGTGATTTCGTTCAAGGTTGTGTGTGGCTTCAAGCTGGTTCGCTTGCAGGATGTCTGAGACTGACGGCTCGGGCACGGGTGACGTCTGGATGGCGCTGTCTACCCCTCCCTCTGTAACAGGTCTGGCTGAATGTTCTGAGACTAACGTATTAAGCAGCTTCAGGGCCTCTTCAAGCATGTGACGCTCTCTTTCCTGTTCCTCTCTCAAGCTTTCCAGACTGTTCTTCAAGCTTTGCAGGTGTGAGCCAAGCTCTGCTGTTGTGTCTCCATTCTACAGGACAACAAATTATAGTAAACACATTTATTAGCCATTACAATCTGATCTGACCTCAGTAAAAATGTGAATATCTACGTAATAAGCTGTACACTACTCACCTTTTGCACCCTTTCCTCCAGCTCCGTCGTCACATCTTTCTGGGAATTCAGGTTATTTGCCAGAGCCTCAAGCTGCTGGGAAATATCACTCTGAAGACTGGTTAGTTTATTTTGCACTGGCATGAAAGAATGAAAAGAGTGAGCATATAAAACATATTTAATGTGGACAAAATAAATAAAATAAAAGTTTAGTCAGTGGAAAAACAACACCATCTGCTGGACGCTCAGTGCATTTTTCATTAAATGCACCTGATCTACAATAACATTAAACATTAAATCAATATTATTAAATTCAACAAAAATACGTACATGTTGATGAAAATTGGTCAAACTTTTGTAGAACTGTCTGGCACACGGCTGTATTTCTCTCTGTGCCAACGACCAGTTGTTGAATCTGCAAAACATTTTGCGTATTTTTTTTAAACATTTTACATCAAGAAAACTAGAGCTCTGAAAATGAACGATAGAACGGATTCCAGTCACTCACTTACACTGTTAAGAGTTTCTCTGATATGTTGGCATTCTTTTACTAAAAGATCACTGGTAAAGAAAAAGGAGAAAAAATAACAGGTGATACCAGCTTTTTCTCACTCATTAGAATAGTGTGAATTAAACCAGGGTTGAATGATTCAAGTGATCAGACCAGTCATTTTTTTCTTTTGCCTTCTTCTTGTCCTCTTCAAACTGATCTGAAAATCCCAAACCTCTGGTTTTGTCCTTCAAGTCTCCAAACAAGAGAGGTTTGGTGTGATAAGTGCTTGCAAACTTTGGATCACTTCCCTAAACAGAGACAAAACAGGGATGTTGGAAGATACGACAACGCTGAGGTTACATTTTAGCAAAGGAAAACTGCATTATTTATTAGAAAAACTACTTAAAAACTCCCCAGAAATCAGTCTGTTAGAAGCGTGAACACACAGAAGCATATTTACTTCAAAGTTATTTAGTTAATTATAAAATGTTTTCTGTTTTGAATTATTTTCATTCTTTTGAGAAATTGCTAAAACACAAATCTACTTTCAATTATAAAAGGTGTAATTAAAAAGTTAACAACCTCCTGCCCTTTGTGCAAAGAAACTTATTTATTCACCCTTATGAAATGCAACAGACTCACTTTAAAGGATGCATAACATAAAAGTATTAATAATAAATGAGAGGGGTTGCATGCTCCAGACCTTTTAAGTTGTTTATTTATCTATATTTACATAATTGTATTCCTTATACAATTCAGTGAAATGGACACGTAGATGCTTAAAAGGAAAATGAGTAAAGATGCAGCTATTTTCACATATAGAAGATTGACAATAAAATTGTATGTATTTATAGATACTTTCTGAAGATACGCAGCACTGTTTTCATACACACAAGCAAGGATGTAAATGCCGTACTTTTTACACACCCAACAATGCCACTAAACTACACATGAAACTATGCAACATTACAACGCTACAGAACATTCTGCATCGTGGATGTAACTGGATATAAGTAATTATTTCTGAGTTTAAAACTCTTAAAACTTGTCGTTAGACCTCGTTATGAAGGAGACGTGTGATCACAGCCACCATTAACAAGATAAAAATGGAAAACCTCACCTCTTGGGAACTTTGCTGGGAGTTTCTGGAGGACAAACTCACATCCTGAGACGTGCCCTGAGAATTTTCACCCCAAAACTGAGACCCGAACAAGAACTGAGAGTCTGTTGTGCTGCAGTAGCCGCTGGTAGCTGCATTTCTGTTCACGCTTTTGTTCCCACATGTTTTGACGGAGGAAGTAAACAAACACGGTTTAATCGTCAAACAGCGGGTGAATAAATAAAACGTTGTTGCATGTGTAGCATTTATGACACAAGGAAAATTGTTTTATACATTTGCTATGATACAAGGACCAAGTTTATTATTGCTACGTTGAGCTTTTAAACTTAAACAGCTTCATATATTTGCTGTAGGTCAGAGGCAACAGACAATTAGCACACTTAAGCTAATCACCTGCTTCCAGTTGGGATGCTCAGCATTTCCTTTATACTCCTTATTTGATTCATTGTGTTGTGATACCCGCGACCTGCGAATATAACATGTTTTATCTAAATATGTGTCATTAAATGACAGCATCAATAAAGCACTTGATTTGCGTGTTGAGTCATACAGGTTTATGTTCGTTAGCGTCAAGGCTTCATTAGCTAACATCTAAATGGTAGGAAATCTCACTAAACATCTAATACACGCCAGTCAGGATAAAGACCACACATATGCTATGGTTATTAATATAATTAAAATACATTTTAAACGAACTCACCGTTCCAAAAGACGCGATGAATATGTGTCGGCGAAAAACCGGAGAACCTTTAAATCTCCCGCCCTTTGAGCGAGCCTAAGACGCATTCAGGAGCCGTGGGAAAACTTCCAACTACCTGCTGCATGGTAGGGTCAGAGTAAACGTCGAACAAACACAAACTCCGCTTATATACTTATTTTTACTCTATGTTTTAATTTGTCGATATATCTGTAATTTTACTGAGATCTGTTTTAAATGTAAATACTCGCCGTGTTACTTGTTTTGGAGTTTGACAGAAGTGCAGCTGTCAAAACAAGATTGTCATGAAAGGGTCTTTTGTTATGGATAAAATTAGATTAGCAACGTGGTGCCTCACGTCTCACTTTAAATGCACCGCAACTTTTTGAGGAAATTTGCACAGCTGGTTACAGTCTCAGCAATAGCAGACTTTTGATCAATGCCTAATTCCGTGGGAGTAGGACGGTAGGACCCCTGCGCATGTATTCAAAGTATTATTACATTATGCACATTCCTATAAATAAGAGGATTAGGGCCACGGAAAAAATGTAGTTAGAGCAAATGATGAACTAAAACAAAAAAACAAAAAACTTTTTGTTTGTAGTCACGTGACTAAGATTTTAATTGGTCCAGGGCACAGTGGAAGGTTATTTGTGATGCTGTAGCAATTAAATCTGTGACATTTACATTAAGCTACTTACAGCCACTGGAAATCGAACAGCAGGGACTAGGAACTTTGAGGGCTGTGACTGACCTATGAGCTCATGAACAAATCGACAGGCAGAAACGCAACAAATTGACAAAATAATAGTTTTGAGCTCATGCAGTTTGTGAAATGCACATTAACAGCAACTGGGTTCTCCTATATTCTCCTACAGATTGTCAAATGGGAAGTCAGTATATGTCTTCTTAGGTCAAGAAACACCAAAACGTCTGTTGTCCGTTGGCTAGTGTCGGCCACTGGTGGGCCTCTGCCGCTGTAGTTTTTGTGGTGTTACGCGCTGTTGGCTCGAGTGTTACGCACTCCCGTCTGCAACTTTTCATCCAACTGAGCATGTTACGTTGGCACGTGTTGATTTCACCGACTGTGTTCAGTTTAGTGAACCAGTGCACAAAAAGAAAAGAGAAAAGACAAAAATGAGTGGACAATGTCAGGGGGACACATCGGCCTTCAATGCCTTCAAAACACCTCTTAATACGATCGTTATGACACCACTGCAATACAAACCATAACCATCATAAGGACACGCAATAAAACGACAGGGTGCATCATAGATAGGTATCTCCTATAGCGGGATCATTACCGCATTACACTGTAGCCAGCGGTGCCACATACACATCCAGCAGAAGCATCAATGTCAACCCGAGAAAAAGGCAAAAAATCTACATAAAAGAACATGATGCTACCATAGGCAACAGAAACGGCCTAAGAACATGAACTTAAAATGTGATTGGTTAATTACAATGTATTTCAAACTTCTGCCGTCTGCAGTTTTAATTGTGAATAGTGTATATTTAATATTTATTTATATATTTATTTATTCATATATTGATTAAATATTTAATAAGATTAATGGGAAAATATTGACAGTAAGTTTGTGCTTTTGATAAAGTATAGGCCAGCACTGCTGTTACTCTTTCTAAAAGAAAAACTAAACAAAACATTGACCCATTTGAATTATTTCAGAATAAGATAAATATAAATGATGAGGAAATCTGAAATATAGTATGTTTACTTCAAAGTACAGGTGTTCACAGGTACTTGGCTTCTTCTTCTTCTTGTTCTCTTTCTGTGAGATAAAGGGTACATAACGTGATACAATTAAATTTGTTCTTTCTTTCTTCTCCTCTATTCAAAAGACTAAGTGAAAATAACAGAATATAATTGTGTTGTCAACAAAAGACAACATATTGACAACTCTCAAGAGTTATACTTCACAGAGCAGGTAGTCTCTTATTCTTGAGTCCTTCTTCTGTTCTCTTCTGCTCAAAAGACAACTGTCAAATCATTTCAGAATCATAGAAAAATGACTGAATATATGCATTTAATGAAAAGCAAGAAAGTCAATCCATGCAGAGATATTGCATATCATGGTTCAGTTGATAGGAAATACTTATTCTGAATTGTATTTGGTTGTGTTAAAAATGGCAAAGTAATCTCATTATTTATTATTTGATTTGATTTATACAATGAAATAATGTACGTCACTTCTGGTTGTATATTAATATTTTGAGGGAAATACCAAATTGTATTACTTCACTGGACAAATCTGTATATGATGGATTCAATGACTCATTCATTTATATTAATATTGATATTATTTTTTGGGGAAAAAATAATAATTCTTCCAACAGCTTCTTTGTCATGTGTTTTTCCGTGTACTGTTTTTTGATGTTCACAGACATTTTTTTACAATGTGCGCATTGTAAAATTCTTGTTCCCTTGGATTTTTTTTTTTTTTTTTTGTCTCATCTGTACCTTCTTTCAAGAAAAGCTCAAAAATAGATGAGATAATCCTGCACGGAAACGTGAACCCTTTAGTCAGTGTGCTTGGTAGTTTTCCAGCCACTGCACTGGAGCCCTCAATGTCATACTGAATAGACAGAAGTGACAGCCTTATAAGAAACAACATGAAACTCTTACCCCACTGACTAATTGGACAATTAAAATGTTTTAACATGAATTTTGTTGTTGGGGAGAACTGCTGTAATGTGTTGCAGTTGTATTTTGCTCTTAATAGATAGTGAAACCACACACATTCACACATTGAAAAGGATTGTTTGTATAACATGACAAAATTGTAAATAACATGACGGATAAAATAAATGAAAAGCAAAAAGAAACACATTTTTTTTTTTTTTTTTTTTTTTTGTTAAAGGTAATTGTGGACAAACCGGGGTAACCCTGGGAAAACCCACAAAGGAAGGGGGGGGGGGGGGGGGGGGGGGGGGGGGGGGGGGGGGGGGGGGGGGGGGGGGGGGGGGGGGGGGGGGGGGGGGGGGGGGGGGGGGGGGGGAGAAAAGGGAAAAAAGGGGGGAAGAAGGGAAGGGACTTAGGGGGGAAGGAGGGACCCAGTGTGGGACAAACCGGAGTAACCGGGGAAAACCCACAAGGAAAGGGGGGGGGGGGGGGGTAGAAGGGGAAGGACAAAGAGGAGGGGAAGAAGGGGAAGAAGGGGTTTAAGAAGGGGAAGGGACTAAGAGGGAAGAAGGGGAAGGGAGTAAGAGGAGACCCAGTGTGGGACAAACCCGGGGTAACCCGGGGGGCAAACCCACAAGGAAAGGGGGGGGGGGGAAGGGGGAAGAAGGGAAGAAGGGGAAGGGAAGTAAGAGGAACCCAAAACACGTAAAATAAAGGCAAATGGACTTGTAAATTTCTGAAGATGTTTCGCCACTTATCCCAGTAGCTTTTTTAGTTCTGATAAACTACTGGGAAATTGAGGTTTAGATATTTTTTCCTGTTTAAACCTCAATTTCCCACTAGTCTATCAGAACGAAGAAGCTTACTCGGATAAGAGGCAAAATGTCTTTAAGAAATTCTACAAGTCCTTTTGCATTTATTTAATGCCTTTAGGGTCCCCTCTTTTGGGGTGAAAAAGGGGGGATAAAAGAGGGGGAAACAGAGATGGGAATGGAGGGGGGGGGGGACATAAGAGGAGGAAATAGAGATGGGGGGACAAAAGAGGAGGAAATAAGAGATGGGGGGACATAAGAGGAGGAAACAGAGATGGGAATGAGGACTTCTATAGGGGAGTAGAGTAATGGAAGGAGGGTGAAGAGAAGAGGAGTGGGGGTGTGTTAGAGGGAGGGGAGACAGTCATGGTGGGGCAGGGAGGGCAATGGAGATTACTGTGGAGAGGATAGAGAAGTGAGGATGGTTGAGATGGAGGAAGGATGAAAGGAGGAGGTTACATGGAGGGTGGAGGGAGGGCGGAGGTGGAGGGAGCAGCTGAACAACTAGGAGCCTCCTCGTCCACTCTCGTGTTGCTGGATCTGCACTTTCTTCGCAGCCAGCTCCAAAACCCTTCTTTTCTTTCTTTTTTGACTTTGGGGGCTCAGTGTCTTCCTTTACTTCAAGATCTTTCTCCCCCAGGCCCTTTTTTCTTCTCTTCCAAATCACTGTTTCTCTCTCCCAGTGTCTCCCCTTGCCCTCCTGCACGTTGTTCCTGGAGGAGTCCATTCTTTCATTTTCTCTTCCAGTTCTCTTTTTTTCTCCTCCAGCTCTTTCAGCTTGCCGTTTAGTTCTTCACTTCTCTCAGCCATTGCTTTATTGTTGGTCTCCAGGTCGTTCTTTCTCCGCTCCAACTCCTCATTCTTCTCTGTCAGTTTTTCGCTTCTTTTTTCCATTTGTTTCACGGTCTCTTCCAGATGTTTAACGTTTTCCTTCAGTTGTAAGTTTTCCTCGCTCAACGTCTTCACTCTGGTTTTTCAGATCTTTCATTTCCTCCCCATTTCTTTCTTAGCCTCGTCCAGAGGGTTTTTTCCCTTGTTCTCCAGTTCTTTCATCCTTTGCTCCATCTCACCGGTCTTTTTCCCACATCTCACGCCTATTTTTGAACATTTCTTTCTTAGTCTCGTCCAGCTCTTTATTTTTCTCCTCTATTTCTTTATTCTTTTCTTCAAGTTCTAGGGCACGCCTGTCTGCTTCCTCGTTAGAGAGGTCTCTCTTTTCCTTCCTCACTTTTTCCTTCTCCTCCTCCAGAGACTTCTTCTCTTCCTCTAACTTTTCTTTCTCAGCCAGCAGCTCTGTCCTCTGAGACAAACTCTCCTTCTCCTTCTGGAGCTGAAGGATTTGTGAGTCTCCTGGCTGACTCCTTCTTCAGCTCATTTACCTCCATCTGGAGCTTGTCCAGCAGGTGTTGTGACTCCGTGGAGGTGTCTTGACCATCGGCTCGTATGCTGTGGTGTTTGTCTGCTTCTCCAGCAGCTCCTTCAGTCTTTCATTCTCATGCTTGATGAAGCTGTAGTTGTTTTGGAGCTTGTATTTTTTCGCTGACAAGCCGGCCGTTCTGCTTGCGCAATGAATTTAACGTGGTGCAGCAGATCGCGCACTTGAATGCACAAGTCCAGGTCAGTTTCGTCCCAGTGAAGGCAAAGAATCTGGGGGGGGTTATTTTCAGGAGTCATTGAAGACTCCTGTCTGTTGATTGGGTTGTATCTTTGGGCCATTGATGCGGGTAACAAATACAACGTAGAAATTAGCCGTACGTTTTTTTTTGAAGTCGTAGATGTCTGATGTAGAGCAAGTCTCTCACAGGTAGTTTTATGTCTCACTAACCGTTAGTCGTTTAATGTGAACAATGTTAAGTAACCTGTGCGAACAGTCTAGTATAAAGAAATCGCAGTGTGAGATCGTCATGTGATGTCGTCAATTTGCCTTTGATGTCACCCTTAAGTGATAAAGGTTGACCACACTTATTTTGCCTTTGATCTCAGGCTACATTCACTTTTTTTGCTCTTGAACATGTTGCCTAGCAACGGGGTTCCATGGGCAGTGCTCTTAAACATGGCCGACCACGGTTGTTCTAAACAGAAACACAACATTTACTTGAACTTTCTACAAACTGAAGTAGTCTGTTTTTAAAAGTGACAAAATGCTGTAACCTACAATTTAAAAATCTATCTTATTATTGCTTTTTTAGTAAGGTAAAATAAAAATAAAAAAAATATGTAAAAAAAATGTATGTATTAGATTTTTCTTTTATTAATTTTTGAAGTGTTACAAATCTTTTATTTGTAAACGAAATAACACACAAAACGACACCTTAGTGTCATTACTCCACCGGACAAATCAGACAAACCTCTTTATATTGGATTCAAGGGCTGTCAGGACAGCCCTCTGCCTTGTGTTCTATTGGTTTGCATGTCTGATTCAGGACACATCAGGATTGGCCTTATCTTTGCTTCCTAGGCTGAATATGAGACACCAGCTGTGTTTGTCCCTCTGTACCGAAAAACTTCATATTTGTAATAATGTTTCTTTATTTTACCTCACCTTTCAATCCAAGGTGAGGCAATGACCACAGTGCCCTAACTGTGACCCTGCTGGAAGTTGACATTTCCAGTTTCACTTGGAAACATTAATACTGTCTACATTTACGTGCTGTACCTGTTGTGACAATTTGAACAGTTTCAAATCAGACATGTTTTTTTGAAAATATTAAATTTTTGTAACTGTACTTTACTATATACTCTGCTACTGCACAACCTCTCTTATAAAACACATCACGTTGCGAATGTTTATTTCCTGTGACTAATCGTGTCAGTGCCGCATGCTTTGACGTGAGCGCTTTTACACATTTACTGCCCTCTAGCTGCCGGAGGGAGCATTTGGTTTGTATTTATTTTAAAAAATCACAACTTTTAATAGAAATTAGCTAGAGACATCGCTTCTTTTTTTGACATACTCAGAAATTTATGCCGGGCCGGATTAAATGACCCAAGGGCCCGGGGGTCCGGCTCGGGGCCGTATGTTTGACATGCCTGAGCTACGGTGACAAAGAAATTTTTCCCTCGTGCATCATTAAAGTCTGTCCAAGTTTAAGCTAAGTCTAAAAATCCTGCCAAAAAACCTTTGTAAAAAAAATAAATGAAGATATTGACAAAAGGTTTAGATGCTAAGATGCTGACAAGTGGTGTTTCTAGGTTAAGAAAATGTCAGTCTTATTTTTTTTATTTTTTTTTTATTTAACAATTTACTGCATTGTCCATGAAAAAAAACAATGAAGAGTCTCCACTGTTATAGTGGTTCTTGATTTTATTTATTTATTTATACTGACCAATGAATTATTGCCTCAATCATTTTCACTAGTTCACAAGTATTTAAATCTAGAAAAAATATAATAATAATAATAATGGAAAATTCATAACTACTTCTATTTAAATCTGTAAGAAACAATGTGTTTTAAAAATAACAAATAATTTAAATAAAATGAAAATAAAAACCAAATTAAAATTCTTATTTTATAAACAAATTGATTAGTGACTAATTTTAACACTTACATATTCAGATATATCAAGCAAAAATAATAAACCTTTCTGATTTAATCACCGCACGGTTTAAATTAAAACATTTTATGTGAAATTGAAAGAATCGCTGGATGGTGATTGTCATGGTTATGGTTCTATATTGACTCTTTGCTTGATCTTCTTTGCTTTGAACGTTTTCAACTTTGGTTTCTGAACAAACTCGGAGAAATCCGAGAGAAGTCTGTAATTCAAAGAAACTGCATCTGAAGGTAGATATCTTCACTCGAAATTCACCAAAGTCTGAGAAATGGCCATCCATAGGACGCGAGAAACTACTCCCCACCTAAGATCTGGCATGTTTTGAATGAACGCTATGGGAAAAAAACACAAAGATAACCTGTATGTAAACGGGATGATACAAAGAGAAAAAGGGAAAGCACGAAGGAGAAACAAGAGAAGAAAATAATATTGTAATTTAGTATTTTGTGGGATAATAGATCGTAGTAGTATAATAATATAATAATAATATCTGACATCTATAAATACAAACAGCTAATTAATACAGTTTAAGTGTGTAACAACGATGGGTTACATTTGTGTGGTACACACACACATTAAGAAAGAAAGGGAAAAGAGTATATCTTTTAAAAATTAAGTTAGGGGAACAGGGTTTCAGTGAGAGTGTAGCAGAAAGACATATATTAGACATTAATCTCAGACTAATGCACTAGATATTTTTACAGTGAGCTGTCTACAACATGCTCAGTTAAAGAACAAAAGTGAACTCTGACACTCTTAAAAAAATACTTCAAATGACCATTTCACATGTTTCAGTCACTTTAAAAGATCGTAAAAGAAGTTTGTAAGAATGGTGATTACAGTGAAGAAATGCACAGCCGCCCTTTACCTTTGAACTCAGGGTTTAATTGATCTGATGTCATAATTAACATGTCTGTCTTTGTCTCCTTGTAGCTGATCTGCTGGAGCCCGACACCGTCCCGGAAATGTTCCTCATCAACATGAGGAAACCCCTGATCCCCTGATCGCTGCAGCATTGACTCCATGACCAAGTCGGTCCTGAGCCTCTACCTCAGCCTGCTGACGGGATCCAAAAAGTTCCCCGTGATCGATATCGGTCACAGATATATCGGGACCCCATGGGATGTCTCCCCCACTCTACACCCCGAAACTCCCAGTCATTTGACCCCGTCAGTCGAACAACCCGAGGACTTTTCCCCCTCTTCCACAAGTCACGGTAAGTTAGTTCATGAAATAAGTAACTGAAACATGAAAACATCATTAGGACAACAATTTTAGGCCACACTTCATTGGGCCCTTTCAAAAGTGTCCCTGGCCAAAATCTCCGGTGTAAAATAACTTTGCTATATCATCGCAGGTTTTGTCTCAGTAGTAGCATTACATTTAGTGACGTTAGCAGTTTGCAAATAAGCACTGAAGGTTTACAGCTTAATATATGATAAAAGGATTTGATGAAGAAAGCACTAGTCTCCCCGACACGACGCGGGATCACTTATATTTTATCGTCGTCATTTTGTGTTTGTGTGTGTGTGTGTGTGTGTGTGTGTGTGTCCACAGCTGGGTTGGTTTATGGAGGGGACGAATGAACGACGTGTTTTGGGCATGCATTGCTGATCGGGCATTGTTTCTCAGTAAATTAGAAAACCCTTTCCTGTCATTCCCTTTTCCGTGCATGGTTGAAGGAGATTGGCTCGCATCCACGCTCCACTCCGTGTGTCCCCTTGATTCACATAAACCAGCACGGGGTGTGTACAACCACTGCATCAACTCGCCACCCGCAAACTATTTAAACTCCGTCACTTTGATACGTCCTTTTGCCCCGATGAAGACCTCCAGCTGCAAACCCTTTGGGTATGTCTGTTCGATAACACAAAAATTAAGTAACGTCAGGCATATTTAAAATCAAGGCTATGAGTGTGCGGCGTCACTTCTCTAAATTCGGGTGTTCGTGTTGTCAGTGTCTGTGTCTGTTATTTGTGGGGGTGCCCGCGCCACACGGCTTTGCCTTTCAGCAATCAAGCGCTGTTTTAGACTTTGTTAAAAACAACAGCAGCAGCTGTAGTCAGCTGAGATCACGGGCCGTCAGTTTTTACATGCAAATATGGGAATTACGAAAAAATGAATGGTTCTCTATTTACAAATATAAAAATGCCAATGTTAAATAATGTAATTTTTTTCTTTCCTTTTTTTACAAAAGATGGCTAAAAAAAAGTAGCAAAGTCTGGAACTATTTTTCAAAAGCAGTGATAAGCCAGGGTCTGACAAACCCGGCTAATACCACCAATTTTGTGGTATCACATGGAAAAAAAAACACAAAGCTCTCCGTGATGAGGCTACGCGAGTGACTGAACCAGCTGCACCAAAAAAAGCTTGCCAGTAAACAATGCAGCAGGGTCTACCACAGGGTGTTTTGACAAATGAACAAAATGGACCCTTGCAGATACAAGAACAAAGAACAATTGGTGATGGAGATGTTGGCCACAGACATACAACCATACAACATGGTTGAAGGTGTTGGAGTTTTCAAAAAGGTCACAGGCCTCCACTGAAGGTGATTACAGACCAAAACAATGGACAAGCCCATATAAATATTATTTTTTGTTTAATATCAGGGTGCAGGAAAGCAAATGAGGTTGTTTTTTCTTTCGAACAGTAAAGGACTCAATCGCCTTGATAAAGGCTTTACCAGACATGTTTCCTTCACCTGTGGTTCCGCCATAAGTTAGGACATGCAAGTGAGGCTATGCTTCACATCCCTTTAGGTAAGAAAAAATGGTCATGTATGAGAATTAACAGAAAATAACAGAATATAATTGTGTTTGTCAACCAGAGCAACATATTGACACTTCAAAAAGTTTTTCAAAAAAAAAAATAAGTAAATAGATTTATCATTTTTAATGAGAAGGGTCGTAGAGTATGATGTTTCACAGACATTTTGATGAAATTAAGAAATACTTCAAACATACTTCACAGTGCAGGTAGTCTCTTTTTCTCTTTTCTCTTCTGCTCAAAAGACAACTGTCAAATCATTTCAGAAATAATAGAAAAATAACTGAATATCAAAGAGAATTATCATCACACCAAGTAGATTTTACCAACCAGAAGAAGTTGTGGGGAAGTTGTTGTATTTAATGAAAAGCAAGAAAGGGCAAACCATGCAGAGATATGGCATATCATGGTCAGTGGATAGGAAAATACTTCTTCTGAATTGTATTTGGATGTGTTAAAAAGGGCAAAGTAATATCATTATTTATTATTTGATTTGATTTATCTAATGAAAATAATGTACGTCACTTCTGGTTGTATAATTAATATTTTGAGGGAAATACCAAAATTGTATTACTTCACTGGACCCAAAACCCGTATATGATGGATTCAATGACTCATTCATTTCATTAATATTGATATTTTTTTTGGGACAAATCATAATTTTTCCAACAGCTTCTTTGTCATTGGTTTTTCCTGTACTGTTTTTTGATGTTCACAGACATTTTTTTACATGTGTGATTGTAAAATTCATCTCATCTGTACCATTCTTTCAAGAAAAGCTCAAAAAAAAGATGAGTAATCCCGCACGGAAACGTGAACCCTCTTAGTCAGGTGGGTTGGTAGTTTTCCAGCCCCTGCACTGGAGCCCTCAGAGTCATAACTGAATAGACAGAAGTGGGCAGCCTTATAAGAAAAACATGAAATCTTACCCCACTGACTAATTGGACAATTAAAAAGGTATTAACTTTAAGTTGTTTGTCGGAGAACTGCTGTAATGTGTTGCAGTTGTTATTTGCTCTTATAGATAGTGAAACACACACATTCACACATTGAAAAGGTTTTTTTTGTATAACATGACAAAAAATTTTAAATAACATGACAGACTAAAAAAAAAATGAAAACCAAAAACACATTTTTTTTTTTTTTTTTTTTTTTTTGTTAAAAAGGTAATTGTGGGACAAACCGGGGTAACCCGGGGAAAAACCCACAAGGAAGGGGGGGGGGAGAGAGAAGGGGAAGAAGGGTAAGAAGGGGAAGGGACTAAGAGGGGAAGAAGGGGGACCCAGTGTGGGACAAACCGAGTAACCCGGGGAAAAAACCCCCAAGGAAAGGGGGGGGGGGGGGGGGGGGGGGGGAGGGGTAAGAAGGGGGAAAGGGACCCAAGAGGGGAAAAAGGGGAAGAAAGGGGGGAAGAAGGGGAAGGGACTAAGAGGGAAGAAGGGGAAGGGAGTAAGAGGAGACCCAGTGTGGGACTAACTGGGGTAACCCGGGGCAAAAACCCCCAAGGAAAGGGGGGGGGTGGAAGGGAAGAAGGGGAAGAAGGGGGAAGGGAGTAAGAGGAGACCAAAACACGTAGAATAAAGGCAAATGGACTTGTAGAATTTCTTGAAGATGTTTCGCCACTTATCCCAGTAGCTTCTTAGTTCTGATAAACTACTGGGAAATTGAGGTTTAGATGTTTTCCTATTTAAACCTCAATTTCCCACTAGTCTATCAGAACTGAAGAAGCTACTCGGGTAAGAGGCAAAATGTCTTTAAGAAATTCTACAAGTCCATTTGCCTTTATTTAATGCCTTTAGGGTCTCCTCTTTTGGGGTGAAGAAGGGGATAAAAGAGGGGGAAACAGAGATGGGAATGGAGGGGGGGGGGGGCAAGAGGAGGAAATAGAGATGGGGGGGACATAAGAGGAGGAAATAGAGATGGGGGGGACATAAGAGGAGGAAAACAGAGATGGGAATGAGGACTTCTATAGGGGAGTAGAGTAATGGAAGGAGGGGGGAAGAGAAGAGGAGTGAGGGTGTGTTAGAGGGAGGGGAGACATCATGGGGGGCGGGAGGGCAATGGAGATCTACTGTGGAGAGGATAGAGAAGTGAGGATGATTTTAGATGGAGGAAGGATGAAAGGAGGAGGTTACATGGAGGGTGGAGGGAGGGCGGAGGTGGAGGGGGCAGCTGAACAACTAGGAGCCCCCTCGTCCACTCTCGTGTTGCTGGATCTGCACTTTCTTTGCAGCCAGCTCCAGAAACCCTTTTTTTCTTTCTTTTTTGACCTTTGGGGGCTCGTGTCTTCCTTTACTTCAAGATCTTTCTCCACCAGGTCTTTTTTCTTCTCTTCCAAATCACTGTTTCTCTCTCCCGTGTCTCACCGGTCTCCCGCACGTTGTTCCTGGAGGAGTCCAGTTCTTTCATTTTCTCTTCCAGTTCTCTATTTTTCTCCTCCAGCTCTTTCAGCTTGCCGTTTAGTTCTTCACTTTCTCAGCCATTGCTTTATTGTTGGTCTCCAGGTCGTTCTTTCCCGCTCCAACTCCTCAATTTTTCTCTGTCAGTTTTTCGCTTCTGTTTTCCATTTGTTTCCCCGGTCTCTTCCAGATGTTTAACGTTTCCTTCAGTTGTAAGTTTTCTCGTCAACGTCTTCACTCTGGTTTTTCAGATCTTTCTTTTCCTCCCCATTTCTTTCTTAGCCTCGTCCAGATGTTTGTTCTTGTTCTCCAGTTTTTTTCATCCTTTGCTCCATCTCACCGGTCTTCTCCCAACATCTCACGTCTATTTTTGAAATTTCTTTCTTAGTCTCGTCCAGTCTTTATTTTTTCCTCTATTTCTTTATTCTTTTCTTCAAGTTCTAGGGCAAGCCTGTCGCTTCCTCGTTAAAAAGGTCCTCTTTTCCTTCCTCACTTTTTTCCCTTTTCCTCCTCCAGAGACTTTCTCTTCCCCCTAACTTTTCTTTTTCAGCCAGCAGCTCTGTCCTCTGAGACAAACTCTCCTTCTCCTTCTGGAGCTGAAGGGTTTGTGAGTCTCTCTGGCTTGAGCTCCTTCTTCACTCGTAACCTCCACTGGAGCTTGTCCAGCATGGTGTTGTGGGCTCCGTGGAGGTGTCTTGACCATCGGCTCGTGTGCTGTGGTGTTTGTCTGCTTCTCCAGCGCTCCTTCAGTCTTTCATTCTCATGCTTGATGAAGCTGTAGTTGTTTTGGAGCTTGTACTTTTCGCTGACAAGCCGGCCGTTCTGCTTGCGCAATGAATTTACGTGGTGCAGCAGATCGCGCACTTGAATGCACAAGTCCAGGTCAGTTTCGTCCCCAGTGAAGGCAAAGAATCTGGGGGGGGTGTTATTTTCAGGAGTCATTGAAGACTCCTGTCTGTTGATTGGGTTGTTATCTTTGGGCCATTGATGCGGGTAACAAATACAACGTAGAATTAGCCGTACGCTTTTTTTGAAGTCTGTAGATGTCTGATGTAGAGTCAAGGTCTCTCACAGGTAGTTTTTATGTCTCACTAACCGTTAGTCGATAATGTGAACAATGTTAAGTAACTGTGCGGGCAGTCTAGTATAAAGAAATCTGCAGTGTGAGATCGTCATGTGATGTCGTCAATTGCCTTTGATGTCACCCTTAAGTGATCATGTGACCACACTTATTTTGCCTTTGATCTCAGGCTACATTCACTTGTTTGCTCTTGAACATGTTGCCTAGCAACGGGGGTTCCATGGGCAGTGCTCTTAAACATGGCCGACACGGTTGTTCTAAACAGAAACACAACATTTACTTGAACTTTCTACAACTGAAGTAGTCTGTTTTAAAGTGACAAAATGCTGTAACCTACAAGTTAAATCTATCTTATTATTGCTTTTTAGTAAGGTAAAATAAAAATAAAAAAAATATGTAAAAAAAATGTATGTATTAGATTTTTCTTTTATTAATTTTTGAAGTGTTACAAATCTTTTATTTGTAAACGAAATAACACACAAAACGACACCTTAGTGTCATTACTCCACCGGACAAATCAGACAAACTCTTTATATTGGATTCAAGGGGTGTCAGGACGGCCCTCTGCCTTGTGTTCTATTGGTTTGCATGTCTGATTCAGGACACATCAGGATTGGCCTTATCTTTGCTTCCTAGGCTGAATATGAGACACCAGCTGTGTTTGTCCCTCTGTACTCGACAACTTCATATTTGTAATAATGATCTTTATTTCTACCTCACCTTTCAAATCCAAGGTGAGGCAATGACCACAGTGCCCTAACTGTGACCCTGCTGGAAGTTGACATTTTCCAGTTTCACTTGGAAACATTAATACTGTCTACATTTACGTGCTGCACCTGTTGTGACAACTGAACAGTTTCAAATCAGACATGTTTTATTGAAAACTATTAAATTTTTGTAACTGTACTTTACTATATACTCTGCTACTGCACAACCTCTCTTATAAAACACAGCATTTACTCCTGTTTTGGTAGAAGCATTGTGACATTTTACTAAAAGAAAGTTTCAATATCAGACTGTAAAAACACTGTATCATGTAGTTAAACTTAACCATAAACCATATAAGTGCCATTTATATTTCTCGGTTGATTCATTGTGTTTCCACTTGTTAATACTGTAATCACTTTTAATAAGGTCTTATATGTTGTTTTAATGTGACATCCCAGTACCTTGGGTAACTGTCTGAGATTTTCTTCTGAATGTATGGAGGGAAAATTACATAGAGCCAAAGAAATATTCAAACATATTGTTTAGCGCTACGTAGGACCTTATTATTTACCTTTTCCACCTTATTCCATGTGCAGTAATATGCACTAATCAACAAAGATCCACTTTTCAAGAAGGAAACAGAGTGGGATTACACCTGAAAATTATTTAATATTTAGTATCATCCATTTAAAAGTGTTCTTGTGTGCATTTTTAATGTCACTTGGATGTGAATTCATATTTAACCGAACCATGTGAACACAAAAAGGAAGTGGTGCACGTTGGTCAGTGATATCTTAATGTTTTTGCAGCTTATAGTGAAGCAGTAACAGGAAAAGTGAAAATATCATCTCCGTCATCTCGTCCGAGAGAAGTGGGGTTGGGCTGTTGGAGCGTTCACAGCTTTTTGAGCATCTTTTAACTTTGCTCAGTCTTCCCCAAGAAGGATGCCCACCCCACCTCCCCCCACCACACTGCAAGTACCATTCCCTTTCAGTTTATCAGTAGATTGGAGTGACGGCTTCCATCCTCGTGTCTACATTCCCGTCAAGTCAGCCGGCCAAACGAAAAACAGAAACCTCAGCTAGCGTTTGAAAAGGAGCAGCTTCACATTAAGAGCCTCAGCTTGAGCCTCTCCCATCTTCGCTGCTAGAGGGGGAGCAGCCCGACATCTTGTTTTCTTCATTCATTAGAAATAAACAAAAGCAGTGGGGTATTTATTCAAGGCATCACATTGTCAGTTTATAATGTTGCAAATATTAAGGCCTACATTTGTTGTTTTTGCTTTTTTTTTTTTTTTAACCTGGACTGAACCTGTGGAAAATCTTCTCAGTTATTCCTCCATGGAGCTACAGACGACAAGCTTGTCCACTTCAAGGGGTCGGGATCACCAAAAATGATTACAGGCACCAGTTCATTCCTCCTCCGTCTAGCAATAGAGATAGTGTCTGCAAACTAATTACAGTGTAAAATAACCAGAATGCATTTGCAGAGCTGACAAAATTAATTCCAAAATTTGCTTCTTTTTGTTTTTTATGTGTATAAGTGGAATGATTTTGTCAAAAAATATCTGCAACGATTAGTACTGTTGCGGCAGTCAGTGGTGCCCAACTCGAGGGTCAAGAATCTCAATTGGGAGCTTGTAACATAGATAAGGAAATAAGACAACTGTAAGACAATAATACGACTGCGCACCGATGAACTGACATGAGCTCAAGTCTGGACTGCGATTCATTAATTGGTCAAATGTAAAGAATCCTTTACATTTAGTATTGGCTGGCGTATCATTCTTTTTAAATGCAATTATAAATGCAAATATGTTTGGAAAGAAAGGGAGAAGTCCTTACAAAGCTGAACACACTGCAAAAACCCGACTTACAAAAACAAGAAAAAAAAGTAATAAAAGGATATATAGGATAATATTTTGCTTAAAATAAGCAAAATTATCTGCCAAGACAACAAGAAAATTTGACTTGGCTAGGTTTTTAAAAACAAGTAAATATATCTAGCCTTAAAAATCCCACAGACGTCTTAAAACTAATGTATTTAGAGATGAAAGGTGTAATAACATGGCATTACATACATCACACTGGCATAAATGTCATCTTTTGGGAAAGTCAGCACGGGCATAGTTCCAAGAGTCAGTATGCAGTTGGTTTCACTGACAATAATGACAGGACTGGAGAGTGGTCTTGTCTGAAGAAAGGTGTTAGGGTCGTCTGCAGACTGACACAAAAAAGAAAAGAAAACATAACCACAATTCATACACTAATGTGAAAATTATAGGGGTGCACGATAATTATCTGCCCGATATCAAGAAATTATGACATCATTCCGATACGTCCGATATCAAGTGGCGTCAGTATAATCGGAAAAACAACCCTCTGACAGAAAAAATGTATTATTCCCTCAGGTCGGAAAACAACTCGTCAACTCTGTCATAATTTTGGTAGCTGACTGATATCAACTTCTTATCCACAGTATTTTACTCATTGCCCTGGATGTTAGACATAAATCATAGAAACATGGACATAAAAAGGTGGTGAAAGGACTCGCAAACCGGGAAAGGGGAATTTCCGTCACCACGTCAATGCATCACAACGTGCATACGTCTGTAAATATACAAGATGGGGGCAGTAGTGTGGGAGTTTTTTAAAGTTTCCATGGACGACAGTTCGCTGGCTGAGTCCAATAAATGTTTAAAGAAAATACCACGGGGAGGGAGAAATAGCATAGAAATCTTTGATTCTAACTTGTTTCAGTGCATTATTTAGTTTTTAGAACGTATGGAATGCACTTTATCACTTTATTTACTTTTAAACCTGATGGAAAGTATTTCAGATCTGGAGGCCTTTATTTTGTGATGTTCATTTGACATATCAAATAGTTTTGTATGACCTTGTTCTTTTAGCAAATGTTTGCTTGCTACATTTGTTTGTACATAGTTTTTCATCTGAAAAAAATAAATATCTTCATTTCAAAACTGTTTGTTCATTAGTCTTTCTTATCTCCAGGTATGTTACCAGTTTTCGGTATGAGTACTGGTATCGGCCTTTGGAAGCAGAAAGTTATCGGTATCGGTTTCAAAAAAAGTTATTGTGCATCCCTAGAAAATTCTCATACATGCACATTTTTCTTACCGCGCAGTTGTATTATTGTCTTACAGTTGTCTTTCCTTATCTATGTTACAAGCTCCCAATTGAGATTCTTGACCCTCGAGTTGGGCACCACTGACTGCCCCAACAGTACTAATCGTTGCAGATATTTTTTGACAAAATCATTCCATTTAAACATAAAAAACAAAAAGAAGCAAATTTTGGATTTTTTTTGTCAGCTCTGCAAATGCATTCTGGTTATTTAACACTGTAATGAGTTTGCAGACACTATCTCTATTGCTAGACGGAGGAGGAATGAACTGGTGCCTGTAATCATTTTTGGTGATCCCGACCCCTTGAAGTGGACAAGCTTGTCGTCTGTAGCTCCATGGAGGAATAACTGAGAAGGTTTTCCACAGGTTCAGTCCAGGCTAAAAAAAAAAAAAAAAAAAGCAAAAACAACAAATGTAGGCCTTAATATTTGCAACATTATAAACCGACAATGTGATGCCTTGAATAAATACCCCCCTTTTTTTGTTTATTTCTTATGAATAAAGAAAATAAGCTTGTTCAGTGCTGTCAGGCGGCTCCCCCTCTAGCAGCAAAGATGGGAGAGGCTCAAGCTGAGGAGTCCATATGTATATCACTGACCAACGTGCACCACTTCCTTTTTGTGTTCGCGTGGTTCGGTTAAATATGAATTCACATCCAAGTGACATTAAAAATTCACACAAGAACACTTTTATATGGATGATACTAAATATTAAATCATTTTCAGGTGTAATCCCACTCAGTTTCCTTCTTGAAAAAGTGGATCTTTGTTGATTAGTGCATATTATTGCACATGGAATAAGGCGGAAAAGGTAAATAATAATGTCCTACGTAGCGCTAAACAATATGTTTGAATATTTCTTTGGCTCTATGTAATTTTCTCTCCATACATTCAGAAGAAAATCTCAGACAGTTACCCACATTAAAGCACATTAGCACATTAAAACAACATATAAGACCTTATTAAAAGTGATTACAGTATTAACAAGTGGAAACACAATGAATCAACCGAGAAATATAAATGGCACTTATATGGTTTATGGTTAAGTTTAACTACATGATACAGTGTTTTTACAGTCTGATATTGAAACTTTCTTTTAGTAAAATGTCACAATGCTTCTACCAAAACAGGAGTAAATGCTGTGTTTTATAAGAGAGGTTGTGCAGTAGCAGAGTATATAGTAAAGTACAGTTACAAAAATTTAATAGTTTTCAAAAAAACATGTCTGATTTGAAACTGTTCAGTTGTCACAACAGGTACAGCACGTAAATGTAGACAGTATTAATGTTTCCAAGTGAAACTGGAAAATGTCAACTTCCAGCAGGGTCACAGTTAGGGCACTGTGGTCATTGCCTCACCTTGGATTTGAAAGGTGAGGTAGAAATAAAGATCATTATTACAAATATGAAGTTGTCGAGTACAGAGGGACAAACACAGCTGGTGTCTCATATTCAGCCTAGGAAGCAAAGATAAGGCCAATCCTGATGTGTCCTGAATCAGACATGCAAACCAATAGAACACAAGGCAGAGGGCCGTCCTGACAGCCCTTGAATCCAATATAAAGAGGTTTGTCTGATTTGTCCGGTGGAGTAATGACTAAGGTGTCGTTTTGTGTGTTATTTCGTTTACAAATAAAAGATTTGTAACACTTCAAAAATTAATAAAAGAAAAATGTAATACATACATTTTTTTACATATTTTTTTATTTTTATTTTACCTTACTAAAAAGTAATAATAAGATAGATTTAACTTGTAGGTTACAGCATTTTGTCACTTTAAAACAGACTACTTCAGTTGTAGAAAGTTCAAGTAAATGTTGTGTTTCTGTTTAGAACAACCGTGTCGGCCATGTTTAAGAGCACTGCCCATGGAACCTCTGTTGCTAGGCAACATGTTCAAGAGCAAACAAATGAATGTAGCCTGAGATCAAAGGCAAAATAAGTGTGGTCACATGATCACTTAAGGGTGACATCAAAGGCAAATTGACGACATCACATGACGATCTCACACTGCAGATTTCTTTATACTAGACTGTTCGCACAGTTACTTAACATTGTTCACATTATCGACTAACGGTTAGTGAGACATAAAACTACCTGTGAGAGACCTTGACTCTACATCAGACATCTACAGACTTCAAAAAAAGCGTACGGCTAATTCTACGTTGTATTTGTTACCCGCATCAATGGCCCAAAGATACAACCCAATCAACAGACAGGAGTCTTCAATGACTCCTGAAAATAACACCCCCCCAGATTCTTTGCCTTCACTGGGGACGAAACTGACCTGGACTTGTGCATTCAAGTGCGCGATCTGCTGCACCACGTAAATTCATTGCGCAAGCAGAACGGCGGCTTGTCAGCGAAAAGTACAAGCTCCAAAACAACTACAGCTTCATCAAGCATGAGAATGAAAGACTGAAGGAGCTGCTGGAGAAGCAGACAAACACCACAGCACACGAGCCGATGGTCAAGCCCACCTCCACGGAGTCACAACCCCCATGCTGGACAAGCTCCAGATGGAGGTTACTGAGCTGAAGAAGGAGCTCAGCCAGAGAGACTCACAAATCCTTCAGCTCCAGAAGGAGAAGGAGAGTTTGTCTCAGAGGACAGAGCTGCTGGCTGAGAAAGAAAAGTTAGAGGAAGAGAAGAAGTCTCTGGAGGAGGAGAAGGAAAAAGTGAGGAAGGAAAAGAGAGACCTCTCTAACGAGGAAGCAGACAGGCGTGCCCTAGAACTTGAAGAAAAGAATAAAGAAATAGAGGAGAAAAATAAAGAGCTGGACGAGACTAAGAAAGAAATGTTCAAAAATAGACGTGAGATGTGGGAGAAGACCGGTGAGATGGAGCAAAGGATGAAAGAACTGGAGAACAAGAACAAACATCTGGACGAGGCTAAGAAAGAAATGGGGAGGAAAATGAAAGATCTGAAAAACCAGAGTGAAGACGTTGAGCGAGAAAACTTACAACTGAAGGAAAACGTTAAACATCTGGAAGAGACCGTGAAACAAATGGAAAACAGAAGCGAAAAACTGACAGAGAAGAATGAGGAGTTGGAGCGGGAGAAGAACGACCTGGAGACCAACAATAAAGCAATGGCTGAGAGAAGTGAAGAACTAAACGGCAAGCTGAAAGAGCTGGAGGAGAAAAATAGAGAACTGGAAGAGAAAATGAAAGAACTGGACTCCTCCAGGAACAACGTGCAGGAGACAGGTGAGACACTGGGAGAGAGAAACAGTGATTTGGAAGAGAAGAAAAAAGACCTGGTGGAGAAAGATCTTGAAGTAAAGGAAGACACTGAGCCCCCAAAGTCAAAAAAGAAAGAAAAGAAGGGTTTCTGGAGCTGGCTGCGAAGAAAGTGCAGATCCAGCAACACGAGAGTGGACGAGGAGGCTCTAGTTGTTCAGCTGCTCCCTCCACCTCCGCCCTCCCTCCACCCTCCATGTAACCTCCTCCTTTCATCCTTCCTCCATCTCAATCATCCTCACTTCTCTATCCTCTCCACAGTAGATCTCCATTGCCCTCCCTGCCCCACCATGACTGTCTCCCCTCCCTCTAACACACCCTCACTCCTCTTCTCTTCACCCTCCTTCCATTACTCTACTCCCCTATAGAAGTCCTCATTCCCATCTCTGTTTCCTCCTCTTATGTCCCCCCCATCTCTATTTCCTCCTCTTATGTCCCCCCCATCTCTATTTCCTCCTCTTATGTCCCCCCCCCCCTCCATTCCCATCTCTGTTTCCCCCTCTTTTATCCCCCTTCTTCACCCCAAAAGAGGAGACCCTAAAGGCATTAAATAAAGGCAAATGGACTTGTAGAATTTCTTAAAGACATTTTGCCTCTTATCCGAGTAGCTTCTTCAGTTCTGATAGACTAGTGGAAATTGAGGTTTAAATAGGAAAACTATCTAAACCTCAATTTCCCAGTAGTTTATCAGAACTAAAGAAGCTACTGGGATAAGTGGCGAAACATCTTCAAGAAATTCTACAAGTCCATTTGCCTTTATTCTACGTGTTTTGGGTCTCCTCTTACTCCCTTCCCCTTCTTCCCCTTCTTCCCCTTCCACCCCCCCCCTTTCCTTGTGGGTTTGCCCCGGGTTACCCCGGTTAGTCCCACACTGGGTCTCCTCTTACTCCCTTCCCCTTCTTCCCCTCTTAGTCCCTTCCCCTTCTTCCCCTCTTAGTCCCTTCCCCTTCTTACCCCTTCTCCCCCCCCCCCCTTTCCTTGTGGGTTTTCCCCGGGTTACTCCGGTTTGTCCCACACTGGGTCCCCTTCTTCCCCTCTTAGTCCCTTCCCCTTCTTACCCCTTCCCCTTCTCTCTCTCTCCCCCCCCCCCTTCCTTGTGGGTTTTCCCCGGGTTACCCCGGTTTGTCCCACAATTACCTTTAACAAAAAAAAAAAAAAAAAAAAAAAATGTGTTTCTGCTTTTCATTTATTTTTAGTCTGTCATGTTATTTACAATTTTGTCATGTTATACAAACAATCCTTTTCAATGTGTGAATGTGTGTGTTTCACTATCTATTAAGAGCAAAATACAACTGCAACACATTACAGCAGTTCTCACAACAACAACTTCATGTTAATACATTTTAATTGTCCAATTAGTCAGTGGGGTAAGAGTTTCATGTTGTTTCTTATAAGGCTGTCACTTCTGTCTATTCAGTATGACATCTGAGGGCTCCAGTGCAGTGGCTGGAAAACTACCAAGCACACTGACTAAGAGGGTTCACGTTTCCGTGCAGGATTATCTCATCTATTTTTGAGCTTTTCTTGAAAGAATGGTACAGATGAGATGAATTTTACAATGCACACATTGTAAAAAAATGTCTGTGAACATCAAAAAACAGTACACGGAAAAACACATGACAAAGAAGCTGTTGGAATAATTATGATTTGTCCCCAAAATAATATCAATATTAATAGAAATGAATGAGTCATTGAATCCATTTATATACAGGTTTGTCCAGTGAAGTAATACAATTTGGTATTTTCCTCAAAATATTAATATACAACCAGAAGTGACGTACATTATTTCATTAGATAAATCAAATCAAATAATAAATAATGATATTACTTTGCCCTTTTTAACACATCCAAATACAATTCAGAAGAAGTATTTCCTATCCACTGAACCATGATATGCCATATCTCTGCATGGATTGACTTTCTTGCTTTTCATTAAATACAACAACTTCCCCACAACTTCTTTGGTTGGTAAATCTACTTGGTGTGATGATAATTCTCTTTGAATATTCAGTTATTTTTCTATTATTCTGAAATGATTTGACAGTTGTCTTTTGAGCAGAAGAGAACAGAGAATAAGAGACTACCTGCACTGTGAAGTATGTGTTGAAGTATTTCTTAATTTCATCAAAATGTCTGTGAAACATCATACTCTACAGACCCTTCTCATTAAAAATGATAAATCTATTTACTTATTTTTTTATGAAAAACTCTTGAGAGTTGTCAATATGTTGTCTCTGGGTGACAACACAATTATATTCTGTTATTTTCTGTTAATTCTCATACATGACCATTTTTCTTACCTCAAGGATGTGAAGCATAGCCTCACTTGCATGTCCTAACTTATGGCGGAACCACAGGTGAAAGAAACATGTCTGGTAAAGCCTTTATCAAGGCGATTGAGTCCTTTACTGTTCGAAAGAAAAAACAACCTCATTTGCTTTGCTGCAACCAGATATTAAACAAACAATAATACTTATATGGGCTTGTCCATTGTTTTGTTCTGTAATCACCTTCAGTGGAGGCCTGTGACCTTTTTGAAAACTCCAACACCTTCAACCATGTTGTATGGTTGTATGTCTGTGGCCAACATCTCCATCACCAATTTTTTCTTTGTTCTTGGATCTGCAAGGGTCCATTTTTGTTCATTTGTCAAACATCTGTGGTAGACCCTGCTGCATTGTATTACTGGCAAGCTTTTTTGGTGCAGCTGGTTCAGTCACTCGCGTAGCCTCATCACGGAGAGCTTTGTGTTTTTGTTTCCATGTGATACCACATATTGGTGGTATTAGCCAGGTTTGTCAGACCCCTGGCTTATCACTGCTTTTGAAAAATAGTTCCAGACTTTGCTACTTTTTTTTAGCCATTTGTGTAAAAAAAGGAAAGAAAAAAATTACATTATTTAACATTGGCATTTTTATATTTGTAAATAGAAAACCATTCATTTTGCTGTGTTCGTAATTCATATTTGCATGTAAAACTGACGGCTGACTACAGCTGCTGCTGTTGTTTTTAACAAAGTCTAAAACAGCGCTTGATTGCTGAAAGGCAAAGCCCGTGTGGCGCTGGCAGCCCCACAAATAACAGACACAGACAGTGACAACACGAACACCGAATTTAGAGAAGTGACGCCGCACACTCATAGCCTTGATGTTAAATATGCCTGACGTTACTTAATTTATTGTGTTATCGAACAGACATAGCCAAGGTTTGGAGCTGGAGGTCTTCATCGGGGCAAAAGGACGTATCAAAGTGACGGAGTTTAAATAGATGCGGGTGGCGAGTTGATGCAGTGGTTGTACACACCCGTGCTGGTTTATGTGACTCAAGGGGACACACGGAGTGGAGCGTGGATGCGAGCCAATCTCCTTCAACCATGCACGGAAAAGGAATGACAGGAAAGGGTTTTCTAATTTACTGAGAAACAATGCACCGATCAGCAATGCATGCCCAAAACACGTCGTTCATTCGTCCCCTCCATAAACCAACCCAGCTGTGGACACACACACACACACACACACACACACACACACACACACACACACACACACACACACACACACACAAACACACAAACACAAAATGACGACGATAAAATATAAGTGATCCCGCGTCGTGTCGGGGAGACTAGTGCTTTCTTCGTCAAATCCTTTTATCATATATTAAGCTGTAAACCTTCAGTGCTTATTTGCAAACTGCTAACGTCACTCATGTAATGCTACTACTGAGACAAAACCTGCGATGATATAGCAAAGTTATTTTACACCGGAGATTTTGGCCAGGGACACTTTTGAAAGGGACAATGAAGTGTGGCCTAAAATTGTTGTCCTAATGATGTTTTCATGTTTACAGTTACTTATTTCATGAACTAACTTACCGTGACTTGTGGAAGAGGGGGAAAAGTCCTCTGGTTGTTCGACTGACTGGTCAGATGACTGGGAGGTTTCGTGGTGTAGAGTGGGGGAGACATCCCATCGGGTCCCGATATATCTGTGACTGATAATCGATCACAGGGAACTTTTTGGATCCCGTCAGCAGGCTGAGGTAGAGGCTCAGGACCGACTTGGTCATGGAGTCAATGCTGCAGCGATCAGAGGATCAGAGGTTTCTCATGTTGATGAGGAACATTTCCAGGACGGTGTCTGGCTCCAGCAGATCAGCTACAAGGAGACAAAGACAGACATGTTAATTATGACATCAGATCAATTAAACCCTGAGTTCAAAGGTCAAGGCGGCTGTGCAGTCTTCACTGTAATCACCATTCTTCACAAACTTCATTTACGATCATTTAAGTGACTGAAACATGTGAAATGGTCATTTGAAGTATTCTTTAAGAGTGTCAGAGTTCACTTTTGTTTTTTAACTGAGCATGTTGTAGACAAGCTCACTGTAAAAATATCTAGTGCATTAGTTCTGAGATTAATGTCTAATATATGTCTTTCTGCTACACCACTCTCACTGAAACCCTGTTCCCCTAACTTAATGTTTAAAGATATAATCTTTTCTTTCTTTCTTAATGTGTGTGTGTACCACACAAATGTAATCCATCGTTGTTACGAAACTTAAACTGCATTAATTAGCTGTTTGTATGTTATACCAGATGTCAGATATTATTATTATATTATTATACTACTACGATACTATTATCACCACAAAATACTAAATTAGCAATATTATTTTCTTCTCCTTGTCTTCTCCTTCGTGCATTGCTTTTCTCTTTGTATCTCTCCTCGTTTACATACAGGTTATCTTTGTGATTTTACCATAGCGTTCATTCAGAACATGCCAGATCTTAGGTGAGGAGTAATTTCTCGCGTCCTATGGATGGCCATTTCTCAGACTTTGGTGAATTTCGAGTGAAGATATCTACGCTTCAGATGCAGTTTCTTTGAATTACAGACTTCTCTCGGGATTCTCCGAGTTTGTTCAGCAACAAAGTTGAAAACGTTCGAGCAAAGAAGATCAAGCAAAGAGTCAATATAGAACCATAACCATGACAATCACCATCCAGCGATTCTTTCAATTTCACATAAAAATGTTTTAATTTAAACCGTGCAGTGATTAAATCAGAAAGGTTTATTATTTTTGCTTGATATATCTGAATATGTAAGTGTTAAATAATTAGTCACTAATCAATTTGTTTATAAAATAAGAATTTACTTTGGTTTTATTTTCATTTTATTTAAATATATTTGTTATTTAAATCACATTGTTTCTTACAGATTTAAAATAGAAGTAGTTATGAATTTTCCATTATTATTATTATATTTTTTCTAGATTTAAATACTTGTGAACTAGTGAAAATGATTGAGGCAATAATTCATTGGTCAGTATAAATAAATAAATAAAATCAAGAACCACTATAACAGTGGAGACTCTTCATTGTTTTTTTTCATGGACAATGCAGTAAATTGTTAAAATAAAAAAAAAAATAAAAAAAATAAGACTGACATTTTCTTAACCTAAAAACACCACTTGTCAGCATCTTAGCATCTAAACCTTTGTCAATATCTTCATTTATTTATTTTTACAAAGGTTTTTGTCAGGATTTTTAGACTTAGACTTAAACTTGGACAGACTTTAATGATGCACGAGGGAAATTACTTTGTCACCGTAGCTCAGGCATGTCAAACATACGGCCCGCGAGCCGGACCCGGCCCGTTGGGTCATTTAATCCGGCCCGGCATAAATTTCTGAGTATGTCAAAAAAAGAAGCGAGTCTCTAGCTAATTTCTATTAAAAGTTGTGATTTTTTAAAATAAATACAAACCAAATGCTCCCTCCGGCCGCTAGAGGGCAGTAAATGTGTAAAAGCGCTCACGTCAAGCATGCGGCACTGACACGAGTTAGTCACAGGAAATAAACATTCGCAACGTGATGTGTTTTATAAGAGAGGTTGTGCAGTAGCAGAGTATATAGTAAAGTACAGTTACAAAAATGTAATAGTTTTCAAAAAAACATGTCTGATTTGAAACTGTTCAGTTGTCACAACAGGTGCAGCACGTAAATGTAGACAGTATTAATGTTTCCAAGTGAAACTGGTAAATGTCAACTTCCAGCAGGGTCACAGTTAGGGCACTGTGGTCATTGCCTCACCTTGGATTTGAAAGGTGAGGTAGAAATAAAGATCATTATTACAAATATGAAGTTGTCGAGTACAGAGGGACAAACACAGCTGGTGTCTCATATTCAGCCTAGGAAGCAAAGATAAGGCCAATCCTGATGTGTCCTGAATCAGACATGCAAACCAATAGAACACAAGGCAGAGGGCCGTCCTGACAGCCCTTGAATCCAATATAAAGAGGTTTGTCTGATTTGTCCGGTGGAGTAATGACACTAAGGTGTCGTTTTGTGTGTTATTTCGTTTACAAATAAAAGATTTGTAACACTTCAAAAATTAATAAAAGAAAAATCTAATACATACATTTTTTTACATATTTTTTTTATTTTTATTTTACCTTACTAAAAAGCAATAATAAGATAGATTTAACTTGTAGGTTACAGCATTTTGTCACTTTAAAACAGACTACTTCAGTTGTAGAAAGTTCAAGTAAATGTTGTGTTTCTGTTTAGAACAACCGTGTCGGCCATGTTTAAGAGCACTGCCCATGGAACCCCGTTGCTAGGCAACATGTTCAAGAGCAAACAAGTGAATGTAGCCTGAGATCAAAGGCAAAATAAGTGTGGTCACATGATCACTTAAGGGTGACATCAAAGGCAAATTGACGACATCACATGACGATCTCACACTGCAGATTTCTTTATACTAGACTGCCCGCACAGTTACTTAACATTGTTCACATTATCGACTAACGGTTAGTGAGACATAAAACTACCTGTGAGAGACCTTGACTCTACATCAGACATCTACAGACTTCAAAAAAAGCGTACGGCTAATTCTACGTTGTATTTGTTACCCGCATCAATGGCCCAAAGATACAACCCAATCAACAGACAGGAGTCTTCAATGACTCCTGAAAATAACACCCCCCCCAGATTCTTTGCCTTCACTGGGGACGAAACTGACCTGGACTTGTGCATTCAAGTGCGCGATCTGCTGCACCACGTAAATTCATTGCGCAAGCAGAACGGCCGGCTTGTCAGCGAAAAGTACAAGCTCCAAAACAACTACAGCTTCATCAAGCATGAGAATGAAAGACTGAAGGAGCTGCTGGAGAAGCAGACAAACACCACAGCACACGAGCCGATGGTCAAGACACCTCCACGGAGTCACAACACCATGCTGGACAAGCTCCAGATGGAGGTTACTGAGCTGAAGAAGGAGCTCAGCCAGAGAGACTCACAAATCCTTCAGCTCCAGAAGGAGAAGGAGAGTTTGTCTCAGAGGACAGAGCTGCTGGCTGAGAAAGAAAAGTTAGAGGAAGAGAAGAAGTCTCTGGAGGAGGAGAAGGAAAAAGTGAGGAAGGAAAAGAGAGACCTCTCTAACGAGGAAGCAGACAGGCGTGCCCTAGAACTTGAAGAAAAGAATAAAGAAATAGAGGAGAAAAATAAAGAGCTGGACGAGACTAAGAAAGAAATGTTCAAAAATAGACGTGAGATGTGGGAGAAGACCGGTGAGATGGAGCAAAGAATGAAAGAACTGGAGAACAAGAACAAACATCTGGACGAGGCTAAGAAAGAAATGGGGAGGAAAATGAAAGATCTGAAAAACCAGAGTGAAGACGTTGAGCGAGAAAACTTACAACTGAAGGAAAACGTTAAACATCTGGAAGAGACCGTGAAACAAATGGAAAACAGAAGCGAAAAACTGACAGAGAAGAATGAGGAGTTGGAGCGGGAGAAGAATGACCTGGAGACCAACAATAAAGCAATGGCTGAGAGAAGTGAAGAACTAAACGGCAAGCTGAAAGAGCTGGAGGAGAAAAATAGAGAACTGGAAGAGAAAATGAAAGAACTGGACTCCTCCAGGAACAATGTGCAGGAGACAGGTGAGACACTGGGAGAGAGAAACAGTGATTTGGAAGAGAAGAAAAAAGACCTGGTGGAGAAAGATCTTGAAGTAAAGGAAGACACTGAGCCCCCAAAGTCAAAAAAGAAAGAAAAGAAGGGTTTCTGGAGCTGGCTGCGAAGAAAGTGCAGATCCAGCAACACGAGAGTGGACGAGGAGGCTCCTAGTTGTTCAGCTGCTCCCTCCACCTCCGCCCTCCCTCCACCCTCCATGTAACCTCCTCCTTTCATCCTTCCTCCATCTCAACCATCCTCACTTCTCTATCCTCTCCACAGTAGATCTCCATTGCCCTCCCTGCCCCACCATGACTGTCTCCCCTCCCTCTAACACACCCTCACTCCTCTTCTCTTCACCCTCCTTCCATTACTCTACTCCCCTATAGAAGTCCTCATTCCCATCTCTGTTTCCTCCTCTTATGTCCCCCCCATCTCTATTTCCTCCTCTTATGTCCCCCCCATCTCTATTTCCTCCTCTTATGTCCCCCCCCTCCATTCCCATCTCTGTTTCCCCCTCTTTTATCCCCCTTCTTCACCCCAAAAGAGGAGACCCTAAAGGCATTAAATAAATGCAAATGGACTTGTAGAATTTCTTAAAGACATTTTGCCTCTTATCCGAGTAGCTTCTTCAGTTCTGATAGACTAGTGGGAAATTGAGGTTTAAATAGGAAAACTATCTAAACCTCAATTTCCCAGTAGTTTATCAGAACTAAAGAAGCTACTGGGATAAGTGGCGAAACATCTTCAAGAAATTCTACAAGTCCATTTGCCTTTATTCTACGTGTTTTGGGTCTCCTCTTACTCCCTTCCCCTTCTTCCCCTTCTTCCCCTTCTCCCCCCCCCTTTCCTTGTGGGTTTGCCCCGGGTTACCCCGGTTAGTCCCACACTGGGTCTCCTCTTACTCCCTTCCCCTTCTTCCCCTCTTAGTCCCTTCCCCTTCTTACCCCTTCTTCCCCTTCTTCCCCTCTTAGTCCCTTCCCCTTCTTACCCCTTCTCCCCCCCCCCTTTCCTTGTGGGTTTTCCCCGGGTTACTCCGGTTTGTCCCACACTGGGTCCCCTTCTTCCCCTCTTAGTCCCTTCCCCTTCTTACCCCTTCTTCCCCTTCTCTCTCTCTCCCCCCCCCCTTCCTTGTGGGTTTTCCCCGGGTTACCCCGGTTTGTCCCACAATTACCTTTAACAAAAAAAAAAAAAAAAAAAATGTGTTTCTGCTTTTCATTTATTTTTAGTCTGTCATGTTATTTACAATTTTGTCATGTTATACAAACAATCCTTTTCAATGTGTGAATGTGTGTGTTTCACTATCTATTAAGAGCAAAATACAACTGCAACACATTACAGCAGTTCTCACAACAACAACTTCATGTTAATACATTTTAATTGTCCAATTAGTCAGTGGGGTAAGAGTTTCATGTTGTTTCTTATAAGGCTGTCACTTCTGTCTATTCAGTATGACATCTGAGGGCTCCAGTGCAGTGGCTGGAAAACTACCAAGCAAACTGACTAAGAGGGTTCACGTTTCCGTGCAGGATTATCTCATCTATTTTTGAGCTTTTCTTGAAAGAATGGTACAGATGAGACAAAAAAAAAAAAAAAAATCCAAGGGAACAAGAATTTTACAATGCGCACATTGTAAAAAAATGTCTGTGAACATCAAAAAACAGTACACGGAAAAACACATGACAAAGAAGCTGTTGGAATAATTATGATTTGTCCCCAAAAATAATATCAATATTAATAGAAATGAATGAGTCATTGAATCCATCATATACAGGTTTGTCCAGTGAAGTAATACAATTTGGTATTTCCCTCAAAATATTAATATACAACCAGAAGTGACGTACATTATTTCATTAGATAAATCAAATCAAATAATAAATAATGATATTACTTTGCCCTTTTTAACACATCCAAATACAATTCAGAAGAAGTATTTCCTATCCACTGAACCATGATATGCCATATCTCTGCATGGATTGACTTTCTTGCTTTTCATTAAATACAACAACTTCCCCACAACTTCTTCTGGTTGGTAAATCTACTTGGTGTGATGATAATTCTCTTTGATATTCAGTTATTTTTCTATTATTCTGAAATGATTTGACAGTTGTCTTTTGAGCAGAAGAGAACAGAGAATAAGAGACTACCTGCACTGTGAAGTATGTGTTGAAGTATTTCTTAATTTCATCAAAATGTCTGTGAAACATCATACTCTACGACCCTTCTCATTAAAAATGATAAATCTATTTATTTATTTTTTTATGAAAAACTCTTGAGAGTTGTCAATATGTTGTCTCTGGGTGACAACACAATTATATTCTGTTATTTTCTGTTAATTCTCATACATGACCATTTTTCTTACCTCAAGGATGTGAAGCATAGCCTCACTTGCATGTCCTAACTTATGGCGGAACCACAGGTGAAGGAAACATGTCTGGTAAAGCCTTTATCAAGGCGATTGAGTCCTTTACTGTTCGAAAGAAAAAACAACCTCATTTGCTTTGCTGCAACCAGATATTAAACAAACAATAATACTTATATGGGCTTGTCCATTGTTTTGTTCTGTAATCACCTTCAGTGGAGGCCTGTGACCTTTTTGAAAACTCCAACACCTTCAACCATGTTGTATGGTTGTATGTCTGTGGCCAACATCTCCATCACCAATTTGTTCTTTGTTCTTGGATCTGCAAGGGTCCATTTTGTTCATTTGTCAAACATCTGTGGTAGACCCTGCTGCATTGTATTACTGGCAAGCTTTTTTGGTGCAGCTGGTTCAGTCACTCGCGTAGCCTCATCACGGAGAGCTTTGTGTTTTGTTTCCATGTGATACCACATATTGGTGGTATTAGCCAGGTTTGTCAGACCCCTGGCTTATCACTGCTTTTGAAAAATAGTTCCAGACTTTGCTACTTTTTTTTAGCCATCTGTGTAAAAAAAGGAAAGAAAAAAATTACATTATTTAACATTGGCATTTTTATATTTGTAAATAGAGAACCATTCATTGTTCGTAATTCATATTTGCATGTAAAACTGACGGCACCGTGATCTCAGCTGACTACAGCTGCTGCTGTTGTTTTTAACAAAGTCTAAAACAGCGCTTGATTGCTGAAAGGCAAAGCCCGTGTGGCGCTGGCAGCCCCACAAATAACAGACACAGACACTGACAACACGAACACCGAATTTAGAGAAGTGACGCCGCACACTCATAGCCTTGATGTTAAATATGCCTGACGTTACTTAATTTATTGTGTTATCGAACAGACATAGCCAAGGTTTGCAGCTGGAGGTCTTCATCGGGGCAAAAGGACGTATCAAAGTGACGGAGTTTAAATAGATGCGGGTGGCGAGTTGATGCAGTGGTTGTACACACCCGTGCTGGTTTATGTGACTCAAGGGGACACACGGAGTGGAGCGTGGATGTGAGCCAATCTCCTTCAACCATGCACGGAAAAGGGGAATGACAGGAAAGGGTTTTCTAATTTACTGAGAAACAATGCACCGATCAGCAATGCATGCCCAAAACACGTCGTTCATTCGTCCCCTCCATAAACCAACCCAGCTGTGGACACACACACACACACACACACACACACACACACACACACACAAACACACAAACACACAAACACAAAATGACGACGATAAAATATAAGTGATCCCGCGTCGTGTCGGGGAGACTAGTGCTTTCTTCATCAAATCCTTTTATCATATATTAAGCTGTAAACCTTCAGTGCTTATTTGCAAACTGCTAACGTCACTCATGTAATGCTACTACTGAGACAAAACCTGCGATGATATAGCAAAGTTATTTTACACCGGAGATTTTGGCCAGGGACACTTTTGAAAGGGACAATGAAGTGTGGCCTAAAATTGTTGTCCTAATGATGTTTTCATGTTTACAGTTACTTATTTCATGAACTAACTTACCGTGACTTGTGGAAGAGGGGGAAAAGTCCTCTGGTTGTTCGACTGACTGGTCAGATGACTGGGAGGTTTCGTGGTGTAGAGTGGGGGAGACATCCCATCGGGTCCCGATATATCTGTGACCGATAATCGATCACAGGGAACTTTTTGGATCCCGTCAGCAGGCTGAGGTAGAGGCTCAGGGCCGACTTGGTAATGGAGTCAATGCTGCAGCGATCAGAGGATCAGAGGTTTCTCATGTTGATGAGGAACATTTCCAGGACGGTGTCTGGCTCCAGCAGATCAGCTACAAGGAGACAAAGACAGACATGTTAATTATGACATCAGATCAATTAAACCCTGAGTTCAAAGGTCAAGGCGGCTGTGCAGTCTTCACTGTAATCACCATTCTTCACAAACTTCATTTACGATCATTTAAGTCATTTGAAGTATTCTTTAAGAGTGTCAGAGTTCACTTTTGTTCTTTAACTGAGCATGTTGTAGACAAGCTCACTGTAAAAATATCTAGTGCATTAGTTCTGAGATTAATGTCTAATATATGTCTTTCTGCTACACCACTCTCACTGAAACCCTGTTCCCCTAACTTAATGTTTAAAGATATAATCTTTTCTTTCTTTCTTAATGTGTGTGTGTACCACACAAATGTAATCCATCGTTGTTACGACACTTAAACTGTATTAATTAGCTGTTTGTATGTTATACCAGATGTCAGATATTATTATTATATTATTATACTACTACGATACTATTATCACCACAAAATACTAAATTAGCAATATTATTTTCTTCTCCTTGTCTTCTCCTTCGTGCATTCCTTTTCTCTTTGTATCTCTCCTCGTTTACATACAGGTTATCTTTGTGATTTTACCATAGCGTTCATTCAGAACATGCCAGATCTTAGGTGAGGAGTAGTTTCTCGCGTCCTATGGATGGCCATTTCTCAGACTTTGGTGAATTTCGAGTGAAGATATCTACGCTTCAGATGCAGTTTCTTTGAATTACAGACTTCTCTCGGGATTCTCCGAGTTTGTTCAGCAACAAAGTTGAAAACGTTCGAGCAAAGAAGATCAAGCAAAGAGTCAATATAGAACCATAACCATGACAATCACCATCCAGCGATTCTTTCAATTTCACATAAAAATGTTTTAATTTAAACCGTGCGGTGATTAAATCAGAAAGGTTTATTATTTTTGCTTGATATATCTGAATATGTAAGTGTTAAATAATTAGTCACTAATCAATTTGTTTATAAAATAAGAATTTACTTTGGTTTTATTTTCATTTTATTTAAATTTATTTGTTATTTAAATCACATTGTTTCTTACAGATTTAAAATAGAAGTAGTTATGAATTTTCCATTATTATTATTATATTTTTTCTAGATTTAAATACTTGTGAACTAGTGAAAATGATTGAGGCAATAATTCATTGGTCAGTATAAATACATAAATAAAATCAAGAACCACTATAACAGTGGAGACTCTTCATTGTTTTTTTTCATGGACAATGCAGTAAATTGTTAAATAAAAAAAAAAATAAAAAAAATAAGACTGACATTTTCTTAACCTAAAAACACCACTTGTCAGCATCTTAGCATCTAAACCTTTGTCAATATCTTCATTTATTTATTTTTACAAAGGTTTTTGTCAGGATTTTTAGACTTAGACTTAAACTTGGACAGACTTTAATGATGCACGAGGGAAATTACTTTGTCACCGTAGCTCAGGCCGGACCCGGCCCGTTGGGTCATTTAATCCGGCCCGGCATAAATTTCTGAGTATGTCAAAAAAAGAAGCGAGTCTCTAGCTAATTTCTATTAAAAGTTGTGATTTTTTAAAATAAATACAAACCAAATGCTCCCTCCGGCCGCTAGAGGGCAGTAAATGTGTAAAAGCGCTCACGTCAAGCATGCGGCACTGACACGAGTTAGTCACAGGAAATAAACATTCGCAACGTGATGTGTTTTATAAGAGAGGTTGTGCAGTAGCAGAGTATATAGTAAAGTACAGTTACAAAAATTTAATAGTTTTCAATAAAACATGTCTGATTTGAAACTGTTCAGTTGTCACAACAGGTGCAGCACGTAAATGTAGACAGTATTAATGTTTCCAAGTGAAACTGGAAAATGTCAACTTCCAGCAGGGTCACAGTTAGGGCACTGTGGTCATTGCCTCACCTTGGATTTGAAAGGTGAGGTAGAAATAAAGATCATTATTACAAATATGAAGTTGTCGAGTACAGAGGGACAAACACAGCTGGTGTCTCATATTCAGCCTAGGAAGCAAAGATAAGGCCAATCCTGATGTGTCCTGAATCAGACATGCAAACCAATAGAACACAAGGCAGAGGGCCGTCCTGACAGCCCTTGAATCCAATATAAAGAGGTTTGTCTGATTTGTCCGGTGGAGTAATGACTCAGACTAAATCAAAAATGGCTGTCAAAATTAACACCGTTTCTAATCAATGTAATGACACTAAGGTGTCGTTTTGTGTGTTATTTCGTTTACAAATAAAAGATTTGTAACACTTCAAAATTAATAAAAGAAAAATCTAATACATACATTTTTTTACATATTTTTTTTATTTTTATTTTACCTTACTAAAAAGCAATAATAAGATAGATTTAACTTGTAGGTTACAGCATTTTGTCACTTTAAAAACAGACTACTTCAGTTGTAGAAAGTTCAAGTAAATGTTGTGTTTCTGTTTAGAACAACCGTGTCGGCCATGTTTAAGAGCACTGCCCATGGAACCCCCGTTGCTAGGCAACATGTTCAAGAGCAAACAAGTGAATGTAGCCTGAGATCAAAGGCAAAATAAGTGTGGTCACATGATCACTTAAGGGTGACATCAAAGGCAAATTGACGACATCACATGACGATCTCACACTGCAGATTTCTTTATACTAGACTGCCCGCACAGTTACTTAACATTGTTCACATTATCGACTAACGGTTAGTGAGACATAAAACTACCTGTGAGAGACCTTGACTCTACATCAGACATCTACAGACTTCAAAAAAAGCGTACGGCTAATTCTACGTTGTATTTGTTACCCGCATCAATGGCCCAAAGATACAACCCAATCAACAGACAGGAGTCTTCAATGACTCCTGAAAATAACACCCCCCCCAGATTCTTTGCCTTCACTGGGGACGAAACTGACCTGGACTTGTGCATTCAAGTGCGCGATCTGCTGCACCACGTAAATTCATTGCGCAAGCAGAACGGCCGGCTTGTCAGCGAAAAGTACAAGCTCCAAAACAACTACAGCTTCATCAAGCATGAGAATGAAAGACTGAAGGAGCTGCTGGAGAAGCAGACAAACACCACAGCACACGAGCCGATGGTCAAGACACCTCCACGGAGTCACAACACCATGCTGGACAAGCTCCAGGTGGAGGTTACTGAGCTGAAGAAGGAGCTCAGCCAGAGAGACTCACAAATCCTTCAGCTCCAGAAGGAGAAGGAGAGTTTGTCTCAGAGGACAGAGCTGCTGGCTGAGAAAGAAAAGTTAGAGGAAGAGAAGAAGTCTCTGGAGGAGGAGAAGGAAAAAGTGAGGAAGGAAAAGAGAGACCTCTCTAACGAGGAAGCAGACAGGCGTGCCCTAGAACTTGAAGAAAAGAATAAAGAAATAGAGGAGAAAAATAAAGAGCTGGACGAGACTAAGAAAGAAATGTTCAAAAATAGACGTGAGATGTGGGAGAAGACCGGTGAGATGGAGCAAAGGATGAAAGAACTGGAGAACAAGAACAAACATCTGGACGAGGCTAAGAAAGAAATGGGGAGGAAAATGAAAGATCTGAAAAACCAGAGTGAAGACGTTGAGCGAGAAAACTTACAACTGAAGGAAAACGTTAAACATCTGGAAGAGACCGTGAAACAAATGGAAAACAGAAGCGAAAAACTGACAGAGAAGAATGAGGAGTTGGAGCGGGAGAAGAACGACCTGGAGACCAACAATAAAGCAATGGCTGAGAGAAGTGAAGAACTAAACGGCAAGCTGAAAGAGCTGGAGGAGAAAAATAGAGAACTGGAAGAGAAAATGAAAGAACTGGACTCCTCCAGGAACAACGTGCAGGAGACAGGTGAGACACTGGGAGAGAGAAACAGTGATTTGGAAGAGAAGAAAAAAGACCTGGTGGAGAAAGATCTTGAAGTAAAGGAAGACACTGAGCCCCCAAAGTCAAAAAAGAAAGAAAAGAAGGGTTTCTGGAGCTGGCTGCGAAGAAAGTGCAGATCCAGCAACACGAGAGTGGACGAGGAGGCTCCTAGTTGTTCAGCTGCTCCCTCCACCTCCGCCCTCCCTCCACCCTCCATGTAACCTCCTCCTTTCATCCTTCCTCCATCTCAACCATCCTCACTTCTCTATCCTCTCCACAGTAGATCTCCATTGCCCTCCCTGCCCCACCATGACTGTCTCCCCTCCCTCTAACACACCCTCACTCCTCTTCTCTTCACCCTCCTTCCATTACTCTACTCCCCTATAGAAGTCCTCATTCCCATCTCTGTTTCCTCCTCTTATGTCCCCCCCATCTCTATTTCCTCCTCTTATGTCCCCCCCATCTCTATTTCCTCCTCTTATGTCCCCCCCATCTCTATTTCCTCCTCTTATGTCCCCCCCCCCCATTCCCATCTCTGTTTCCCCCTCTTTTATCCCCCTTCTTCACCCCAAAAGAGGAGACCCTAAAGGCATTAAATAAAGGCAAATGGACTTGTAGAATTTCTTAAAGACATTTTGCCTCTTATCCGAGTAGCTTCTTCAGTTCTGATAGACTAGTGGGAAATTGAGGTTTAAATAGGAAAACTATCTAAACCTCAATTTCCCAGTAGTTTATCAGAACTAAAGAAGCTACTGGGATAAGTGGCGAAACATCTTCAAGAAATTCTACAAGTCCATTTGCCTTTATTCTACGTCTTTTGGGTCTCCTCTTACTCCCTTCCCCTTCTTCCCCTTCTTCCCCTTCTTCACCCCCTTTTCCTTGTGGGTTTGCCCCGGGTTACCCCGGTTAGTCCCACACTGGGTCTCCTCTTACTCCCTTCCCCTTCTTCCCCTCTTAGTCCCTTCCCCTTCTTACCCCTTCTTCCCCCCCCCCTTTCCTTGTGGGTTTTCCCCGGGTTACTCCGGTTTGTCCCACACTGGGTCCCCTTCTTCCCCTCTTAGTCCCTTCCCCTTCTTACCCCTTCTTCCCCTTCTTACCCCTTCTTCCCCTCCCTCCCCCCCCCCCCCCCCCCCCCTTCCTTGTGGGTTTTCCCCGGGTTACCCCGGTTTGTCCCACAATTACCTTTAAAAAAAAAAAAAAAAAAAAAAAAAAAAAAATGTGTTTCTGCTTTTCATTTATTTTTAGTCTGTCATGTTATTTACAATTTTGTCATGTTATACAAACAATCCTTTTCAATGTGTGAATGTGTGTGTTTCACTATCTATTAAGAGCAAAATACAACTGCAACACATTACAGGAGTTCTCACAACAACAACTTCATGTTAATACATTTTAATTGTCCAATTAGTCAGTGGGGTAAGAGTTTCATGTTGTTTCTTATAAGGCTGTCACTTCTGTCTATTCAGTATGACATCTGAGGGCTCCAGTGCAGTGGCTGGAAAACTACCAAGCAAACTGACTAAGAGGGTTCACGTTTCTGTGCAGGATTATCTCATCTATTTTTGAGCTTTTCTTGAAAGAATGGTACAGATGAGATGAATTTTACAATGCACACATTGTAAAAAAATGTCTGTGAACATCAAAAAACAGTACACGGAAAAACACATGACAAAGAAGCTGTTGGAATAATTATGATTTGTCCCCAAAAATAATATCAATATTAATAGAAATGAATGAGTCATTGAATCCATCATATACAGGTTTGTCCAGTGAAGTAATACAATTTGACAATATCTCAAAATAGCATCTTCAGCATCTTAGCATCTAAACCTTTGTCAATATCTTTATTTATTTATTTTTACAAAGGTTTTTGTCAGGATTTTTAGACTTAGACTTAAACTTGGACAGACTTTAATGATGCACGAGGGAAATTACTTTGTCACCGTAGCTCAGGCATGTCAAACATACGGCCCGCGGGCCGGACCCGGCCCGTTGGGTCATTTAATCCGGCCCGGCATAAATTTCTGAGTATGTCAAAAAAAGAAGCGAGTCTCTAGCTAATTTCTATTAAAAGTTGTGATTTTTTAAAATAAATACAAACCAAATGCTCCCTCCGGCCGCTAGAGGGCAGTAAATGTGTAAAAGCGCTCACGTCAAGCATGCGGCACTGACACGAGTTAGTCACAGGAAATAAACATTCGCAACATGATGTGTTTTATAAGAGAGGTTGTGCAGTAGCAGAGTATATAGTAAAGTACAGTTACAAAAATTTAATAGTTTTCAAAAAAACATGTCTGATTTGAAACTGTTCAGTTGTCACAACAGGTACAGCACGTAAATGTAGACAGTATTAATGTTTCCAAGTGAAACTGGAAAATGTCAACTTCCAGCAGGGTCACAGTTAGGGCACTGTGGTCATTGCCTCACCTTGGATTTGAAAGGTGAGGTAGAAATAAAGATCATTATTACAAATATGAAGTTGTCGAGTACAGAGGGACAAACACAGCTGGTGTCTCATATTCAGCCTAGGAAGCAAAGATAAGGCCAATCCTGATGTGTCCTGAATCAGACATGCAAACCAATAGAACACAAGGCAGAGGGCCGTCCTGACAGCCCTTGAATCCAATATAAAGAGGTTTGTCTGATTTGTCCGGTGGAGTAATGACTCAGACTAAATCAAAAATGGCTGTCAAAATTAACACCGTTTCTAATCAATGTAATGACACTAAGGTGTCGTTTTGTGTGTTATTTCGTTTACAAATAAAAGATTTGTAACACTTCAAAAATTAATAAAAGAAAAATCTAATACATACATTTTTTTACATATTTTTTTTATTTTTATTTTACCTTACTAAAAAGCAATAATAAGATAGATTTAACTTGTAGGTTACAGCATTTTGTCACTTTAAAACAGACTACTTCAGTTGTAGAAAGTTCAAGTAAATGTTGTGTTTCTGTTTAGAACAACCGTGTCGGCCATGTTTAAGAGCACTGCCCATGGAACCCCCGTTGCTAGGCAACATGTTCAAGAGCAAACAAGTGAATGTAGCCTGAGATCAAAGGCAAAATAAGTGTGGTCACATGATCACTTAAGGGTGACATCAAAGGCAAATTGACGACATCACATGACGATCTCACACTGCAGATTTCTTTATACTAGACTGCCCGCACAGTTACTTAACATTGTTCACATTATCGACTAACGGTTAGTGAGACATAAAACTACCTGTGAGAGACCTTGACTCTACATCAGACATCTACAGACTTCAAAAAAAGCGTACGGCTAATTCTACGTTGTATTTGTTACCCGCATCAATGGCCCAAAGATACAACCCAATCAACAGACAGGAGTCTTCAATGACTCCTGAAAATAACACCCCCCCCAGATTCTTTGCCTTCACTGGGGACGAAACTGACCTGGACTTGTGCATTCAAGTGCGCGATCTGCTGCACCACGTAAATTCATTGCGCAAGCAGAACGGCCGGCTTGTCAGCGAAAAGTACAAGCTCCAAAACAACTACAGCTTCATCAAGCATGAGAATGAAAGACTGAAGGAGCTGCTGGAGAAGCAGACAAACACCACAGCACACGAGCCGATGGTCAAGACACCTCCACGGAGTCACAACACCATGCTGGACAAGCTCCAGGTGGAGGTTACTGAGCTGAAGAAGGAGCTCAGCCAGAGAGACTCACAAATCCTTCAGCTCCAGAAGGAGAAGGAGAGTTTGTCTCAGAGGACAGAGCTGCTGGCTGAGAAAGAAAAGTTAGAGGAAGAGAAGAAGTCTCTGGAGGAGGAGAAGGAAAAAGTGAGGAAGGAAAAGAGAGACCCTCTTAACGAGGAAGCAGACAGGCGTGCCCTAGAACTTGAAGAAAAGAATAAAGAAATAGAGGAGAAAAATAAAGAGCTGGACGAGACTAAGAAAGAAATGTTCAAAAATAGACGTGAGATGTGGGAGAAGACCGGTGAGATGGAGCAAAGGATGAAAGAACTGGAGAACAAGAACAAACATCTGGACGAGGCTAAGAAAGAAATGGGGAGGAAAATGAAAGATCTGAAAAACCAGAGTGAAGACGTTGAGCGAGAAAACTTACAACTGAAGGAAAACGTTAAACATCTGGAAGAGACCGTGAAACAAATGGAAAACAGAAGCGAAAAACTGACAGAGAAGAATGAGGAGTTGGAGCGGGAGAAGAACGACCTGGAGACCAACAATAAAGCAATGGCTGAGAGAAGTGAAGAACTAAACGGCAAGCTGAAAGAGCTGGAGGAGAAAAATAGAGAACTGGAAGAGAAAATGAAAGAACTGGACTCCTCCAGGAACAACGTGCAGGAGACAGGTGAGACACTGGGAGAGAGAAACAGTGATTTGGAAGAGAAGAAAAAAGACCTGGTGGAGAAAGATCTTGAAGTAAAGGAAGACACTGAGCCCCCAAAGTCAAAAAAGAAAGAAAAGAAGGGTTTCTGGAGCTGGCTGCGAAGAAAGTGCAGATCCAGCAACACGAGAGTGGACGAGGAGGCTCCTAGTTGTTCAGCTGCTCCCTCCACCTCCGCCCTCCCTCCACCCTCCATGTAACCTCCTCCTTTCATCCTTCCTCCATCTCAACCATCCTCACTTCTCTATCCTCTCCACAGTAGATCTCCATTGCCCTCCCTGCCCCACCATGACTGTCTCCCCTCCCTCTAACACACCCTCACTCCTCTTCTCTTCACCCTCCTTCCATTACTCTACTCCCCTATAGAAGTCCTCATTCCCATCTCTGTTTCCTCCTCTTATGTCCCCCCCATCTCTATTTCCTCCTCTTATGTCCCCCCCATCTCTATTTCCTCCTCTTATGTCCCCCCTCTATTCCTCTCTATGCCCCCCCCCCCATTCCCATCTCTGTTTCCCCCTCTTTTATCCCCCTTCTTCACCCCAAAAGAGGAGACCCTAAAGGCATTAAATAAAGGCAAATGGACTTGTAGAATTTCTTAAAGACATTTTGCCTCTTATCCGAGTAGCTTCTTCAGTTCTGATAGACTAGTGGGAAATTGAGGTTTAAATAGGAAAACTATCTAAACCTCAATTTCCCAGTAGTTTATCAGAACTAAAGAAGCTACTGGGATAAGTGGCGAAACATCTTCAAGAAATTCTACAAGTCCATTTGCCTTTATTCTACGTCTTTTGGGTCTCCTCTTACTCCCTTCCCCTTCTTCCCCTTCTTCCCCTTCTCCCCCCCCCCTTTCCTTGTGGGTTTGCCCCGGGTTACCCCGGTTAATGTCCCTACATCTCTTTCTACCCTCTTAGTCCTTCCCTTCCCCTTCCTTCCCCTCTTACCTTCCCTTCTCCCCTTCTTCTTACCCCCTTCTTCCCCTCCCCCCCCCTTTCCTTGTGGGTTTTCCCCGGGTTACTCCGGTTTGTCCCACACTGGGTCCCCTTCTTACCCTCTTAGTCCCTTCCCCTTCTTACCCCTTCTTCCCCTTCTTCCCCTTCTCCCCCCCCCCCCCCTTCCTTGTGGGTTTTCCCCGGGTTACCCCGGTTTGTCCCACAATTACCTTTAAAAAAAAAAAAAAAAAAAAAATGTGTTTCTGCTTTTCATTTATTTTTAGTCTGTCATGTTATTTACAATTTTGTCATGTTATACAAACAATCCTTTTCAATGTGTGAATGTGTGTGTTTCACTATCTATTAAGAGCAAAATACAACTGCAACACATTACAGAGTTCTCACAACAACAACTTCATGTTAATACATTTTAATTGTCCAATTAGTCAGTGGGGTAAGAGTTTCATGTTGTTTCTTATAAGGCTGTCACTTCTGTCTATTCAGTATGACATCTGAGGGCTCCAGTGCAGTGGCTGGAAAACTACCAAGCACACTGACTAAGAGGGTTCACGTTTCCGTGCAGGATTATCTCATCTATTTTTGAGCTTTTCTTGAAAGAATGGTACAGATGAGATGAATTTTACAATGCACACATTGTAAAAAAATGTCTGTGAACATCAAAAAACAGTACACGGAAAAACACATGACAAAGAAGCTGTTGGAATAATTATGATTTGTCCCCAAAAATAATATCAATATTAATAGAAATGAATGAGTCATTGAATCCATCATATACAGGTTTGTCCAGTGAAGTAATACAATTTGACAATATCTCAAAATAGCATCTTCAGCATCTTAGCATCTAAACCTTTGTCAATATCTTTATTTATTTATTTTTACAAAGGTTTTTGTCAGGATTTTTAGACTTAGACTTAAACTTGGACAGACTTTAATGATGCACGAGGGAAATTACTTTGTCACCGTAGCTCAGGCATGTCAAACATACGGCCCGCGGGCCGGACCCGGTCATTTAATCCGGCCCGGCATAAATTTCTGAGTATGTCAGAAAAAGAAGCGAGTCTCTAGCTAATTTCTATTAAAAGTTGTGATTTTTTAAAATAAATACAAACCAAATGCTCCCTCCGGCCGCTAGAGGGCAGTAAATGTGTAAAAGCGCTCACGTCAGCATGCGGCACTGACACGAGTTAGTCACAGGAAATAAACATTCGCAACGTGATGTGTCCAAGTAAAAATAAACCGGCAATCTTGCTTCACCATTCACCACTACTAAACAAGTTATCGGTCAACACACCCTTCCCAAAATGGCACTGTCAAAAAAAAGAAGAGTGGACACGGAGTGCAGAGTTTTCCAGGAGAAATGGACCGGGAAGTATTTATTCACAGAAGTGAATGCAAAACCAGTGTGCTTGGTATGTAATCAGCAAGTTGCAGTGTTCAAAGAGTTTAATATTCGGCGCCACTCATCATAAAGACAAGTATGTCATATTAAAGACAATTAATATTGTGCAGTATATTCTCAGCCTCAGTAGGCCCAGCCTAGTAGTTTGATCTGATGTAGTCTAATCCTATTGCCCATGCACTGCTATAACTTTTTTATTTTATTTATTTTATTTCATTTTGTATTTCTTTTTTTATTTATTTCAAAGCAGTATGACAATTAAGGCGAAAATATTTTTTTTTTATAGCTCCCACTTGAGTTTGTTTAGTGTGGTGAGTTGGTTCAGGTGTAAAACTGCATTCACTCAACTGTTAAAATAAACCAGTTGTGAACACATTCACGGCCAAACATGAAAAATATTTTTTTTCCCATTGTTTTTGAATAAATGTGTTGTGCTCAGAAAAGATCCCTTGTCATCCGTGATTATAATATGTAGGGTAGGCTACAAATGTAGGCTGAATGATAAAGCATAGTACTGAAAAACAAAGCTAAATATTTGGAGTTGACATTCTTTTACTGATCCGGCCCACCTGAGAACAGAAAGTCTGAATCCAGCCCCAGAGCCAAACTGAGTTTGACATGCCTGCCGTAGCTTCTTGCACATAAAACACTCAAAAAAAAAACACAAGACAGGAAAAAAGATTAGACAAAAGTAAAATTAAAACAAACTGATCAAAAACATGTACAGAATTAGCATGAACATTAGCAAAACAGTGTCAAGGTGACATTATTTGTACTATTTATTCTGCTTAAAGCACTTTCTTCTTAGATATTGATTAGCATCTAATCTAAGAATTTAATGTGCTGATCAGTTATTTCAGCTTTCTCTTCTCTTGTTGTTTGGCCAGGGACAGATAGTTGAGGCCTGTTCCAAGGCCAAGTGGAGGTGGAGAAACGTTAATGTGACATAGGGGAATTTATTAATTGTTATTGTTAGTACCGTGTTGTTTAACGATATGTTTTTCAGTGATTTTACTGTTGTTAAGTGAAATAGCAGCTGCCAGGATGCTATGTTCCATGGAAACAATTGCAAGGCGGAGGAGAACTTGCATTCTGCATGTCAATATTCCCATGGAGCAGGTCTGTCAGGATTGGAGGAGGTCATAAAGGTGAGGACCCAAGTGCAGGACTGACGATGAGGCCAGGTTTCAATCAAAAATGTATTTAATGGAAACAGAAATCCAACAGAAGGCGAGGCAGACAGGCAGGTACATCCAAAGACTAAAAATAAAGTCCAGAAACATGATACTGAAACAGGAGAAACACGTCAGCAGGTAATATAAGGTAGGTAACACAACAACACGACAGAGAACAAAGGAAAAGGCAGGGATATATATACACAAGAGGGCTCAGGGCTGATAAGACACAGGTGAGAGCATGAGGGCAATTACAGCAGGTGAGACAAATTAACAATCAAGGGAAAACACAAGGAAGCACAAGACAGGAAATCCAGAACTTAACAAACTAAAACAGGAAATCCAAAACAGCATATGAACAGCCATCAAGACAGAAACACAAGGACGCGCGAGAAACAGGAAACTAAGAAACTTGACAGAATAAAACAGGAAACACAAGACAGAACCATGACAAGGTCACCTCAAAGGCTGGTACTACTTATCTCATGGTTGCCACAGAGGCAGGCAGGAAGTGTGATCACCTTGTGCATGTAATGACCCTGGGGTCAACCCTCCGCCAGGCACTAGAAAGTAGTTATGGTGACATGGCAGCGTCAGAGTAGCAACATGACAGGGACAACAGCAGCCCAGTCTGTCAGTCCTTCGTATCCTGAGCCCATGAGTGGCTGCGATCAAATGTGTGGATGTAAGTTTGAAGGGTGTCTTCTCCCAACTGTTGTTTTGAGATCTCTCCTCAGGTGTTCTATGGGACTTGGATATAGACTTGATGGTCACTTTAGGACTTTGATTTTATCAGTGTTTAGATTTCATGATGCCATGTACACAGACAAGATCTCTAGTGCTTAAAGTAGTAACCTCAAATTAGCCTACGTTTAGTTCACCCCACCTGTGAACCTGTGAATATTTGTACTGACTGTGTACTTTCTTGAAAAAGTTCAAGGATGCCAGTTTTTTCATCCATGACTTGATAATTTACAACTACTTTTTTGAACTAAACAACACTTTCTCTTATTTTCACCTTCACCTCTTCTGAGAGAGATCCTGGTTAACCAACAAATTACAATAGACCAACAAAAGAATATAATTCGGATGATACCGGATATGAAAAGAGCCACCAGTGGAGTTGCAGGGATTCCCACCACTCATGTGGCCTACTTCCTCTTGGACTATGGGCCAGGGCCCTGTACACCCTGGAGAGAGATTTAGAAAGTCAACCAGACCTCTGTCATGAACTGGTGAGCTGCGTTTGATTTTTATTTGTTTATTTATTTTTTCCAATTGACAGTAATGCCGAATGGGTGATGAAAAATGGGACTCACTTATTTTGAATTCTTAATTATTTATTTTTTTGCTTCATAGGTCATCACACTTGGCTTGGCAGGGGGGACAACCAACAGTCAAGGACACTGTGTGGCGCATTCTAAAACAAGACATAAAAAATGAGCTCGCCAAGAAAATCTCCTGGCGTGGCCTGAATGGGAAGGTCGCGTTTGGCAAATTGCTATTTAGAGCAGTTGTGACAGGTATGGATTATCCTGCACCCATGTTGACTCAGATTTTATTTATTTATTTATTAAGTAGAATTAAATCTTCCACATGCTCATGGCCTCTGTATAGTGATCATGATGTAAATAGGACAAGCTGTTTGCCATGCTACTTGACCCAGATTAAGTTTTTCTGATGATTTTTTTTCTTTTATTTGTTGTTATGCCCAAATTTGGGCAAAAATTATTTGCTACCTGGGAAACTCCATTTTGTTGCTCTGTACCTATACACGAGTTTAAGAATAAAGTTGTATCTAATCTACTGAGTAAAGTGTAAACTAAGTAAAATAATTGAAATCACATCAAATTAGGACAAATTGAATAACAGATGAATTAAAACCTGTCTGGCGTGTGGTGTCCATCATTTCTGCGTTCATGGCCTACATCACTGTGACCTCATGGCGTTAGCTGGAGGCAGAACAGAGGGAAGCCTGACAGTAAGTAGAGGCGAACACTGTCACTTTCAACCATGGAAATGTGGTCTTGCTGTATTTTTGGCTACTAAAACCGAAAAATCAAAAACACTAACTTGAAGTTTTATCACACACCAGCTACCGTCAATCATAGACAACTTTGGTTTGGCTTTAGCAATTAAAAGAAAGGATTGTAATGAGGCAATCAACAACATGCACACCTAATTTCAGGTCAGATTAATATTTAATTCATCATCAGTTTCAACCTGGAAAACGTTATGGGTTAGATTAAATTACGACTGAAATTATGTTAACTTAAACCTCATTTAGGGGATTCTTGTTACATGTTGACACTAATGCTAATCACTAGGTTGCGTGTTTCAGGGGTGTCAAAGCAGAAGTTGCATTTGCTATTTTACCCTCCACAGTGGTTGAAACAATTGTTTCATTGGTGTCCAAGCAGAAATTGCAACATTACTTTCCGCAGTGGTTCCATTTACGTCTTGTAATATCTTTGTTGGAGAGGCTTTACTTCATAAGGACAGACCAGACTTCATCCCCTCTGTGTCCTCCTTCAGTCAAATTATCCATCCAGGGAGTGAGAGTGTGGAGGTCAGTTAATGTAGTCCCATCTTTTAAACTTTTAAAAATAACACTCACGGTCTCTGGGAATGAGTGTAGTATATTCTCTAAAATATGCGTCTTGTATATTCTTGCCAAATCAGTCCAAAATATGCTAACTGCTGTTTACAGGCTAAAGTGTTTGAGATGTTGCATCCAGTTAAGCCCCGCCCCTCAGAAAATGTCAGATTGTTTACAAAACTTGAAGGGGTGTCAACAAAAAACGTGGATGTTTTGCATCCATTTAAGCCCCGCCCCTCAAAAAACGTTTCACACTCCAGAATTTAAACAGACAGTTGATTTATGAGTAATATGAATAGATAAATAATTAATCTGTAACTACAAAAGTCAGAATTCTGAAATTAAAGTCAGAACTAAAAAGAAATAATAATAATTTCCTCTAACTACATTTTTTCCCAGTGAACCTAATCCCCCTAAAAGGATGGTACGTGGCCGACTGGTATTGGCTAAGAACACGTTTTCATGCAAATTGTGAGGTCAAACATTGTGACTTGTTCTACTCTGATGTAACTAAAATAATTAATTAATAGTTGTGTTCCATTCAGATACAGTGATAAATTGCCATATAATGCAGGTTTATTTTTAATCCAATGACGCGTATGTCAGTGTGGCTTTACTGTAAAGCTTGTTAATGAAAACTTTTTGGTTAGAAGAGGAGGAGATGCGAACTATGAAAACGGCGCTTCGCGACTTTTAATTTGAAAAGCGTCCCGGGAAGTGGGCCACGCTCGATGAAAGCAAACAGCACCGAGCCTCTCGCCGTAGCTCGTCTGTTTGTGTCTGAGCTGCAGAGGTGTGTTTGATGACGAATCTGCCAACAGATACAAGTGACGGTGCGGTAATACCTCTGCGGCGGACCAGATCTGCCTGTTGAACCACACCTAGGAGTTTGGTCGGGCCAAAGCCTGGTGTATTTTGTGACAGGTGAGTTAACTTTTTTTCTGTTTAGACATCCAATGTTGCGCAGCTACAGATTCTAATTGTGAACACGTCGGTGGTCCTGCGAGTGTGACCGTGTCCGCTAATGTGGACGGATGGATTTAGATGAGCAGATGTCTAACGCTGACCACCGTGTTTTTAGTCTGGCTCAGTCACAGGATGACTGCATCCCAGTGACAGGTGCTACTAGCTAGCTGAGCACCTTGTGTCCCCCCACTGACCTTAGCACAATATGTTATGTTAGTTAATATTCTGACACAGTAGCTTCACTCTTGAAGTTGTGTATTTGCGTTGAAACGTATTGTTATGTGTAACACGTAAAAGTCGCAGTGCACGTATAAGAAAAGTTATTTTTTTAAGACTGTTTTCATGTATGTTCAAACTGCTTGTGAGTTGCTCAAAGCTGGTTCATATCAAACATAAACATGGTTAGCCTCTTGTGGCTAGTTAGCTTTTGAACCTAACTTAACTCTATTTTTTTAGCCAAGTTAAGGAAGCAATAGCCTTTGATTTAAGAAGAGAGTGTGCAGTTACCGAAAACCGTGTTGTGATTTGCGAGGGCAGCAATACCCTAGAAATAGGCTTTAGACGCTATCTGATGACACAGCTTAGCAAGGCACAGTTGTGGGTATCATTTCCATCTTTGTGACGCAATACAAAACAGAACTTTTTTGGTGTAGTTTATTTTGTAACACAGACATTGAAAAGACACAACACGGAGAATACTAAATTAAATATGGTTAAAGGGAATAAAATGTTTTTTGTCCTTCTCTGTGCCTAGTCAAATGAATTGATCAGAATAAGATTTATGACCAACAATGCTCACAAATATGAGGAACTATCTTCATGAAGAAAACTGTATTCAGAATTAGTTTAAAAGAAAAGTGTAAGAGTTGTTGATATGATTGTGAAAGTTCGCTTGTAGTGAATGAATTGTTAACTCTGATTAACAGAAAGGCTTTTGTCTTTAATTCAGTTCAGTTGAACAGCACCACAGACTACACCCTTATAAGAGTCATGAATGGGGATTTAGTGCAGGACTGTTAAATACATTTGTTTTTTTCTACTGTTCCTAATGAACTGGTAAGGGAGTGTATAAATATGACTTGTTTTTCTCTTATCAAATTAAGGAAGTTCAAGTTAAAATAGCTGTGGAAAGACAAGTGGCTATAATTAAAGAGCTGAATTATTCTGAATATTTTTCTCAAGTGTGCTTTGGTTATGTGCCCAGTGGAAGGGATTGATGCCTGTCTAATTCAAGTCTGTTTAATCTCCAAGGGGTTGATTATGGCTCTGTCATTCCTTTTGGTCCTGGCTGCCACTGTGATTCTTATCAGACCTGAGACACCTGTGACTAAGGTAGTAAATGGGTGTCACACCAAGCCAAAAGGCCAGCATGGTCTTGTTTCGCTGACTTGCTCACCTGTGCCGTTTCTGCTCGCAGGCTCTGCACCAGAACTCGCTCGAGTGCTGTGGCGAGAAGCAGAGAACCAACGGTTCATGTTCCAACGACACTCACTGTGAACCAGGTAACATGGGATATACCGGTGACCTTTTATGACCCCACCATTATCACCAGTATGAGATCAGTCAAAGGCTGTTGAAAACACTGAGTGTAGAGCTGCACCTCAGTAGAGTTCAGATTTAGTCCTACAGTATAATTTAAATGAGCAACAAGGCCTTTCATGGTCCATGTGAGATGTTCAGTCCAGTTTTAAACTATTCACATTATTCCCTGTATTTGATAATTATTAATAGATGGATGCAGCTGTTCCTCATACTGACGGCCAGTGTGACTGACTCCTCAGACTTCTGTGTTTGCCACGTTACTATGCTATCAAACTTTGAACTAGTGTGCTCATTCTCATACAGCATGGTTTCCTTTAATAATAGATTTGCCAGTTTATTAGTATTGTGAGTGTAATACAACAACTAGCAACAATAGAGGAAGTGGGATCAGATTTAAAATGATACGACTGCTTAATGTAGTTGATTTATTCCACAGTTTGATATCAAGTTACATGAACAGAAATACAGGTTCTACATGCTTCCGCAAACACATAATGACATATTAACACTGACGAAGTGAATTTTAGGGGAGACATGCGTAACAGTTGCCTTGTGCTTTGCTGTATGTGCTTACTTACAAACCACTATGTATTGTTTGTGTTGTACGTGGTAACTTTATCCTTTTAAATACGTAGAAATGAAAGTACCATAATTGAAAATTGTTGAATACACGGATTCACTGATGATGAATGAGGTACATAATATACAGTGTAGAATATATTAATCTATTCTAGATCTAGAGCTGCTGGTTTGTTTATGGACTGAAATGTAATATTATGATTTGTCTTTCCTCATAGATATTTCAAGAATAAATTAACCTTTTGTTGGTACATATCCAAAAATAGTGTGCAGTACACTGTATCTCTTGATTTCCTCAGGATGCTTCTTGCGCGTCCTTGAGAACAGCAACACTGTCTGCATATTCTGCGACTCAGCGGCTGTGGATTTGGAGAACATAACAGTCTGCACCTACAGTAAGGTTTCTAAGAGAGTTTTTAAGTCGACAGAAATCAGAATGTTGAATTGTGTTGGTTAACTTGTCTCTGTTTTGTTCTTTCCAGACTACACAGTGGAGCGTAAAAACCACACAACTGTAACTACTGTCATTCCTAAAATTGGTAAGATGTGAGCAGTCATTGCAGATTTATTACTATTCACATCACATTAGGTGTCTGTATTTCTGTGCGTTGTTTTTAAGCACGTGCCTTAACAGCATTAGCATTATCTTGTTTGGTCCAGTTTTGATGCTGTCGTCCTTGATGCCTGTGTTGTGTGTTGTGTTTTGTTGCAGGAGGCCCCGGTGTGGCAGCTTCTCTTCTTCTGGGAACACTGCTGATCAGCCTGTTCCTGATCCTCTCTGTTGCCTCCTTTTTCTACCTCAAACGCTCCAACCGGCTCCCGAGCATCTTCTACCGCCGCAACAAGGGTGAGCACTGCACAGCTCTGACACGCTGAGGAGACACGTAACTCCTATTGTCCCTCCACATGAACCAAATCCTTTATAATGAATGAAGCGTCAAAGTGACTGTAGTAAGATGCAAAACGCAGTGTTGCTGCTTCGATTTATTGAAATAACTTTATGTTTTTGTCTGCCTGTCTGCTTTTACAGCCTTCATATTCCAACCAAGTGAGACAGTAAGTATGTTGTATTGTGTTGTAGCTAATCAAACACCCTTTCAGTCTGTGTGTAGAGACTGTAAAATATTTTATTTGCTGCAATGAATAATTTTACAACAATACAGCCTAATGATGCTTAAAACTTTTTTTTTTTTTTTTTTTACCACCTTCTAGGCTGTTATGATCCCTTCCTCGTCAGGTAAGACGACTTTAGTGTTTTACTGTGTGAACTACCTGGTTTGAAACTCCTGCTAAACGGGTTGTGGTGTTAGGTGGAGCTAGTGGAGCAGAGTATTTTTTTTTGAGGAGTGCTGCAGTCCTGAGTCCTGACCACTGCTGCAATAATAACGTTTGTTAGTTTAGGTTAGTTTGACAGATATGCTCACGTATGCTTAGTGATTGGTACAAAAAACATAAGAATTTAAATAAAGAATACAATAGTGCATTACTGTAACATAGACACAGGTTGGGTGTGTGACTAACTTACATGTAAGGTATAGTGAATTAGTGGGGTGGTTATTCATGAGTCCAGTTGTGCATGAGAAGAAACAGTTTTTGTAGCAGGAGGTTTTTGTCCAGCATGTTCAGCAGCCTCCTGCCAGAGGGAAGTGACTTGGTTAGTTTGTGTCCATGGTGAGGGGGGGCCAGCAGCAACCGGTCCTGCCAGACAGGCTTCAGAGAGTCGCCCTCTCAGCAGAGCGAATGATGGACTCTTGATACTCCTGCAGAATTTAGCATTTCTTTCTTTCTTTCTTTCTTTTTTTTTTTCAAGTGAGGAAGCCAAGATATGTCCGAAGGGAGCGGCCCTCGGCGACGTCAACGATGAACCGTGCCACCATACCCACAGAGTCCACGACCCAGGTCTACAATGTGTAGGGAGGAGGGTTGGAGGGGGCTCAGGTGCAGAGAGGACGGAGAGCTCAGAAACGAGGTTAGATTTTTGTTAGTTTCAGAATAATCGACAAAGGCCTGGACAGCGTGCGCGAGCATCTGCGGTTGCCTCGTCTGTATTTAATAAGAGTTTAAAAAGTATCCAGAAACCAACCTGTCAATCTCCTGCTCCGAACTGTCTGTGATCATTTAGCTTTTCTTTGAAAAGGAGCACATTTGTGTTTATTTCCCGGGATAAACAGTTTGCTTCTCTGTGGTCTGTGTAAAAACTGACGGGTTGGGTTATATTTTCTGTCATTTTTTGCGATGAATGAAAGTCCCTCAATGAGTGGAAACACTGACAATAAGAAGTCTTACTAGTTTGAACATGTGGACCTGTCTGTAATAGGAATAGTTTGAGAGTTAGATGAGAAGATCAATATCACTCTCATGCCTCTGTGTAAATTGTGAAGGCAAAAGCCAAACGTTACTGAGCTTATGACAAAAATTACAAATAAGGAAACGGGTCCTCTGGCTCTGTCCAGTCTGGGCAGCATATTTTTGTGACCTTTACACAGAACCTGTCTGACTGTTTCCTCATTCCCAACTAAAAAAGACAAATGGAGCCAGTGACCAAGTTCAGCAGCTGTGATTGTTTTTGGGCATAAAGTGAGAGCACAGTAACATCTGATGGGTTTTTACATGTGTGTTATTTATTTCCATTTTGTAACCATGCACTGAGTTTTACTTCTTCGAATCAACGATGTGTCTAATAGCATTCGAGTTCTTCTAGTGGACCGGGATGTTTTAGGGGGAGCTACCGTGGGCACTGTACTGACGATTGTTTGTTTGATTGTGTTTTCCTTCTCGCCATCGTATTTATTATGTTTGTGATCAGCCGAGGTGAATGTATTTTCATAATTGTCATGTATCGCACTCCTTGTGCGTTCGGTCCTGAAAGCAGAAATTCAGAAAATAATTTTTAGTAAAACGTTACGTGATCCAGCATTTAAAATAACCAACACTGTTCCATGAAGTTCATTTTAAATTCCAAGACCTTGCGCACTTTATTCCTCTCAGGTCTTCAGCTAACGTTGGACCTTCATTTCGGAAAAAAAAATACTCAAAATAGGTCGTTGCCATGAGATTTTGTTGTTGTTGTTGTGTAGGCAGCAACATTATAGTTGCTTTGTGATCGTTACTTGACTACTGTTACCATTGCCAAATGTTTTGAACAAAAACTGGCCGTTACTGTATGCCATTACTGTGATAACTGTGCCATTATGAGCTTTAAATGCAGCCGGGAGGAGTTTAATCATGATGTATCTGTGGTGAATTATTGGGTATTTTGACTTATATCCAGTGGCCTTTACTGTATCAACAACTCTAAACCTTATTAACCAAGTTATCCGAGCTTTTTTGCTACATGGTGTTTCATTTTAACATCATTTTTTATTTTTATGTTTGTATCATGACAACACTACGGCTGAAAAAAGCCATTTCCATCTCCAGCATATGTGGAGCCATCTAAAGTTGAACATCAGAAAAGATCATTCCATGACTATTCCCCTTTTTTTCCTTTATGTGTTTACCGTTGTAAAGACCACCATAAGCTGAATACATGTACATATTGTTTTATACAAATGCTTTTGTAATGATGTACATATTCTAGTTTCAGTGCCATAAAGAAAGTTCAGAAGATGTATGTATTGTTTGCAGAAATAAAGCACCTTTCCATAATGTGGTGTGTATTTGTAAAAGCTTAAATCACAGACATAATCTATCTACAAAAAAATATCCAATGACTAAGTTAAGTGTTTTAATTTAGTAATTTGTAAATATCTGATCAGTAATTTTCACCACCAAAGCAAAGGAAATACAGTACAGTAAACCCAGAAGTTTACATACAAAATATAATATAATATATATACCTTTTTTTTTCTTACCATCTAATATTAAATCAGATTAAACTTTTCCTGTTTTTGGTCAGGTAGAATTACCAACATTATTTCTATTTGCTAAATGCCAGAATAATGAGAACATTATTATTATTAATGTTTTTTGTTTTTTTTTGACATTTTTCACTACTTTATTCAAGTCAGAAGTTTACACACATTAAGATTACTATGCCTTTAAACAATTTAGGAAAGCCCAGATGATGATGTCATGTCTTTGGAAGCCTCTGATAGGTTTATTGACAATATTTGAGTTGATTAGAGGCACACCTGTGGGTGTATTTTAAGGCACACCTGAAACACACTACTTCTTTGTGTAACATCATGGGAAGATCAGAAGAAATCAGCCAAGATATCAGGAAGAGAAGAAGAAGCCATTACTCCAGAAGAAACATAATTCTGATGAAACTAGAATTGAGCTTTATAATAATGACCATCGTTACATTTAGAGGAAAAAGCTTGCAAACCTGAGAACACCATCCCAACTGTGAAATATGGGGGTGGCAGCATCATGTTGCGGGGTTGTTTTGCCGCAGGAGGGACTGGTGCACTTAACAAAATAAATGGCATCATGAGGAAAGAACATTATGTGGATATACTGAAGCAACATCTGAAGACATCAGCCAGGAAGTTAAAGCTCAGGCGCAAATGGGTTTTTCCAAATGGACAATGACCCTAAGCATGCCGCCAAACTGGTTACAAAGTGGCTTAAGGATAACAAAGTCAATGTTTTGGAGTAGCCACAAAGCCCTGATCTCAATCCTGTTGATAATTTATGAGCAGAGCTGAAAAGGCATGAGAGAGCAAGGCGGCCTACAGACTCGGCTCAGTTTCACCAGGTCTGTCAGGAGGAATGGGCCAAAATTCCTGCAAACTATTGTGAGAAGCTTGTGGAAGCATATCCAAAACATTTGACCCAAGTCATACAGTGTAAAGGCAACGCTACCAAATACTAATGAAATGTATGTAAACTTCTGACACTCAAGAAAGTAATAATAAATAGTCTAAAAAATGATCTCTCTTATTATTCTGGCATTTAGCAAATAGAAATAATTTTGGTAATCCTAAATGACCAAAAACAGGAAAAGTTTAATCTGATTTAATGGTAGATGGTGAGAAAAAAAAAAAGACATGTGCCTTTTTATATAGTGTATGTAAACCTCTGGTTTCAACTGTAAATAGAGAAAAACACACAAAAAAAATAATATTAAATTTCATTGAACTGCTAAAAGCACAAAATTGGAAGTAAAGACAAAACAATTTAATTTTAGGTAATTTTAATGGAATTTTTTTTAGGAGGGTTGGTATTTAGGAACTGAAATGTCACGGCTCGAGGTAGTGGAGGGAAGGACGTTGGCACCAGCAGCTACATGTGACAGGACATACTACTCTATTTATAACAGCTGAGTGCAAGAGCCCAGTCTGACATATGCAAGGACAGATGGACATCATAACTGAAATGTCCCTGCAGGGAAAAAGCACTGACACCTTCAAACTGGAATATTTGTCCTTCTGCAACAGGTAAGGCTCCTGTTTACTGGACTGTGGTGGAAAACTCTGACGAGACTCTACTGAACTGTAGCTTCACGCGTCGTCACGGGTTTGTTGACAGACAAGACCTTTCATGACTTTGACAAACAGCAGCTCAGTAAGAACAGCACCGTCATACTAAAGGTGATCTCAATAACATTCTACCTTGTGGCTAAAATCGAACTGCAGAAAAATGTGTTTGTCAACGTGTAATATGCACTTTGAGAAATGATTAGAGCAGCTGGCATTAAATATATATATATATATATATACACCCACACACATATATATATATATATACACATCTATATTTATTTATATATATATATATTTATTTTAATCCTATATGTCATTTGGTCAAGTCTAATTCCTCAGCAGCATTGAGTATGTTTGTTAAGATGATATGTTGTACTCTGAGTGGACAGCTGATTTATTCCTATCAGATCATATGACCTGTTTTGTAAGAGCAGGACTGAGGAGTATTTAAGGGTCTGTTATGGAGCTGGTGACGGAGGTGATCTGCGGTGGCTCTGAGGTCTCGCTCATTTCTTACGCTTTGAAGATAATAAAAGTCCACTTTCTGCTCAGCAGCTTCATGATAACACAACTAGAAGTAATGTTACAAGCCTCGGAAAAATCTGCACCGATCAGCCACAACATTAAAACCACTGACAGGGGACGCGAATGACATCGACCGTCTTGAAACAAAACAGTGTTCTGCTGGGAAATTTGCGCGCACACACACACAGTTTAGGAACGCCTAAAAAAACATGAGGAACAGAGCGAGGTGTTGACCTGGCCTCCAAATTCACTAGATCACAGACCCGATCAAGTATCTGTGGGACGATCCACAGAGGCCCCTCCCCTCAACCCATAGGACCCAAAGACCCCCACTAATAACATTGTGTAGCTAGAGACCACATATTAGTATATTATCTTATATTATCTTATATTATATTATATTATATTATATTATATTATATTATATTATATTATATTATATTATATTATATTATATTATATTTTATCTAGGCCTGATTTTTATATTTAGTTTAAATGTGTTTCCATAGCATACCAAGGATAGACGGCTACATTCTAGTTTCACATTTTTATGCAAAAGTTAAACCTAAATGTCTAAATTTATATATTTTCTTATATCTTTTTGAGGTTGAAGAGCATGTGAGGGATCAGAATGGATGACTTAGATCACAGCATTCACATCTCAGAGTACGACTGGACCAGCTTTTATGAGGAATGTGAGGAGTGCGACCTGCTGCAGGCTTTGCTCGCCTGCCCCGATGACGCCAGCCTCAGCGATTCAGAGACTTCAGAAGACTCGGTCTTCTCCGCGGGCTGGCAGGAGACTCAGCAGAGGCCTGACGCAACCAGTGGAAGAGCTGAACGCGGCGCTGCAGGACGCCCCACTGAGCAAGAGAGCGCCGTTTGCTTGGAGCTGTCAGTGCAGCTTAACCAAAGTGGTACGAGAGGACGAGGAGAAGAGGCTGCAACGAAACCTGAAGAGGGCAACACATCACACGAGGAAATACGTCTTGATTGTTCTGGAGGAAACACCATCAGTACAGAAGAGGTGTGTGTGAAGGCTGCAGAAGACACCAAAGAAGAAGAGACGAGCATCATTGTTACAAACACGCTGCAAATTGAATCTGTGAATGATCAGAATTCAGGAGAATCAGACAAGTTGGCAAAAGATGGAGGTGTGCAGGCAGAGAGCGGCCTCAAAGCCACAGAGGAGCCTGACCTACTTTCCCGCAACCAAACAGGCCTCAGTGTGAAAGACGCAGGCACTACAGAGAGAGCTGTCAGGGAGGATGAAAGCGGCGCGTCTCTACGAGCGGAGAAGGAGCGCTGGTTCGTGACAATGAGCGTCAGTCCTGCACGACAGAGGAAAAAAAAACTACGACAAAAAAAAACTTGTGAGGGAGATAAGAACTCAGGTGATAAAAGGAAACCTGAAAGACGTAAGGATACGCAGTTCAAACAAAAAAAATCAGTAAACGCCGAGATCCTCCAGCTTGGAGTCATTTCAGGTTCAACGCAAACGGCTTCCACTTCAAGCGAATTAGACACCTCATCAACACAAATGAAAACCACTCATCCACCCAACGAACCGAGCACTGAGCCGAGGGTGGATGGACGTTCAGAACCCACATCACCAGACACATTCGGAGAGGTGGAGAGCGTGGAGTCCGACGAGCTCGTGGAGAACGCCGACTTCTTCTCCGTCCACAGTTACGATTCTGAGAGCTATTTGTCGGCTGCTGAATCAGTGGAGGAGCCTCAGCGTCTTCTTCACGAGCCCCTCACGACGAAGCAACAGCTGGGCTGCTCATTATCTCTGACGCACGTGTTCGGCCTGACCGAGAACACCGACGCCGAGCGCACGCGGGACGATGATGGCGCTCTCTCCGGGAACGCAACAGCTCCCAACTGTGAAGCTTATGAAAGCGCCGGCGCTGAGCCTTCCTTGACATTTCCATCTGCTGCTCAAGCAGCTACCACAACGCCAGATGACAGCCCGACACGCGGCGACGACGCACACAGCGCGTTGCTCTACACGCCCTCAGACACAACTGGACCCCATAAACACAACATGAATCTGTCAGAGTGCGGTTGGTCTCGGGAAGATGAGCTCAGTCCTCCCCCCGTCCCCGATTTAATGATCACGCCTTGCTCTGAGGCAGACAGCCCCGAAACGTTCGCCCAGGCCACAGGCCAAACTCGACCCGTGTACGCCATTTCTGCCTTCTGGGACGAAATGGAAAAACTGACCATAAATGACATTTTGCAGCTCAAGATGGGCTCGAGCACGCCGAGCAGAGAAACACAAGGAGCGGCGACTCCCAACGCGGACGCCGCTCCAGCGAATCTCAGCCCTCTGCTCGACAGCGGTGAGTACGACACGTCCGACAGCGCCCTGATGGACACATCCGACGCCGCGGACTCAGACTACTACACGCAGACCGACGACTCCAAGCCAGATCACTCCAGCTGCGATTTCTCCACCTCGGATTTTGAAGAGGAGTACTGGCACTTCATCAGCGCCAGTCGGAACCCCAGCCCCGACCCCGACAGCAAGAGACGGCAAAGCAGAAATGACTCTTTGCTCTCTCGTGACCTGGAGTCCACAAGCTCCGAGGGGAAGGAAACACCCGTGCCCTCGGAGGAGAACTTTGACGAACAATGTTCTGACGATCAAGAGATCCACACTCGCACTTCCGGTGAACCTCCGTCGCCGAGAGGGCTGACAAAAAGCAAAAGTATGCACAATGTAAAAGCTCTCCACAGAGAAGGTTTCTTGCTGTCATCTTTACTCGGTAGTGACGAGAGCAGTCTGTTGCTCAGCTGTAAACCTCTAGAGGAAAACACCATTTTGAAAATGAGCGACACCCTGGGAACACCAACTTCATCCAGCACAGGCTTGATAGACTCCCATTACCAAATATCTTTCCCAGAGGTGTTTGAATACTTTTTCACGGAAGACAAAGCAAACACAGAGTCCCTGTGTGTCACCATCTATGATCCAGAGAACATCTCAGTGGCTCCTGCCTTTGAAGACACTCTTTGCACACGTAGAGATGAATGTTCTCTCTACTGCACCGATGAGAAGCCCATCCCCATCTTCTCCTGTTCTCATCCCACCGTCAGAGAACTCACGCTCCCGAAAGCAGACCGCGTTTTCCTGAGATCAAACTGCGAGGGAGTCGAAGACGTCTCGCCCTTCAGGGTCGTGTCTCACTCCTTTATCCGGGCCGATCAGTGGAGATACGCGACAGCGGTCGGCGGCGGCGGACCTCACGGTTGGAAGAGTTTGCTGGCGTTGAGGAAGATTCGCTTCCAGGACAAAGGCAGCATCTGGTACAGGAGTTCTGGTGGCTGGGGGCCTCCCGTCGAGTCGCGGGGCGTTTTGACGAGGAGAGAGGATGCGGCCGTCTTCAGTGGGGGAAGAGTGCGCCCAGTTTCTTCTCTAGTGGTTGCAGAGCTAGAAGAGCAGCAGAGACTTTTGGAAAGTGTATGGACGCCAAGTAAGTCTGAGCTCTAACAACACAAGGAAACAAAAAGAGTAAAAATACATTCAAACTCACTTCAGTTTTTCATGTCTACGACTCATACAGAACGAGAGGGCATCTTCTCCACACTGAAGCAGGCAGATATGTGTTTAGTGTGCATTGCCTTTGCCTCCTGGGTGCTAAGATCCTCTGATCCTGACGCTGCTGATACCTGGAAAGCAGGTATGAAACTCGTAGCATTTATGTTGTTGGCATTGTTCTGACAATTTAACAGAAATCGTGTGAAAACTCTGAGCACCAGGTTCACACAGAAATACTGCTTTTATACAATTAGAGCAAAGTTTGGGTTGTTTGAAATGGGTGGGCTCTGTGGGTGAAGGACAAATTAGAGTTTAGCAGAAGGTGGATTTACAGTCTTTTCATTTCCTCTTACTATAACTATGAACGGCCAACACTTTATCTACACTTAAGTTTTCAGAGGCTTTAAGTATCGAACATGACTTTATATGAAAAGTAGAATCTGGTGACTTGAAGTCTAATTTAAACTCATTCAAATGTGTCCAGCTCTGCTAGCGAATGTGAGCGCGCTGTCGGCTATCCAGTACCTGCGGCAGTATGTGAAGAAGACGACGCCTCCTCGAGATGAACCCTGAAGTTGCGTCCAAAACACATCACGGGCCCATTCGTAAAAATATATCTGCTGTGTATATCTATCTGCTAAGTATCTACAGCTTCAGTGCAGCGTGTAGTGGCAGGAGTTCAGCAAAGTTGTTTTCAGCCTGAAACTGGGTGGTGAGGTGAAAACGTCTGATATACATATCTCATTCCTTAGTGTCATATAGCTCCATCAATAAGCCGCCCTGGTTACCTCATTACAGTGAAATGTGTGGAAGCTATCCTACGAGTACACAGTAGTGCACCAAATCCCCGACAGATGAACGATTCCCTCCTAAAAAGTAACATCATCATCATTAGGAGCCAAGTGGGGAGGTACTGGGAGACGCAAACGCTGCGAAGTCAGAAAGTACAGAGAAATGCACTGAAAGATTAGGATTTGTATTGCCAGCCTTACCCTTTAAGAAGTGACTAAAGTTTTACCAGCTACTAATATGTGGACCATACTGTACAGTAAGCCATTTTAGTTTTTTAGCACAGTTGCCACTTTTTAAATGTCCTGTTTTGCTCCAAACATAGTTTTGTAGGCACACACAGCTGCATGTGTAACGGAAACTGTAACAGCAGCGTGTAGGTGACAGTTGCAGAGTACGTGGGATGTCTGTGAAGAGGATGAAAATGGGACAAAAGCCTAAAAGGAAGTAGTGTTGTAGATGTTGCTCTTGTTTGGATGTGTGGCACGTCGTAAAAAAAGATTAAGCAAGTAACTGTTGCAGCTGTGTGAGACAAAAAAAAAAGCTTCATCAAAGGAAGCTGATCTCTTTTTTTTTTTTTTTTTTGCTTATTGCTCTTTTACAAATAGACATCTAGACAACTAGACTGAAAAATACATGTGGTTAACTTGTAGATTTAGTCAAGTTCTTCTTCAGTTATCAACTCACAACCCCTTAGATTAAATTCAGAGCCCCTGTAGTAGAGCTCCTATGTTGCTGTAAGGTCAAAAGTCTGTTGTTAGGTTGCATATTATCCTGAACTGGAACTAAATTCACGCTTTAACAAATTAACTTGCCTTCAAAATGAACATTTTTGACCCCTTGTCATTCACATTTCTGTTGACATTTCTTGTCATATGATTTTCCATAAGTAACAAATTTCGTGGCGCAAGTCATTTAGAAATGACTGACTGATCTCTCCAGTTTAAGTGGTTAAAGATAAGGGATGAATGCAGGTTTGCTGGAAGCTCAAACTAATGTGGTATATGTTTAATTAAACAATCCTCAATGAAGGTTATGTTGTGTCTGTTTTTTTTTTTTTTTTAACTCAATGGTCATTTTAGAGGATGTTTTAACGGTTTGGTTTGTTATCTAGCCTACGCAATAGCACAACACAATTCAACAGCAGACTTACTAAACACAAACTGAACTTTACAAGTGTGCCTAATGAATTGACAAAGTGTTTATGCACGTATTGTGCAGCGAGGACATGTAGGAGGAGAATACAGTGTCATTGCAGAAATATTTATTGAAATAAATATGCCATGGATACACTTTCATATTATGTCACATAAATACTGAATTTAGACAGTGATTTTTAAAAATCCAGGATTAGGATTTAGTTTATAACCAATTGAGTTCTATACTCATTAAAACAATGTCTAATAATACAACTTTCTGTCAACAGAGACAGATCATGGTCCAATTATTAATTAAGTATCACACCTTATAATACTATATATAGTGTTTAGCTTATGATTTACTGCTGAATCAAGGGTCAGGTGTTCACATCTACTGATATATCAATAGTACTAATTCATATAGATTATTGTGAAGATGGAATATTTACAATCTCAAAAATGAGTGAATAAAAGCTTCGGTTATACTGTGAAAAGATATCTTGATAATATAAAACTTTAGGATTTAAACAAATATTTAGCAGATTTAAGAGTAAAACCAACCTCCACTAAGCTTTCTAAACACCACAATGCAACTTGCTACGCTAGTTTGGTGAAAAAAATGAAGACTGAGTCATGCTAGGTTATTACAATCATCCACACACGGATTTAAATGTCATTCTGTACAAGGAACTCTTTTAGAAATCATTCTAGGGATATTTAAAGTCAAAACCAAAGTCAGTCTGTTTTCATATCCTTTATAAGAGCTCTGTTTTAGCAAATTCATACGACTGCATAAGAAACAGTTTGAGAAAACCTGCCACTTTGAATCTCACGTCAATGGGTGAGACTGTTCATTATTTTGACAATAAAACTAGTATAAATTCTTACGCGATATGAAAATCTCAGACGGACTTTGACAGCCCCATTAAGTGCTGAACGAGGAATGCACATAAAGATCCACAAATATTTTTTTCTAAAATATATTAAAACAAACAAAAGAAAAAGACACACAAAATATTCTCTTACAGTTTCAAAAGTACACAGTATTGAGTATAAGTGTAGAGTTTCAGGGCATGCACCACCTGGGACTCAAGATGGCTTGTCACCTTCTTTCTTCAGGCGGCTTCAAAAAACAGAAAAAAACACAAGTAAATACCCAGAACAGCTGATGAATTTAACTGAGCCACGCAGACTGCACGTCCACCATTCTGGCTCCGTTGATGTGCAACAGCATATTAACCAATAAGCTCACTGCTTCAGTAGGTTTCACTGTTGTAGTGCGAGTAAGAATGACGTTTCATAAGCGTTTCCATCCACATTTTTACTGAACACGAGCGCAGACAAAAAGTTGAATACTGTGTATATCAACAGATTCCCCCGAAACAAAATGAAATCCCGTAATTCCGAATATTTCACATCTTTTCAATTATTTGAGTGTTTGAAATGTGCAAGAACCATAATATTTGTGAAAGGAAATCTGCATTAATTCATGTTTTCTGGAAATCTGGTTAAAGTTGGTTTTCCATTTGGAGGGAAACTAATGAGAATACACTGAAGAAATATTAGGTAGGTCATGATTGAAAAATGACTTATTTAAGTAAATAATTACACTGTGTCTTTTGTTTATTTCAAACTTGTTGAATTAACCCACACCTATTCAATAATTACTGTCAGGTAACATCATAAAATAATTTAACCAAAGTTCCTCAAGTGATGTGGTACATTCAAAGACCTCACCTGTAATAATCTTCCTGACTTGGTAGTGGGCCTCCATGCAGGTGATGGCCATGCAGCCACTGCTGCTCCATGGCCATCCTCTGCAGCTCTGCAGACTGAGCATGCATGGCCTGGAGCTGGTGGGCGGCCGACATCTGGGGAATTGGGCCCTGCAGCTCCCGTGGATATGCAGCTCCTGTAGAAAGCACAAATGCAAAAATAAATAAATAAATAAAATTGAACCAGTTGGAAAAAAACAAAAACAAGTTGTGGTCAGTGTTAAGAGTTGAGGTGACAAACCAAACAGTGGGTGGCGCAGCATCTCATGGTCATGAGGCAGTTCGCTGAGTAAAGCGTTGGGGATTGGACCAGGGAAGGGGAATCGGGCCAAACGTGGTCCTGTAGCCAGAGGGTCCACTAGAGGATGAGGACCTGAACCTGTACAAAGAAGTGATGCACAGTAAATGCTGGTGTCCCTGCACATTATGCATGTGACAAATAAAAATCTGTAAGTAGCCTTTTATCCTCCAGATAAATCAGCGTCTACTAGTTAACCTCACCTTGACCGAGGGGGTCCTGCTGGTGCAGGTGGAGGTGGGAGTGAATGTGAGAGTGCTGGTGATGATGCGGCGTCACGTTGAGCATCTGCAGCCTGGTGGCGGGGTCGGTCGCTACAGAGGCCATCCTCTCAGCGTGGAGCCGCTCCGCCGTCAGTCTCTCGGCGTAACTCAGCTCAGGGCGTAGCTGAGGTCCCGCCAACGCCATCCTCTCCCGCTCCAGGTGGTTCAGTCCAGGATGGAAGGCTGCGAAGGGGTGGGGAGGACCGGGGATGTGGGGGAGACCCAGCGCTCCGTGCCTGGCGAAGTGCTCCATGGGGTTGGCCGACGGGTGCAAAGTTTCCAGGTCTGGGGGTTTGACCTCGAAGCCGGGCTTCATCCTCTCGCGGAGCTCCCGCTCTCTGAGGTTCCTCAGCTCCCGCTCTCTGAGGCTGGGCTCGGCGCTGTACAGGCCGGGCATGTGGTAGGCCAGCAGGGGGTCCCCGGGGGTCAGGGACACGTAGAACGGGTGGTTGCGGTTGGTCGGGGACATGACGTGGGGTCGTGCAAATTCGTTGAGAGTGCGCAGGGCGGGCGTGTCTGGGCCGATGTAGGGGGGCACGGCTGCTACGGTGGTGGGCGGCTGCTCGTAGGACGGGCGTCCGTGGCCTTGAGACACCATTTGCGCCTCGCTCATTCGACTGTCGTGGGAGGAGCTGGAGGGTCTCTGTGAGAGAAGACAGTGATGTGAGAAAACGGATGTTTTTTTTTTTTAGTGTGATGAAAGATGTTCAAATAAGACGTGAAACACTGCACTCACAGCGTTTCTGTCGGCCTCCCGTTCTCGTTCTCTCTCCCTGTCTTTCTCCCTTTCACGTTCTTGCCGGGCGCTGTGCTCGGCCTCTCTCCTGGACTTCTCCACAGCCTCCTCCCTCTTCTTGGCCAGCTTGGAGGAGGACAGTGGAGTAAAGAAAAGGTCTGTCCTGGCGCACGAGTTATAGCCACGATCCAAGTGTTTGACAAACCTGAAAGAAATAACCAATGAGCATTTAACATGAAATTCACTCAGGTAGGAAGGTTAATGAGATGTACTATAGACGTACTAAGTGCTTCATACATAGTGGGTACAAATCGAAAAGAAGATTGACACATAGTTTACCCCTGCTAAAAGAGATGCAGCAATAACAGGCTCTAAACACATGACGTAGTTAATGTGGCACATTTGTATTAATCACTCTCTTTTAATGACAAATGTGCCACATTAACCACGTCATGTGTTTAGAGCCTGTTATTGCTGCATCTCTTTTAGCAGGGGTAAACTATGTGTCAATTTTCTTTTTGCAAAGAAAATGTTCCCATTATTAATAGAGTTTTTTTTTCTATTTAGCATCAGTATGCGAACAATACGGTTTAGATATTTACAACAAAAGCTTCAGATTTTCTAAACATGAAAAGGTGAATATTTGGTCCCATCACTGCTCAAAGCCTGGCGGAACGATCTGATCTGACTTGATATTACTTATATATATATATATATATATATATATGTGACGATATCCTTAAACGTACCGGGCAGACTGGCTGGCATGGCTCGCTATGTTGATGACGGTGGGCTCTGGCGAGGGGCTCCGCGGCGGAGGCGGCGGGCTCTCCGCTTCCTCCATCTCATCCAGCGGCTCTTCTTTAATCTGAATCTGCGATGCTCCTGCCCCCGATGCGCCGCTGGGTGAGGGTCTCAGGGGGAGAGACGGGAATGACGGCTGGAGGCTCGGGACGGGGCCGATGGTGGAAGATGTCACAGGAGTCATGGGGTGTGATGTTGCAGCGGGGGGGTGGGAAGAAGTTAGGCTTTTTCCCGGGTGGGTCTGCACCTGAGAGATCACAGGAAGTTGGGTTGGAATTGACGGCACTGGCAAAGGATGTGGCATGAGCTGAAGAGGTGGGGGGGGGGCTCCCGGAGGATGCTGGTTGGGTAGAGCATTGAGGGGCTTAAGGGCTGGAGGAGGGGGGAGATTGGAGGGCATCTGGGGGAAAGGTGTAGAAGACTGGTGTGGCAGCTGTTTGTGTGAGGGTGGAATGGGGGTGGTGGGGGGAGGCTTGATTTGGGCGCCAGAGAGAGGAGGCTGAGGGAGCTGAGCCTCCCTAAAGAAGGGTGGTGGTCGCTGTGGGGTCTGAGGTGAAGGGCCGTGCGGCTGCAGAGGCAGCGCAGAGTTAAGAGCGGGTGGGACCTGAAACACCGGAGAAAGAGGAGAGTCCTGTCCCATCGCTGAGAGAGGGTGAGGGGCTGGTTGCGCTCGGCTGTTTGAGCTTGCTGAGGCAGCTGACTGGCCGACGGCAGGTTGAGGAGGGTCCAGAGAAGGAGGAGTGGGGCTCCGAGGTGGGTCGATGGAGGGTGTACTTTGTGGTGGTGGCTGAGGAGTGACGGGGGGGCCCTGAGAGGAGAGGGCTTGTGAGACTGGTGCGTCAGCCAGGACGGCAGCGGGGGCAGCGGGCTCTGAGGGGATGCCGTTTGGCTGGGCCGACGAGTCCGAGTCGCTTTCATTTCCCTGTTGGGGGCTGGGAATGCTAGGGGAGGAGCTACGGTTGTCCTGATCGATGTCTTTGGCGTCGCTGCTGCCGTCGTCCTGAGCGCTCCGGCTTTCTGAAGAGCTTTCCTCCTCTACCTCAGCCTCTCCCTCTGACCTGGAGCCCTGTGGGTCCTGGAGGAACAAGCAAAGCTGTTAAATTAGTTCCACAAATGTTCACATGCCCTATAAAATAAGTGCATGATTTCTTCTGACACAGAGAGAAAGACCACAAGACACTGTCTATTTTTGTCTTTCTTTGTTGAAAGTCTCTCACCTGGGTCTTTGGTCTTTTAGGTGTAACTTTTTCAGGCTCATCAGGCTCCTGAACAGCGCTCTCCCGCACACGTTTAGTTGTCTTTGGTGACGCCACTTCCTCTTTGATCTTCTGCAGGAACGACAGCGGGGTTAATGATGATGACTGACACAGAAGCCAAACCGCTTTTCCACTGAACAAACTGCAAATAATCTAACTACCAGTTACAAAAGGTGTCGTCACACAGGTCCAACTGGTACAGAACCTGTTCATGAATGTTTACCTTGTTTGTTTTCTTAGTGGACTCGTTCTTATTATCAGTGGAAGACGATCTCAGAGAACTAGATATTGATCCACTCGGGGAGGGCTGGTTGCTGGACTGCTGGTCCTCGCTGGTTGGGGAGCCTGTGAGCCTCCTGTGACCACTTCTTAAAGATGACAGCTGCTTTAGAGACAGACACCAAATAATACTGTTAAAACCAAGGTGACATGTTTCTGGTATGACTGAAAAAAAAAAGCAGAGATGATTAGGAGACTGATCTGGCAGCCTCAGGCTTACAGGTGCTCTGCTACGCCGTGTCCTCATGCCGTGCTTGCTGTTCACCTCCTCTTCCGCTTTAACAGGTTTAAACATGAACGGAGCATTCGCAGCTTTTGAAGCCGGCGGTAGACATCCATGTTTGTTTTCATATGTGCGACAACTCGTGCACAGCAAAGGGTTGTTTCTCCCGCCCTGGTGCCAATCCTTAGAACCTAGGTAGAGAAATGCAAAGTTTGAGGATTCACAGAAATCTGCATCAAGTACTGATTTATTTGAGAAATCAAAAGTGGAGACTGGAACTCACTCGTCGTTCCACAGTGGCTGCAGCTCTTGATTTCTTGCTCACTGTCTTCACTGTCAAGATCATCCTCGCTGGCAGAACTCGCATCCACTGCAAAAGAAAATATCGGTTAAGACAAACGGAACGCATCATCCCGAACACACAACTCTTCATCCTTTCAACGCGTTTGACATCACATTCCTGAGGAGCGCTGAGAGGCAATCACCTGAATAATTTCGAGACGGGGTGTTCACGGGAGTGGCCGCGGACCGAGTCTTCGCTTTGCGAGACGAGGGCTGCCGACGCTGCTGCCGATAAGCTCTCGTTCCCGCGGCCTCAGGAGTTTTCTTCCAGTGGTAGTAGAAAGTGATCAGCTCTCCCTGGTGATGAGAACACAGATGTTTATTACTAATGAACGTTCTGATCAAGGATATGGCGTCAGTGAATTATTGTATGCGGTGCTGTATGCACAAACAACAAAAACAATTACGGTCTTTTTGCTGGGCAGAAAGTCTTTTCGAATACGGAAGAAATTCTTTCCGTACTGTCTCAGTCCTTTGATGAAGCGTTTCTGTGGGAAAACATGGGAGAGATATATTAAATTAAATGACATTCAGGCAGGACAGGACATTAGACTTTATCAAACACCAAACAGAATCAATTGTAATTGTTTGTATCATGCTGAAATATTCCCAAAGAGCACAAATTAAAAACCCTATGAATCACTACTCAATACTGTTCAACTACAAAAAGACGTCTCACCACGTCATCTTCAGACCAGCACTTTTCAATAAGTTTCGGTAGAGGCTTCTTAACCAGACGCTGGAGGGCCTTCGCTGCATCATAGTGACTCGCATGGAGCTAAAAATAGATCAGAAAATATATAAATATATTTACATTTCAAAATGAATTGATTGTTAAATTTACTGGACAACTATTGAAGTTGAGCTCCACACCATGTTGAGAGCATTGAGTGTGGTGTCGTCACGGGAGGCTGCTAAACATCCATCCTCAGTGGATCCTCCATCACACATGCCTGCAAACGCTGCCATGCTCCTTTAAAAATAAAACACGTCTGTGTTAGTTTCATTTCAACTGTGATTCTGAACACAGGCATCTGCAGCAAACACACTAACACAGTTAATAGGCTTCCACTTAATCCCTTTCCTCATTTAAAGCTGCGTTTCTCACATGCGTGTCATAAAGAAATAAAGGAAGTGGACAACGACCAGGCTGTTTGACTGACTGCATCGGCTTATTCTGCACTTTTTAACTGACGCGGGCGCTGCAGACAAAGGACAATGTGTCTGTAATCCTGGAAGAATATATCAAGTCACCCACAGATATTCGGGCTGAAAACAACACTAGATGCACTCAGTCCAGTGTGAGTGAAAATTACTGTATCACACGCTTTTCCCTGTTTGGGACATTTTTTCAGACACTTAATAACAGCACAGGAATAAACAAAAATGGTTTAAAAAAAAAGAAAAAGAGAGATTTTCAATCGAAAGCGTTTAATAAAAACAATAAAGCTGCACATTGTTGTTCAGTAAAGACATGCTATTGTAATACCTTCTGGTGTTACAGTCCCTTTATAAGCTATAAAGTGCACACACTGACCTGGCGGCTCTGAGGTACATGAGAAGGTCGCAGTCATTCACCCCCGGCGTCCACATGAGCTCCTCGCTCTCTGTCTGAGTCTGTAAAACCGGCGCAGGTCGTGGCTGCAACTCAGGAAGCTTGGCCTGCAGCGAGAGCACGGAAAAGATAAAACGTAAAACAGCGACATTTCCAAAGGCTCCGTCACCAGATTAGACAAATATTAACTTCTGTCTTATGAACCTAAAATCGATGCAAATCGTGGATTGAGGGTTTTGTTATGAAAAAAAATAATTTTACATACATTACACAAGGCCTTTAAGAAGACACTAAAATGTAACATCTTTTGATTTGTTCATCTCAGTTGAAAACGCTTCTTAAGAGGGTTTGTAGCAGATTATCCAGTCATCTTATCCTTGTGGTTCTTTTGGAAAATTGGGAAGGTTCAAAAAAAAAAAAAAGGCACTCCAACTACACAGTCTGCATTTCATTATTACGTATGTTGATGTTTTTAAACATATGATGAAGAGCGTGGTTACTATACCTGATGGCTTGGTCCCACTCGTATCTCGCCCTGTGTGCTGTTAAGGCTCCTAAAACGAAAAGAAATGACATGTTACATTTCAGCAGCTTGATTATTTTGCAGTTTATTAGATAGACATTCGATAAAAAAAAATAAACAAATGCATTTTAAAATAACAGTCCTGCACTAAATCCTAGCTTCACAAAGGTCGTGGCATTTACGATCTGTTTAAAATAACCGAGAGAACTGTTGATTCAACTCTGTTTTCATTTTGAACGGGTTGTAGTTTGTAGGACAGATGTTTCTATTATTCTCTCCCTTTGGGCAGCGTCTTAAATTCAATACAGTTCAACAGCGCCACGGAGCACATCTTCATAAAACCATCACACGGTTTTATTACCAGCCTTTTCACGCTGTTTCAACCCAAACCGAACATTACAAGAGCCACGAAGCCGAGATTTAGTGCCGGATGACAGAATAAATGTGCGTTCACCGGTGCGCCTAACGAACTGGGAAGTGCGAACACTTTTAATAAACAGGTGTTTAGCGCCATGTTAACGCAGGAGGTAACGCGCAGCCGATGAGTGAGTGAATAAGCTGTCAGGAGCACGCTCCCTCCCGCTGTCTGCGCCGTGATTTCAGAACAACATCCCGCCCCTTCTCACGCCGCGGTCCAATCTCAGCGGTGACCTGCGCCGTTTCCTTGTATTACATGAATGAAACCCGACGCCACAGCCACCGCAAAACACCGTCAATCAATCATACGCGAGCTGCTAATTTTTTACGGTCACCATTACGAGAACAGTGTGTGCTAGCTCGGCCGATAGCTGACAGGTTTGACAGTAACGCAAGCTACGAGCCTGCCCCGCGTGCCTAACCCGAGCTAAAGTGTGCAATCAATAAATAAATATATATCCACGTTAGCATGCCGACACAAATTAGCAGCGACCCGTGTAAAATGCAAGCAAAGCCCGATTTTCGCAGCGGAGACATTCGAGCACATTTGCGTACGACGCACACGCGTTTGATTAGTTTGGGATCATTTAAACAATGGATGCAACAAATATAAAATTAAGTGTTAGCAAAAAGCCCGATGAAAGGTGTTTCCAGGGTGAGGTGCTAGCTGCTAACGAGACAGAAATACGCTGTTATTTGGCTAGCTCGTTAGCCACACACGAACTTCGTGACCACTGACACTCCGACTATTCCCCACAAACGCCTCTCAAAGTGACGCCACACGGCAATAAAAGGAGCAATTAAGAGACTCTAGCTGCAAACGTAAATGCAAACGGCGAGCAAACGAAGTTACCTCCGCGGACTGAACAGGTCGTCCATGTCGAAGGATGTTTGGATGTGGCTTGTTGACACTACGCAGCGCAGTGGGCGATACACACACAAACTATGCGACTCCGCTATTACATGGCTATTCAAAATGGAGGCGGCGTAGCGGAGGGACTCGCTGTGCGTGTGTGTGTGTGTGTGTTTTTTCTTCCTCTTCCCAGCGCAATGACCTCAGCAGCCACAGCTAAGCCTTCAAAGTTATCTGGGTGTACATAACTGAGCATGTGCCGCGGATCAGAGGCAGCAGACGACGACACTGGGGCTTCATCATCACCACCACCACCACCACCACCATCATCATCATCATCATCAGCTGCTGGTGCTGCACAGGAGGCCATGAATCAAACAACGTATCACACTGTGTGAACCGCTGCGGTTATTAAACATTATTATGTAAGGAAGCACATCGACACCCATCGACACAAATAGTCCTGTCGGTCTGTGGTGGAGACACAACACTTGGTTTTGTGTTAACTACTACATGATAGTCAGCGAAAGAAGCTGTTCAATAAATAAATAAATAAATAAATCCTTTAACGCAATATCACGTACATGGAATCTTATTAATATTAACAATAATAATGTTAATTTAAAAAATGTATAAAGTGTTATTATAAAATTATTATAGTAATGTCTACTACTAATAGTAATAATAGTATTAATAATAAACGTAATAAAATAGTTTTTGTAATTACAGCAAAAATAGTTATATATAGTAATATTAGAATAGAATAATAACGACAGTGATATATTAATAATGACAATTAAAATTGCTTGAAAATTTGGTAAGTCACAGCAACATTAGAGCAATAACAATAATACTGCTTTATTATTACACAGAATACCCAAAAACAATAGTTATTTTTTGTTGAGAGGCTTTTTGAAATAGACTAAAACTAAAACCTGGTGTATAAACAGTTGCGTAATTTTAGATTTTGACTAAATTTATTTTTTGTAAATCCAGCTAATTTAAATTCATTTTATATATTGTAGATTTTTATACTTGGTTATGCATAATATCTTCTACTATATTTGTATATATGCTGATTTCAATAATGACTAAAATTATTAAAGTTTTTTTTTCAATTATGAAAAAGTAATACTACCTTGTCAGATAGCTCCGTGAAATGTGAAATATGCGTTACATACAAAAATGGAGGCATCTATTTCTACCAACCTTTCAGATCACATTAGGTATGCCTAAAGATATCAGTATTTCTTATATTTAATCCCTGAATACAAGTGCATCAAGACAGATAACACAGATTTTTACATGATGTATAAAATGAAATGAAACATGGTGAAACATATTTTATCACTAACAAAAGTTTTTTTATTAATTTTGTCTCCAAGTGCAGTTGTTGTTAATACAGTTTTTAAATGCTGTAAATAAATATCAGTCACGTTCTATTTTAGGTCTAATATCTTACTTCACCTTAAAAAACAAGAACTTGATTGTAAAGTGTCACATTTGCATTAATTACAGTATGTTCTCTATTAAGTTATTACAGCAGGTAGTATGTAAGCACATCTACATCGTTACTGCTTGGACGCCTATGAATTCACTCATATGTGAAGTGAATCTTTTATTCATTTATGCCTCCAGTGGTTTCCTGAAGTTCTTCCCAGCGAACCGAGCCTTGTCTCCCAACTCCTCTTCAATTCTACAATAAAGAAAATTTAAAGTTACCTTTCAATCTACACAGTAATAATACAAAATATATTATTGTCTAAGATATTCTTAGAACAAAAATACAACTACAGGTTACATACATGTTTAAAAAAAAAAAAAAAGAGACTAACCTGAGAATCTGGTTGTATTTGGCCAAACGCTCAGAGCGGCAGGGAGCTCCAGTCTTGATCTGTGTGAAAAAACATTGTATATTTGAGCTGTTGTATTATTATTATTATTGTTTCAGTCTCACATATGTGATACTGAACTCAGCTATAAGTGCAAGACATTTGTGAAGTAGAAATGCACAAATTAAGCCATGCACGAGCACTTTATTGTGTCCTAAAAAAGTCCCACTCGTCGAATAAACGTTACCTGTCCAGTGCATAATCCGACCACCAGATCTGCAATGAAGGTGTCTTCAGTTTCACCAGAGCGATGACTAACCATCACACCCCAGCCACTCTCCTGGGCCATCTTACAACTGCAGGGGAAAGAAATTCTGATGATTAACTTAAATCATCTCGAACATCATTGTCGTTTTTTGTTGTTTGTTTTGCTTGTCCCTGTCTGGACATTTGTTGTGGCCAAAATGTGCTGATCCACAACATGAAGAACTGAAAATAGGTCAGTGTGGATATGCAGCAATCTCTCATTTTCAGTTATGTTACTGTACATTTTTCATTTTGACTTACGCTTTCATTGACTCGGTGACACTGCCAATCTGATTGACTTTAAGCAGCAGACAGTTGCAGGCCTTTTCATCTACAGCCTTGGTGATGCGATTGGGGTTTGTCACTGTCAGATCGTCTCCAACAACCTGGATGTCCGTGCTGCCGGTGAAGTTGGTCCAGGCCGCCCAGTCATCCTGGTCAAATGGATCCTCAATAGACACCACTATGAATAAATGGTTAAACAGACAATCATTCACAGGTCCTAAAGAAAACTAAAGGAAGCCGTTAAAGAATAAATAAATATGTATTACCTAGAACGACATTTTACCAGACTGCATTTCAATCAAAGTGCCCATGACATAAAAATCCAATGAATATGCATTTACACCATTATCTGTAAATAAGATAATTAATCCTCTAATAGCTATAATGTGAGAACATCCTTAAATTGAAGGCTTTTTAGGACCAAGATTGTTGTTAACCCACCGCTGAAATTCAACAGTTATGACTTCTACTGCTGAGTCAAAGGATAAATATGTGTAACCCATTATGAAATGCACTTTCATTTGCTTAAAAGATGAGAATACTTGCAACTGTTTGTTTGTTAGCCCTTCCTTCATCTTTTCTCTTTCATATTCTTCAAAAAGTTCAAAATGACAAATGATTTTTCCTATTTCTTTTAATATTTAAACAGCAGAAAGATCAATCTTGAGAGAGAACAAAAACAGATGTGAATATCACTGTCTTGTCACATTTCCCACAAAGAAATGGTTTGATGCCATAAACCAGTGTTGACAGTAATGAACAATAACTTTGAATCAATGGGGAACAGAAAAAAAAAAAGCGGGACTGAAATTACTACTCTGTTGTGTTCCCTCTGCTATTTGTCAAATACGTGTAAAATGAGAGTGTCAGGAGGTCACCTGGGTAATCGGACACAAAGCTCTTGTAGAGGTCAGCCAGCTCATCAGGAGTGATGTAACGGCTCGGGTCGTCAGGCGACTTGAAGTCCAGGTCATATTTTCCATCCCTGTAGAATTCAGATGCAGCCACGTCCATGCCGATCACAACCTTATCTGTGTATCCTGCTTTGGAGATGGCTTCCTTCACCAACTCCAGAGCTGCAAGAACAAACAAATACACAAAAAAGAGAAACACTTTTAATCAATGTATTTGTTCATGAATCATTATTGTTGCCGACTGTTTATAGGTCAGGGGAGATGTATGATGACAACAGATTTTCCTTAGTGCCATGAGTTAGCAGCTCTCTACCCTGTACATTTTGTGTATAAGAAACCAAAAAAAGGAGAATATCTACCTTCCTTATTTTCCAGGATGTTTGGAGCAAAGCCCCCTTCATCACCAACATTAGTTGCGTCCTGTCCATACTTCTTCTTGATGACATTTTTGAGGTTGTGGTAGACCTCTGCTCCAATGCGCATGGCCTCTTTGAAGGTGCTTGCGCCGATGGGCAGGATCATAAACTCCTGCATGGCCAGTTTGTTGCCTGCATGAGAGCCGCCGTTGATCACATTGAAGGCCTGGTGGAGGTGGACAGGAGACGAATGAGATTGGTGACTTTACAACAAACTGGTGGGGGAGCTCCATGAAGAAACCAAAAAAAAAAAATGCATTGTGGTTAGCTGACACACAAAGTCTCACCGGTACAGGCAAGATGACCTCTGGGTTTCCTGCAAGGTCTGCAATGTGGCGATACAAGGGGACCCCCTTCTCTGCTGCACCAGCTTTGCAAACGGCCAGAGACACACCCAGGATGGCATTTGCACCAAATTTGGCTGGGGAAAAAAAAACAAAAAACAAAATGTAATTTTCCATTGTATTGACAAGTCACTGATAAGGAGGCTCTAGGAAGAAGACATGTAATAAGTCTCACCAGAGACGACTAATGCAGGTTAACTGAGGTTACATGCACCAGAAATATTTTATTAACCAGATAATCATAAACACTGCACTATAAATCTTAGGGCTGTTATAGGAAATAATATTATCACTTACATTTGTTCTCTGTGCCATCCATGTCGATCATCATCTGGTCAATCTTCTCTTGTTCAACCACAGATACATCCTGAGGAGACGTTAGCACATAATCAATGAGAACTAAAATACTCGTAAGCTATTTATGTGGCATGCAGGTAGTTAAACCAAAGAAAAACTCTCTTACTTTGCCAACAAGTGCAGGTGCAATAGATGAATTAATGTGCTCTACAGCCTGTGAGACACCTGTGATTGATAGATTCATGATTATTCATTTTAGGCAAACCATGCAAAGCAAACATTAGATCCACACATTTAGCAAAATATGCAACTCTTCATTCTCAAATTAAACCATGTCAAAATGTTATTTGTAGTTTATTGGTTTTTAATTCATTGCTCCCACTCCACATATTTTATTTCACTGAAAGTTCAATCCCCAGGCTAAATATCCACACCGTACCAACAGCATGCTTTACAATCAATTCACCATGCACATTACATGTGGTTGTTTGCCAAAGCATTCAGTGATCAGGTATTATGATCATGTAATCAATGTTTTTTTTTTTGTTTTTTTTTTTTTTTTTGAGTTTTTAAATTGAGAGGGACAGGCAATGAACTCACTAACCCTTTCACATCTGGAAAAGACGACAAGAGAAAGAATGGAGAGAACAGACGACACAACGGGAGAAAATAGAGTTTAGGTTTTAAATAATACATTTTGTGAAGGCAGAAGAAAGTGTGGACATTCACAGCAAATTCTGTAAATATAAAATAAACCACAAATGACTAAATCTTTCCAAAATGAACGTATGTACAAACCTTTGCCGAGGTAGCGGGACTTGTCATTGTCCCTGAGCTCCAAGGCTTCATAAATTCCAGTAGATGCCCCACTTGGTACAGCCGCCCTAAACAAACCTGAGAAACACACGAGAGCAGCAACAAGACATGAGACTCGCTAAATACTAAATTAAATCAAATGATTGCATGAATTTTTTTTATTAATGAAATGACCAAAACATTAGAGTAGTAGTAAAAGAAATAAATCTTGTTGCTGACTGTTATTAAAACAGCTTTAAAAGTAATCTAATCCACCATTTTATGGATAGTGTAATGGTCACGTATTTTCAGATTTAGTCCTACCTTTGTCCGTGTAAAGGTCAACCTCCACGGTGGGGTTACCGCGAGAATCAAAGATCTCTCTAGCGTGGATCTTGACAATGGACATGGTGCTGCAGGACCTTGAAATGAGACAGGAGATGAACTTGTTATGGTTTAATCATCTTCGGGACAAACATACACTGCAGTCATTTGCCAAATCTGGTTTCAGACAAAAGAATAATGCAAGTACAAAACACAAAACAATCCGAAAGCCTAATTCTCTATAACCAGCTGGCTTACCTTTTTTACTCTCTTTCCTCCTTGGAGCTTACCCACAAAAATATCCTGACCTAGCTGCAAGCTTAGGAGTGCTAACAGGCATGCTACTGCTCTAATTGGATTAGGAGTCCTCATCTGATTAATCACATGGCCGTGAGGATGCTGAAATTGCTGCATCCGTCTAAGGAAGGTTAAGCTTGTAGCAACAGGTAGATTGTGTTTGTGTGGTGATGAAGGTTCATTAATTCAAGTTTTAGAATAAGAGTCCTAATATCACCTGGATAACAAGAGATATTATACCAGAACAAGGTCACTGTGTCTTGGGGCACATGACAGGATATTCACATAACCCCTTTCATTTGTGTACCAGATAAACAAGCAATCTTTAATATTAATGGCCCTTCCTGCAAACTCTGCTATACACCAAAGAGGAAAACCTTCAGGAAACAGAGCTTCCTGTTCCACCTCCAACAATGAATAAACTCCATTAGTGTTTCCTATTAAAGCCTTTGCTGGGTTTGGTTATCAACTGAATTTAAATATGAATCAAAATCCAAGAATTTCTCCTGTATTTGTTTGTTGTGTGCATTTTTAACTGTCATTGTTAGATACTCTTAATACGAGATTATTTTTTTTTTGTATCAATGTTTCTTTCATCTATTCACATTTTTGAAACAAACGTGAGTCAAATCACACTGACGGATCATTTCTAGTAGGAATTACTGTGGATAATATTTGGATATATTCCATGACATCAAATGTGATGTCTCAAATGTGTCAAACTGTAAACCTGGGCAGTTATCAGCAAAGTGTCCATCTGGGGCCACATGTGCTCCAGCAACATCACTTCCACAAGTAACACATTTTGTATGTTCCTTAAACATCTTCACATTTTACAACTAAAAGCAAATAAGTCAGTAAATTAATTTTTGGAAACGTTAAAATGTTTAATATTTCCTTTGTGGGAAAAATGATATAAATGATTTACATTTCGTCATATCCGTGACACGTGCTTCTCATTTTGTAATTTCCACTTACATGACTCCTAAACTGACTTTGGACATAGATGAATAATGTTATGTTAGGTTTCGACATTATTAAATGCATGTTAAGGTAAGGAAATTGTATCAATAAAAAAATAAATTAATTAAAAGTACTTTTATGTACCTCCTATTTTAGCTGGTTCCGGACCACAAACACCGCGTTGCTTAAAGTGTCAGATCAACCTCCCTAAATCGTTACCAACATCAGCTACTTACACATCAAAAACACACCACGGGCGTATAACAAGCAAACAAATGACATATTTTCATCACATACAGTTGAAACGGGATAAACCAGTGACTCTACCTTGATATCGACCTCAGATAAGATGAGGAGAGACCACCTGGGAGGAAAACTTGAAGAGCGGAAGAAAAGCTGCTAGTAAGAGAGAGGAAGTGGAAGAGAAAACCTCTTCTCTTCTACGACACGAGCGGACGACACGCCATGAATCCGTGTTCCTGCCCCCAGCGTTTTCAAAGAGAACTACACCAGAACCCCTCGAGCTTTATTTCCGTGAAGATTTTAGCGTGGATTAGTTCATGCGCTCAAAAATATATTGTCTTTTTTTTTTACATCAAAGATTTACCTCATAAACTATGGAGGACCGATTCTGACAAAACAATAACTAAATAAATAAATAAATAGATACCTGACGTAAATAAATAAATACCTAAATATATGCCAGAAACAATTAATCAAATAAATAAATACCTAAATATATTACATAAATGATATTTATTTATCAATTTATTTCTTTTTTGTTTTGTCAGAATTGGTCCATAATAAACACCCATTACATTTTTTGACAAATACTCAGTTTACTTCATGATTGTCTGAGCATTTGAACAATAGACAGTTAAACAAAAACGCAAAATCCAGTTTCTTCTAAATAATTTGATAAAGATTTTTTCTTGACCTTTAAATACGTAATCTCAAAGGTCATCCCGTAGATTATGAAATTCACCAACCTGCCGTTCACCGATTTGTCCTGTAGGGGGAAATCCGTCATTGTTTTTCCAACACGCAGAGGAAACGAGCGGCAACCATAGAAGAAGAAGAACCTTCCCCAGTTGTAGTGAATTGAATGAACCTGCTAAGTTGATAAACCCTATTACTTTTAATTCATACAGATTGAATTAATTTGTGCTGAAGGTTATTGTTTCGGCTGATAATGTCAGGGATACCTCCAGACACATGGCAGCCGCCCACAGTGGCTTTGGAGACAACGTAAGTTCATATTGAAACACTGGATGCTAACTTAGCTAGCTCCCAGTAACGTGAAGTTACTGTTCATTTTGTGGCGTACTTGGTGTCTTTGTTTCTCTTGTTATATTCATATTGTTTTATGTTTTATTGGACCACGTGAACTTATGAATCACATTACATGAATATTTTCACTCTAACTAGTCAAATGGTGCCATTGTAATTTCTAATGTCAAGCATCGTGTATTGCAGGATGGGGACAGTTGTGATTGAGTTGTACTGGAATCATGCTCCAAAAACCTGCAAGAACTTCGCAGAGCTATCCAGGAGAGGATACTACAACAACACAAAGTTTCACCGGATAATCAAAGACTTCATGGTGCAGGGTGGAGATCCTACAGCAACAGGTGGGATCAATACAAACACAACACAGCTAAAAGTATTCAGACTCCACTTTCAGAAATACTTGAGGTTAAGTGGGTCCATTGTTTCCATTAATATTAAAGGTAAACAAGCAGCATTTTATTTTACTGGTCTCTTTTGTAAGCTAGATACAATTAACTTCAAATAATTTCCTTGATATTATTGGTTAGAGGTTAAATAATGTATAATAAGTAATTCCAAATACTTGAAGATTCAGTTTGCCAGGAGTGTGCTGGTAGTGTTTGATGTATTTTGATCTTAGATTTTGAGCTGGATGTGAATGCATCGTTCTTTTTCTTTCTGGTCAGCAACATCTCAACATCATCTTCATTGCCATATCTGTAGAAATCTTTAATTTTATTGTTCAAACTCAAAACTACAGCAGCTATTTTAACACAACATCTGTTCTGGAAGTCACAGACAGAAAACAATATTTTCCCACTCTCTTCAAACGATTCAACATCACGTTTTTCTTTTTCCTTCCTTTTGTGACGTCTGTTTATCTGACAGGTCGAGGCGGAGCCTCCATATATGGTAAACAGTTTGAGGACGAACTGAATCCAGAACTGAAATTCACAGGTAATCACACTGTAAAAAGTTCAGCTGAATAGAACACTCACTTCCAAATATCGGAATATTTGTTTAAGTTCATGAAACTTTTTGTGGCGTTGCCTTAAACATTTCTTCAATTAAATGCAATCACTGGGTTTCATCTGTGTGTCTTTCAGGAGCTGGTATTCTGGCGATGGCCAACGCAGGACCGGACACCAACGGAAGTCAGTTCTTCCTCACTCTTGGACCCACTCAGTGGTTAGACGGAAAGCACACTATCTTTGGCAGAGTACACCAGGGGATGGGAGTGCTGAACCGAATTGGGATGGTGGAGACAAACGGCCAAGATCGTCCAGTTGATGATATCAAAATTATCAGAACTAATCTGCCCAATTAAAGAAACATTTTTTTTTACACTGTTTTTTTTTTAATTTGTTTTGTTGTTTTTTTAAATAAATGTCTGTAAAATATATGAATGTCCAGATTTTTTTCCAGTAATATATGTGTTTAACACATATAGAATAATAGAGGGAAAAAAAACTTTATATGGGGAAATTTGAGAACTATCAACACATTAAACTCACTATCAAGTGAAATGACGAGACTAATGTTAAAATATGGATATTTCTGCAGTGTAATGTGCATCTATAGCTAAAAGACTAAAGAGTCAGGTGACTGTTGATAAAAACAGGGTCTCCTAGATGCTTTGAGGCTATTAGGTGTTTGTCTCTGCTGCTGGAAATGCTCTTAGACTACCTCCCTTAAATATAAATAGAGAGATGTCGTTCACCAAGGCTTCCATCTTACGCTTCATCTTTTTCTAGAGCACTTCTTAGGAAAATATTGCATGCAGTCACTTCACCTGCATCACAGAGAGCCAATCAGAGCGGCTGTCTTAAGAGGGCTCTGTGGCTTCTCCAGGTGTGTATAAGCTCTGTGGAGGAGTTCAATGACCAATGTCAGCCTTACACACAACCTGCTGGTCGTCACCGTAGGTTTTAGGGGAGCTTTTCAAAGGTCAAAGAGATGCCAGAGACTCCTGCTAGCTGCTCCACACATATACCTTCATCACGATTGTCTGGTCCTCTGGTCTTGATAATCCTGGAGAGCTGCCATCTCACCTGACAGGACGAGTATGGGGATGATGGGTGTTGCAACAGGAGGTTGATAGGGAAGCTATCCTCCTGGGTGTGGGCAGTGTTGGTAGGGGGCGCAGGGATAGGAGGCCTCTAGAGGCACCACAGCGAGGCCTGCAGACAAGAAGCAGCCAGGGTGTTAATGAGAAAGGAGGCAAGGGGAGGGTTGAAGAACTGGTTCATCTCATCTTAATGCCAGTAAAGTTCCTCACACCCCCACACCTGTTCATATAACAATTTTTAGCCCTCCCCTTTTAGCTCTCCTCGCCTCCCTCTGAGCTATTACAAAAGCAAACAGCAAATTGCCCCAAGACACAGCAGGGATTCTACTAGAGAACAGATTTGACCCACTTTCACATAACCCTGAACCCAGGTTCATCTCACAGTACCAGAGAAAGGTATGAGGCTAAATCTTATGCTAAAAGGCTAACGAAAGAGCTAACCACTGTGCCTCAAACTCTGATAGTGGGTGACGGAGCTGTCAATGAAATAAAACGATTTTGCACCAAGAAAACACCATAGTACTCAGAGGTCTTTAGAGGTATTAAAACAAGACTTTACTGATCTGATGAACAAAGTTCGGTGTTTAAATACTGAGGTGTCCGATAGACTCAACTACTGTAACAGTCTTCTGACTGGACTTCCCCCCAAAAAGTATCAAACGGCTGCAGCTTGAGTTTTTACCAGAACAAAGAGATCAAATCAGATCACCCCAGTTCTCAAGTCTTTACATCGGCTCCCAGTCAGTTACAGAATAGATTTTAAAGTTCTGCTACTGGTTTACAAATCACTGAATGGTTTAGGTCCAGAATACATGAATGACATGTTAACAGAGTATAAACCCAGCAGAGCTCTGAGATCTACTGACTCAGGTCAGATAGTGGAGCACAGAGTTCAGACCAGACACGGTGAAGCAGCATTTAGCTGTTAAGCTGCACACAACTGGAACAAACTACCAGCAGAACTCAAATCAGCCCCAACTGTGAGCACCTTTAAATCCAGGTTAAAAACATTTCTATTTCCATGTGCTTATGGCTGAGCTGTTTTAAATCATTTTAAATCGTAATCTGCACTGTAAGTCCTCTTAATTGCTTTATTTGTATGTATGTATTTGTGTATGTGTGTGTGTGTGTGTGTGTGTGTGTGTGTGTGTGTATTATACATTTTTATTTTTTGTACTTTTTTTCTTTGCAATTTCTTTCTGTTTTATGCTGCTGTTTTTAAATGCTTTGTCTTTATGTAAAGCACATTGAGTTGCCTCTTGGTATGAAATGTGCTATATAAATAGCTTGCCTTGCCTTTCTTACATGGATTCCACAGTGCTTCATGCCATGAAAGCTTTCTTCTTCTTCATGTTCAGCAGCGGACTGCACCGTCCTCCGGGAACACAACACAATGTGTGGTCTGCTATACATAGAGCGTGTCTCTGAAAATCATCCTCATTGTTCTCCTGAAACTTTTAAAAAGTGGGCCGTGGATTTTCAGTAATCCTCCTGATGACACCATTTGCGTAAACACTCCCGGCGCTGGTAGGCTTCTTCTGGTTGTTTTAAACCATGCCTATATTTATATTTTGGCACATACTGATGAAGGGAGGGAACAGACAGTTTCTTGGACTTTCATCTTGACAGAACTGAATTCTGGTGATTTAGCTCATCATTTAAGATTAAATCTATAGCACAATCAAGTGTAAAACAAGCTAATGTGGAAATGTAGTGGAAAAGAGTTCAAATCATTTACTAAACTGAAAGTACCAATACATCAAATTATAAATAATCAATTACAAGTAAATGTTCAGCTTGAAAAAGTCTGCTTAAGTAGATGTACATATGTACTGCCAGAAAAATACTCTTATTCTGTTCATATGACTTATTCATTATTGGATTTTCATTGCTGAAGCTTCATTGTGAAAGTAAGAAAGCAAGTATTTTCAGTTTTGGGACTTTTTCTCTAATCTTTGATTTTTGGTGAGATATTGGATCATGTGAATATTTACTGAAATTAAACCATGTGAAGTGTAGAGGGAGAAAGGCACTATTTGTTGGAGGCGTAAAAACCTTGCACAGATCTGAAATGTGGACCTGACACCCCTGAAGACGTAAGAAGGCAAAACAGGCTGAAGAGCACTGCTTAAGCCTGTGTTGTATTTTAAAAGCTTAGCCATTGTATAAAAGTAAGTAGTTTCAAAGCTGTTGAAAAAAAAAAAAAAAAAAGGTAGTGGCATGGAGGAATAAGTACTTGAAAATGTAAAATTACATATAAAAAGATGGTACAATACAAGTACATAGCACATTTTAAGTGATTTTGTATTTTTTTTTGTGGGACAACCCTCTGGTCCAGAACAAACACAGACTCATTGTTGTCTTGTATTCTTTTATTCATAACTCTGCAATTCCGCTCACTCACCTCACCTATATGCACACAGTAACAATGTGCAAGTTATTTTACCCCAGATACTATGTTATTCCACAAATTTAAAAACAAAAGTTAAATAAAAAAAAAGAAGAAGCTCTTATCAATACAGTAATCCACAAAATATATATATATAAAACAAGTACCTAAAAATATAACCTAAAAGTAAGGCACTATAAGGTGTTATTATAAATGTTCACTATAAATTCAAGCAGTAGTAGTTTAACACTTTCTGACAGGCACAAGGAGGTATATTTATTTGGATTATCATATGTAAAAAATGTAAACACAATAAAATATACTCTGTGTTTATAAAATATAAAGCTGTCAAACAGATTAACTCTTAGAAGTTCCTCTGAATGTGTGTGCATTTACTTATTTTAGTTGGTCATGAACTGAATTTACCGTGATCACCAAATCTGTGTCAGAGAAAACTGGTAATGAGAGCACCGCCAACATCAATGTTGATGCCAGAGTTTGAGGAGCTTTGGAGTGTTTCACAGATGAAATCACAGGAATGACTCAGTCTGTTATATCAAAAGACCCATCGCTGCTCAGGCCTGTCCAGTTACACAAACAGGAGATCAGGGGGGACAATGGAAAGGAATGAAGCAAGTACAACTAAACAGAAACAGGGGGAAACAGCGAACATGGCTACTTCCAAAGGTAGAAAAATCTTTTAGACCTGAAAACCATCCCTCGAAAAATACACAAAAAAACGCAAATAAATCAATTTGCTGTGCACAGCAGTGATAACGCAGAATAAGTCAGCATAAGACAGAATCAGCTGAGCTCTTTCAAATGTTTTACAGTTGTTGTGATACGCTTAGCTAAAATATGAGAATACAGTTGACCATTTCATCAGAGCTCTTATGATAGGCCATGAGGTCCTACACAAAATCCAATCCTGATGAAATCCATCAGGTCGTACCGACAGGTTGCCAACAGGAGCAAAGGTAAACTACTTTCAACTTTAAGATGACACAATTCTGAGGTGATCAGTGGGACTGACTGATACAGATGATTGCGGAAAACACAGATTTCCCAACATGCTCACTACGTGGAAACAACTTAGACCGCCTCTATTACTGCTACTAAGGTCATCCCACTGACAGCAGGCTTGGAGTGTCGGCTAAACCCAGATGGAGTGACATCAAATATTTCCAATAGAGAGCCGTCGCAGCTATGAAAGCCGTCCTAGATTAGCGATCCTTAGGTTCTGGTTGTTTCACTTCAAACATTTGAGGTGCGAAATATACCAACCATAACCTAATGAAGCAGAGAGATGAATGTCCTCTAGTGAACAACTGTCCGCTACAAAGGCAATTGCATTACATGTGGACAGGACTAAACAGCAGCAGTGTGCGCAGCGTTTACACGAATTATGACGTTAACGTTTTCGAACGTGTCGTTACTACAAGCTAACAAGTCTCATTTGTCGACCATATTCGTTGGAATGCTGTCAAGTTTGCAAATGATCTGATTCTCGTCTGGGCCATACTTGTTTTCCACAGGTTTGCAATGTACTTGGTGACAATTTACAATTCTGTGGTATAAAATGAAAACCAGACGCGGCACCATCCACCAGTGGACGGTGCAGCATGTGACCAATGTCCACAGAGTTCAACACAGGTTATTTCCTGTAGCACAACTCTAATAATGTTCCCTAAACCTCTTAAATGCAAGCTGTCCGTAGATGGCTAGACCAGCTAGGTAGGCAGTTTAAACAAAACCTTGAAACACAGCAGCATCTCAATACATTTTTAGTAATAAAAGCATTAATAAAGAAGAGTGCAATATTTTCAAAAATATCATTCAAAGCACGTACAGCAAACAATCTTTACCCAAAATGAAAAGTACGATCCTTAAACTCCTCATTATTTCATTGTGTTCGGAGAAAGGGGGGCCCTGATGAATAACTGACACTCCCGCTTTGCACCAATCAGAAAGTAGAACCGTCAGAACCAGGACATAACATTTTTGCAAACATTGCCATGGTGAACACTGATTAATAAACCTGACTCATACAATCCCAAGGAAGCACATCAGGTTGGTATTTAAAAGTTTATCTCTTATCAGTTGGCGTTCCCTGTGATGTACTGTACATGGCAAAACGTATTCTTTTGATGAGGTTACGGTTGTTTTGACGTGAACTGTGATGTGAACAATAGTCGTTAACAATCTACAGCAGGGTTAAACACCCTGACTGTAGAGAATTTACTTAAGAATTTGTTTACTTAAGAGTTTGCTAAAACCTGAGGGAACGCTGTCGCCACACTGGCATTTCTTCAGGTTTTAGCTTTTAGGTTTTGAGGTGTTTGGAACTTAAACTCCAGAAAGGAGACACCAGTACATTTCAATTGTTAAAATTTTAGACATTTGATGCTCGAGATAGGTCACATCACTTTAAAAAATACTGTCAATTTAATACTAAGCACCATATACACCAATCAGACATAACATTATGACGCCCATCTCGATATTGTGTAGGTCTCCTTTGTGCCTCCAACAGGTGATTATTTCATGGGTGAAGCAGTCATGCTTGCCATTTCCTTTGCCGACACCTGAAGGCCATCTGCAGGCTGTGAGGTGGTCTTGAGACGCTAAGGAAATGTATATTGTCAGATCGAAAAATACCCACTGGAGCCACAAAAAGGTCACAACAAACAGTTCTAGGTGAGAAATTGTGACTTAATTAAATGTCATAGGTGAATAACAAAAACAACTCTTACCTGCCAGAGAGTCCCTTTAGCATGGATCAGTTTGTAGATCATGGTGATTGGGATCATAGAAAGGGACGACAATGCCAGAAACCAGCCGATCCAGTAAGCCCACCAAGGATACACGTAGGTGTTGTTAAACCTCATTGGGGTGTATCTCAGGATCAAAAACACGAGTGTTCCCTTAAAAGGGTAAAAAAATCAGAAAGAATGAACACAGTGGGGTCCCATTTTACACATGAATCACACAAATATGGCGGCCAACTTTAGACACTTACACTGCAAACCAGAGGGGTGACGTAAAGCCAGCAGTACTTGATCAGTATCATAGGTCTGTAACCTATCATGTCTTCAATGTTGTCACAGAAGCGTTTGGCACCTTCAAGAGAGAAATACTATTTTACTGAAACAGAAACAGATATTTAAATGTTCTTCAAGGAAATCATGTGATGGGGAGACAAGTAGCATAGGTACTACTCTGGTACATTAACAGACATTTTTTTTTTACACCATGCACGTTGTAAGCTGTTTCCAGTATTTGCATGACATCAAAGAGCAAATAAAAAAAGATCAAGGGATCTGTGACTTATGGACATTAATTATAAACATGGCTGTATTTTCTCAAAAGACATCCAAGAAGAGGTGTGTCTTGTCAGCAGGTATCAGACACTTGTTGGGGGGCCCCTGAGTGCTGACAAACTACTGCAGTGTCCAGTCCTAAGGACACATACACTGATACTGTAAGCACAGATAAGTACGTAGAATATCACCCATTTCAAAATAAAAAGAAAATATCCTTCTAGGAATGAAAACAGAAATCGGGGGAGGACTGCAGAAAGTAAGACAGTGATAAGTGAGGCAGGAGCAGCGTGTGCAGCTCTGTTGCCCCTGACCAAGTCTAGTGTGTGCACGTACAGTAGAAGTCTAACGCCGGTCCACTTGTCATCTTACCTAGGAGGTCGAAATATACAGTATATGACGTACACAGCTCTGCAAATCATGTACCAAAAACTTTCGCCAGCATTCAAAGCAGTTTTTGGACTGTCTCTTACCATAAATCCATCCAATAATCACTGACTGGAAGATTGCCATCAGAAGAAGAGTGGGACCACTGCATACATAGTGATCAAAGATCTGCAGAATGTATGCTCCAGCCTAAAATGAAAACAGTAACACATTGACACATTCATCTTATCCTCACTAGGGACGCGGGGGTTGCTGGAGCCTATCCCAGCTGTCATGGGGCGAGAGGCGGGGTACACCCTGGGCACGCAGGCACAGAGACAAACAACCATTCACACTCACACTCACACGTAGGGTCTATTTAGAATCACCAATGAACCAAGCATACCTTTGGAGGTGGGAGGAAACCGGAGACATAGGGAGACACAGGGAGACATAGGGAGAACATGCAAAGTCCACCCAGAAAGACCTGAGCTAAACTCAAACCCAGACCTTCTCCACCCTCGAGGCATCAGTGCTAACCACCGAGCCACTGTGCCTCTTGGCCTTTTATTTCGACCTGAAAACTAAATGCTGTTAGTTTTAATCAAAAAAGCGAAAGAAATGTTTCAATGTACACTCTCAGCTCACCTCTGACACCAAAAACAGGCCAAATAAGTAGCAGAGAATACAGATCAGCATCAGATAAAACTCTCTGCGGTATCCTTTCCGGATGTGGGAGGGGTAGATATCTGTCAAAGAGGTCATGATGCTTTCAAGACCAGCGAACTGGAGAACGACATAAAGACGGAGGTTAGTGGAGAGTCACGTCAACCAAAAAGAATAAACACTGCACCACATTTTTTCAAGTAGACATGAGCTCCCATCTGACCTGGCCGTCGATCCCTAACAAGATGATCATGGCGAAGAAACACACGGACCAGACCTGAGGCCATGGCAGCAGGGTCACAGCTTGAGGGTAGACAATGAAGACAAGGCCAGGACCTGCAGAGTGGCAACAACAAGTTAGTCATTTCTGGTTTGCCTCCGTGTTTTTATTCTTCAGCTGTGACAGAAGCGTCAGATGATGTTGAACTAGTTGCTAAACTTGAATTTGAAATTTCAAGGTTGATTAATCACCACAAACTAAAAGTAGACATTTAACATTTTTATTGTATGATAAAAAATCTGCAATTCAGTTATGAAAAAATATGCAAGGCAGCACGGGGTCTTTGTAACTCGCATCAAATCTCGCTTGTATTTAGCAGATGCACATCTGTACCTGACTCAGCAACTGTTGCAATGTCGATACCCTGCTGCTGAGACATGTAGCCGAGAATTGAGAAAATGGCGAAGCCAGACACAAAACTGGTTCCACTGTTCAGCAGACAAAGATAGAAGGAGTCTCTGCAAAGCCAAAAACAAAGTGCTATGTCATTATTTCTTGGTGGCAGATGACAGATATATCAATTACTTTTGCATACTATAAATTACCTCCGTTTGCATGCAACTACCTGCTGTTGACTCATACTTATACTCCATAAATCAAAATGAATAGAGTCACTGAACATATAATGAAATAAGTTGTTATATCACTGATCATATCTTCATGAAGTACTCACCTGTAACAGTTGTTGTTGTACTTGTTGTAGCTCCCAAGCGTAGTCAGGCACCCAAGGCATATGGCATAGGAATAAAATATTTGTGTTCCAGCATCCATCCACACCTACAAGACAGTGAGATGTGATTTGTCCGAGAACACCAGCATTATTGCTGCAGAAGGCGAATTAGACTAGAATGCGTTCTGAAAGATACCTGGGGGTCAGCAAGCTTTGCAGGATTGGGGTACAGGAAGAACTTGATACCATGTAAGGCTCCAGGGAGAGTCATTCCTCTAATTAACAGCACTAGTAACATGGCAAAGGGGAATGTGGCTGTGAAGTAGGTAGCCTGCATTAAAAGAGAAAAATCACTTAATACAAATGACAAACAGATTTAAACAAATAATTTATTTGATAAGGTCATGCTGCGGTGATGTAATGTTGTTATGTCATCTGCTCGTGGTAGTTTTGTAACCCATTAAGAAACCCAGAGTGTCATCAGTTTTTTTCCACTGTGGATATTCTGCACACCCTTTCCTGCCAAAATCATAAAACGTGACACGTGACACTTGCGTGACTGAAAAGTTATCCGTGGAAAGCAGCAAAGGTGTGATTGAGACTTTAATTACAGCAGTAATGAAATCTGCATGTAATTCTTTCAGGAAAGGTTCAGGAGTCAGGGGTGAGTCATGCAATAGTAGACAGCTATGTGGCACAGACAGCCAGGATCAATCATCTTTCTCACAGGGCAATTAGCCAGGTAGCATTTACCACCTAACTTTCTCACAATTGCAAACCGACACATTAGTCTTGAGCATAAACTGAAAAAAGTGGCTCTTGAGAGACCTGGCTTCAAACCACCTTTCACACTTAAGAAATAAATATCCTGTAGACATACTGTTTTGCAATGCTCTGACTGCATGTGACTGCAGGTTTACCGTAACCACAGGTGAATAACAGCGCTCTTATTTAATGAAAATTTCCAGGGATAGAATTTAGGTCATTTGCAGCGTTTTATATAAAGTGATGAAATTAGTGTGTAATATATTCCATAACTGCTGTTAGCTTGTGTTGAAAACCTGTTTTGCATGAACTTGCAAACCTAAATGGTTTGTGTTAGTTTTAATAAAATAAAGTCAGGCATGTGGATATGTGAGAGCCAGTTTCGCTCTGGCAGTGAGCTGAGTTAAATAACCAGCAGATGCCTGAGTGCTTTCAGAGTTTCTTTTCTTTTCATGTCAAATAGTTGGTACTACCCAGTTCACTGAAGACAAGTTGTGGCAGATAAGCAGTTTCAAATTAGTTGTGAAACAGTCTGAGACTATGCCCCCTCTTTGTTGTGCCTGCATTTAGGAATACTTGTACTGAATCTGCCAGTGATTGCAACTAGAATTACGACCTCACAAACATAATAAAGTTGCAGTTTACATCTACCCCTGCCAGACTCTGATAATATATGTAGAAGAAAGGATTCTTTCTTTTGTCCTAGTTTAATTGCCCAAATGGAAGTTGTTAGTACATTGGCATGCAGGATTCTAGTGAATAAATACCAGTCAGAAACATGCTGTCTTCACTTACATACAGGAGTACAGAGGTAGGAGAACTATCTGCAACTACCATCACCTGAAGCTCAGTGGGTGCAAAAACCAATGAGCTTGTAGCAGACAGAAATTTTGTCACACTAGTGTATTATTTCTGGAGAAATGGTCCACAAATTGCGTGTTTTGTTCTGATGTAATGGAATTCCCACATAAAATAGTCAGGCGCAGATGCCCATAAATTTTCGACCACTAACTTCTAAAGAGTTCATCTCTGAAGCCAAGAGAAAATTTGTGAAATGTTTGAGGAAATTCTCTCACAACGTTTTTGAGATATTGCATTCATTGGAATGGGACGAACGGACGACCTGGACACATGATGCCTTAAGCTATGGCTGCCGCTAAGATAGAGACATGCAAAGTCTTGTGGGCAAACAATTACCCCACAGACAATTAACCAGTCATTTGAAGGAAACAACTTGGTGACCACTGATGACAGAATACATCTAAACATCTACTCTTGCAGCTCCACAGGCTCGATCCAAATCATTTAGTCGCAATGTTGTAAGGGACATAATGTGATTGACAAATAAAGGCAGGGGACAGATTTATTCAATAACCCACAAATGTAGATGTTTACAGTAGTATATACCGGAAACATTTGCGGGTTATTGAACAAATATATCCCCTGCCTTTATTTGTATATTCTTGAATATGAAATTGTGAATACATCTAGGGACACATTTGTCATTTCAGATTTACCTTTCCCGTGGATTTCACTCCCTTCCAGACACAAAAGTAGCAGAGAACCCAGGCCAGAAGGAGACACAGGGAAAGGTCCCACTGTATTTTTCCAATGTTCTCTATGCCAGTCGATATATTTAATACCCGTCTTCTGTAAGGATGATATTCTGTTAGAGTATGTGAACCAATCACACAAACAGATTTAAATGCAATATGACAAAATCATATGTTAGTTAATAACCAAATAAGAAAAAACAATATTCGTAAGGGAGGAGAGGCACTGATAATGGGAAGCAAGTGCATAGCATTAAATACAGGGCACTGATCATGGGTAACCTGAATGATATCACACATTTAATTGACAAGACAAGAAGTCCATAATGAAGAATCTGTTAATGCTCAAAAACTATGTGTGATGAATGCTTGAATGCATAGTTAAATGCCCTTTACACCCTCAGTACAACACAGGTTATTTCCATTATTCTGGTTGATTAGATCCCTTCTCAGTGTTTTAGATTTAAACCAACCTGTCCTACCAGATTCAAATGCTGGTAGGCATATACAACTCAAGATGGACCTATGACAGCGGAGTTGTTTCTGTGTGGATTAAATATAATGTACACTGATAATATAGCTCTAGATACTGGTACATGCGGCATCCATATTTGTTTCAGGAATTTCTCTTTATGTTGACATACAGAAAATTAAGAAGATCCTAAATATCTCAAATTCCTAGATTACTTAATAGGCAACAGATGAATAATAGGCATAGGTCTGATGTTATGCAGACTCTCGGGCAGCTAATGGAGTAAATACAGTATGTAATAGAGCAGATCATGTGACTTTGTGACTCACCATATCTAATTGTGTAACTTTGTGAATGTGATCACTCAGAACTGTTTGAGGGAGTTTGCATTTAAAATCTGCTCAGGGTGAATGTAGGTGCAGCACACCAGGAGTCGTGTGAGCATACTCTAAAGAATTCAAGTGGAAGCTGCCCAGACACAACATGTGCCAACAGGAAGTTAACAATGATGTCAATGAGTTTGATTTGTCTTGAGCAGGTGTAACCAGCCCCAAGCATGTGTCACACATTGAAAACCACTGTGTGGGCGTAGCATCGGTGAATAGGGCATTTAACAATGCTGTCAGTGCCACATTATTCCTCCATGTGTCTGAGCAGGCATGTGATGTAGCTTTGAAACAAATGTGTTTTTCTAAAATCACTCAAATCCAGAGCTGCTTTTCAGATTCAGATGTCTTCTTTATTGTGAACAAGTACACGTGCATTTTTTAAAAATGTCTGTGATTTGTGACTGATTTGCAGTAAATTAATTTCCAATTGGATGAAAACTTACTGCCAAAACTCTAAAACAGATGATGATGCATTCACAGGTGAAGTCCAGTTACCAGTGACATTATAGTTGTTTATAACCACGCAACGGTCTGAAATGTATCAAAGAATGATTAAACATGCTGCATTGACACATCATTTGGTACTAAAATATGAATGGTTAAGATGGATACAATGTAACAGTATGAACACTTTCTCTAAGTAATAAAAATATGTTTGAAGACACAGGATATTAAAGAGGTCCAAAAGGGCTAAAGTCCAACAAATATATACACACTGAAAATATAGAATATAAACAAGCCGCTAATTGTTTGTAGTGCATGTGCAGAAGACAGATGTTTCATGAAAACCAATTGCTTTACCTGTATTCCATGTGTTATTACAGGTAGCCCATGGCAAATCTCCAGTAAAGGAAGAGAAAAGGTAAAGAAAGGCCCAGGCTAAAATCACAATGTAGCTGATACTTCCATAGAAAATGATCATTTGGCTGGCGTATCCCATGCCTAGAAAAAAACAAACTGTTAGGATTGCATTCCATTAGTATTTCTTCTTTAACTTGTGAAACACTTCTCCTGGTAACTATACCTCACCTTCAAACAACGGGCAGACCTTCCTCCAGCACATGATTCCCCCCTGACTGGTATACTGGCCCAGCGCTGTTTCCAGTATGAACAGAGGAATACCGCAGGTCACAAGGAACAGGAGGTAAGGGATGAAGAAGGCCCCTATACATGTGAAAAACACTGTAAACATACATATATACAGAGATACAGACATACAGAGATACAAATACCATGTCTCAAGGTAATACAGCTAAAATGCATTATCTACTAAAAAGAAAACAATGAGGACCAGGACTGTACCTTGGGGAACACTGGAAATATTTGTTTAGTCTTTCTTAACAGAAGCAGTAAGCACATATTTCAAACACAGCCACAAATGGAAGGTGATGTTGACATTTGTCAAAAATACAGTTTTTTGGAGATAAACCACTTTCTCCACCTGGTTGGAAATTGCTGTGGAAAAGGCTGTTCTAAGGGAGGTTTGGAAGCCACATGACAGAGAGAGGTCAATACTCCCTCACAGAAAAAAAAAGTGAAGTCCATTGTAGAGAAACAGGCTGCAAAACTGTAAAAACAACAAGGCCCGCCTACATTTGTAAAGTTCTTCTTATAAAATTTTGTATTTCAGGAGTAGGAACATGGCATTCATAATTTCATTTTCAGAGTGTTAGTAGGGGTAGAGCGTAATCTCGCCCAGGGCGCTATTCAAGCTAGAACCGCCCCTGCCTGTCCTCCAAATTCACTAGATCCCAAACTGATCAAGTATCTGTGGGATGATCCACAGAGGCCCCTCCCCTCAACCCAAAGAACGCCCCACTAATAACATCCTGTTACCAAACACCACACGACACCCTTATTAGAAGGCCCATGTCCATTCTCTGATGACTCCCAACTCTTTTGGAGGCACAAGGGAGGTTTAGACAATATAGGGAAGGTGTCATAATGTTATGCGTGATTGATGTATGTTTGTATGTATATTATCTTACAGAGTGTTCTGATCAAATACATTCTGAGATAAACGCACAAATGCAGCCTTGGTGGACACTGGTGGACAAACATGAGCAACATCCCTAAGCCACCAATCGTTCTCTGCAGGGAGGGGTATAGTAGGTCCAATCCAAATCCTAACTATTGTATGGAGCTTTGTTTTGGGGTCTTTTTTTGAAAGACACGGCTATACACACATGTGGGGATTATTGCAGTAACCTTCTGTGAAAGACAACTGCTCTTGTGAGTTAACTTTGCGAAGTGAATCAACGCAACACAAACTCGAGACCGAGAGCGGACCTTTTGTGTCCTTTATGCGGAAGTGATAGCTAGGATTTCAATGCCATTGTGCCACTATTCAGTTCAGGTGTTGTTTTCATTATCAAACCTAAAGATCACTGCCCTGGCTTAACTGCTTTTCACACTGTATTCAAGAATATGACACAAAATGGCTGTATTTTATTTCGCTAGTGTGAGATTTGTTCCAATGTTTATTCTATGGACTGGTGCTACTGGGACAGGAGCAACGAGTGGATGTTGTAAGTACCTAACCTAACTAAAGTCTCATACGAATGCTTTCTTTAAAACATTTTCTAAGTGTCTTTGATGACTAAAGTGCAGTGTTAGCCTTCAATGCTAACAGCAACAGCTGCTAGCTGGTGAAACGACAAGTGTTTTTAACGGATGTGGGTTACAAACAACACAATTTGATTCCTCCTACATCAGTTGTAAGTCTCAGTTATGAATACGCAGGTGCATTTACTATGGTGGTAAAATCGTGGTTTCAAGCAATAGTTAGGCAGTTGACTCTGTCTTTTGATAGGGCCACCAAGCTTCTAAACAAAGACTTGAATTATTTGTAAAATGTCAAAAAAAATAATACTTATAGTTAAAAATCAGTTGTTTCCCTGTTTGAATTCTGCGTGGCTGTGTTACTTGCTACCTAATGTTCAGAGTGTGGGTTAATCCTGGTGGATATTACATCCAGCAACAGTGCATGAACCTCACAACGTCGCTAATGTGCACCTCCTCAGAAATGTAACTACTCACTACGGCGACGCAGAGCGCAAGAGCTGTGATTGGTCTGCTTGGTAATCACGTGTTTCTGCTTTAGTATTTCTGGCTTTCGAATTGATTATATTGGATCAATAAAGAATCGTAAACTGAGGAGGTTTGTAGATACAGACAAATTTCAGTGGAATTTGGCTGAAATTTTCAGACGACATTGTTACTGACGAACACACAAGTGTAAATGTCTTGCACTGGTGGAGGGGTCCTTGCATGGCTGAAGGTGTCTGCGTTGACGCTGGAGCCTCTGTAACACTCAGTGCGTTTACATGCAGAGCTTAATCGAGCTGTGCTCAAAATTCAACTTTCTCGCTACAGTTCTTGTCCCAGTTTACATGCAGCGCAACAAAATCGAATAACTGTTCTCCTCTTCCACACTAGGTGGCGATAGGTGTCTTTTCAGCGGGATAATACCACGTTAATACGGCCCGATTTCCGGTTGACATATTACGCGATATAATAAACAAGAGTCGTTCATGCGGCGGACCGGCATTTCAAACAACAACAGGACGGATAATAGTACATCTTGTTCCGCGCATTCATCCGCGCTATCCCTCAGACGGTTCTTCTCTTCTTCTTCTTCTACGCCCGGCTTTCTTGGATGTGTTTGTTCCGGGGTCACATGCTAACGACGCAGTGGTTGTGGTTGCAATTGAAAACTCCGATTCCAATTGCATTATCTGGGTGTCTCAATCTGATAATGAGAACTGCACGTGTTTACATGCACTTAAATTCTCCTGTTTAAAGTCTCATGCCCGATTAAGGCAATAATTCGGGTCTTTCACGTGCATGTAAACGTACTGACTCAGAAGCCTAAATTAGGCTTTACTTTGCCAGCTTTATGCATTTAACTCCTATTAGACATTTTGAGACAAGTTGAACATCATGGTAATGTCTTAAGGGGCTCCTGTATAGTTGTATACTGTAGTATACTATATATACTATAGTTGTATTGTTGAATTGGACTCAGGTGTCACAGACTTGTGACATCTTAATTTTACAGTTTGTAAGCCCTCGCGCTGAGGCCCCAAGCATTTTTTTCCTGAATTGTCGTGCCTGTCTCGCTCTCTGTATGAGTATGTAAAGGAGATAGAGTTCGAAGTGACATAACTTGGATGTTGTAGCAATTGATTTTGTTTGTTTTGTTTATTTTTTATGTGGGCGTATGCGTGTAGTCTTAAGTTTTTATTAAAATTTGCGGGCCAAATTCACTCTTCATTCTTGCTTCATTCTTTAAACCCTCTGGGGTCTACGGACGCGCCGAAGCATCCAAATCACATAACCAATTCAAGATGACGTCGCAGCAAGACGCAGCGTCACTGAATCTTCGTTTCAACTTTTGTAGAAAGTGCTAACTTCAAACTATATACCAGTTTTTCAACTGTGTCGATAGGCCAAGTAAAACTAAGTCAGACTTATTAGAAATAATTTACCGCACACTTTTTCCTGAATGTTGCCGTAATGCTGATGCGCGTCTTGGAAAGGCTAGCCAGCTTTAAATGCTCGAAGGCAAAAAAACAAACAAACAAAACAAAACAAAACACGACTCCCTTAACCCCGACAACCCCCTCCCCCTCATGACACCCCCTTTCCTATTGGTGGAAAAATGCATCCCATCGACCAATCAGAAAATGATGTGTCAATGGTTGCTAAGGGAGAGGGAACAGTTGTGGGAGTGACGCTATATTCAGTTTAAGGAGCGACTGCAGCCGAAGAGAAATGAAGCCAGAGATTTGGGGCTTTAGATATTATTACTAATTGTCACACCTGATGGTTTTGTCAATGGTAGTAAATAGTTGTACTAAAAGGCGTGATGCATTGCCCTCATTTTAATGGAAATGGTTCTAAATACATTTGTTGTTTGCTAAATTTGTACACAAGCCTTTGATATTAACACTCTACTTACATTCTAAGTTATGAAAATGGTTCGTTAAATAAGTTTGTGGTTTTCACAGTGAAAAATTCTACCTTTTTGCTACTTCCGCTTTTACGGTTTTAGTGTGGTTTTAGGTCCAATGTGTTAATGCAGTTTGTCAAAATGGAAAAAGTAATTGCAAAATGACCCAGGTGAGGTTGTACTGAAAAGAATTATACTAAACAAGGTAATGTAAACCATTTTTAAGATGAAATATAAAGGTAAAACCAAAAGTAGTCAAAAACGGACAATTATGCTCTGTACCCCAGAGGGTTTGATGACATAAATTAATCTTTTTTGTACAAATTGTTAGTCCCATTGCACACCTTAATTGCAATCAACCCCTTAAGAAAATCTAACTTTTGCGGTACAGCAAAAGAGACACTGGATAGAGTTATGTGAGCTGAAGAGTTGGACTATCAAAGAAGAGCACTAGAGTACATTTAAATCCTTAGCAGATTTTATTAGATATCAGGAGCGTAGGTCAGCCTTATTGCAGCCTTTGAATGCTGTAAACACGTTTAAGAACCTGCTCAGTAAGCCACAATCAAGTGGCGATCAGGTGGAGGAGCGAGGTGTTTTGCAACAGAAATTGGAGGGAGCCAGCAAAGAATGTGACTCTGATCTTTGCACAAACACAGGCAGTAAGTTATTTTCACAGGCTTTCATAACCTGTCAAATCCTTAATCATCAGATTTGAAGCAAAAGGAGACACAGTAGGAAAGCAGATGAGTTTTGTGATACCCACAGCTTTTATTGTCTGTGACTGTAAATACTGGGATAAAAACAGAGCTGCGATGACTTTTTAATAATGCATTCGTGAATCACTTGCTCAGTCCAGTGTACATTTCACCAGTCTTAAAACATTTAAAGAGACAGCCTTACAAGCCAAATAATAATAATAATAAAAGCGTGAAATACTGTGAAGGACTTGTCATGTATGTTTATGTTTACAATTAACAAATTTATAGTTTTTTTTTCTCACGTTAAATTTACAGGCAGAGTAACAAACTGTTATTTTAAAAAAGAAAATCAGGAAAACAGACAAAAAGAAAAACTCACCCCCACCATTCTTGTAACAAAGATATGGAAATCTCCACACATTGCCAAGTCCGATAATAGCACCAGCCACAGAGAGGATGAACTCCTTTTTGCTGCCCCACTTGCCACGCTCCTTAACAGTCTGTGAAGTGGTCTTTGTGGGTAGATGGCACAGCTGGTACAGAGTGTCGGCCATGCTGCTGAGTGAGAAATGGTCTAACGGCAAGACTAACATAGATCCTTGAGTCCGTGGACTGACTCGGTGGGACTGTCTGATGCGCATTTGAATGGGGTTACCTAATTGACAGACTGCATGATATTTTAGCCACAAGGGGGACCTCTAGCTGTGCTAGACTAATTTAGCAGCACATGCATGTCAAACAGAGGAGTGAAATATTCAGTGTGACTAATATCTGTTAGGACATAGGTGTTAAAGCATTTGAAAAGTTTTTTTTTTTTTTTTTTTTTGACTCACACAAGGAATGAACGACTTATAACTACAGTAGAGAGATCTTTTACCTGGAGGCTTCCTATTACAGCTAATTACACAGATTGTCCTGTCAGCTTTAAGTCAGTATTATTGTATATGAATACACTGCATCATCATCATTTTCTGTAATTAAACATGGCATGTATTCAACGTACTTACAGCTTAAGGGGCCCATCTGAGGTGTTTCCAGGATTGGGGGTCAAAAATCTGTTTTCTAAGCGTTGGCTCTGTGTTTTGTTTCACTATTTGTTTCTCCAGTCCAAAATCAAACTGACTGTCCAATCACCAAGTCACTTTGAATTACATTACATTTTATAGAGAAGTTGTATTTATATATTGTGTATTTAAAGAGAGAAATATATACACACTGCCATGTGATTTTAAGCGTTGTGGGCAGCTGCGCCTGAGAGGAGGGAGGCGGCATGTAACAGATTGAAGGTGTTTTTTTTGTTTTTTTTGTTTTTTTTTTTTAATCTACAGTTTTACATTTATGCTTTCATGTACTTCTCTCCTAACTTGTCCGAGTATAATGTTGCCTCTTAGTATCCCAATACTCAGTCACTATTACGCCTCTCCATCCATTCTTCTACTGGAGGACTATTTTTGTGCAGCTCAGTATTTCAAAGTCACAGCAGGGGGCACTTCAGTATCTTTGATCCTCTCCAGAGTGCAGAGTGATATTCCCAATAGCTGCTGCAGCTTATTGGTTACTAATGTGGGCTTTAAAGAGTTTTAATTCTATCCAGCTAAATCTCTTAAATTTACCTTTGGCTGAACTATCCAGAATTTTTTGATTACAGTGGATATTAAAAATAAATCTATACAGCCCCATTAAAACATCTTTTGTGCATTCAAAAAATAACAAATTTGAACCATGTCAGAATATTTGTACATTTATTTTGAAAATTACAATCACCACAGTGACACCGACCATCAAAGTGCAGCATTTAAAGGAAAAATGGTAAAAATAAAAAACGTTAAACAACCTAACTCCATAACCATGTACACCCGTAAACTTAGTGGAAGTGCTCAGCTGGTCAGTCAGACTTTCCAGATCTGTCGTAATTGTGAGGACGGCTCCTGTGCTGGGTCCACTCCACATCCACCTCAAGATTTTCCAAAGGGTTCATGCATGGACTCTGACTGGGCTACACCAACACGTGACACCTTCTTTGATTTTGATGTGTGCTTTGGACCATTGTCACGATGGAAGCTAAGAGTTGTCAGCTTTATAGCAGATTCTTTTCCATAACTCAGTGCTACTTGGACCTATTCACTAAATCCCCAATTCCAGACAAAGAAAAAATACATCCAAAAACAAGATATAGTGACTGTCGTTCTCTACTGCTGGTGTGAGTCCAAAAATCTCCCCGACCAGTTTGCGCATCTACTGTATTTTGGAGGGTCGTCCTATTCTTGGTAATGCTACTGTTGTGCCACCTGTCTCCACTTGACGTCGACTGTCTTCACCACTTCCCATCAATCGCATCCTTTTTTTTTTTTTTTTGTATATCACACGTGAGTAAGGCTTAAAGATATTTGTGCCCTAAAGCTCTTTAGTTGCATGGAACCAAGATGTCATAAAAATAACCCAAGAACGACTGATATGTATTTAAAGTCAATCCAAGTTGCTTCAGGCGAGGACAGGTGTCTACTATTTCATGTGAGCTTGATAAGAATGTGAGCACAGCCCAGTTATAAAAGGATGAAGAGTTGTACACTGAATGTACTTTGTGTTTTGCGTAAATGTACTTAAGAAATCAAAATTAAAAGCGTTACATGACTAGATCCTTTTATACTGCATAACACAGCTCTTGGAATAATTTAGTGTAGAGGAACTATTAGATTATATGGACCAATGTCATGAAATGACTTTGTACCTCTGCTTGCAGTGCATGCATGAAACTCATTAGGCCACGGTGTAAAACTTGTAAATTACGACACATGCTTTACAATTGTAAAGATCAAAGAATTTGACAGGTCAACACGAATTAAGACACAGTAGGGGTTGGATGTAGAGGATTCGGAGCCACATCAACAACAAGGCTCTTCTCTAGTATGGGGGCTCGAGGCCAGACCCTCTGGCAAGGCGTGAAGTCTGCAGAGAGAGGCAGCACCTGGCTTTGGATCAAGAGAAAGGCCCCATATGGTCACCCCACATTGGATAGCCCATATATCACACATCACATATATCACTGATATTGCTGATTATTCTTAGGGATTGTAACATTAAGTCATATGAGTTCAACAGTATAACACGTCATTTATTTTAATTTCTTAGAGCATGGGTATAATTCAGTAAAATAATTTGACCAGGCTTATACAAAACTCCACTTGAACTGACTGGCAGTGAATATGTATTTTGTGATTCTTTGTGCAGTTACTAACATTTACTACGTTTTCTATTTTAACATCTTTGATGTCACCCAAAAAGTGAAGTTAATTTTCCAGGAATCAGCTGTCATCATACTTACATCATCAGTAAAACAATCACAGTGCAGTATAAAAGTCTGAGACCACTCCTATAAAATGTGCGCCTATGACACTGAAATATAATATACTGGTTATATATAGTATGTTATATATCAAAACATGTTCTGAGGGCAGAGCATAGACTGTATAAAGATGGACCACAGAACTGCTCCTCTAAGGTCAAGCCAAGGCAAGTAGGACTCCCCCTGGTGTCTGACTGCGGTATAGGTCATAAACTCCACCTCCTCATGTTAGTGGATGGGACTTGGGCCAAATTAAAACACTAAAATACACGTCAAATATATTTTTATGAGGATGGATTCTGTCATTTTAGGTAGTTAATATACTGTTGATGAATGTTCAAGTTTCAATCAAAAAAAAGTACAGTGTATAAGCCAACATTTCTCTGTAACTGGTGGAGGTAGAGCATTGTGGTCGGGTCATTGATATCGCGGCTCCTCATGGTTCCATTGTTGGACTGCATTGCGCAGACTCTGGCTTCAAACTTGCAAGATGGCGCTGCCCGTATCCCCGTCAGTTTATGCAAGGAAACGGGAACACATTGTCCACAAGTCCTTTACCTCTCATTTGCAACTGTGGCAGTACAGGTCTTGAAATCACATCAACTTATGCCATATACGCAAATGCAAGGTGCTCAGGGAGATGATTTTAGGTTGTTGCTCACATGGCCTCAGCCTTGGCCATACAGGGGATCAAACCAATGACCTCACGGTCGTCAAGCTGCCTTACTAACCACTAGTCCCTTGAGAACTAGTACATACAACAAAGAAAAATATATTTGTTAGAAGCAGGCATACATTTATGGTGCCCTCCATAATTTTGACAAAACCATGGATGAAAATAAAACAAATGTAAATAATAAACGTAACAAAATACAAATATTAAACATGGATAGTTAATATAGCCAGACAAGACACATAATATTTAGGAAATATTGAACATTTCTATGAGTCATTCTGCTGCACCGAACCAACAAATCAGCTGCAACCTCCTTTGGAGAAGGAGATGTTTTAGAACTTTTATATGTTGTGATTGGTATTGTCTGAGATTCGCATCTTGGTGGAAATGACATCCTACGATCCTATATGAAGGCAACAGCCTGAAGCATCTCAATACTGTGTTTACATTGTAGGTCTTTGATTGTATAGGCTGCAGACCTGATCTGAACTAGAAGTCAGCAGAATGCATTGCTGGACATAATTTCTCAAAGATGCTTAGCTTGCAAAACCTGGAGTTTGAAACACTGCATTTAAAGTCTTATCAAAAGTGGCTCCTCATACTTGCATCTCCATCTCTGCTCCACTGCTTCCCTTGTAGTCGTTGGCAGCGGGCATAGGATTGTTGTCTGGGTTCAAAGGGCACTGCTCCGGTTGCTTTGCCGCGCTGTGTGTCTTGTTTTCAGGCCGACAAAGCTGCCTGAGATTCTGTTGAAACAGGTTTGGGATTTTTACACAGTTCTTAAAAGAACCCAGTACCGAACACAGACACTGCACATGCTAAAAAATAATATAGCTATTGCTCAACAAATAGGGGGGAAGCCCGCGGGGTCGGACTTGTGTTTGATCCCCCGACTTATGCTCCAAAATGAACTACCCATTTGTGTTTTTACTGGAAACGTCTCTCTAAACCACCAGATGTATTATCATAGATGTTAATGCCACACTGCCCCCGTGACGGCTTGTAATAACTTTTTTTGATCCCTGGATTTTCATTGTGGTTTCATGTTTACATAGAGATGCCCTGTATAAACACAGTGCTCTGGTGCTCTGCGAACCAGTAAAATCGGATGTTGAGTATTTGGCTGTCTGTCAACACTGGTGAATTAAGGGAATCTACCTGGAAGTATTGTTATTGTTACACAAAGTTAGGGTTTGTCCGTCAACTGGGACCTGCTCAACACCTCAGCAGTACAATAATCAGTTCAGGGTACATTAAAGAAGCTTCACTGGCTCAGCTCCCCCTCTCTGACAGACAGACAGAGACAGATAACTGCTGCATTCTTGTCATCACAGTCACGCAGTTCATAACACTGGGAATGCAAGGTTAAAGTCCTCCTTAGGAGATGGATGGTAACTTACAGACATTAATCTAAAGGAAATATTTAGAGTTTACTTTTAACTGTCAAATAATAAAATAATAATATATGAGTCTGTGTGTAATTCAAACAGAGGTTCGGTTTCGAAACCTTTTTTAGGTGTCAGCTTAAGTACAGTCTTCAGGCATGTTCATGACATTGACATGACTGATGTAGATACTTTATGGCTCAAATCTGAATGCTTCTCTTACAGCCTTGTAACGCCGCATTACGTCATAATGTGGCGTTACAAACCTTACCTGTACATATGGTCATGGTGTTGGATGTAATGTTTGTTTCTGAGGGACTAACATTTTACTTCCTGTTAGTAGGAATCACCTCACAATTCTTTACGCATATAACAGGTCCATAAAAAGTGATTCATTACTGTGATCACGTTGTGTTTTGAAAGTTTTTCTTCAGAGAGTACAACATACCTGGATAACTGTCCCTTTCATCTGAGTGACTTTAAAAATTATCCACAGAGGAACCAGGAGAACACAGAACAGTCCAAGGAACCAGCCCAGAGCGTACGCCCAGGTCGGATAGATATAGGTCTTGTTGAACTTGAGAGGCTGGTATTTCACCACGGAAAAGATGAAGGTACCCTGAGAGCAACGGTAACAACACAACAGGAGTAGTCATTCTCACATAGTTTAGAATTTATAGTTACAACTTATGATTGAAGTCTAGCATTGACTTATTATGACCACCTTCCTAATACTGTGTAGGTCTCCCTTGTGCCTCCAAAACAGTTGTGACTCATCAGAGAATGGACGTGAGTCTTCTGAGAGTGTCCTGTGTTAGTGGGGGTCTTTGGGTCCTATGGGTTAAGGCTCTGTGGATCATCCCACAGATACTTGATCAGTTTGGGATCTAGTGAGTTTGGAGGCCAGGTTTCTGTTGTTCCTACACTGTTTTTGCGTCTGTGTCTGGCTGTATCCTGCTGGGGATGGCTGCTACCATCAGGGAGGCTCATTGCAGAACATTGTACTGTCACATGATGGTCAATGTTATTTACTTCTCCTGTCAATGGTCTTAATGTTGTGGCTGATTGATTTAGCTGTTTAATAACAACTTATATATACATGTGTTTTAATAACATGTTATTTACTTCATAATGTAAACAGCTGATCGGTTTTGAATGACTGGTTTGTGGTTTCATTGTTAAGACCAAAAACAGAACAAAGCTGAGGTTATTGCTTTAAATATTTCAATCTGTGGTAGAATCTTGTCTGTTACTAGTTTTCCTTCCTCCTTTGATGTATATTACTCGGTCTTGACTCATCCCATCCCTTCATTTGTTACTCAGAGGTGGCTGGTTGGGGAAAATTAATTTTAGTAAGAGAGTGACTGAGGAAGAACGGAAAATACAGCATGTCCTGTGTTGTTCCTGTGTTATATATTCCAAATAAAGCCAAGGTCATGTGTATGCCTGCTTCCCCTTTTCCAACCATATGCAATATTACAAACCGTCCAAACCAATGTATGAATGTGAATAACCAAAAGACAAAAATAATAAATAATGTATAATAATAAAAAAACATTGAATTTATTCTATGGAAAATACTTTTTGTTGTTGTTGTTGTTTTATTAATAGATTATGTGTTTCCTTTACTCACCATACAAACAGCAGGAGTAATGTAAAGCCAGCATATCTTCATTAGAGGAAATGGACGATAACCTATCATGTCTTCAATGTTGTCATAGAGGCGATCTGCACCTGTTCACGATAGGGAAAGTTCATATAACAACGAATTATCCATATATGCAGTTTATATTTTTGTTGCAAGCGAGCGAATGAAGTTTGGACAAATAATCACATCTTGTGATAGTTTAGAGTCGGTGTGCTCTTGACGTCGATGCCAATCTACTGTGATTTTACTTCACACTTTACACGTGAGCAAAACACGCTCCTCTGTGAGCTGATTAACCGACTGATTAGGCATATAAAAGAGAGATAAAGGCCCATTAGCTGAAGTCTCCTCTTCACTTATCAGATGTTTTCCCATTTTAACCACCAACATTTGTGAGGCAGTATTTCAGACCACAAGGACAAGTGGGCAGAGTGGAGTACGTGTTTTTGTACAGTGCATGTCTGGAGCACTTTAAGTTCTTTTGTTTTCATTGTCATTCAGAAAAAGACTGCCAAACAGGCTAGACGCCCTTCCTTAAGACATGCCCATCAAGCTTAAATAAGCTTGAACATGTGACGGTGGGAACAAACCTCAGCACTAAAAGGGAACGTGAATTAAAGCGAGGATTAGATTCTTGTATTAGCCGTTGCGATAAAACCCGCCCATACATCTGGGAGTCAGTGTATAATCAGAGGGTTTCGCTTTTTGGACTAAAAACGTCCCAGCAAATGTTTTCTGTCAGGTTTTCACGCATGTTGCAGCTTTACAATATACGAGGTTGAGAGATGATGAAGAGAGTAATAAAAAGTCCTTGGCTGGGTTTGAATCAGATATATTACAGTTCACGATAAGCATCTAATCCTCACAGGGTGAACTGGTGTGTGAGCTTTAGACATTCCCATATAATTACATGACTAATCATGCTGTGAGCTTTAAAACAATGACTGAGCCCAAAGAGAAAGCGTTTCCAAAGTAAAGATTTTGTTTAGAGCGGTGCCGAGCCTGAAAACCAACAGCAGTGTTTATTTTTGTGGCTTCAGCTAAACATTTAATCAGGTGCCTCAGGGTTTTGCTAAAAACCAACTGACAGGAGGTCAGACTGAACCAGCGTGTTGCACATTCATTTGACTTTCTTTCTGTTGAACAAATAAATGGACTAACCAGCAAACAAAGGCTTAATGTCGCCGTGTTATTTGAACAACAATTACGACGTGCATGTAGGCTTATCACAAGACAAGCAACTATTTCAGTGACTTACCATAAATCCATCCAATCGCTATAGACTGACACACCGAAAGAAGGAGAAGGTTGTTGCCACTACAAACATAGTGATCAAAGAGCTGGAGGAAATACAAGCCTCCCTGCAGGAAGATAAACATTAGACTGTGGTGGCGTGTCAAAACATGCAGAAATACACTTTTGCTTAATTAGTTTGTGATTAGCTTTTTTAGCATTTAATGCCTTAGAAAGAGACCTTTTTTGTCTGTTTTTTTATTTTATTTTTTTTAAACTCAGGCTTTGTCACAGACACAAGAAAAGTTGTGAAAAGTTAGTGCTCACACCTCGGTGACGAGAAGGAGGCCGAGTAAGAAGCAAACGGTGCAGAGACAGAGCAGCAGCAGTTCCCTGCGATACGCTCTTCGAAACACAGTGGGGAACATATCTGTGAGGGAGGTCATCAAGCACTCCAGACTCACAAACTGCCGGAGACAGAGGGTAATGAAACACGTTCAGTGACGACCAAAGACGGGTTACAGGTTTCTAAACTGCTCAGTGAAAATATTTTTTTCTTGTACCTGTGTGTCTGCACCCAACAAGATGACCATGACGAAGAAGCATATAGCCCATAACTGAGGAAAAGGCATCATGGCTACTGCACGTGGATAGGCAATGAATGCCAAGCCGGGTCCTGTATGTGGGAATATATTCAATCATATGTTCAATCATTTAGTTTAAAATCTTTGAGATAAGTCACCCCCTTAGTGTGAAGCTAGCACACAGGTTCACATTTTCTTTGCTGTTCATCTAAGATTACATTTTGCAAAGAAAAAAATATATGTATGCAGAGACATGTTACTACTTTGACAGTTTTGCTGTTGGAATCTTCCTTGCACCTGAGACATACTGTGTATTAACAGTATTTGAAATCTACATACTGTACATATTTTCATATTTTCATGTCAGATGTACTTTTTAAAGACTGATGGATGGAATAAGACATTTTGTGAAGCTTCACTTGAACATAAGAGTTCTCTTGTCTGTGGATTATGGATATTGTGTCCTGGAGTGCATTATTGTCCTGGAAGGGAGTTTCCAGGACGGGTGGCTTTCATTCATGACATTCGTAACCAGTGGCCGCTTTATTAAATATAACTGTGGTTTTCTTACCAGAGGCAGCCACTTCAGATATTGGCAGTCCTTGCTCATAGGACATGAAGCCCAAAACAGAAAAGATTGCAAACCCTGCAACAAAACTGGAACCACCGTTCACCAGACACAGAAGAAATGTGTCCCTGAGGAAGCACAAAAATGTATGACACAATCGTTAGCCATGGGTGTAGTTTGATTCTAACAGTGTGTGACTGATCAGAGAATGGACATGGGCCTTCTGAGGACGGTGTCCTGTGGTGTCTGGTGGGGGCCTTTGGGTCCTGTGGGTTGAGGGGAGGGGCCTCTGTGGATCATCCCACAGATACTTGATCAGTTTGAATCTAGTGAATCTGGAGGACAGGTCAACACCTTGTGCTGTTCTTAATTTTTTTTTTGAGTTGTTCCTAAACTGTTTTTGTGTGTGTGACTGTGTCAGGCTGCATCCTTCTGGGGATGGCTGCTGCCATCAAGGAGTGTCATTGCTATGGGGTGGGGGGTACATCCTCACGAATAACAGGTCCAAACATTTCCCAGCAGAACATTGTATTGTCACAAGATGGTCAATGTTATTCACTTCTCCTGTCATGTTGTGGCTGATTGATTTAGCTGTTTAATAACAACTTATATTTACATATGTTTTAATAATATAGTTAAATAAAGGGCAAAAAGCAGAGCAGAATAAACTTACTTGTAACAATCATTGTTATATTGATTATAACTGCCAAGAGCCGTCAAACTCCCCTGACAAATCCCAAATGAGAAAAGAACTTGTGCACCGGCATCCATCCATACCTAAGCAGATCCCAACACACAGACACATATATTATTGTACATACACCAATCCACCTGCTGTAAAATATAATGTGAAATTAGTGTAAAGTGTTTGGATTTCCGTGGGGTGCAAACAAACTTGCAGTTCATCTTTACGACGTATTATTATGAGTGGTTTATCTTTTATTACTTACTTGAGGGTCCACCAACCTTGTGGGGTCAGGGTACAGGTAGAAAGCTAGGCCATCCATAGCTCCAGGTAAAGTGAGTCCACGCACCAACAGCACCACCAACATAAGGTACGGAAAAGTGGCTGTGAAGTAAACTACCTGTCGATGTGAAACGAAGGCGGGTTACATCTGTGTAGGTGGGAAAACTGTAAAATATTTCTTCCTTTGCTTTTGGAAAATATTGTTTATCTTTCAGCTTCTATTTCTGTTACAGTACGTTAATGCTTTTACTACACACTTCTCTTTTTCTTTTTTTCATTCATACATTCATAAAACTGATGAAAAAGGCCGTGTCTACCATGATTTTGGATTAACACCACCAAAGGAAATGGAGTGATCACCATCAGGGAATTCTTGTCATATTTAAGACAGGCTGCAATAAATCATCTTTTGACGAAGTTGCTCTACCTTTCCAGTGGATCTAACTCCTTTCCAAACACAGAAGTAACACAAGATCCACGCCAGTAAGAGGCACAGGGCCAAATCCCACCTCAGGATGCCAATCTCCTCAATCCCTTGAGATATTCCCAGCACTCGTCTCCTGGAAAAGACACAGAACAGGAGCATGTTAGAGACAAAAACACTGAGGGCTTTGTTCAAGGCTACTATCAGTGATCCTAGAGTAATAAAGAAGGCCATTATGATGAAGAAGATCAATGTGACTTATCACGTGGATAGCCCTGCAGAAGAAAAAACTGAGCTGAAAGGGGCTGCAGTGATCGGGGAGACGGGGTACATGGAACCTATGGCGGAAAAATGAAAGATACAAATATAACAAAGTTTCTCTGGTGATTGGGGGAAAGTATGAAGCATCCAAGGTTCCAATATTTCTGTCAAAAAAGACTCAGAGTTTTCAGAGGAAGGATTACTGTCTAAAAAAAGAAAGTGACTTATAGCGAAAACAAACAATGATTGTGTGTGGTGTGGCTACTGAATATTGGGAAAGGACCAAGGTAATCTATGGTGTATCTCATGCAGTGTGCACAAAAATGAACTTTTGTCTCCCCCTGCGGAGGAGACAAAAGTTCTGCGCTGTAAGACAGTGATACTGTCCCTGCAAAAAGCCACAACAAAGCAATCCCAGTGACGTGCTGAAATATATTGCCGTATTGGGTTATCTATAAGAAATACTGGCCAGTCACATACTCATTTTACGTCTTTTCCCATCATTTGATAAATCTCAAATAAGTGGTTGAACTTCATTTCTTCAGCCAGTCCTGACTCAGTTAAATGAAAGGTAGCTCCATGAGGCCTCCACTGTGATCCTGAGCTAAATGCTAATTCTTGCATGCGAACACAGTTAAAATATTAACAGAAACATGCAGGTGTTTAGCAGGTAATATCTTTGCTGCCTAATCACAGTTGTGCATGTTAGCATGCTAACATTTGCCAAGCGGCAATAAACAACCATGGCAGATGAGAAGGTTTTGCAAGTATTTAGTCAGAAGCCAAAGTATTAAAACTGAACAACAACAAAAAAAAAATGACCTTGGTAGAAATAGAGAAAAAGTCATTGATTAGGATCCATCCCTTGAGGCGATCACTAATGTCTGGACCAAATCTCCAGTCTTAATCCCAACCTTGACCTGGTGGCACAAACGTCTGGAAATCACCAGAATCTGTAGAATTCATCCTTTGGGCTCTGTGGATACCTGTGAAATCATGACAATCTATCCAGTAATTGTTAAGACATTTCAGATCAAAATGTGGACAAATGGACACATAAAAATTCAAGAGTGAGATATTGTGAATTGAGTGCATTGACACGTTGGCAGCACTAGAGGGTTTGCTGCTTCCCAGTGACTGCAAAAAACCTGTTTTTGAATTCTTGAAAGATGTGTAAATTTTAAAATGTGACCGGGTGGTACAAAACACATCAAAGACAAACACACAAGACAATGGGGTCTGAATGTTCTCCATAAAAGAAGGCAGGAGTGAATTACACTTACTCCCAGAATTCTGTTGCAGGAGTTGTTGCATTTGCAGCAGCTGTCCAGTTGGAGGAAACATTTGCTTTACCAAATTCAACACAAGCATCTAAGGAAAAAAGAAGAAAAAAACAACAAAACAAAACAGAAAACAGGAGACATTTTATCAAAGTGGAGTATATTGCTGATAATAAAGAGGGAGCTGCACCAGGCCTTAAGTCAATTTTATGATTAATATTATGATCAAAATTATTCTATATCTTTTTCTGTTAGTACTGTAAGAAAATGGGGCAGGAATACTGCATCTGCCTGCATATCTACCTGTGTTCCAGGTGTTCCTGCAGTTGGCCCAGGGAAGCTCAGGGCTGAAGGATGAAAAGAGGTAGAAGAAGGCCCATGCCTGGATAACGATGTATGACACTGCAGCATAGGCAATCACCACCTGGGTGGCATAACCGATCCCTGAGGACACAGACAATGTGTGCTCATTTAAGAGTATAAGCATAGACAAACTGACACAGTGTGCAGTAATTATTATTTCGATAATAACTTCCATTATTCCATGTAATGTTCCATACACAGAAAACTGTTTGAACTTAAATGTGAAATTAAGTGAATTTATATTTACTTTAAATGACTATATCTTTAGTGCAACAAGTAAAAACAAAGCAAGGTCAGACCTCATGCTATTTTTCTCTTTGCAAAGAAATGTTGTGCATGTAGTCACAACATTTTGCGGCCAAGAGCAAAAGGTGCACAGTTAGACCCAAAAATCATAGTGGGCATAACACAACAGTGAGAGAAATCAGACGGGAAACAAGCAGGGACGGTTACCTGACAAAACTCGGAATATGGGTACAGAGGAACAATGAAAGTACAAAGACAGCTGGGATTTAGTCAGATGCCTAGTCGGTGCTCGGCGAGACTCCTTCCTGTTTTGAGAATCTATCAAGTGCGCATCATTGGAAAAAGGTCCCCACTTGGCACATGCCCATAGGACTGCAGGTGATTTAAGATACGCACATGCATCCTTGATTATTGATTTGGGCCTTGGACGAATTCAGTGGAACCTAGACGTTGGAGAAGTGACATTTAAGTACATCCAAGAAATGCAGCCATTACCAAGAAGCACTGCACACTTCATGTATGCACAGAAAACGTTTTACAGATATGGGTTATTTGAAATAATGATAACACACATCCTACGTGTGGCCTTCAGCATTCAGTTTACTGCAGGACATGACCTCCAAGCAGGCGGCAGTCACTGTGCGGGCAGATTATGGAGGGGGGTGGTTTTTCTTAAAGTATTGTAGGAAAACATTCACTATAAACCACAGAATAAACTCAGAGGTGTACGAAGAAGTAGAAGAAGAAGAAAACAATCAAGGTATTATTCAGACATAAGTTATACCTTAATTAGGGCTGTCACAATATCAGATTTTCACTGCTTGATTATTGTAGACAAAAACAGTCATGATAATGATATTATCACGATATCAACAAAAATGTAAATAATAACGGCAAAATCCAGGAAATGCATCTTTAACGTTATTAATGTCGTTTTCTCTCTTTTGGGCGAGGAATTACACTCAAAATAACAGTGCAACGGAAGAAAACAGGGGCAGATGAAAAACACACACTGTGTTCCAGTGGCACTGGTTTGCTGCATCTAACCAATATTCACCCATAGAGAAGTGGCATTAACAGAGAATAAAACTGGATTAAAAGTTTAATTATGCCACAGTGCTCAGCCTACGGCTCCAGCACAGGATCAGGAAAACACGGGGGAAATGCCACCATTTCCCTAATGAAGAAGAACGGAAAAAGTCATGGCAGCAGAAGATTAAACGGAAGAACTGGATGTCAACTGATTTCTACCTATTATGTGAGGTAAATGCCAATGTCTCTCTTTGACGTTTGTTAAGATTTTACATAGGAAAAATAAAGTTATACAATCATTAATGTGTACTTTGATCTCAGAAACGCCCAACACCGCTTTACAAATGAATGAAGCTAACCAAGCCTTATGCTAGCCAGTTATCTCCACTAAAGACTTGGGGAAAAAATGCAGCTACCGTCAAATACGCTGTGAAACCCATGTGTGCATGTAATTTATATCCAATTTAATTGATACGCAACTTTGCCTTGGTTACTACGCTAGTGCTAATGTTATAACGACAACCCTAATGATAATACTAAATAACAGGAATCACTATTTCTAAGTATGTATAATTTTTCTGAGTAATTTCAAACTTTTAACTGCAATGGATGAACACAGAGTCTGAGGAGAAGGTAAACACAGCTCCATGACTGATTAACCCATTGGGCATTTTACAGGCTCATTTAAGATATTTAATGTAAGCAGACGCTGGGATTTATGTGAGGGCCTCTTGCATATTGACAGAAGTTGGTAGTAACATTTATAGGTCTGTCACTGGTGAAAATTTTATTTCAACATATCAACCCATCCACCCCATAGGGTTAGACTGTAGAATCTTCAGGAGCTCAACAGCGCCACCCTATCAACAATGTATCACAATGGTATTCTCTGGTCATGAGTGGAAGGGCACCAATAAATAATGTTCAATGCGAGCAGGTCAACTTTGACCAGGAATTACATGATATTATCATATGCGCATTTTTAACACGATATTGAAATTTCATTTTTTAATACCACGATTATCGTCAGTACCGGTAACCTCAATACATATCAAAGAATAGCAACCACAAGGGCTGCTGTCATCTTCAGTGAAGCTGCTGCTGACTTTTCAAATTAATTTTCTATTTTTATTTTTTTTTTGCCAGAAGTTTGACTGTTCAGATAAATTAGCATGTTTGTCGCTGTTTAAATGTTTTTGGTATGTATGGTTGTAATATATACATCACTTACTTAAATTACACTGGTAAAATGTCTCACTACTGACTCACTCTCAGCAAATCAGTGATATCTCTGTTCGCCTTAGCTGTGATTTCCGCTGTGTGAGAGGACTGGGCGTTGACATGACTGAGGCAATGTGTCAAATATGCAATTTGAAACTGACGGACAGTCAACTATTTTTAGTCAGAGATCAGTACCTCTTACTTAGCTTATCTAAGATCTGTGAAAGATATTTGCTTTTATCTGCAGTTTATTGGTGCAAGTGATAAAGCAAAAATGCACTTAGTGCCACCACTGAGACTGGTCAAAAAATAACCCCAAACATTTACTACTGCCTTTAAATAAACTGAAAGACACACGTTGCGTACTGTCTATCTCTGCTGGTAGGAGCGGCTGAGTTCCCTGGCTCCAGGTCGGTCTTTAACATCACCACCCACCAGGAAATTATATTTGGGACTTCTTTATATGGAATACTCAGCTTGAAGTTTGATTGCGCTTCTTCACTTTAAAACACTGACTCTTTGACAACTTGTTATCTAAAGACATTTGTGAAGCAAGGCTCAAGTGTCTAATTGTGTTTTTGTCACACTTTATAGAACTTTAAAGGTAAAGGACTATACAAACTCAGAGAGTTAGCATGTTAAGCTCATTTTGGTGTAGTTAACTACGGCATTATGTCAAATAGTGCAGCTGTTCTGGGGCAGGTGGGCATGTAGCAACGATCAGTAATCTTTAAACAACAGCTGAAGGTATAGAATTTTGTCCCTCTCCTCCAGATGGCAAACTAGTCAGGTTCAGGTTAACTGACATGTGTAGGTTCGGTTATTATGTTGAAGCATGTTAAAGAGAGAGGAAGTAATGTCGCAAGAGGCAGCTGTCAGTTTTCCTTCATCTGGACCTTTGTGAGACTTTATTTGTTGCCATCAAATTGCATTAAGGAGGCCAAAGCCATAGCCATATAGTACCACACTTTAATTGATACTATAACAAGAACATATCGTGCACATTTTACCCAATGTGTTAATCATTCATATTACCCACTCTGGCGTACGTGACTATGTGTTCCCTTGCAAAACATGGGTGGGGATCTGGCTTAACCATGCTGAATGTGTTTCAACTAGTTGGGAAGTGCTTAAACACTTCTAAAAAAAAAAACAGGTGTGTTGGTGAGAATAGGGATCTGAGTCCATGAGCCTGTAAAGATGGAGACAATCAAACAGTTCTCTGTCTCCATAATCTGTCGCATGGAGAAGTTAAGCACCCACAGACAGACCTTTGTGACCACAGTGTCCGGTTACTGAGGAGTGAGAACAAACAACTGCTCTCAGGGAGCAGCGTACAGGTTTGTCTTTGTTCTTAAGTCAACCATCACTATCTAACCGAGTAATAAAAAACATTGTTTGAATCAGTTTTGTTCGATTTGCCTATTAAACATTACCACTAGTCAATACATTTAACAGTCAAATCAGCTAAAGCCATTTTTACATCTATGGTATCAGCCTCAACACTCTAATGCAACATTTTGCTCTGGAAGAATGACAGAATATTTCTTTTACACACTATTTTTTTTGTACATTTAACACACATACAGGCAAATGTTGAAACTGTGTGGATCAAGGGATACCTGTACACATCATCTACTGCTACTTGCAGTTTCCTGTCAAACACTGACCTTCGAACAAGGGGCAGAAGTGCCTCCAGCAGGTGATACAACCCTGAGATGTGAACTGCCCCATGGCCGTCTCCAGGAGGAACATTGGGATGCCACAAGAGAGCAGAAATAGGACGTATGGAATGAGAAATGCTCCTGAGAGAAAGATTATGCTTAAGTCAGATACATCACTCTTTTTACAGTGTTGCCAGGCACATTCAGTTGAAGAGGATTGCTTTATGGATATAAATGAATAAAATGTTCACTCGTGTAGGAATCCTGCTTACCTCCTCCATTTTTGTAGCACAAGTAGGGGAACCTCCACAGGTTTCCAAGACCCACCAGAGTTCCTGCTACAGCCAGCAGGAACTCCACTTTGTTCGCCCACTGGCCACGGTCCAACAGCTGAGTCTTTTTCACAAGGCTGTTGTCTTGGCCCGGCACCTCCATGCTGCTGTTTCCTTTGAGAAATTCCCTTGACGTGTTCAAAACACCAGCGGATCACCCAACAGATACAATGAAACCTGACCTGAAATGTCCGCCCACACCACCTCCACATTTATAGGACAAGGACTGTCTGCACACAGACAAAACTTCTCAGCTGATTCTTCGGCACTTGGCTCTCAAAGGCTTTATTTTACTCATTGAACTGGATGCTTGCATTATTAATTAAGGAATGGAAAGTTTTCCCTGGCAAGTGTTTTACAGAAAGCTGCAACTTATTAGAGCACATTCTGGAGTCAAAGCGAACACTTACCCCTCCATCACAAAGCTCCCCTCCCTCAGGAAACCAGTGTAGCAACGGCAAAGTGATCAGTATTCCTCTCAGCTGGGTGCACCGCTGAATCTCTACACAAACAACATGTCATGAGCAGCACCAGAGTGAGAAACAAAGTAGCTATGGTTTCCTTTGGCTCCTCTATGACCTAATTATTGTCGGATTCGTCTGCACACTGTGCTGCCTCAGTTAAAAAAAAAAAAAAAAAAGTGTTTGGCACTGACAATGGGTCTTGATAAAGCCACTACTTCCTTGCTGTAATTTTCCACTGAGACGGGGGAACCTTGAGTTATGGAGATTAGCTCAGTAGAACCAACAACTAAACCAAAGCAGCTGAGCAGTCTCTGCTTTGTCAGTAAACAGACTTCCTTCAACTGCCAACTGGGAATTTGTTGCTGTGTGTCATGCATCGCATGAGAACAAGTCTTGTATGCAAATAATGCATGGAGAAAGCTGACAATCAGGTTTCTTGTCATCATTTAGACTTCCTAAACAGCACAAATATTTGGAGCTCTCTTTACTTTTCCTTCACCCGATGTATTTTCTTTTATTTTTAAATGCATTTACATGACACATCACTGCTGAATTATGGCGTTTTCTACATTTTTTTTTTTACAACGTGGTAATATTATATTATATATAGCTTTAGTGGTGTACTCACTTCCCTTTTTTTCAGTTTGTACAAGGATTGCCTGTACGGTACTCCTCCCTTTGCTGTGACTCTTAAATAATATTCATTGATGTGGCACTGTGGCATCAAAGTTCAGCTTATCTTTATCAACACTCCACATACGGAGACTGGAATGTCTTATCTACGCCGTTAAGTGAGTAATTACAGGGAGGCAGTTCAAAGTGATACTATTCATGTATTGAGAATATATTAAAATAAGTCAGCGTTCTCAGCCATCGAAGTCATATTATATCACAGAAGATTTAAAAAAAAAAAGAAAAATAAAAATAAAAAAAGCCGTAAGTAGGTCAGCTGGACAGGTCAGAGTTTCTCAAAGACGTTGCGACACGCATCCAAACATGTCTGACCTGACAACTTGCCCAGTTTTTCAGAAGCTACTTGTATCATCTTTACAACAGCAGCTGTCCTTTCAACTTCAACTTCAACTGTTTCAACTTGGATTATTATCATTTTGTTTCTTTTTTGGACATGCTACTAAAATATTTTGTCTGGTAATACATATAAAATAATGTAACTGATAACTGATTCTTTATTGTTTTTCATGTTTTTTGTTTTTTTTCCTTTGGCCTCACAGTTCATTTGTCCTCATTTAGATGAGCAGCCTTTAAAGCGACTGAGAAGACGGCTGCAGTCTTTTGAGGTAGGCTACATAAAATGCTTGTAAAATATACTACAAGCTTGTTAAACTCAATCTGATGATAATGACTGGACTGAACAGCCTCTATATTATTGAGTAAGAGGGTTAGACTGAAACCCAGCTCATGTTCTGCCTAATTAGCAAGGTTTTAGTGGAATGAATGGCACAATGTTGTTTCTAGAACAAGGCTGAATAAGGGTCGTCACTCAGCGGGTAAAAACTGCCTTTGCCACCAAAGATGCGAAATATTTGACAAAGCCTGAAATACACATTCCAGATAACTGGTCACATACCTTTTCCTTTCAGAGATATTTGTACCCAGTGGTTTTACTTTGGAAAGTAATTAGGGTCACTGATTAATTGTTTGTGAATTTGAGGCACGCCCGAACAACAAGTGTCTCCACCATTTATAAATTGGTTCTTAACGTTGCACAGTTTCAGCCTTTCCATTTCAGCAGGTTTCTGTCAAGTCTGTCAAGCAATCTAAAGATCATGTGTGAGCGCTGACTGTCTGAAACTGACTAAGTGCTTTTTCAACACATGTTCCAAATGTGGTGAAACCCTGGACCAAAAGTTCAGTGGCTTTTTTGGTTTTGTAACACCCAAACTAATACATCCAAACTAATATATCTTGACAAATGTCAGTGATCAGTTTGAAATATTGTGAAATTCTAACTTTTGCCCTGTGGCTTTTTCCCGTGTGACGCCATTGCAGGCAAGTCATGAATTTGTTTTCGTCCTTGCCTGTACCATAGCACAAGGGAGACCTACACAATATTATCATAATGTTATGCCTGGTCTGTGTATAATTCCACTAAACTGATTTATCCGACATCAACCTTTAAGTGTGTGAACGTTTGAACCCATGTAGGATGCTTCTTCTGGTGGCCGGACAGTCAAATAACTGGGGTGTTTGTAGTGAAAACTTTGCGGAGAAACTGGAAATTTCAGAAGATCACGTTTCAGATAAGTATGTGAAACAGAAACCCAACACTCAAAAGACAAAGTGAAGAACCAGTTTCACGTTCAGGCATTGTGGCATCTGCCTGTGTTTCGTTACAACAAAATCAATTATTGAACGCTTTTAGTTAAGTTAAAACACTCCGGACTTAACACCAGCCACGTAAAAAGTAGAAAGACAAGACAGGTGCTATTTGAGGCCTATATTTACAGTATGCTGTAAATCTCTAGCACTAGCTGGGACCATGTTCGCTCTACCTTCAGTTATTAAAATTCCTTACACACAGGCTGGACACATACTCTAGAGAAGTTAATATCCAGCTGTAAGAACAACTTTTGAATTAAATCTATTTATTTGACGGTCTAAGCAGATATGAAGAACATAACTGGATATCGAGTAATTTATCTTGGGCTGGCTGTTGAGTGACAGACAGTCTTTCATGGTCTGCTCTGAATGGTGTTCACACAGCTATCATCATTTGTCTCCTTGGGCCACAGACATCCATCACACAATGTTCCTCAGCTCCTGGGCCGGGGGGGGATGAATGATCATTCAACGGCTTGAGTATTATATTTCACACATTTGAAGAGGCCAGTGTCACGTCAAGCTTCTGTGTTTCCTTAGAAACTAATAAATAGAGCGAGCAAAGCTTTTCACCTCCGAGAGGGTTTGATCACCTACAGACCAAGAAGCTTCCCTGACTCATTTATTCCCTTCTTAAAAATGTGTTTTTTTTTTCTTTACTTGATCATGCACTGTTTTAATTGTTAAGCAGTCGCGGTGTGGTATATTTTATAAAAATATTCTAGGAAAACATATCTTGCACATGCTCTGAACTGAGGAGGCACATGATCCTGGAGGGCAAAAAGCCTCGTTTGAGACAGGGAGGGGAAAAAATAGACACCGTTTAGTGCAGTGAAGTTATTTTCATAGCTTCATTTTAATATTAGAATTACATTTACTTTTACATTTTGGACAAATCCACACTTTATAATTGATAAAATTCAGGGTAAAATTCACCAAAGTCAAGCTCACTTTGTTTTTGGGATGAAGAGGAGATCAGGTAACATACAACGCATCTCTGTGTGGAATGATTGAAGAATGAAATTGACCCAAATGTCTTCGTTGACAGTCCAAACAAATGAAGCAAATCGGCTTTTTTTTTTTTTTTAATTTCTTTTCTTTTTTTCTTTTTTTTAATATTCACCCTTAATGGCAGCATGATAAGACCACCACTGCATACTCATTTAGAAGCCATGGATGGACACAGAACGATACAATAAATATTAGAAGAAACTTTTTCAAATGGAGACAAAAAAAACAAACAAACAAAAAAAAGAAGTTTCCCCTCTTCCAGTGAAGATATTAAGCATGGTAAAACCTTCAGCTGTGCGTTCGGTGTCACAAGAAGAGTCTAAGAGCAGTGAGTCACTCGAGCCTCACTTGAAGAGTCAAGGAGTACCTGCAGATCCTTGTAGGTCCCGGGTTTTGTCATGCTCAAGCATATTTGGCACTCATTCAATTCATAAATTCTGTTATAGTCACAAAGTTAGGCCAACCTGTATGGAAAATACACAAATCAGTCACAAAAAGAATTTACAGCTCAGACCCGTACATGTATATCACCCTCTGGTGGCGATTACACCAAAAACAACCCAGATATTTTTTTTTTTTTTTTTTAAACAAAACACAGTAATAATATGAGATATTACAGTTTTGTGATATTTTCAGTATTTTGTCAGAGATCTATCAGCATGGGCAGGAAGATGAGGTTTTACAATGTCATTGAGATTATAGTTCTTTTTTTTTAATGATGATACAAAAATCACTGGCGTGGTGATGACGAGGATGATGATGTGTAGCGGAAAACGCTGGCCCTCAACTTTCTGTTCTGCTCTCACTGTCTTCTTATAATCCGACTCACTTATGTGTGCGAGTGTTTTTGTCTTTATGTTACACGCAAGTTACAAATCAGAAAAATGAACAAAAAAAAAGAATAATCTCAGAAAAGAGTTTTATTTCCACATTCTGAAACACTATGAGAGGAAATAGCAGCTGATGAGAAATCAGATGGAGTTCAGCGTGGTCACCAGACATTGTAATGACAAACACACTAATCTTTACTCATATTAAGGATGTATGCTGCACAACACAATGGTCATGATTCACACCTTTCCAGACACTTTTTCACAGTCGAACAGTTTTTTTTTCTCCAACTCAAAGGAAGAGTTGCACATTTCAGGAAATATGCCTATTCCCCTTGTCGATAGTTAAGATTCGTAGACTGATACGACGCTCGAGACCTTGTAGTAAATATAAGGCAGCAGCTTGGAAACTGGTAGATTAGCTTAGCATAAAGACTGCAAACCAATGGAAACACGTAGCCTGTCCCACGTCTAAAAAGTAGTGACACTTACACCTGATGCACAATATTTTTCAGTTGGTCGTGATGATAGGACCAGAGCTGTAGCAGAAACCTACACTTGAGTCGTAATACCACACCTAGTAATACCACATAAACCGATCAGGCATATCATTATGACTAACAGTGTTACACTGGGTTGTTCCTAAACAACGTTTATGTGTCTGTGTCAGGCTGCATCCTGTTGGGGATGGCTGCTGTCATCAAGGAGTGTCATTGCTATTAGGTGGGAGTGTCTGGTCTGGTCTAGGTGGTGGGAACACATCTAAAGCAACATCCACGTGAATACCAGGTCCAAACGTTTCCCAGCAGAACACTGTGTTGTCACAAGACGGTCAAATGACATTCACTTCTCCTGTCAGTGGTCGTAATGTTATGCCTGATTGGTGAATCTTTAAACGGCATCCTGTACGGATTCACCTGTCTCTCAGGTATGCAGATCCTCTACACAACCATTTCTAATGGCTTAAATAGGCTCTGCTGTCAACTGCTGACTGTATGACATCTGTCAAGTGTCAAACTGTTAAGGCTCCATTCATTCCTCTGAGCTTCGTGGTGTCAGTGGACAGCGACTGATCGACAGCTTGTCCAAAAACCAAGAATTTTCAAAATTCACTTGAGTAGTTACTTGGGTAAATGGTGACAGTGCGTGGGAGTACAGTGACAGACGCAGTAAGCTTTAGGAGCTAAGCTATGCTACCCAGCTGCCGCCTGAAGCTTAAATACTCAATTGCCAGTTCATTAGGTACACTGGAGAATGCATTCCAATATAACAGTCTCGCACTAAATCGTCATCTTCAGGGGTACAGTATGTATATATATGTATATTTTATTTCCCCCCACAAGTTTTCTTTAAATGCACATTAACATGAATCTAACATGTTTTAGTAAAGGGATAAGGGATAGCTTAATACTAATGCAAAATGATGATAGCAATGTATATTTCTAAATAGCACATGTAGTAGGTGGGGGGTCCCTACTTAATCCCTCCATTAGTTTGGGGTCCTTGCCCTGAAAAACATTGAAGACCCCTGCTTTAGAGTTTAACAGCAACACAAAGTACATCATCCAAAATGATCATATAGTTTAAATACCACATTTCTTACACCTTTTCAACCTTAAATGAACATTACATTATAGTCATTAAAGGGGATTTATTGCTAGACTGCGCTAGGAATGCATTCATTTTCACCTGTGTACGTAACGAAGTGGCAAAGGAGTGTATGACTAATGTACAGGCATTAGAGTGTTACACACGTGCTGCATATTCCTAAATGTCAAACACACCATGGCATAAAACAATCAAGGGATTCAAGTCAGAACACAGCTTCACACGTGAAACACAACCCGAGGTGTGAAACCGCTTCAGTCTTCAGGCCTTCAAACGGGTGCCGAGCTGTCGCATTTATTGTCCCGCACAAAGCAACAGTGAAAATGTTTCTCCAGCGTGAATATGAAAGGCACAGTGAGAAACATTTTTAGCTGGACGAGACAGGCGCTCCACGTAAACACAAAGCGAGCCCTTTTAGTGAAACAGCCCCTTCAGCAAATTCAATTTTGGGAACTCAAAGACCTGGAGCTGTTACATCTCAACTTGTGGCTACTTGCCCCACTACTTACACCTCTACACCTAATGACACCTATAAGTAGGTGCCTAACAAGCTCATCAACACCTGTGTGAATCACGCCTGGGGCACAGATACCGAGGTTTATGACAGTACAATGCCTGAGATAGCATCAACGAGTGACTCTATCGCAATGATCAATAAGGTGGCAGTTGCGCTTAGAGTGCTTAGAGTGAAATGAAAAACACTTTAATTTGTCTTTTTTTGATTATTAATCATCAAGCACAGGGGGTGATGATGCTGTAATGACTGCTCCAGGTGGCGGCTAGGTTAACTGTATTATAACAAAGATAATTAACACATTTCAACATGGATTCTTTTTTTTTTCTCCTTTTTTTTTTTTAAATGATCATAAAACCACATGACACAACATTCCAAAAATGTTCGATGAGCCACTTGCCAGTTCCTGTACGATACATCGCCAACGCTTTGAAAAACGACGACATCAGATTTAAGTACTGGCAATGGTCGCATACTGTATGGCACCGTTAATGAGAGTTGACCAACAATCCAAAGAAAATTCCATGAAGGCTCAAAGTAGACCTCGCACCTGAAACAATAAAACTGCTGATTCACAGAAGAAGCCCACATCTCTACAAACTACTGTTTAAATTTCACATGTCACAAGTTGGTCCGGTTTACAGAAAAACAATGATTCACCTATTATTGCGAAAATGTAAACATCCCTCCAACTTATCATGACAATGTCTTTGTGAATACAGTCAAAGGTATCAGCTACAAGTGGTCCTTTATTTCTTCTTTTTTTTTACACTAGAGGAGATGAGATTATAATCTCACGTTCAAACCAGAAAGAAAATACAAACTATCAACTTTTCATTTTGGGTCCTTTGAAGCTTGTGTGATGGGACTGATTAAAGGTCGCTGAAATAAATGGTCGGTTAACTGTTTGACACGATTACTTGAGAGGATATTTATTATTATTATTTTCAATTTCAGCCACTGAATGGTGAGAAAATCTCATAAAAATGTAAAGTAATGTCATTTTATGACACTTTTCCAGACATTTAGAGACCAAACATCTGATGGATTAAATGACAAGAATATAGTCAGCTTAATCAATGACTCAGATCATTCATACAAAAATAAGTTTGGTGATGTCTGTCAAAGGAGTGAATAAAGATAAATACATGACAAAAATGATTATTATTAATATTTGACTTTGAAACCATTAATTCACTTTTGATGACTGATGAATAATTTTTTTAAAGCAAAAGAATGAAAATTCAGTCACGGCATCTCAGATTTGTTTTTATCAAAGAAAACTTTTGTGTAAACTCAATAATTTGAGTGTTTTAACTGTATTTTGTCCAAAAAATAGTAAAAACAAAACAGTTAACAACGACATAATGGTCTCTAGAGAATTGTGATGGGACATTTATTATTATTCATTTCTATTAAGTCACGGAAAAATGACAAATACTATGTTAAATATCTAAAAGTAACAATAGCAGCAGATTTAGAGCTCTAAATGTCCACATCTGGAATACGTTGGGTTCAGGGATACTGCACCCATGGCTAACATCACATTAGTATTACATGTTATGAATGAATTTTAATGAAATCATTCATTCTGAGCTCCGATACCCTTAATTATGTGACACAGAAGCCAAAAGACCCTTATGAGAAGCTGAGTCTCTATTCAAGTCTCATGTTGATTCTCAGTTAAAAAAAAATGGCTCTGGCATCTGGCTTTCCATGATCAGATCAAAAAAACGAAACAAAAAACAAAACAAACATGACGGGCCTGTGCTTCAGTCACTCCTCCTACAAAACAGACAGTTTATCAGAAAATAACCCCATAACCCATCTCCATGAAATGAAATCTGGGCTGAATGAAACATTCTCTGAAATGGTGCGTGACATTTCCGCTGCTCAGAAATAATCTAAGAACACAACGATGCTACTTCTATTAACAATATGGTCAAGGATCTGACATCACGTAGTTTTTTCTTTTTTCTTTTTGACAAGTACCTATAGCTTACACGGGCTACTGTTAGTATGTACATGTAGCAGCAAAAAACCACCCTGACAGTGATTATCAGACTACAACATTACCATTCTTACGTCTCCCTCGCAAATGGCTGTCGATGTGGATGAGGTGGAGTGTGCGTTTTTTTTTTCTTTTTATCATTATTTTAGCTTTTTTTATCCTGAAAAAGCTGGATATATATATATATATATATATATAGTTTTTTTTAAAAACTTTGTCCCCCGACTGTTTGTCATCTTATGCCTTTCTGTCCTATAGTTTCTACGAGTGGCACGTTAGATTTTACTCATCATACAGTTTGCAATTAAGTTTTGGCACTTAAAATATAAATACAGTCTTCCTTTCTTCTTCTTCTTTTTTTTTGAAAATATAATTGAGCACAGTTATAACAGTAACACACACGTGTGTCCAGCGATAATTTGAGGTGAAGCTTTGGTCTCCATATTACTGACTGGACTACAAAACACTGGTTAATCGCACAGAGAAAACAAAATGATTACAATTATTTTTTTTTTTTTAAAAAGTATGAATAAATAAGAGTGAAATAAATAAATAAATATCTGAGTGAGAAGGTTGACGAATAGCCTCACGAGACTTTACTTGATACTCTTTAAAACAGACCATTCACACCTGATCAACTGACAAATCATAGGCCCCGCACGTCTCCTGTGAGGTTATAGCTTAATGCCACTATTTGAGGTTATCGGCGTCTCCGTCAAGAAGATTTAAATAAACCCTATCTACATTGCTGTCTGAGAATGTCCACGGAATATTTGGCCCCCCTTGGTTATTTTTGGTAAAGAACATGACCTGTACGCTCCAGTGGCGTGGGAGTAGTGAGCTTTTCAGGGGCCCAGGGTCAAAAGTGCAACGTGACAAGCGTGAACCTCCCGCAGGTCTGGGATGAAACGCAGGAGGCGCGTTTGAAGATGATATGCTACTTTTACAATTGCTGCATGCCGATAGCAGGGAGCCAAAGCCCATTTAATCCATGTGTGCTACTTTCACCGTCATTCAGTTTAGTACAATTCTCCAAATGTCACAATCTGTTCATTTAATCCCATTATTTTTCAACTTGGATTGGATGAAACGATCCCCAAAATATGATAAAATACAATTCCATAGGATTGTGTGCAAAATGCTCTGTGAGCATACAGTAACAAATAATGGCCTCTTCTACTAGCCACAACTTCAGACTTAAGTGCTTGCGATGAGGTATGAGCATTGGCCAGTATCTGGGAGGAACCACTAACCTTCCTTCATGCCAACAACTACTCCACGTCTGCTGTAAAGAGGGTCACATCTCTGACGCTCGGAGTGTTCAAGTAAAAAAACAACAAAAACAAAAAAAACAACAAAATAATCTCATGGATGAAAGTTAATGGTACGAGCAATAATATCCGTGATTGTAGATGGTTCTGGGACCTAAAATTTTGCTAATACAGTATGACTGCTTCCACTGAAAACCCAGCTCTCTGCTTATTCATAGCTAAGCACAAAGTCTCATATACATAAATATATATATATATATGAGACTTTATGCTTATTTGTATATATATATATATAAACACTCATATCCAGCAAACATGATTTGCAGTAAAAACTGCAGATTTCTCAAGAGAGCTTCACATCAAATGTCTGATAAAGAACACAGAATAAAATGGCAAATTCTCCTCGGAGATTCCTCATTTCCTCTTATATGCACAGATAGGTTTCAGTAAGTTTCTAATTAGGTACCTGTACTGTATTAGTCAGCCCCGACAGTTGAATGGATGGATGAAGTGAAGGGTCCAGTGTGCTAAAATGAGGATAAGCCTTCATCTGTCTTCATCGCTCCTCTTCAGTTTGAACACCGTTTACAGAGGCAGGTCTGTGCTGTTGTGGCGAGTCTTTCTGGAAGTCCCATCATCCCTGGGCAGAGCTTTCTGCAGGTTGGACATGGCAGCGGTCTTCTTTAGGTCGATGACGGCGTAGCATTCACTGCGCCGGGGTGCCTGCGGACCACATTTTTTGGGTGGTAGGCGCTGGTGCTGTGGCTGGTTCTGGGCACCCCCGCTGCTGAGGCCCTGGCAGGGAGGCTCTCCCTCCAGGTCCACCTGGATGTAATTCAGCTGCCGCGATGGAGGCATGTGGCCGTGCTCACAGCCTCCAACCCCTGACCTCGATCGTCTGCGGAAATCAAAACTAAATATGCGCCCCCCTCTGTCTGGCTGACACGGCCGTGGGTGCGGGGGGCAGGCGTGTCGTAGCCGAGAAGGCTGGACCTGCTCTGTGTTGACATAGTTCTGCAGGGCATCTCTGTGGATGCCCCGACTGTCCTGGTGGTACCCATTGGGCGTCCCAGGGCCTTCCGAGAACTCGTACTCATCAAAGTCTTCCTCTTCTTCCTCGTACTCCTCCTCGTCCTGATCGTCATCGTCCTCCTCCTGCTCGTCGTCCCGCTGCAGAGCGCTGTACTCCCACACCGGGGGCAGAGACGGTAGGTTCTCGTAGTTGAGCAGAGCTGTCCGTCGATGGCCTCCGCCCATGCCTCTCTCACAGGGGTAGCCCTGCGGGGGCAAAGATGATGAGCCGCCGTGGGTGTGCGAGTGCAGGAGGGAGTGGGAGTGGCTGTCTCCAGTGCTGCTGCTGCTGCTTGAGCCCACAGACTGCGACACGCTGCTGGGACTCAGGCGCTGCTTGCGGCCGCTCCGCAGGCCGTTGATGTTCTCGTAGGTGAGCTCGGTGCCCTGGCAGCCGTCCGGATGCTCGTGGCCCGGGTGCCGGTGCATGTGGTGATGGAAATGGTGATAGGAGTGAGAGTTGCACAGGTGCATAGACGGCTCGTCCCCTTCCGTCTCTGAGCCTGCAGCACCCTCTACTGGCTGAAGGTTGTGAGGATTGAGCCCATGCCTCTCCCTCTCTCTCTCCCTCTCTCTCTCCAGCAGATGGCGCTGTGCTGGAGTGGGGCCCAGCATGAACTTGACCTCCTGCGAAGAGGGCTGCATGAACACCTGGGGATCTTTATGTTCCTCAAGGGGACAGCAGCGCAGGTTGGACGGTGGATTTCCTTGGCCCCCGACAGGCATGGCTCCCCGCGTTGTTTCAGGAAAGGTGCTGGGCCGTACTTCAGGTAGAGAGTGCACACAGTGGCGCATAGAGAGATCCCCCTCCATACTCACGGTATTTACATAAGTGTGGGTCTGTCAGGGAAGTAGAACAAACAGAATCAAGTCGTGACCCTGCACTTATAAGGTGAACTATGGTGTGCATGGATGAGTCTTACCTGGTCTTCCAGACCCATGAGGCTATGTCCATGATCATCGGCAAGAGAGGGTTGGGAGGATTCGCCTCTGATTGGATAACCAGGGAATCCATTTGGGAAAGCTTGGACAGGAAATGCTGGAGCTGCATTCGTGTGACAATGTAAAGACATAAAAAGAGAGTTCAAGTGGAAGGTTTACCAAATTCGACATGGACAATTAAGTTTCAGTGCCTGTTGTCATTGTGGTAAAAGATGAGTAAAAGTATTCTATGAAAAAAATAACAGGCCTCATTCACTTTAAGTTCACGTGTTACTGTCATTGTACAATGATCACCTTCTCTGATCACTTTCAAAATGGATGCAATTTCAAATCAGTTAAATAATTTTAGCCCAAATTCCAAAGTCCAATACTCTGATGTTGTGCACAGTCTTTCCTGGAGTCAAGTTGAGCTTTATTGCCAGCATCTTAACACATATCATGCAGACATACACTCACTGGTCACTTTATGAGGTACACCGGTTCAATTGCTTGTTAACACAAATAACTAATCAGCCAATCACCTGGCTCTACAGTTCAATGTATTTAGTCATGTAGAGGAGATCAAGACAACTTGACAACTTGCTGAAGTTCAAAACAAGCATCAAAATGGGGAAGAAAGGGGATTTAAGTGACTTTGAACGTGGTATGGTTGTTGGTGCCAGACGGGCTGGTCTGAGTATTTCAGAAACTGCTGATCTACTGGGATTTTCACGCAGAACCATCTCTAGGGTTTAAAGAGAATGGTCCAAAAAATAGAAAATATCCAATGAGCGGCAGTTGTGTGGATGAAAAGGTCTTGTTGATGTGAGAGGTCAGAGGAGAATATGCAGATTGGTTGGAGATGATAGAAAGGCAACAGCAACACAAATAACCACTGGTTACAACCAAGGAATGCAGAATACCATCTATGAACACACAACATGTCCAACCTTGAAGAAGATGGGCTACAGCAGCAGAAGACCACACCGGCTGCCACTCCTGTCAGCTAAGAACAGGAAACTGAGACTACAGTTCAAACAGGCTCAATAAAACTGGACAATACAAGGTTGGAAAACCGTTATTGTTGCTGACCATGTCCATCCCTTTATGACCACAGTGAACCCATCTTCTGATGGCTACTTCCAGCATTATAATGCACCATGTCACAAAGCTCATATCATCTTGAACTGGTTTGTTGAACATGACAATGAGTCCACTCTACTCCAATGGCCTCCACAGTCACCAGATCTGAATGTGGTGGAACGGTCATGTCAACATGGACCAAAATCTCTGAGGAATGTTTCCAACACATTGTTGAAAGTGTGTCACGAAGAATGAAGGCAGTTCTGAAGCCAAAGGGGGCGCCAACATTTTACTAGCAAGGTGTACCTAATAAAATGGTCGGTGAGTGTAATTTGAATATCATACTATACGGTGAAAGACAGTTTTGGTCGCCAATTGATTCTGCCTCTGTGGATCATCCCACAGATACTTGATCGGTTTGGGATCAAGTGAATTTGGAGGCCAGGTCAACACCTTGTGCTGTTCTTCATGTTTTCTGAATTGTTCCTAGATCATTTTTGTGTGTGCCTGAGTCAGGCTGACTAAGTAGACTAAGTTACATCCACATGAATGTCAGGTCCAAAAGCTCCAGAGCAGAACATTGTATTGTCACAAGATCGTCAATGCTATTCACTTCTCCTGTCAGTGGTTTTAATGTTGTGGCTAATCAGTGTAACTGCTTCATGGAGGAACGTTTGTCTGGCCACTTGGTATTTCAAAATGCTGAATAAGTTGAGAAGTCAGTGCCACAGTCAACAGATCTGTCATTTGTTGTGTTTAAATCTGCAGTAAGTGATTTCTTTTTCCACTTGGGGGCAGCGAAAACAAGTCGACTTCTTTTAAGTTGATGTTGTGAACAGCAAATATTGCATCTAGCAAAACTGTCATTGTCTGAAGTCATGCCTCTGACCACCTGATGAATCCATTCAATCCAAAGTCCAACATTCATTCTTTTCTTCTTTTTTTTTTTTAAGCTTTGTTTTGGTCTCCGCTTACTCCAGAAAAAAATCTGATTGTTTTGCAGCTAAATGCTCCTCTCTGAAAACCCCCTCTTATCACTGTGTCTGTCTGCTGTTTGGTGATGAGCATGTTGTGTACAATCGGTCTGTCAGAACAAGAGCAGCTCTGTAAAAGGGATAAATTCCCAATATGGTCATTTTCTCACACTACAGTCAAAAAGGGAGATATTTAGTAATGATAGTAACATTACTAAATGGTCACCCAGCCCTAACTGGTGCATGTCTGAAGCTGATAGGCTGAGGCTAAGCTCCACCAGATGACCCCTTTGTACCTCTGACTCAATTTGACTTTCTGCTAAATTTATTACTGCGTTGCTGCATGCAAGTTCCACAATTTATCTCAAATCAAGTGTATAATTAACTAGACTTGTATGTGTGTGTGTGTGTGTGTGTGTGTGTGTGTGTGTGTGTGTGTGTGTGTGTGTGTGTGTGACTCACTGTTGGGAGTCTGTGGTGTGCGAGACATGTCCATCTCTGGTGTGTGGCCACCGCGACTCATCATCATTGACTCCTCCACCACGTTGATGCTGTTACATTGCATCAGCTCCTGGAGCAGATTGAAAATCTCTTCTGCCCGGGAACACTTGAATGCAAAGATTCCTAATTGATCGAGAATGACAACACTGTTAGAGCAAATCCAGCAACGTTTGAAACATTTAAAAAAGCTGATGCCGAGATCAGACAACATGTTTGTTTTTCGAAATATTTACAGCATGAAATTAATCTGTAATTAACATCACAGATGCATAAATTGCACTCGTACCTTGGTGTGAGACATGCTTTCATAGCTTTTAAGAGCTTTTACAACTTGTATGATCAACAGACTCATTTCCCTACGTCTGAACAGTGATCTGCTGCTCTGGTAAGAACACAATAATCATGACCACCGCAGTCATTTGAGAGAAGCAGAGAGAGTGAGTGAAACCGCTGCCTACCCTGCCCAGTCTGACAGCGGCGGCCGCTCTCGAAAGAAAACAGGTTGGAGTCATAGCCGTAGCGTCGCAGGCAGAGATACGGCCACCGGATGGCGTCTCTTTTACGTGTGTGAAGAATGAGCTCGGTCTGGGTGAGCTCCATGATACCAGAGCCCAGCTCGTTGCCCTCATCATCCACATTGGTGACCTAGCACAGGGAGGAATAACACGACATACAGAGAAGGGCCTGAGAGTTGGAGATTACTGGAATACACTAACAGACAAGAGTTTTTTTATTAATAAAATCACCGGCAGTCCACTAACCTTAAATTTGGTGAGATGGTTGTCTCGGATGGGGTCTCTATACAGACAGCTCCAACAGCTCCCCATAGCTTCAGCAGGCCAGCTGAAACCTGTTGCAGGATGAACACAATCACACACAGCTTTTAAGAGTGTCGCCCACTTAGAGCTATTAAGTGCAAAACATTTATTTTTCGAGCAGTAATGACACGCAAACTTCTTACTCAGTCCAGGCCATCAGGGTAAAGGGATTCACGTCTCAATCCCAGGATCTTCTACTGGGCATTGCCGTCACGGGCCAGTTAGTTTGCTGGACTGACATCTTCAGGCGAAGATTAACGCATTCCCCCCTGAAACCACCAAAGAAATTCAGGTCGAGGCAGAGGACGTGTATTTCATTACAAGAATCTGAAAGCAGAAGGCAAACATAAAACTTGACGTGATGCAAGACGCTGAACCTGTTGCACTCATTCCACTCACAAAATAAAAGCTCAACAAAAACATGATAAGAATTACTTTCACCTAAACCCTAAAACTACGACCATTTCAAAATCAGACCGTATACCGACAAAGCGGCTCTTTGGAGTATTTTAGCTCTTTACTGGTTTTCAACATTGTGAAACTTGCCCTACTTTTGAATGAATTATGGAGCAATTAGCCAATGAAGTCTATGAAATGAGTTAAAAGTCGTGGATGCACAGAATCAGCGCTGGCGCTGCTACACGCCGTGACATTTCAATTTCATGCAGTTTATTTAGCCTGTAGGTTTTATACATCAACACTGGAGTCAATTTTCAGTAGGACAGCAAAAACACGAAGGAGCTTTAGGACGAGAATAAGTTGGATAAAAGCTTTGCAAGGCTAGTGAGGGAACCTTTTGGTATCTCCCACGCACAGTTACGGACAAAAACACAATGCTTCAAAATACAATAATAACATGAGGATCAACTGTAAAAGTGGAGTGAACACGATCAGTGAAATCTCAGAATCACTTCATTCCAGCTGTGCATCTTCAGATCAGGAGTGAAAAACACACGTTTATCTCAGTGAAAATACTGCACTGAATATCAACAGTTTTTGTGAGTGTGTGTGATCACAGAGTGCTTTGAGCTTCTCACACAGGCTCCAAACTGATTTTATTATTATCATTATTATTATTATTTTTAAAACACATCAACACCGCCGCATTATGTGTGCTCCATAACCCGGGCCTCCACATCTGACTGGAGATACCAGGCTGGAGAGACTCCTTCACACCAAATCACAGCCACCTCCAATCAATGCGAGCAGGCTAAAGAGCAAAGCTACATCACACTCTTCATCATGCGACCACTGCCTGAATGGGCTCTCCCTCCGCTGCGAGCTATTCGCGGCTGAAAATTAGTAATAACAACAATAATAATGATGGTGATGATAAAAATCACAGCTTTCTTTTTGCCCAATTAGCCGAGCCGACGCAGAGCCCCTGACACAACGAGCCGACTGCGAGGCTTCATCTGCCCCGTCAATGTGCACACACTCGAGCCATGCAACCACGACACCACGCACACCAACACCAGATGCACCACGACACGGTTCAATGACCATTTGTTCTTGCTGGAGTGAGGATACAAAAGCGTGAGTGGAGAGCGACAGCGATGGTTTGCTACTCACATGTCTGGCACGGATTTATATATATATATTTATATATATATATATTTATATATATATATATATATATATAAATATATATATAAATATATTAGCCCTAATGCGAAATAAGCATTGAGACTGCGGTTAGTTATCGGTGCCGGCTGCTGCCTCTGCTTCTGCTGCTGCTGGTAGCGGGATGTGGCACTTGCACGGCAGAGACGCGAATAAAAGATGCAGTGAGAAGCAGTAAAAAAAAAAAAAAAAAAAAAAAAAAAAAAAAAAAAAAAAAATGTTGTTATTTTTTTTCCCTCCTATTACGCCCCCCTACTGCAGCACGGGCCTCTGCCTGTATGACATTTCCCAAGCAGCTGGGGTGAAAGTTCATAAGCAGACAACGAGGCTGAGAGGAGCGACAAGAAGGTAAGAAACGCTGGAGGACCGCGGAAGGAAGGGAGGAAGGAAGGAAGGTGTGTCTGCCTGGCGGACGGAGAGGAGGGGCAATAAAAAAAAAAAAAAAAAAATCAAGGGAAGGAGCATACAGTCATTTTACTTTTATGATGTCTTTTGTGTTTTGCCTTCTAACGCATCTACCTCTGCATTGCTCCTTTTTGTTTTGTTCTTCTCCAATTCAGAAATGTATTGCACTTGTTGCAGTGTCCTTCTTCAACATTTTGGAAAATAAGTTTATCTTATTTCTTTTTTCAAGCCTTAGCTAGTCTAATGAGGCGCCACTTTGCTGTCTGTTGCATGCGAAGCTAGCTACAACTAACTGACCTCTGTCCAAAGATAACAAAATTCCACTTAACATTGTACTGTTTGTTTATTCACTGCAAAAACTGGGGTATTGTGTGTTTCAGTTTTTGTAGTGAACAAACAACGTCACCAAGCATTCCTCTCACTGGCCAAAGTGAAGCCCAAAATCCAGGCATACTGCCGGCGCCATCGTGCAGGTTTGAAGCACAGACTGTATTTATCCACACACTGTGTCAGTTTGGCTAGTGAAGCTATTTAAAGTTAACACTGCATTTCGATGCAAGTCCCCAGGTAATCACAGCCACTGTTTTATAGCATCAAATAATTGCTCATCAGAAAAAGGAACTCTTGATTTAGTATTGACATGTCAATAACTGTGTAACATGCCAGAAACCAACTTTGGGGAAGATCATTTCATGTGTACTTTGATGTTTTTGCTCACATCCCATTGAACAACGTGGAGGAGACAGGGCTTAATGACCTATACAGCAACCAGGCAGAGATCAACAAGTTTAGGCATCACTTTTGAGGAGCTGTCATGGCGTCCATCTTTAAACTGCTGTCTATAATCCAAATACAAATGTGTCATGAATGGATGAAGCCTTTCATGACGCATTTGAACATTAACATTTTACTTCAGTACATAGTTCCACATACAAAGTTGATGGAGAGTTTTCTTGTGAACACAGAAAACACAAACTCATTTGGCAGCTTTAGTCGACGTATACACTGACGTCGTCTGTGCGGGTTGAGTGACAAAATGCCTTCAAGGAAACGTTACAAGTACATCTGACCTGGCTTGTATTTTAGTCAAATCAACATTAACAATTAGTTTTTAGGTACAATGTTTTATTAGAATGTTTCACATGCTGGTGGTCAGACCTTGTCAGGTTGTCATTGGACTAAGAGTCACCCTAGATGTCTCAAGATTCTTTCTCTTTATGTTTATTTAAGCAATGCTGGTTGCAGCTTCATATTCACTGTACAAACATAAAACACCTCATAGTTCAGTTATCAATGCTCCCATATTAATGAACCAAAGTTTCGGAGCTCAGTTATTTTGGTATCTGTGGATGAGTTTATATTTCATAAAGTTCCTGCAATGATTGAAACCTGACATTGTTTCTTAAAAATGTAGCAGTAGTGAGAATTCCTAACTACAGGCATCGTACATAGGTCGTCCTTTGTTGTGCAAAAAATTCTGGGAAATGTTTTGTAGGCATGCCTTGTGTAATGAATGTGGAATAGCACACTTTAGAAGCAGCACAAAAACTTTTGCACAGATCAGAACTCTTCCTGGTGTCTTGTTTCATATGGCAACCTTTCACACCCAGTGTATGCCAACGCCAGGTACGCTCAATCTGAACATTAGTCCATGTATTTCTGAAGGGTACGGTACGCAACATTTACAAACTAGACCTTTGGCTCATATGTACTCGTGGAGAGTAGGAATTATGAAAGCAAACCTAGATACAAATACAGACATACAGACTAAAGTGTCTCTGACTGTTATGTCTGTTTTTACACCTAGTTTGTCTTTTGCATTCAGGGAGTGATTGATACAATATTGTATACAGGGTAATACAGATTTAACCTCAGCTTGGTTTGTGTTCACAGAGCAGTCGAGACACAGTTCTGATAATTTTGCGTGATTATTGGATTTCAAGAAATCAGGAATAGTCTAACCGAAAAAGCATCATCAGACCTGAATGTCAGTGCACTGGCATTTATTGCTGTTCTGTGGTTCATGGACAACATGTTCAGTTTGATCAACAAGGCCTACTGTTGATGCCAGACACCTCTGAAGGAGAAAACACAAGATAAGATGCGAGTAGGATAGGCGTAAGTTACGTTCACACACTTAGACCACCCTCTCTCACCAGTCTTAGCTCTGTGTATTTGTTCCGGGACGGAGTACTATTGTATAGTTAGTGTTCACACTAACCCAAACTAACTAACTTGGAGGGGAAGTGCATCTGATTTTCATACAAGCTAATTGGAATTCAACATTCTCTATAACCATCTAATCTAAAAGGGCAATCATCTGTACTTATATAAATGATTTGAAGATATAACTAGTGTCCAATGACTCCAAGAATTTGCTTTTGCGACAATTTAAACATTTTTTCCCCCGCCAGGCCTGCAGCAGTACTGTTTGTGGAGAACAGAAACACGCTACAAAACCGGTCGCACCAGAGGGGCGAGAACTATCTTGACTGTTCTGTAACCTTTGACTGTCCTCAGCTTTGTGTGTTTTCGTAAGCAAATGAGGAAATATTAAAGAAGTGAACGAGCAGGAAGCGAAGACACCGTTGGCTTCTGGATACATTGGCCTTTGGACCACTGCGGTTAAGGTTATACAACATATTTATATAGCTTCTGTGCGTTCAAAGCGATGCTTCGCTCCCCCGCTCGTTGCTAACCACGCCGCTAACAGACGTCAGTAGTTTGGCTGCGTGTCGCGTCGCTGCGAGGCTGGAGGGAGTGTCCGAGGAGAGTCACTGACCGCTCCGATAAGACGGCCCTGCCCGCTCCACTTACTATATCACAATACACCAGCATGCCAGAGGATTTGTCGGTATTTGTGCAGCTTTAGATCCACAATACCACTTAAACACTGTTGTGTCTGTGCGGAGGATTTGACATCTTGACTGAAGGGTAAGTAGCTGATCTAAGTACAGCTCGTGAAAACCACCCGACGGTCACCTTCACTGTTGATAGGAAAATTATCTAAGAAACTTTACGATACTAACATTTAACCTCTCTGTGCCTTTCTTCTTTGCATGGCTTAAATGAGCCTGAACGCACAATGTATGTGCGCATTAAAAAAAGGGGGGTCATCTTAAAATGATCATGCACTTCTCATATGTTTGCAACTATTTTTTTTGTTTGTTATGTAAAGAAAAACAGTCACGTGGCTGTAAAGTTTGGACAAACAACAATATTGCGCAACGTTTTGTTAATATAATTATGATTCAAGGTTAAAAATGTAGAAAGTTTGTATTATCTAAAGCTCATTGTGCAGACTTTTTTAAAGGATCATTAACTTCCATGCAGTAGCTTCAACTGACGGGAAGTGGACTACAATTTTCCTGTCATAAAAAAATAAAAACTCACTTCAGCCTGATACGTTTATTGTAACTGTGTGATGTGAAATAAGTTTTAATTGTCATTGTCTGGTATAAACAAACAAACAGTAAAATACAGGTTAGCCGCTCTCTAGTTCAGCTACAATGAAAAAACTTAAAGCGATAAAAGCCATAGCAGCATCACACAGACTGCTATAAGAAACATGTTCATATTAGCAGCAGACTAAAGAGCTATTTGTATGTTATCACCCAACTTAACAGAGTATATTTTAGCCTCTTTCGGCTCATTGTTTTGGTTGTCAGGCTTCACGGCTTCACTTTGTCTGCTCAGTGTTAAGATGATTGTGTCAAAGCCTTTGAAATTTCATCCAAAGTAGTCATTTACATGTCCTCAACTGCAATTCATGCAATGACGTATTGACCCATGCAAATTAAAAAAAAACAAAAAACTTAACCTATAAGTGTTAAGTATGGCACTTTAAATGTGTAATACATATTAAAAGATGTTAAACATGATTTTTTTCCTGCAAACTGTCTTTATATTCATTTAACAGAAGCTTAATCAGTTGTTCATAGCCTTTGTTACAGAACCGGTGCTCTTATCTCAGACCATGTGGAAGGCTATGGTAGGGATGACCGCCCTCCCACACTTGGGAGGGTTCTATGGCGGTTACATCACACGCAAAGAGGTGAAGGACTGGTACCCGACACTGCAGAAACCGTCATGGCGCCCACCGAATGCTGCATTCCCCATAGTGTGGACCTGCCTGTACACAGGCATGGGGTAAGAGGCCTCGCCAGTGAGTCCTGTAATTTCGGTGAAATTTTGCTAAATGATCTTATTTTGAATGTTGTCGTGCAGCTATGGTTCCTACCTGGTGTGGAAAGAGCTTGGAGGTTTCACTGAGGACGCGCTGGTTCCTCTGGGACTTTATGGGGCACAACTGGCTTTGAACTGGGCCTGGACTCCTATTTTCTTTGGCGCACACAAGCTGAAATGGGTAGGTTCGACAGATTTGTTTTTTAAATGCAACTCAAAATATAGAATGTGGGTAGTGTGAAAACTCAATATTATATGTGGTTGTCTATTAAATGTTCCGTCTCTGCAAACTTTAGGCTCTGTTTGAGATTGTGCTCCTCACTGGGACCGTGGCAGCCACCATGGTGTCCTGGTATCCCATCAGCCGCACTGCTACTCTGCTCATGGCGCCATATCTGTCCTGGCTGGGCCTCGCCACTGCCCTCAACTACTGCATATGGAGAGACAACCCTGACACTAAAGAAGAGTAGAGGACTTTGTAATGTCTTTGTAATGTCTGCTAAGGCATTATTTAATCACTTACTTACGCTCAGTTATTACACAAAAATTCCTGCACATTTTTACAGTTTGAGTTTATTTAGAGGTAGAGTTTTCCAGCTGGTTACTGTCCTCTGCAGCACCTGAGCAGGCAGCATTTTACACCTGAGAAGGCATCGTAAGTCTGATGTTAAACCGTAAATGCAGTTGCCTCTCATTAACATTTTCCATCCTAAATTAAATGAATCATTGATTTGAATTGTTGTGAGTCCACACTGGAAGACGTTAAAAGCAATTGACTACATAATTCAATTGAAATGAAACGTTTGTTTTTTGCCGTTTGTCAAGTAAAGTGTAAGCCTGAATGTATTTGCTTTTTCATGAAGAATTTTCTATGCGAAAGTTGTAGTTGGTCTGAGTTGCACTTATGAGTTTGATTTGTTATATAAAACAAATAAAATGATGTCACTTGAATATAATCATCTATAATTGTATTGTTCATTTCGAATAATAATAATAAAAGTACAGGTTTACAAGTAGTTAATAATGTCACAAAACAACTCACTATAGATTTTTTTATACATGAAAGAAAAAAAATCCCTCAGTTAAAATTTGTTTGCATAGGAAATTCTTTCTTTTTTTATATGAAGCTCCAGTTAAACATCTGCAGAATATGTAACACTATAATAAACGCTTAAAAATAACTACAGTCCATACAGACACTAACAATAAGCTTTATTTCTATACATGCAACAGGAAAAAAAAAAGGACTTAAATAAAAGTTAATTATTTTTCCGGAGCTTTCTCTGGACTGTCCTCTGGTGATTTGGAAGACACTCTCTGCGTTAACGCCTTCCACAAATCCTTTTTTTCCTTGTCCGTCGGCTGCTTACTCCCTGTGAAACGATTACAAAAGTAACCTTCAATTCCCTCCATTTTACAAGTTGCAAAAGTTATGTTTAGGGAGTGGTCTAGAAGAATATGCAGTTCATACCTGACAACAGCAATTTACACTCCTCCACGGTGACTCCAGTGAAGCTCGTGTCTCTCACGCGTGGAAACTGAAGACACACAAAGACACGTCTGCGCTCAATACATTTCACACTACTACAAGCACAAGGAACATGTGACCATTTAATAATCTTTGTGGTAGTTTTTCAAAGAAATGGGCTGTCTCTGAACAAACAGTGGTAACCAAGGCGCATGAGTCATCCAGAAGAGGGAGACAGACCATCTGCCGATCTCCGACTCCCATGCGAATGTTTGCCGTCATTTATAGTTCAAATTTAGAGGTGGGCAATCTTTAAACATTAACCAGGAAAGCTTTTTCTAGCACAAAACACACGAGACCTTTGTACTAAAAATAACATGTTTTATGATCCTCATCGAAATAATGCATCTCTGGATGGGATCCAGAAGTTATTTATTAGGTAATACACTTCAGGAGCCACTGGCTAATTCATGACGGTGCACAAATGAAGTTCAGACACAATATATTCAGTTTGTGAATATATGCTTACCCGTTGTCTGTATACGTTGCCATTAATGCGAGCCAAGCTTTCATACATCTGGTCACATTTCTCTGGATCTGAGATCTGGCGGGAAAAAGTGTTAGTGATTAAAACACAAGCAACTAGAGAGACACCAGCAATTAAATCTGTATGAACATAGGTTTAATATGAAGTGTCATGTTTCAAAAATATGTTGTCTGAAAGGAGAAAGAAAATTGCACTATATTACACATCAATCAGGCATAACATTATGACCACCTCTCTCTAGTGCCTCCAGAACAGTTGTGACTCATCAGAGAATGGACATGGTCCTTCTGAGAGTATCCTGTGTTGTCTGGTGACAGAATGTTATTAGTGGGGGGCCTTTGGGTCCTATGGGCTGAGGGCTGTGGATCAGCCAATCAATTTGGAGGTTAGGACAATACCTCGCACTGTTCTTGATGTCTTTTTGAGTTTTCTGTGTGTGTGTCCGTTAGGCGGCATCCTGCTGGGGATGGCTGCTGCCATCATGGAGTGTCAGTGGTATGGGGGTGGGTGTTCCAGTGGAACAGTTAAGTGTCACAAGACGATCAATGGTATTCAGTTCTGCTGATCAGCGGTCATAATGCTGTGGCTGATTTGTGTATATTTTGGTGTCTTTGTGAAGATTTATTAACCATTTCCTTAATTTTGGTTAAATAAATAACAAAATGTCAGTTAATAACTTGAAATGCAGTGATTTTAATAAACAAAGATATTTTTAAGTTTTGAAATTGACATTATTTGATATCTTATTAGATATGAAGAGAAACTTTAAAATAGGCTAACGAAAAAGTACATACACTGCATACAGTAAAGGGACCACTTATGAAAACAGTGTTTACACGAGGGCAAAGTGGTTCCCCTCTAAGCGTCTGGTTCAGGTTTAAAGTTAGAAGTGACTCACTGTGCACATCAATAATTTTAAGTATCTACAAACACAATGTCTCGCCTGTTTCACTGGCAACAACAAACAGAGACAAGGTCGACAGCTGAGAGATCTAACTCGCTGGTTATCCTCTTAGCTTAGCTGGGTGTAGTGGAGCAGAGGAGGAGAAGTGTTACTGCGGGCAGCTAAGCCTCTACCTGTGTGATTTCACCCTCGCGGAAGGCTAAAGCGACCCTCTGCCGCAGGACCGTCCCCAAATCACGACCCTTCCTGGCCTCGTCCAGGGGCCATTCCTCGCACAGCTTCAGAAACCGACGGTACCTGGTCGCAGACATCTTTGGTCATGTAATAGCAATCGCGTTGCGTGAGAAGCGTCTCTCAGATTTGGGCTTTATCGCGCGCCGTACTTGAGTTACATCTAAAACCGTCCCCCCTCTTTCCTGTCCGTCCGTCCGTGTGTTCCTCTCCTCGTTGTTACAGTCTTACGGCCGAACCCACGTTAGCAAGATGAGTGGCTCAGAGGGTAAAAAGGGCCCTGCCTCCGGCGTGGTGGAGTGGATAAGCACGGCTTGTCGGTTTGCGACAGACAGAAACGACTTCAGAAGGTGAGATAATGTGGATAATTTTATAAGAGTGTATTTGTGTGGCATGGTTAGCCGTGTGGCTAGCGTTAGCACACATTACGTCAATTAGGAGATTTGTCCTTGCCTGGTCCAGACTCTCACATTTCTGGCCTGTAAAATACAGAACTGTACTAATTAATTAAGAAGTCCGAGCAATCGTTTGTTTTTGGAAATGTTACTGAATATTTGGACCGAGTTTTTAATTTATTGATCAGACAAAATGAAACTCATGAAACTCACTGTGTCTGAGATGGCTTTCTCTGCTTGGGAGCTTTTTATTTGTGACACTCCTCTCTCCACATTTCCTGGTTGTTCCTACACTTGTTCTGTGTCTGTCAGCTTAAGTAATGTTATTGTATGTGCCATTTTATGAAAAAACAGTTAATTGAAGTCCAGCAGCTCATTGGTTCTCCTGGTCTCACTGGAGGTTAATATGTTACTGAATAATGTTTTTACTGTCAGCTGACCTCTTTATGTATTTTTTTTTTCTTTTTTTCTTTACTTTCTAGGAATCTTCTGGTCAACTTGGGTTTATTTGCTGCTGGTGTTTGGGTTGCAAGGAATCTCTCAGACTTCGACCTGATGTCTCCTCAGCCGGTGACATAATGTTGCCACAGTGTCACAGCCGAAGCCAGGATGAAGGTGGGATCATGTTCTGATTTCGAGTTAGAGGGAGGTCGTGTAGCCTCTGCACACTTCTGATGACCACAACTAGTGGTCTAGTCTGTCTTGAAGATTGAATTATTTGGTTTGAAGTGGACCCTGTTTGTGACTGACATGATGTTTTTTCTCCTTTAGGCGTCTTGGACCAAACGAAGAAGAAACAAGGGACATGAATAAACACTCAGCGTAGATGTAGGGCTGAAAAGAAGCAGTTACTCTTAATTGGTGTCTATGTTAATGTTGTCTTTAACTCAGATCCATTTAGTTACTCTCCATTTTGGAATCTGCATCTAAATCAATACTAGCCACAGTTTTTTTTAATTTTTTTTTTTTTTTTAATAAATTCTGGACCTGATTAATGCAGCCATGTCCACCCAGGAGCTCTTTGTTGCTGCAGCTCGTAAATATCTGTGCACCGGTAGAAAATCTCTCTCTGCTCCTCAGAGTCTGGACCTGGCCGCTCAGGTCTCAGCCGTTGATTTGGGGCTGAAGCCCGCCCTCTTGTATGACAGCAACGGCGCCTGTGCAGAGCAGCTGCAGCAGTATTTGAGCTCTTTGCAGTCTCTCCAGCTCGTGTCTGAATCGCTTCTCACTCTGGATTTAAGTGGAAACAGCATTGTTGTGAATCCAGTTACAGTCAGGTCGCATCTAGAGAAGGTGCTCAGCGACGGCAACGTGGCTGTGATTGACGTCTGCCACTCTCTGGATAAGCCGTCCATCAGCGATCCGCTGAGAGGAGAGCTTCAGAGAATGACACAAGATTTACTGCTGCTTCTGGGCCCAACTCAACGTCTGCAGGAGGATGGAAAACTCCTTAATGCTGGGGAGAAATGTGAGGAGTGGAACCTGTGCACAGTGTTTGGTCTTTTATTGGGCTACCCCGTCACCTACTGGTTCGACCAGACCAAGAGCTTTGAAAACTGTTTGTCTATGACTCCGCTGAGTGTGACCACAGCTTCGGCAACGTGGCACGTCAACACCGCAGCTCACAAATGTCGTCTGTATTCCTTCAGCGTCCCAGCTGCTCTGCATGAAAAGACGCAGTCCAACCTGGAAAACTGGAGGCACCGTCTGCAAGAGAGATTTGAGCAGCAGCACGTCCTAAAAGATCTCACCATCAGCCAGTCCATAGTCACTTTGTCCTCGGTCTGTTTGTGATGCCATCATAAGTTTGTTTTTGCAATATAATGCTCTGGAATATGTGGGGTTATTTATCACAACATTAAACTGTGTGAAAACAGGTGTTTGCTTCCTGTGTGTGTATTTAAATACATCACTAATCATTTCACATGAATCTGAATTTCAAAACACTTCCTGGGATGATTGACTTCATTTATATTCTTGAGGCATACGTTGGTCTTCATAGTATTATTTGTTATGCATGAAGAATAATGTGATTAAAGTGGTCAAAACTTTAATTTACAATGCTGTTGCTTAAATTTGAGTAAAATTCAATTCATAAAAAAAAAAAAAATACAAAACTGACTTGAGCACCATGCATTTCACCAATAAAGTGACTTTATTTAATTTGGTTTTAAATAGCAGCTTTTAAAATCTAACAAGCATCTTGACATGAACCGTTCTAGGATAGGACCAAACACCCCCTTTAAAATCAGACCTGACTGCAGTATATTTTATGATTTACATTAAATTAAAAGTCCTAAAAAAATAACTTAAAGTTAATGCAAAGTAACCTCTGAAAACCTTCTGTAGTGCTGTCTCAAAAACAAGATGGTGCAAACTGTTTGTAAGCAAGAAGAGTCTGGAAGGACAAACTAATGGCTCCCCATTTTCTGCTCCGCGACAACGACAACACAACAAACACATTCCCTTTCCTCACCTCCTCTTCCCGTTTCTAATAACAGAAACGTAACCGGACGCCACACGAGAAAAAAGTTCTGCCCAGTTGATGTGTCGAGAACAAGCTGCGAGATCTCCCAAACGAGGGTTGACAGAAGAAAATGACGTCAAATTTTTCGCTTCTGGTGGAGTATGTAACGGCCTTTAGTCCACCTCAGCCGGGAGCGGAGGAGGTGAAGAAGAGGCACGAGGAGAGAGGAGGCCAGGCAACAGGCGTTTGATGACACGAAACGCCTCTCTTTGGAGGTGTTGTTTTATTATATAGAAATAAATTTAAAATAATCATAGTTTTATAACACGTCTGTTATGTAGTTCATAAATCTAGGTCTGCATTTCATGGTCTCTGACGATCCCAACAACTTCCACCTACTTATAATTCATCTCAGACTGCGGCATCATTTTCTATCAAGGCTCTTTTTGGAAATAAAAAGAGCCTTTTCTGTTTCCTCCCGACCAACTGGTGATTATCTGTCTGTTTGATGGACCAAGATGTGAGAACCTGACTCCAGCCTGTGCAGAGAAGTTGAACTACCCTTCAGTAGCTCTGTTTACAGTATGACAGTGCAGATGTAGGTTTTTGTCCCTCTTCATGATAAAAGTGAGTTCTCCAGGAGTGTAGCTGACTCCTTTCAAATGACTTCCTCCTGAAGTTGGTTAATCCGTTAAATTGGAGGTAGTTTTGAGCAGATGAAAACAAATGAAAAGACACATGACGTCCACGTCAGAGGGGCTGGATGAGCGGCAGCGCTTCACCACAGCGGCCGCTCACTCTCAGCTCGGCCAGATGGTCTGCTCTGGTGGGACCTATGTTCAGGATAGCGACTGGCATTTTACGATCACTCGCCGCCAGCAGAAATCTGTATCCTGAGTACACCTTTGGAAGCAAGAAGAGAAACGTATCTAAATGTAAAAGTCTGATGAGTGTTAATTTAATCAAAGCGCTTTCACTGAAACCCACCTGTAACGATGACCCCGCGACCAGCACGGCGTCCGACTCCGCCAGCCTCTCGTGCACAAACTGCACAGTCGCTCTGTTTACGCTGTCTCCAAAAAACGTGACCTCTGGCTTCAGTATTCCTCCACAGTCCACGCAGGAGGGAACCCTGAAATGGAGGACCTGCTCGTCCTCCAGGAAGACATCGCCGTCCGGAGCCACAGCACCCGCCTGAGCTCTCCAGCCTGGGTTCAGTGATATGAATCGCCTCTGAAGCTCTTCCCTCGCCGAGATGGCGCCACAGCCGAGACACAGCACCCTGAAGGCACCAATATTTAATCCTTCAAAAGACTCATGAAGCTTGTTTAGCCACCGGTTTTCTCATTTCATTTTCCAGCGGGGAACTTCTCACATGTCACACCACTGTTGTTGACATTTCCTGTCTGTAGCGACACTTGTTGCGTGTTTAATTACAACATAGTGTCTGTAAGCTTACATTTTATTATAATATGTGGCCTTTAATGAGGTCGCATGGAACTATAATCTGTCTATGTTCATATAGATCCAACATTGTTATTATCAGCTGACCCATATGGATATATTATGTTGTGTACAATTCCAATTTAGTTCAAAAAGCTTAACAACGCTGATTTGAGCACAGTACGATTAAATCAATACAGCTGAACATTTAAGTGTAAGGTAGCAGCATTTTAAAAGTATGGATTTTGCTAGTAGGTAGCTGATAATAGGTAGTTTTACCTAAAATGTACTTTTCAAATCTTCAAGAGATACGTGTGCTCAACTTTTAAAACACACCACGCTGAACTTTAGTGATGCTGAAAACATGCAAGTAATTAAAAGCATTAAAAAATAAAATAAATACAGCTCAGATCTCACAATCTTCATGCAGCACCACCGTGTCCTCCACTACCAAACACAGCAACCAAATTCTGCAATTTTGCAAATAAAAGTTACACAATTTAAGTTACAACTAGGCATCTGAACACCTTGCTGGTTGTGTTTCCTCACCTGTGTGTACAGCCGTGGAGCTCGGTCAGCCTCTTCTGTCCCGCCTTGGAGTGAAGAGCGTCCACGTTTTGCGTGACCAGCCAGTGGAGCTTGCCCCTCTCCTCCCACTGCTGCAGGGCCTTGTGCGCGGAGTTGGGCTGGTGGGAGGAAAACTGCGGCCACCCGAGGAAGTTCCTGGCCCAGTACCGCTGACGGGACTTGGCGCTGCGGACGAACTCCGCGTGCTGCATGGGTCGCCTGTCGGTGCGCGCGTACAGTCCGACCCCCTCCGAGCGGTAATCGGGGATGCCCGACTCCGTGGAGAGGCCCGCTCCGCTGATGACGAACAGGCGGCTGGCTCGGCTCACGAAGTCCTGCAGCAGCTCCAGGGAGTGGGCGTCGGTGTGGCCGCAGGCGGGGACGAAGTCCAGCCTCCCCGCAGGGACTGAGGAGGCTGTCCTCACGGGGGTTGATGAGGATGATGATGAGGAGTGAGGGGTGAGGAGGACCCGCCATGGCAGCCTCATCTGAGGTAGGAGCAGGTAAAACGAGATTAGATTAGATTCAACTTTATTGTCATTACATTATGTACAGATACAGAGCAAGTTTAGCATGTAACCAGAATCTAACCAGCATAAATAGTGTGGTATGTGAGCGGTGTGGTACAGGATGAACATATTATACTGATGGATTTGTGTGTTAAATGTAAATAGACTATAAACAGGAATTATAACACAATTTACACAATTAGGCGATACAAAATACATATAAAGTGATCATTAAACGGTGCATAAATCATAAGCAGTAGCTAATGGTTCGCTGTGCAGAGTTAATATCGGTAAAACAGATGCATGACATAAAAAGTAGATATTCTAACAACTCTCGGAGGAGTACTACTTGTCTTTACAGCTCGTTTTAACCAGCAACTAACAGCTAGCGAACTTCGTTTAGCAACGTTAGCTACTTTCCCTTGTGTGTGACTTACAGTGGTAGCTACAGTGTGAAGTTTCTGTAAACAGCGGCTCCACTAAAGTGTCCGCGGCTACAAGGAGTCGTTGAATAACATGACAAACAGCAGCCAGGCTGATATAAGACGGGAACTTCTGTCAGAGCGACCCTGACAGCGACAGGAAGTACCTGTTTAACGTAACACCACACACAGCCGCGCTGTATTCTGGGAGTAGTAGTCAGGGCAGTTCATCTCTAGATCGCTGCGGTGCTTCATGGTGAATGGAGAAACCATTAATCATTGTTAAAAAAAAAAATCACTAAATCTCTTTTCTAGTATTTATGCCATTGTTTATTTGTTATGTCTATCACTGTGACTAGATCTAGTGGAAAATTTTGGAAGGGGTGCCAATTGTTTTTGAAAAATTACTCTCAATGACTTCTAATTTTTACACTTTGCAAATTCATCTCACGGGCCAGATTGGACTTGGACTTGGACTTGGAGGAGCCTCTTCTTCAGTAAAGAACTGCTTCAGTTGTAAGATGGTGGTGAGTTTCCTCACATGAACTGCTTCCTTCAGGTCCTTCTGTGACATTTCTATTGGATTTCTACTGAAAACCATTCATTTTGTTCTTTAACCATTCTTTTGTCTGCTAGGCTATTTGTCTCACTGCATGACCCAGTTTCTCTTCATTCAGCTCACAGAAAGATCTTCTGATAATTTCAAATGGAATTCTCTGGTATAACTCAGAATTCACTGGTCCATCAATGATGATGAGACATCCTGGTCCAGATGAAGCAAAACAGGCCCAAACAAGGACATCACCGCCCCCATGGTTTGTGGACGGGATCAGGATTCTGATGCTGGAATGTTGTTTCGTCTCCATTTTCATGGATTGGAAACACTTTTGAACGGATGGATTCTACTTTGGCCTAAAAGTTAAGATACCTCACAGATATGTGATATTGGTTCATTATACTGAATTAACAAACACACAACTGTTTGTGTGTAGTATTGGGGTCAGTATTCGGTTGCGTTCTCTTTGTCCACTTTCAGGACTAGTGTCTTTTTACACATAAATTCTGAGGGCTGGACAAGCATGAAACTTTGTTTTTTAACATTTATTATATAAACTTGATTTTACTGGCCCTGTATACATTTGGATATGTTCACAGTCTAAACACATCCATTTTACATTCATATGTATTTGTGTTGATATTTCTTGCCATAAAAATATTTTATTATTGTATTAATATGTTTAAAAGACACAAAGATTAGTGAATCATCTTACATCATAATTGAAGCGATATGGCCTCGTTATGTTTAACCAGTCCTTCAGTGCAGTTTTTTTCATGAACACAATGGTACGAGTGACTGATTAGAGTCTTCTGGTATGAAATAAAATACATGGATGAAGAGCTGAACCACCCAGAAGCAGAGAAAAGTAGTGTTGTTTTTTTCTTCCATTACAATATGCTGCACACATCCTGAATACAAAACTCCAAGATATCTGGAAGAAAAAAAATCATAAACATTAGATTGATGATGGATTAAATATCTGACAACAATCGGGCAGTGTGTTTGGTCGTCGTCCTACCGGACTGCGTGCAGTTGAAGACGGTTTCGACATGAGTGTAAAACTCCTCTCCGAGGATGGAGCGGTAGTCCATGTGGCTTGTGTGGACGAAACACTGGGTTGCGTCTTTAAACAGCAGATCACTTTCTCCATATTGCTGAGACTCAAAGAGCTTGAAGTCCGTGTTGGGGCTGGCTGCCAGAGTTTCCTGAATGATTAAAAGAAAATAATCAGTTTGAAAGAGAAAAAAGACTATTAATCTTAGCAATTTCCCATGTTCAATCTGTAATACTGACAAATGGATGTCTGGTTAAAAACCACTGCTGGTGTCATGTAAGAGCCAAAAGCTATTCAGTCTTTTACTAGTTCATTCCTGACTTGTTTGTGATCATTTAAGTTACTGGATCCAAAGGGGAAATATTTGCAGTAAAATGTGATTTTAGTTTTTAAAATAAAGAATCAAACAGTCCTTAATGCAAAGGGAAACATTAGAGACATTCATGCTGTTTGTCCAAGCAAGTGTCTGTAGGTTTAAAGGTTTGCTGAAGGGCTTCTGAGCTATGGACAGCGCTATCTACGGCTGCCTCCTTCCTTTAAGTGTCAGAGGAGCAGTATTATCTTTCAGATAATGATGAGTAAAGTTCCATTTATTTAGATAAAACTGACCTGTGACTTCATGAGGAAGTCGTACACTCGCGCTGTGAGGACCGGCCGCGTCATGACGGTGTTCGGAGGGATGACTCCCAGGTTGCAGCTCTCCCACTCCGACAACGGGGCGCGGCGGCCGTCGCTGCAGAGCAGCTCGAAGTCCGTCGACGACCACCCGTCCGCCCAGCCGGTGGAACCCAAACCTGACGTACAACAGGACAAAACCCCGCTGTAACACAACCATCACACAGTGCACGTTGTTTATCGTCACCGTCGATCCTCATCTCCAATATCTCACTGAGGATGTTGTCGAGGAGGTTGTGGTGCTCGAGGAAGGCCACGTCGCCGTAGCTTTTACCACTGGGATCTCCAACCAGGCACCTGAATGGGAACGATGACATTAAAGGGTCAGCTCAGAAAAATGAAGAGGTTTATAGTTCTTGGTTTATTTGCTACATGGGTATTAGTCTCTTAAATTAATGTCTTGACATGAATGTAACAGAGGTGGTAAAATAATAATTTGACCCATTTTGTTATAGACAATTATAACAGATATGTCCACTATTTCTAACTAAACAGCAAATAATAACTAAACTCTGCAGCTTCCTTTCTTTCTTTTTAACAGCCTTTAAACCCTAAAACGTTATTGTCCTGATTCACTCGCATTTTTGCCATCGGTGTTGTTGCCTGTTGATGGAGAGAAAAAGCTCTAAAGTCCCAGGTTGCATTCCCTGCTGAGCAGACGTAAACTTGAAGATATGTGGTGAACACTTGCTCTCACAAGTTGGTGGAGACCAAAACAGAGGTTAAAGACAGGGAATTTGACTGAATGACAGTGTGGGCCTGTAAAAAGTTTGCAGGTTGTTAAAAAGTTTTATAAAATGTGTTTGGTTTAATAGCTGACCTCACCATAAATTATAATAACAACTTTGAACATACTGTGTCTGTAGCTGCCTTCTGGCTTGGTTTGTCTATTATTTAGCTCTTTATACCACAGATGAAAAACAGTGAACTGGTTCAGGTAAGCCACTGCGAGTACCTTAAAGCCCCCATGTTGCCATAGTAACGCTCATTGTGGTTGTCAGCGCAGCGTTTGGTGGCGGCCTCCCCTGTGCCTCCCATACACACTTTGCACAGATTCCCCTGAGAGCCAGGAAGACAGCCTTTCCAAAACACCTGGTTGTACACTTTTGAGACACAAAGGAGAAGACCGCAGTCCAGAAAGCTGAGCTCACAAGGTTACAACCAGAGAAGATATCGATATCAAGATCAAAGATCAGCAGCTGGTGTCGGTGAATACGTCTGACTCTTTGTGAATGTTTTGAATCAGTACCTTGGTTTGGATCACAGGGGGAGCTGCTGTTGTGCTCGTGACTTAATCTGTGCCTGTATGGCAGCAGCCAGCCTGCAGGGCTGTAAGTGTAACTGTGGCAGGAGCGCCGGCTTCCCAGATTCCCCATGAGTACGTTCCTGCTGGATCGCTTTGCGACCGCAACCCCCACCACTGAGGGCAAGACTGGGAGGAAGGACAGAGGTGGCCCGTGTGTGAGGACAAAAATGACATCAGCGACAAAGATTATTATTGTTATTATTCATCTTCTTACCATCTGTTTCTAAGTGAGTGGATCCGTTAGCAGGCACACAGTTTCTTCCTGAGATACATCAAGACAACAGAGTGGAGACTAATCAATACTTCGATTGAGTCAGTTTTCTGAATTACCAGCACATGAGCTCAAATGAAAAATGATCATTAGCTGCAGCCACAGTTATTTCATTATCTGTATGTTTTTTCGCACGGCGGTGCCTATATATTTCGGTCTTTGAATGAATGAAAACCCAGATATGTTTCATTCATTTAAATTATAATTAAAAGCAAGAAAAGCCACGAGTTGTCATCATGTTTACATTTTTAGTGATAATCAATTAATCAGATCTTTTTATTTGTCTCCTAATCAGTCAGTGTGATAAACTGAAGTTATGTTGTTCTGTATCAATTTTCATAAAAGCCCTAAAAGTAAATACGTAGGATAGTGCTCAAGGAAAAATGCTCCAACATGATTTTTCTTTTTTAAGCCTTATTCTATGCACCAGTCTTACCATAATATTCTGTCACCACAGGGACAAGTCCACATTTCCCGGCGATGAATGAATGAGTTGCATCCAGTGAGACAGCATCCACCTCGTCCCTCTGCGGTAAAGAAAATGTTATAGTCTGTTTAACAGCATGATGAAAAAAATAAATAAATAATAAAAGAATCTGCGGTTTGGACTTGCCTTAATTTTCTCGATGCAGTCACGCATGGACACGGCCCTGACACACACCAGGGGGTCAGACTTTATGCTGAGGGCCCACTGCTCGCACTTCGTCTGCTCCGCGTGGCTGATGCAGCACCAGCGCACAACGCTGTCCTCCAAGGAGCTTCCTGCACACACACACAGTTTCAGCAACACCACCAAATCAAGGCCCGGTCTGCTCTGAATGTGAAATTGAACGAGCGCGCGGCACCTTCGTGGCCGAGACCTTTGAGCAGCGCGACATAATCCAGGCCCAGCACCTGACTGACGTCCATGCCGTCTGCCAGGACAGCCAGTTTGTCCGTCGCGTCTTTGAAGAGAAGGTCGCGCTCTCCGAACGTCGACGAGTGGAAGAGTTGGAAGCGCTGCCTCTCTCTTCCTTGTCGGCCAAACAGCGTCTAAGGGACCCATGAAGGATTGTGAGCCACGCCAGAGAGGAGGCGTGCGACGATTTGTCTGCAAACTGGGGAAAGTTACTCAAGAAAACTTGTACCTGCACAGTTGCTAGAAATTTGCGAGCCAGCTTGCGGAAATTGACTCTGGTAACCGTGCCTCCTCCTGGTCCTCGTCCCAGGTTACAGTTCCTGTAGCTGCTGAGAGGAGCTTGCGTGCCGTCGCCACATAGTAGCCTGAACTCATCACGCTCACTCTCTGAAAGAGGGAAAATAAAAAGAACAGATGGAGCAGTCCTTAAAAAAAATGAGATTTTAGTCAGTTATACAACAGTATGTTGTAATATTTTTCTGTCATGGCTTGACTGCTTCTGCTTTTTTTTTTATTAGATTTGCATTTTGTACAAGTAATACTTCGAAGAACTTGATGCTTAAGTGTTACAGCTCACTCAGATTTGAAGAGCGAAATGATTGTGCATCCCAAAGGGATGAGGTAGAGAGACCTAGACCGACAAACTGTAACAGAATAAATGAGTTTACCACCAATACTTTCGAGAGCCAGATGGTCCACAAATGCAACATCACCAACCCCCAACCTGAGACACCTGTAGCAGAACAAAAGACATCAATAATGGCACTACACATGTTAGGAGCATATCAAGGATACACTGAACTGCCACAACATTATGACCCCCTTACAAATGTTGTGTACTGTAGGTCTCCTTTGTGCTTCCAAAACTGTTCTGACTCACCAGAGATGGGCTGAGGAGAAGGACCTAATGTGGATCATCCCACAGAAACTTGAGGCCAGGTCAACACCTTGTGCTGTTCTTCAAGTTTTTTTGAGTTGTTCCTAAACTGTTTTCGTGTGTGTGTGGAAGTAACATCCACACGAAAGCCAGGTCTAAGTAATACAACATGTATTGTTACAAGATGGTCAATGTTATTTACTAGTCAGTGGTTTTAATGTTGTGGCTGGTCAGCGCCTGATCCCTTGTCCATCCTGACCTGAGGGCTCCCTGGTTGTTGTAGAAAGGCTCACTATGAGACGTCTCACAGTGATAGTTCTTCTGGCGAATGTACGACTTCTGGCCTCGGCACAGAGCGCACAGAGTAGGTGCCATGGCAGCGGCTCCGGGAACACAGCTGGCACCGAAAAAGGAGACTACGTCTGCCAGACAGGAGGAAAAACAAGTCAGGGAACTGAAAAAGCAAATAAAACGAGAGAACGAGAAGGTGAGCGTTACCCTGACTGAGAGGATGCTCTTTAGACCAGCTCAGGTAGTTTCGGGAGAGCAGGAACCCGAGGGGGAGACTCCATCCAGCCGTCCATCGAACCCCACTGTGACAACTCCTGTGGCCCTGCAGGGACCGTATGTCCAGGCTGTCGTTTCTCACCACCGCCACAGACAGAATACAGCCTCCTGCAGGCAAACTCAAGCAGTGAGATGCAGCGTCAGACCTCTGAAGAGCCGCCGGAGTGCCTCAGGCGTGTGAAGGAAACCCACCGTCTCTGTAGATCTCCTTGGCGATGGCAACAAGATCAAACTGCTTCACAGCAGAATAAACTTCTCCTGCATCTACGTTCACAATGTCAGCACGGTTTCCCTGGAAATGAATAATCCAGAGAGAAAGAGAGAGAGAGTATTGCTTTATCATTCACAATAAAAGAAAAAAAGTAGTTAAATGCCTTCACTTTAAAACGTTTTGTATCTAAATTTGCTGAGATACTAATGAAAGAGAAGCAGCAGTAACCTGGTTGTGTTTCAGGGACTTTCAGTTTGCAAACTTTGAAAACCTTCATTTTTAATAACCATCTTGTACTGTTAACTGTAACCAGGTATAGCGCCTCTTCAGAGCAACATTTAAGACCTGACAAGGAGATCACAAAAATGAAATCAAATGATATTATTTATCTAGATCATTAGCCTGAGAGTAGTGCAAATGAATGAAAAAATATAATGTTGTGCTTGGTGATACTGTTAGTACACACACACGTGTATATATATATATATATACACACACACCGGGTACCACTCCTGTCAGCTAAGAACAGGAAACTGAGACTACAGTTCACACAGGCTCAACAAAACTGGACAATAGAAGAAAAACGTCGCCTGGTCTGACGAGTCTTAATTTCAGCTGCAACATTCAGATGTCAGGGTCAGAATTTGGTGTAAAAAACATGAAAGCATGGATCCATCCTGCCTTCTATCAACGGTTCAGGCTGCTGGTTGTGATGTAATGATGTGGGAAATATTTTCTTTTCTACTTCCAGCAGGATAATGCACCACGTCACAAAGCTCATATCATCTCAAACTGGTTTCTGGAACATGTCAATGAGTTCAATGTACTCCAATGGTCTCCACAGTCACCAGATCTCAATCCAATAGACCATCACCTTTGGGATGTGGTGGAATGGGAGATTCTCATCATAGATGTGCAGCCGACAAATCTGCAGCAACTGTGTGATGCTGTCATGTCAATATGGACCAAAATCTCTGAGGAAAGTTTCCAACACCTTGTTGAAAGTGTGTCACGAAGAATTAAGGCAGTTCTGAAGGAAAAAGGGGTCCAACCTTTTACTAGCAAGGTGTACCTAATAAAGTGGTCGGTGTATACATACATACAAACTTACGTATGTATGTATATATATATATCCCTAAGTCAGTTTGCTCTTATTCAGTATTTTTCTATCTCTTCTTCAGGAATAGCTTCTATAGCTTCCTTCCTGGTTACTGCTAGTCCCTGTGTTCAATGTCCCTGCTGGACATCTGTGAGAGTTTATGAAAATATTTTGTCTGTTAAATCAGAGATCTAAAAGAGCTAAAAATAAGATATTTCACTTCAGGTCCACTCACCTTGATCCTATCCACACAGTCGGCCGTGCTGGGCGCTCGTATGCAGGAGAGTCTGCCAAAAGCTGCGACATCAGCCTGAGGCAGCACCGCCACCAGAGCCTTCGCCAGCTCTGCACACTTCTTCTGCTCAGGATCTGACACTGTGCACCATCGCACCTTCTTAGCTGCCAAGTTCAGAAGAGCAACATGCACACGGTCCTTTAAGTGGACAATAAAGTCGTGCATAATTGTGAAGGAAGATGCAGGCCTTTTTTTGTACATTTATTAAGCAAACAAAATCTTTTACAATATTTACATTGATAAATTTAGTTTTAATAATGGTCTGAAATGCAAAAGTCATTCAACAACAATAGTGAGGCTGAATACTGACATAAGTTAACATTGAGAGATGTAAGATGGTTCAGTAGCAGCAGTAGTAACTTACCCCTGACGCTGCAGACAAAGATGAAAAAAAATAAAACAGGATAAAGCCCTCGCATTCTGACCACGACTGTATCGAAGATTCAGACAAATGTCTCTGGTGCAGTGGGGAAGGTGCAACAGACGCTTCTCCCCTCGTTTAGTGAGGAAAAGCCCTGATTCTTCTGCATAGATTTTCCAGAGCATCAGAGCCACTGGTGCTATTGGTGAAATCAAATACGTGTTGCGCAAGAGCTGCTTCTGTGGAAACAGTCAAGTCACTTTTAACACACATATGGAAAATATTTCGCCCCATCTGCAACAAGCATGACCCCTTTCCAACGTTTCTGAGCACAGATGAAGAGGTGAAGGCTGCCGAGTCTGTTATAAGACATTAAAAAAAAAGGCACATAACAAGAATTAACAGCTTCGCAAACTAATTTCTTCACCACCAGCTCTAAAGGTGAAGTCTAAAAAAAAAAGTTTGTAGTAAAATACGAAACATGTGGTGAACTCCTCTTCATTTAATTTTCAAGCCAGTCTCTGTGTTGCTTTAAGAAAATGTCACACAGTCACCAGGTGAGTTATCCTGTCATGTTGTGAAGGCACAGTTATCCGTTTCCATCTTATCTGCTTTTCCACTGAGAAAATAAACTCCTGAAGTGCGTAGGTCAGACTGTAAACGTTGGATTCTCTGTGCGTGAAGCAGCATCGTCGGTTTCCGTCTCTCCAGCTCCGCGGTCAGCCTGTCGACGCGCTCCTCCAACTGTCAACATCAAAAACATGACTGTGACACATCAACGGCAACGTGCAGTGTTTGACATGTGTTTCACCGTCCTCTCTCATCTCTGCTTGGTTCTTCACAGACACAGGTTTGTCGGCTACAGAGGAATGCATGCAAAATGTGAGCCATCAGGGAGAGTAACTATAGAAGTTACTTCATGTAACTAGTCTCATAACCGAGACCTCACACACTATTTATGGTTTGATCATTGTCTTGTTTGTTCCCAAAATCAACAGAACTTGAACCAATAAATGTTTCTAGTCATTAAACTGGAAAAGTGGGAAAAGATTGCAGTGGATAAGTTAAAGTTGTATTTTTTTCCACTTTTGTGTAATTAATTTATCCAAGAAAGTGAAAAATGACAATAAATAATCTTGAACAATTTACACAAATATAAAGAAATAGGAGTTTTTCCTGACTTGCACCTATTTTGTGAAGGTAACTGTAATTATAGGCTGTTATGCGCTTTTATTTTCCAAAGGAATAATATCACACATCACATTTTACAGCTAAAATATCTCACTGAAGTTCTAGCGATGGATTATATAACAATATGTATTTACGGCATGTTTTTGTATTTGAACCTTTACTTGTTAATGTTCTTAAGTTTCAGTTGGAGTTGGTGATGTAAGGTGACACGATTACATCATGACCTGTGCAGTCATGTGAAACGTTTGAGTGTTTTCTGTTAAACATTGACAAAGTTATCTTCATTCATTACCTCCTCCAGCTCTTGGCAAACAGTGTTTCTCTCCATGTTTTCATCCTTTCCACTGGTCTGCAGCCAAGTCTGCAGAACCTCTTTCAGCTTTCGCCATGCCCTGTGCACACACACACACACACACACACACACACACACACACACACACACACACACACACACACACACAAACAAACATCAGTCTCCACAGAGACAATGTACAATGATGAAGAGAAGAATGGCTCAGCTGTTTTTTTTTTCTTCGTTTTTTACCGGAGCTGTCTCTTGCCCTTCTGGAAACTCTTCATGTCGAGCTGAATGCTGAGAAGCTCTTCTGTCAAAGCTGAAGCTGGATGAGCTGCTGCATCTTCTACGTGAGGAGACTCCGTTCTTCTGCTGGAGTCTCTCTGATGTATCTCTTGCGCAGGTATGAAACCTGGATACGTTGATGGCTGGTACTGAAAAGTTAAGAGTGGAGCATCTCCAGGATCTGAACCGCTGTATTTTCCCAACTTGGAAAAGAAAACACCCATTAAAGTTAGTTTATATACTGAATCTAATCTAATATACTTATTGATAATATACTAGTCTCATTTTATTACCATATTCGGAGTCCCAGTGGTCATGAAAGCAGAAGGAGGTAGAAGTAGATCTGGTTCTTGAGTAGAGTCTGTGATGGACACGTGAGGCTCAGAGGGGGACGAAGCAGATGTGAGGGTGTTCAGACATGTGGAGGTAAAGCTAGCGGGAGTAGCCTCTGTGCTGCCACAATGGCTCTGGATGCTAGGATAAATAAAAATAAGGAAGCATTTGTCAGTCTGCCGAGTGTCTGAAACTTTTAAAACGTTAATGTTACATGTGACCAATGAAAGTGTAAAAAAAAGTTCTTCACCCTTCTAGTGGCCAAACTTTGATGGGAGGCTCAGAGAGCTCTCTGCAGCGACGAGGCTGCCGTCGAAGTGTTCGGGTTTGAAGCCTGCAGATGATAACAAACTCTTTAAGACTCCGTGTGTTGGACGCGGTTTCACAGGCGGTCAGACTGAAGCACTCACAGCTTGCTAAGCACTCGATCTTCAGCTTCCTGCTCCGCTGAGTCAGATGAGGAGTTCGGCGCACTCAGACAGAAGGTCACACTCTTTTTTGGCGGCGCTTTGGCCTCTTGCTCTCTTGGCGGTTTACACAGTGCCCGCTTCTTCCAACGCATGGCGCAACGTTTAACGACTCTCTGGAGGTGCTGTGATCTCTACAAGACACGGGCAGACTTGATGGAATGATCTCATTGTCAAACCTGAATGTCTAAAACCTCTAGAAACGCACAACAACCCACCTGCTCCTGGCTGTGCTGCGCGAGGCACGTTGTGAGGTCATTCATATGAGCAGCATATGTGAGGATGCATGTGACCCCCTCCCTCAGCAGCTGGTCTCTGTAGACCTGTGCAGCTCTGGCTGCCTGTTCCTCTTTCCTGCGCTGCTCGGTGACCCACAGCCTCCATCCACACAACACCTGCAACAGGTTCACAAAGCACCGTCACGTCAGCTCCTCCGAGCACCATTTCTGCAGCGCATTCAGCGTCGGGCTCAATAATGAGAGAAGAATGCAGAAAAAGGTGTCACCTTGGCTTGTAGCGTGAGGGACCAGTGCCAGAGCGCTCGCTCCGTCTGCTTAGCCTCTCTGCGTCTGTGCTGCAGCTGTTAGCAGGAGGAAAATCAAAGTCGTGCCCAGTTTAACTGCACTAAATCAAACCACATACAATACTGTGCAAGATTCCTCTTTCCTTCAACATTCACTTTAATCGGTTTGGTCAGACTATAAAAAACAACATCAACAGACCTTCGTTTTCCACTGCTCGAAGTACTTCTGGTACATTTTTAATTTCAGCAACAAGATTCCTTGTCGTTTCATCACCTGTCAACGTTAATATGAAATAACATGAGTTCAACAGTAAGACTTCATATAACAGCTAACAGGGGTTAATGACTTCACGACCTTATTTTTCTGTTGTTGGTAGTGATGCTCGTTCCACGCTTTCACAGTTTTAGAGAGAAGTTTGGAGTTGTGGTGCCGCCTGGCTTTTTCCATGCACATCCTCTCCGCGCGAGCCTCCCTGGTTTGTTTCCTCCATCGTCTAAAACACCACAGCAGACGCACTAAACACAGCAAATATCAAGTTAAAGAGCGAGGAACAATTCAGAAACTTATTTTAAAATCAGGATTAGGAAGCAACATGAATGGGATTATCAAAGTTATTCTGATACTTGGCCGCTCTGGTAAGGATCGCAGGGAAATAATAGCCACATACACTCAGTTTCATCCACATCAGTTTAAAATAACTCAAAGAATCAGCGTTTGCATTTTGGAAGCTGTGGGTTGTTGTACTGTTGAGTTGTATTGTGCTGTACTGACAACTGCTCCTATTATTTTGACAACCCCATTTTAGTCAGTGAGCTGAGCTTAATAAGAATAAAAAAAACTTGTGTTTAACTCAATACAGTTTAACAGCAACACACACTACATCATTTCAAAAAAACAAAACAAAACAAAAATACTGTAGCTTAGCTGAAAGAACAGTGCATGGACTCATTCCACCTGTTGTTTGTTTACCTTGATTTATAGACCTCTGAGCCTTGCTGAGTGCTTCCCTCTGCTGGTGGCGCATTGACACTGCACGTGTTGTTGCATCTCTCCAAGCAAGAAACACCTAAAGAGATTTAATGCAAAAAAAAAAAAAACAAATTAAAGAAAATCAGCAAATGCACTGAAGAAAAGATGGAGACCTCAAGACTGCTTTCTAACCTTAAGCTGAAAGAAGAACTCATAGTGACTCTGTGCTTGTTGTTCAGCAGCTCGGACTTCTGCGAGTTGAGCTGCGTTTTTTTTCCAGTCATTAAGAACTTTCCTAAAAACACATGACAGAAATTGATGATGCTGACCAACTTTCTAAATAGAGAAAGTCAAACACAGATTTCAGATTTTCAGGATATATTCTTATTACCTCAGAAAACACTGTGTCTGCTGCATGTAAAGTTCCTCGGCTTGGTCACGTATCTGAGACGTCTGTAGGTGCTGTTCCTGTGAACACAGCGTTAACGACTTCAGCATTGTTTTTAATCACTCCCCAACAAATATGATTGTGTCATTGCATTATCACGTTGGCTGTAACTGATATTTGCGTACCTTCCAGCCCATAAAGGAGTGCTTGAGGACTTTAGCTTCATGGTGACGCTGAATCTGCGTCAGCCTGCTTCTCTTCAGTCTCTGGATCTGAACAAACTGATCGCACACACTGGAGTGACTAACACAGACTAAAAACAGAAAGCGTGCATCTGACTTGTGTTGTACAGCTACTACCATGATTTTATTCAAAAATATAAATTTGAGAAAACATGATGGTCCCTTTTACAAATGGGACGGGGTAAAGCCTGAAAAAGCACCTTTTTCCATTTTTCTACAGCCCTTCTCATGCAGCACAGGTCTCCCTGATAACACGCCTGCTGCTCCCTGCTCCTCCTGATGTGAAACAAATAAATCTATTAGCCAGCGACACGTTACCAGTCTCAACAGAACGTAGGATGCTTCACCTGTCTCGTATCTCGGTGCTGTTGTCCTTCCACTGGGTCATTGCCTTGTGGAGGAGCTTGTGCAGGTACAGGCGCTGTGAAGCCTCCTGTTTCTCCCCGTCTTTGATCTGCTGCTGTGTGCGTCGTCTCCACTGAGCCCAGGCTCTCTGCACGTGGCATCGCTCCTCATGAAGAATTGCCTGTAAGCAAGAACGGTTAAGTATCTGTTGGACATCTACGGACCTAATCAGCGCTATAGTTTCCATCTGCAGCCAGCATACCATCCGCTCTGAAAGCATCTCCTCCTTGTGTTTCTCTGACTGTCCCCACCAGGTGTAAAACACCCAGGAACACTGGCGACGTCTAACAACGCAGTAAACGCACAAATCATGCAGAGACAACACAGGTCAATTTACCACACATTTAAAAGTCTGGAGGTACCGCTGGTAACTCACCGATTGAAGACTTCTGCTTTGTGTCTTCTCCGTTCACGCAGTCTTCTCTGCAGAGTGAACTGGACCCACGTGTTGAAGCACAGAGGTAACGTGCGCTCTTGGAACCACGTGTCTGCACGACGCTCCAATTCCTGTAGAAAAGCAAGATGTCTGTCATTTACATTATATCTGGTTTGCCATATTTTCCGTATTTTCTTGTATTGGATCTGAAAATACCTGCATGCGTCTTTTCTCAGCAAATTTCTCTCTCCAGTGGTAAAAAGAGCTCCTCAACAGTGAATTGCTGCGAGGGGGAAAAAACAACAGGACATTAAATAAATCGATTACTATCACCTGTAATATTTGGTTGGAACTGGTGAATAAAAGCACCTGTATGTAGTCAGTGCCATTTCTGTGAGGGGTTTAAAACTCTGATCTTCAGCTTCCTCCAGCCGGTCCTGCCACAGATTCCAGTATTTACTCGTCATCTACAAAAACAGATAAACGTTAAACCCTGGGAAGAAGACTTTGCTCAAAGAAATTGTAACCAACACAGCAGCGTGAGGATGAGAGATTCCAACAATTACAGTTTGTCGACAGTGTTGGACAGCCATGTTGTTGTTCAGTCTGTGGGCTCTGTTCCGCGTGACGTTGAGAGACAACCCACGCACTCCAGCATGCTGCAACAACACAAACACAAACACAACATCAAAAAATGATCGATATGAAATGATCACGTCTATCTGAAGTTGCTTTATTTAGTTAGTTATTTATTTTACCAGTAAATGATGGTGGAAATGTTGACTTGCAATCTGGTTTCTCTCAGACTCTTCTCTGCACAAGGTCACATCTGATGAGGAGCTCAAGAACCAAACAACGATACTGAACACTGAGAGCTCGCTACACTGTGTGATTCTGTGCTTTGTATAAAACTTATGTTCCAGTTTTCTACATGGAATAGGATACAAGCTCTCCAGCGCACTAGTGCTCTACGCTGGATGCTCTGTGAAGCCAAATGGAGAACTGTTTGCAGGCGGTTCTCTGCAGCCTGTTTGCGGTCCACCGCGTTTCTCCATTTACTCCAACACCCTCTTGCCAGACGTAAACAACTGGCATGCTCAGCCACAGCTAAAAGAAACGCAGAAAAGTAAAACGCAACTGAATGATCAGGTGTATACGTGGGAAAAAGAAGGTGGAAATTTAAGAACTGTATATGCCTTGTGCTTTTTTCTTGCTCTGGTGACAGGATACATAAGTTATCCACAGATTCAACGCTCTTCTTTTCACTACTACGATGAAGTGAAGTGCAGCTTTGGATTCTTTCTCTTTCTGGCAACAAGCAGCTGCGTGCATTTCTTTCCAATGAAGCCACGTCTGAGAAAATACAATAAAACATGTAAGGTCTGCTTTTAATGCTTTTAATTTTGACACCATAGGTTTAATGGGTCTTTCATGTGTCTTTTACCACGCTCTGTAAAATCCGTTCTCTCTGTTTCAGTGCTTGCTCCTCTAAAGTGTACAGGTTTTGATGACGCCGTAGCCGAGTCTGCCACAAGCTCCAAGCTGAACTGCAACACGCAAAATGTGGTAAAATGCTGTTAAAACCAGCAACATTTTAAACACGATGAGTAAATATTTGATTTGTATATACAATAATCTCACCGCATGGTTGAGAGTCTGTTCTGTTCGAGAGCCGATTCAAGCATTCTGTTCTTCATTCTCCTCATTTCCGTGAAAACCTCCCATCGGTCCCAAACTGCACGCATGCGCTGCTTCTCAGCTGATTATAGGAATAAGGTGGTTAATGACACTGCTCATGAAACATGTAGCTTGAATCTTAAAAGACTCCTTTTACGCAGGCTGGAACACACCAAATGATTCAGCTTTCTGCATCTTACTCTTCCTTTCCCTCTGAGAAGTTACAAAATTTCGCCAACCGTGGAAAGTCAGGTTATACAGATAATACCTACAACACAAACAGCATCATTAGCACACACAAAGAGCCTTCAACGCACAGCTTGACAGGCCACAAGACTGTTCAACTCTCGCAAAATGTCATGCAATTACTTGTGGTGACACTCTGCCCGCATTGTAAGAGTCCACTCCCTTCTGGACGTCCACCACTCGTCTCTCCATCCTTCAAAGGCTCGCCTCAGGACCAAGTTGTTATAGTGAGACCTGCAACACACAATACTTCCTTCAGAAGGAGATCAACTAAGGCTTTCATATTTCACCAACTACAGCTTGCAAAATAAGTGTAACCCATTACTTGGCTTGATGAGGAAGTATCTGACCAAACGTGTTCTGTATCCAGATCCTCAGAAACTTTCTGGCAAGGTGTCTGCAAATGTTTGAAAAGTTAGACAAAGTCATAAATGATTAAATCAGAAAGGTAGGGAAAAGTTAAATAAGGCATATCAGCACCTGATTCTCAGCTCCTTGAGTCTTCCACCTTTGTTCCAGTTGTATCCAACTCTGTAAGGAATCTTTCTCGTATGAACTCCGCGCACTTTGTTTGTTTCACCACCAGATTTAACACTGTTTGGTCGGGGTCGTACTGGATTTGGGACTCTGCCTTTACTTTCCATTGTAATAATTCCAGCCAGCACAGGACAGTGCAACCACAGTCTTTAAATAACAGCATCAAACACTTAACTACAACTCGTATTTATGCCTTAGGTTACTTCAAACCCTGTACTCTGTGTGATGCAGAAACCGTTTGGGCGAAAGAACTGCCGCGCGTTTGTTTTTCCTTGTCACGTGAACGCGGATGTGACATCGCCTCTGTTGTCAACGGCAACAGCCTGCACGGGCATTGTGCTGTACATACGTTGTACTGCTAAGTTCGGGTGCTGGTGGATCTAACGTTCAAACATTTCACATAGTTTAGTAATCTTTTCAATTTCGTATTGGGGAAGTGAGTTATAAAACGTCACAGCCTACAAGAGTTTAAATTCTCACATGTTTACTCCGGTGCAGTCAAGAAGGCACAGTGGGTCCTCTCAGAAACACGGATGCATGCAAATTGACACCACGGACGCCCGCAAGGGCGGAGCAACTAGTTTCACAAAGAAGCGTCAGGAAACCGCTACGGAGAAAGGCGAATCGAGCAAACCCTAAGAGAAGCGTAAGTTGACCCAAATATTGCCTGTTAAGTGTACTAAGTATTCGTATAAATGATATCCTGACGGAGCAAGTTGTTCTTTTTCAATGTGTATAGGTGCACACGTACTTTTTACTTTTAAATACCAATTTCTATATAATGGTTTACAATGTTAAAATGCGACATCACTAGCGCACAGAGACTATTTAAAATTCTACAAAGGCGCGATGGGCACAATGTAATCTTTCCCAGGACCTTCTTAAAGCGGTGATCATAGGAAAATTGCTGCTACGACTTAGAAAACAGAGAAAGAGCTGACAATTATTCGAGATTACACAGTTTCAGTGTGATTTAATTTCTTGTTAGGACCTGTGTTCTTATGTTAAGTTACCCCACTACAGCTTGTGTTTTCTGAAATCACTACAACAACTCAACCGGCTTACTATTTGGTACTTGCTGGGTGGGCATTATCCCCATTCCCCGGCTAGTTAGTTAGCTAGCTAGCTTAAAGTGCTAAGTTAGCTAGCTAGCTAACTAACGTGAATTGCCGCTGTCCGGCCGTTAGCGACCAGTATTCCCCGCAGCATTCGAATTGAGTAAGTTTGTAGTTTGTATTTTTTCTAAGTAGTTTGTTAACTGTTTGTACATTTTGTTCTTCAAACCGCTAACCACTGTTTAGTGTTAGCAGTGTGTGGGACGCTACACAATTTAGCCAGCCCTTTACCAATATCTGCTAATTGTTAGCCTTGAACTATGTAAAGAGGCGATTAATTTAGAAATGCAGTATATTGATTAAAATACGTCAGTGTTTAATGCGTTTTTTTCCGAAGCGGCTTTGTTTTCAAGCCACATGTTACGGACAATATCTTAATTAACACAAACGTTTTGTGAATTATTGTGATTGACCTGTCACCTTTCACGTCAACGGTGACTGGCCGTTGTCAATTAACTTGCTAATTGGCTAGCGGAATTGGCTAAAACCGTCCTCACGTAAGTTGACTCGGCGCTTGCTGAAGCTTATTGATTATTTTGGTTTGTTGTTTATTTTCTAGTCATGCTGTTATGTCATGTTCGAGACAGGGACACTTGATTTCACCGCAAATGTTTTAAAACTTCTGGTCTGGCTAGCAACGAGAACGACACATGTTCCATCAACTTTAAAAAATGCCTGTATTGACTTTCTTAAACGATAAATCCATCCACATCAGTTGCAGTAATCCGCTAACCTTTAAGTCCCTGCAGTTATGCAATATTAACTTATCAATGTTACCTTTGTTTTCAGCTGGTGTCAACTCTTCTAAAAGCTGTTTGTTCATCTGCAGTCAGCCATGGAGAAAGATGCTTGTGTAGAACAGAAGAATGGTGATGCTGCTGTGGACCAACAACCTGCAGCTACAGCTCCTTTCAGATACTCTAAGGTGATTAGATACACAAGCTGGATTGTTATTTAAAACATAGACAATGTGCTTCCTCACTCAATCACTGTCAATTCCACAGGAAGAGCTTCTGGAAATAAAAGAACTGCCAATCTCCAATGAAAGGCCTGAATGTCTCTCTGAGAAATATGATAGGTAAGAATACCTAAATTCATGTCGTCCTAATATTTGGTCGGCAACTAATCGTGACGGCTGGAAAAGATTTTTTTTATAGTATACTTTTTTTATTGTAATAAATGGGCTGATTGAGTGGAGCTGTTACACTAATGTACCATTTGCTCTACATTTGATTCACTTGACTCCTTAAGCACAGCCCGAGTTGAGTTCTGATAGACTGATACAGACTGTGAATAAATGACGGCAGTTTTCAGTGCTTATTCTGATAAACTGTCAGAGGCAGTATTTGAAATAATGAACAAGCTAGTGCTTATGTAGAAGTCATGTGGGCAGTCTTGGCAGTTTTTATAATTTGCAGATTATTGATTTTACCAGTTACAGTTATCAGATTGTACTGTTGTTCTAATGCTGTAAAACAAATAAAAACAAGACTGCAAAATGAGACTGGCTGCTTAGATTTGATATGTATATATTTGTTTTAAATACCTAATTTATAAAAACTCTTGCCCAGGTGAGATTTTAGCCAGTTATTTGTTGCTTTTTTTATGTAGATGTGCTTGTTTTCAGTTATGGGTTGACGTTGTGTTTCTGAAACAGTGATGGTGTCTGGGACCCTGAGAAATGGCACGCCTCACTCTATCCCACCTCAGAGCGAAGCTCTCCAGTAGAAGGTTTTAAAAAGGACTACATGGATGACAGAGTACCTTTAAAACGAAGAATCCCAGGTAAAATGACAGTGGATAGTGGCCAGTACCAAAACTATGCAGAATTAGGTTTAAACCAAAACAAAGGACATCCTGTTGCCGACAGGACTTTGTGTTGGAGGTCTATAGAGGGTATCCACTGATGTCACTGCCGCCCAGGGACATACTCCCCTGAGTGGCAAAAACATGGTGAAGTGTATCAGTAAATACAGCCAAACCGGGAATAATGTAGATTATCAAATCAAAGGCAACTGGATTTGACAATTTGAATAGTTACTGTCGGCAGCAACTACACCAAAACAACATCCACAAACTTATCTGACAGCCCTCCAGAATGTAACATAAGAAGTAACTTAAAGTATGACTTCATCAAAAAATACAGCATAAATTCATATTTCCTGACAAACACCACTTTTCTGTGCCTGGCTTCCAGTTATTTCTTCAAGATATATTTTTAAAGCCAAAGAAAAGAAGTAAATTGATCACTGCATTATGAACTGCTTTCCAAATCTGTTGGTACAGTCGGTTGCACAACAGCTCTTCACCTTTTTGTATTTAAATTAATTTTACAATTTAGACTCTATTAAAGCATGTGATTCAAACAAATGTGGCTAATCTTCATGATCAAATGCAACTTTTTGCCACTCAGTGGCCGTAACCACGGAGGCTTGCTGTGACATCACGCAATACCCACTATTGTCAACTGAAGAAGTAGGAAAAATGTTAGGTCAGAACCTTCTGTATTTGTATCACTCACCACAACTGCATATGCAGCAAAAATGAATTAAATTGCATATTTAGTGAGACAATGTCAATAATGGCACAAGATTGTTACTTTGGAGCAAGTGGCTGAAATCAAGCCTGTGTGTTAATTTCATTTAGATCCTCGCGAGCGGTTAAAGGAGGATGATCTGGACGTCGTTTTGAGCCCACAGCGCCGTAGCTTTGGAGGTGGATGTCAAGGCAATGCTGCACCTGCACCCCACAGCCGTCGCCCAATTAGCCCCCTGGAAAACAAAGAAAACGAGAGTCTCCGTCTAGGAGGGGCCCGCAGAATCGGCAGTGGGCGCATAATTCCTGCACGTGTCTTTGAGAGAGAAGCTCGTGCTGAGAAAGAACGGGAGCGTGAGAGAGACTTTAAGGATAAGAGATTCAGGGTCTGTTGATTTCATTCCATCCATAATTAATTTCCTATGCTGTTGGGTTGTGATTCCTTCACATTATAAGAATTATGAAGAATTACCCATATAGCCCTCAGTTTGTCACAAAATGTTTAATTTACAGTTGGATTGACATTGACTGGTGTAATCATTTGCAGAGGGATTTTGGAGACAAACGTGTGTTTAGTGAAAGGAGAAGAAATGACTCGTATGCAGAAGAAGAGCCAGAGTGGTTTTCTGGGGGTCCCACCAGCCAGTCGGAGACAATTGAGCTTATTGGATTTGATGACAAGATCCTGGAAGATGATAAACGCAGAACCAAGCGATCAAGGAAGAGAACGGAATCTTTGAAGGAAGGCACGTCAAAGCTTTGTTTGAAATTGCTTATTAGAATTTTAGCAACATTATGCATAAAGTAATTAATAAAACTAACATAGTATGACTGTTATCATGGTAACGTCTTGGTTCTTGTCACATGTGTTCTGTGTAGTGGTGGAATGTAATGGTGGACAGACTGAGCAAGGTCTGCAGTCTACTGCTGATCAGGAAGTTCCCCACCCTGACGTTCTGCCAGAGCAGTCAGGCGGAGACTTCGACTTCAATGAATTCTTCAATCTAGAGAAGACGATGCCGGGACTGGCCTCTGTAAGTACTGGGGTGCACTTTTTTTTTTTTTTAAAAGGGTTAAAGGTGTCAACATTACAAATTGGGTGTCACTAACTCCTCAAGCCTTTCCTTTATTTGTTCAAGCTCAACAGTAGAGGTTTTCAAGTGTAGTTTCTCTTTTTTCTGCAGCCCTACACAATATTTTAGTGGATGCGCTGACGCATTGTGACATAGTTTTAAACTGTTAATTGCATGCTTGTATCCAAGTGTGTTTTATGAAGCTAAACAAGCAATTGTGAATCAAAATATTAAGTTCAGATAATTTGTGTCGGCACAAGATTACCTCTGCTCCACGGGCTTGATCTCACTGAACTGTGGTGAATACTTGAACAGACTGACTTGACCAGTATTTTTATTTATTTATTTTTTCTGGGATCTCGTGTGGGGTGGAGTTTGAAAGGGTAATCAACAATTCAAATTTATGCCCATCAACAAACAGTAGAGATGCTGTTACTAATTAGAGAGTTAGGAGAACCAGACTTGAAACAAAGGAAAATTGTGATGTATTGGCAATAATGTCAGACATCAGCGTATTAGTGACACTGCCCTCAGTCTTCTAGCACGTTATGTGCTAAATCGATGGAAAGCACACTAAACGTAAGTGCCACCTTTGTTTTTGCACCGTTCGGTAAGCAGATTTCTGTATTTCGCTCTGTGTCTTACAGTCTTGTTTCTGTCTTGTAGATGATCGAGGAAGTTTTAGGGGAGGGCCCTGCATCAGCCAGTCGCTTTAGTCAGTGGTTCTCCAGTAACCTGAGCCCGTCAGGCAGCCGGTCCAGCAGTCTGAGGTCCACTCCTCATGAAGAGCTGGAAAAACTAGCTGGTAAGAAATGTGATTTCCCCAGTGGAGCTTTGTAAAAAATGTGTAGTCAAGGCAGGGAAAAATGATTTATCCTGTGGGAAATTCGCTGTCCAGTAGCTTCATCATATATATGTATATGTGCATATATGCAGTGGTAATGACCACATACCAGTTGGTTCCTCACAGGGAGGTGTTGCAGAGTTTTATGGCCTGAGGCACAAATGTCTTCCTCAGCCTGTCCATGCAGCAGGACAGAGGCAGCAGCCTTTCCCTGAACAAGCTTCTCAGTCTACATGACTATGGTGTCATGTAGATGGTGGTGTCCATCTTAGTGCACCACAGCGTAGAAGAGAGCACTAGTGACAAAGGTTTGGTAGAACATGTCCAGCAGATGTGAAACAACCTTAGCCTCCTGAGAAAATGGAGACAGCTCTGACCTTTTTTTTTTTTGTGTACTGAGTCTCTGTTGGCACACCAGTGCAGTCTGTGATCCAAATGTAGATCCAGGTATTTATAGGTCTGAACCCCCTCTACACACTCCCATTGATGTTACAGGCTTCAGGTGGGTTCTGAACCTCTGGAAATCCACTTCCATCTCCTTGGGTTTAGCTGTATTTAACCAGAGGTGGTTTGCTTCGCACCATGAGACAAAGTTCATCAGATTCTTGTACTCCTGCTCATTCCTGATACATCCCGATTGCAATGTCATATGACATGACTGTGTTGTACTTGAAGTCTGTGTACATGGTTATAAGATGTAGGAGAGCAGGGTCTCTTGTGATGCTCCAGTGCCAGTACAACCCAGTTGTGCATTTCCCCAACCTGACATACTGAGGTCTCCCAGTAAGATAGTCCGCTACCCAGGAATTAGTCCACACCCATCTCTGTTGGCTTGTGCCTCAGGAGCTGGGTGGTGTTGAATGTGCCAGAAAATTAAAACACAGCAGCGTTCCCCCTGTCCAAGTGTGAGAGAGTCTGACAGAACAGGTAGAGGATTGTGTCCTCCACACACCTTTTCCTGATACACAAACTGCAATGGGTCTAGAGCATGGAGGGCCTGATGTGATGCAGCAGCAGCGCTCCGTTGTCTTCATGATGCTGGATGTCAGAATGACCAGTCTGTAGTCATTGAACTCCCTTGGGTGTAGCTGCTTGAAGACAGGGATGATCCTCCTAGGCTATATCACTATTTAAATGAATATTAAGATCTCATGCTGGATGTCATAAATCTGGGATTGTTTTGCTTCTGTGAAGGTCTAGAGCCTCACTGCACATCTCCCAGCCAGTGCCCTGCCTCATACTTCACACCTATTCAACCGTCGGACTGCAAGGAGAAGGTGGACATCCTGGAGCTGTTGCACAAAGCCAAAATAGACCTGAAGCCTCTTCTTTCCACCCTCTCGGTCAACAAGGCTCGGCTACGGGAAGGCAGTGAGTCCCTTTTCATGGATCAGACAAGTACATCTACTTACACAAAAATATGTTAAATTTTCCCAATTTTACTATGCCCATAATTAACGGTCACTTATTTAGTAGCATTTGATACAGATTTCAGTCTCAGAACTGCTGCTCAAGTCAAATCTGTGTTTTCTGTCCCTAGCTCACTCTGGCGTGGTGCTCTCATTGGAGGAGGTGGAGGGAGAGATGAAGGGAATGAAGCTTAGCGCAGAACCACATGTGCGAAAGGTGCCACCTCCTCAAAGGGGAAATGGTACACCCTTCATGGCTGAGCATTTAGAGGAGGCGCTAACTGGCGGCCCTAGTGCCCATCCACGTTCACGTGACTCAGACATGTCGGCCTTTAATAAACTGGTCAGCAGCATGAAGGCAAGTGGAACTCTGCCAACTCACCCAAAAACCAACACAAACAATGTAAGTATTTCTGTGTATCAGTTTTTACGTTGCTTCGGGTTTGCACTGGATAAGTGACATCACTCATGTGCATGTTGCAAATGATCTTATCTGCTTTTCATCTGGAGCCAATTCTTTTGAAATTTTCAAAGAACTATGAAAAGATGGGCATAAATTTGATTTGGAGGTTATGTACAGTTTTGAAAACTGTACATTAACAAATGTTACTGACTTTCACGAGGGCCAGATGGACCTGGACTTGCATGTTCATATCTGCCTGAGTGGGATTGTTATGTTGCCATTTGAGGAGGTTTCAGCCATGTCTGGCCCATTACTGGCCCAAATTTTATTTGGTGGTGCCTACTTTAATTCCAGTGTGTGTTTCAAGAAGACCACCAGTCACCATACATTGGTATATGTTTACTGGGATGGGATAGCAGAATGTTTTTATGAGCAGACTTTTTATTGTTGCACTGCATCACTACATTTTGTTGTTCTCATGTACAAAGCAGAAGCATTCAGACCAGTCTGTGGGGACACGTTCTGACCAAGTACCTGCTCAGCAACAGAAAAACATATTTCAGGTATATTTCTCTCTGTCCTCTCAGTCAAATGCTGTTAATGTGTAGAAAGAGTCAGGGCTGGGTACACATTTTAGTCACATGAGTTGTATGTTTTGTTTTGGCAGCTGATGGAGCAAACACTGAAATGCAAGGAAAATGATTTGTTGGCTTTTTCAAACCACCTGCTCATACAGTTTTATGGCGCAATCATACTGCCAGCAGTGTCGGTTTGTTACAAGCGATATTTCCATACCAAGTCAAAGCCAAGTTTTTTATGTAATCTGAAAATGTGAAGTCTATAGAAATGGTGCACCACACCAAACTGTTGGGTAGAAATCATATACATGTCAGCTAATATTAGTACGGATTCAACCACCGTCTGTGTGAAAATAATTGTATTTGCAATGGTACATTGATATGGGACTCCAGGTTTAAGTGTTGTTAAACACGTATCCGTCAAAGACTGAAGCTTTATTAGCGATGTTGAGAAAGGCTCCTAGTTCCCAACTTGATAAATTGCCACAATGACATTAATAACAAGGTGTTATTCCATCACATCAAACATTTTAGTATTTGACTGTTAAATCAAAGTACTAGAGTCAATAAAGTGAACAAGTATTCCTGGGAAAATAAGTTTTATTTGTTTAATTTTATAGGAGCTCTTGGGAGTCCGTAGTAGCTCCCCGACCCAGCTTGGCAGTCTGCTGGGCAGCTCTGAGACCCCAGCGACTTCTGCGCCTCTACATGGCTTACTGCACAAGGGCCCTTCACCCCCTGTCTTTCTACAGACGGCACCTTCACCCGACTACTTCAATAGTCGGTTGCAACCTTCTGCAGGTAAGTTGAATGACGTACTGTTGAACTGGAGAGAACGCATATTGCATGCATTGACATTTATCTCTACACATTAGGTTTCACCCCCAGATTGTGTGACCAGACTATGCTATAATTGGACCAGAAACTTTATTTTATAATTTGTTGTTTTTCCCCTCACCTACCTGAAGGGTTTCCTGTTGGCCATCAGCCCATGCTGCCAGAACAGTTTGATGTACACAGATCTATGAGCCCTGGATCTGCTGCACAGCAACAGGTCATTTCTGTTCCATTTCTTGCTCTCAAGTTTCAGTAATTCAGGTGTAGCTTGTTGAGTATTACACTATTTATGCATTTGTATATAAAACCATTTGAAGACTACGAAGATCATTTTTGTATGTTTTTGTGCAGATGAGGGCAATCTCTTTGTCCGTGAATCAAGCAGACCTGGATGCTCTGGCATTCCAGCAGGACCTTGCTCTACATGCTCACCACTCCTTCCAGCCAGGCTACAAACAACCACAGGACAAGTCTTTTCGAAATAGGTTTGTTTTTCAAAATATTTGAATCCACTATTGATGTATTTAAGCTATATAATATACTAATTGTTTTACCAGTTAATGTTGGCAACAGGAGGAGTGGTAACTGTACCTAAGCGTAGTGAAAGTGTGCTCCCCAAACAAGATGACAAGATGATTGTGTTGGCAATATCATAAAGGTGATTAGTGTATGTGATCCACAGGCCACAGCGTGTCAATCGCTCACCTGGCCCTCAGTCTGCTGGAAGAAACTCTCCAGGCAATGCTGTCACCAGCATGGTAATCACAAACTATATTCTCCAAATATTTTTTCTTTTCTTCTCTCTCCAAAGTTTCCTCTCTGGCTAACTACCATGTAACTATTTTTATTTTCAGTTGTCACCATCCTTTACACCAACATCTGTGATCCGCAAAATGTATGCAACAAAAGATAAAAGCAGGGATGAACCCATGGGTCGTTCAGAGACCAAGGAGGAGACGGCAACACACTCTCAAGATGGTAGTAACAATTTACCCTTCAGCTGAGTGATTATACTTGGTTTGAGATCTGCAGCACTTTGACATTTGAGATTTGGGTTATGTGATTACAGACAGAAACTCCCCAAATCTATACCTGGAAACAATGGATGGGAGTGTTGCTCAGTCAGGAGGAGTAAAGACTGGGTCACAGACCTTACCAAGCAAGGAACAAGAGCGTGTCAGGCCCGGCTCTGCTGGACACCATGCACCTGCTATGGTGCCTTCAGGACCATCCTCATCTTTCCCTCGTCCTGTTTACCCGGTACCGCTGCTATCTCATGTACCTATGGTACGCCCTCCTCCCCAGCTTCACCCTAATATGGTTCAACGAATGCTGGCACAGGGTATCCAGCCCCAGCAGCTTGGACCTGCTCTTGTGCAAGCAGGTAGGTGTTCCTTTTCTGATCTGACTTTCATTGTGACGAAAGAAATATCTAATTTTTGGGATTTCAAATATTCATATTCCATAATTCAGCTGAGTGATTATCGTCCCTCAAATTGAGATTCTTTGTGGTGGGTCAAAGCTGGTCAGATGTTGATTTCTCTTTAATTGGCTGTTTGGTTTTTATCTCCGTTCTAACTTTATATATTTACATATTTAAATATGTGTCATCCTGCATTCTTTCAATTACAGTTCAAATATTAATTAACTGCACTGGTAACATGACTAGTCTGGACTGCCATGGTTGCCAGGTCCTTGTAGGTTGTCTGCAGTACACTGTTTCCAGACCTTACTGGGGGCCTGGCCCGACACATATAACTATGATTTTCTCGAGCTGCTACTAAGGAATTGACATAAGGAACTGATGAAATTGACTTCTACCATGTTTTAATTAAGAAGTTTTTACTTGGGACCTGATGTTAAACCTTTTGATCTCGCCAATTTCTGATGGAAGTCTTTAATTGTACTTACAAGGTATATTTCCACCACATGTTGACCTTGCACAACTTCAAGGCTTGCCTCCTGCCCTGCTTGGACAACCGCTGTACCCTCTAAGTGCAGCAGGGCATCCACTTCTACCTCCCAGAACCAATACTCAGATGCAGTTAGCAGTAATGCAGCAGCAACTTCAACAACACAGACCAAGTGAGTTAAAGGAATATCTGGTAGTTGCAACTCAATGTTAAAAACAGATTTTCTATATAGAACTGTATGCAAAGTATTTTGTAATTTGGCCAAATTTACATATTCTAATTGTATGTACTTGAAGATAAAACTAGACACATATTCATAATGTGCTGTTGAATAAGCCAAAAACACATGAACTATTATTTTCTCAGCTCTTGGATTAAATAATCTTGTGTTCTCTTGCAGTGCATCAGAACGTCCCAGGCACTCAGGCACAGAGCCATGGCCCCCACCGGACAAATGGCTCCCAGCGTCACGGGAGCAGCCCTCCTCTAGGTCTCGCCAAGTGGTTTGGGACAGATGTGCTTGAGCAGCCCCTCCCCTCTATGCCAGCCAAGGTGATAAGTGTAGATGAACTGGAATTCCGGCCATAATAAAAACACTGTGCTGGAAAGCATTTTTTTTTTTTTTTTTTTTTTTTCTCTTTTGCCCATCTCCACCATCTACTTACTGTGATAATGTGAACTTTAATTTTGAAGACGGTGCACAGAATAGAACATTTAAACCATGTCATGCTTTGTCTTCAACCTTGAAGCCACTGAATTTTGAAGAGGCGAGTGATGGAGATTTGGTTTGCCAGCTGAGTTTTTTTTTTTTTTTTGTATTAGCACAGTAAATAATAATGTATAGCCCCAGTTGTACAGACCATGGGAAAAATCTTATTCTGTATATAGCTATCGTGTTCCTCTTTTTTTTTCTTTTCTTTTTGTTTTGGGATGGGTAGGGTGAAACAATCCTCCAGTTCAACTGAAAACTGTGAGAGACAAAGTCACCAAGAGCTGGTAGCATTTCCTTGTTGTGTCTACCTTAACCCCTCCCCCCTGAACTACGGAGAGTAAGGGCCACTGCTGATGAGACATTTTGGGTTGATGAGCGACTTTGGGGCATGTTCCTGTGGCTAGTGGCCCTTGTCTGTTGAAGTTGAGCATTTCGAGACACCTCTGGGGGATGCAGCGAGCTGGTTGTGCCTTTGTGTTTTTTGTTTTGTTCTTTTCCTTTAACTGTATCCTCTCCAATCCTACTTGTCACTAGGGGGGCAGCACTGCTCACACTGTCTTTGAGGGTGGTTGGGATTCAGTTTTTGTGTGCTACTAAGTTATATAAAGCACAAATACAATAAATAAAATCTTGAGTATAACTTTTGTTGAATTTATTTCCTATTTATTGCTAGCTAGAAATGATGCCCACTCTCACCACTGTATAAGACATAGATTCACAGAACACTATACAAGTTTGCATTATGCCTCTACAATGCTTGTGCGTTTACTGCACAGGTCACTTTATGATGTGTTGGACGACACTCACTTCACAAAACTTGTACACTAGTGAAGACAAATGCATTTTAATAGACCAGTCCTTCACTTTATCTCTAAATGGCATAGGAAAGGTGATCATTCAACAATGTCCAATTTAGAATTACCAATTAACCTATTAACAATACCCAAAATGGTACTAAACTGTTGTGACATTACAGCTGAGTATTTTTGCCCAACCAACCACTACGATTAACAAGCTACATCCAGTAGATGTATTCATACAGATGTGATTTTTTTTCACAAGTTTTGTCAAGTCTTTGTCAAAAGTATTTGAATTTGACATATTGCTCAGTGCTTTGATAATCACATTTAATGTGTTTTATGGCCTTATTTAAATTTTAAAACTTAGAGTCAAGGAGGAATGTCCAGTATCAACCAGGATCTAGTTAAATTAAGTGCAGTAAAATCGGTTTGTGAAGCTTGTTGAGTTCTGAATGTTGATTTTATGTAAATGAGAGAACTAAATTTAAAAAATCAGTATATCCATCTTTTCGGATTGAATCTTAGGTGACAATTAATATTTTTCACCTTGTCACGAAATGCTGGACGCCATTAACCTGACCAATCAACTGTTAAATGATTTCCACTGATAATATTAAACTAAGTGATGCTTTCAGGGACATCACGTTTAATTTCTCTGATACGTAATTTTCCCACGTACGTTTCATTGTCATATGGTGAATCCGGACCTTACCTGATGTGACTTGCACAGTACAGTGCATTGAATGGGCTCAGACTGGGCTCGTAGAGAGGAAAGGAGGGAGGGGGGGGCTTCTGGTTGGTGGGTGGGGGAGGGGTTTTATTTTTTTTTTACAGACAACCAGGAAGAGACCTGCGACTTAACATTTAGGCAAAGAGAAAGAAAGACCCCAGCAGCACCGAGGGCTGCCACTTTAACAGCCCGCCGTCACAACCACCTACTCATTTGAAACGTACACATTCGGTATCAAAGCATAGAGAAATATTTTTATTTTTTCTACAATACAAGACCGACCCCCACCCCTCAAGAAAGCGGGGTCAAAGTTCACAGGAAGCTGGGGGGCTGCCATTTTTTCCCTGCTGCTACTGCTAACGTTTAACGGTAGATGCTAAAAGGACGGGAGGGGCGGCTGGTTTTAGATTTTCTAGCTAGCTGCTGTCCATCGGTCGAAATCGCAACGAATAATCTGTCATTTCTCCGACCGTCGTCGCTAACAACCATTGCTATTGGATGAATTCGGCATGGAGAAAGTAGCGGAGCCGTCTTGGACTTCTTCGTACACCTACCAGGTGAGCAAGCACAGTGCGGAGATGCTACACAACCTCAACATTCAGAGGAAAGATGGAGGCAGGTTCTGCGATGTGATCCTGCGCGTCGGCGAGGAGAGCTTCCCTGCCCACAAAGCTGTGTTAGCCGCCTGCAGCGAGTATTTCGAGTCGGTGTTCGGTCGCCAGACGGAGGGCGACGGGGACGCCAGGGAGCTGGAGATGCACACGATCAGTCCGAAAGTTTTTAAAGACATCCTGGACTTCGCCTACACCTCCAGGATTGTGGTGCGACTGGAGTGTTTCCCGGAGTTGATGACAGCTGCCAAGTTTCTGCTGATGCGGTCGGTCATTGAGATATGTCAGGAGGTGATCAAACAGTCCAACGTGCAGATCCTCGTCCCGACCTCTCGGGGAGGAGACGCCAGCCTTTTCCAGGCCACGGGGGCCACGGAGCTGGGTTTTCCCGTGGCTCAGCAGGCTCTGGTGAACGGCACGGGAATACTGGTGAATGGCCAAAGCTTCGCTAACAATACACAAATGCACGTCGACGGGGGCGAAGACGGCGCCGCGGTGATGTTGGAGGAGGGCGGCGAGTCGTCGGTGCCGGTGCTGGAGCCTGTGGAAGGACTGCCCGTTTCTCCATCAGCGGAAATAACGGGCAACGCGTTTCATCACGACGCCGACTCTCCCGGCTCGAAGAAGGGCAGAGGGAGACCAAAGAAACCCGGCGGAGTGGAGCCCGTGCACTTCAACCACGGCGGCGTGCAGAAAGACAACGGGCTGTTTCCGTGCGGGGCCTGCGGCAAAGCTTTCACCGAGGCTTCCCGCTTGAAGAACCACGAAGCGCAGCACGGAGCCCACACCGGGGGCTCCGTCCACAGCGTCGCCGACAGCCTGTCAGCTCCGGGCGGCATCTCGTTGCTCTCCCAGCCCGGCGTGCTGGAAAACGGCGTCCAGCTACACGGGGGGCTGACGCTGGACGGCGGCCGAAAGCGGGAGAGGACCAGGCGGCACGTCGGCTGTGACATTTGCGGGAAAGTTTTCCGCGACGTGTACCACCTGAACCGACACAAGCTCTCCCATTCCGGGGAGAAGCCGTACGCGTGCCATGTGTGCGGGCTCCGGTTCAAACGAAAAGACAGGATGTCATACCATGTGCGGTCACACGACGGCTCAGTCGGCAAACCCTATGTGTGCCAAAGCTGTGGTAAAGGTTTTTCAAGGTGAGTCCAACTTTCTGGCCGGTGATGGCTCGTCTTGAGCTTATAAAAACATTTCTGTGAATGGATTTGTACATTTCTGAGATCATCCCAGATAACAAGGGCGTTTGCATTGTTTTTATGCGCATCTGCGTATGAGACGTAATGTTGTACCAGCAGGTGTCAAGTGAACCACAATGTTGCAACATGAAAGAAGTTCCTGTCAACTTTGCAGACAAAACAGCTGCTTTGCACAAACATTGCGGTCCTACAAACAGCTTAGATCAGAGACTTATTTAACGAGGGACCTGCCACCATCAACATACAACACGAGGTCCCAAAATGTGAGCCTGGACTCTGACTGTCACACTCACTGAAACCACCTGAATTAACATGACACACTTGGATGACACCAGTGTCATTTTACTCCCACTCAGTCAAACAGGCTCAGTCTCCTCCAGCCCTGTATTTAACTCACTGTCCCCATCTACTGCCCTGGAGGTGAAAGTGTGTCAGGTAATAAATAAACGCAGTCACGTGGTTTTCAAAAGCCTTAAAACTGATGAGAGATGGAGTAAAACATTTCTGATAAAGCTGCCATTTGTACAGTCGTAGTTTCCCAAAGGTGGTTAGGGTTAAGAAAACAATACGACTGAAAGTATTTTTATATTCTGTCTTTTTTTTAAAGCGCTGAATCCATGCTTTTATGTCGCTTCTATGGTTTTGGGGCCCACCTATTGTGAATCTGGACTCACTGCTGTGACTTACTGGGACACTTTAATAGAACCTTTTCACAGCAGCCAATTTGACATAAAGTAGTAGGTAATGAGTAATTACAGGGATTACCCATCACATTAATGAAGTCTCTACACCTAAATAGAACGCAACCTCCATTATTGCACCTGTGTTTTCCCACTATTTAATGTCAGAGTGGTGGCTGCGAAACATATCTATAGAAAAGAGTCAGTGGCTAAGCTGATATGGACGATCCTTATTCAACTTAACAGAAATCAGTCAGGCTGGAGAGTCCAACTTAACTGTTTACACTAAACATGTGCAAAAGCTTCTGCTGGTCTAGAACGACAAATCTGTGTGAAAGACGCAGAAGAAGAAAAAGGGAAAGCATGTGCAGGAATGTTTTCATCATAACCAAAGGTAAATAATTGTGTCAAATGGTTACATGGTTATTAGGCACTCATGTTTTTTTTCTGGTCAACTCGTTAATAGAGGTTCGCAACATCTCAACTTGTTGTTTTATTACTGCCATGTTTACACATACCAGCATGTCACCAAATTATTACCACAAACATACACAGATACACAGAAATTAAAGAATTGAAGAAATTAAATAGGACAACAACATTAAACAGACAACAAGCAACAAAAAGTACCATACAAAAATACAGTACACAAAGTGACAGCAGCTGTGGATAAAGTGACATATGCTACATACGGGCTCAGTGAGGTCAGAGCTGTGTGTATTCCTTTCATATAGGGAAACGATCCAATCACGCATTAACGTTGTTATTAGGCACTTATTTTTTCCTATACAACTGTTAGTCAGCGGGTGCATCGTCTTTGTCACTCCAGCTAAAATCCCCATGGATCAGTCCGGTTCTGTTTTGGTCGAGGTGTCCACACAATGGGTTATTATTAATCTGACCGGGCTAATATTCTGATTATTAGCTGAACGCAAGTGTCCATGTAACTGTAGCCAATGTTAATGATAACACTTGTTTTCTGTTCTGCCATGGCAAGTCCGAACATCTACCGTGAAATGCATATTTAGATTTATTTTGTGAATCCTAAGCCTCCTCTCTCTTATAAGCTGCCTCTGGTGTGCACAGTGATACTTGGTTGTAAAGTCCCCCCTAATCTCCTTGAAACATCCGTGCAGATTGTTTGGAAAATCTTGGTTTAGTGAATCGTTTAAAGTAAATACCGCAGTGATGGTTCTAAATAAAGAATGATTATCAACACCACCAGAGGCCTCCACAGAATAAAGATGTCAGTGGTGGTATGTTGATGCCGAGGTGTCTGTGTATGTCCACATCATACACAGATTTAATTCTTTTGCTCTTTGTTTCGTTGCAGACCAGACCACCTGAATGGACATATCAAACAAGTACACACCACAGAGAGACCCCACAAGTGCCAGGTACCCTATATAATTGACACGTCAGTGAAACCAAGATCTAATGGCGCTTATGAACCTTGTGAGAGAGCTGTAAACATGGCTATTTCTGCTTTTCAGATTTGTAATGCCTCTTTTGCCACACGAGATCGCCTCCGGTCACACCTTGCATGCCATGAGGACAAAATCCCCTGCAAAGTTTGTGGCAAGTTCCTGCGAGCTGCCTACATGACGGACCACCTCAAGAAACACAGCGAAGGAACTCATAACTACTGCGGCATTTGCAACAAAGGTAATCCCAGTACCAGCTCCTGTGTAACACGTTTCCTGTCCAGAGATTCAGAGGGTATTGAAGTGATGGATCTTCAGAGGATAAAAACGGGATGCCCTCTAGTTTTCTTCTTTGGCTACCTCTTAACTGTGCTGTTAGAACAAGAAAACGTGTGCGGTTTCCAGAACCTTTGTTGAATTGTGGACTGAAGTTGAACCATGTCACCTGACAAAGATTCATTCCAGTATGTAGGTGTAAAGTGACGCCTCAAAGCCCAATGCTAAATGACTTTACATTAGTTGCATTATGAAGTTATACTTTTCCTTGTTGTTTTTCTAAATCTCATGTTTCACATTCTGAATGTGCACATGACAATTTGGCTTTACATTTTTCAGGCTTCTGAGCTTCTTAGGTTAGTGTGTTTTGGGCTCATGTGGAGTCTGTCCTGCTGTTACACTGCTCTGATGGAAATCTTGTTGAATCTATACATACATGGATGGCAAAAAGTAATTCACTGATACGTATTTGACTTCAGGGTATTTGTGTTAATGATTGTGGTCAGTGCTAAAAAAAAACATTTTTGAGTCAGCGTTCATCACGTAGTCCTGGACTGTGGCGACTACATCAGAATTACCTCACAGCCAAGCCTTTCTCCTCTTTTATCTTGTCTTTCTTTCAACCTTTCTCTATGCTCCAACAAAGCTGTTGAACTGTTGAAAGTCACAGTTTAATGTGTTGGCTTGTAATTGAACCGTGTTTCAATTAATCATAAGAGTCAGATCGTGGAATTGGAACATCAGCAGCGACTGTCTTTGTTTTCAGGACTCCCCTCTTATAGCCAAGGCTTTGATTGTGTCAAGCATCTGCCTTGTTCTTTGTTCTTCTGGTCCCAGGTTTCTCCACTGCGTCCTACCTTAAGGTGCATATAAAGACACACCATGGCTCTCCACTGCCCCCCTCTACCACAATGCACACCTTCCCTGAGCCAAGGGGGGAGCTGCAGATGCACAACGGCACCCCTTACCACATGGGACGCCAGTGCTCAGTGGAAGGCAAGCAGCCGCCCGTCCCATCCCAAGCGTTCATGTTTCTGGCTTTCATTTGCTCTGCTGCTTTTTCGGAGAAACATGCTGCCGCATCTCTGTGTTTGTTAGAACGCGAGCACACATCAGTTCCTGCGTCCGAGCTTTGTGCTCAAACATTTACGATTGCAGTTTCATACGCCAAGTATTGCACAGCTCTGAGGGTATTTTCTGAAATTAATCTCTGTGATACTTTTTTTTTTTTTTTTACAATGAACTGCAGAGTAACTAACTCATGATAAGGCAGCTGGTGAGTAAGAAACCACACAGCTGGAAACACCAGTGTGCTCACAGCAGTTTCACCAGCTGAAATCAAAGGTCAGGATGGTAGAAACAGCAGCTGTGCTCCAGTGCATCTGGTACAGTAGAATAAATCTGCAGATGACAACTCATTTACTCACGTAACACTCTGCTGAGCTGAATCTGCAGTAGAAATCATGAGTTTATATGTTTGACAAACTGATACCATGTGCATTTATGCTCCTAAATCAAGTCGCAGACATGATTAGGTTCGATTTTAGGTAACAATGTGGCCGAGCTGAGTCATTTTTGGCTTCGTTGATGTGTGTGTCTGTCCAGCATGGCCGTGGCCGTATGGTTTAACAGTGTCTGTTTCTGCTTCGCCGCTTCATCAGTAGTTTTTCAGCTGTGCACAGTGTTGCATGACCGTCCTAATGTGTGCTCCATTTGCCCTGGATTCATTGAAACTTTCGTAGTTGTGCCATTTGTGTGGGAGGATCCGTAGCATGGAGGCAGTGGAACGTGAACTGTCAGCCTCAAATGATAAGAGCACTCTGGAGGGAAATGATTCCCTCTGTTTGTTTGATGGTAACTGGTGCAGGGTGTCAAAACCACTGATCCAATGATCTTATCGGTGGAATAATTGATTAAATACCATGAAAAAAAAATGAACTATTTGAAGGTTATGTTTCCTAACATTTTTCCTTAAATGGATGTGATGCAAAGTTTTGGCATTTGTAAAATTAATTGGCAGCTTTTCAATAATTTTTTACAAAATGGGAACTTTTATGTAGACGTCACATTCTTGTTAGAGAAAAGGAAGTTCCATCCCAGATGAAACCTGGATCATAAAATGTTGAAATCAATTTTGATTGACCAACAAGACTGTGGCAAGAACACTATGCCCCATGTGCAAGAGAGCTTGCATGTATACACCGATCAGGCATAAGATTATGACCATTGACAGGAGAGGTGAATAACATCTTGTGACGATTCAATGTTCTGCTGGGAAACGTCTGGACCTGGCATTCATGTGGATGTTACTTAGACATGTAGCACCCACCTAGACCAGACCAGACACCCCCACCCCATAGTGATGACACACCTCGTTTCTCCTTGGTTTAGAAACGACTCAAAAAAACAATTGACCAGACCTAGATCCCAAACTGATCAAGTATCTGTGGGATGATCCACAGAGGCCCCTCCTCTCAGCCTATAGGACCCAAGGGTCCCCTCTAACAACATCCTGTTACCAGACACCACAGGACACCCTCAGAAGACCCATGTTCATTCTCTGATGAGTTATTTAGGAGGCACAAGGGAGAACTACACAATATTAGGAACGTGGTCAAAATGATCTGCCTGATCGGTGCACGTGCTTAGATTTGGCCTCACTAATGTCAAGTAATAATTAGTTTATTTGGTATTTGTATAATGGTCTCAGGTGTAACTAGTTAACTAGCTGTAGTAACTGGCTACAGTGTGTTGCTAAAGAACAGACCCCTTGTTAAAGTACATGGCTCACAGCGTGACTTTGTGTCTGTTACTAGCAAACAAACGACTAGCGGACAAGTTCTTTGAACCACAGGTTCACGTAAAGTGAATTAGGACACATGAGAACACAAACATTTCAGTGGTAAAATTTTAGTTTCTGTTTGACTGAAATGACGTGACGGATGGATCATAATTCAAAGACTGCATGAGCTTTGATTTCCTCTTGAAATTGGCCTCAGCCAGAAACGTGCACTCTCTCTGTATTTACTGCGGTTTTTCATTTTGTGTCATTACATTTGTGAAACAAACAGGCCGTGTGTGTGAACTTTTTGATACGTCGTACAGGCTTTTTCTCACAAGGACTTTGTGTTAAACACGTTAAAAGAGGACACACAGGGCTAATAACACTTTAGATGGCTTTGATCATCAGCTTTTCATGAGCAGGCGTGAGAAGTAGCTGGGACCTGCCCCCGACAACATTTAACACTGTGTTTAACAACTCATAATGTCCACTCTGAGAATGGTCTATATTCTAACCGCTCACAATTGATATAATTTTATTTCCTAAAAATAGCTGAAGTCGAGTCTGATGTTCAAAAACATCAGCTGGTTAATTAGTGTAGTAAGTGTCTACATTTATTTTTCAGTCAGTTCATAGTTATTTGCTGAAAGGGAATATTAATAATAATAATAATAATCATTTGTTACTGACGCCTGTAATGGTCGAACTCACTCCGCATGGACTCATTCATGCTACTACACCTACCTGCTGCTACCCTGTATTCACACACAGCTTTTCAAAGTAGTGATGAAATGAAGGTAACTCTGTGCGTATGGTTTCCGCCGGCCTGTTGTGTCTGTCCCTCCCCCCTTCCTTTCTCCTCCCCCCGGCTGGGTGTTGTGTAGACCTGTGCGCCAGTCGCCAGCTGCTTCTCACCTCGTCTGAGGCAGAGGGTCGCTTTCATGGGCTCTCTGGACACCCAGCTCTCCCCCAGCCTGGCCATTCATCCCTCTGCTTGCAGCCTGAGCTGCTCATGGGGAAGCCAGGTGGGGCTCCATATTTCTGGGAGTGTCGCTCTGGCGGGGTGCCTGGCTTCCCCGTCCATGGGCCTGTCGCAGGTCAGTACAGTCCGGCTGGCAGGGTGGGTGGGGGCATGGTGCTAGCATGGCCGACTGGTTTGGATGAGCGCAGGAGAATTCTCAGTGGACACTGGGCAAATGGACAGAGCTAGATGATTGTATGGTTAAAATGCTTCTCCCACACTTTTGAAGGAACCGTCTCTAAACTGTATTTAGGCAGAATTTTTGAATTTGAATTGACAAGTGAAATTCAAATTTGGTGTTTTTGCAGGTGCCTGCTAGCTACTGGATTAAAGTGGTATTTAACTGAATCTGTTTCATAATCTAATTTCTGCCTGTCTCTCTCTCCCTCCCCGCCCATGTTGTGTTTGCCTCAGATGGACAGGAAAACGCCGGGAAATGCCCTCACCTGGAGTCGGAAGAATCGGATCCCTCGTTTGGGGAACTGTCCAACGGCGACGAGCTCAAATCTCCACACAAACCCGACGGGCCGGAGCTGGAGATGCCCCCTTTAGCCTGTAACGGAGCCTCCGCGGGGACCTTGGCGTCCCCGGAGGGTTCTAAAGCCAAGACGGACCCTGAGAAGAAGTTTACCTGCGGGATCTGCGGTCAGGCCTTCCGCACCAAGTCCTACCTCAACAAGCACCAGCACAGAGTTCACAAAGCCCAGAAGGCCCAGGGGGTTTCAGGGTCTGGCTTAAGCGAGATGGCCCCCTCCCTGACCTCTCCCTTCTCCCCTCAACAAAACATGTCTCTGCTCGAGTCCTTCGGCTTTCAGATCGTCCAGTCGGCTTTCGCCTCTTCACTGGTGGACGCTGAGGCGGGTCAGAGCGGAATCGACTTCGGAGGAAAGTGACATTTTTGCTAGAGGCTTCGCGAGTCGTCGCGAAGCTTCTCGTTCTTAGGACAAAGCCGGGTCGACCACGCACGACGCCCTGTGTTTGGGAATAACTTTGCCTCAAGACTACTTTTTTTTTTTTCTTTTTTCTGTTTGTCACGATTCTTAATGTGTGTCCGAAACTTTTTTTTTCTTCTTTTCGGGTCAAAGATTGCCATATAATTCCTGTTTTTCAAAGAATGAAATGAGTGTGTTCGGTATTTAAATTTTCTTGATAGAGAAATGACATGAAGGTTTTTATTTCCTTTATCCTTCAAAGTGATGTTTCTTCTCGCTGTTTATTTGACTTGTTTGTCTTTGAGCTTTTTTTTTTTTTTTGGCTGCACAGACGTGATGACTTTTCACTGCATCCCTCAGTTCTTGTCTTTTCGCCCACTTCAGCTGCTCTGGTGTACGTGGTTATTTGCCCCCTGGCCATCACAATGACTTTTAACGCTTTGTATTTCTTGGTCTTCTAAAAGCTGTAAACAGATGTCTTTACCTCAGAGCAACAAGAGGGCTAAATTCTGTATTTATTACGTTCTCTGCTTCTTTCAAGGAGAGGGTTGTTTTCTAAAGACGGGGATTTAAATTGGCCTCAGTTTTGATCTTTGAGTCTTTTTTAGAGGAAGAAATCCTAACAGGCTCGAAGTACATTTCACGACACGTTTATTATGAGCTGTTTTCTTTCAGCTTCGTTCAGAAAATATTAGATTTCCAGCCGCTGAGTCTTACTGGTAGCTGTCAAGGACCTTATTGAACTACTGTTGGCAGGATTACAGGCAAGAAGCATGTTTAAAAAATGATTTTTTAATTTCCGTTATTTGGAAAACGAACCGTTTAGTAGAAGAAAGCGGTGACCTACACAAGTCAGGATCCCTTTAGAGGTAAATCTGTATTGAAATGTACCTTGTGCTCGTCAGGAACGACCTTTGCCCCCACCCCACCTAGAAGTACAATGTTTGTTTGGTGTTAAATCCGTTGTGTACAAGAAACAAGGACCAAGGTCAGGTATATTTTCACTATATATTTTGAGAAATGTAGATTATATTTTATTAACTTATTCATGCCCTTGGTTTGGTGTACAGTTTTTCTTAAGTGTCAAACAAAAATCTTGTGATTTGCTCACTTTTTTTCTTTTTTCTTTTCTTTTTTTATCTCTAAATTATGTTAAATGGAAGTGAGTGTTTGCTACGTGTGTTTCGTGCAGAGGTTTAGAAAAAGGATTCACACTCGGATCCGGATCGGCCGACGAGGTGTAGTACAGATTGTACAGAGTCAAGAAAGTGAGCTTTCTGATTTTCCGCATCGCTTCTTCACCTTCATCGCCTGCGCTCCTTGTATTGCCCCTCCTGTTACAGTTGTTTTTGTTACAGCAGGCCTGCTTGTCTCTAGAAGTGAGAATGTATTTAATCCAAGACATTCCTGTAATGAAAAGAAACTTAACGGAGCAGTTTCCTTAAATTAATGCACAATGGGTGTATCACATTCATTTTTTTAATTGGTTTCTCTGGGCGTCAGTCGATTAGAAGGAAATTGTGCGGTCGATTAAGTCAGTAAAGTTTAGTTCAGTTTGAGGCTGCGACTAAACATTATTTTTGTTTCTGACTAATCTGCCTTTTCTTCATCCATGAAAAACATTGTGTCCCATGATGACGTGTTTAGTTTGCTTTATTTGTGTTACCAGCCGTCCTTATATCCGAAGATCGGCCAATCTAAGTTTACTGCCGCGTGTTAGATGGTTTGGGTTTTTAGGTTAAAGCTCGACATAAACGACGGATTGATTATCGAAAATCATTTCAGATTCTACAGATTGTTGCAGCCCTTAATGTGACAATGTGACTTTGCGCAATCGCCACATACTCTGCTTCCCCTCGTGTACGTGCGTGCGTGCTTGTGTGTGTGTGTGTGCGTGTGTGTGTGTGTGTGTGTGTGTGTGTGTGCGTGTGTGTCTGCGTGTGTGTACACAGAAACAAAGTACAATCACGGCCGTTCGGCACAGTTCACGACAGTTTAAATTGCAAAGTTTTCAGTGCTTATTCGGTGTCACATGGACCTGTCATACAGCTCACTCATCCACATATTTCTCATAGGTTGGTGTTTTTCTGTTTGTATTGTAGAACATGTATCATTATGCAGACTCAGTCCGACATCACAGTGGCTGACAGTGTGTGTGTATGTCTGGTGTGTATTTGTCAGTTTCTTTGTTTCCTGCTTTGTCTTTAATTATTATTATTATTATTATTGTGAGTAATTTAGTCTGTTAAATTCAGTACATTCCTATATTATTTATGGTTATATTGTGATTGTAACAAGTGTATATACCTTCCATATACACACTCTATAAATATATATAAATATATATGAACCAACCGATATGATCAGTGTTTGTCAGTGGTGGTCTTGTACATATAAATTTTTTTTTTCTTTCCTCGTCTGTTATGTGGAGGGATGTTAAGTTATGGCCATTTGAAGTGTAAACTGCATGTTCTGGCATGCGAGCCGGTCGGGGGACTGAATGTCGATCACTGGTTGGTGGCAGTTAAACGCTTTCACTGCTCACTTGTACTGTCACTCTGCTCTGGTAGCGCTCACACTGCCAGCTGCGCGACTCGAGTCTTTGACCAAGATTTTTAACCCTTTTTTGATCCACTCTGCACTAGTATTTACTCCTTAAAAGGTGATAAGGGTTGTGTTGATATTATCGTTATTATTTGAACACAAGCTGAATTTGCTGTAAGAAGAGGATGAACCTTTTGTGTGTTTTATTTTTTATTTCTCACTGGGATTTAAAGATCTGTTTCACTCATGTTGGTACTTAAATGTAAAGAAAAAGAAAAAAAAAAAGGATTTCATAGGTTGTTTAGGCCTTTTGCTTTCCCCTTTTGGTCTGTTGCAAAGTGCCTTCCAAATACTGATTGTGCACAGCAGTGGATTAAAAAAAGGTCCTCTTTTCTAAAGGTTAAGAATTGTACAGAGTGACTTGCATTGACACTTTTGTATAAAAACACAAAATGTACAATATTCTCTTGGTATTTTATCATCGTACTCGACAAGATTGCTCTTAAAACATGTGAGCTACATGTTTTTGTTATAACGTCTTTGGACATATTTCAATATAAGCTTACTTTTCTATAGATATTTGTTTTTGTACTCTGTTATTGAGTCTCGCCTCTCTTCTTGGTACAGAGACGGGCATCAAATAAATTGGAGCAGAAAATCTCCGAACTTTTGTCTTGTACTTTTTACTGCTAGATACTGGAACAATAGATCCATCTACTCTTTGTTTATTAAGATTAATGTTGAATAATTGACTGATTTAGAATTGAAATCACAGTTTCGAACAAGACAATTAGCAAATTACAGAGGCTATATACAGTGGGGGAAATAAGTATTTGATCCCCTGCTGAATTTGTAAGTTTGCCCACTTCCATAGAAATGATCAGACTCTGGTTTTTATGGTTGTTTACTGGTTATGGGTATAGACAGAATATCAGTCGAAAATGCATAAAAAACACACAATCTAAAAGTTATAAATTGTTATGTATTTTATTAAGGGAAATAAGTATTTGATCCCCAACAATTCACTTAGAATTCAGGCTCCTACAGATTGGCTGGTGCGCATGTGGCACACAGCTGTGCTCAGTCAACTAATTACCAATACTCCTGATCTTAACTCGTCATGTATATAAAGCACACCTGCTCTAAGAATCAGTTTCTTACATTCCAACTTCTACAGCACCATGGGCAAGACCAAAGAGCTGTCAAAAGATGTCAGCGACAAGATTGTAGACCTGCACAAGGCTGGTATAGGTTACAAAACCATCAGCAAAAGGCTTGGTGAGAAGGTGACAACTATTGGTGCCATTATTCGCAAGTGGAAGACCCATAAAAGGACCATCAACTGTCCTCGGTCTGGAGCTCCCCGCAAAATCTCGCCTCATGGAGTGAGGATGATGATGAGAAAGGTGAGGGAGCAGCCTAAAACAACACGGCAGGAGCTTGTTAATGATCTGGAAGCAGTTGGGACCTCCGTCACCAAGAAAACAGTTGGCAACACACTGCGCCGTTATGGATTGAACTCTTGCAGTGCCCGCAAGGTCCCCCTGCTCAAGAAGGCACATGTACAGGCCCGCCTTAAGTTTGCCAGTGAACATCTAAATGACTCAGAGAAGGCTTGGGAGAAAGTGCTGTGGTCTGACGAAACCAAAGTTGAGCTATTTGGCATTAACTCGACCCGCCGTGTTTGGAGGATGAAAAAACGTGAGTATGACCCAAAGAACACCATACCCACGGTTAAGCATGGAGGTGGAAACATCATGTTTTGGGGCTGTTTTTCAGCAAAGGGTACAGGGCAACTTCACCGCATTATGGGGCCAATGAATGCAGCCATGTACTGTAACATCTTGGACAAAAACCTTCTTTCCTCAGCAAGAACACTGAAGATGCCTCGTGGGTGGGTTTTCCAACATGACAATGACCCAAAACATACTGCCAGGACAACAAAGGAGTGGCTCAAGAAGAAGCATATTAAGGTCATGGAGTGGCCTAGTCAGTCTCCAGACCTTAACCCGATCGAAAACCTGTGGAGGGAGCTGAAGCTCCGAGTTTCCAAGAGGCAGCCAAGAAACTTGAAGGATTTAGAGACTGTCTGTAAAGATGAATGGGCCAAAATCCCTCCTGCGCTGTGTGCAAACCTGGTGACCAACTACAAGAAACGTCTCATCGCTGTGCCTGCCAACAAAGGTTTCTCTACAAAGTACTGACTTGTGTTGTGCTTGGGGATCAAATACTTATTTCCCTTAATAAAATACATAACAATTTATAACTTTTAGATTGTGTGTTTTTTATGCATTTTCGACTGATATTCTGTCTATACCCATAACCAGTAAACAACCATAAAAACCAGAGTCTGATCATTTCTATGGAAGTGGGCAAACTTACAAATTCAGCAGGGGATCAAATACTTATTTCCCCCACTGTATATATATGCAGCACATCAATAAACACTGATCAGGCATAACATTATGACCACCTTCCTAATACTGTATAGGTCTACTTTGTGCCTCCAAAACAGTTGTGACTCATCAGAGAATGGACATGGGTCTTCTGAGGGTGTCCTGTGGTGTCTGGTAACAGGATGTTGTTCGTGGGGGTCTTTGGCTCCTGTGGGTTGAGGGGAGGGTCCTCTGTGGATCATCCCACAGATACTTGATCAGTTTGGGATCTAGACAACGTGGAGGCCAGGTCAACGCCTTGTGCTGTTCTTCATGTTTTTTGAGTTGTTCCTAAACTATTTGTGTGTGTGTGTGTGTGTGTGTGTGTGTCAGGCTGCATCATGCTGGGGAGTGTCATTGCCATGGGGTGGGGGTGTCTGTTCTGGTCTAGGTGGGTGGTACATGTCTTAGTAACATCCACATGAAAGAATGCCAAGTCCAAAAGTTTTATTTAAACTCACCATAAAACACATTTTAAAGTAGTATGAGTAACAGAGGTTTGTCTGTTTAGTTTAAAGTTCACAATTTCATGATATTTTCATGATATGCTGCAAATCCAGAAAACAACAACAACAACAACAAAATGAATTTCTAAATCTAGTTTTAATCTAAATTTTGAGAAAGATTGGTTAGATATTATTATGTTATTGGTTAGATATTGGGGAAAAAAGCTGTAACGGAAAAGGACATTCAGAACGGATCTTGAACCATAGGCAGCACAAAGACCCAACCCAAGAATAACAATCTTTCAAATACTGTCATTACACCCATTAATATCATCACAAGTTTTTACTTCTTTTTGGTTAAAATAATACAGTAAAAATAGTTCACATCAGCTACATATAATTTTAACTGTAAAGTCAGAAACTGAAACACAACAGAAAATTTGATTTATTCTATTCTTAACAATGTTTTTTTTTTTTACAAACTCCGTATCTGTTGTTTCAGCAATTTGCTGAAAATAATAACTATACCTACATTTATCTGTGTTGAATGATACACAAGGAAATGAGAAGATTGTTCTATGAGTTATATATGTTTAGGAAGAAAATAGCAGCAGAAAAAAAAAACTGAAGCAGTTAGAATTGAGTTTCCAGGGCATTTTCTATCTTTTTGATGTTGTCTCCCCTGTCCTTGAAGTTCAGTTTGTTGAAGTCCTCCATGATCTCCACCATCGTCTTTCCTTTGGTCTCTGGGACAAAATACATCATGAAAGCTGCACTGAAAAATGAGTAAACCACAAAAATCAGGAAGCAGAATTGCCCGAGTCCATCCTGAAAGAGAGCGCACAAAGAGACAGTGTTAATTAAACAGCTGGGTGACGTGAAGATGGAGATGTGCTGCCGGGAGATGCAGAGCGGGCGTCTCACCACCACGTAACCGAACAACATGCCAACGAGGAACATGCCGAGCCAGTTGATGGTCCCGCTGATCACGTAAGCAGAAGGACGCCAGGCTTGTAGGAAGAGGTCAGCAGGTAAAGCCATGGACACTCCAGCTAAAATGAACATTACGGAGCAGTTTCAGTGGCACGCTCAATCAGATACTCTTATTGGAGGTGCACAACGAGCAGGGAAACTCACACGGTCCGAGCCCATAGATGCAAATGACACAAAAGATCAGGGCGATGTTCACATACGGGATCCATGAATTCAGATCCTGCAAAAAAAAAAAAATAAATAAATAAATAAAACATGTCATCTGCTAAACAGCAGAGTGGAGTAGGGTGCACTGTTCCTGTATTTACCTTGACGGACAGCATGACAGTCAGCACACACATGGTGATGCCCATCAGTAAATAGCCATAGCCCATCAACTTCTTTCTGCCAGCGCGGTCGATCAAGAACGACTGAGACACAACACATGGAGAATAATGTCAGCAAGAGTGAACACATTTGAGTCACACAATATTGTGTCATTGTATCTAAATAAATGATTATTTTATGATTATTTTATAGAATGATACAGAATGATAACAGATTCATCCGACGTCCAAAGGATTATTAGAGTTCAATCCATGCTGCTTTTCACAGATACTTACACACAGTGTTATGGTGATGAGCTCTGTTGCTCCAATACCAATTGCCAAGTAATGCATCTGGTTCTCTGGCACTCCCGACTCACGGAAGATGTCAAAGGCGTAGAAGTACAGCTGAACGAGGGGATGACATGCGAGAGCCCATCCAATAAGATGAAAGGGAACCAGAGCACTTCATGTCAAAATAGCGTCCAGTGGACGTTCGTCATGGAGGAGAAAAACTTACAGCATTGATGCCACAAAACTGAACACCAGCGCAGGGGATGGCGAGGGTCAGGAGCTGCCACCTCACGCAGCGAGAGCTGAGCACATCCTTCACGCTCTTGGCCTTCTCTCCCTGTGTGCTCTCCCTCTCTTTCCTCATGTCGTCCAGCTCCTGCTTTAAGTCGTCCTCCTGCCACAGCCACTGTAATGCTGTCACAACACACGGTAAACAGTAACAGTAACCCTGCTGCAGGTTCAATAGCAGGATCTGTACAACGGTACAGTTATCGCCTTTAGAATAAAAGGATTAAGCTTCACAATTCATAGAAAGAAACAGATGCACAAACATTTTTTCGTAATGTTAAGACACTTTCAGTGCACATTAGTTCTGAGGTGATAAGACAAGAATGATTATTTCACAGGACGAACCGTAAGAAACACTACAATGTTGTGTAGTCTGGTTAGCTCAGATGGTAGAGCTAGGTGCTTTCCCAGGCGCTGCACAAGTTGATCTTGGAAGTCAGACAGTACATTACCTCATATGTGTTATTATGAATTTATATTGCACAGCTGCTGCTTAGCATTTCAATAGGTAGGTGCAGTAATATGATTGATCACAGCTTTCTAGCGATAGTACGCAGTATGATAAAAACTACCACTCATCTAGACTGTTGGCACTGATGTAAGCTCAGGGGAAGAAATAAAAGCCAAATTTAAAAAAGAAAAATCAGTGATAGTTTGGGGGTATGGATCATCATTGGTAAAGTTAAAACCCCGTCAAGAGTTCTCGATTTAACCAAAACGTCTTCAGAACTTTTATAAATCTGACCCTAAGTCTGCCGTGCCCACTTACCCTTTACGCTGCCGTCTGCATCTCCTTTATCAATGTAAAGATATCGAGGTGCCTCAGGGAAGAAAAGCAGCATCACAAACTGCAGGATGGCGGGAATACCACTGACAGCTAAGAGATATGGCCACATTTCCTCTGTTCCCAGTATCTCCCTGAGCAGAGCACAAAACAAAGACAAGGAAGATGGAAGCATTAAACATGTGCTGTGATGGAGTAAGAGAGCTGATACTAATATTATCCTATCCAACAGGAGCATTTTGGACCATTTAGTCTCACTAATAAGGAAAACCAGCTGTACACGGTGTTGTAATTTAATCTGGAACAAGAAAGTCAATAAGTCCTTAACTTTGCTTTAAAGCTCGAGCAGTCACTTCTTACTTGATGCCAATTATCTGACCCACGACTTTCCCGAAGCCGATGAAGATCGAGCTTGTGAGCGTCATGAAACCTCTTAGTTTCTTTGGAGAACTCTCCCCGAGGTACATGAGGTGGACACTGAGGCCGAGACCTGTGGACAGAGACAAGATGAGGATGTGGGAGTCTTCCTAAAGGAAAACGCACGCACTCTACACACACACGCACCATCGTAACATACCAACATTGTATCCGTAGAGAAATCTTCCCAGCAAGATCATCTCAAAAGACCTGGCCATGCGACTGAAGACCATGAGCAAGGCAGCGACCATCGCCACAACGTTGTTGATCAGAAGAGCTTTTTTCCTGCAAAATCCCAAGAAATAAGGTCAAGGAACTTATTCTTCACAGACTAGCTTTCTTGGCAAGAGATAACAGAATTAGCACTGGCAATTTGTTAGCTTAGCTTAGCACAGATGCTGCAAATCCACTTGCTTGTTGTTTTCAGTGGTCTATGTGCTGCACTACTCTGTCTTCTGGCTAGTTTATTTTCAGTTCATAGAAACAGATTCATTCTTCATTCTTCCTTCATATCTAACAAACAAATAAAAAGGGAAACTGGTGTTGATCTTAGACATCAGACAAATATTCATACTTCCCAAAATATCAAATAATTCCTATGATGGTTTTAACAGAACAAACCTGAACTTACTCCAGTTCCTCAAGCTATAAAAATCTTATTTCTTTTCTTGTTTTCCATTTTCTTTTTTCATGCAACCTGGAGAAGTGGTGCTACCAGGTGAACATTACAAACTGTTGTACTGATTCTTTTGGCTCCAAAAATAATTGATCCATGATTGACAGGTGAGAATGTATTGGAAACTGTAAACGTCAATTGCCGAGTGTTCTTTGTAAACAACAACATGCTTGTTTCTGTGTGCGTGTGTGTGTGTCTCACCGGCCATATCTGACCGGGAGGCTGCCGCTGTGAATGGCCCCAGCCCAGGCTCCCAGACTTAGCACGGCCACGATGAAGGACCAGATGAGCTGGTTGGTAGAATCGTCCACTGGAGCGGCGTACCTCAACATCCATGTGTAGTTGACAAAACTCTGGACATGCTGCAGAGAAAGCACGGCTCAAAGATCATCATGCGCACGTTTAAAATTCAGGTTTCTCACACACAAAGTCATCTCAAGGTGTCTCAGATGTAGGTTACATTTGATTTGTCTCAGTTACAAAGGTTTTCTGTTTGTGCACCAATGCTACGATGCTATGAAGTTTCCTGTCAACTGTCCTGTCAGGGTTTTGTCAAATTTACTATTTGATCTATTTTGTGTCTAATCAAAAATGTAAGCTCTGATTTTCAGACGCGAGAGACAAAGAGTCTCCTGAAAAACATGGCATTCAGGAGCTGCTGCTGCTACAAACAGGAATTAGAAATCAGTCACACACAGATATTTGCTGCATATTGTTCTAAAAACAGTGAAAATGAATTGAGTTCTAATACAGAAAATAAAATATAAGCTCACTCAGAATGCAGTATTGCACTATTGCGATGAGAATATAATATGATGTCATAGATAGTTAGATATTTCTATTTAACGCGGATCTTACCTGTGCTGGTGAAGCGATGAGAGAAACTTGAATGCCATACTGAAACGATCCCCCGATCCCCAACACCAGTGAGAGCAGGTAAAGCCTCCAGTACTGCAGCTGACATGTGATGAGCGGACATTTACATATACGCTAATGTTCATAATACTCATAGACACGGAGGGAAAGACCAGATTGAACATTTAATGATTCACTGACATGGGCCTCAAACATGAGTCAATGATTATAAATGACATTAACGCTGCCAGTCAAAAGTTTGGACACACACTTTCTCATAGTGAACATCCTCCACATACTGTAGATTAACCTTTATGAGTTCCTAGAATATACTGTTTGTTCTTGTCTGTCTATTTGTTAACCCAAACATCGGTGCTTTCTTGCAATAAATGTTACTAATATATCTAATAATATCTAATAATCTGATTATTTTAAAGGAAAAAAAGTCATCATACTGGAGATAAAAATATACATTTAATGACCTTTTTTTGGTATACACAGTTTATTGTTACACTCATTTTATTTGTAGCAAAATGACCTATAAGCATTTGTTCTAACTTTTTATTCCGGTAGTTTTGAGAGGTATCTACTTGATGGAAGCTTTCCAGTTTAAACTTTACTCCACAGCAGCAGCATTTTCACATCTATCGTTTTAATTTTACATTTAAAAAACAACAGACATTTAATAAGTGATGCATTGTTAAGTTTAATGGAAGGCTTTCAGATATTTGGTTGATTAGACCTTCATGTTCTCTTGTTCAAAGCTCTGCAGGAATTCATATTGATATTAGCATTCACCAGTTGGATTGACAGTTTTAGAAGTGATTCTGCAACAAATATAAAATCCCAGTTTTTGCGTTGTTGCATGCAGATTTTTTTTTTCTTGCACAATGAGTTCTTTTGATGCTTTTGTTACATTTAACCCCTAATGACTTTGCACAACTAAATTTTTTCCACCTTTAACAGAGTAGTTTTACACCGTGGTGCCAAAACCTTTACATAATAAAATTGAAGCACTGAATCTTTATGCAGTCGTGTTTCTGTTTGCATGTATTTGAGTTTTAGATACCATCTTCTGGAGAAAGACAACGGAGAAGAGTGGATTTCAATTTTTTCTTGTGCAGATCATAAAAGATTAATTCAAGACTCGGTCCTTAAAATGAACATAAAATGTTTGGCTATTTAGTATATATATACATACATATAGTTAAATAGTGGTGATGATGATGAACATATTTAAATTTGCAGTTGTGATTCACAGTATTCAGAAATATTTGATCTGACATATGAATAGAGACCGTTCAATCCCAATCAAGTAATGTAAAGTCCACTTACCATTTCGGATGCACGCTCGAAGGATGACTGCAGAAGGAGCTCAGTGCCAACATATATGAAGGATGACCTCCCACAGTTACTCATCAATTGACATTAGTCATTCATTCATGCTGTTAAGAGCAACATTGTCATGATTTGACGTGAGTGACGGCAAAAAAACTCCACCAGATCGGACCTGGTCTGTCTGGCTGGCACAGCTGCAACATGTTCTGCCAATTTAATCTGTTTACTGGTTAGACATTAGTTTTAACTGGGAGGATGTTTTTCCTGCTTAAAAAAAAAAAAGAAAAAAAAACAATATATAAATCTGTATACAAAGGAAAAGGACCTGCAAGTCTGACACACGAGCAGGCCATAAATTATTTGCTGTATGTTTAAGTTCACATCATCAATAATCTACAGCACATGCAATCATTACATTTAATCATAACAGCAGATGGAGGCTGCAGACGGAGGTGTTGCATTAGAACAATGTACATGTTTCAGACACATTTCATTACATAATGGGAACTGGAGGGCGCAGCATCTTCATCAATGTCAGAGGCTGTGAAGTCAGAATATCTCAGCCGCTGCTTCTCAGAGCCGAACCATTTCTTTTTCACTCAGTTTATTTGCAGTATGAAATGAAAAGCATAACTTCGTATACTGATACTTTGATACTTTGGCTTATTTAGTTGCAGCAGAGAATTCAATCACTTGACAGAGCAGATGATATCGACATCGGAAAGTCGTTTATTCACGTTGTCTGCCTTGTTCTCATGCTGTGAGCTCAGACCACGTGTTCTACCAAATAGCCACATAAGATGTATGACCATATCACTCTGTCTTTGTCTGATACTCATCATCAGGAGAACTCTCATGCTCTGTTTGCAACAGGAGCTTTGCACAATTAAAAGTTTGAATGTTTTTTTTTGTGAATGTAAGTTTGACATGTTTTCCAGTGAATTTGAGGGATGCCTGTGTGCAGCAAATGTGCAGTTGCAGAGACTGCTCCGAGTTAGAGCTGATATCTTTTTTCATTATGTTTAACAAACTTAGACTTCAGTCTGTGTTTTGTGCATGTTGTGTCAAAATATTTCTGCACAGGAAATATTGATACAATGAACTTGCACAGGTCTGATGCAGGTAACGGGAAAAGGGTTTCATAAAGCAAGGTCTAATCTGAACTCACTGTTCTTGTGAATATTTCTAATGAAGTGTTTTGCTTGGGTCTAATGTCCCAGACATAATAAAAAGCTTCCCGGCTGTTTGTCCATTCAAATATTTTCTCTTAAAATAAATGAACAGAAAGAAATGATAACTGACATGATGAACTCACCAAACCAACAGTGTTCAAACAAAACAAAATGATGTTTCATGTACTGCAGTCAGGCCAAACAAAACACGTAGTTAAAAAAATGTACTTTATTTCCTCATTAAAGCTATTTCACATATTTCACTCACGCAAAGATAAAACAAAACTATATTTTCTAAAAGAGCTAAACATCACACATCATGTAATATGGACACTGATGCATGAGAAGTTAAATAAGGTGTAAATTAACCCCACTACATGTTTATACAGTGCCCTGCAGAAAAGCCAGACCTTTGACTTTTTTTTGTTCCATTACAAAAGAAAAAAAAGAAAAAAAATCAAACAAAAATTATATTATATACATTATACAATTTAAAGCTGTGACTGATAACACGAAAACACATCACTTCCTCACGTTCGCTTAATATACAGCAATTTCATTTATTTTGTATTTGTCACAGTAAAGCAAAACATTATGTGGACATAACCGCAGTACATACAAAACATGACATTTAAGACACATCGGGTCAGGTCAGGTCAAACCAAGGCATACAGTGAATGTGTGCGTGTTTCAGGAGTAAAAAGTCTGTTTACAAACTGGTGGAATGACACACTTCTCCCAGCTGATACTGAGCTTCAGTCTGCGATTCAAAATGCTTGTCTTGGCCTTTGAAGTTGAGCTTGTGGAATTCGCTTGTGATGACTGCTAGAGACTTCCCCTTGGTCTCGGGCAGAACCAGTCCGATGTAGACCGCACACAGCAGGCAGACGGCTCCGAAAGGCACGAAGCAGTACTCACTCAGCTCGCTCTATGACGGGTAGGAAGGAGAGAAAAAACTGTCAGACAAGATGTAAGACATGAGTGAGTGTTTGTGTAACTGTTTGTGTGCAGACTATGTTTAGGTATTTTCTGAAATACACAGAAACCTTCACTTGAATATCTATACCTTAGAAAGACCTGAGACAAAACATCTCAATAGTCCTCATCTCTTCAGTTCTAATGCCTGAACTCTGGGAGGCGCTATAAGGTGGCTGAAGTAAATCAGCAAAAGATGAGTAGAAAATCTTGCACTGCAACAATTAATTTGAAGTTTTTATGTTTTTTTTCCCTGCTGTGATTCCATCACAGTAACATTTTTTTTTTATTGTCCGTGCCTTTTTATGCATTGGAAATGTATCTGTGCACAGCTCACAGCAGTGAGCACACTGATGCAGATCCGCCGACACATGGTTTCTATGTGGCTGACGAGGTCATTAAAGTGGTCGACTTCATTTACTCGCCCAGTCAGTGGTCATAATGTTATGCCTCATGCTGTCATTGTACATAATGTAGTTATGCAGGGGTTTTATTAGTTTGATAGATGTATGTATGCACAGACTGGGGGACGGTCGCTTAACAGACTGACCACTATGAATGGAAAGATCATCCCAATGATGAACAGGTTGAGCCACATCATGGAGCCGGCGATCATGTAGGCTGCAGGCCGAGCCGTCTGATTGAAGATCTCTGTGGGCAGAATGCCCGTCACTCCAGCTGTGAAAGAATAAAACATACTGATCAGTCACGTTGTTCTGAAATATTCCTTCACTGCAGCTGTGCATCATTGTTGGAGACGATCAGATTCTTTGTATTTTGAGAGTTTGTATACATGTGAAATCCTGAGGAATAAAATAAATAACTGACCTGGTCCCATCCCGAAGCTGAGAATGTAGGTGAAGATGCAGGCCATGCTCAGGTACGGCATCCAGCTTATTTTGTGCTGTTTGTGAGGAGGAACATAGATGAGAAGAAAAGATCTGACAGTATTTTCCCTCAACATGTTACATATAACTTGAATGTCCAAATGCTCATAACTGGACTGGATCTCACACTGGCCATAATCCTTAATACAGATGCAACAACAAATGAGGGATACAACTGTACAGCAGCTAACCTCCAGCTTTAACCTGTGACCGTGCAATAACTACTCAGTATTCAGCTCATCACAAAGTAAAGACATCTGTGACAGATATGCAGAATAAAAAAGTATTCGTCATGTTAGCTGATCACCTCATATAACAGAGCGATTGTGAAGACGATAGCCCACACGGTCATGAGGATGAAGCCTCCCATCAGCATGAACCTCCGACCTTTGCGCTCTATCAGCAGGTTCTGAAAGCGTCAAACATATGTCACAGACTCAAAAATGACTTTAGATTAAGGAAATAATAAAAAACACAAACGAGGCAGAGCTGAAGGTTTTCTCTGGCCGTGACCAGGGTGGATAGGATCAGGAACGACTATGTTAGAGGGACGGCTCATGTGAGATGTGTTGGAGATAAAGTGAGAGAGACCAGGTGGAGACTGGACTGGACACGTTCAGAGGAGGATGCTGAGGTTACAGCTACCAGGCAGGAGGTCTAGAAGAAGGAGGTTTATGGATGTAGTGAAGGAGGACATGAAGGAAGAGGGTGTGAGAGAAGAGGACACAGAGGATGTGGCAAGATGGAAGCAGGCGTCCCCTGAAGGGAACAGTCAAAATGAAAAGAAGAAGAATGTACAGCATACATGATAAGGACAAGATAATTGAAGACATTTCTTTAAAATCAATCCAGTCTCTGTCATTCATGGACTATAATAATAAACTGAATTGTTCCACTCGATGAAAAGATGGTGGTCATCTAATTTGCGTGATGAAAACATAAACACATGCACATATTTATGGGAGCTCAGAGCGTGCTCCATCGTCTCATGGTTATATATTGCTTTAATAACATTACATTTAAGTAAACATTTGTATCTGCTCTGTGTCCATGAGTCCCATAATCGGCCTCTTCCGAAGCTAAAAGGATCTGCCAGGAAAGGTCATTATAATAATTAACATTTTTTTTTGTTTTGTTTTTATTTTAATCTACAAATCTTTGTGGGTTTAGAGGGAAGTTATGCAAACATGCAAAACTTTTACTGAAGCAAAAGCTCATATGTGCTGGCAACAAAATGTAGCTAAAGTATGAAAGTAAAAGTACTGCTCTGGTCCTTGTGCACACTTTTTCTCTAAACTTTCATTTTTTGTGAGACACTTAATTCAAAATGTATGAAAATGAAACCATGTGAGACTTTCAGAGAGAAAAATCTGATGGAGCTGTTAACAACTCATAAACATCTGAAATGTACACACTGCTTTTTGTGAGATGCTGGAAGCCAAAGAGGTCAGAGACCACCAGTTAAATCTGTTGTACTTTAAAAGCGTTCTATATCAATTATGTAAAATGTCCATCTTATATTAAGTAGTGACTGAAGCTAAAAGGTTTTATATTCCCTATCAAGCGTTCAAATCAAAACTGATAAGCTACGTAGCTACACAATCGTTGTTTTATTACTGTAACATCATGTTAGCGTTTCAACTGCATGTGTTCCTACTGTATGTACTCCTCTCGAGGCTATTCTGAGGCCTTAGCCTTCATTAAATCTTTAAGAAGAATGCCAACTACAGTCTCGGTTGGCCTCCAGCCGCTTACATAACGTGAGCTTTAAGGACTGATACTTACACACATGATGCACGCTGTGAATTCACATGTCCCCGTGCCTACTGTGACATACTGGATCAAATTGTCAGGAATTCCAGCCTCTTTGAACACGTATGATGCATAGAAGTAAATCTGCAGGAAGGACAGAAGATGTTAGAGCACTGCAGAACATCAACAATAGTTAGAAACTGCTGATAAGCTGATTATTTCTATAAACTCGTATTAACTGTACTAATACCCCAGTTCACGAGCATGTGGTTAAAAGCCTTTTCTGGTGACAAGGCAACGTGTAACTCTGAAAATAAGTCTAGACGTGTTATTACAGGGCAGATATGTGAAAGCATAGAATCAATAATTAACAATCTAGACCGCAGTGCTTATTCAAAACAGTCCGATGTCTTCATGTACAGTATATAGTGCTCATTTAGTGAGCATCATCACATCAGCGTACATTATTCATGTGACCTGCAGCAGTGTAAAGTAATACGGGCACAGCACAGAACGCTGATGGATCTTCTCAAATTCCTCGTCAACTTTCCAACTTAGCAGAGACCAAAGTAACATTGGATACTGCTTGTGTGCCTCCGGATCAGTTACACTGAGCTTTGTTAGTTATATAAAAATATGTAATAGACCAGAAGCACGTGTAATAAACATCTGTGAGGTTGTGACAGAGAGCGTTGTTCTTACCGAGTCATTACCACAGAGCTGCATGGCACTGCTGATGACCATGACCGAGATGAGCTGCCAGCGCACGGAGCGATCCGCAAAGAGCTCCCAGGGCCGGCGTGGCCTCATGCCCTTGGTTTCGGCCTGTTCCTGCAGGATCTCATTCAGCTCGCTGCTCTGGACCTCACAGCCTCGCAGACGTCTCAGAGCTGACCAGAGGAAATTCCCAGAGGAAGTCATAAACATTTTCTCAAAGACTCAAAATAAAAACAGCTCATGTGACGGTCAGGAGGTCATATGATAATAAGAGGAAAGGATGGAAGTTTCTGCAACATAACATGAAAAGTAAAGCTACATTGAAATAAAATTCTAGATTAACCCACCGTTAATGCAACCCTCCTTGTCCCCCCTGTCGATGAGAAGGTATCTGGGGCTCTCTGGGAACCACGGCAGGGTGAGGAGCTGAATGAGGCCAGGAATGGCATTACTGGCGAGAAGGTACTGCCAACACGGCTCACTGCCCAGAACCTCTCTTCGAACAAGTGATATAGATAGATAGATAGATTACTTTATTCATCCCCAAACTGAAATTATGAGTGGTACTGTAGGAACCTACAAAACACTTTTTTTAGCTTAAAGACAGGAGCAGCCCATTTTGATTGTACCTGAGTCCAACCACCTGTCCCAAAACGACACCAAACGCTGTGAAAACGGCTGATGAAAGGGAGACGGCCCCCCTCAAGTGCTTGGGGGCACTTTCCCCGAAATACATGGGTTGCACGTTCATGCTGATTCCTGCAAAACACGGTCACTTGTGAGCTTATGTTGCACAATGATCTCAATTAATTTGAACATCTTTTGCTTTCATGGCTCCATCACTACCAGAAGACTTTAGTCCAGTTTTAATTTAAGTCTGTTGCATATACACCGATCAGGCATAACATTATGACCACTGACAGAAGAAGTAAATAACATTGACCGTCTTGTGACAATGCGATGTTCTGTTGGGATCTAGTATTCATTTGGATGTTACTTAGACATGTAACACCCACCCAGCCATCCCCAGCGAGATGTAGCCTGACACAGACACACAGACAAAACCACAAAAAAACATGAAGAACAGCACAAGGTGTTGACCTGGCCTCCAAATTCACTAGATCCCAAAAGATCAACTATCTGTGGGATGATCCACAGAGGCCCCTCCCCTCAACCCATGATGAGTCACAACTGTTTTGGAAGTACAAGGGAGACCTACACAATATTAGGACATAATGTTATGGCTGATCGATACATAATGCATATACAATATCAGAGGGTAAGATGACCGTTTTATTGATTCAGAAAACTTCATTTTCAAACATACCTGCGTTTATTCCAACTAGAACACGTGAGATAATGATCATCTCAAATGATTTGGCAGCTCTGCTCGTCAGGGCCAAGAGTGCACCGGACATGAGAAAAACGTTGTTCAACAGCAGACATTTCTTCCTTGTGGAGAGAAACGGGGTAATAAGTCAGTCAGAGGTTAAGACCGTTTATTTACGCATGTTCCATCAATACTAAGTAATTCTCAAAATTGTTGCAAAACAGACAATATTCAAAATTTATAACTGGTGTGTTAGTCTGAAAGTACTAAAATGGACATTGACCAAGTCCATTTCAGATCAGATGTAGTACGGAAGCATGGTTATAAAAACAGAGCTGCAGGGTCATACGCATGCATACCCATGAATGAGAGAAGTAAGTGAACAATTCATACACATCTGCGTCAACAGGTTGATCATTCACTCTCTGCACATGGTGGCGAACATCTCAGTTTGTCATCTTCTATTACCTCCCAAAGTATATGGTCATAGGTCCAGCAATAAGAGCTCCAGCTAAACCCCCCAACGAGAAGATGGAGACAATGATTGTCCACACCAGTGTCACTTGGTAGTCCTCCAGCTGGATGTCCCAACGCTCCAGGAATGTCTCATTGATAAAGGTCTGGATAAACTGTGATAAAAGAAGCGATATTCAGTGGTTAAAGCCTTACTGAGTTAACCAAACACATGCACACACAAACAGAGCAGAGCATGAAGCCGACACTCATTACCTACTCATGTTTATATTTCTGTGCTATTCCACTCAATCACTTCGGCATTGATTTTTGAATCTTTAGGGCCTGTTTGCAGCACTGGAGAGTCAATTTAACTATTTCTAAATGCTCAGATTAAAATATTTGTGTCTGTTGGCAAACTGAGTTATTGAGGATTGTGGATGAAGGTTTGTGCCCTTTATTCTTGTGCATCCAGTTTTTGCTTCTTGAGCACAATACATTTGGATGTGCGACAATAAGAACGACTAATCACACACAGAAGTAACCTAATTCTTGATTGTGCCAAATTACACTGTGACCCAAATGTGAAATAACAGAGATACTGGCAACTCTGCATACATGTGGTATGTCACTGAATACATTTTAAACTCTCCAAACTTTCCTTCCCAGCTCCATATAGTATGCAGGCATCTACAGCTGATTACATAACCAAGAGGCAGTAACACACACACAAACAGACAAAAGCTTACAGTGGTGGGAGAGTTCATTATGGCGAGGTTATAACCATACTGAAGAGTTCCTCCGATGGCTGCAGATGCAACCATTAGCACCAATGTCAGAGAACTGCTCTGTTGTGATAGACAGATAAATAGGTAGACAGATAGTTAGCAATATGACACTTGGAAGATTAATATTTCTGCGTTTAATTTAACCTTAGTTTAGTTGGAGAATAAAAGTATTCTGTAACATCATAGCTGTTTATGAAGCAAAAACACATTTTAAAAAAAAAAGTTAAATCCTTTAAATTACACTCTAACACCGCTGCAGGGACAACACAGTCAACAAGCAATTCAACTTCTCTTCGAGAACAAAACAGACAATTGTCAGCTTCAAGCAATACTGAGAAACAATCAAGATTTACCTTCTGTGCACCAGTATGCGACATGGTTAAACAAAGGTGGGAATTTAAAAAAAAAAACTAAAAACAAAAAACGAACAGGTGTCTTTATGAAGTCCTAGAAGAAACCAGGGGCCAGCCCACCTCAAACAATAATAATAATCCCTTATCCCACCAGTCCGAGCAGGCGCCTGCAGCGTGCATGTGGCATCGTTGATTGGCTGCATATTTAAGTCAGTTGCCAAACGCTGTGGAGAAACGCGCCCAAGTAATTAAGAGCTACAACGACGCATGCGCAGCAAAGTTAGTAAAGTTTCCCATCAACCACGGGAGCAGGAAACGGACACGGTGAGGGGATAACTTGAAACTAAGTGTACGTAATGCACGTGTGCCTCCTGGTTGAATGAATAAATAAATAAATAAATACATACCCAACAGTCTCCCAGCAACACGTGCACATGTACCAGCCTGTGCTGAGAGGGTTGTACAGTTTGCAGTCTTTTGATTAAACAATAATTTTCTCTTGGAATGTACAACATGCAGACCCACTACAAACCAAAACAGTGACTTAATATATACATTTGTACACGAGACAGGGCTACAAAACTGGACAATAATTCACCACTGTTGATTCTGAACGTTCCGGGAGCACGTTCCTCCACACGTGGAGAAATAACTAAAATCACATGGAGGTGCAGAGAAACCAAAGAATTGATCAACAGTTCATTACTCCATAATTGTTTAACATATTTTAACGTAATGTAATCATGTTGTTATTGTTTTTACAATTAAGTCCAATATAGGTATGAGCAATGGTCTGTCCATGGCATTTGTTTTTCTTCTTGCCAAGGGATTTAGGGCGCATTGGTCCTGTTTGCTGTATGTAAGTTTGGAAAGACATCCAAAAAGAGTTATGCGCAGGGTGTTGGATCATGAAAGGATGTGACAATGAAAAACTGTAGAAAAGATCTGGACACCTGCAGAAGCTCCCATTCAGACTTTTATTGTCATGACGTGTTGGACCAGCAGCCTGTTAGCTGTACATTCAAATACAGTGACACATTCAAATGAACAAGACTGAGTCATTGAAATGTGTCCTCAGCAGACTGGCATCTCTGTCCAGCAGATGGAGCTGGTTTGAAATGCTGCTGCTGCTGCTGCTGCTGCTCTTTGCTTTGTGTGACATTGTTCTTCCATCAAAGCAAATGCAGAGGACGGATTGATGATCAAATGAGAGAAATGTACCTGGACACTTTTAAAGAAGCTGCTGGATCATCGCTGAAGGGGTTAGTCAGCTGATTCCTCGAAGGGAGAGAAGTGAGAATTCATTTATGCAGTTAAAGCATTTGAACTGAGAAGAAGAATATATATAGATAGATATAGATATATTTTTTTAATATAAGTATAGGAGAAGCACGGTGGTCTGTTGTTAAGTTTGTTGTGTGTTTAGTATTAAATGCTAATGAGGAATTTCTCTGTTGCACTGTTCCTGGAGAGCTTTCACAGCTTTCTCAAACTTGTAAAAGTGATTGTTAGCACTGTCGACAAAAGGTCATGGAATTACTGAAAACATTAGAAGTTGTCATTTATAGCTTTTTTTCCTTTTTTTTTAACATTCACACATTCCTTGGGACTGCGTCCATAAGTTGAAAAGATATTTTGGTCTGCACCAGTCTGCTGAACAGATGAATGAGCAGACGGACTGGACTGAAGCTACAGTAAATCCCACTGGTAAAGCAAACAACACGTATTAACAAGACAAACAGCCTAATTAGTATTATACATATAGGGATAAGGATTTTTATTCAGGCAGTTTAAAATGAAGGTTTTTCCTCAAAGGGCTTTGCAGTGTTATGATAAAATCTGAATCTAATCGCAAGTGTAACTATGCCACTGAAATGCCTTAAGGTTTGCCAGTTGTTTCAGAGAGGATCATATGCATATTTATTCATGTAAATCTGATTAGAAATTTAATAAAGATAACATAGTGATGTTAAAAAGGTGGAGCACAATCTTTCACAGTTTAATTTTAGAATAAATTAAATCACATTTACGTAGAATGAATGAAATCACTCATGTAATCCTATAAAACGGCAAAGAAATAATAATGATCAAAAAATAATAATAATTAAAACACAAACATAGAAAGTGTCCAAATGAGGTCATAATGAGACAACACCCCTCCTCCCCCCTCCTCCCTCTGCCTCTAATTGGTCAGCCCTGACAGGATTACGGAGTTTCCTCAATTGAACACAGTGTGGAGTCAAACGCCCTGACATCCTGAGGTGAAACCAGGGGACATAACTACACTGTCTTTTTTTTTCTACAACTGCACCTGAACCGTGAGTCGATCCGATGTTTGGACCCAGTCGAGGGGTCTGCTCGGTGATCGCAGGATTAAATGTTCTCCTCGCTGCTGCCTCTGCTCGTCCCGGAGCCTGCATCAACACTAATGTGGTTTCTTAACACACCCGCGTTTCACTGAGGCAGCCCTAGAGTCTTCACGATGACTCGCATTTTCTGGGATACGATTTTCCTCATAAGCGGTGAGTTGCTAATTTCGCAGGAGATTTGTGTTAAATTTGTAGTTTCAGTAATAATTTATGTAATTAATTAAAAAGAAAAACTGAATCTGAGATTGGCCCGTATTGTCTCTATTAGTTAACAGCAGTTCAGATAAGACAACCCAATGCAGTGCTCATGTTGAGAACGAGTTGTGTGGTTGCTTGGAGGTCTGTGTGTTTGTCCTTTATGGTGTCACTTAGATTTAATGTTCACTGAGTTATTTCACATGTTTAAACTTAATTTGCTGTGCTATTTAGATGCCGTGTTAAATATATAATTAAAACAAAACAAACATCCTTTCTCCCCTTCCTTCCTTTTCATAATCTGGATTCAGTCTCTTGAGATTGCCAAGTCTTCATCTGGCCCGGTGTATTTAAAGTCCTTTGTTCTCATCCATTTAGTGGGTGCTTGACCCTATTGCTATTGTTGGGTACCAGTTACTCAATGAGGCAGCAATATCACATTGAAGACCAGGTCAGGTGATCGTGGCTGTGCATGGGCAGATTGACTAACCCTTAGGTTGTTCATAATAATAGCAGGTTATGTGACACCTGGTTTTCCTTTCTTATATTCCTATAGGTACTTTTAGTATGTCTGTGGTACTCAAAGGTGAGTTTACAGTGAACCTTTTTAATTTTTTTTTTGTGCGTTATTGTATTTCCACAGGAATTTAATTGTTATTCCCTCATTTATTTCCACATCAGGATTGTGTTGTGTATTAACAACTATGTGTTCCTCTCTCTGCAGGTTCTCTCTTCACATTTGGAGCAGGGCCAAGCAGTTCAGCTACTATTGAAGCCAGCATGGCTATCGATACAAACTCCACTGCTGCTCCAAACACCACCAGCGGTGGCTCTGTGGCAGCCAGCAACATGAGCACAACCGCCGCGATGATTGAAACGACATCAAACATCCCCACAGAGAAAAGTGAGTCGCGTAGCTGTATGTGATGATGACAGGAAATCAAGAAAATGACTGCGTGCATTTTAGGTGTTGCTGCCCATCTAACACTCCTGCAGGGGTTTATTGTGTGTGGAATTTCACACCCTGACTGTATCTTTTTTTTTTTTTTTAACAGGTCCCCTCATTACATTTGGAGCAGGGCAGACGAATACAACAGTTATTGATGCCACCATTTCCATCAATACAACCTCCACTGCCGCTGCAGACAACTCAACGGGCAGCTCCCCGGCAACTAGCAGCAGGAGCACCACAACCAAAAGCCCCGTTACAACTACTTCTACCAACAAGCGCCCTGTTAAAAGTACGTTTATTGTTGAAAGCTGCAGCTTGAGATCATTGTCAGGCCCCCAACAAATAACTCTGCGTATTTCCCATAAAATGTGCCAGTTGTCCTCATGGCAGCTCCTGATCCACTCTCACTGCAGCGCTGCTTACACAGCAGGAGTTCCCAACACTGTAGTGCTTCTCATTGAGCTGCAGTGCATCAACATCATGCAGACAGTATGGCGCACACTGATAATTGATCCTCTTAGCATGAGTGAGGGCAGCAACCGGAGCAAATGAGAGATTGTTAGCTGCACATATGAGCTGTGCGTCGGGGCGTTTTCACAAAGGCCGCACCTACATTGTTGAAGTATTATCTGAAAACCATCTCGCTCGCCTCTGTCCCAGTGTTTCTCTCGTCTGGCTGCCAAAATCACATGGAAAGAGAGAGGGGCTGGTAGGCAGATGCCTTAGGGACAACAGAGGGCTTTCACAGAGTCTGAAAGAAGGAGACAATGCACGTAGGCTGCAATCCAAAAGCCCATTTACCGTTGGAATGGAGTGTGTGACGAAGGCTGTGATTCAGATATCTCGTCTGGATGTTCATCCTCCTTCTCACCACGAATGCCACACTGCAGCATCTGTTTCGGCTGCTTGTGCAACACTACCTTCTGTTTGAGCAACTAATGTAGGAATTTGTCTGACTGTACAGCTTACGTACAGCGCACACGTTGTTTTTGTCTGGGTGCTCATTTAGTCAGATATTTTCGTGTTGTTTTGTTTGTCAGAGTGAAAACCGAGATATCCGCCTGGGGGGGAAACAAATGTTACACTGAAGGGTTTAGTTTCTTCTTAAGAACTTTAGTTCCTTGAGGGTTGTACTCTCTCTTTCTCTCTCCTCAGTCCTAATGCTAACTGATGGATGGAGCTTTTTGTGCACAGCGTCTCACTGGGAGTTTTCTTTGACTTTTCTTGACTCTAATTGTCCCTCCAAGGTGTACTGGGATATGTAAGCCACCATAAATCCACACGCACCTGGGAACAAAAGGCTTCAGTCTTCCGTCAGTGGCGTGGGTGTCAGCTTTAGGATTTAGTTCATGCTGTTGTTTCAGGACTCTAAGCTTAGGCTATTTTTGGATATTTGATATTCCCCTGTGTCATGTTCTATATTCTGCATACTATTGACCACATAATCCTAAGTTGGTCTTCCCTCTTAACAGAATTTGTGGCAGCGGCAGTTCGGTCTCATTTTGACGACTGTCCAGACTCTCACCGACACTTCTGTTTCCACGGCACATGTCGCTTCCTGATACTGGAGGAGACACCTGCATGTGTGTAAGTCAGCAGCTTTGTGAAAAGATGACTCTTTTACCAGTATAACTTCAGGACTTACGAATTACTTTGATAATTTTGGTATTTTTACACCAAGCGGTTCAGAAGTCTGTTAATGCACATTATGTTGGAAATATAGTGCTGAGCCTTTAATCTAGGTGAGCTGATAAAAAAAAAAAAAAAGACCAAATGATCTACAGAAAGTACCTTTCACATCCAAGTATGTTTTATGAGCTATGACTTTATGTTTTTGTGTTTCCATTAGCTACAGCCCTGAATGTCTTTAGGCCGCACACCATTTCGGAGAAGTTGTTAAATTATCCTCATTAATTTTATGGCTCCAGGTCCTCGTTACCAAAAGATGAATCTAAATAAAGACATTATTCAAATGTTAAATTAGTAGCCTGTTCATCAAGACATTAGTAGCTCAGGTTCATTTGCATTTCTGTTTATCGGAGTGATTTTGTTACCTTTTGTTTATACACCGATCAGCCACAACATTAAAACCACTGACAGTAGAAGTGAATAATACTGACAATCTTATAACAATCCTTTTTTCTGCTGGGAAACTTTTGGACTTGGCATTCATTTGGATGTTACTTAGACATGCACCATCCACTCATTGATGGCAGCAGCCATCCCCAGCAGGATGCAGCCTGACACACACGCACATACACACACACACACTCTGTGACCAGACACCACAGGACACCCTCAGAAGACCCACATCCATTCTCCGATGAATCACAACTGGTTTGGAGGCACAAGAGAGACGCACACAATATTAGGAAGGCGGTCATAATGTAATGGCTGATCTGTGTATACTTTAATTCTATTGCTGCACTCTCAGGTCATCAGCTACCGTGTTTCATTTGGATTTTCTGTCTATGCTGCAGGTGCCACCCAGGCTTTGTTGGGATGAGGTGTGAGCATGCGGACCTGCTCGCTGTGGTAGCAACCAACCACAGGCAGCAGACCGTTGCCACGGTGTTGGTGTTATGTGTGATTGGGTGTGTTCTCATCATGGTGTTGTGCACGCTCTTACAGTAAGTTACTACCTCTTAAAAGATTCATTAGATTCACACCTGATAAGCAAACTGAAGTCGATGCCATGATCACGTCTAAGCAGTTTATACGCTGCCTTTCTCCTTCAAGCTGCTGGTGGAGGCAGGACTGTCGCAGGAGAAGCCACGCACATCACTACATGGCGGAAAAGCAGCGGGCGCCCTGCTATCCATCTGAGAGCGGTACTTGTCTTTGCTTCCTTATTGTACAAAAAGTGTATTTTAAGGTCAGATTTGCGTTTACGTTCCGGCTGCAGGGGATGCATTAACTATGCACATCAGGAGCAGTGAAGAATTGGCTGTGACGACACAGCTATTCATTTGCAGAGGAAGGATGTGTGATATACGGACATAGATGGCGTCGCTACATCTTTGTTTAGCCTTTGTTTAGTTGTTTCTGGTTTCTGGATGAAAGGGATTTATGTTCGACCCACTGGACACAGCGATTTTGCGTAGGAAGTCTTTGTCGGGGAATATTTCAAGCTGCATTTTAGCCCATGGTTGGCATTCCAAGTAGTAGTATTTATGGTAACACTTGTGAGTAGCTAAATTTATGAGATTTAAGTATTATTGAGCTGACAGTGCATTTAACTTATTGATTTATTATTTGCCTTTCAGTGGTTTGAGAAGACTCCTTGCTTGAACATGAGCTGTTTTCATCATGCCGTGTTTAGTTTTCCTCTTCTGTCTGGCATCCAAAGTGGCACCATCGGCCATAGGTGAGGAGGTATTATCTTCAATGAGACTGAGGTAGGCCTTCTTTTTTGTGGGACGTTAATTGGTCCATGATGTTTTGTTTTTCCCGCTCGCTGACTCGGAGTTTTGGACTGCTACGATCTATGGACGTGTTTACTTCCGCTCTTTGATTCTGTGAGACTGCGCTCTGACGCTGCAACTGAGAATGAAGCTGCCGCCAAATCCTGCGTGGGAAGGTGCTCCCGGTGTCCTGACTGCTGTTTATGGCCGGTCTAAAGCGGAAATGCTCTACGAGGCCACTAATCATCCTGCTTGGATGCTGCATAGGAAAGGCATTTATCCCAGGCCGCGGGAGGACAGCTATTCATTTACTCAAGTCATAAGTCCCCAATTCCTACTTTTGTCTTTTAATATCTCTGCACACTTTTCATCGGAACTTTACAAGCACTATGGAGATTTTTAATCATTTAAGGTGGGTGAAACTGATGCTTTAAAAAACTTTTTTTAGTGTCTGTTTTTAAAGAAGGAACTCACTTCACCCGACAGGAGTAGGAATTGTTAACTGGACTGACATTGCGCATTGATTTCCTGGACTTCAATCAACAATTACACACACAGACTGAAAGTTGTTCCAGTATTATTTTGGAAATGAGTCTTGATGAGTGTTGCTACTGAAGCTTAATTATTTGTCAGTTTTATTTTTTATTCCTGAGCTGTACTTGAACACATTCATGAATTGGAGTTTTTTTATTATTATTATTATTATTTATCTGCAAGCTATAACTGTACCAACACGTGCACATATGGGTGGCAATATCACCCTATTCTACTTTTGTAAATCTGCAAGCTAGCTTACTGTTGTTTAAAAAAAAAAAAAAAACCTGCACAATGTAGTCACCTGAAAACGCGTCCTCCCTCGAGAGATGCCAGAGTTGTTTCTAATGAGCACTGATGGGAAGAGGTATCGTGCACGTCAACCTAAGCATGCATGCACCTAAACACAGCTTGTATTTTTAAAGCAACAGCACAGACTTGAAAGGTGGTGTGTTATAGCCTTGCCTCGGATTTAATTTCATTTAGAGAAAATCATGAGTTACCATCCCAGTCATTTTTAAAAGTACCACAAAAGTAGTGAATACATTTATATAATTTAATGGTGACGGAATTTAAAATAATCAGGAACTGACATTGATATAAAACGTGTATATGTGCTTTGTGTGGGGAAATTAAAAAAAAAAAAAAGATTCTGGTGGTGTTTATATGCCAAAACTCTGAGGCAATGATACTCTTGTCTTTGTTTACAGCACCTGTTAATATTTGCATTGCAGATTATATGTGTCTGTGACGCCGTTCCATGTGTAAATATAAAAACCTGAGAAATGTTCATTGTGTGCATGGAGTGTCGACCTCCCGAAAAGATGCATCATCCTTTTACTTTATGTTGTCACTGTTGGAAAGCCTCTATTATCTCCATTCGTTTTCCACTGAAGAATTAAATATGCAAGTGTGTGTCTGTGTGTGTGTGTGTGTGTTTTTCCTCGACATGTGCTCGATAACTGCTGCTCCATGTCGCGATCATGTCATTGGATCCATCGCGTGACCCTTTTTTTCACTCCTGAAGCTCTTTCCTCCGTCTTCAAATACCCTGATTTCCTGATGCTCGTCTTTTTATTTTTCTCCTTCGCCGAATATGTCAAGACACAGAAATACCAGCGTGTATCCCTGAACCCCAGGCACAGTAGAACAAAGAGCCAAACTCTTGAGTGCTTTTATAGCTGAAGGAAATGTTTTGGCCCTCTTTTGTATTCACTTTGTTTATTTGTTGTTTATGCTTTTCATTTAATAGAATCTATACCTATTCATGTTAAAGCATTTGTTCCTGCTATAGCAAGCTGCTTTTGTTTCATTCGGGATTCCACGTCACTGCGTTGACGTCTTCCCTCATGTCATGCTCCATCTTTTCTGCTCGTCCCTTTCGCTCTATGCACGAGAGGCTTCGTTTTGTTTTGCAATCCCATTATGTCTGCAATTGGATTGCTGCGGAGCCCTTTAGAGCCGTCTGGCTGAGCTACTAAACCAGCTTTGAATTAAGCAGCTCTTCAGGATGCTTCCCCAAAGATGCACAATCCCTGTTAGCACACAAACTAAAAAAAAAATGTTGAAAACAAGGCAAAAAAAGGAGGAAAATTAAATTAAATGCAAATTAAAAACGTTCTACACAGTCCATGAACACCATGGGGAAGGTAGTTTTGTGAGCATCAGGAAATTCTCTGTAACCCTTTATCTTTATCTGATTTGGACGAATGTCAATCCCTATACCCCGTAAGAGTCTATGGAGCTCAGCTTTGAATTGAAATGCCACTCTGGTCTTTTTTTTTCCCCCTCTGCTTCCACTTCAGGGCCTTTTTGATCCCCAGCCCAACATTACCAGTATCTGCCTCTGACCAGATGGTTTGAAATAAGAGTACTTACAAAGGTAATAGGGTTAAGCAACCCTGCCTTGTTCTCCTCAGTGCTGAGCCCTGAAACAAATCATTAGGAATACTCAAAGCTTAGTAGCTCCAGTTAAAGTGTTTGTTCAACCAAATCACCTAAAGAAGAGCAGTAAGTCTATAGATGTAGCTCACGCTGAGATCACCAAATAACAAGGTGCAAGCAGCTTTCGAGTCATTTTAATTTATAAATGGATGAACAATGCTTAAATGTGGAGTGAGATACTCATTAATTGCTCCCATCTTCATCTGTGCCACATTCCCTTCAACTCTGTTTAATTAAACAGATACACATTGTACGAATGAAGTTTGTGGGTTCAAATCCGACTGAGGCCTTTCTGGGTGGAGTTCGCATGTTAGCCCTGCGACAGGCTGCGATAGACCTGTCCAGGTGTACCCTGCCTCTCACCCGATGACAGCTGGGATAGGCTCCAGTCCCCGCCCCCCACAACCTCCTAGAGGACAAGCAGTTATAGACGAGGATGTTTTAACCCTTTAACAATTCACCAAAACATCAGAAAATATATTCTAAGTTACTCCAGTTTTGTGGTTGTACACCTCTGCCAATCAGTCAGATTTCAGGTTACATCCATGTGATAGTTAAATTAATCTAGAAATCTATAAATAATTTATACATTTTGTGTGGATTCAAGTCATAATCAAGTCAGCTTTGACATCTTTGTGTCTTATGGATGGTTAAAAGTCCATTTCAGAGTAGTGAGAGTATTTATTTTATTCTCATATCTCCTCTACTTTGGTTTCAGATCACAGTGTTGAATTAATAAATGTATTTATTTAGGCTACAATATTCAGGCTTTATTAATACACATGTCTAAAAGGAATATTGCATCTTTTATGTGAGCGATAAAGTGGCTGAGCATGGCTTTAATATACATATCAGTTCCTTAACTGAACTGTCATTAGCCTGAGTAGATTTGCACTTGAGCCCATAACTGCAAGCATTAGTCCATCTGCTGCAGAAGCCGTGATGGTAGCCCCTCCAGTGAGCTGAGTCGATGCTCTTCAGGAACGTCTGTTTGGTTATGTTTGTTGTGTCTGTCTAAAAGGAACCCGTGAATGCCCATGGAGCGGGAAGCGAGGTAATCATTCACATAATGGTCTCCAACATGAGCCACAACGTCAGATGGTGTACCACATTTCTGCAGAGCCTGTTTAAAGATGGCTGGACTGGGCTTTGCTACACCAGCTTCCTCTGATGTTATTAAAAAGCTGAAGTGTGATAGTAGCCCACAAGCACGTAGAATAGCTTCAAGACGGCTGTCAAAGTTGGATACCACGCCCAGCTTCAGTCCAAGAGAAGAACAGCTCTCCAAGGCCTTCACCGAGTCTGGAAATACCTGGAGTAAGGAGACATGACACAGTTAGCCACAACTGTAAACAGTGGTAAAAAGAGCAAATATTAAATGGCTTTAAAGAGCAACTCATTCAGATCCATTATGTGGTCTTTTCTCCTATATTAGTAAACAAGGCTGTCTTTGTGAGGTCTTCATTTAAAATTAAACTAGACAATATTTTTTGATGTCAAATCCAAATTATGAAATGTTTTATAAATCTGAAATTTGTTTTATGTATGAATGTGTCTGTGTCTATTTACCTCCCAGTTTTCTGCATTGCAGAAGTTATGGTAAAGATTCTTAGCCGCTGTATTTAGCAGAGCTGGTTCCTGAACCCCGCACTGAGAGAAGGTGTCCCGTACCACCCCCTTCCACCACGACTGTCCATTCAGACCCTGAGCGACGCCATAGTTTGGGTACCTCCTGGAATAATGTCGGTAGGCCTGCAGGAAAGCAGCATTGACCTCTGCAGGACTGAGGCTAAGGCCCATTTGCGTGGCCTCCTTACAGTACTGCTCTCCCACAGATGCTCGTACCTTCAGCAGGGTGTCCTTCACATCCCACAGCACCCAGCGCAGAGGAGTTCGCATCACACCTGCAAGAGAAACCACAGACATGAGACAACTGGAAAGCTGAGCAATACCTGAGGAAAATGCTCTCTAAAGGATTACCTTATCTAACCATCATGGAGATCCAGACAATAACCTCAACACAAACTACAGGGTGGAAACCGATATATGTCACATATAGAGAAAACAATTTGGCTTGATTTCCAAAACTTTTTGCAATAAAATGACAGGTTCAACTCATATTTTTTTTGATTCTCTAGTGCAGTTAGGTCACATTTCCTGTGATTCCCCCATTGACCTGTGGAGTCTCTCAAGGATCCATCCTGGGTCCTGTTCATTTGCTATTGTATTTGTTGCCCCTTGGTGATGTTTTTCAAATACATTTTTTTTCATTGTTTTTACTTGCCACTAAGGTCGACGTTTAAACAACATTTAATCATGGATGATTGCTCATTTTTTTAAACTTAATAAATCCAAGACAGAAATTACCCTGTCTGGAGGAAACATAGCCTGATGTGCTGATATCCAACATTCAGTCCTGTGATGGGAATCTTGGTGTAATTTTTGACAGTCATTTTAAATTTGATGAGCAGATACGTTCTGTTGTAAAAGCCAGATCTGTCTTTTAACCATGACCACGTCCTACTTTTCCAAGACTGGCCTGGAAAAGGTTATTCGTGCATTTGTTACATCTAGATTACATTATTGCAACTCCCTGTACATTAGCTTGGATCAGTCCTCTCTCAATCACCTTGAGCTCATTCAGGACGCTGCCACTTGACTTCTCTCCAGCAAGAAAAAGTGCGACCACATCACGCAAGTTTTAGCTTCCATTCATTGACTCCCAGTCCGCTTTCGTACTGATTTTGAACTTCTCTTAATTGTTGTTACCGTCCCCAATGGTCTTGCCCCTCTGTATCTACCTAAGCTCCTGTGCCGAGCCTTAAGGTCCTCGGGACAGCTGCTGCTGGAGGTTCCCAAAACTAGACTTAAGTCTAGAGGTGACAGGGGTAATTTTATTGTTTTTATTTATTGTTCTGATTGTAATCTATCTTTTTTACTCCTCTTCGTATATATCCCGTGCCCTCTGATGTACAGCACCTTGATTGACTGTTGTCGTCTTAAAGGTGCTTTATAAATAAAGCTTGAGTTGACTTAAGTTGATAGCCTAGTTAACATAAGCCACTCAAACCCTGGACTAACACAACAACATGGACAGCAGCCATTACACCTGTACTGTCCTTGTACAATGAGCAGGGAACCCGAACCCTTGCAGCCAAGGTTACACGCAATTTAAAATGGCCATTAATAAATTAATAACACTCGTGATGACCGTAACTCCATGGTGTCTCCTAATTGCAAGCAGTCGTCTTGGTAAATAGTTCTGAGCAACGTTATATTAGCATACCTAGCTACGTAAGACGTCCTTGTACACTGTCACACCATCAGCTGACAGTGCCTTAATTTTTCCTTTTGCACACGACGCAGTGTTACAGAGCCACAAAGACAAAGACGTCGACTTATAAACGATGTTACGTTACCAAAGTGTCAACAGTCACAGTGTACAAGGGTCTTCCTCTTCTTCTTCGTCTTCGATATTGTTCGCGGGAGCAAACTACAACAGTGCATAACCGCCACCCTGTGGTTTGAGACGATAACTGCAGTGTCTGACAATCTAATACTGTATCTCAAAACACACATATACAAGCACACACACACACACGCCTATATAAATCTCAAATTCTGTTTCTTTTAAAAACTCCATCACATATCTGGTGATCTGATCCGCAGATGAACTCATCAACATTCTCTTAAAACTAAACACTTCTTCCCTCTCTATTTTCCTTTTTAGTTTTCTTCTGTATTTTTCATACTTTTTACATTTCATGATTAGATCTACATGTTCTATAGTTTCTCCTCCTCTGCCACTGTCACATTTTCCATCTTGATGTTTTCCAATAAGATTTAATGTCATATTTAATCCACTGTGTCCTATTCTCATCCTGGTAAAAATAGTCTCTTCCCTCCTGTTTCTACTTCCTTTTCTTATATGTCCAACCAACAGAGTAATTGAAAACAAATGTCTCCCTGTGCTTCCATTATCCCACTGGATCCAAAGGGCATGTGGTGGAAGGATCATTGAAGGACAAAACCATGTATTATTTATCCCCATCTTTTCTGCTTTCATTTCCACAGTCCAAACTAAATATTATCGCTTTGTTCACATACCAGTTCTAGAGCCCTGCTTACTGGATGGTGTGTTACATGTCCCTGTAAATTTACCCAGTATGTTACTGCTATCTACTCTTGTCTTAATTCAAGTAGAATTTCTGTCACCGGTTGGACTATTAGCACTTCCGTATTAACAAAAATACAGTTTTAATCTTCTGTCTCACTTAACACACACCGTTTCGTATTCTTTTATTTATCATTATGGTGACTACAGTATATTTATGAAGTTTTATGCAATGTTGTTTTTTATATATATATATACAGCCAAGCCAACAGGTGGCAGTATGTTCAGAAAGTGGCAATAAAAGCTGTGTCTTCGTGTACGCGTGCGCAAAGGGACACATGTAGTAAAGTCAAATGGGAACCGCTACATGCTTTAGAAAACAACCCTCCTGTTTGTTGCTTAAAATTTGTCACGCGAAGTGATTTATATTTGTCACGACGCCGGGACAGTGTGAGATTACTATCACAATGGCAACTCCAGCTGTTCGGATGTTTCGGAGGCTGGAGGGCCTGTTTTGTGTCTACAAACCCCTTGGTGTTCACTGGAAGCTCGTACGGGACACCATCGAGACAAATCTTCTTAAAGGTGAGGATAACGTGCCATTAAATCTCATGATCAAACCGTGTATTCCACTGTCTTCTGTGGTGATACAGCTAATGTTTGGAATAAGTCAACATTACCTTTAACTTTCAGCTAGGTTGATGCTCCATACTAACCCTTAAATGTGTCACCTTTCAGGTTTAAACTCAACACCTTCCCAGCCACTTCCTCACCAGGTCCGCTTCTTGCCTCACCCGAGCAGTGACACCGAAGCACCCAAGGGACTCACACTGACCGCAGCCTCAGTGCCGGTACTGGCCAAGCACCCTCTGGGTATGTATGACCACCTCACTGTATCTTACTGTACCTACCCCACACCAGTGAGTGTCTCCTGAGTTACTTGATCATTGTATGGAAACCACTAACTACTTCTTAAAGAATTTATAGTGGAGGCCACAGCCAAAAATTATATTCTTCTATTCTTACAGTCACATTTCTATAATATATATATATATTTATATTAAATCCCACTTCACACTGATGTATTGTAAGGTAATGCTATTCACAAAATCTCTCCAGATTTTCTCCTATTTCCTCAGGTTCATAGACAAGTTACTAATACACAAATATTATGAGAGAAAGAGCAAAGCTAACAGGTGATTTATTACTGGACACTAGAGGGCAATGCTCTGCTTAGACTGTTTGGTACAGTGTACCTTAGATTTAGTAGACAATTCTAGTAAATCCTCACACACACACCTCAAAATAATATATATATATTTAAAGAAAGAAAGAAAATATTGGGTCCTCATTCCTTTTAGTATGAATTGGATTTAATAATAGTGCACTACAGTTCTGTTAAATTGCCGAAAAAGTAAAATGATTAAATTGAATATTAGGGCTGCAGCTAACACTGTTTTTTTTTATTATTGTTGAAATGCAGATTGTGTTTGGATAAGTTGTTTTTGTCTGCGAAATAAGTGAAGGAATGTCCCTTCCTCCACGGGGACCTATTCAGATGTCTTGTTTTGTCCAGGCAGTAGTCCAAAGTCCATTTACAGTTTATTAACGTATGTATGTGGCAAAGAAACAATTTCACCATCGATGAGCTGTATCCAAAGAATATTAGATTTTTAATATTTTATTGCTTTAAAATTGACCTTCAAAACATCACGTGCCAGTGCAAAGACACTGTCTAGTGTAAAACACTAATACAGCAAATCTTCCTACAAAAATACCATAAATCTATTGGATTTGTACAAGGATGATGAGTTTGTCACATGTTCGTGATGCCGACATGGGAAATTGGGATCCAATCCACATTTGAAGTTTGTGTCTTTATAACATATTTCACAGTGTCTGTTGTGAACGCTGTCTGTCAGTGACTAAAATTCCTTTTCTCCGTGTTTTAGTGACTGGACCTGAATTCCAGGATATTAAAGTTGGTGTAGGACATCGTCTGGATGCTGCCTCCTCTGGAGTTTTAGGTATAATGTTAAAGCTTGTTATGTGAGAAAATCCTTTAGTGGCAGCAAGTGTTGTATTTAATAGTCACACATTTTTAAACTTCAGTTCTCGCTGTTGGAAATGGGAACAGGACCCTGGATGAGCTCTACAAGTCACGAGTCACCAGGGTAATTTATCATCTCTTCTGATTTTTACATCACACATAAACAAAGGTAATTAATAAGATACTGATGTGTTTAATGCTTTTTTATGTGTACCAGGACTATACGCTGGAGTGTGAATTTGGGACTGCGACACACGACTTCTCACACACAGGTCAAGTTATCGAAAGGTCCACTTATGGTATGATACTCTAAGCTTCCTCAGTCTGTCACATAAAAACACAGAATTCTGGATCATTACAGCTGAGAAGTCCAATAATTATTTCATGTACGTTTATTGCAGTTTATTTCTTGGAGGTACTAAACGTTTGGGGTGAAATATTCATGTCTTTCAGCAGCCAAGTGAAACTTTTAAGCCCACTTGTGTGCTTCCAGTTGTATTTTAACCACTGTCCATCGTTCACTAGGTCACATCAGCCATGATAAGCTGGAGAGAGTGCTGGCAATGCTGGAGGGAGTCAACCAAAAGACTTTGTTAATGTATGTCAGCTGCATTTAATATTAATTACAACACTAACATCCACCGATCAGCCACAACATTATGACATCTTGTGACAGTTCAGTGTTGTGGTGAGAAAGTTTTGGACCTGTCATTCATGTGGACGTTACTTAGACATGTACCACGTATCTCTCTGATATTTCTTTGATGAATCACAATTGCTTTGGAGGAACAAGAAAAGACCTACGCAGTAGTTTAAAAAGGCATCATTATACATTTAGTCTTATCTACATTTATGATATAAAAATGCAAATAATGCATGTTTATACACCACAGGACACCCTCAGAAAGTCCATGTCCATTCTCTGATGAGTCACAACTGTAACAGGAAATACAAGGGAGACCTACACAGTATTAGGAAGGTGGTCATTATGTTGTGGTTGATCGGCGAATATAAGACATAATTGAAGTGCTTTTCTTCCATTCAGGTACTCCAACTTAGACATGAAGTCACAGGAAGCCTATGAGATGGCCGTACAAGGTTTAGTGGGTCCAGAAGGGAAGTCGTCGCCCATACTGACAGGCTTGCGCTGCGTTCGCTTCCAGCCCCCAAACTTTACTTTGGGTAAAAAAGTCTACATTTGACCACAAAATTTAACAGCAATGTAAACAAGAAAAAAGAAATCATCCTGTTTGACACGTCTGTCTACTGGTTTCACAGAGGTGCAGTGTCTGAATGAAACTCAGAAGTATTTGCGGAAAGTCGTGCACGAGATCGGACTTGAGCTGCGCAGCACGGCAATGTGCAAGGGAGTGAGACGGACCAGAGACGGACTGTTCTCCGTGCAGGACGCTCTGACCCGTCACCACTGGTCCGCCGCTCACATCGAGGAGGCCATCCGACAATACCACTCCACTAAGAAAAATAGGAAACGCTCCCAGTCACAGAGCAGGAAACCAGCACTACCAGCATTACCAGCAGGTGAAGAAAACATAACCGCTGCTCAGCAAAATGAAGCCAGTGACGACGCAGTGGTAGGTAGGTAGATAGGTAGTATTAAATAACATGAAGCAGCTCCGTGATCACAACAACCAACAGCCCTGATGCTCCATCCTTTCTCACATCTCAGCTGCATTTCAGAGCAGAGATTTTGCTTTTGAACATTAAAACTGGACACAAAAGGAGTTACTTTGATATAAAAAGTCTCTGTCATTGTAAATATGGAAGAGTTTTCTATTTTGAAATAAATGGAAGTAGAAATGACCGACAAGAATTAATGTGTTTGATTGCATTACAAGCTTAACCGTCATGTACTAATTATGTTTTATTTATTGGCACCGTGCATGGTGAGTTTTGCATGATAAGAGAAATAAAAAAGACATTTTATTGTTCCAAACCTTTCATGTCTAATAGAGAACCTCATGCTCACAGCAGCCAGCCATCTCTCCCACTGTGAGCAATAATAGATCATCTCATCTCAGATGATCACAAGAGAAACAAATCAGAACTTTAGGTTATTTTAATAGCCCTCCTCACGGCCGGTTTACAATATGAAACTCATCTTCCAATCTTGTGCTTGTGTAATCGCCTCATTGTGTCTTAGGAGATTTCTTGGAAGCCACTTTGTCATTTGAAACTAATTATTGGAAACATCGCTCAGTACACCAAGACCAAAAACAAAAGTAAATTAGTTGATTGAAAAAACTTCATCAAAGTGTTTCAGCCTGAAGCAGAAATACCTCTTCAACTGAAGGCGGTTTTGTTGGTGGGTAAATGTGTCCCAAGAAGTCGGTGCCAGTCACTAATATCAGATTTGCTGTAATTATCTGTCTCCTCTTGTGACGCGACCTCTGCGTGTCTGTTTCCCACAAAACCTCCTTTGGGACGTTATGAGGCCATCGCAGTGGCGCCATTGTTGTCATGCTCTTCATAACATTGAACGACTTGTTGTTCCGCTGGGAACACACTTCCCTTTGTCAGGCTGGAGACGCCTGACAGAAGGACCCATCAGAAGGACCCGCATTGAGTTTGCAAGGAGACAAAACGTTGTTGTGGAGGTTTATTAAGCACAGGGCATCACACTGTAAGACTTTTCTTGAAGGTATTTGACGACAGGTAACGTTGTAATGTAAAAAAACACATTCATGTTGAAAACCCGTTGATCACGTTACTGCCCTCACTATGTTTAATTACAGAGGCATGACATTTATTTGACCATCTGGCAGCTTGAAAACAGCAAGGACGGATGCCAGCATTGTTCATTTAGAGCAGATGGTAAACACACAAAATAATTACAAAGTTAATATTGTTACTGACTGACACTGTACTAAACAGCTACTTAAAATGGAACGATTTGCTCTCGCATGCTTTAAAACTTAAAGGAGCCTCAAAAATATATATTAAAGTCAGATTCTGCAACCACCTGAGAGGTGTTATAAAAAAAAGTGATATATATACACTGTTACATTATATGTGTTAAAGTAAAGCCACATTTAGCCCTCTGAAAAGAACGGACGTTGTAGAGCATTTAGCAGATGTACAATCCAAGACATTCGATCAGTGGAAACTGTTCTTTAAATACTCAAAACTTCTGTTTACCAGGTGACATTAGTTACAGCTTCAAGAAATGAGCACATCTCAGTCTGAAATAAGATCCCTCTAATAGGGACTTGCGTGATAATTTAGTTCACACAAATATAGGATTTTATATTTCGGAAAGGAAAAAAAATAAAAAACATGTAATAATAAAAATAAGAGTGCAAAAAAATAAATAAATTTGCTGTGCAGTATGTAATAACTTCTATTGCACCGGCTAGCTAGTAGACACACAAAGGCACAGTTCCCTTTGTGGTTTCCCGTCTTGTGAAACTTTTAGGCCCAACAAAAAAAGGAAACTTAACTTACTACTCAACGTGTGCGTACATGAAAACATGAAATGAAATTAATGGCATTACTCTGGATTAAAGGAGCCAGAACAGCATGTCCAGTGTTTGCAGGATTTCAACACACGTGTTTGTTCAGCAACAACCCGAGCTTTTCTTCTGCCCCTGCTCCTTGGGCAACACCGTGGCTTCCTCTCTTGTGCCAATTCTTTGACTCAACATCCTGGAGACAACACAATCAGCTGCTGTCATGGCATTTCTGCGCAGAGGGTGTTAAAAGACAAGCTTTCATGAAGCAAACAAATAAACAAGGTGTGATTCTTACCTGGCCACAACTTCCAAAGCCTGGACCACGTTTTCACCCGTGGCAGCGCTGCACTCCATGAATTCAAAGTTGTACTCCTGTGGAATAAAAAAAAAAAAAAAAAAAAATATGAAGAAGAAGCTTCCCTCAGTGTGGGTGTTTGATGATTAAAACCACAGAATGACATGTTGGCATTGCCAGAAAAGCAATAAGGACTGAGTGAAATAACCGACTTCATACCTTAGCAAGACTTTCCCCCTGGTGAGGTTTAACCTGACGCTGAACACGGTCGCTCTTGTTCCCGAGAAGTAAAACGATCACGTTTTCCATTGCAGCTTCCTGCAAAACAGGCATTGGGATCATCCTAATTATTGTTTAGAATGTCAATGAACTAGTCAAACTTTCTTTGTTTCTTTTTCTATTAACCCTAAAAATAATCTTTGTCTTTTACTGAGTTTTTAAATATTTGTATTTTCTCATATAAACATGCATATTTTTGCATTTCTGCATTTTTTATATCATAGATGTAGATAAGACTAATTGTATGATGATGACTTTTTAGATATCGCTTGGTATTGTGTATGTCTTTCTTGTTCCTCCAAAACAGTTGTGACTCATCAGAGAATGGACATAGGTCTTCTGAGGGTGTCCTGTGGTGTCTGGTAACAGGATGTTGTTAGTGGGGGTCTTTGGGTCCTATGGGTTGAGGGGAGGGGCCTCTGTAGATCATCCCACAGATACTTGATCAGTTTGAGATCTAGTGAAATAGGAGGCCAGGTCAACACCTTGTGCAGTTCTTCATGTTTTCTGAGTTGTTTCTAAACTGTTTTTGTGTGTGTGTCTGGCTACATCCTGCTGGGGATGGCTGCTACTATCAATGAGTGTCATTACTATAGGGTGAGGGTGTCTGGTCTGGTCCAGGTGGGTGGTACATGTCCAAGTAACATCCACATGAAAGCCAGGTCCAAAAGTTTCCCAACAGACCAACACACTGAATTGTTACAAGATGGTCAATGTTATTTACATCTCCTGTTGTGGCTGATTGATGTGACATTACAAACTCCCTCTGACCAAAAACTCAAATCAGATTTAAAAAAACACAGTCTTGTTTAGTCTTGAATAAAAACCTAAAGTTTTAACATCTGCAAAACCCCTGTAAACAAAGCCAGTCGAGCAGTGATACTTGAGGCCGAAGCTTGAAATCCATTCCTACCTGAATACAGTTCGCCCAGTAGCTGACTGCAGAAAACGTCTGAATGGACGTGATGTCGTACATCAAGAGAAAGGCCTGCGCTCTGTGGAAAATCTGCCTTGTGATGCTGCGAAACCTTCAAAAACAGCAAACAGTGTAATCAGAGACAATCAGCTCTCAGATTTGACGTCCTCTTTTAAGACCAGGAGGACACTGACTACACAGCTTGCAAACTTCTGCGATTTTCCTCGCAAAACCATTCCAGCTAATGTGGCAGATTTGTGTCATAACACGGTTCACATGGACGTCCCTGAAGTTGTTTTTATAGGGACTCCATTCGCGGAAAGACGTATAATGTAAACAGTGTTTAAACAACCCGCTCGCCAGTGAATGCCACACATTGAAAGGATGAATAGTTGGAATGAGAAATGGTGAATCCGGGGTGTGCGCAGCTCAGTGTTGACATAGAGGAAACTCATTGTAAACTCAGCAGGGCCATTAGTGAACTCAAACCACATCAATACGTTTGCAGCGCAGGAATCTGTAAACCCAGAATGCAAACCATTGATGAGATGTGCCAAACCGGTTCTGAAACAGGTTGCCTGATGGCCTGGAGGCGACTGCACACTTTGTTACAGCACACGGTCTGGTATGTTCACGGAGGCCGATGCAGTATCTACCTCTGCAAAAGCCAATTCAAAGAGGATGTTGCTTATGTAAACATAGTTACATGCACTCTTGGCTAATGTCAAGGAGAACACACTACTGAGAACACCCTGTGTTGCCTTCACACCAGGCGACGAGGAGGCTCACCGGACAGCTGAGACAATCTGTCCTCGGCTACCAGAGAAGCAAAGTGTGTCTGTACACAGAAAAACCACAGCCACTTCCTAGAATAGAAAAACACACGACACAATTCGAGACCTCCATCGCACTGCGACTGGTAACTGGCCCTCGGCGTCAAAATAACAATCGTACATCTTTGTTTATTTTACCTTTGAAAGAAAGTGTGAAAAATTGCCCTCGCTTGAGTGGGAAAACTGGAACATTCTTTAGGGGACAATGGACACATTTTTCTTTTCTTGTTCCAGTGTTTCTACCTTAACTTGTTTTTTCAGCGAATTAACAAAGATGTGAGAGATAACCTGAACTCAACGGGGAGATCTTGAAGAAATAAAAGGCTAGACTTTGATGTACCGACGATCCCAATATTTATGATGTAATCTGTACTTTTCTCCACAAGGCAGCATCTTAAAATACACACTTCATCATGTGTCCTGAACTAACTGAAAAGATCTAATTTTCTTTCTTCCTATAGTTCTTATTATTAATTCAGACACTCAAAAAGGAAAGAGGAAACGTACCTTTCTTGACCTGCTGTATCCCATAAGTGTAGCACCACAGGTTTTCCATCCACTACCACATTCCATGTGCAGGAATCAACACCTAAAAATATATATTAAAATGCCATAATTCTGTACATTTACACGTATTTATGGGAGTGATCATAAAGGATTTGTATCTTACCAACAGAGGCGGGCAAATCCAGAGAAAACTTCCCACTTTGAGCTCTTTTCATGAAGGAGGTTTTCCCGACGCTGCTGTCTCCAATCATTACCACGTTGTAACTACTTAATCTGGAGTCTGCCCCTCTGACATTAACCCCTGAATTCAAAAAGTTCAACTGGCTCGGAGTATTCTCCCTGTGGAAAAACCAAACAAGCAAACATATGAAGATGAATTAACAATCAAACCATTCATGTAAACAAAATAGCAAATATAAAACACGCTACGGTTATTCCCACAGGCCCTTTTCATTTTCCTGATAGATGACCTTTGTATCTCATCTTTTGAAGTGGTTACACTGAGTATGAACACAGTGGGCCTACTGTGCCATCACTTTCAGCTCTGTTATCTCCGAACGGACCGGCTGAGAATGTTCCTCTTGTAGCTTGCTGGATGACAACAACAAACCACCATGTGCACGAAGATAAGTGTAGACGGTAAAGCTCGCATGAGTCAGACGCTTAAGCTTTTGTATGACTCAAATGATGTGAGTGTGGAGAAATGTTGTGTAACCATGTAATGCAAACTTTCTTTTTGACATTACAAGACGTGTGGCATTTGATCTGTGGGCATGAAGACTTTTCTGGCTCTGCACTGGTTACCTGTTAGAACAAGAATCAGTTTACTGCTATAATAATACTGCTCCTGGTTTATAAAGCACTACATGGTCTAGCACCTCAGTACATCACAGATATGCCAATCACTTACACCCCAGCAAGAACACTTCGGTCAACAGGCAGTGGCAATTTACTCATCCCTCGCACCAGATCCAAAGAAGGGGAGGCAGCTTTTAGTGTATATGCCCCACAAAAATGGAACACCTTGCCTGACACAGTTAGACATGCCACATCAGTAGCCATCTTTAAAAACAGATTAAAAACCTATCTTTTTTCAACAGCATTCTGCTGAGCTGTGTGTGTGCATGTGTGCATGTGTGGTTGTGTGAGTTTTAGTTTGTATGTGGTGAAAATGGCATACATATGATTGTTTACTTGCACCTATACCTTTCAATTCATTCCAAACTGATTTTTATGTAAATGTTTGTATTGTAACTATGTATACCTCTTGTAAAGCACATTGAGTCTGCCTTGTGCATGAAATGTGCTTTATAAATACAATTGAATTGAATAGAAATAAAAAGAAAGGCACATGTCCATCATTACAGTAAGGGGGGAGGGGGGAGGGGGGGGACAGGCTATTGTGCTGAAATTGTGGGAAAGTGGGTGATAATATCACCACCTCCGAGGAAAAACCTTTTAGAGATGATACTTTCTGATTCTGATCGGCTCGCGGCGTTAAATACATAAGCACACTGCAGTGTTTTTATCTCTAATGAGTGACAGTGCTGAACTTACCTCACAGGTGCTGAGTGCTCTCTTGATATGTTGACATTGGATGACGGTTTCTTTTCACTTTCCTCAGCCTGCAAAGACAAACACATACATTATATATACAGCTGAGAACAGTACGTTCGGTTTACCAAAACATATTATATGAGAACAACTCAGCTTTAATTTGATCCAGTTTGTATTCACAATCAAACAGGAGGAAGGGTTTAGGAATTGCTGCCATTTTTAAACACACTGCTCTATTTCTGCCTTTAGTTTTGTCTTCAGAAAGTCTGATGAATGCACCACCAAGAGGAGATCAATAGTGAGAAAAATTACACACTAGGCTCATTCAAAAAGTTACAGCTAGGAATCTGTTAATTTAATATTTTGGAAATGTATCACATGCCTGATGCATAATAATCTCACTTAATAATAATAAGGCTGTTCTGCCCAGTAATTATTTGCTGATCTCATTCAAAGGCTGTGGCTGTTGAGTTTCTGAAAAAGCCAGGTACGTGTTTATGTTCTCCTTTCTATTTTGTGAAACATGTAGTGGTCACCACATGTTCCTCATTTTAGTTCATTGCGACATCTTGTCCTTCCAGAAATACACTACACCAGTGAACAAGATGTTTTATGCAAGTGGGAAGTACACGCCTGCACCCGACAGCTGTCTAATAACAACAATTCACCTCAGACTAAAGGCAGAAGATTTGGAGTACAATAAAGTACAAGTCTAGAAACAGCACTAAGAACTGGCCTTATATAATACACCAATAATCCACAACATTATGACCACTGACAGAAGAAATGCGTAACATCGATCAAAAATTCAGTGTTCTGCTGGGAAACGTTTAGACCTGGCATTCATTCATGTGGATGTTACTTAGACATGTACTACCCATCTAGACCACCCTACCCCATAGCAATGACACTCCTCGATGGCAGCAGCCATCCCCAGCAGGATACAGCCTGACACGGTCACAAAAATGGTTTAGGGACAACTAACAAGAAAAAAAAAAAAAAACCCTGGTTGACCTGGCCTCCAAATTCACTACATCCACAAAGGCCCCATAGGACCCAAAGACCTAAACAATATTAGGAAGTTGGTCATAATGTTATGCCTGATTGGTGTATCCTAGGTGTATTGCAACGCAAAAACTTTAAATAAAATCTGATCAGAAGTACAGATTCCCACTAAATACCACAGAAGTACTTTGCTGCTTACCTCTGATATCTTCTCCAGATGCGATGGTTTGTCTCTGTCCTGCTCAGCTGCCTTGATCGAACTTTCCTCTTTGATACTGACATCGCTCCCATCTTCTATATCTGTAGTTCTTTGGTTTTCTTGGGGTTGATGTCCGCGTGACTTCCGGTGAGATCCCATTTTTCTTCTCCTCCCTCCATATGTTGATTCTGACATTGTATCTTGTTTGGGAGAGGAGGACGGGAGCTCATTTGGAGTCAGTTCATTCTCTCTTTGTGCTGGTTGGTCTTGAGAAACAGGCTTTTCTTCAGCTGCCTGCTGAACCAGAGGCTTTAACTGGGACTCACCAACATGGCCATATTCCACCGTTTCAAATACATTCTCTTTTCTTTGCTCAGCGCCATCGTCTTTGTATTCAGAGTGGAGGCGCAGCTCTTTTTCTTCAAGTCCAGGGCCTCTCTCGGTTGTTACAACACCGGTATTGGTTACGGCCTCGGTTGCCTCATTAACCACCTCCGCTTTTTGAAGCGACTCTTCTCCTTGGGTTCGTGATCCAAGGTTTCTGCGGGTGGAGCCCATCTTTCTTCTCCTGTGCATTGAATTTAGATTTGGACTTCTTGGAGCTCCTTCATTCATGTTGTTTGGATTTTGTTCATCACTATCTTGGTTTTGTATTACCTGTACACTCTGTGGTCCTCCCTCATCTATTAATGTGCTATGAGCGCTCTCGCCAAATGACTCTGAGCTCTCTCCTGTGATGCTGGTATTTGCAATTGTCTCAGTTTCTTCAGGAAGCAGCTGATTCACTGAGCGTCTGTTTCTTCTAGAGGTTTTTTGCATCTCGGTGCCTGTAAAGTCATCTGGCTGTGTTGACTCCAAACTGATGTCTACATTTATTTCACCATCATTTATATCAGTCAGCTTAAGAAATGTGACTGAATTAAGAACTTCCTCATTGTGAGAGCGAGACTGTTCAGGAAGAAGAACCATTAAATTATCCGTGCCTGGTATCACATTACACTCTGTGCTCTGCAGGTCAGCAGAACTGCTTTGTAGCTCATGCCCCTCATTATAAACAGAGACCGATGGTTGATGTTCATTAAAAGTATCCTGTAATACTTGGTTCTGAAACGCCATTGAAGTTAATGGTGACTCCTCCACCTCTTCCATCTTATCAAGACTTCTTACGCCAGCTTCTGTGTTAAAGTCACTTGGTTTAGTTTCATCCTTCTTGTCTGTGTCTTCCTCTTGCTTCTTTTTGACTTGACTCTTGCGGGTTGAACCCATCTTTCTTCTCTTCTGTTGGAAGTGCACTTGTGAATTTTCACTGTGATCTGAATGACTGTTTTCTTGTCGGTTGTCAAATGCATCCACTGCCGTAGAAATTGCACCTTCAGAGGACACACTGACGGCTTGCTCTGGTGCCACGACTGTAGACTCCTCACATTTTTCTCCCACTTCATCCTGTCCAGGACCTTGAACATCCATTGAACTCCCCGCTTCCATATACAATTCTTCTGTTGCAACATATCCCACAGTTTCTCTCACATCATCTGTTTGTTGAACTTGAATTTGTTCCCCCACTGAATCTTTGTCATAGTATAAAGGTTCTGTGTTTTGGACCTGAGAGGCTTCTTCTTGGTCAAGCACTGTGGATGCGCGCAACCTTGAGATAACTGTGTCATCATGATGTAAAATACTGTGCATGTTATCTATCTGATCTGAGGCTAGTGGTGATTGCATCAAGTCTGGTTTAACTGTGCTGTATCCTGCATGCTCAATTACATTTTCAGTAATGTCTGTTGCCACAAATGTACTGTCATCTTTAAGGTCTTTTAATTCTTCCTGCCTTGCTGTCTCTGTTGGTGATGACATGTTTGTCATTTTGGGGGCTTCATCACCACTGGCATTTTCTCTAACTTCTTCTTCAGGTTCGTTATATGCTTTCAGAACAGGATCCTCTAAGTGTTGTGGCCGTCCTTTAATTTTCCGGCTGGACCCCAGTTTTCTTCTGTTCCTTGATGGGTTGAGGCCTGTGTGAGTTTCATCTTCGGTGCTCTGAGGATGGGAGTCTATATGAGCTGATGGCAGTGTTGGTAGAGAAGATTTGCTCTCCATAGCTGAGGTGTAATCAATTTGATGCACTTCTTCCATTTGTGCTGAGTCAATCTGCTCGTCAAACAATTTATTTACAACATCCTCTGAAAGCTGGGATCCGCTGACTTCAGATAGTTTGAAAACCTCATGTTGTTCTCCATTTGTAGCCAACACCTCTTTTGGCAATGGAAATTTTTCTTGCTCGACATGGCATTCAACCTCTGTCTGTTCCCTGAGGCTGTTTCTTTCTGTGATTATCTCAGCTGTGTCTGTGTGCCTTGACTGGTCTGTACATTCATCTCTTTCATTGCTCTCTGTATCTGTAACAGAACACAAAATGGAAAGTTTTTCATCTGGTACTTGCATGTAATGTGACTGATCAATTACCAGTTGCTCTATTGTAGGACTTGAATATACATTAGCAGTAGTGGAACCAGAAGTGCAAACAAATGGGTTAATAGGTACATTTTCTTCTTCAGTCTGAGAAGTTTCAAATGTGCCCATTCCTTTAAGTACAGTTTCTGCACATTTTTCATTCTCTTCTGTCTCTTTTGTTATAAGTATGTTTGTTTTTTCGCTGCTCTCATCACTTCTCGTATTTCCATCAGCTTCAGCTGCAAGTTCATGATATGATTCAGATACGGGGTCCTTAAACTCTTTTCTTTTATTTCTGCGACTCAATCCCATTTTTCTGCTGTTGCCACCATGGTTGAAGCCAGCGTCACTTTGTTCATCTACAATTACAGAATTGTCCTGAGGTTGGGAATCAAAATCAGCCTTTGTTTCTGACTGAAACATTTTTAAAGGAGATTTTCGATCGTCTGTTTCAAAAAGGAGTTCTTCCCTCTGCTGATGACATGTTTGTTCAGCAGTGGTTCTTAGATCATCCTCTTCTGTGCTTCCAAACTCATATACCTGTACTTGTGCTGTATCGACTATTTCTGTCCCACTTATCTGTGGTGTCTGGGTGTCATACATGTGATGATCCTCAGTAATCCATGAGCTGATTTCTATTCCCTGTTGGTCATACAAATTTGAAACTTCCTGTTTGGTTGAAGAATCATCAACACTTTTCACTGTCAGATCAAATTGGTAAGTGTCAATGATTTCAGTTTGATCCATTAAAGTTTCAGAAACAATTTCAGTTTTTTCTGTGGCATCATCTATCCCACTTTCAGATGTGTAATCAGTTTGGGAACCTTCTTGTATGTCTGTTGGCATAGCTTCTTCAGGTGCCTCCTTTCAGCATCTTCTGGATGAAGATCAGCTCTGAATTCCTCACTATGTAGAGTGTCACATGTATCTAATCCTTCCAGAGTTGCTTCCATTGATTTCTCAAACACTTTGGAGTTCTGAACATCTGAAGAAAAACCAGGTGGAGATATTGAAAGCATGGAGCTGTCAAGTGTCACAGACTGGTTAGCATCATACTCTATGCTTTGACTTGATTCTTCCTGGGTCATTGTCTCTGGCATTTTCATTGTTTCAAGGACTTCATCAGCCCTGGTGTTTTCGGAATCTTCTTCCAGAGGTTCATTAACACGATGCCTTCCTTTATTTCTACGACTTGACCCCATTTTCCTTCTTTTCCCACTGAGGCAAAGCCAGGTTGCTTGGCTCTCTGCTACTCACAGTGCATGTCCTGAGGCTGGGAGTCTAGAGAATACTTATTTCTGATGACATGGTTTGTAGAAAAGATCTCGATCGCTGTTTCCAAATTCAGGAGTCTTCCTTTGTGATTTTGAAGAACATGGCTTTCATCTTGTCTGTGCATTCCATCTCATACTGACCTTTAACTCATGCGTATCGACTATTTCGTCACTGTCTTCTTTTCTGTGTCCAACATATTTTGATGATCCTCATTATTAATGAGCTGATTATCTTCTTCTGATGGTTCATTGTTACAGGATCTGAAACTTCCTGTTTGGTTGAAGGATCATCAACACTTTTCTCTGTCAGATCAGATTGGTAAGTGTCAATGATTTCAGTTTGATCCATTAAAGTTTCAGAAACAATTTCAGTACTTTCTGTGGCATCATCTATCCCACTTTCAGATGTGTAATCAGTTTGGGAACCTTCTTGTATGTCTGTTGGCATGGCTTCTTCTTCAGGTGCCTTGTTTTCAGCATCTTCTGAATGAAGATCAGCTCTGAATTCCTCACTATGTAGAGTGTCACATGTATCTAATCCTTCCAGAGTTGCTTCCATTGATCTCTCAAAATCACTTTTTGGAGTTCTGAATATCAGAAGAAAAACCAGGTGGAGACATTGAAAGCATGGAGCTGTCAAGTGTCACAGACTGGTTAGCATCATACTCTATGCTTTGGCTTGATTCTTCCTGGGTCATTGTCTCTGGCATTTTCATTGTTTCAAGGACTTCATCAGCCCTGGTGTTTTCGGAATCTTCTTCCAGAGGTTCATTAACACGATGCCTTCCTTTATTTCTACGACTTGACCCCATTTTCCTTCTTTTCCCACTGAGGCCAAAGCCAGTGTTGCTTGGCTCCTCTGCACTCACAGTGCTGTCCTGAGGCTGGGAGTCTAGAGGAATACTTATTTCTGATGGCATGGTTTGTAGAGAAAGACTGCTTGTCTCAAATTCAGAGAGGTGTCCTTTGTTTTGAAAAACTGCTGCTTCAGCTGTGTGTGTCATATCATCTTCTTCTTGACCTTTAACCTCAAGCATCTGACCAAGTGCAGTGTCTTCTTTTTCTTCCAAATACTTTATTTGATGATCCTCATTTTCTTGAGTTAATGAGTCTGAATGTATTTCTTCAGTTTGATGTTCGCCTTGTTTGACATCAGGATCTGAAACTTCCTGTTTGGTTGAAGAATCGTCAACACTTTTCACTGTCAGATCAAATTGGTAAGTGTCAATGATTTCAGTTTGATCCATTAAAGTTTCAGAAACAATTTCAGTACTTTCTGTGGCATCATCTATCCCACTTTCAGATGTGTAATCAGTTTGGGAACCTTCTTGTATGTCTGTTGGCATGACTTCTTCTTCAGGTGCCGTCCTTTCAGCATGTTCTGGATCATGAGCAGCTCTGAATTCCTCATTATGTAGAGTGTCACATTTATCCAATCCTTCTAGAGTTGCTTCCATTGATTTCCCAAACACTTTGAAGTCCATTTCTTCTTTGTCGTGTTGAAGATTTTCGCTTTTGGGAATTAAACTTTCCTGGTCAGTCTCGGGATAGTTTGTTTCAGTGAGGTTCTGAACATCTGAAGAAAAACCAAGTGGAGAGATTGAAAGCATGGAGCTGTCAAGTGTCACAGACTGGTTAGCATCATACTCTGTGCTTTGGCTTGATTCTTCCGGGATCATTGTCTCTGGCATTTTCATTGTTTCAAGGACTTCATCAGCCCTGGTGTTTTCTGAATCTTCCTCCTGAGGTTCATTAACACGCTGCCTTCCTTTATTTCTACGACTTGACCCCATTTTTCTTCTGTTCCCACTGAGGCCAAAGCCAGTGTTGCTTGGCTCCTCTGCACTCACAGTGCTGTCCTGAGGCTGGGAGTCTAGAGGAATACTTATTTCTGTTGGCATGGTTTGTAGAGAAAGACTGCTTTTCTCAAATTCAGAGAGATCTCCTTCTTTGTCTTGAAGAACAACTGCTTCAGTTTTGTCTGTCATATCATCATCATCTTGGCCTTCAACCTCAAGCATCTGACCAAGTGCAGTGTCTTCTTTTTCTTCCAAATATTTTACTTGATGATCCTCATTTTCTTGAGTTAATGAGTCTGAATGTATTTCTTCAGTTTGATGTTCGCCTTGTTTATCACCAGGATCTGAAACTTCCTGTTTGGTTGAAGGATCATCAACACTTTTCTCTGTCAGATCAGATTGGTAAGTGTCTTTGATTTCAGTTTGATCCATAAAAGTTTCAGAAACAATTTCAGTATTTACTGTGGCATCATCTATCCCACTTTCAGATGTGTGACAAATTTGGGAACCTTCTTGTATGTCGGTTGGCATAGCTTCTTCTTCAGGTGCCTTACTTTCAGCATCTTCTGGATGAAGATCAGCTCTGAATTCCTCACTATGTAGAGTGTCACATGTATCTAATCCTTCCAGAGTTGCTTCCATTGATCTCTCAAACACTTTGGAGTTCTGATATATACAAAAAAAACCAGTGGAGAATTGAAACATGGAGCTCAAGGTCACAGACTGGTTAGTATCATACTCTATGCTTTGGCTTGATTCTTCCTGGGTCATTGTCTCTGGCATTTTCATTGTTTCAAGGACTTCACCAGCCCTGGTGTTATCTGAATCTTCCCCCAGAGGTTCCTTAACACGCTGCCTTCCTTTATTTCTACGGCTTGACCCCATTTTCCTTCTGTTCCCACTGAGGCCAAAGCCAGTGTTGCTTGGCTCCTCTGCACTCACAGTGCTGTCCTGAGGCTGGGAGTCTAGAGGAATACTTATTTCTGTTGGCATGGTTTGTAGAGAAAGACTGCTTTTCTCAAATTCAGAGAGATCTCCTTCTTTGTCTTGAAGAACAACTGCTTCAGTTTGTGTGTCATATCATCATCATCTTGGCCTTCAACCTCAAGCATCTGACCAAGTGCAGTGTCTTCTTTTTCTTCCAAATATTTTACTTGATGATCCTCATTTTCTTGAGTTAATGAGTCTGAATGTATTTCTTCAGTTTGTTTGCCTTGTACACGCAATTCTTTGTAATCACACATTCACTGTCATCAGATGTAAGTTCAATGATTCTTGACATTAGTTAGAAACAATTTCGTATTCTGTGCTCTCCCTTCAGTGTCAGAACCTTGTATGCTTGGTTTCATCTTCAGATTCTGATGACACTCATCTATATGTAAGCACATATCATCCTTCTTTGCTTCATGTTCAACACTGATCCTTTTGTCTTGAGATTCATTGGAATTAACTTCCGTCAGGAAGTTGTTTCATGGTTGACAAAAACCATGAATTGAAAGCATGAGCAGTCACAGATGTTGCATACCTGCTTGCTTGATCTCCGGGTCATTGTCTCTGCTTTATTGTTCAGATTCATACCCTGTTTCTGAATCTTCTCTGAGTTCTTAACACCTGCCTCCTTTTTACACTGACCATTTCTCTTCATGACAAGCATGTCTGCTCTACTCACGTGTCTGAGTGTCTAGACTATTTCTGTGCAGTTGTAGAGAAAATCTTCTCATTAAAGATCTCTTGTCTGAGAACACCTCATTGTGTCTCTCATCTCTGCCTTCAACTCACATCACCAGTCAGTGTCTCTTTCTCAATATTACTGATGATCCCATTTTATAATGACTGATGATTTCTCTTGAGTCCTGTCGATCTGAAACTTCCGTTTGAGTCATCACACTTTTCACTGTCAGATCAGGTTGGTAAGTGTCAATGATTTCAGTTTGGTCTATCAAGTCTCCAGAACCAATTTTAGTATTTTCTGTGGCATCATCTATCCCGCTTTCAGATGTGTAATCAATTTGGGAACCTTCTTGTATGTCTGTTTGTGTAACTTCTTCTTCAGGTGCCTCTTTCAGCATGTTCTGGATCAGAAGCTCTGAATTCCTACATGTAGAGGTCACATGTATCAATCTTCCAGAGTGCTTATTGATTTCCAAATTTGAGTCCTTTTCTCTTGTCATCTTAGTTTTCACTTGGAATAAACTTTCTGTTAGTTCGGATATTTGTTTCGTGAGTTTCAACTCAGAAGAAAAATGAATGGATACATTGATACAATGGAGTCTTAAGTCACAGACTGGTTGCATCATACTCTTGCTTTGCTTGATTTCCTGGTTTCATTGTCTCTGGCTTTTCATTGTTTTCAAGACTTCACCTCCTGGTGTTTGTTGAATTTCCTCCTGAAGGTTTCCTAACACACTTGCCTTCCTTTTCTACACTCCATTTTCCTTCTGTTTGCACTGGCAAAGCCAGTGGTGCTTGGCTTCCCTCCTCTCACATGTTGTCCTGAGGTGGAGCTCTAGAGGAAATACTTATTTCTGTTGGCAATGGTTTGTAGAGAAAGACTGCTTTTCAAATTCAGAGAGATCTCCTTCTTTGTCTTGAAGACATACTGCTTCAGTCTTTGTTGTGTTCTAGTCATCATCAACTTGGCCTTCAACCTAGATCTGACCAAGTGCAGTGTCTTCTTTTTCTTCCAATATTTTACTTGATTCCTCCATTTTCTTGAGTTAATGAGTCTGAATGTATTTTCAGTTTGATGTTGCCTTGCTTGACATCCGAGTATCGCTTTAACTTCCTGTTTGGTTGAAGATTCTCAACTCTTTTCACGCAAGTCGATTGTAATGCAGATTTCAGTTGTCCATTAAAATTTTCGACCAATTTCAGAACTTCTGTATCATCTATCCCCTTTGTCTTAGAATCATTTAGTTTTGACTCATGTATCTGTTTGTGCAACTTCTTCTTCAGTGCCGTCCTTTCATGCTTTCGAATCATACCTTGAATTCATTCATATGTAGAGTGTCACATTATTTAATCCTTCAAGTTTGCATTTCCTTGCATTTTCTCAAACACTTTGGAGTCCATATTCCTTTTCTTTGAAGATTTTCACTTTTGGAATTAAACTTTTCCTGTCATTCAGGATAGCTTGTTTTCTGGAGGTCTGAATCTAAAAAACCCAAGTGAGACATTGAAAGCATGGAGCGTCAATGTCACAGCTGGTTAGATCATACTCTGGCTTTGCTTGATTCTTCCTTGGTCATTGTCCTGGCATTTTCATTGTTTCAAGGACTTATCACCCTGGTGTTTTTATCTTCCTCCTGGGTTCCTTAACGCTCATTCCTTTTTTTTACACTTGAACCCATTTTCTTCTGTTCCCACTGAGGCAAAGCCAGTTTGCTTGGCTCCTCTGCACTCAAGTTGTCCTGAGGCTGGGAGTCTAGGAATACTTATTTCTGTTGGCATGGTTTGTAGAGAAAGCTGCTTTTCTTCAAATTAGAGAGATCTCCTTCTTGTCTTGAGAAACTGCTTCAGTTTGTCTGCATAGTCTCATTTCTTGCCTTCAACCTCAAGCTTCTTGACCAAGTGCATGTCTTCTTTTTCTTCGAAAATTTACTTGATGATCCTCCATTTTCTTGATTAATGAGCGAATGTATTTCTTCGTTTGATGTACCTTGTTTGACATCTAGAATCTGAAACTTTCCTGTTTGGTTGAAGAATCATCAACATCTTTTCACTGTCAGATCAGATTGGTAAGTGTCAATGATTTCAGTTTGATCCATTAAAGTTTAGAAACAATTTCAGTTTTTTCTTGTCATCATCTTATCCACTTTCAATGTGTAATCATTTGGGAACCTTCTTGTAGCTTTTGTTACTTTTCTTCAGAGTTGCCGTCCTTTCAGCATGTTCTGGATCATGACAGCTCTGAATTCCTCACTATGTAGAGTGTCACATGTATCAATCCTTCCAGAGTTGCTTCCATTGATTTCTCAAACACTTTGGAGTCCATTTCTTCTTGTCATCTTGAAGATTTCACTTTTGGGAATTAAACTTTCCTGTTCATTCTGGATAGTTTGTTTCACTGAGGTTCTGAACACTCAGAATAAAACCAAGTGGAGACATTGAAAGCATGGAGCTGTCAATTGTCACAGACTGGTTAGCATCATACTCTGGCTTTGGCTTGATTCTTCCTGGGTCATTGTCTCTGGCTTTTCATTGTTTCAAGGACTTCATCAGCCCTGGTGTTTTCTGAATCTTCCTCCTGAGGTTCCTTAACACGCTGCCTTCCTTTATTTCTACGACTTGAACCCATTTTCCTTCTGTTCCCACTGAGGCCAAAGCCAGTGTTGCTTGGCTCCTCTGCACTCACAGTGCTGTCCTGAGGCTGGGAGTCTAGAGGAATACTTATTTCTGTTGGCATGGTTTGTAGAGAAAGACTGCTTTTCTCAAATTCAGAGAGATCTCCTTCTTTGTCTTGAAGAACAACTGCTTCAGTTTTGTCTGTCATATCATCATCATCTTGGCCTTCAACCTCAAGCATCTGACCAAGTGCAGTGTCTTCTTTTTCTTCCAAATATTTTACTTGATGATCCTCATTTTCTTGAGTTAATGAGTCTGAATGTATTTCTTCAGTTTGATGTTCGCCTTGCTTGACATCAGAATCGGAAACTTCCTGTTTGGTTGAAGAATCATCAACACTTTTCACTGTCAGATCAGATTGGTAAGTGTCAATGATTTCAGTTTGATCCATTAAAGTTTCAGAAACAATTTCAGTATTTTCTGTGGCATCATCTATCCCGCTTTCAGATGTGTAATCAATTTGGGAACCTTCTTGTATGTCTGTTTGTGTAACTTCTTCAGGTGCCGTCCTTTCAGCATGTTCTGGATCATGAGCAGCTCTGAATTCCTCACTATGTAGAGGTTCACATTTATCCAATCCTTCCTGAGTTGCTTCCATTGATTTCCCAAACACTTTGGAGTCCATTTCTTCTTGGTCTTCTTGAAGATTTTCACTTTTGGGAATTAAACTTTCCTGGTCAGTCTCAGGATAGTTTGTTTCAGTGAGGTTCTGAACATTAGAAGAAAAACCAGGTGGAGACATTGAAAGCATGGAGCTGTCAATTGTCACAGACTGGTTAGTATCATACTCTATGCTTTGACTTGATTCTTCCTGGGTCATTGTCTCTGGCATTTTCATTGTTTCAAGAACTTCATCAGCCCTGGTGTTTTCTGAATCTTCCTCCTGAGGTTCCTTAACACGCTGCCTTCCTTTATTTCTACGACTTGACCCCATTTTTCTTCTATTTCCACTGACACCAAAGCCAGTGGTGCTTGGCTCATCTATACTCACTGTGTTGTCCTGAGGATTGGACTCTAGATGACCACTTATTTCTGATTGCATGGTTTGAAGAGAAAGACTGCTTGTCTTGAATTCAGACAGATTTCCATCTTTGTCTTGAAGAACAACTGCTTCAGCTTTGTGTGTTATATCATCATCATCTTGGCCTTCAACCTCAAGCATCTGACCAAGTGCAGTGTCTTCTTTTTCTTCCAAATATTTTACTTGATGATCCTCATTTTCTTGAATTAATGAGTCTGAATGTATTTCTTCAGTTTGATGTTCACCTTGTTTGACATCAGGATCTGAAACTTCCTGTTTGGTTGAAGAATCATCAACATTTTTCACTGTCAGATCAGATTGGTAAGTGTCAATGATTTCAGTTTGATCCATTAAAGTTTTAGAAACAATTTCAGTATTTTCTGTGGCATCATCTATCCCACTTTCAGATGTGTAATCAATTTGGGAACCTTCTTGTAAGACTGTGATTCTCAGGTGCCGTCCTTCGCATTTCTGATCATGGCGCTGATCTCATATGTAAGGTCACTATCAATCCTAGAGTTGCTCATTGATTCAAACTTGAGTCATTTCTTCTGTCTTGAGATTTCACTTTTGATTAATTTCTGTCAGTTGGTAGTGTTTATGAGGTTTGACAAAAAAAACAGTGAGAATGAACAGGCTCATGTCCAGCGTAGATATACTCTGTTTGCTGATTTTCCGGGTCATTGTCTCTGCTTCATTGTTTCAAGATCATCAGCTGGTGTTCTGATCTCTCGAGTTCTTAACACCGCCTTCTTTATTTCTCGACTGACCATTTTCTCGTTCCACTGAGCCAAAGCGGTGCTGGCCTGCACCACAGTGTGTCTGAGGTGGGCTAGAGGAATACTTATTCTGTTGGCTGTGTAGAATGCTTTCAATCAAGAGATCTCTTCTTGTTTGAAGAACTGCTTCGTTTGTTGTTTCATCACATCTGGCCTCAACCTCAAGCATTGACCAAGTGCGGTTTCTTTTCTTCAATACTTATAATCCTCATTCTTGATATGAGTGATGATTCTCAGTTGATTCCCTTGTTAACGATCGACTTCTGTTTGGTTGGAACATCAACTTCACTCATCAGTGTAAGTGTCATGATTCAGTTGCTATTAGACAATTAGTTTCGTGCAATCTTCCCTTTCAGAGGTAATCATTGGGACTCTTGTAGCGTTTGTGTAACTTCTCAGGTCCGTCTTCAGCTTTGGACATGACAGTCTGATTCTACATAAGTTCATATCATCTCGATGCTTCCATGATCAAACACTTGGAGTCATTTTCTGTCCTGAGATTTTCATTTTGGAATTAACTTCGTCAGTTCGTGTTGTTCATGAGGTTCTGAACATCACGAATAAAACCAGTGGAGACGTCTTAGCATGGATCTGGTCAATGATCACCAGACTGTCTAGCTATTAATTCCATGTGCTTTATCTTCAGATTCTTCCTGGGTCATTGTCTCAGCATTTTCATCTTTTCAAGTACATCTTCAGATTCCTTTGGTATTACTGAACTCTTCCTCTCTCGAGAGTTCCTTAACACTGCCTTCCTTTATTTCTACAACTTAAACCTAGCTTGTAAACTCTAGTTCCCACTGAGGCCAAAGCCAGTGCTTGCTTGGCTCTCTGCATCTTCCAGGCTTGCCTTGGCGTTTTATTTAAGGAATTACTTATCTCTGTTGGCTGGTTTGTAGCAAGAGGTACGCTTTCCTCACTTCCTTTAAGATTCCTTCTTCTGTCTGATGAACAACTACAAGCTTCAGTTTGCTTGTCATATCACCATCACGTGGCCTGTCAAGCCTGCAAGCATCGACCAATTGCTGCTGTTTTTTAGAACTTTTTCTCAAATTCCAAGATCCCTTTTTTAGAACTAATGATTCTTTTTCTGATTAATGAGTCTGAATGTAGTCTCTTCATTTGAAGTTCGCTTGCCTAATCATGCATCTGTACTTCCTGTTTGTTGAGATATCAACCTTTTCACGTCAAGATCAGATGTTTTGGTAATGTGTCAATGATTTCAGTTTGGTCTATCAAGTCTCCAGAACCAATTTTTGTATTTTCTGTGGCATCATCTATCCGCTTCTCAGATGTGTAATCAATTTGGTGGAACTTCTTAGTATGTCTGTTTGTTGTAACTTCTTCAGGTGCCGTCCTTTCAGCTGTTCTGGATCATGAGCAGCTCTGATTCCTCATTATGTTAGAGGTTCTCTCATTTATCCAACCTTTCCGAGTTGTCTTGCATTGATTTCCCAAACCTTTGAGTCATTCTTCTTTGTCTCCTTCTGAAGATTGTTCACTTTTGGAATTAACCTTTCCTGTTCAGATCCAGTATTTTGTTTCAGTGAGATTTTCTGCAACTTAGAAGAAAAATTCCAGGTGGAGACATTGAAAATCATTGGTAGCTGTCAATTGTCACATGAGAGAAACGTGCAACACTATGCATTTGACTTGATTCTTCCTTGGTCATATGTCTCTGGCATTTTCATGTTTCTAGAACTTCTTCATTCCTGGTGTTTTGACTCTGCATTTTCATTGAGTTTCATGAACACGTCTTCCTTATTTCTACACTACCCCATTTTTCTTCTATTTCCACTGACACCAAAGCCAGTGGTGCTTGGCTCATCTATACTCACTGTGTTGTCCTGAGGATTGGACTCTAGATGACCACTTATTTCTGATTGCATGGTTTGAAGAGAAAGACTGCTTGTCTTGAATTCAGACGATTCGCTTTGGTCTTGAGAGAACAACTGCTTCGCTTTGGTGTTCTCTTTGATCTATCATCTTGGCTCTTCAACTCAGTATCGACCACAGTGCGTGTCCTTCCTATCATCTTCCAATAGTTACTTTTCTTCCAAATTTTCTTGAGTTAATGAGTCTGAATGTATTTCTTCAGTTTGATGTTCGCCTTGTTTATCACCAGGATCTGAAACTTCCTGTTTGGTTGAAGAATCATCAACGCTTTTCACTGTCAGATCAGATTGGTAAGTGTCAATGATTTCAGTTTGATCCATTAAAGTTTTGTAAACAATTTCAGTATTTTCTGTGGCATCATCTATCCCGCTTTCAGATGTGTAATCAATTCGGGAACCTTCTTGTATGTCTGTTTGTGTAACTTCTTCTTCAGGTGCCGTCCTTTCAGCATGTTCTGGATCATGAGCAGCTCTGAATTCCTCACTATGTAGAGTGTCACATGTATCTAATCCTTCCAGAGTTGCTTCCATTGATTTCTCAAACACTTTGGAGTCCATTTCTTCTTTGTCATCTTGAAGATTTTCACTTTTGGGAATTAAACTTTCCTGGTCAGTCTCAGGATAGTTTGTTTCAATGAGGTTCTGAACATCAGAAGAAAAACCAAGTGGAGACATTGAAAACATGGAGCTGTCAATTGTCACAGACTGGTTAGTATCATACTCTGTGCTTTCACTTGATTCTTCCTGGGTCATTGTCTCTGGCATTTTCATTGTTTCAAGGACTTCATCAGTCCTGGTGTTTTCTGAATCTTCTTCCAGAGGTTCATTAACACGCTGTTTTCCTTTATTTCTACGGCTTGACCCCATTTTTCTTCTGTTCCCACTGAGGCCAAAACCAGTGTTGCTTGGCTCCTCTGCACTCACAGTGCCGTCCTGAGGATTGGAGTCTAGAGGAACACTTACGTCTGATGTCAGGTCCTGTGGAGACAGACTGCTTTTCTTTTCTTTTCCATTTTGTTTATCAGCTGGCCCAATATTATGTTTCATATCATCTTCTACCTGGCCTTTACTCTCATGCATTTGCCCTATTTGTATGTCTACACTACGTGTGTTGTGGTAACCATGAACAAGATGATCCTCATTTTTCTCTTCTAAAACATCCAAATATCTTTCTTCTATAGGATGCACATCTTTTTCTCTCCCAAGACTTAAAACTTCTTGCTCACTTGCAAAGTCATCCGTTCTTACACTCAGCTCAGATGTGTCTATGATCTCAGCCTGGTCCTTCAAGTTTCCAGAGTACGTATCAGAATTTTCTGTGACATCATGTATCACAGTGTCAGACGAATAATTCATTTGATGCATATCCCGCATTTCAGCAAGCTCAGCATCGCCTTTGTGCACTTCATTTACAACATCTTCTGAAAGTTGAGTATCACTGACTTCCTCAATTGTGTTCAGCTTCTCTCTTGGTGATGGCAACATTGCATGCTTAGCACTGCTCTCATTTTCAATGTTCTCATCGGGGCTGCTTTTATCTGTGGTTACCACTGGTGTGATAGTGTCTAAACCTACATGTGACTCACTCACTGAGTTGATGCCCTCTATACTTCCATCTCCCTTTGACAAGTCTGTATCTTCACATCTTTTGTTGAGTTCCTCTTCTGACATCTCCCTCTTATATAAGCTTTGGTTGTTGATTATCTGCTGACTACATGAAGGTAAACTCAAACTTGTTAAATTAGAGACACCAGCAACAGAGGCATTTTCTATATCAATTTGAAGAGTGTCAGTTTTTTCAGTCCCTTCCAGCTTGGTCTCATTTTCTTGCAAATGATCAATTTGGGGAATTAAAATTTCCCTGCCGTCCTCTGGAGAGTTTTCTGTCGTTGGGTTAACCTCAGAATAGTAAATAGGCGTTTCAGCCATATCATGCTTGTTCCCTTGACTCAGTTCTTCCTGCTTCTCAAGCTGGATTGCCTGTGACGATTGCGTAGTTTCAAAGGTTTTATCACCTCTGTTCTTGCCCTCAACTTCCTCTTCACATTCGACATACGACTCAGTTTCTGTGTCCTTTGTATTCAGCCTTCCTTTAATTTTTCGACTACTACCCAGCTTTCTCCTGTTCATCGCTACTTCTGGTGAAGGTGGAAGTTGAGTTTCAGGTGTTGAATTGTCAGGTTTAGACAGTACATTTAATAAATCTGTACCTTCTTCTGGTATGTGTTGTTGTGCTGCAGAGGTACTGTCTGTTGCATGGAACTTCTCAGCCGCAGATGCATCACGTTGGCTTGGAGTCCCTCGACGGGAACCAATTCGTTTTTTCCTACCACTTTGAGCGGACATATCTTCTAATCTTCTCTCCTAAAGCATGAAACATTCAGTTGCGGAGTGCTTTAATAAATCTCTTTCAAATCTACCACATATCTGATAAACTGAATACAGGGGATGTCGTATCCAAAAAAAGCCTCCATTTAACTAGGCTCTCAAACAACCTACATACAAAGCACACAAACATTAAATGGTAGTTAGCTCATTTCCTTAAACTATTATCTACTTGTATACAAAAATTTAGAATAAATCTGTTTAAACGATTTCTCTATATAAATGAAACAACGCCACATGCACTTACCACCCAAATCTGGAAACGGTCGTCCAACAACTTAAGCTACTCTGCAGTGTCATCAGCTTCTGCTCAACATTTCACAGATGGGGAGTGTTTCTTAACGGCAACCATTGACAGTTTCCTGTGTGGGCTACACTTGCAGTATTTATCACCAACAATTCATGGTGCTTCCCCTATTGAATCAAGCTTAAATCTCCTTATACGCTAAACAAGAAAGGTAACGTATTATTGTACTTGATGAGGTTTTTCATAATATCAGTATGCAATAATCTATGGACAACAAGGACATAATGTCACCTTGGAAAAACATTTATTTAACAGTTGAACTGCATCGGCACATTTTGTCAGAATCAAGCAAAGTAGAAGAAACAAGCTGCAAAATTAAACATACAGTAGGTAAAATACAGAATTACAGAGGATGTTTTAGGGATAAGCCCACACATAACAGCACCCATATTTACAACCTTTGTTGAGAGTCGGCTTTCTTTCACTAGTATAAAGTACATTCCCTCTACTCCATCTCATCGGGACCATTCAAAGAAATTCAGAGTCAACAGGAAAAACAAAAAAACAACAAAAAAAAAAACAAACAAAGCCAATAAAAGAAAAACCAAACAAACAAAAACAACATTGTACAAACTTTAATTCAACAGTTAAAAAACAAGGTGTCAATGTAAAACTAAACCCAGAACATGCATTTATTTTAAGTGACCAATTAGAACGCAAAAACCAAAACAAAACGACTGTAAAATCTGAATTTGCCATCTTTTAACAGACTACACAATTTGTAATTTGGCCAATCTTTGGCTGCCTTGAGCTAGCAAACTAGTAAAATCTAAAAAGAAAAACATGACTATAAAAATGTGGATTTTTGCAACCATGGCATGATCCTGCAGATGGACAATCCAAGATCTTCATTTCCTCTCAGTAGAGTGAGAACGACTGTAAAACAAGGCAATTGGTGAATAAATGAAAAAATATTCATAAAAACAAGAGTAGCGTAGTGGTATGATTAGATTAATATTTACCTCCTGGATCGTGAGAAGGATCTTGAGCGCTTATGGTTCTTCTCCCTGGAGAGAGAGCGATACCTGCGTTTGTCTCTGGAAAGAGACCTGGAGAGGAATCAAAAACAAATAATGTAATTTATCACAGACTAAAGTGTAGTTAAATAAAGATGGTCGGCTTTAAGATTACCTGCTGCGACTGCGGCTGAGGCTCCTCTTCCTTGGTGATCTATGATGTGCAGTGAAGTTACAAAAAAAACGAAGAAAAAAAAAAGAAAAAAAAAGAAAGAAAAATATATTAGGACAGAAAATGTAACACTTCCCATCACTAAAGAAACCTTTGGAATTTTGTTTTCTTGATCCCTAAAGAGACATGGGTTTCGTGGTTACACATACTTCCTTGTCTGTCAATAGAAGGATCACCTGGATCAAGGTCAACTAATTAAAGGAAATTTATTTCGGTGGGCATCTGCTTGTCACAGAGCCACATTTCAGAAGATAAATAAAATCAGGGCTCGACATTAAAACCTTTCTGTGTTACACCTATTTATTTATTTATTTGAAAAGGACTAAAAACTTAATCTGCTTGTGTCCTACAATAGTGCCTTAGGAGGCACACAGCCTGTGAAGCAATGTAAATTGTTTCTAATAGTGGAACTCTTTAGCAACAGGACAGACCGGTCGTTTTCGTTTTTACTTCGAAGAAAACTGGACGTGAAACAAAAACACAGGGCAGCATAAAAACTACTCAAGTTGGCTTAATGTCGAGCCATGAAAACGCACTCAGCAGTGTTCTGATCAACCAGTAAACTAAATTACTCTTTGCAAATAAAAGTCTGACGGTCAAGTTTCTTGACCTTTAGACTTTTGCAGCTGTGCAATGAAACTGCTCTAAATGACATAACTGACGAGGGAAAACTGTTAAGAAGCTCTGAAAGCTAGATTAAGCATCAAAACTACAAAGAGCAGGATAAAAGCAACTTACTATTTTGGGGGATTTGGACAAGATAGAAATGGCGCAAGGAAGCCAGACTGATGGTGAGGGAGGTCGAATTGCAGAGAGGATTTGCCACATGATGCAAATGTTGGAGATATGAAGTTGCTTGGTGGCTGGTAGGGGGTAGTTGTAGATTTTTCCTGCCTTTTTTGGGGGGTTGGGGGTGGGAAGGGATGTAAGCCAGGGGCTGTTCCCGTTGATACAGTAGATGTGCAGAATAGTAAGAGTAAAGACGCTGATTGGTTGATAATGTGGAGTGGACCACTGTCGATTGGGTAAAAGTTGGAGGAAGAAGAGGAGGATGCTGGGAACTGCATGCTCAGGAACCAAAAGGTTGGTGGAACCTGACGACTGGCGGTGCGCCTGGGTCATGTGACAACACCAGCCAAGCTGATTGGGGCTCGCTGGACAGCAGTCACATGATGCTGAAAGAGGACTAGTTGACTGACTCAGATGGTGAGAAGCGTGGTGGTGACTCTGCAACGGGGTTCAGTTTTATTAATAAATGGCAACTAAACTCAAAGAAAACAAAACTTACTTACACCTGAAGAAAGTACTTTTAAAAGTACGTATTCAAATGATTTATGGATGTCAACTGTGCCTCTTCAGATGTCCCCATACTGCAATATCGCTCTGGTAGAGCTTGTTTTTTTTTTTTGTTTTTTTAAACATAATTTTGTAAGAGTTCATAAACAGTCAAGTGCTCACAAAAGCTGCCATTTGATGTTACCTCTGATATGAAGCTGATAAAAGTGCAATTACAAAAAATGAAAAATACTCAATCCAACCTACGTGGAATCAGAGCCGTGTCCACAAATGATCCTATGGCAAAGCATTTGTAAAAGTCTCAACTCAGCACTAAAATCATTTCACAGACTCAAGTCTAAATGAAAACATAGGAAAGGAAGCTTGTCAAAGGATAACGCAGCCAGAATCACAGATTGCCTATTGATGAACACTGTATGGATGCTAATGATATTTATTATTTTACTAATGGGATCCAGAGCACTAAGGCAGTCAATAACTACATGATTGTGACCCAGAGATCAGAAACTTGACTGTTACTACGTATTTGGATTTGGTTTAGAGTTTGACAAAGCTTAAATGTGTTGGAGATCTGAGGATAGACTTTTAGTTTAGATAATATTATGGAAATGGCCATTTAGTGGATCTACACCTGTTCCAGCAAAAAATTAAAACAATTCATGTGTGTGGTTGATACATGTATCATTTAACAATCACTGCAAATGAGACTGTACTAAAACCAGTAAAAATTAACTGTTCTGGAGGAAATGCATACCTGCGCCTGGCTGTTGGACTCCGTCGCCTCATATCATCCCGAGGGCGTCTATTCCAAGATGGAGGAGGGCCGCGGCTCCTGGAGCGCTTTTCTCCAGTGGATAACTCAACACGCACTCTACAGCCGCACATGGTTCTGAACAAAAGACGTCAAATTAGTGGAAGATTGCAAAAACATTGAGCAGTTCAAACCTGTATCGAGGAAATCCTTACCTCCCATCCAACTCTCTCACAGCATCAGATGCATCTCTGGGATCTTCAAACTCTACAAAAGCAAAACCTGGGGGGTTCCTGGCCACCCAAACGCTCCTTAAAGGGCCATAATACCCAAAAGCCCTTTCTAACTCTGTCTTATTTCCATTGTTTCCTAGATTCCCAACGTAAACCTTACAGTCGAGGGGACAGTCTCGATTAAAAGATGGATCTGAAAGGAAGACACAAAGGTAGACGTAGAAGAATATCTGATTAATAACCTGCTTTGACCAACAAGGATTTGTAAGTGAAATGTAAATCACTGGCCGCACTAATATGTGGTGACCTCAAGGGAAGCTGTACTCTTCTGGTGTTCAGATACTGTTTCCTCTAATTGCATTTCTCTCTCCATGTGCACATGAATATTTAAAAAGGAGACTCTAGTAAATTTAGTCTTAGGCACACTTAGCTCATTTTACAAGACGCACTAACAGAGCTTCCCAATGGAAGAAGTCCATCAGATATGTAACTGTTTGTATAACTGCAAACATAGGACACAGATGTCACAGTTAGATGACAAATTTAATCGGGGGAAGCATGAAGGTTTCAGTCATATATCCAGTCAGGAACAGTTGCAGGATATTAGCCAGCAACTTCACGGACATCGGTGAATTTTCTCATGTAGATAACTGCATAATGTCATATGTGATATCTATTCAAGTGCGTCACCACCGCCTTGCCCTCCATTGTTTGCATTTATGCTGCAGATACTCTTGTATTAGTCATGGAGGTTTTCTCACACTCGCCTTAGTGGAGGCGCCTACTAACTAAACTGATAACTAGACTGAAACTAATTCAACATCCATGTGGTTTACTAACATGGCTAACAATTTCCGTGCCATCTGAACTGAAGAAAAAAAATGCACAAGTAACTTGGAAATTAAAAGCTTATCATACCTCCCATTTTGAATATCTTCTTGGCAAGAGTCCTAGCTGGATGTGTCTGAAGAGACAGAAGTACAGTAGAAATGTATGTTAGTCATATACAAATATATATAGATATATATTCATATATGCAAATATATGCAAAATGGAAAGTCTTCCAACCACGTTAGGACCATTAAAATTAAGAAATGTTGATCTGATAACCACAAAACACAATCAATGACAACAGAATAAATGGAACTTCAATATACACTTGGTAAAACCAGATACCACCAAATAAATAATGTAGTCAACATGCTTCAGAACAATAAAATAATTTGAAATTCTGCAGAAAGTCTGAAATTCTGTGTGAACCTAAAGGTCATTTTGTGAATTCACTACTTTAAACCATTGTCAATTAGAAGACTCACTCCAACAAAAAAGGCTGCACCGCACAAAGACAATGCTCTTTAATTTATTTAAGAAGCTTTCTGTACCCGAACCTTTTTTATATGAAAAACATTTACACATTCATCTTTCATTCCGATGTCGGAAGATATGTGCATGTAATTTTGATGCAATTTAATGAATATACATATTTGCAATGCAAAATAATCTCGAAGGTATTTCACATTCCTCGTCTAAAATGCCTGGAGGTACTTTCAACATGGCTGTCTCTGCGACTTATTGTAGCAAAATTTCATTACACTCGAATCCGGTTTTTATTTTTCGACTTGAATGTACGCTGCACACCTCAATGCTAAAGCAACCTAAGGTGTTTGGGTTAAGTTAGCTTGAGCGTCAACAGCTTATAGGCAACCCCCCACATTAGGCTTCATTTTGACACTCTGTTTGTCTAAGATGAACATTTCTCTGTTCACTGGAGGCAGAGATGACTTTACTCTCACCTGGCTGCCAAACATTCTCGTGGCCATGTTACTCAACACCCACAAGCCTTAACGCTGTGTTAGCCAGCACATCATGACACGGCTAGCAAGTTAAACGATTAAAAAGACAAATGACGGCAAAGCGTCGCGGTGACACGAAAGACACAAATAGGACAAAGCGGGTTAATATGTTGGAAAACTGTAACTCACCCGTCCTAGTAGCTACAGCTCGACAAAAATGTTAGCTGCAGATTTCACGCCGCTCTTTTCAACTGAACGGCTAGCTTGTTAGCCTATTAGCACAAGCAGCGGACCGGAAGAGGGAGCGACTCTCCTTCTTCTTCTCCTTCTTCTTCGTGTCTATTGGCAGACAGCAAAACGACCTTAAATATGTACTGCCACCTACTGTTCAACACCATAAACATACCCACACGCTCCGTCAAAACAAAAGTGATAAACTGTGTTAAATATACAGTGTGTACTGAGCATGAGCAGGAGACGCACGCATTTCAATAAATTTCTCACGCTGAGAAGTGATAAAAGTGGGGGCACAGTAACTGTATATAAAGAGATTGGTAATTTGTGAATGGATAAGGTGAAGGCAGACTGCTCAAAAACGAAAGCAAAACAAACAAACAAAACTCACTCCAAGCTAAATTAAAAACTTGAGTCCTGATAATGACAGTATCTGATATTTGTTCTTGAAGAGGATACACCTTCCCAGTGCTTTGTGTTGTGGTGCTAAACCAAAATCATATATATCAATTCATTGTCCACTTGTGGTAGCATACACCAATCTTGTAGACAAAACATACTCTGATGAAGGCCACCAGGTCAAAACGTGTGTGCTGCCTCCTTACAAGTGGACATTGAACTGAATGAGAATATACCACTTTATATTAATGAAATGAAGAAAAATGACAATGTGTTGGCATGTTAGCATGGTATGGCCATGCACTGTGATTTCTGACCTTTGACTGAATTTCTGCCTTTACACTGCTTACTTCCATTTCAAACCTTGTGTGTGTGCAACACAGAGGTTAAGATTTTCTTAACATCTGGTCTCCTTCATGTGACCTTCCGGCCTTGTGCATGATCTTTTTCAAATATTTCTGAAATACAAGATTCCCCCTGTGGAACGACAAAGGTCTTTTCATCATACTCTCTTCCTCCATGTCAAGCTAATGTCAGTGGCAACGTGCCCGTATTACTGCAATATATCAGGCCAAGCTTCCTCATGCAAAACAAATTTGCTTAGTGGAAATGCAGACATAACAGAGGACCAACAGGAAGAAAAATATGTTTACAGCGCAAATATTGAGGGATCAAATTATATTTCTGAATGAACACAGGTCACTTTTATCTTTAAGAAACATCTGACTAAATTTCTCTTTTTTCCAAATATGCGAATGTGAGTGATTTTACTCAAATATTTGTGTAAAGGGCAGTTTTGGGGTACTTGAACTTCAAAGATGTTTTTTTGCCAAACACTGATGCAACTTTATTTCTGTTGCGTCATACGTGGTTGAAGCGGAGGTGAAAATAATTTAGAATAGATTCAATAACATCGCTACATCATTCATTGTTACAAGGCCAATATCCTCACACAAAGGAATTTCTTTAAATCTCACTTTGGCCTTGTGATAAGGATAAGGAGACTTTTTTCTTTTTTCAGAATTATCTCCTATCTACAACTCAAGATTGTTCATTTCAGCCTTGCAGTCTTGCAGCTGTTACTGATTATTGTTTATATTATTGTTGTATTTTTTCAGGTTGAACTTGAATCGTATATAGGGATTAAGGGGATTAGAAATGTGAATAAGAAGTCTATTGCCTAATAACGATCTCGACAAATGTCATGGTGCATCTAATGCATTAACAAATGTCACGTTAGCTGTGCTTCGTGCTGTTTCATGAAAAACACAAATTTATACCCACTTGGTTTGACCTTAAAAAGATAAACCAGAGAAGAACAGCTGCATGCCATTTAGCAATTGCATAGGAACACAAGTAAATCAACAGACACGGTTATTGCTCAACAGGAGAAAACACCACAAACGACCCTTTGAAAGAGTGCAGGTGGGCGGGCAAACGCTGTATGTACACTTCCCGTATATAGACGAGAAGCAGTGCCGAACATGGGAAGAGGTGTGAAAGAAGTCTTTGTACGTTCCTGGTCACAGACACAAACTGTCACTCCTCACAGCACAAAATGAAACAAGACACAAAGGAAGATTCTCAGTTTGTTTAGTCTTTATTTGTTCCATGCTGAAAGCAGACATTTGCACACACGATTGCTGTCTCGAGTTAATTATCTTTCACCTCTTAATTGCCCAGTTATGTTACTATAATAGCCCTTATTATAATCTGTAATCAAATCAGTCGAATAATAGACTGATCAACCTCAGAGTTACCCTATGAAGAAGAGAGTTGATTCACCAAGGTTTGTTTTGTTGACAGTGATAACAGTAATTACAATTAATTACAAAATCAACCATTTTTACTTGGTCTGACATTTGTTTTCTTTCGTCTGACTTCATTAAAAGCGAATATCTGGACGGTTTGTAGTGGTGACGCTCTAAATGGCCACAAAATGTTCTTGATGAAGGTGACATAATGTGAAAAAAGGACCATAAACCATTGTTACTGCACCAAATAAGTCATGTGGTCACGGACATAGCGGGAACACATTAAGCCAGCTGTCATTTCATTAGGTACACATACCTATTAGGTACACTGTGATCCAACAGTTCTGCAGTAAATCATCAAATGGTTTAGAGAAGTGCTGACCGCTGTGACGCGGGAGCTAAAAAGAATCTAAAGCAAAAAAATTTTATCTTTACTATTTTGGGAAGGTCGTCAAACTGATAAATCATTTTTAAAGCATGTTATTTGGACACAGTGTCTCCACAGCTCAAAACAAAGCATTGCGTTCCTTCTTCTACTTTTTTTTCAAATTAAATAATGCATTTAAAAAGATACAGCGATTTCTTTAGGACATAGATATAAGCTGACAAAACCCAAAACCATCAAAACAAAAGTAGTCTTTCACTGTTTTTAATCTAACTGTGAGGCCTTCATGCATGAGAGGAATCCAGTGCTGAGGCACAAGGCAACACAACTCCCACACAAGTGTGTGGAGGAAATATTCACAGAAAAGCACCTTAAATGTGAATCTCAAATAAGGCGGGACTTCAAAATCGTATTTACATATTCGCCTATATATAAACTATTCTTTGCCAAAAATACTTTCTAAATAAATGTTTGTATGGACGACTCTGCTTGGTCAAGTGCTCTGTACAAAACTTTTTGCTCCACAAAATCTTTGCAACTTTAGGATGATTTACACAATGCAGTCTAATGCAGAGTTGCAGAGGTTTAAATAAGCATCACCCCAGAAAGCTGCAGTATCAGTATACACTATACACTATATGCTTACATGTAAGATCTTCTTCTTCTCCTGATTATCTAAATAACATGGTACCAAACCAACAACAAAAAAAAAAAATTCAAATGATAAACTGACCACCACCCTGTTATTTATCGCTCCACATTTTCCCTGTCATTTGTTTAGGGTCCTTGGCAGACAGAGCAGTAAAGTACTCTTGCTTCAGGGGGCAAAAGTTCAGGGATAAAAGGGATCACTCAGGAGATTACTCCCATGTACGTAACACGGATACCTAGAACACAAACAAAGAGCATTATGTCGCCCAGCTTTATTTTAGTCACACTTCTCCTTCAACCCCACTGTTTGCCTTTTATGTGACGGAACGAAGCCTTGAGCTCACTTTCTTTACACACACCCTCCCGCTGCCATAGGATTTTCCTTGTTGCTGTTTAAATGAAACATCTTTTTTTTTTTTTTTTTTTTCTTTCATGCATCCACTCAGGGCAGTGTTTTTCAATCAGATTAGTACAGCACATTCTGTTCTGTTTCACTTCCTGATGACTGTGCAGCCTGTATCCCTGAATGAACTCACCCGCGTGCTTCTGGTTACACCAAGACACTCGCTCAGACAGACGTATTCTTGCGACTGCCTGTCAGATTTTACTCCTTCAGACGACATTTAGTAAATGTGTTGCGCTGTTATCAAGGACACCCACATACTGTTTAATGGTTTATTCTAACAAAGTGCACAATTTATTATAATTTTTTTTTTTACAATACAAAAAGTCAGCCAGCACATGAGCAGCATTAAAAATCCCTAAAAAGTGCTAAAAATAAATGATGTGTGTGTCTTATAAATACACTCAATATGCTTATAATGAAAGAGACACAAACAGCTAATTTTGTTGTTTACATTTACTACCAGGCTGAGGCTTTTGCCAGAACAGAAACAAGATGTTCATTATGTTCCAGGAAGAAAAACAACATCTCAAGCCATGTGTCACTATAGAAATCTATTCATGCATCTCAGCTCAGGTCAACTAAGTTCATTTCAACCCTGGCTTAAGTACTATGAAGCATGAGGAAGTGCCAACAAGCTACCAGCACAGTTCAAGAGTTTAGGTAAAATAGAGAAATCTCTGCCCTCACGATATTTAACTGTCTTGACATATATATCTATGTCTCTCTCTATATATATTATTCATATCTATATATATGTATATACAGTATATATAGATAAATAGATAGATGTAGATATTTATGTTTATATACTTTGATGTATTATTTCTATGTGTATATTTTTCAGTAGATTCAGGTGGGTGGTGATGCATGATGAGGCAATGTTTTTAGACCTTTTCTTTTCTTTTTTTTTTTTTTTTGACGTGTTTTGCTCTAAAACAAGAATGTGCGAAACCTACTTTCTTCCGATAACCAGATGCTCAGAGTATTACTCAGCCGGTCGACAACACACCCCTGTGGGTTTGCAGAATCAGGTTCACTTGCGTTATGTCACCTTTACAATAAACAGGATCATCATGTTCCCTTCAATAGCTGCCTGCCGTCTGCTAGCAGTGTGGTCAGACAGTGTCCTCCCCGCCACTGATTGTGGGCTTCACCCATCGGAGGCCTGCAATGAAGTGTTCGAACGCCTTAGTTTAAGCTTTTTAAAGCATAGGCTGAGGTTTTTGTCCCTGGGTGACATGAGCTTATTGACGCAGATGCACTTAGACCAATATCCCTTGTCATCTTTTAAAGGTTTATTCGGTTTTAAGCCGAAACAAGAAGCACGCCACATTTCAAACGTCGTGCACCAACGGGGTACCAGTATCCTCAGACCACAAAAAGCACAAGAGCAAAGCCGTAAAACTCTTTTATGGCAGTTATGGGAATTTCGGCTGCTCTCACGCGCCTCAGATGTAAAATTCTGGCTTCAGTTAACATGTGAGTTCATCAGAGAGTTTCCAAATCATTTTTAAACACGATGATTCTATATGCAGCCATGATTCAAACACAGCACAGCACATAAAAAAACAGATAAATGTCATAATAACAGCGCTTACTGAAAACAAGAGTTCATCAATATGAAGATGAATTTGGGTGCTGTGAGTTAAAAGCCTCACAGAGCCTCACCTCCCAGGCTACGCAAAGTCTCTATCTACATAAAAAGAACTTGTGGGATTCCTTTGTACTGTAGGTGAAATAATATCAGAGTATATCACTTATGTGCAGCAGACCCTGACAGCTGTTACAAGTTTGACATAAATTAGCTTTGTTTTCTGCATATCATCTACTACTTGTACTGAGCATAAACACTGATGTTAATCTTTGAGGTTTCGCAGCACACGGTTAAAAGTGTCCAAATGAAACTGTGTCTGCTCTGTGTCTCGCTGTGTGTGTCCAGTAAGCTGTTCAGTTTAGAGGCTGTGGTTCTCGATCATTTCCGTTACATTTCAGGTTAAATTTATCGTACTGCACAGTGTTTCCCTGATTATTGTAATCTTGTCCAGAATAATATTTGACTTCCAAAGCGTGTGCTCTTAAAGTCTGATCTTCTCAGCCCCCCCTCACAGAGAGGAGTTGTACTTTTAGAACTTTGCGCTTCAGTGTTAGGTCTGATACTTTTGACACATGCAACAGCTGATACATAAAGCAACTGAACATATACTCACGTTACAGTTTTGAGAGATGAGTGCCTACTTCTCTTTTTGCCCCAACAACACAAAAAACTTGAAGTGTTTTTTTTTTGTTGTTGTTATCTTTGATGAAATTCTTTAAAATAGAAGCCCTGCATCACAGCCAATCATTTTACTTTTTTAGTGTTCTTAAATACTGTAGCATCTCCAATGCTGCCCTTGTGTGTTAGGTGGCAGCAAACATATTTAAGTTAAAGTAGGCCACAGTTTTTCACTCGCCAAAACAATAGGTGCACTAGTGAACACATTGTAATAATAACAGTCCTGCACTGAATTCACCTCTGTGACTGTTCAGATCGTGTAGGAAGGGTGTAAGAACGGTGGCACCGCTATGATGTAGCTTGTGGTGCTGTCAAACTGCTCGGAATTACACATTAAAAAGGTGTTTCTGGTATTTAGTCTAACCCACTGACTAAAATGTCAGAATAATGGAAAAATGTGTCAGCACACTTCAAAAAAGTACAATTCAATATTCGTGCAGGGCTGCTTCATTAGACTCCATTTGCTTTCACTAGTGTACCTAATGAACTGACAAGTGAGCATAGGTTTCAGTGAAGTGTAGCAGAGCTATTCCATTTGCATGTCAATGTTTGAGTTGCAGAAGAAGAAATGGTCAGATGTATTCCCCACCTGGCCTAGATTTATTGCTTATCATTTAACACTAACAGGGAATGCTCCCCGTCACAGTGAGTACTTCTGCTTCTCGCGAGTATTTTAATAGACTATTAACTCTCAACAAGTTTTCTTAAACTGGTCACTGGTTATACCAGAGGGAGGGCGTAGCTGACATAGTGCCTACGAAACATAGGTGTTATTTTTAATACTTTCTTGGCATTTTATGATTTGACTTGCAAAGCAAGAGCTCATAAAGCATAAAGCATAAACGGAGAGAGAATCACATGTTTTACACCCACCACCTGAGCTGGGGTCACCAGACACCCTGGCACTGTAAGTACTTAAATATTTATTTGCACTTCAATCATGGCAAAGGGGAAGAAATTTAATTAGCACAACTAAACGGGAAAGTATCTTAACTGACACTACATCTGACTTACAAAATAAGAGCTCTGAAAACACTAAATACATATATTTGATTAAAACAAATACAGTAAAAAAGAGTTAATTTTAGATAATATTAACCACCCTTCCAGGTTTTTAGCAGACTACTGGCTTCACCACTGTAAACACGGCAGTAATGTAAACGCTGGTTGTTCTGGTGGGGAGTGAAAAAAAAGTAAAAAAAAAAACAGTAAATAAACAATAAAGTAAAATTACCACAAGCCATCACTAAAAATAGCTGTCCAAAACGCGTACCGAGAAACAGCCAAAAGCGTTACAGTAACTGTATACGTATAACCTAAAATTATACATATATATATATATATTAAAAAAAAAAAAAATCCGGTAAACAAAGATAAAAGGCGGGGTTTTTACCGTCCCTTACAGAAACAGTAATCCGTCTCACCGCGGGTCTTATCGGCCAGTGAGGTGTGCTTTTTTATTTCGGTGCTTACACATCCCCGTCTATGCACTGGCTATTACACAGCAGCGGCAGCAGCAGCAGTGTTGACGATATGTGTTGTCAGCTGAGCGGAGAGGACAGCCTGCTGCGGTACAGGCTGTTCCCGGCTTGGCTCGGCACGGAACGGGTTACAGGTCAGGGTGTCTATTGGAACACAGTGTTCTCATCAGCAGCGGCAGCGGTACGGCTACAGTACAGCCGGAACATTGTGTTACTTTGTGGCTGCTTTCCAAGACCTGCCCTTAATTTTACACTAAACGCCCTCCCACAACTACTCCACTCGTCTCTACCCCCCCCCCTCCTCCGTCCCTCCCTCCCTCTCTCTGTTTTTCTCAGTGTCTCTCTGCCTCTCTATCTCCCCAGTGTCATTTTGAAGTCTGAGCGCCATGTGGCTACTACACCGGCATCCTTAGGCGGAGAAAGAAGGGAGGAAAAAAAAAAAAAAAACGCACGCACAAGAAAAAAGACTAAACAGCCGCATGTGCTGAACATTTGGTACACTGGATGTGACATGAATTAGGAGGATCCATACAGACGGAGCGAAAAAGAAACATCTACGGAGTGAGATTAAAGCGGATCGGGGGAAGAAATTCTCCCAAGCGGACCACAAGGAATACATGTAAGTCTTTTTCATTTTAAAAGCCTTTCTCATTCTGCCGCTGAAAGTCTAAAATTATGGGAGAAGCCGTGCTTTTTATTTATTTAGGATGGGTGTTGAATTTGCCACACATGTTGCGACGGGGTATTTGAGGTAATAGTCCTGGAAAATAGTGGATGATGATAGGACCGGGTTTAAAGGTGTGAGTGCGTGAATGTGGCTCTTGGCTGTGGGTCCCAGTGGAGGTGGATGAGGACAGCAGTGTACACCCAGAATCCCCGAAGGCTTAGGTGTATTCCCATGAATTACAGGTTGTTGAACTGTTTCTGAGAATTATGACATTTGCTCTAGTTCACTGTGTGCTCATTCATTTTGTTGGGCCTACATTGCAGGACGTGATGGTATTCAGCCTCTTCATAAAACTTGAAATATAAAGGACATTACCATACATTTAGATCTGGATGAGGTCGCCTTTTGAAATGGACACGTCCCAGAGATGAATCACACCACCTCAGGGAGATATTTAATGAAGACAAATATCTTCTCCTCCATAAACACTGCCGGCTCTATAATTAAAGGATGCCAATTGTATTTATTGTTGTCTTATATCTGGAAAAACCTGTAACATTTCACTTTAGTTTCACATTAAAAGTACTTCAAACACTAATCTTTGCCACAGTAGCAGCATTTCCACAAACAGATGTTCATAAAAGCAACTTTACGAGCTTTTCCCTGCATCATTTTAACAACTCATGATGCACCCATCTGGCTGAACAAAAAAAAAAGAAAAAGAAAAAAGAAAGAGACAAAAAACAGACTCCCTCATGTAAGACAATGCCGTGTTTCAGCATATAGGTTTGCCATGCACAGTGTGTACTCACATGTTCACATATGAATCAGCAGCAGAGTACGGATGTGAGACAGAATGTACAGATACACTGTGTGCGTCTGTGGATGTGGTCTTTGCCTCATTGTGTCCTGTCCTGCATTCCTCTGCAGGGTATCTGAGTTTAGGTACATGCAGTCAACATGCCATCTTATCTATGTCGTAACTGTTTGCACCCTGTTTCCATTTTCAGTGTTTGGTGCAAGCACATTTGTCATACTGGAAAAGCTAAAAAAAGAAAAGGTGGGTTGAGTAACTTTTGCTTTTGTGAAATTATTAATGCTGGTAAATCATAACAGTGTTGCTCCAAAAGAGTGACAGTTTGACTGATTGAAATCAGGTCACTTTTGTCTAAAAACAAAAAAACAAGCTTGGTCGTACGTGAGGGGGTCTCCGATTGGTGAACACCGTCAGGCTTTGGCAGTGGGGAACCGTGAATAGAAGGAACATTGTGTTCAGACACACACACTCTCTCTCTCTCTGACACACACGACACACACACAAGTTACATCTAAAATGAAATTTAAAATACCCAGGACGAGGTGTTTCTTCTGAGCCATGGACATTGTGTGCTGCTCTTGTGTTGAGGAGTCCGGCAGTCATCACTAATCATTGAGAGTGGCACAGAGCTAAAGAAGCAGAACAAACTGTCCAGATGTCATTCACACAGACCTTTGAGGGTTGAGGGACATGGGAGACGTCATTGTCCTCGCAAGGTCTCATCCAGATCAGGTCCTTAATCAATATTCAGAACACTTGATTCGTTGCATGTTGACTCAGACCGAGCGCCGTTACTAAGTGTTTATCTTTACAGTCTCTTTAAGAACCCGGTTGCCAAAGCAGAGCATCTTTTTATTTCGGGATGTTCTCAGCGGCAGACGGGGCAACTGATGGAAAAACCCAGAAAGCTGATGCAAGGAATCGGAGCTGCTGTTCCTCTCTGTTACTAAAACAACCTGCCCCTGAGCAAAGTTCATAGCCTCAAATCATCTCTGTGGTCAAGACTGCTGTCTGATCAGTGCTTTGCAAAACCTACCCTGTCTCTCACATTAGCTATTCCCCATGGAAGCTACAGTAAACATGACTTAAATTAAAATTAATGCACCACAGCAACAGTCCGTCGAGACTTCTGTACCTAAACCTGGGTGAGAATTAAGGTATGACGTGGTAAAATGTATGCCTGCATCACCAGTACGATAACGTCTTATCACTACATATACAGCTCCTCTTACAAACACAGACCACACAAACCACTTTTTAGTTTTTTTGTATGAGAATACAACTTCCAAACTTCCATTCAAGATTCAACCACTCGTACTGCGTATGGTTGTGCATGTGACGACTTTGAATTAGTATTTATTTTACATTTGTTGGCCAGTGTGAAAAAACACAAATCTCGTCCATGTCCAAAAAGTGTGCAGTGATATCTCCTTCACAAAAGACACACTGTATGTTTAGAAAGGATATGGGCTAAATATGGGCCCTTTTAGCTCATAAAATTTCACATCTAAAATTATATATGTAAAAAAAAAAAAAAAAGTTTTTAAAAGCAGGTTACAGTGTGGTAACATTTTGAAAATCAAACAAACAAAACCCTAGAACTGGTTGGTCTGACCAACTCAAAGTGTTTCACCATAAAAGTTTCAATTTCAGATGTTATTTCACAATTCCAAAAATGACAACCGTGGAAATATCCGGACACGGTGCACAACAGCTGTGATCTCATACTACGCCAGCCACTTCTCAGCTGCTCCATGTGATAGTAATCTCCAAACATTGTTTGCCAACATCCTCAACATAGCTAAGTAACTTTTTCATTGTCTTAACACAGTATCACCATTATTGCCAGAGTGGTCCTTTGTAATGGGGTCAGAAACACGTAGCTTGACAACGGTTCTGCTGTGATGAGAGAGGCAACATTCAGCAGCTGTAACACCAACATGTCATTACAGTTTTATTGTTCTGGCAAAGTTGCTGCAGAAATTCTTTATACCACATGGAGGCGTGAGACGTTGGCAGGAAATGTTTTCCGTCTATAAATCTATCTGTCTGTCACGCTGGATATTGAAAGTTTTTGGTACAAAGACGTTTCCTTAACGTCAAGCGTCAAATACCTTGCAGACTTGTTATTTATTACCAATGATTTCCGATTTGTCATCTGGCCATGTTTTCATGCATGCATGTATGTGCAGTTGCTTTTGTATAGACAGCATTTTATACTCAAGAACGCTGGTGTACTTTGTTAAGAAACAAATTCGTAAAAAAAAAAAAAAAAAAAGTGAAGTATCTAAAAAATTACTTATAAAACAGTAAAATATATAAACTAAACTATTGTTTAAGTATTCTCACCGAGCTTGTAATAACTTGCTGCCACAAGTATCTACTAGTAAAATTCATAAATGACTTAAGACTGAGTATCAAATGCCAGTACAGTTTTGATAGAGAGACCAAAAATAGCTTGAAGCACCAATTACCAGAGGTTTAGATAACTTTTGTTTACACAATTTTGTTTAATTACTCTTAAAAATTGGCACTTGAAATCTTTTATTAGTGTATGTGTGGTGTGGATATATAAATTGGTCCAAATGTGTAAATGGATTGGTGTTGAACCTGTGTGCTAAAGCTGTGTTTGTATGTGGATCAAGTACTGAAAAGCTGGAATCACACACCTTTGCAGGCCATTCAGGCAGCACATCTCCGCTGTGGGTCAAGTAAAGAATTACCTTATTATTTTATCTCATCACAACCTTCAAAGTTTATTTTCTCCGACCAGAACAGTCAAACAATTTGAAGTAAAGCTGAATACTTGATTGTGATACAGCCTGACAGATCTAGAAAAGATGCCATTTGAACCATATCCTTCGATAACCAGAGAAAACCCAAACAGCCTCATATTCAGATCGCATACTCTATCAGTGTATGACCTCAGAGTCTCGATCAAATTCAAGATTTTCACCTGTCTCATTATGAAGACTTAGAGAGATAGCGCGACTCTGTTTGTGATGGCGCAGCTTTATCAGTTTATCAGTGTGTGAGTGTGGTCAAGCCCACGCTTTCCTAGTACGTATGAGCTGTCTGATTAGAAAAGGAACAGCGAGGACATCTGAAATGTTTACTTTTTGTCTTCATCAAGTGTCCTGGTGTCATTTATGGATTCTTAGAGAGCAGAAAGGGGCGTAAAGTAACAGTCTTGAACATATTGTACCTCCAAGAGTACAGCTCGTGTTACAAAATAAAACGAGTGAAGTAATCCACGTGCTGCTGCCTTTAACATGGATTTACAGTTATGTAATTGCTTCATCTGTGGAGCGATCACACAAGGTGTGGTGCAGTTGAGTTCGTCAAACAATGTCAATGTGGCTTTTCCAGAAAAACTGTAGATTTCCAATCTGGGACTCCGATTTAGGACACATGTCCTTAAATAGCTGCACATTAGATAATGTGGAGGAAAAAGTGAAATTTACTGGGTGGGTTGTGAGAGTCTTTTTTTGTTTTGTTTTGTTTTTTGTTTAGTTTTTTTACCACCCAAGAGTGTGATTTTTCTAGCCCTTCCCCACAGACTGGATTTATCTAATCATTTGTGTCATTTTGCCTGTTTTAAATTGAAAACACAAGACATAGGACATTCACGGTGTTTAGATTGCTAACATGCAGACTCTGGTCTTTATGTCTTTTGCAGTGTTACTGTGTGATGCCCACACGCAGAAATGACCACTGATCAAGATTTACCTATGGATGGCCAGTCAGCCACAGCAGTGTTTGTTGCAAAGGGCATTGACGTAACGCCCAGCAAAGACCAAGGAGTCATCAAGGTATTTATTGTCATTGCTCCAAATGTCAACATTTTAGGCATGAGCAGGACACATTGTTCCACCCTGCAGCTGCTCAGCCTTTAATTTTCTTTGTCAAATGATGAAAGGTGTCTTACTTAATGTGGAAATTTGTCTTTCTGCATACAGGTTGTGAAGCGTCAAGGGCTAGATGGAGAACGCCCAATGATTGGGGACAGAGTGACGGTCCACTACACTGGGAAACTGCTCACTGGGAAGAAATTTGACTGTAGTCGAGAACGCAAAGAACCTTTTTGCTTCAATGTGGGCAAAGGTAGATGACTTTCTTCATATCTGTCAAACACGATGGTGCTTTAGTGTTGTTTCTCCCTTAAAGAAATAGTTAAAGATTAAAATGAAATTGATCCACTAAGAAGTCTGTTGATGTGGTGGGAATTTAGGAATACGAGTGAAAACAGATGTAAATAACAGAAACTGTTGAGAAATGAGGCGACACACTTAAAAATCCTTTTCTGTGTACGTTGCTGCCTTGTGGCGTGTGCTGTGTGGCTGCATAAACACAGTGGTGGGCCGTCCATTTCCCACCTAGGCGTTCAATGACTTCTAACCTTATTCAAAACACCCCATAAAACGATCAGTTTGACGCTGCTGCTGTAGAAGCAGTGGAGAGTTGAGCAACATACATAGCATACACATACATAGGCATAAGACAGGACGTTGCATCATTGATGCGTATCTTATATGAATGCCCTTACTTAGGCCCAATGTTCTCACTGAGAACAATCCAGTAAGTCTCCTCTTACTCATTCAGTGTGTTTACATGCACAGCTTAATCGAGCTATGCGTCAAAATTTGACTTTCTGGCTACAGTCCTTGTCCCAGTTTACATGCAGCGGAGAAAATCGAACAATGACGGGAACATGTCCTCCTCCTCCACACTAGGTGGTGATATATGTCTTTTCAGTGGGTTAATGCCACTTTAATATGGTCTGCTTTCCGGTTGACCTGTTACGTCATATAATAAACAAGGGTCGTTGATGCGGCAGACCGGCATTTCAAACAACAACCATAGGGACAACGGTACATTTTTTAAATCTCATACGTAATGTTCGCGCTACTTATGGTGCAGGTAAGATATGCGCTATCCCTCAGACAGTTCTTCTACCGGCTCTGTTTACCGTCTTCTTCTGCGATCGGCTTTCTTCGATGTTTTTGTTCCAGGGTCACACTCCAGTGTGCGGGTGTGGAGCATGCACACATGCGTTATCCGATTGTAGTCCGATTAAGGCGTATACATGACGGAGAAAACCGAATTCCAATCGCATTATCTGGGTGTCTTAATCGGATAAAGAGAACTCCGATTTTAATCGGAGTAACGCGTTTACACTTACATCGTCCAGCTAGAGTTCAATTAAGGCGATAATTAGTTTTTTTCACATGCACGTAAACGCACTGACTGTAGTGAATCACATGCGTCAAATCCAGCTAAAGCTTAAATCATACAAAAAAAATAAAATAAAATAAAATATAATTAATTTTACTCAACAGTACTTAAAAAACTGTTTAGACTTCTCATTGGAGCCTGTCAAGCAAGGGAAGTTTTCCTGGTTGGGTCAGGCTAGCTAGCTCCGTGACTGGGCAGCCTTTCCACGCAATGTCCAGCTTTTCCTTCAAAGTCTGCTGTGAAAATGGCTTTCTGAGAGGGTCTCCAACCCAATCAATAGTGTCTCCTCCTTTGCCATCGTGTGTTCAAAACATAGCTTTGAAAACATTAACAGGGACAATTTGATTGTGCAGCTCGTAACAAACGAACATGAACCACTAGTTTGGCTTAAACAGAGCAGCTCTCTAAACCTCCAATCAGAGGATGCGAAAACACTGACACTAATGTAGGCCACAGAGAAGGCCTAAGAATACGAACTTGAAATGAGATTAGTTAAAGGAACAGCGACACGATATAATGTATTTCAACCTTTAGCCACCTGTAGTTTTAATTGAGAAGGCCCAGGCAAAAAAATTACATTGGCAGAATTTCCACGGCTGAGAGACAGACAAGATTAAAATTGGGAATAAAATTTTAAAATGTAAGTCTGTGATTTTAATCAAGTTTAGGCACAAACATACCTGATGTACACAAAGTGCATCAGTTTAACGAGTTTACCAGCAGGTAATTTAATGAGTGAGCAGGAAATGCATTCCTGTTGGGAATATCAACATTTATAAAGTTATGATGGACACTAACTTTCCATCCACCTCTGCCATTTCTGCAAACAGAAATTGTGAGCTTTGGAACTTTACGAATATTTCCACTTACAAGATTGTGAATACCACAAGAGGGGTTCGCATGGTCTCTTTTTGCGAACCTGATATGGACTTTTCCCGAGAGACTAGTAAAAGGCTCCAAATTAATTCATCCCAAGGGGAGAAGTGAACGTGAGCACAGATTATGAACAATTCTTTTGCCCCATACGTAACAAAACTAATAACTGAACCCATTTTTCACAAGCCACATATCTTCTGAACATGGGAACTGCATTTTTCAGACAGACAGGTGATAAGAAAATATTTTTTGTCCAAGACCTGTCTTTCAATCGACAGCACACTTGTAAGATCTGGCACTTGGAAATGTTTTCCAAAAGTAGTTTGCATATTTCAAACATATTCAGATTAACAGGCTTTATTTCCTGTATGTTTTCTGTTTATCTGATTCAAAAGCAGACAGTCCAGTGTCTAGTATAGTTAGCGGAACCATGTTATTTTGCCTTGTGTCAACAAGTGCTTGCAAATTCCCTTGAAAGCTAATTTTCATAATGCTAAACATCGTTGTTGTGTAAATGCTAAAAAAAGAAAATGCAAATGTGTCTCACTATTTCTTAAAACAACTTCTGAGGAGACAGGAAGTGTGTACCATTTCATACTTTTATCTTGTAATGCTGCGTTAGCACTTCTTTGGAAATAGCTTTGCTCTGTACAGTGAATACACCTGTCAAACCTGTGAAACTGACTTATTAACATGTTACGCAAAGCCAAGGCATTGTCTCCCATTTAAACTAACATTTCTATGAACTGAATGCACACTAATCAGTGAGGTTTAGAGATGTAGGTAGGTTTTGTCCCATCTAATTCTCTGCAAGAAAGGGATTAAAAGAAATGTCTTTACCAAAATTAATTAATTACTCCTTTAAATTCTCATAAATTCATCAGTACCGTAGACATTTTTATGACCCCACAACATCTCCACTCATTTAAAAAAAAAAAAAAAATTTTAATTGCTTTTTCCACTCACAGGACAAGTCCTTAAGGCCTGGGATATCGGCGTGTTGTCCATGCGACAAGGAGAGGTGTGCACTTTCCTGTGTAAACCCGAGTATGCTTATGGAATCGCTGGAAATCCCAACAAAATTCCTTCCAACTCCTTGGTAGTGTTTGAGGTAAGTTGGAACCTCCGTTTATGTCTGGCATTGATTCGGCATGACACGGGGAGTGCTGATAATTTAAGAGCATGTCTCGTGTCACAGCAGATGGAGTTCATAAAATTAACCGGTTTGTCTATTTTAATCCACCTACTGTCACCCAACCTGCGTAGTCCAATCGCCCCACTAGCTTGTCGGTTCCCTCTGCCCTCTATAATCAATGATAATTACAATTGTAAAAACTTCTGGGAAAAAATCTAAAAGGATTTAGCGAACTGCACCGCTCTACTAATGACTTCCCTTAAACACTGTTCATGCAATTGTATATTTCAGCCCTCCATTTCAAACCTTCGGTCATTGACTCAACACTGTACATTGCTAGAAAAAGTCTAAATTTGTCAGATGTTAAGAAGTTCCTTATAAGAGTCTGGGTTTGAATATTCATTTAGTGTCCATATCAAATAACTTAAATAAAGTACTGCACCAGATTTCCTTTATACATGTCCAGACATAATAAACAGACTATATTTAATGTGTCTGTATTTATTATATCATTCTAGGGGGAAATAATAATATAACTGATAAAACTGAAATTTAGTTGAATCATAGTTGATAGGCATGTATTGATCTTAGATGGCTGGTTGGTCTCCAGTGCTCATTGTTATTTCTTCATTTATTTGTTTGTGGTTATTTTTCCTCCCACGTCTGCTGTGAACACCACATACCAAGATCTGCAGAGCTGTAATATTACATCAGTGTTTGTGAAGAACAACGATTGATTTAATGTTTAACTCCAACAGATGGAGCTGCTTAATTTTGAAGGAGAGATACTTACAGACGACGGTGGCATCGTGAGAAGAATAAAGGTCAAAGGAGACGGTTACACCAATCCCAACGATGGAGCATGTGTTGACGGTAACAGCGTGATACCTATCGTAGATAATTACTTATTAATGGGACAATTTTCCAGCACATTAAACAGAGGTTAAAAAAAAATGTCATGGGTCCCACAGTGCATCTGGAGGGAAGCTGTGACGGCCGAGTGTTCGACTGCAGGGACGTCAGCTTTATAGTTGGTCAGGCTGAGGATAAAGGCATTCCTCTGGGGGTGGACCGAGCCATGGACATGATGCAGAAAGGAGAGTGCTGCGTACTTTACTTGAAACCAAAGTAAGTTACAAATAAATATTATAACGTGATCTGTTGTTTTCTCTCACAACAGTGAGTCATTCTCCACGTGCGGTTACATTGCACAGATGTCTCGCTTGTCAAGCCAAAGCTTTTTTACTTAATGTAGGATTCCTGTCAGATGAGTATTAGTCTCACTTTATAAATTTTCTTGCCCCAATTATTTTATCCTTGTGAGACATTAAGGACTCGGAGACAAGCTAGCGAAAGCATATGTGGAAATATCTGTATTTATAGCTCATAGCATTTTGCTCTCACGTGGCCATGCAGATGTTAATTTATTTTTTTATTCCCCTTTTTAATACAGCTTGATATTCATGTAATTTTTTTCTGAAGATTTTTTTAAAACCAAATTTGAACTTTTTTGTTTTTTATTTTAGATACATGCAGCATGCAAACGAAAGGTGGAGGAAAATAATTAAATAATTTACGGCCCCGACCACAAGATATTATTCCCTTAAATTAAAACATTGCAAAGCTAACTCTAATAGACAGAGCTACAGAGAAAACAAATGACACACACTGTACTGCTCTAACCGCATTGTGTAATTCACTCAATTAAAAATATTTACATCGTAAATTCAATAGACAGAATTATAGAGGCATTTTAAGTCAACAAATAGCACACAGTGTTCTGCTCAAATCAAATAACATCATCCTCTTAACCTTGGTCACACTGGCCCTCTGCACCATCCCCAAAAAACAAAACAAATTCATTCATAGCAGAAGTTCCTGGCAGAAAGTAGTCCACATTTACGTCAATGCATCCTTACGTTTGTTTTGTAAACCGCACTACAGGCTTCGCCTAGCGTGTCCAGAAGAACTGTTTAGTTAACATTACTGTGCGTTCACTGGCTGGTATGAACATGAGGTGTAACATGCAGCGGATTTTTACCAGCGGTTTTCAACTATGTCACAGATGAGGTTTTCCAGCCGTGTTACTGTATGTGTTGTATTAAATGTTAAATGGTCTGGGTTGACCCTTGACATGGTCTGTGCTATATAATTTTTTCTCTAGTATAACTGCTTTTTTTTTCTTTAACCCTTAGGTATGGCTTTGGAAGCGAAGGTAAACCAGAGTACAAAGTTGGACCAGACAAAGACATTGTATATGAAGTTACCCTCAAAGACTTTAAAAAGGTGAACACTAGTACCTTGTTTTCATAGTGTAACAAATAACCCCACAACTCTTTGTTTCATTAAATTAAATAGTAGTAATAATAATAAATAATTCCTCCTAAATAAGTGAAACATAGAAGACAATGTTAACTTCTGTTCTGTGATTTATGTTTTAACTAGGCTAAAGAATCCTGGGAAATGGACTTGAATGAAAAGCTTGATCTGGCTGTCACAGTGAAGGCTAAAGGGAATAGTTATTTTAAGGTACATTCAAATATCTGGTCTTCCCATTTGAACAAGTGATTCGTTTTTCTTCTCTACATCTTTCTGAGTTGTTGTCGTGTTCCTCTGTTAGGCAGGGCGGTACTCCCAGGCAGTCATCCAGTACCAGCGCATCATTTGCTGGCTAGAGATGGAGTGTGGTGTTGGGATGGAGCAGCAGCAGATGATACAAGAACATGTCACGACGGCCCACCTCAACTTGGCGTTGTGTTACTTGCGTTTAAAAGAATACTCTCAAGCCGTGGACAGCTGCAATAAGGTGCGCGACAGCGGGAACCCACCCCCCTCCTCGTCGATGTACCTACGATCCATCGCTGCAGCTGCTGGATGATCTTTCTACCTGCTACTTTAATATCTCAGTTAATGTGAGTTTATTTGTGTGTGTGTGTTTTTATTTAAGGTAATTGAGGTTGATGAGAGAAATGAGAAGGGTTTGTATCGCCGCGGGGAAGCCCGGTTTCTTCGCAACGAGTTCAACCTGGCCATGGCAGACTTTCTGCAAGTACTGCAAGTCAACCCCGTGAATCGAGCAGCCCGTGCTCAGATTTCCATTTGCCAGCGCAAGATTAAGGAACATCATGAACTGGACAAAAAGACCTACGCCAACATGTTCCAGAAATTTGCAGAACGGGACGCCAAGGTCTGTAAACTCACGATTCCTGGCTTAATAACTCACACTCACACTGATTTGTCAATGTGTTTTATCCTTTTTTCCATTTCATTGCTCTTCTTATGTTTTCTTTTTTGCTGTTATTTTCTTCTTTTCCTTTTCTTGTCGAAAATAACATATGAGTACAAAAAAGTCAGAAGACACAATTACATGAAACTAATGTAATTTGTGACACACACATGCACGCACACACGTGCACACGCACAGAGTAGTATTTCTGTCTTTGTGAGGACATGTTGACATTGACATAATACACTCTCCTCTCCCCTGCAATAACAGTCTCGACTAAGTGCCTAAGCCTGACCCCTGCTCTAACCCTAAACACAACTTCATTTTAAATTGTGCCATAAAGCCAAGTCTTAAGGGTTTTAGCCCTCGAAATGGGCCTCGCAACGACAAGATGGCACCACAATGTTAGTATTCCTTGAAAAATTGACTCCCACAACTTAATAAAAACATGATCACACACACACACACACACACACATACACACACACACACACACACACACACACACAGAAACCATCTAATTTTCCAGAGTTTTTATGCCCTTTTATGGGCATGTGCTTCTTCGGAAAAAAAAAAAAATATTTAGCATTTCAGCAAAGTTATGGAGGCAAAATCAAATCAGCTGCAAATAAAATGCCATCGCGTTGCCTTCCTTCATATTTACACAGCCAATCTATTTCAGTGCATTCCGTGTCATTATATCTTTTTTTCATGTTCTAGTTTCAGTTCTTGAAACTACATTACAGGCTATCAGACTTTCACGCCTCACTTTTCAAAAATTAATAAATTTACTTTGGGTCCAATTCGCGATCAGCCATTTTGGGAGTGTGGCGAGAGTTACTGATGCAACTGGAGGGAGTCCATCCACCCACTTAATGACTTCATATTCATTCATGTATCAACAGGTTGATTTTATGTAAAATATATGTAACATATATATATGTATAAATAAATAAAAATAAATACAATATCAAAGGATTTCATTTTCAGTAATAGTACATGGACTGTGTAGTACGTGCACTTCCTCGGTGTTACACTGACCTCTAGTGTTCAGGTTTATTTAGTCATCTATCTATTTATCTAAACTCATCACTTCTGTTGAAAAGAAGTGAAAATGTTGACAGTTAAAACAAAACAAAAATCTTTTCACTGGTTGAAATTTATATTTAGCTAATTTTCACAAGAATATACCTTCTTATATTAAAGCAGAGTCCACGATTTGTGGGTTTTTGTGATTTTTTTGCATTAAGCTTTTAGTCATTTGTCCTTCATCTGAAACACTGTGTCTCCTTGAACAGACTGGGAGGACGAAGAGGAGGCGAGATGAGAGCACGAGGAGCAGCATGAATGGTGAAGTGGGCATTAAGCGACGGCGGAGGAGTAAGGACTGTCTTTCGTAACAGTGACATTTAAAGAGGGACAAGAGAACGCCTCCTGTTTGCTTTCCAAGTCCAGGGAGCAGAGGCAGGAATGAAGTTGAATAATTGCCTCTAATCCAAACTTCTTTATCCCAAAATCCACCGTGACCATTCCTGCATACAAAGCAGAGTGTAAGCAGGGACGTTTGCAAGCCAAACAGCATTTCCTCTGTCACATGGGCTGCTGAACTGCCAGGATGTACCTCCCTGGCAAGTTAGTCGAATCAGTGTGAGTTACATTTGATGAACACTTCTAGCTCCTACCTTTTTGTAGTTTCATTTCTCCAGAAACGCAGAGGAATCTGGTTTTATTTGTCCTAAGACTACTGTATAGAGCTGAGATGTGCCTCCATGACGTGTTTCTGATTACAAACCTGGACCTGGCTTTTAGACTTCTCACTTGCTTGTGGTATTACACATTTTCGGGGCAGCTGCATGCATCACACTTTAGGATTCAGACTTGAAACTCTGCTTTTAATGTGCAATATGTACTTCGGATAAAAAGTTGCAACAAATCCCGGTAGATCAGCGGTGTTTTAAACGAAACACAATCGATTCTACTTTTCGGTCTTGCCCACATACATGCGTGGGCAGTTCCAGTACACAGGCCTGCCTTCTTGTAGAGTTAATTGTAAAATACAACGAATCTAGGACTCCGTATTCCCTAGACATGAATGTTTAACGTTGTCATAAATGACAGACACAAACCATCATGAGACACCAAAAGCAGAGAGTAGAATCTTAAAAGCACAAAGCATGAATACTAAAATCTAAAATGTAGCACCATCAACAGCTGAGATAAGATTAATTCAAATTCTGCTTCCTCTAAAGCCGAATTGCTACCTCTCCATCAGGGCGCAAACTGTGGAGAGGTTATTTCCAGGAATACAAATTCAAATTCAGCTCTTTGCCGTGTTCAAGGATGACACATTGTTTTCCTAGGATGGGATGGATAACGGCCACGCACTAAACTAATGGATTCTTGAACACATGCATGCTGATACCTCGTATGTTATCCATTAAACACATTGAAGCAGTACACACAGGTTAATCTTATAAGAAGCCAGTCGGGTAGTTGGTTAAGCAAAATGACAGAAGAATCCTGTGGACTGGTCAGGTGTTAAGCCGATGGCAGCTGCAAAAACTAAACAAACAAACAAACAAACAAAAAAAAAATATATATATATATATATAACTATACATATTAAATGTTTCTGCTCCTGAGCTTTAATGGAATAGTCTTTTTTTTTGCTTCTTCTCTTCATTCTTTTTTGGTCTATCAGCTAGTTGTAGAAAGAGCATGGCACAATCTTCATAAAATGCACATAAAAAAATCGCTCAGTGGGTTGATACTGTACGTGCAGCATTATTCCTCTTGGTGAAAAGTCCTCGTAATTACGATTGAAACCTTCCATATTCACCCTTCTAACATCACTTTATTTGAAGCGGGACATGGGGCGCAAAAAACTGCAATTAAGCTTTAACCCAATCAGAACCGCACATTTCTTTTAGCAAAGTACAACTAGCATTTTCCGCTCAACACAACTCTGAATCTGCGCAAGTTTTTACTATTTGTCCGAAATCCTGAAAAAGGTGTCTCTTTATTTCATACTCAATCTTTTTGTATTTCCTTTCTTCTTCTTTTTTTTTCTTTTTAAGTGTGTGAATGTTATTGTGGTGGACAATTATGCACTTTGGTAACTGTCAAACCAACACTGTTATCTTTTCATAAAAGGTCCGGATAAGATCTGGACTATAATCGCAAGATGTTTTATAAACATTGGATTCGTTCAGAATGAAAACCTTCGCTGTCTTAAATATTTTGTGTAAAACTAAAAGTGTGTGTGTTAGTATATATATATATATATGTGTGTGTGTACATACATATATATATATATATACATAGTTGTATGTTAACAATGTTTTTAAACAGCTTATTGCTCGATGTTTTCAAGTATTGCTGACTCTGAACCTTCAAACCTTTTGTACAGTGGAAATGAGCATGAAGGATGTTTTTGTAGCCCTTATGAATTGTATTTAAGAACATTCAGACTATCTTACCCCAGTTACAATTTACAGGCCTCTTAGTGCTGCATTCATCATTTTGATAACTTGGAGAGAGAATAAAAACTCCAGGTGAACTGAGAAACAAGCAAGAGACAAATGAAGCTGCTGTTAAACAGCAGTGACGTTGTTTTTTTGTTTTTGTTTTTGTTACGAAATAAACATGTTTACATGCATTCAAAGGATTATTGCCCTGTTAAAGAAAAATTGTGATCAGTGTATTAATCTGGCATTTATGCAAAAGAAATATTTTCTGAGAAAAAATATGGTACCTTTGTTCATGTCTTCTTTATATCTATATTTTTAATTTTTTTGCACCTTAAAAGCATTAAATAAACCTAAGAGTTGCATTTAATGAGAGACGTCATCTGCAGGTCACTATTTTACAGTATAATTATTACATCCTTGTAGAGTGCCTTTGAACTGTAGTATAGTGTCACATTGATGGTTAAATGACAGTATTATACATGAGTCACAGACAACTTAACTTTTTTTCCCCACGTTCTACAACTGAAAGGCCTCAGCTTTCAGATTCACGCATTATTTTATTTTATTTTTTGTATCAGTATTACATACATATTTAAATTTAAAGCATATTTCAACCAATCATGTCTTTAAATGTCACAGCTGTGTATCAGAGACGTATTTGAACTGTACTCTGCGGTTTAGCTACCGTAATACACTTTTTTCTTTTAATTTGGCCACTAGGGGGCATTGGAAGCATTGGTTGTCAACATGAGCGCCATAGCCTACACACACATCCATCATCCACCTGATAAAGTCCAATGTTCACTGTGTGTTTCAATCTTAACCAGCTCTTAAGGCAAATGTCTGGTTCTTTATAAGAAAGATGCTCACTCGTGTTTAACACAAAAAACTCAACGTTTGTGCTTGAACTTGGTCATGACGGAGAAGAAAACTGTATCTCCACAAGGTCCATCGATGAAGATCTTACAGTTAGTGATTTCCTTGAAGATGGCTCCTAATGTTGATGACTCATCCTGGACTTGAGGGGGTATACAAATTTTGTATACCTTGTACACCACTTTATAATTTGTAGATGTCCTAACAGCAGCAGATTTGTTGTCTGCAGCTCTAATGTGTAAGGACACATAATATTTGGAGCAGGAACTGACCAGACTACGCTTTTCAGGGACATGCAGCCTCCCTGGTTCTGTTTTAATAGAACATGCTTGTTCTATTAAAGACACAAAGCTTCTTTCATCCTGCAGTTTTTCCTGCAGTCGTCTTATTTGAACGTAACATGCTAAGATTCATTCTGACCACTCGTGTCAGTTGAGTTCAACCAGGTAATGACATGAAAAAGAGAAGATAATTCACTGCAGCATTTGAGTAAATAAATAAATAATTCACAATAACACTCAGCTGCCTCATTACGACATGGTTTAATAAGATTTGAATGATGAAATTAACAATTCTATATTTGACACAAACATTTACAGTAAATAAAACATTAGCTGGTTGTTTAGGATGTAACACTGGATTATGCAATAAAATTTAAAACATTGATTCTCACAATTTCCAACTCAGATATCCACTGAAAACAGGATTTTATTTAATATAAAACTAAACCATCAACTGATCCTTAATTGTGAAATATTCTGTGAACCCTTTGGGAATACTTGGATTTCTGAATAAATTAAATTGTGATCTTCATCTAAGTCACGACAACAGACAAACACAGTCTGGTTAAACTAATACATGTTTTCATGTTTTATTGAACACAACATGTAAACATTCACAGTGCAGGGTTGAAAAAGTATGTGAAACCCCCGGCTAGTGACTTCTCCAAGAGCTTATTGGAGCCAGGAATCAGCCAATCTGGGGCCCAATCAATGTGATTTGGTTAGTAGTCTTGGTTAAAGCTGCCCTGCCCTATAAAAATGCGCATCAGTTTGCTGTTCTCAAGAAGAATTGCCTGATGTGAACCATGAGCTACAATCAAAAATAGTTGACTTGCATGAAGTAAGGCATGAAAGGGTTACAAAAGTATCTTTGAAAGCCTTGACATTCATGTGTTCACAGTAAAACAGATTGACTACACATGGAAAAAGTTCAGCACTCTTGCTATTCTCCCTAGAAGTAAATCAACAACAGAATGATTTCAACAGAAGAAAATACGCCTTCTGGAGTGGCCCACTCAGAGTCCTGACCTCAACCCGACTGAAATGCTGTGGCATGACCCCAAGAGAGCGATTCACACCAGACGTCCCAAGATTATTGCTAAACTGAAAAAGTTTTGTAAAGAGGAATGATCCAAAATTCCTCCTGACCGTCTGATGCAGGCCTAATCCGCAACTACGGGAAACGTTTGGTTGAGGCTATTGCTACCAAAGGAAGGTGAATCAGTTATTAAATCCAAAGGTTCACATACTTGCTCCACTCTGCACAGTGACTGCTTATATGGTGTGCTCCAAAACATAATGTTTTGTGCGGCAATGTTTAACCAGACTGTGTTTGTCTATTGTTGTGATTTAGAGAAAGATTAGAACACATTTTATGACCAATTTATGCAGAAATCCAAATAATCCCAATGGGTTTACATTCGTCTTTGTGAAACTGTATATAAGACTATACATAAGTCTATTGGCATAAATTTCAGTGACATGATACGAAATGATACAAAAGCGTAAACACATCAACCTGTACAAACTAGAATGAAAAATTGTTAAAGTTGACAAAACAGTAAAAATATAATCTCTATAACTGTATACTGTAACTGTCAAAAATATATTCTCTGTGATTCTTATTGTGCGTGCCAACAGGTTTAAACAGTCATTGCCAGAAATGTTTTATTTCAAAAAACCTAATACAAATGTGAAATGCTGGATAATTTCCTGCCTAAATGAGCAGTCCATACACACAGCGGTTACAGTACCAGTGCTCTGCCCAAGACAGAAACCCTTTAGCGTTGGAGCAGCTTGGTGGCTCAGTTAGCTAAGGTGCACATAATGTCCATGGTTCCAATCAAACCTACTGTACAGTGCCTGACCACCACGCTTATGCCACTGCTTTCAGTCCACACTGTCATTCCCAGTGTTCTGAAAGTGACTGAAGTGTTTAATCTGTCTTATTTGACAAGCTTTTAGCAATCTTACTTCACTTCAAACAGTTATACAACCCGGGGCCTGTACCACAAATCAGAAAGTGCTATCGGTGAAACCACTGACCCATGCAGGATCCCAATCATATTGAATTTACAATTAAGTGACGTGTCTTCACCTTTTAAATCAGATTTTTGAATGAGCAATGCCAAGTCCATGATTACAGTAATATCTGTATTAGGATTTCTGAAGTGGCAGATGCTTTTTGCGAGCTGTTCTGACAACTAGCACCTCAGAATAACACATGGCAACTCGGAGCAATAGAACACTATTGAACTGGTACCGGGACATTAAATACAATGTTTCACTGGCATCAGATAGGCAACTTGGCTTTTTAAAGTGCATCACAGAAAATGCTCCATGTTTAAAATAACATAATATAGTAAATAATGATTTTTTTTTGCATATATTCCTGCTGTTGCTGTCTCTCTCTCATAATCTCAAAGTTACCAGATCCACTTGATCAGCTCTGTGATCTAAGATGACCCATGTCAGACTCAATTAAGATACAAAACCCCCAAAGACAAAGACTAAGTTGAACTTTCTTCATGGTACAAGCCACAGTGTTAAACCAAAACATAAAAAAAAACACTTATATATCTCACTCATTTCTCACAAATTTCAAATATTCGTTTGAATTTGAGCATCAGTGTTTTTGCTAAAGGGGCTATGAAGAGAATGTAAGAATTTAAGGTTAGCTTTCTGAAACAAAAGGATTCATAATTAGTTGATGATATATAGAAAAACTAGGATATAGGATTGCTTGTGGACTGTTAATCTGAAGATGTTGCCGCAGCACAACCTTTTGGTATTTTATTAATTCAGTAATCAAAAATCTAATACCCAATTCTTTAGACATCTGCATTTGCAGAACTAAGACCAGAACACAATGCTGAAAGCCAAGACACTAAGGAGAAAAATGAAACTTTTCTGTCTTTTGTGCATTCTCTTTACTGTATAGATTATAATTCTTCTCTTGAGTTTCAAACTCTGCAGTGCTCAATGTAGTGAAGACTGCAATTCAAATCAGATGCTTCACAAGATTATCAAAAGCATGAAAAGAAAAAAAATCTGTTGTATTCACATAATTGTGTTTGAACTTTGTGCTTTTGTAAATCACTGGATAGCCTTTAAAATGTTGTTCAAATATCTTTGGTTGAAATAACCGAGGCTGGCACATGTAGTCAGTTATGGTGTAGTTTTTTGGGGGGTCAAACTAAAAAACTTCTTTTGAGGGACTTGATGAAGGACCACCAGGTTGATGGTTAGCTTTTCCATTTGCATCAGTATTGAGTATATTAGTCTCTTCTCACTTGGACATCATGTTGTCAAACGAAGAGGGAACGTCAAGCAGCTCGAGAGCTTTCATCTCTACTTTGGTCAAGGGAAGATCCTCAGCTGGAGTACATAGGGCAGAGATCCTCTAACAAAAAAAGAACATTGTTTCTAATTGTGAGGAATGAAAACACAAACAATTTACTTTTTAAGTCCACGTTCATACACAAATAACCGACCTGTCGTAGAGTACCGGGAGTGACTCTCAGATTGTGCACCATGCAGATGGGAACCATGAGTGTGGAGGAGAGTGTGAACCACCAGCCAAGAGCATAACCCCACCATGGATACTCTACAGTGTTGTTGAACTTCAGAGGAGTGTATTTGACCAAAGAGAAAACAAAAGTTCCCTAAAAACAACCATGAGAAAAAAGGGCAATTATTTTAATACACTTATTTGACTTAAAATCTTTCTTTCAAACATTTTTATTGTTTCCATTGCAGTTCTATTTCATCCCTACTGATTGCCCAAGGCCCAGTGCTTTAAGCGCTTGATATTCCCCTTCACGCATGTGCAGTTCAAGCATGTACACAAACAAAGTCACCCGTGACTCCTGGATGACCGAAGTGATATCTTTCAGTGTTGTCCTGCTATCATGTTCACATTGCTCATCAACACTTGCAGTTCCTTTGCTTTGCCTGTCAGGGCCGCCACTGGCACCTCACAGGCTCTCCCTCTCCCTTCACAAGGTGCAATGCAGCCCTTGCTACCTTGCAGTCTCAGGGCATAAAGATTACACCGTACCTGGACGATTGGCTGGTCTGTGCACCCTCCCAGACTCAGGTGTCCCTCGTCACGATCTGCTTCTGTCTCACGTGACTGACGTAAGCCTAAGCCACATGGAGGGACAGGGACTACATGTCCTGGGCAGTGGTCTTCCAAAGAGGTGTACACATCAACTACTTGAGCTGCAAGTCATTCATCTAGCTCTCTAGCAATTCCTGCCTGGCTTGAGGGTAAAGTATGCCCTTATATAGTCAGACAACACATCAACAGTGTTTCACATCAACCATCAGGGTGGAACTAAGTCTCGTTCCACACTGAAAGTGTATGTGGCGGCAATATCCTGCCACCATGTCAGAGTTGACAATGGCACGATGGGGAACCACAGGCTGATCTCCCTCTTTTTGAAAGGGGCTCAGAGGATGTCTTGAGAGCCCCAGTGTGGGATCTCAATCTGTTGCTGAACGCACTATGCAGACCTCCTTTTGAACCCTTGGCACAGGCAGAGCTGAAGTGGGTTTCCAGCAAGACTGCATTCCTCCTGGCCATGACCTCTGCAGGGCGTGTCAGTGAGCTGCATGCCCTGTGGTCAGTGACTCATGCTTGAGATGGAACTCGGATGGTTCAGGGCATAAAGGGCATAAAGTGGCTCAGCATCTCTTCCTGAAGTACTGTCTCATGCATGCCTCAACCAGCCTAAGTGGCTCGCACAGCCCGGCCCTCCACCTGAAGCAGGTGTGGGCCCTGCAGCAGCCTACATTACTGAGTCGACCTTACCAGCCATGCCTCGCCTCAGTAGGGATGAAACAGAGCGAAAGTTGCTAATGTAACTGTGGTTCTATGAATCCTGCATGGCTGCCAGAGCTCTCTGTCACTCTGAATCCTTGTGCACTTGCGAGAAGATTCAGTAGGAAATGAGCCTTGGACGACACCGGAAGATATCACCTCCTTCTCGTCATCCAGGGGTTACGGATGACTTGGTATACACACTCGAAGTGCACATGTCTTACGGGGGATATCCAGTGGTTAAAGCAGCACCACTAGCGGTCATCTGGAATTCATAGAACCAAAGTTTTTTTTTTTTTTTTTTTTTTTTTTTTTACTTATTATTATGTCTTTCATTTTCAGACAATGCTCCAATGTTTTTTTGTACCCGCTTGGCAGCGCAAGCATTGGCTATTAGTATGATTTTAGTGTGATGTGCTCTGAGCAAACTCACCAAGCAAATTACTGGAGTGACATATTTCAAGCAGTACTTAATCAGGGGCCACGGCCTGTATCCAATCATGTCCTCTATGTTGTCATAGAACCGGTCTATACCTGTGAGTCGATGGAAACCCAGAGGTGAGAAACATTTGAATTCACTACGAGACAGCTGTGGACATTCCTGTTGCTTGGTAACTCACCGTACACCCATCCGATACAAACAGACTGCAGTATGGCAAAGAGAAGCAAAGTCATCCCACTGCAAGCATAGTAGTCAAACACCTGGAAGATATACAGGCCACCCTGTGTGGGAGACAGCAGAGTGCACTCTTTAAATCTATTAATATTATTATAAGGAATAGTATTTACTGATAAATGATGTCACAGTTTAATTTGACCTTACTTCTGTAACCATCACAAGGCCTATGAAGAAACTGAAAACACTGATAGCAAGCAGAAGTAGTTTACGTCTGTGGCCAACGTGGAAGAAGGCAGGATTCATGTCACAAATGGCTGTTGCAAGGGCTTCCAGACCCACAAACTGAAACACAAATTTCACTTTTATATGTAGTCTGACTCAGGTATTCAAGGATACATGAGTCAGCCTGTTGTTAAATTACTAAGTGGTTCATGACAATTATGAAATATTCTTGAACCTTGATCGTCACTTAAGCAGCTTCTTAACTATTCCAATACACAAATGTGACAAAAACAGACTTGAAGTTAGTGGTTTAAGATCAAAATCCAAATCTTCTACCAATTCAAATAGACAAAAGAAGGAACAAGGCACTTCTTCTGATTCCTCTTAATTAAGTGTCAGCCTACCTCACTGTCCAGGCCTAGTAGGATGATCATAATGAAAAAGAATATCGCCCAAAGCTGAGGAACAGGCATCATGGCAACCGCTCGAGGATAAGCAATGAAGGCCAATCCAGGACCTGCAACCACAATGAGACAAAGTGATGGAACCACAATGAGACAAAGTGATGGAACCACAATGAGACAATGTGATGGAACCACAATGAGACAAAGTGATGGAACCACAATGAGACAACGTGATGGAACCACAATGAGACAAAGTGATGAACACCTGGTCATTTTTCTGCTTGTCGACTCTAAAAATGTTCTTCTTGTTTACTCACCCGACTCAGCTACTTTTGAAATATCTGTGTTCTGTTCATATGCCATGAATCCAAGAACAGAGAAGATGGCGAAACCAGCAACAAAACTGGTTCCACTGTTCAGAAGGCACAAATAGACACAATCCCTCAAAAAGAAAAAAGAAAAAAAAATGATATATGTCATTATTTTGTATCATATTGTAACAGACTGGGATGATTAGCTCATGCGTTATGTTTGGTTCTGTTTGCTCTGTGACTGACATTCTTGCTATGGTTGGAGAATGTGGGTTGACATTCCTGATGTCAGTGAATGCACCTTGATTGAGACAGAAATGACAGAAGAGTGGAGAGTTTGTCTAGGAGGAGCCGTGTATTGTAAGTGTTGACTGACGGGTTTTGTTGTGTTGGTGCTAAACTTGCAGATAAGCGTCCACACCCTTCCTTTGTGTGAGACGTGTGTGTTTTCTTATTTATTATTACTAATACAAAACAAAGACAAGTGGATGAGGCTTTTGGCTGTTCACTGTGTGTGTGTGTGGTGCCAAATCAAAACTTACTTGTAACAGTTATTGTTGTACTTATTATAGCTGCCAAGTGCAGTTAGACACCCAATGCAAATAGCATAGGAATAAAATATTTGCGTGCCAGCATCCATCCACACCTGCCAGACAGATACAGGGTTTAGCTTGATTACAAATGAAAGGAGTTGATGTGTGTTTTAACTATGCTGTTAAACCCGACAAGACATTTGCTAATATTTTATGCTGCTGGGAACACAGTATGTAATATCAGTGAAGCAATCATCTGTAAGTACATTAAAACCATGTATAAGTGACCAATCCATTCACTGAATGGTGATGTTACCCTTAAATATCCATTTAGCCAACTTTGAATACAGTATGTAATATATTCTAAATGCTCTGGACTTCGTCTACTTTATATTTATACTACATTAGTCCTAGATGAAATGAAGAAAAGTTAAAGAAGTGGTAGGTTCAAGACAAATAGTGAAATCAGTTTGTACCTGGGGATCAGAGAGGCGGTATGGGTCTGGGTAAAGATAAAACTTGATCCCATCTAAGGCCCCCGGCAATGTGAGTCCACGAACAAGCAACACCACCAACATCACATATGGAAATGTGGCGGTGAAGTAAACCACCTGTGGAGAAGACACACTGAGGGTTCATTTTTGCAAAGCAAGAAAATGCCTTCGACATTTCTTGACTTCACTAGGAGAAACTGTAGTATTCAGTAAACACACTCATTTTAGCATCTTCTTCATACCATCTGTTGTACTAGGAGAGCATATAAAACAGAAAACTCAACAGACCTGAGGCTCTTTGAAAGCTAGCAAACAGTCACTATAGCGAAATATGTTTCTAGCATGTAAGCACACGATACTTGCTGCCTTTTTAAGGGGTGCCGCGTGCATGATCAGACTGTGCTGTTAGGTGATTAAACTCCAGTTTGTTGCTTGGTTCTTTGTGTAACATTAAAAAGTGACCCCACCTTTCCGGTAGACTTTACTCCCTTCCACACACAGAAGTAACAGATGATCCAGGACAAGAGTAGACACAGGGCCAACTCCCATCGAATGCTGCCTAACTCATGGATGCTTCCAGTGATGTTCAAAACTCTTCTCCTGTAAATCACAGTTATAAGTCCCACATGATAAGTCACTTCTCAGACATATAAAGTGTTTTAGTTTTTACTCACTCCCAGAACTCTCTCACTGGCGATGTTGCGTTTACAGTCATGTTGAAATATTCAGGCCTTCGATCAAACTCCACACAGGTTACTGACAAACAGAAGATGGTGCATAAAAGAAGTGTACAGTCATTGTCAAATTCTTCAAATGCTCGTCAAGGATTTCATCATTTGTTTTGCCTTTTCAGCTTTGTTCCACCTTGAAAAGAGTTTTTATTTTATTTGAGACTGCTATCAATTTACAGAAAATTAATTAGATTTGTAGGATTCTGTTGTAGAGATTAAAGGCAACTTCCACTCAAAGCTTTGTTGTTCACTATGCCAACAATGAACACACATTCACTGAGAAACTGACTGTAATGATACACAAACTCTTTCAGATACCACACTATCGTATGGTATTGTTTTTGCAACATAAATGGTGCCAGTTAATAAAACACATTTGAGCATTTGAGTGTTGAACTCCTCACAACATTTCTAGCATATGGACCTTGTACCCAGACTCAAAATAGGGCTCTAAAAAGTCCCAAAGCTGATTAATCGCAAATGAGAAAAAAAAAAAAAATGAATTAGTAAGCTTCTAACAGGAAGAATTCTTTCAGCTTGGTCCAAATGATTCATGGTCGTAATAAAGCTTTAGAACAATGTTGCTGTTTTCCATCCTTCTTCTCTGATCTCATACTGAGTCTTACCTGTGTTCCAGGTGTTTCCGCAGCTCGCCCAGGGAAGTTCAGAGCTAAATGACGAGAAGAGGTAGAGGAAAGCCCAGGCCAATATAATAATGTAATAGATGCTGGAGTATAATACAACCACTTGACTGCCATAGCCGATGCCTGAAACAAACAAACAAACAAACATGAAGTCTTTGAATCACAAGCCCCAAATTTGAAAATACAGAACACTATTGAATAATTTTGTAAAGAGATATCACCTAAATGAAATTATTGTGATTAAGGTGATAGATTAAAGACATCCAAAGTGTAACACAGTCATTAAGTGTCACAAGAATGTCATTTAAAGGTGACCAGTATTTAGCAATGCACATACCTGATGAGTAAAGAATGTGTAGTTGCAGAATAAATGCAGTGTAGTTAATACATTTTCAGATGTTGTACATTTACTAAAGACATAACGCACACAGCTCCAAGATAAATATGCTGTACATGTTTGTAACTCATTCATTTGCCTCTATTTGGTAGCACAAGAGGAGTCGCACATAAGAAATGACAAACCGGAGCTATACCACGCAACAAAAGTCCCTTGGCTAGGATTCAAACCAGAGGCAATATATAACCAATGCACTGCATGTTGAAGATGTGACCACGACACAGGTCACTAAGTTTCTTAGAAGATGAAGGGGCAGCAGACTTGCTTAACAACAAAAAACAATTAACAAACAAGGAATGCAACTCAGGATTACACATTTTCTGATGTACGAAGAATATAACAGAATATTTTTTGACCATGTCGCACACACACGTAGATATATAACATATATTCACACACTCTGTGTCACTGAATTACAGATGTGTTTTCTCAGGTACAGATATCGACTGAGGGGCTAGCCCTGTTTTCCTACTTTGCATTTAATAATGGTCCGATGAATGAAACGTTCCTAGCAATAAATCTGCTAATGAAATCATGAAACACCCATCAATCAATTTCACATTAATTGTGTTCAAAGTTTCTCCCATTAAATCCAATGATTTATGACTATTTGACACTGAAGATAAGTCCAGATCATTACCTTCAAATAGGGGACAAATTTTCCTCCAGCAGGTGATACTTCCCTGTTTGGTGTACTGGCCAAGAGCCGTTTCCAGTAGAAACAAGGGATGCCACAGGTGAAGAGGAAGAGTACATACGGGATGAAGAACACCCCTAGGGAAAATCAACTACGTTGTTACTAAGTTAGGCTGAACAAGTCATACGTTACCGAAAAAACAGCACTGTGTATAATCTCCAAATATCAATATTGATATCATGCACTATTTAAACACATCAGACAAATTGTGTACTTAGGTTTCTAAGTATACAATTTTTTTACACAGTCTTGTATTTAGGATTCTTGTTTCACTGTCAGAAATATTTAGAAACTTTTTTTATCTTGTTCTTTAATTTCTAAATGTCTTAACAGTATACTCTAGAGTAGAGACGTTTTCATCTATTTGTGTTTTTCTTTTTCAGTTGGCCTGTGTTTTTTATATTCCTGTGTACTGCGTTGTCTTGGCTGCAGTGCAACAATTTCACAGATGTGTGAGATATTTTACAACTACCAGGTTGTTAAACTTAATCACACCCAACAATGCTAACACTCCTCAAAACTCTCATGACCTTTACTCACAGTTATCGAATAGTGTACCAAAGTTGAATCAGCCTTACTGTATTTACTATTTAGGAAAACAGTGACTCAGTGAGTATCACAGTAGGTAAATGTAATATTAGCATAGTAGTTCTGAGCTGAAGGTTTGGCTGACAATACATTGTACAACTTCTAGTCAGGCCTAAATGTTTATCTTGTGTTGCCATCGACCGCCGTCACATGGAGATAAAATCCCTATTCCCATCATGAAACTCACCTCCTCCATTTTTGTAGCACAGGTAAGGGAACCGCCACACATTTCCTAGACCTATGATTTGTCCTGCAACAGCCAAGAGGAACTCTATTTTGTTCGACCACTGTCCTCTGCTAAAGGTCTTGGGTGCAGGATTGGCTGTGTCCACGTCCAACCTGAACTTGACCTCTGGACCACAAGGCTTATCCATCACACTGTAAAGAGAGGAAAGTTGAATGTTTTAAGATGAAAGGTCTAATATTACTATTACTATTACTAAGCTCATAACGTTAGTGATCATCTGGTTTGTGAATTCATTATAATTATTTGGGTCTATTTTATGATTTTCTTTCTGAAAACAGCAACAACAAAAAAAAACATTCTCTGTATTCATAGGCCACTTGTTTTGTGTCCCTTCAGCAGCAAGTACACAACATAATCACTTACCACAGCGGGAATACTGACACGGTTTAATCTCTGTATATTAACATCCATTACACACACAATGCCAGCAGTCTTGCCGCAGTAGGTCAACAGAGGGTGTATGCAGCTTGGCATGAGCATCATTCTTTTTATCAATGTTGCTTTTGTGTGGCTGCTTTGGATTTGATGTGGGAGTGAAGCAAATAGACTGGAAAATATTTGTACTACTACATTACTGTTAAAAGATTTCAAAGTCTGAGACGCCAAAAACAACTGTGCCAAAGCATTTCAGTGATGGGCCTAACTTAATGAAACATTGGTGAAGGGAGGTGCCCTCTTGAAAAACTCAGTGATGTGCAGTTAGCTGGTGTCTTCTTGGTTGCAAGCTGGTCTGCTGGCTGCTAGTGTGCTGGTCTTTCTTGGCTTAGACTGGGCTTCCAAATGTGTTTTACCTGGGATTTTGGCACAAGGGATTGTAACTTGTCAATGCTCTACTTTCTTTTCTTTGGAACTGAGCTTAAACATAGTTTAGTTTCAATGCAACAAATTCCAATTACCGACCTCTGTAAGGATACTTATGATGCTAAGTCAAAAATCAAATGGCAATCAGTGGTGGAGACCAGTTGAGGCCACAGGGAGGTGACACAGACGGATATGACTCAAAAATCAAATCTGCCAACTGAGGAATCTGAACTTGAGATAACTAGACATGTAAACATGTTACATAGATGGATGGTAGTTCTAAAAAAACGAAGTAACAAAAGTGAGGTGGTGGTGGTTGGAGGGATACCCCATATACAATGTGGAGAAACCGGTTTTAAAAGTGCAGCCAGACTGGAGCAGACTCAAGAACAAGATAGATGACATATGCCAATACCGGAGTAGGCTTTGGCCTTTGGCAATTCAGGAAGAGATGACACATAATGTACATAGGGTAAGGTTTATATAGTAATACCCCCATTGTCCTATGCAGGTGAGGAGCTGTGGCTGAGCTAAGAGAGACACATTTTGATTGCATCGCCTAGGACCCTGCAGTGGTGACTCTTTTTGAGGGACAGACTCAGACAGATTATGGACAGAAGATTCCTCCCTAGTCAACTGCATGACTGGCTGGAAGCTAGCAGGCCACAAACAAACCCTGCCTGAAATCATCGATAAGGGTGTTGGCTCAAGGCAAGCAAAGCAAACAGTGGTACCAGTTGGAGGTAAAGCAGGCCGAATGTAACCACCCGAGATGCTTGTTGGCTCAGAGACTGAATCTGGCATGACCAGTCTATAGCCAGCTTGGGAAGATGAGCATGGGGGACACTAGCAAGAGAAGGTAAGCCTTGGTTTGGTCAGTGGAAGAATTCAGATAAGTACCAAACATGTGGAGTGGGTCTGTCTCTAACTGATGAGGTGTTTGTCAATGCAGTTGCCAATTTATTTAGCACACAGAGCACCAGTTCATTGTTGAGATAGGGACTCATACCTTGTTTTAATACTAAAGAGTATCTCTCTTTATGTGTACAAAGATGCAAAGTAACATTCTATAAAGCACCGAATGTCCAAAACTTTCATGAAGTGTGTGACACTTCAAGTCTTGCCACAAAACTCTGGACTTTGTGAAAACTGTCCTTCCCTTGTGAAGAGAAATCAGGAGAGAAAGACAGGATACAGGAAATTTCTCAAAAGCATTATTGGAATTTCAACTTGACAGCACCCATCAAATTCTGTTTATCTCCATGCTGGAAGCAACTCTTTCCATTTACTAGAGAAATTCCCCTTCTTAGTGTTTTCAGTTCAGTCTAAGCTCTGTAAATGATGTCGTTGTCCTTGAGGACAACACTCTTCTACAAAAGACCTCCATAACATAGGAAGAGTTTGTTCATGCACAATGGCTCTTATTCATCTACTGGATATTTGTGTAGACACAAAGCAGCAACTTTGGACCTGGTAGGTATTCAATATCTGGAGAGACAACACTATAACCAACAACATTTTCATCCAAATATTTTGCCCTATTCTGACATCAATGGACACCATCTTAAAACACGGTACGTAGAGCCATTGCAAAGAATCCTGGTGTCGCTGATGAAACATCACTAGTACAGTATGTGTACAGCTGGAAAGGCTATAGGGAGTAGACAGCTGAATAAATCCCCTCACCATTGTTTACTTCCTGTACTTTACATTATCAGATACATTCTTGTCCAAATATGAGCAAAGGCCATACTGTGCTTTGTGTACTGTATGCAACCATGCTAACAGCTGTGATGCTGCGCACAGTGACAATGCTAATGCTGATGCTTAGCTGGTAGCTTATTTAACACAGTAAAGTGTCCCTGGGTTTTTTTTTATGGTCAGATGTTAAAATACAGTATGTGCTATTAGATTAAAAGCCAATAGGGATTTGTTTGTAGAAAAAGTGGCGGTCACTGGATAGAAAATCCTCCGTTTGAAGATTTCTTTTTTCTTTTTTAATCACATATCAGTTTCATAGGACTGTAATTCACAGAAGACAGTCCAAAAGGCATTTGAAGAAAGAACCTGGATGTCCTTATGAACTGAATGCACTTGGGACTATTGATTGGACATGAAGGGTGGCTGTAGTGGTAGAGGAGACCATTGTGGTTCATGACATCAGCGATGTACCCACTGGTTTTGGGATACTAATGGACACCATGACATACTCATTCGAGTTTCTACAGCGGGTTGTCATAAAACTGAAACCTTAACCAGCATTCAGCCAGACTACATGGACTCAGAAACAAACTATTGTGATATTATTTATAGACTTGTCAATGAATAGACTTGTTCTTTTTTGTTTTTACAGGTTCCTGACAAGTTTTTTTTTTTTTTTGACTAATATTTAGGATAACTTCTGTCAACAACTTGCGGTGGATTTTTGCTCTACGTGGAACCACATTTTAAGAAGATACTTGGCAGTTTCATGAATACCTCATAATCACTTATGCTATGTATAGTCTTTTATTTATCCTGAAAAACCACAGGACTCTGATTAACTAACCATCTACAGTAAAACTATTGATGGCAATGTTAGCAAATTTCTTTCTCTTTTCTAATGTAAATTAACCTCTATAACACCATTTTAAAAAGTTTATTATTATGCAATCTGTACAAATATTTGCTCAAAGTTGAAATCATATGTCTGCTTTCTGCAGCCCTGATCACAGAGCAGCCGGAGGTGTTATTCCAAACAAAGGAAGTGGCGTCTCTCAGTGCAGCGTAACCAGTAACCTTTGGCCTACATTACACAGAAACAAACTAACTGCAAGCGGCAAGCGTTAGAGCAGCACATTTGCCTCCCAACTGCAAGTTACCGTTTCCTTATTAAGAAACGAAACCACATAATAGTTCACTCATAATTTACACAAAGAACTAATATACAGAAAAGAGTACATTAAGAGTACATTAAGAGAAAGGGAAGGGTACCTGAGAAAGATAGCTTCACGTCTGTAGTCTTAGCCTCTACTTTATGCCTCCATTCCAGATGAATCTATCTCGTGCCTTTTGGAAAAAATACACGTCTAGATCCCCCAGCTTCACCAGGAGAAGTGTTCTTCCCAGTTCTGAGCATGAGTGAGTCCATGAATGAGCTGTGTTTCAGTGCTGTGACAATGAGGTAGAGGAGAAGGACAGAGACAGGAGGGGGTGGGAGTGCTACATGTTTCTGAATGACCAAGTTAAGGCGGAGACTCTTTTGCCAAGCCACATGGTCTAGCGAGAAAGGGGAGGGTTGTTTTTGCGCATTAGCCATGGTAGCTGCCTTGGCTCACATGGCTCTAAAGAAGCCTATACAAGCTGTCAGTATATTTCACTGTGGTTTAATCTGAATGAATCCAACTGACTCTTAAAGCCCCTTCAATGCTCATCAGCGCCAACACGAGGTCAACAGTTAGTGCACTACTGCTTACACTACTGCATATACTACTTAAATGCCCGAATTATTACATTCTTGTTACATTCTTTCATTCTCAGAAGGATCAAAATAGGATAAGAATAAAAAGACACAACACATTGTTTATTTATCCCATATTTGGGCCCTTGCCTTTGTCACAGAATATGATCTACAGAATCTTAAGATAATTGATATTAACACAAATAGATGGAGACTTGAAAATAGCACTATGGGGAATATAATAAATCAAAGCCACCAGACTGCATTTACAAAACCATACCAGTTAGATCATCTCATCTCATCTTCTACTACCTCTTATCCTCACTAGGATCGCGGGGGCTGCTGGAGCCTATCCCAGCTGTCATCATCGTCGAGAGGTGGGGTACACCCAGCACAGGCCTGGACTGGCCTAACACAATTACACAACTTATATTCACCAATTAGACTAACGAGCACACCTTTGGAGGAGGGAGGAAACCGGAGTACCTGGAGAAAACGCAGACGCAGGGAGAACATGCAAACTCAAGCTGGACTCGAACCCAGAGGCATCAGTACTAACCACCAAGCCACTGTGCCGCCCCAGTTAGATCAATGGTTCCCAATCTTTTTCTGTATTGCCCCACTTTTGTAGATAAGAACATTTTTGGCACATGTATACACATCATCTTATTTATTTATTTATTTTATTTAACCCATATTTAACCAGGTTAGTCCCATTGATCCCTTTTACAAGGGAGACCTGGCCAAGACAGACGTACGTTATCAGTAAACAGTCTTCCATTTCCATATCCATTTGCAAAGCTTATCTGCAGCCTTCTCATACCATGTCATGAGGCTGCTCCTCTATGTCCTTCACCGTATCATAAATGCACCTCAGAATGATACTGTTTGATAGAGGAATTGCTTTTAGCTCCTCGTTGCTTCATTAATCATCATTATGACCGTATCAATAGCAGAGGGACGTGTTAATTCCTCTGTCATGGTGTGCATTTTTTTTTTATGTGCAACCTTATGAGGTGTGTTGAGCTTTTGAATACAGAGATGCAGTTTTTTATAAGCCATTCTGTTGTGCAAACCAATTTTTCTAACTAGTTGGGTTTCAAACTTTCAGAAGCTACTATCTGCAGACACACAACACACAATGGTCTCTCATTTTGCAGCACACAACATGCAACTACAAGACTATGCTTCGTATGCCTTAAGCAAAGCGCATGTTCTCAATAATCAGTACAACAGTGTGAGACAGATACTGACGCAGAGGGTGGGAGAGAAAACATCACCTCAGGTCACCAGCTGTGCCCTTGTAGCAGTGAAAGAAAATTTGTGGCTTCACGACATGTTTAAATACTCCCATGCTAAGTGGCTTTTATGATCATTTCACGTTTATCAAGTGTTTCCGGTTTATTTGTTGATCCATTCAATTGTCTATTTGTACAATTTGAGATTCTACATTAAGTTGCATACAGTTTTATTTGCTGCTGACATGGCCCCTGCCAATGTCTTCCCCTGACCGATGTTCATAAAATAGAAACTGACCAATGTAGGGCATCAAGTTTAAAACCTTGCTCTGTTCGGAGCTTACTTTTTTCAACAGAATTTGAAGACAACCACGTAAATGAGGCCGACTCTTACTAGCCCCACAGCTGTCAGCTGTTAAGGCTGCTGTGCAGTCAGGGCAAAGCAGTATTTTGGTACTGAACGAAAAAAAAAAATCCATTGGGTGGACTGCTATAGTAAAAGACAGTCAGAGCTGCTCTTTGCACAGTTTTGCCTTATGTAATACGTGATAAGACTGTTTCCACTTAAGTATGATTCACTTTGACCAAGTGCCAGAATCTAATTACTTAATTCCCCTTTATGGCCCAGTCTTGTTGTGCCACAGTGAGCAAAACAAAACTGAGTGTAAAGGACTATGCTTGACAGGCATTTGTAGACAACTTTGGTTGTAAACTTTGAATGTATTATGTTTTCCCTGCATTTCATTATATTTATATTACTTAACTTTTTAAACGTAAGCCTTGCTGATTTCATTCGAATCAACCATCAAGATCCGCTTAGTGGCTTGTGCAGGAACACATGGATACTAATACTACTCCACCGTTCAGGTGATTCACAGCTATCATTGACAGCAGTGTGACTGTGAAATCTGCTTTGGCATATCACTTGCTTTTGCGCACTGTCAGGTGTAAGGCGTCGTACTGAGCCATCACCAGTGAATCGGTCTGTGCTTTCCCTGCTGTGTGTCTGCTGTGAAGCAGGCAAATAGCACTAGATGTTAAAATAAAACTGCTGCCCGTCGGATGCTGTAAGATTTAACATGAGTAGAAAACACCAAAACTGACAGTTCTCTTGAAACACAAACTGTATGAAAACGCTGCAGCCAGAGTCAGTCCCAATAAAAAAGGATCTTTTGTCTACTCACCATTTGTCTCCTGAAGCTGCTTTGGGCTCTTCTGGCTTTGCTTCGCATTTTTCCATTTTAAAACTCCTGCTCTTACTCTGGAACCAGTGCTTGCCTGTGTATCTCGGACACAAGACCCGTACACTGAACATCACTGACAAATCATTATATGGGTTGTTAATGAATTATCTCCTCTTGGAATGGAAGGCTGTGCAGGGATACTTAAGTTCAAAGTAACACAGTTGTCTCCTGACTACTATTTTTTTTTTTTTCATCAAGCTGCTCATATTTTATGCTTCCAAAATAAAAGGGATGGCCCACTATAGCCTGTAAAAGATAAGAATCTGCTCACAATTTATTTTCCTACCATTTTTACCATGGTTTTACCAAATGGTTTTGTCTCTCAGAAGGACATAGAATGGTCTGTTCCCTGTAATAATCCAGGTCTTCATTAGCAAATAGTTCCTCATCACAGAGACACTTTGACAACAGTAACAATAATGAATATCTGGCTATAGCAAGGAGCTTATGCACATAATGAACATGCTAACGGGTTCAGACAGCCCAAGTTTCAAACCAGATAGCTTTTCTGTCATTGTTTCCTTAAACTTGTCCAGTCTACCAAAAAAAAGAAAGAATTTCAAATGCTGAATCGAGCGACAAGTGACCTCTAGTGGTCATATGAATAGTTACAGTTCTCTCTAGAAAGCAAAGGCAGCAATACAGCAGAGAGACGTCCTTATTCCGCCACACATGCTCTTTCTCTCTATTAGAAAAGAGGTTGAGGGAGACACCTGGTCTTAATCTGTTGCAGGATCACATTTGTTATATTAAATATTGACAAGTTGCTTTTTTAAGTTTAACAAGTTGTAGGAAATAGATGTGAATGGCCCAAACCTGAGGTAGAATAAAAAGTAATGAACTGTTCAGGGAAAGAATTAACCTTACAGTGGCTTACCATTTAATGGACATGAAAAAAAAGTTTATTATCATAAAATTACTGCACTATTGAAAATACTACTGAGCAATGTCTTTTCTTTAGCAAAGTTTTCTTTTTCATTTCTCCTTCCTGCATTTTATTTAGTTATTTCTTTTCTATCAATGTATCTTTCATTTTAAAACATATACTTCCTTCCAGTCTTAATATTCAACCACACACACAGCACATAACCTGCTATGTTGTTCTTTGTTCTGTATTCCTGTCCTGTAAGTGTTTTGGTTGGTTCTCTTCAGTAAAAAATAAAAGTAAAGAAAGCTGTTTGTACTGATAATTACTGCAGCTTAGTGTGTCCAATGCGGTAAAATGTGATATTGTTTTGTCCCAAACTGAATCTAAAAAACTCATTCTTCTGTGACAGTTCTGTGTTCGAGCCCTAAAAATATTTTCTTGAGTAAAACTGAAAACGTGCAGTTGAGTATCTTTTTAAATTATAAAATAAATATGTACAGTATATGAATATGTTAATGTGACTGGAAGGATTTGAGTTACTCTCGAGGAGAAGATTAGAGCGTCACTGGTTCCTCCGAGTGTCAGCTGACATCAGTGTCAGAATTTTGTTACTTTGGACACATACTTGCTTGTTCAAATCTTTATGTACACTAGTGAAAACAAAAAGTCCTGCCCTTAACCTCAACACACAGTCACCATGTTGCTATGTTAATTTAGTGTGTGATTGCTCTTCATTGAGCTGATAAAAAGGGTCAAAATCTCTCACACACACTGGACATAGTTGAAGACAAACAGACGTAAAAAAAACTAATTTCATAGAACACAATGTGACTGGGGACACTGAGAACTGAGAGTTACTGTATGTACACGGGACAAGTTTCAACCAAAGCTACAGTCAATGAGTAATTCACTTTTCAGAATATAATATCCTAGGAAAGAAAATCTGTTCAGCCATTCAGAATGAATCTCTTTTCCTGTAAAGGTGAATAACAAAACAAACAGGATTAAAAGCAGTAGTCTGTTGTTTTGTAGTGAAACTAAACAGATTGTATTTAATGACTCAGCTTCCTCAAATATATTTTAAAGAACAGCAAGAGGGGGAATAGTGTGCTGTTTGCCGGTCTGAAACCCCAAGATAAAGGAGAGTCCCCTCCAAGTGTTATCTCTTTTATCGTAACAAACAGACAAAACAGACACAGACATCAAATCAAACTCCACCCAGAAAGGCCAGAGCTGGACTCGAACCCAGACCGAAGGAGGTAGAATATGCATGCTGACACAGTGTTTAGAACATCACAGTTGTATTGTTCACAGACTGTGGTCTAACAAAGCACAGACGATGTGTGTTGGTCTTGAGTTTGTGTTGCCAACTTTATTTTGTTTACCTGAACTAAACACTGGCGCACGTTGCCTATGTCGTCATGAAGTGGACCCATAGCAATGCCCAAAATGACAGTGACATTCAGCTTCTTGTGACCACGAGCCCTGTTCTCATGCAACCCAGGTCCAATCCAAGTTCACCATTGTCAGTGTCATACACATATTTATAAGTTGTGTTTTCTGCACTGATAACTGCATCTGCAGTGAACAGATGGTCTCAGGACATTAAGACAGTAAGAAAGCTTGTGTCAACTAAATGTTTGGGGTTCAACAACAATTTTTAAGTTGACTAATTTGTGTAAATTTGTCTAAAGTGTAGTCGATGTCAACTAGTTGTGACTTCGCACAGTAGAAAGTAATACAACAATGAAATATGTAGACTGTATCCCACATCAACACCATAAACACCATCAGTCACCTACAGGAAGTGGTCGCCTGAGGCAGAGGCAGCTGTGAAGGACTGCAGTGAGGACTTGGAGGGGGTCACTGGATGCACAATTGACACCATCGACTTCTGTATGGTTGCTGTCGTTCCCTCCAAAACAGCACGCTGCTTCTCCAACAATAAGCAACGTAACAACGTCAACGACTTGGTTCAGTTTATATAAACTGTTGAGCTGTGTTCAGTTACATTAAAATATTAATGTCATATAACAAACAAGTAGGATTACATTTCAGTATATCTGGTGGGATTGTGAGAATAACTAGGGCAGGAATGACTCCAGCAAAAGTGGTCAAAAGCAAAAAGGTTGTGGTTCAAGTAAAGTGCCTAAATGCAAGTTCTAGGAAGATGAACATGTAGTTCATTGAGTTCTGCTCTGCAGTTTGAGAATGATGAGTGAATTTTTCCCGAAAAGGGAAAAATTGAGGAGGTTTGCAGGACAAAGGGAGATGAGGTCGGGGTTCAAATTCCAAAGGGTATTTATCAAATAGAAAACTCAACTTAAAATGCTGCAGCGAAGGCAGGAAATTCAAAACTCAAAGAAAAAACACAAGAACGCAGAAACATGGCAAATGACAAGACACAGGTGAAACTAATAAGGGCAGAGCATGCAAGGAAAAAACAATCAGCAATCAAAGTAAAACACGGAGAGTAACACAAAACAGGAAACTCAAAACATACTCACAAATAAAAGACAGAGACACAGAACCATGACAGAAGTGGATGAGGCTATGGGAGCCAAAGGCACCACGTCGGAAGTGGCTGAAGGAAGAGAAGAGGAAAGGATGCTGGGATGATGTGATGTATGTTATCGTTGCAAAATTTAATTCCCATCTTTTCAGGGTGTGCTGAAGACGAGCAGCTGATCAGCCTGAGATGATAGTCAGGCGTGTTGGATTGCTGGCCTGAAGGGGGCTGACGCCGGAGCTGGCTATGTCGGCTGGGTGGACGTGCCTTGGGTGAGCAGTGCTGGGTACTGCGGCCTCTGTCTGATTGTGGCAGAGGAGGTGGGGAACGATAGTCCGAGTGGCCAAATGGAGGATAATGGACCATGAGAAACGGGGACTACAGAGCGTATTCAGGAGAAGTGGCTAGTCGGAGGCAGATTGAGGGAAGTGGACGGAACCTGGGATAATTGATGGAAAATTGAATGATTTGGTGTCACTCGTCAAGGACCAGCTTCCAGTCCATGGTGGAGGTAGTCAATTTGGTGAGTCATGTCAGTGCTAACGAACACTCGTGAGAGCTGAGACAAACGGGAGAGGAGAGAGATGTGCCTACACAGGCAGGTGCAGGTAATTGGAAGTTTGAGGCGTAGACTTGTTCCTGAACCTATACTATATATATCTGAAATATCTTTTGTTGAACTAACAAAGACTGGCTACCAATGGTGGTCTTTGATGGTGGCTGACAAGAAGTTCTTTTTTCTGGGGTCAAACCAAAAAGAGTGAAAAGCACTTCTTTAGAAGGACTTGATGTAGGACTTCTGGATTGAGTGTTAGCTTTTCCGTATGCCTCACTATTGAGTATATCGGGAGCTGCGCCATGTTGTCTGTTCTTACTTGGACACCATGTTGTCAAGTGAAGAGCAGTCGGAGAGCTTTCATCTGTAATTTGGTCAAGGGAAGATCCTCAGCTGAAGTACATAGGGCAGAGATCCTCTAACAAAAAAAGAACATTGTTTTTAATTGTAAGGAATGAAAACACAAACATTTTATTTTTTAAGTCCATGTTCATACACAAATAGCTGACCTGTCGTAGAGTACCGGGAGTGATCCTCAGATTGTGCACCATGCAGATGGGAACCATAAGTGTGGAGGAGAGTGTGAACCACCAGCCAAGAGCATAACCCCACCATGGATACTCTACAGTGTTGTTGAACTTCAGAGGAGCGTATTTGACCAAAGAGAAAACAAAGTTCCCTAAAAACAACCATGGGGAGAAAAAGCATTTTTTTGACTTAAAATCTTTCTTTTCAACATTTTTATTGTTTCCAGGTAATTGTAGTTTTTACATATTATTGTGTCTTTAGTTATCAGTGCTTCAATATCTTGGCAGTCAATGCCTGGGCTGCCAAACAGGATATATGAGAAAGAAATATAATAAGAAAGACACATGTTATATCAGAATCAGAAAAAAAATTTATTTATCCCCAAAGGGCAATTAGGAGGGCGAAGAGCGGCGAATAAGATAACAAAAAGAATAAAAATTGCAAAAGTGGCCAAAAAACTGCATATTATGTACAATGGCAGGCCTGCTGCCAGTAACAGAAGAGAGATGGATTATGCAAAATAATATCAAGACCAATATGTAAAAAAAAACTGTAAAACAGTAGATAAAGTATGACAAATAAATAAAGTGAGGCGTGGTTAAAAAATTTAAATTAAAAGTGACATTGTAGTTAAAGTGACATAGTAGTATTGCACAAGAGGTCATGTGATATTGCACTTGAGTGTAACACAGGAGGACATAAGTTACTGTGACCGTCGTATATTCTTAGAGTTCAGGAGGAGAATAACATTGGGAACAAAGGTTGACCTCCTCCTCTGGGTCTTACAGGCCGGACTTTGCAACCTGCGACCAGACGGCAGCAGCTCAAATGTCGGGAACAGAGCATGAGTTGAGTCCTTGAGAATTTGACGAGCCAGGCCGCTAGCCTGCTGCTCGTACACAGTGCTCAGGTGGTGAGCAGGGAGTCCAATAATCTTAGAACACACCTTGACAATGTAATGCAGGCGGTTCCTATCCTGAGCAGTTACAGAGTGATACCAGGAGCATATGGAGAAAGTTAAAACACTTTCAATGAATGTGTAATAGAATGTCAGCAAGATGTTCTTACTGACAGAAAAAGAGTTCAGTTTAATAATAAATATTATATTAATGAATAAATATTGTACAAAAAAGAAAGTAATTTTTTTCCTCATAATACTCAAAAAACAACAACAACAACAAAAAAACTGTTTCCTTACTGATATAAATCATTTGCTGAGATTTGGCCATCTATTTTGAGTCATGTAGATCTTGCCTCAGGCTATTAGCATGATTTTAGTGTGATGTGCTCTGAGCAAACTCACCAAGCAAATTACTGGAGTGACATATTTCAAGCAGTACTTAATCAGGGGCCACGGCCTGTATCCAATCATGTCCTCTATGTTGTCATAGAACCGGTCTATACCTGTGAGTCGATGGAAACCCAGAGGTGAGAAACATTTGAATTCATTACAAGACAGCTGTGGACATTCCTGTTGCCTGGTAACTCACCGTACACTCATCCGATACAAACAGACTGCAGTATGGCAAAGAGAAGCAAAGTCATCCCACTGCAAGCATAGTAGTCAAACACCTGGAAGATATACAGGCCACCCTGTGTGGGAGACAGCAGAGTGCACTCTTTAAATCTATTAATATTATTATAAGGAATAGTATTTACTGGTAAAATTATGTCACAGTTTAACTTGACCTTACTTCTGTAACCATCACAAGGCCTATGAAGAAACTGAAAACACTGATAGCAAGCAGAAGTAGTTTACATCTGTGGCCAACGTGGAAGAAGGCAGGATTCATGTCACAAATGGCTGTTGCAAGGGCTTCCAGACCCACAAACTGAAACACAAATTTCACTTTTATATATAGTCTGACTCAGGTATTCAAGGATACATGAGTCAGACTGTTGTTAAATTACTAAGTGGTTCATGACAATTATGAAATATTCTTGAACCTTAATCGTCACTTAAGCAGCTTCTTAACTACTGTAATACACAAATGTGACAAAAAACACACTTGAAGTCAGTGGTTTAAGATCAAAATCCAAATCTTCTACCAATTCAAATAGACAAAGGAAGGTGGAGGAACAAGGCACTTCTTCTGATTCCTCTTAATTAAGTGTCAGCCTACCTCACTGTCCAGGCCTAGTAGGATGATCATAATGAAAAAGAATATCGCCCAAAGCTGAGGAACAGGCATCATGGCAACTGCTCGAGGATAAGCAATGAAGGCCAATCCAGGACCTGCAACCACAATGAGACAAAGTGACGGAACCACAATGAGACAAAGTGATAGAACCACAATGAGACAACGTGATGGAACCACAATGAGACAAAGTGATGAACACAATGGTCAATCGTTATGGACATCATAACAAAGTATGCCCTGTGCATTTTTGTTATAGACTCTATAAATATATTTTATGTATAATATATATATATATATATATATATATATATATATATATATATACAAATAGCATAGGAATAAAATATTTGCGTGCCAGCATCCATCCACACCTGCCAGACAGATACAGGGTTTAGCTTGAATAAATTACAGATGAAAGGAGTTGATGTGTGTTTTAACTGCTGTTAAACCCGACTGGACATTTGCTAATGTTTGATGCTGCTGGGAACACAGTATGTAATATCAGTGAAGCAATCATCTGTAAGTACATTAAAACCATGTATAAGTAACCAATCCATTCACTGAATGGTGATGTTACCCTTAAATATCCATTTAGCCAACTTTGAATACAGTATGTAATATATTCTAAATGCTCTGGACTTCGTCTACTTTATATTTATACTACATTAGTCCTAGATGAAATGAAGAAAAGTTAAAGAAGTGGTAGGTTCAAGACAAATAGTGAAATCAGTTTGTACCTGGGGATCAGAGAGGCGGTATGGGTCTGGGTAAAGATAAAACTTGATCCCATCTAAGGCCCCCGGCAATGTGAGTCCACGAACAAGCAACACCACCAACATCACATATGGAAATGTGGCGGTGAAGTAAACCACCTGTGGAGAAGACACACTGAGGGTTCATTTTTGCCAAGCAAGAAAATGCCTTCGACATTTCTTGACTTCACTTGGACTTGGAAATACTGTAGTATTCAGTAAACACACTCATTTTAGCATCTTCTTCATACCATCTGTTGTACTAGGAGAGCATATAAAACAGAAAACTCAACAGACCTGAGGCTCTTTGAAAGCTAGCAAACAGTCACTATAGCGAAATATGTTTCTAGCATGTAAGCACACGATACTTGCTGCCTTTTTAAGGGGTGCCGCGTGCATGATCAGACTGTGCTGTTAGGTGATTAAACTCCAGTTTGTTGCTTGGTTCTTTGTGTAACATTAAAAAGTGACCCCACCTTTCCGGTAGACTTTACTCCCTTCCACACACAGAAGTAACAGATGATCCAGGACAAGAGTAGACACAGGGCCAACTCCCATCGAATGCTGCCTAACTCATGGATGCTTCCAGTGATGTTCAAAACTCTTCTCCTGTAAATCACAGTTATAAGTCCCACATGATAAGTCACTTCTCAGACATATAAAGTGTTTTAGTTTTTACTCACTCCCAGAACTCTCTCACTGGCGATGTTGCGTTTACAGTCATGTTGAAATATTCAGGCCTTCGATCAAACTCCACACAGGTTACTGACAAACAGAAGATGGTGCATAAAAGAAGTGTACAGTCATTGTCAAATTCTTCAAATGCTCGTCAAGGATTTCATCATTTGTTTTGCCTTTTCAGCTTTGTTCCACCTTGAAAAGAGTTTTTATTTTATTTGAGACTGCTATCAATTTACAGAAAATTAATTAGATTTGTAGGATTCTGTTGTAGAGATTAAAGGCAACTTCCACTCAAAGCTTTGTTGTTCACTATGCCAACAATGAACACACATTCACTGAGAAACTGACTGTAATGATACACAAACTCTTTCAGATACCACACTATCGTATGGTATTGTTTTTGCAACATAAATGGTGCCAGTTAATAAAACACATTTGAGCATTTGAGTGTTGAACTCCTCACAACATTTCTAGCATATGGACCTTGTACCCAGACTCAAAATAGGGCTCTAAAAAGTCCCAAAGCTGATTAATCGCAAATGAAAAAAAAAAAAAAAATGAATTAGTAAGCTTCTAACAGGAAGAATTCTTTCAGCTTGGTCCAAATGATTCATGGTCGTAATAAAGCTTTAGAACAATGTTGCTGTTTTCCATCCTTCTTCTCTGATCTCATACTGAGTCTTACCTGTGTTCCAGGTGTTTCCGCAGCTCGCCCAGGGAAGTTCAGAGCTAAATGAAGAGAAGAGGTAGAGGAATGCCCAGGCCAATATAATAATGTAATAGATGCTGGAGTATAATACAACCACCTGACTGCCATAGCCGATGCCTGAAACAAACAAACAAACAAACATGAAGTCTTTGAATCACAAGCCCCAAATTTGAAAATACAGAACACTATTGAATAATTTTGTAAAGAGATATCACCTAAATGAAATTATTGTGATTAAGGTGATAGATTAAAGACATCCAAAGTGTAACACAGTCATTAAGTGTCACAAGAATGTCATTTAAAGGTGACCAGTATTTAGCAATGCACATACCTGATGAGTAAAGAATGTGTAGTTGCAGAGTAAATGCAGTGTAGTTAATACATTTTCAGATGTTGTACATTTACTAAAGACATAACGCACATAGCTCCAAGATAAATATGCTGTACATGTTTGTAACTCATTCATTTGCCTCTATTTGGTAGCACAAGAGGAGTCGCACATAAGAAATGACAAACCGGAGCTATACCACGCAACAAAAGTCCCTTGGCTAGGATTCAAACCAGAGGCAATATATAACCAATGCACTGCATGTTGAAGATGTGACCACGACACAGGTCACTAAGTTTCTTAGAAGATGAAGGGGCAGCAGACTTGCTTAACAACAAAAACATAATTAACAAACAAGGAATGCAACTCAGGATTACACATTTTCTGATGTACGAAGAATATAACAGAATATTTTTTGACCATGTCGCACACACACGTAGATATATAACATATATTCACACACTCTGTGTCACTGAATTACAGATGTGTTTTCTCAGGTACAGATATCGACTGAGGGGCTAGCCCTGTTTTCCTACTTTGCATTTAATAATGGTCCGATGAATGAAACGTTCCTAGCAATAAATCTGCTAATAAAATCATGAAACACCCATCAATCAATTTCACATTAATAGTGTTCAAAGTTTCTCCCATTAAATCCAATGATTTATGACTATTTGACACTGAAGATAAGTCCAGATCATTACCTTCAAATAGGGGACAAATTTTCCTCCAGCAGGTGATACTTCCCTGTTTGGTGTACTGGCCAAGAGCCGTTTCCAGTAGAAACAAGGGGATGCCACAGGTGAAGAGGAAGAGTACATACGGGATGAAGAACACCCCTAGGGAAAATCAACTACGTTGTTACTAAGTTAGGCTGAACAAGTCATACGTTACCGAAAAAACAGCACTGTGTATAATCTCCAAATATCAATATTGATATCATGCACTATTTAAACACATCAGACAAATTGTGTACTTAGGTTTCTAAGTATACAATTTTTTTACACAGTCTTGTATTTAGGATTCTTGTTTCACTGTCAGAAATATTTAGAAACTTTTTTTATCTTGTTCTTTAATTTCTAAATGTCTTAACAGTATACTCTAGAGTAGAGACGTTTTCATCTATTTGTGTTTTTCTTTTTCAGTTGGCCTGTGTTTTTTATATTCCTGTGTACTGCGTTGTCTTGGCTGCAGTGCAACAATTTCACAGATGTGTGAGATATTTTACAACTACCATGTTGTTAAACTTAATCACACCCAACAATGCTAACACTCCTCAAAACTCTCATGACCTTTACTCACAGTTATCGAATAGTGTACCAAAGTTGAATCAGCCTTACTGTATTTACTATTTAGGAAAACAGTGACTCAGTGAGTATCACAGTAGGTAAATGTAATATTAGCATAGTAGTTCTGAGCTGAAGGTTTGGCTGACAATACATTGTACAACTTCTAGTCAGGCCTAAATGTTTATCTTGGAGATAAAATCCCTATTCCCATCATGAAACTCACCTCGATCTTTGTAGCACAGGTAAGTGAAGCGCCACACATTTCCTAGACCTAAAAACATTACAACTTCTCAACTTTTCATGTCATAAGCTCCTGTGGGGCAAAAATTGTGGGTAAAAATTAAAAATGCATAAAAAATGTCGAATCAACTAAATATTTTGTGACCCACCTACAGTACCCCTATGGGTCACGGACCCCCTGTTAACCCCATGGTATCATAAATGCACCTCGGGGTGATATTGTTTGATATAGGAATTGCTTTTAGCTCCTAGCTGCTTCATTAGCCATTGTTATAACCATAGCATAGTGTGCATTTTTTATGTGCAGCCTTATGAGGTGTATTCAGTATTTGAAGACACAGATGCAGGTGAAAACCGTTTTCTAAGTTTTTCTAAGAAGTGAACTGGCTTGACATTATGCTCTGGATATGCTATCACCACGTGTTGTCCTAACTAGTTGGGTTTCAAACTTTCAGAAGCTAATATTTGCAGACACACAATACCCAATCGTCTCTCATTTTGCAGCACACAACATGCAACTACAAGACTATGCTACATATGTCTTAAGCAAAGTGTACGTTCTCAATAATCAGTACAACCATTGGAGGAAACAGTTACTGAGTACACTATGAATAAACCAATGTTCTTGGTGGCTTATTGACATTGTTTAAATACTCTCATACTAAATTACTTTTATGATCATTTCATGCTTCTTATGTATTTCTTATTTTGCTGCTACATTTATGAGTAATGCTCTACAATTACAGACGGGTGTAGTGGTACAGGCACAAATTCAAATTTTATCTAATTACGTAAATAATTCATCTATTTCTTTCTTTATCATTCACATTGCATTGCAGTGATTCTTCACAAAATACACATACGATACAACACTTTTAACTCTTAAAACAACTCACACCCCCTAAGTTATCCATATGACAAACTGAAGCACTTCAACTGCTTCAAATGTTCATTGCTCAATTAATTATTATTCATGCTCAATTGGGAAATCTCCTTTGGCATACCACTTAGAAAAGGCCTTGCTTTCGTGCATTTTGGTTCAATGTCCGGCTTAAGGTTCTGTACTGAACCATCGTTAATGAACCAATCTGTGCTTTCCCTGCTGTGCAGACAAATGGCGCTGAAAATAAAACTGCTTTTTGTCTGATCCTGAAGGATTTAATGTGACTAGAGAACACCAAAACTGACAACTCTTGCGTCACTGAACTAAATTGATCACTAACTGTAAGCCAAGGCAGAAGCCAGAGCCAGTTCTTTATCAATAAAAACGAATATGATTGTTTGCCTACTCACCACTGGTCTCTTAAAGCTGCTTTGTATTCTTCTTGTTCTAGTTCTTATAACTCCATATTAAAACTTCTGATCTCACGCCAGAGTCAGTGCCTGTCTGTGCATCTCTGACACAAGAGCTTACAATGAGCATGTTTGACAAATCCTTATGTACAGTAGCAGGCGGATGCCTCTTGTTTTTCTATTCAGGATGGTTGCTGAGCTTTTGATTGGTCTGTTGCCAACCAATCAGCTTCATGTCACCACAACAGTATGAACAGTATGACAGACCGGCTCTAAATGGGTCCAAATACTGCCATCAGTTGGCAGCTGTGGCTGTGACTTTATAACAATCATCCCATGACGGTATTTTTCAACCAATCATGGGCCATTTTATCAAGTATTGCTGTCTCGGGTTTCCCTATTCGTTAGGCGATGCGCATTTACGTCCTAATGCTAGTGAACGCTCAATGGCGAACTTCTCCATGCTGATGCATTTTATGTATGTTGCAACGACTGGAGATGTTGAAATTGGCAGATATTACATACTTGCCGTTGAGGTCAGTGTTCATGACTCCACCATAAGAAAGAAACTGGGCTAAAATGGCCTCCATGGCAGAGTTAAAAAAGAACATAAAGGCACATTTGGATGATCCCAAGACTTTTGGGAAAATACCCTGTGGACTGATGAGACAAAAGTTGAACATGTGTGTCCGATTACATCTGGTGTAAAAATAACCACATTTCAGAAAAAGAACATCAGCAACATCAAAATCTGGTGGTGGTAGTGTGATGGTCTGGGACTGTTTTTCTGCTTCAGGACCTGGAAGACTTGCTGTGATAAATGGAACCATGAATTCTGTTGTCTACCAATATATCCTGAAGGAGGATGTCCGGTCATCTGTTGGTGACCTCAAGCTGAAGAGAACTTTGGTTCAGCAGCAACAATTATCCAAAACACACCAGCAAGTCCATCTTTGAATGCCTGAAGAAAAACTAAATGAAGACTTTGGAGTGGCCTAGTCAAAGTCCTGACCTGACTCCTACTGAGATGCTGTGACATGATCTTAAAAAGGTGGTTCATGCTGGAAAACCATCCAATACGACAACTGTACAAAATTCCTCCACAGCACTGTAAGACGCATTACAATTTATCACAAACGCTGGATTGCAGTTGTTGTTTATAAGGGTGGCCCAACCAGTTATAAGGTTTAGAGGGCAATCACTTTTTCACACAGGGCCATGTGGGTTTGGATTTTTTCCTCTTAATAATATAAACCTTCTAAACTGCATTTTGTGTTTACTTGTGTTATCTCAAATATGTTTGATGATCTAAAACATTTAAGTGTGACAATCTTTAAAAAAAAGATTGTCACATTGGGGCCCAGGCAGCACAGTGGCATGGTTAATAGCACTGATGCCTCACAGCATCTAAATTGGCCACAGCTGTGAGTGTGAAGGTATACCTGTCTGTGTTAGACTGGCGACCTGACCAGGGTGTACCCTGCCTCTCACCTGATGGCAACTGGGGTAAGCTTCCACCTCCAAGCTCATTTAGGGAGGAAAACCTTATCCCCACCTCAACACCTTGAACCACCTGCCACAATTATATGGGTCATTAATGAATTATCTTTGCCAGCCTCTTGCAATGCGAGCCTGTGCGGGTATACTTAAGTTCAAAGTAACACAGTTGTCTCCTGACTACAATTTTTTTTTTTTTTTTTTTTCCATCAATCTGCTTATATTTTAAGTTTCCAAAATAAAAGGGATGGCCCACTATAGCCTGTAAAAGATAAGAATCTGGTCACAATTTAGTTTATAGTGAGTCCTATGTATTTTTGTAGCATGGTAAAGGATAGATTGTTTTGTCTCTCAGAAGGACATAGAATGGTCTGTTCCCTGTAATAATCCAGGTCTTCATTAGCAAATAGTTCCTCGTCACAGAGACACTTTGACAACAGTAACAGTAATGAATAACTGGCTATCCCAAGGAGCTTATGCACATAATGAACATGCTAACGGGTCCAGACAGCCCAAGTTTCCATCCAGATAGCTTTTCTGTCAGTCAGTGCGTTTACATGCAGAGCTTAATAGCTATGCTCAAAATTCGACTTTCTCACTTAAGTCCTTGTCCCAGTTTACATGCAGCACAAGAAAATCGAATAACTGTTCTCCTCTTCCACACTAGGTGGCGATACGTGTCTTTTCTAAGAATTAACCTTACAGTGGCTTACCATTTAATGGACATGAAAAAAAAAAAGTTTATTATCATAAAATTACTACACTATTGTGGCTATATCACCACAAAATAATGTCTTTTCTTTAGCAAAGTTTTCTTTTTCATTTCTCCTTCCTGCATTTTATTTAGTTATTTCTTTTCTATCAATGTATCTTTCATTTTAAAACATATACTTCCTTCCAGCCTTAATATTCAACCACACACACAGCACATAACCTTCTATGTTGTTCTTTGTTCTGTATTCCTGTCCTGTAAGTGTTTTGGTTGGTTCTCTTCAGTAAAAAATAAAAATAAAGAAAGCTGTTTGTACTGATAATTACTGCAGCTTAGTGTGTCCAACACGGTAAAATGTGATATTTTTTTGTCCCAAACTGAATCTACAAAACTCATTCTTCTGTGACAGTTCTGTGTTCGAGCCCTAAAAATATTTTCTTGAGTAAAACTGAAAACGTGCAGTTGAGTATCTTTTTAAATTATAAAATAAATATGTACAGTATATGAATATGTGAATGTGACTGGAAGGATTTGAGTTACTCTCGAGGAGAAGATTAGAGCGTCACTGGTTCCTCCGAGTGTCAGCTGACATCAGTGTCAGAATTTTGTTACTTTGGACACATACTTGCTTGTTCAAATCTTTATGCACACTAGTGAAAACAAAAAGTCCTGCACTTAACCTTAGCACCATGAAAGTTCAGCATTTTTATTAAAAACAAACTGAGAGAGTGTGTTTTCATTTTGGAAAATGTGTTGTAGTAATGCTGAATTCTATTATATTGTATTGTATGGTGCTGAATACATTCATTTCATTTTTTTCTTACTGAGTGTAAGAAAAGGGGGAGCTGTGTCCTTGTGTTTCCAGGATGGGCGCGTGCAGGTGGAGGCCGCTGATTGGAGGAAGTCCGGAGGCCGCGGATTCAAAAGTGGAGTCGACAACACTCTCTCTCTCTCTCTCTCTCGCTGGTTCGCCTTTGGCAGCATTGCAAACCGCATCGCGACCTTCACCGACGCAATCCATACCGACCTTATTGTGATTCATTTATGTTGCGGATGAGATCTGTTGAGATCTGCCCGCCAAATGTCGATCCTCGTTCCCCTGTCACCCCACAGGACCCACCCTCTCTCCGGCAGAGTCTAGACGTGAGTCGGCTCATTGCACTGGTGCCTCCGTTCAGAGAGTCCGAGGTGGACTCCTACTTTAACGCGTTTGAGCGCATTGCAACCACCTTAAACTGGCCAAAGGATGTTTGGACTTTGTTGCTCCAGTGTAAGCTGGTAGGAAAAGCTCAGGAAGTGTGTGCCGCCCTCACTGTTGAACAGAGCTTAGATTACGACGTTGTTAAAGCGAGTGTATTACGTGCCTATGAGTTAGTACCCGAAGCCTACAGGCAAAAATTTAGAAACTGTGTGAAGAATGTCAGCCAGACCTATGTTGAGTTTGCACGTGAAAAAGGTGTGCTTTTTGATAAGTGGTGTCACGCCAGCAAGACGAATGATTTTGCGCAGCTGAGAGAGCTCGTGCTTCTAGAGAAGTTCAAAAGGTGCCTGCCAGAGCGCATCGTTGTGTATTTAAATGAACAAAAAGTTGTGTCTCTGTCGGAAGCTGCTGTTTTCGCCGATGAGTTTGCTCTGACTCACAAGAGCGCGCGTCTGTCACCTGCCCAGGAAACGCCTAGGTCTGCGGCGAATAATAAGCCTCGGTCTCCTAAAAACTCCCGGCGTAATTTCTCTACGGGTGAAAATCGAGCGTGCTATTACTGTCATGAAGTTGGCCACCTAATTTCAGTCTGCCCTGTGTTAAAGTCAAAGGAACAATCGAAGAGTAAACATCCCTCTGCTGTGGGTCTGATACATTCAGAGCCTACTATAAGTCAGCAGGATCTGACCGCGGTTGATGACTCTTTCAAGCCATTTATAACCCAAGGTTTTGCCAAAAGAGTTCCGTCCTCAAGTGCTGAGTTTAGCCCACGATCACAACTTGTCCGGCCATCTGGGCGTTAAAAAGACATATCACCGTGTGCTCCAGTATTTCTTTTGGCCAGGGCTAAAGTCTGATGTTGCCAGGTTTTGTCGATCTTGCCATATCTGCCAGACCACCGGCAAACCGAACCAGGTTATTCGCCCGGCTCCGTTACGTCCAATTCCAGCGATCGGTGAGCCTTTTGAGCATGTCATCATTGACTGTGTCGGTCCCTTGCCAAAAACAAAGACAGGACATCAGTACATGCTGACCATGATGTGCGCAGCCACACGATTTCCTGAGGCAGTCCCGTTGCGCTCGTTGAGAGTTAAGGCGGTGGTAAAGGCTCTGGTTAAGTTCTTTTCCACCTTTGGTTTGCCAAAACGCATTCAAACTGATCAGGGATCTAATTTCATGTCGAAGGTTTTTGCACAGGTGATGTCGGAGCTGTCCATCAAGCATCAAGTGTCCAGTGCGTATCATCCACAGAGTCAGGGCGCACTGGAGAGATTCCATCAGACATTAAAGTCAATGCTTCGTAAATACTGTGCTGAGTCTAACAGCGAGTGGGATGAGGGTCTGCCACTGCTCTTGTTCGCCATTCGGGAAACCATGCAGGAGTCTCTTGGTTTCAGTCCAGCCGAATTAGTTTTTGGGCACACGGTGCGTAGTCCGCTACGGCTTCTGCGAGAGAGGTGGCTTGCAGACCGGCCCGGTCCGTCGCAAAATATCCTCGACTTCGTGAGTTCATTCAGGGAGAGGTTACACACTGCATGTGAACTGGCGCGTAGTTCTCTCTCCGCTGCACAGTTCAAGATGAAAAAACAGTATGATAAAAACACACCCAGTCGCAATTTTCACCCAGGTGACTGTGTGTTAGTTCTACTGCCTGTAGTTGGGTCTTGTCTTCAAGCCAAGTTTTGTGGTCCTTATGAGGTGGAGCGGAAGTTGAGCGACACAGACTATGTGATCATGACGCCAGATAGAAAGAAAAAGTCCAGAGTGTGCCATGTTAACATGTTAAAAAAATATGTTGTCCGCGGAAGTGCTGATGCGCCATCTGTGTCGCCTGAGTCCTGTGCCTGCGCCTCACCTGTAGCCTCTGTGGTTTCGCCGCCTTACAGTCCGAAAGAGGATGGACTGGGCGAGCGCTCGGTTTCAGTTCCAGGTTCACGTTTGGAGAATTCCAAATTTTTGAATTTGGAGGAGCATTTGTCATATTTATGTAATCCGGCTAAACGTGATATTTGCCGCCTCATTCGGGGTCATGCTGCGCTATTCGGGGATAAGCCCACTCAGACCACAGTCCTCACGCATGACATTGATGTTGGGAACCACAAGTCAATTAAGCAACACGCGTACTGCGTTAATCCTGTGAAGCGGGCGGTAATGAAAACGGAGTTTGCATACCTGGTAGAAAATGGTTTTGCGGTACCGAGTTCCAGTCCGTGGAGCGCACCTTCGCTCCTGGTACCTAAATCCGACCAAACTCCTCGTTTTTGTAACGACTACCGCAAGCAGAACGCCATCACTAAGCCCGACTCATTTCCACTGCCCCGCATGGATGATTGTGTTGATAGAGTAGGATCTGCCAAATACGTCACTAAACTGGACCTCTTGAAGGGTTACTGGCAGGTGCCTCTTACAAAGCGTGCATCCGAAATTTCAGCGTTTGTCACTCCAGATCACTTCCTCCAGTATACCGTTATGCCCTTCGGGTTGAGAAACGCACCCGCCACCTTCCAAAGACTGATGAACACTGTCCTGTCAGGTGTGAAAAACTGCGAGGCGTACCTGGATGACATTGTGGCATATTCGTCCAACTGGTCTGAGCATTTAGACACATTGCAGGAAATATTCAGCCGCTTAGAGAGTGCTTCTCTGACGGTGAATCTAGCAAAGTGTGAATTCGGTAAAGCTATGGTCACATATTTAGGTAAACAAGTCGGACAGGGACAAGTGCGCCCCCTGTCGGCCAAAGTTCAGGCCATTTTGGAGTTTCCTGTACCAGAGACGCGGCGGCAGCTGCGCCGGTTTCTGGGAATGTGTGGCTACTATCGTGGGTTCTGTAAGAACTTCGCTAGTGTTGTTGCGCCACTGACCAGCTTAGTGAGTCCTTCTCGCCAGTTTTTGTGGACAGTTGAATGTCAGGACTCCTTTGACTCTACCAAAGCCCTCCTTTGCAGTGCGCCAGTATTGGTTGCACCGGATTTTGAGCGTCCCTTTAAGGTGGAGGTAGACGCAAGCGCTCATGGTGCCGGTGCTGTGCTCCTGCAGGAGGATGTCCATGGGATTGAGCATCCCGTATGTTTCTTTTCAAAAAAATTCAATACACACCAGGTGAACTACAGTACAATCGAGAAGGAATGTCTGGCCCTACTATTAGCTCTACAACATTTTGAGGTCTATGTAGGCTCAAGCTCCGTCCCAGTCATTGTATTTACAGACCATAATCCCCTGGTGTTCCTGTCCCGCATGCGCAATAACAATCAGCGCCTTATGCGCTGGTCATTGTTGTTGCAGGATTTCCACGTTGAAATAAAACATATAAAAGGTATCAACAATGTCGTGGCTGATGCGCTATCACGTGCAGAATCTTAGGTCAAACATGTCTTTGGGAAAGAGATGTTTGAATTTAGGTGGGGGGGTGTTATGACCGTAGTGGTCATAATTTGCATGTTTTGTTCTTTCTGTTGTGTTGTCCCTCCCTGTCCAGGGGGGGAGCTGTGTCCTTGTGTTTCCAGGATGGGCGCGTGCAGGTGGAGGCCGCTGATTGGAGGAAGTCCGGAGGCCGCGGATTCAAAAGTGGAGCCGACAACACTCTCTCTCTCTCTCTCTCTCTCTCTCTCTCTCTCTCTCTCTCTCTCTCTCTCTCTCTCTCTCTCTCTCTCTCTCTCTCTCTCTCTCTCTCTCTCTCTCTCTCTCTCTCTCTCTCTCTCTCTCTCTCGCTGGTTCGCCTTTGGCAGCATTGCAAACCGCATCGCGACCTTCACCGACGCAATCCATACCGACCTTCTTGTGATTCTTGTGATTCATTTATGTTGCGGATGAGATCTGTTATCCCTCCTGTAAATATCGTAAATAGTAGAAATAGTTCGCAGTACCATATTAGTAGGGGTGAGTAGCCTTTTACTTTTGTCCATCTTTTCTCTTGTTTTGGTGTTAGGGAGTGAGGGTAGAAAACCTGTTGTTTTGTTGACTTCTTTTTCTTTTGGCTAGGCAAGTCAGTTTTCAAACCCAGCTCGTTTTGTTTATTGTTTTAGGTGATGCTCACCCCGAAGACTTTATGTTCGTTTGGGTAAACAAATCCCTTCGTTTTTGGACTGCATCTCTCCGTGTTCTGTATTACTTTACATGTTTATGTTATGTTAAGGTATCCCTAGGCAGCATAACAGCATATATCGTTTTTTTTTTTTTTTTTTTACATCTAAGCTATGTATACAAACTATAGCATGTTGCATTTATGAAATGAAAGAACTGCTCAATAAATGTTCAATAAATAGCAGGCCGGCAGTGTCGCACATATATTTTGGCATATATTTTGAACAAAAAAAAAATTAAACACATTTTATTTTAATGTTACGAGATCACCATAAATTCAAATTTACAATTATATTTAAAAAGCTAACGAAGTAAAATAAAATACATTTGAATTAAATACTCGACAACAAGGAGTAGACTATATGTGCTGCAATGCACTGTGGGAGTTCAGTGTTTTTGTTGGATGTTAGAACCATAGACATAGATACCGTATTAATGTCTATGGTTACAACCATGAGTGTGAGTAGTGTGACATCCAGTGGCATTCAGTTGTTTCGTAGCTCTTGCTTGTTTAGTACTGAAAAAGTGAATGACTTTAATAAGTGGTCTTGCCCTGCACTGCTCGCCACGGAGAGCTGCGGGTCGCCGACCCCTGGCCTATGTTATGAGTGTGTCTCTATGTTAAACTGAGATGTATGTACACGGGACAAGTTTCAACCAATGAGTAATTCACTTTTCAGAATATAACACCCTAGGAAAGAAAATCTGTTCAGCCATTCAGAATTAATCTCTTTTCCTGTAAAGGTGAATAACAAAACAAACAGGATTAAAAGCAGTAGTCTGTTGTTTTGTAGTGATCTTCTGTCATGACAGGCACAGCATCCCTAACCAATAATCAACTAAATCAAGTCACCATGTTGCTAAGTTAATTTAGTGTGTGATTCCTCTTCATTGAGCTGATTAAAAAAATCTCTCTCACACACTGGACACAGTTCAAGACAACCACATGTAAAAAAACAAATTTCAGAGAACACAATGTGACTGGGGACACTGAGAAATACTATCCTCTGATGAGGTGCCATTGTTTCCTTTGTTATGCAATGTGAACTGAAACAAGAGAGTGAAACCATGTCCTGACTGGTATTCACACCCAGCTGGCTTTGAAACATTTTTTTAAGTGATTCACGATAAACTACTGACTACAGTACAGAATAAACTAAACAGATTTTATTTAATGACTCAGCTTCCTCAAATATATTTTAAAGAACAGCAAGAGGGGGGATAGTGTGCTGTTTGCCGGTCTGAAACCCCAAGATAAAGGAGAGTCCCCTTCAAGTGTTATCTCTTTTATCGTAACAAACAGACAAAACAGACACAGACATCAAATAGTGTATGTGTGCGCTCTTGTTTTTAATATATTGTGGGGACCAAGCTCTTCCATGTGGACATAATTCTGGGTCCAGGCACTTTTTAAAGGTTAAACTCCGTAAAAATTTGGTTTTATGGTAAATGTTACAATTACATTATAGGTTTTGTTATAAGGTTAATGATTAGGGTCACATATCAATCAAAAGTCCTTCCTCAGATAGAAACTGTGTGTGTGTGTGTGTGTGTGTGTGTGTGTGTGTGTGTGTGTGTGTGTGTGTGTGTGTGTGTGTGTGTGTGTTTAACTCGTTTCTGTTGTGTTGGTCTGACTGGCCCCTCCTGAATACAGTTCACTTCACTTAACCTTGGAGAAAGGCTGGCATTTTGTTTCAGAGAAGAACACGTTTGGGCCGCAAGGTAAAGTGTGCAATCTACTTCTCATTTTAAAGGCTCAGGCAATAGTTTAGCTTGTGTTAAAGAAAACGTTTCAAGTAACTGTTGATTAATCTTGTGTTTGGTGATTTTAGAAATGTTACATTTAAAGCAGATATGTTTCTGATATAAGTGTATCTGTATGATATGCTCCCATTTATAATTTGAAGAATGTGAGACGCAGGATTATCTATACATATCATTTATTTATTTTCTTGCCTCAGATTGGACTTGGTAAAACAAGTAATCCTTTACTAAACTTCCTTCACAACATGTGATAGATACAGATCGATTTAGAAAATGGAAAATATCACACAAAATTAGGTAAAGTATGCATGCTGACGCAATGTTTTACACCTTTGAAATTCCAACATCACAGTGACATTCATTCCTGTCTCTTGTGACCATGAAACCTGTTCTTTTCCAAAACAATGAACAATGAAATATATTCTTGACCATATTGTAGCATCTCACTCAAAGAAAGCTACAAAGGTTTCTCTGCAGAATGAGTGATTATTGAACACAGGCTGCTGTCGGCTGTATCCCACAACAACACTGTCACATAATGTCGGTTTCACTCAGGAAAAAAAAGAAAAGAAAAGAAAGAACAATGTCAACTAACAAAACATAACAGATGATCATCAGTTGGGTCATCCACACAACTGTTGCCAGACTTCACATGCAGCACTTCTTGCTGATCTCTGGAGACTTCAACCACGTGACATCAGACTCTACGCGTTCTGCATTCATCCAGTATGTCGATTGTCCTACCTAAGATATAGGACTATTGATCTTCTGTATGCAAACACGAAGACAGCGTACAAGGTTAAGCCTTTACCACTGCTGGGGAAAACACATCACAATCTTATCCTGACCAACTTCAATACAAGCCACTGGCTGCAAGGCAACACACCACCAAATGCTCCTTCAGGAAATGGTCAGCAGAGGCAGCTCGGAAGGACTGCGTCAGTCCACTGACTAGAGAGTTTGGCAGACACCACACCATCGACACCATCAGCTTCTGTATGGACGGTGTTGCTCCCACCAGAAGTGTGCCCTGCTTCCTCAACAATAACCCCTGGATCGCCAGGACACTTTCTTAACCAGAAGAAGAAGGCTCTTAAGGACCATTACCAGGAGGAGCTGAAGCACATGCGCCAGAAACTCAAGGACCAGCTGACTGAGGTAAAGGAGAAGTACAGATCTAAAGTGGAGCAGAAGTTGAAGGACGGCTACACTAAATAACTGTGGGATGGCACAAAGACTATCACCGGCTGTATCTCCAAGAAGAAGAGCACTATGGAGGGGGATGAGGAGAGGGTCAACCAGTTGAATGACTTTTTTAACAGGTTTGACTTCCTTGCCACCTCTACTGCTCTTTCTGCTTTTGCTCAGATAATTTTTGCACTCACGCCCCCGGGAAAAACCAGACACCAGACTCCATCCCCTTCCACAGTCACTGCTCCAGACACGTGGCTTGTAGCCACTCCTCAAAGCTGGAAGCTAGCACCACCATCACCATCACTTCGGCTCAGGTGAGTGGACAGCTGAGGAAGCACCGTCCCAGCAAAGTAGCCAGCCTAGATGGAGTGTCCCCGCGATTATTCAGGGCCTGTGGTTCTGAGCTGGGAGAGCCTCTTCAGCATGTATTTTTACTTGAGCCTACACCACCGCTGCATCCAGCATCATGAAGACCATGGAGCGACTGCTGCTCCTTCACATCAGGCCCCAGGTCTGCCACGCTCTAGACCCACTGCAGTTTTCATACCAGGAAAAGGTGTGATGTCTATTTAATATATTCTGGAAGATGCTGGACATGTTCTACCCAGACTATCGCTGCCAGTGCTCCCACCTACGCTGTGGTGTGCTGGGGAGGCAGCACTGAGAGGAAGGGATCTTTGTAGCTGGACATCTTTCAATAGCTTTCATATGTGTTTCGATGTGATGAGGCTACTGGACACAGAATTACCCTCCCTTGCAGTAGTACTTCTGTTGTATTCCAGGACTGACTTGCATATTATGCATATCAAAGCAGAATGGGCTTCATCTTTATTTCCACACACTTGATGAACCACTGGGCTCTTCACCTGTCTTCTCTCAGGCGCCTGTGTTGTTATTGTCACGTTGCAACCAGACAACTTCCTGTGTAAAGCATCATGGCACAGCAATAAATTCAACTAGTCAGTATAACCCTACTACATAATTTAAATGGAAAAATAAAATAAAATTCTCCTAATTGTGTTACACATGATCTTCAGATTCCCCTAGAGTGAATACTTTTGTCTTTTGTTTTCTGCTCACAGCAGGGGTTTTGTTTGTTTTGTGAGAAACTATGTGCTGTCACATTTGCTACACATGTCAACTGAATGACTCGTAATGATTTTGCCAATGGTTAACATCTGCTCACACTTTTGGGAAATAACTAAATACTGACATTTCCGTCAGACCCAGTTCTACATTGTGTTTTGTGTTCACTGTTAGCAGGAAAAAGTTTGGTAAAGACTTGCTTAACATACTAACTTTACTCACTACTCAGAACATCTAACTTGAAGCACAGGTGCGCCATGGTTTAATAATTATTTAAAATGTGATTTTGAAGATGGTGAGTGTGATTTATAGTTTGGGGCTCTACAGATATATCTACAATATCTGGGGATACTGAGTCCAGAGTGTTTAACACAGGTTAATACTGTGTTGTTTAATGTGTTATGCACTGACAAACACTGATTGAATCCTTTCCTAGGGTTGAAATGGACCAAAAACGGGACTCCCTGGTAAAAATTAATCTGATAAACCATGGGAGCAATCAAACACGCATTCAAGCTAAACCCCCGGAGAGAGAGCAGTGGTCCAGTAAGATTCAGTTCATCTTGGCTGTGGCTGGACACATTGTTGGCTTGGGAAATGTCTGGCGGTTTCCGTACCTTTGCTACAAGAATGGAGGAGGTAAATCTTTTATGTCACACCAGAAAGACTGTACTGTGGCTTTGTCAGGGATTAAGATGACATTGATTGTTTGATTCTTAGCTTGCCAGACTGCATTTTTCCAGTACAATGAAATAAGACCATTAACTCAAGTACAGCAGCAAACGAATGTAAAAGCTTTAAAGATTATATCTTTGGTGTGTTTTAAAATCTTCCCTTTAGGGGCTTTCTTCGTTCCTTATGTCTTGTTTTTATTCACCTGTGGCATCCCACTCTTCTTCATGGAGACATCCTTGGGCCAGTACACGAGTCAAGGTGGAATCACATGTTGGAGAAAAATCTGCCCTCTTTTTGAAGTTAAGTTTATACCTTGAATTTTTTTTTTTTCAGCAACAAAAATTGGACTGTATTTATTTATGTGATTTGTGTGATTTTAAAAACTGTCACCAGTGATATGTAGCTATTTAAAAATAAATAAATAAACAAAAATCTGTTTTTGACACTTATATCTATGTAAGTAACCAAATCAGTCATATATGCGATGTAGTTTATATACCACAAAGTCTTTCTGTAAGTAAAAAGCTGGCAGCCATGGTTAATTCTTTTTTTTTATTATCATTTATTTTTAACTCTGAATGAGTAACCTGTGCAGAGATCAAATTAAACATATGGAAAATAAATATAAATCTGAATAAAAACAAATACTAAAAAAAGTTCAAGAATAAAATTTTACATATACTAATTACAAAAGTATAGACATAACTTTATCAAGTAAAGGCACTAAATAACTGAGGTAAGTAGGCGATGTCTTGGCTTCTGAGGAACACAACCTGGTGCCCTATACAAATCAAATCAATTAAATTATAATTATTATTTTATTGACTGTACTGATGTTGCATGGGGAAATTATCTTTTTGCATTTGACCCATCCATCAGTACTGCTTACACTTGGAGCAGTGGGTCTCTTCCTGTGCAGTGCCCAAGGAAATTATTGGCTGTTTACACAAAAATAAGAAATGTTTTGCTGCATTTAAACTATTCAAGTGAGCACATTAGGAGTAGTGGGTAGTCTGTAAGGCACTCAGAGAGCAGCTGGAGATGCTAAATTATGCAAAATTTAAATGGGTGAATTATAAAGATTCCATCCCATTACATATGTCATGAATGAGGAACCCTTGGATGTACCCAGCTGTTAATTGTAATTGGCTTTTCAACATGTGGTCTATGGAACTGAGTTGCTTTTGGCCTGAAGTTTGCTGCTAGAATTAAACACTGCCTTAGTACTGATTGTTGCATGGCGTTAGATTGTTGTCTCAGTAGCAACCTTCGTTAACTATTGTATCAATAAACTATCTCTCTGCAGGCTTAGGTTATGGGAGCCAAGTGGTTGTTTTGTACACTGGCGTGTATTACATCATCATACTGGCTTGGGCCTTTCTCTACCTGTTTTCATCCTTCAGCTCTGAGCTTCCTTGGGCGAGCTGTCACAACACCTGGAACACAGGTATGAATACTTCATTTTCTAATGCATTAACCCTTGTTCAATCTTTTACCTTGTTAATCAGAACATTCCTCATTCTTTTATGCAAGATGGCTGTTTTGAACCTGGACAAAATCAAACGCACCCACTGCACCTGTACGGAAATACAACAACTTCAGTTGTAGAATTCTGGGAGTAAGTGTCATGAACAAAAGTGAAACAAAATGCCACTTTTTTTGTTCCATGTTACTCAATACATTTTGTTACAGGAGGAGAATCCTTAGCCTGTCCAATGGAATTGATCAACTTGGCAATGTTCGTTGGGACCTGGCTCTGTGTCTTCTTCTTGCGTGGCTACTGTGTTACTTCTGTGTGTGGAATGGAGTGAAGACCACAGGAAAGGTACAGCACAAAGACATCATTAAAATATCTGAATTCCTGTATAATCTGAACAAATGGACCAGACACTGAGCGTCAATTGTGTTTTCAGGTGGTGTACTTCACTGCCACATTTCCGTACGTGATGTTGGCGGTGTTGCTTGTTCGTGGCCTCACATTGCCGGGGGCCAAAGAAGGGATTATGTTCTACCTCTATCCAGACCCGTCCCGCCTCACTGATCCAGAGGTAGTGCTCTTACAAATTCGTACAGGGAAACTGAAGTGCTACTTGGATTATTAATAAATATTTTACTAGTCAGGAGGTGGTCCAGGTTTGTATGAGTCAAACAGAGCAAATGAAAGTGGAGAACACTGTTATGTGTTGTTCAGACCACAGAAGCACTTCCTTACCCTTTCTCTAGTTTACTAAGGCCTAATCCTTTCCATAAGCACATACATGCCTAAGCACCTATGTCAAGCTAACTAACTGACTATGCTAACATTAGCAAGAAACTTTTTGCATTTACCATTAAACACAAAGTATATGTCCGACATGAATGTATATTAACACATTTAGCACATTGTTGGCTACAAACCCTGTTAGATAAATGAGAACACTGACCTGAACTTGGTGTCTTGGGTTCTACCTCGCAAATGTTTGGATGTAAGTAAAGGGAACACCAAAATTAGTGACGTTCATCACATGCTAAATGTGTATGTAAAAAATTGAATGGTGGGATAGTTGTAGTCACATTTTACTCCAAAACACAAATGTCTGATAAAGTCAAAGATGTGAATTGTTTATTTTGGACGTTTTGGATTTTATGACTGCATTAACATGTCTGCACTAGTAGCAAATAGTAGAGTTTTATGAACCTAAACTGAACCTCACTGAAATTCCTCAGGTATGGATGGATGCTGGCAGCCAAATCTTCTACTCCTATGGAGTTTGCACAGGTGTTCTGACCTCACTAGGAAGTTACAACAAGTACACCAACAACTGCTACAGGTCTCTATTGTTATATCTTTGCCAGCTGCACTGAATTCAGGTCAAAGTTCAAACTGCTCATGACTGAAGCTCACATGTTCCTTATGCTTGATTATTTTGCCTGCAGAGACTGTGTTTACCTGTGCCTGTTAAACAGTTTGACCAGCTTTATAGCTGGCTTCGCTATCTTCTCTGTGCTTGGTTTCATGGCAAAGGAGCAAGGGCTGGATATATCGATGGTGGCTGAATCTGGTATGGAAGATTGAGAATACAGATTTAACAAGAACCCAGAGTTAATCTGTTGCTTACCAACATGACCATTTCACCTTTGCAGGCCCAGGTTTGGCATTTATTGCTTATCCTCGTGCTGTGGCTTTAATGCCACTTCCTCAGCTCTGGGCGATATTCTTCTTTGTTATGATCATCTTCTTAGGATTAGATAGTGAGGTAGGTAACATTGAACTATTTAGATACTGATAGATACATTTTCTTTGTAATGACAACAAAAATTTCATCCCCACAGTTTGTATATCAAGAGGCACTGGTCACAAACATCGCCGACATGTATCCTTCCATCTTTCAAAACAGCTGCCGCCGTAAACTCCTTCTTCTTGCCATCTGTGTTGGAAGTTTCCTTGTTGGCCTTCTGATGGTAACAGAGGTGAAGGCTTTGAGATACTCATCTACAGTATATCTTAATGCATCATGTAGAAAAAAAACTCAAAACAGTTTAAAGTTAGACATAAAAGAGAGAAATAGGCCATTAAGGAAAAACTTTGAGCTTCTCCAAATATATTATCTCCATATTTTAAGCCTTTTAGAATTAGACACTGTGCTAATACACTGTGTAGCCGACTTTCCGTGATAAATTATGTTTTCGTGTTTTTGCAGGGAGGCCTATATATTTTCCAGTTGTTTGACTATTATGCTTGTAGTGGGATGACACTTCTACTTTTTGCTGTTCTTCAGTCTGTCTGTGTTGGATGGGTCTATGGTAAGGAGGTTTTTTTCTTATTCTTTAGATGAACTCCTGTTTTACAGCTAAGGACTACCCTATATAGATGTCCTATAAGTTCTCATTTTAAGCGAATGAAAAGACCTGAAAACTGATCATTTTTCACTACAGAAAAATAGTTATAATGGCTGATTCCAATGCACATAACATAAAAAAACAATAATTAAACGATTTTTCAGTGTTGTGTTCACAGGTGACATACAGTATCAGTACAGTAAGATGGTATGGCTGAAGTAACAAACTCTTGTTTTCTTCAGGTGCGGATCGTCTGTATGACAACATAACCGACATGATTGGATATCGGCCGTGGCCCTACATGAAATATTGTTGGCAGTACGTCACACCAGCTATATGCACTGTAAGTGTTAGAAGTGTACATGTGCCTGCCTGCTAACATTGTTCTTGCGATCCTAACGTGCGAGTGTATCTGACAGCTGCCAGAGTCTTCTGTCCTGTAACGTCTCAACCAGACGGACACCAGTTCCTTTAATGGGACATGCTGCATTGGAAGTAAAGTTGGCTCATTGCTTCTAAGCTCATCCCTTGCGTGTTTCACATAAGGAAATGTTTAATTATATGATTGTTTGGCAGAATTTGTATTTACATGTATTTACTTGAGTGGATTTATGATTTGATTGATTTGAACTTGATTATTTAAAAGCAATTTCTACCACATACATCAAAGAGAAACCTGGAAACCTGGAAATGTTTTAACATGAAACAAAATAGAATACCAAAGAATACCAGTTACAAAATAAAACAGAAAAGACAAGGAAACAAAATTGGATAAAAAAACCAAAACACAATATCATTATAGTGATGATTATCAATGATAATGAACACTGATTATAATTCCTATGTACACTTGACTAATTATAAATGAATATTATTTGTTAAATTAAATAATAATAATAATGTAATAAATTAGTAATATACTGAATGACTTTTAATGAATCACATTTTAATAGAAATCCTGTCATTATGAGTTTATGTCATCTAATGTCTTCCCTTTGTTTCTGTTTTAATTATTTTTTTTCTTAAAGTGCACATTTCTCTTCTCCCTGGTCAAATATACGCCTCTGAAATTTAACAACACTTACGAATATCCCTGGTGGGGCTATGCTATTGGAGGACTCTTCACTCTCTCTTCAACCCTCATGGTTCCTCTGTGGATGCTTTACGCCCTGAGCGTCACTCCGGGAACGCTGACACAGGTACAGTCACAGGGTCTTAGTGAACCAGGCAAAAGCAGCTCTGAGAGTTTGAATGGTTACAATTTAAAACCCAGTTTTAAAAAGTTCAAAGCTGCTCAGCCAGAACTAAATGTACACTGCATTAGATATGGTAGCATGCTTGAGGTTACTGTAATTTAATTACTGTCAGAGAATTTGGATGATCTGAGGCAAGAGCTACGAAATAAATTGTATTCTCTTATCATTATCATTAGAATATTAAATAACTTGTCTTAATAAATATGTGCCCATCAGGCATAAAATTATGACCACTGACAGGAGAAGTAAACAATATTGACCATCTTGTGACAGTACAAAACAATTCAGTGTTCTGTTGGGAAACGTTTGGGCCTGGTATTCATGTGGATGTTACCTAACATGTAGCACCCACCTAGACCAGACCAGACACCCCCACCCCATAACAATGACACTCCACTAATGATGGCAGCAGCCACCCCCAGCAGGATGCAGCCTGACACACACACAAAAACAAAAAATATCACAAAACCTGTTGACCTGGCCTCCAAACGTACTAGATCCCAAACTGATCAAGTATCTGTAGGATGATCCACAGAGGCCCCTCCCCTCAACCCATAGGACCCAAAGGCCCCCACTTACAACGTCCTGTCACCAGACACCACAGGACACCCTCGGAAAACCCATGTCCATTCTCTGATGAGTCACAACTGTTTTGGAGGCACAAGGGAGATCAACACAATATTAGGAAGGTGGTCATAATGTTTTGCCTGATTGGTGCAAATAGTTTACTTAGGTGTATCCGAGCATACAGATTTTTACTACACCAGAAGTAACAATAAATACAAAATTTTTTTCAGGCAATTAATTTGGCACATGGATGATAGGCATATGCAGCACGAGTATAAAGCCTGTAGGAAATATGAGTCAACCACTGGGACATTGTTGAGATAACATGCTCTTGCTGTTCTAGTGACTAAAATTTGCTTGGTTAGTCCTGTGTGTCAGAAATTACAAAGCAACAACAAAACATATATTTGATATATGCATTCACTGTCATGTATAATTAGAAATGTTTTCCTTAATGGACATTTGACATCATGTTGTCTCTCAACATGTCTATCATGTTGATTTCACCAAGCTCTGTCCTCGGCATTTATTTAAATAAAATAAAATAAAAATACTGCATTGTTTGTCAAGCTCCAAACCTTGTCCTTGCTGGCCATTGCCCCTAATTTCTAAAAAGTAGATTTGGCATTTTAAGACTTTTATTAACAATGAAGTGTTTTTCTCTTTCACCTCACAGAGACTGAAACACCTGTGCACTCCAGCGAAGGACTTACGAACTGCAACATTAAACAGGGCAACAAACCACGAAGTCTTTCAGAGTTTCAGAGATTTGCACACACTTCGCAACATAGAAAACCCTGGCGACAGAGATGACAGAACTCAGACATCATCTATTATTTAAACTGCAAGGGAAAGGGAACTGAAACAGAACCTTATCAGTGAGGAACACTCTGTTACTGGGACACCAAAGCTGTCTAGAAACCAAAGGCGTGTGTCCACTGGGGAAACATGCCTTCACTACTACAACATGTTGCTGACTGTCCAGCTACCAAAATCCAGATGATGCTGGATGCACTCTGTGTGAAGACTTGACTCTCGTCTGAGAAAGTCCACTGCAAAGATAATTTGTAAAATCAAAAAAGAAAACAAAACGTTTATTTCTGTTTAAAGTTTTAGGTATTATTGCTGACATTAGAAATTGTGGTTTGAATTTATTGCACATTTATTGGTTCAAGTCTGAATCGGGCCTTTCTTGGTAGAGTTTACATGTTCTCCCTGTGTCTGTGTGGGTTTTCTCCAAAGACATGCTCATTAGGTTAATTGGTGATTCTAAATTGACGATAGGTGTGAGGGTGAATTCAAATGGTTGTTTGTCTCTGTGTTAGCCCTGTGATAGGCTGGCGACCTGTCCAGGGTGCCCGATGACAGCTGGGATAGGCTCCAGCAACCCCTGCGACACTAGTAAAGATAAGCAGTAGAAGAAGATGAGATGAGATTTATGTCAGATGTATAGTTTTTTGTTGTTGTTGTTGTTGTTGTTGTTGTTGTTGCGTTTTTCTTTATTGTTGGTAACAAAATGATCTACAAATGATAAACTTTGAGGTGTCAGATAATAGCACTTTACAATGCTCCTGCAATTTAGCAGGTATCACAGGTAGAACAGTTGTTGTGTTGTTGGTTCAATTATTGCCTCAAATTTCCTGCCTTTTCAAGTGATACACCTGGAGAAATACCATATAAATATAATATAAACTAGAAAATCTCACAATATGTAAAAATATGGCTCTATTACTATATATATATGCCTGCCATTGAACAAGGTTTTATTTTATTTCATTGTGTGTGGAAATTACCTGTAAATAAACTTAGACTAAATGTGCCATACATCATTTGGCTTCTCCATCGTCTTGTCAAGAATGCTGTAGTACTTTTTTGAAGGACCTGACACCTAAAAATATTAGAGAGAAACAAACACAGTACATGTTGTGTTATACAGTGTCTATTACTTATCGTAGTGTGTTCCGATTCTTGGCCACTGGGAGGCGCCGCAGGTCAGTGTTCAAGACACCCAGCTTCAACGTCACTGCAATAAGGGCTCTGAAGCGTAGTTACAGTGCATCTGCACAGGGTGTCACTGATTTTTCTGTTTGTGAATAACAGTAATGTTTTATGGTAAGATTTAATGAGCTGATACTACCCACTAGTCTCTACTGTACACAAGGTCCGCCAAACTTCATTATATGGAATTTGTAAAGTTCTGTTCTGTTATGTGCGATGGGAAACTTAGAGGGTAAGGGTTATATGGAAGGGCAAGGTGCCAAGAGTGTGTTTGGAAAAACTATACAGGGACTATTCATCAGGAGGTTTCAAGTGACCCGATTTTAAGAAGAACTATTTGGCAGCTCAGATTCTTTTTATTTCTTCCTTTTTTGAAGGCGACAGTGCCACCTCCTGGGAGAACATTGCACTGCATCGTTTGAGAGGGAATATGTTCCAACCACTTCCATGGCTACAGGTGCATAAGGGGAAGCACCCAAACATACAGACTGCTTCTACAAGAATGAAAGAATGGGTCCCTTTCAGGAGCTCAGTGAACTCCAGCATGGTACTGTGATAGGATACCACCTGAGCAACAAGTCCAGTGGTGAAATTTCCTCAATACTAAATATTCCACAGTCAACTGTCAGCGGTAAAAACAAAGTGGAAGTGACTAGGAACAACAGCCATGATGTGCTGAGACACAGAGTCAGTCACTACAGACCTCCAAACTTCATGTGGTCTTCAGATTAACTCAAGAACAGTCTGTAGAGAGCTTCATGGAATGGGTTTCCATGGCGGAGCAGCTGCATCCAAGCCATACATCACCAAGTGCAATGCAAAGCGTTGGATGCAGTGTTGTAAAGCACCACCACTGGACTCTAGAGCAGTGGAGGCGTTCTCTGAAGTGACGAATCATAATCCTCCATCTGGCAGTCTGATGGACCAATTTGAGTTTGGTGGTTGCCAGGAGAACAGTACTTGTCTGACTGCATTGTGCCAAGTGTGAAGTTGGTGGAGGGGGGATTATGGTGTAGGGTTGTTTTTCAGGAGTTGGGCTTAGTCCCTTAGTTCCACTCAAAGGAACTCTGAGTGCTTCAGCATACCAAGAGATCTTGGGCAATTTCATGCTCCCAACTTTGTGGGAATAATTTGGGGATGAACCCCTTCCTGTTCCAACATGACTGTGCATCAGTGCACAGAGCCAGGACCATAAAGACATGGATGAGAGAGTTTGGTGAGGAGGAACTTGACTGACCTGCACAGAGTCCTGATCTCAACCCAGCAGAACAGCTTTAGGATGAATTAGATAAAGGCTGTGAGCCAGGAGCTCTCAGCCAACATCAGTGTCTGACCTCACTAATGAGCTTCAGGAAGAATGGTCAAAAATTCACATAAACATACCTTGTGGAAAGCCTTCCAGAAGAGTTGAAGCTGTTGTAGATTTAAAGGGTGGGCAGACGTTATAAGAATATTAAGAATGGGATGTCATATGCGTTTTGGTCAGATGGAAATCAGACACAGTGCTGGGCACATTACTTTTAAGAAGTAACTTATTTCTAGTTACTTCTTCTCTTTTTTTATTTATTTTTTTTAGGAGGTAAGGGACAGAAAAAATATGTTCCAGCTTGTACGTTGCTACTTCATGTAACTTTAGTGGCCATTGGCCAGCAAAATAATCACTAAAGTTTAGCGTTACCAGCAACCACTAGTACTGGGCGTACTGTACGTAATTCTCCAGATTAAAAACTTTCTTCCTCTCTGAAGTTTTAGTTTAGGTGCTGCTGCTGTCAAATTTTATCCTAAGTTGTTGCTGTAGAGGTAATTTTGTAAAATAGTTTTTTACTAAATACTCCAAATCACCACCCTCCATCATTGCACTTGCTAATTTTGATAATGAAATGTCAACACAGACTTGTTAATCTTGCGTTATGCCATTCAATGGCTTGATAATGATGACAATGAGGTCAAAGAGTGGGTGGCTTCCCTTGATTTTCATTTCCAGACATTGATATAGGTAAAGCAGTATGAAACAGTATCTTACAGGGCAAATGCATGAACTGTACGGGCGGGTTGACATGTTAACTGTATAATTATAAAATCAACATAAAAAGGATACTACTGTGCAGAAAAGATCCCCATTGTTTTCTGTGTGACAACAAAGAATTTAGATGTTGAGTGTATTTAGTCATGGTCAAAGGTCTACATCATCTAACAGACCTCTTCAGTTTGTTTAAAAAAAATACATCACTATGTGGATGTTCTAAGGAAATAAAACCATTATTGTGCATGTGTGTTTAACATTATTGTAATTTGATGTTTGGAGATTTTATGCATATGTCGGAACTGATCATAATTCAACGGCTGCATTTTCAGTGGGTTGTAATTCTGTGCGTATGCATGGGAGAGTAGGGCAGTGGAGAAAAGAACATTAGACTTTAATCCTTGATGCTCAAGAGCGTCTGGCCCGCTCTGGAAGCAGAGATTAGACACACTGTGACAGCAGGGCCGGAGAGAAAGTGTTCACCTATCACACATATACTCTGATAAAACCTGTTGACACAGTAGGACACTATTTACAGGGACTTCCTTATATTTCTACTATTTAGTCCTGCCCAAAAATCACAATAGCACCTTACTGAAACAATGAATACACTAATTATTAATTTACACTTCTATCTCTCAGCCTCATACTCTTCTTTCCTCAAGGAACCAGACACTCTCTTGAGTGAAGTGTCTTGAGTTTTAGACTTGTGGAACCTACCACTCAAATAAACAATGTTCTTTTTCCCTTGGTTAATTTTAAGTAAAATATGGCATATGTTTTTTCTGGGATTCATACAGTCTGGAACTATATTTTAATCATCCAATTTTTTTACTAATTAATTTCAAAGAATCCTACTTCTCCTTCATATTGTGCTCGTTAAACTTACTTATTGCTTTTTTCCTCACTAAATCCAGTGTAAAACTCAGCACATGCTGTATGTGATAACTTGTGAGTAGAAACATTTAAATTCTATTAATGCAATATGGTATATTTCATCTTTATACTTTCACTGGTGGACAGTTCCACAAAATGTTCTGAATCAGTCACATAATGTGTCTCCTTGACCTTGTGATTAGCCACAGTTCTAGTTCCGGTTACATTGGTGTGTTAAGCACTTGTAGCCGTGAAGCAGAGAGCTAATCCTTATTAACTGTTGTTTACGTGTGAATGTAGACACGCGGTCAGCACCCAGTTGATCTTAGATGTGGTTTGACTTCTCACCTGCCTCAGGCTTTTATATAAATCTCATTTAGTGCTCAGCTCTCACATTATCATTCTGCCAAATGTCCTACAAGGAAATCACACATTTGACCTACCAACCATTTTCCAACATACAAAAATGTTTTACAGTTTATTTTTATTTTTTACATAGAGACTTCCGTTTATGTGAAGTGTCTGTTATTATGCTGCTGCTGAATGTACCACAGTGTGTGGCTAGTGTCGAAGATGTATAAGTTGCTCCCTAATGCTGTGGACTAAAGTTCATAGGGACATACCTATCTGACTGCTGTGTAGTGAAATCATTTAAAGCTGGCTTCTTTCAATACTGAACTGGTGGAGTGAGGCCTACTAGCCTATTTACTGTCAGGCACTGGAAGACAGTGTGTTAGATGCCCCAGAGAAAAGAAAAGTGCAACTTATCATTGTAAGTATCAAAGTATCAATAAGTTCCTCCTAGAAGATAATAATATATTGTAGATTACATTTGACATGGCACAACACTGTATAGTCCATATGGGGCAGTAATTAATGCTATTATTAACTTAGATCACAAAGTCCTGTTAATGTCATTTTAATTTCAGCGTAGAAACTTCAAACTATATAGTTTAGTATTTAAATCAATAAAAGTGTGGCTTTTGAGAAAATCTATCAATCTATATGTCTGTCTGTTATTGTAGATAGACAGATAAATATGTACTGATCTGTATTATAGACAGTATATATTATAGTACACTCACATGATACTGTTGAAGTGAATAAACTGATATACTATGTTTGACCTCTAGCGTCTGCCCCCGTTGAGAACCCAATGGAGGCTGTGTGGCTGTGGTAATCACTTTTCCATGGGAATTGAAGGAGACAGGTGTCACCTCTAAGGTGCACCCTGACTCCCAGATAACCTACTCAACTCTTCTGAATTACGTACGAGGTGTGAATCCAATTTGTGAGGATTGCAGATTAGACAGGGCCAAACCCCTCCGGTTTAACAGCTTGTAAGTGACAATTTTTGGATGCTAAGCGGATCAACCCAAGCTTCTTGGTCTGGAAATCCCACTTGTGGGTATTGGCATACTTATGAACGCTGTGACAGATGGTTTCCTGTTTCCAGGGCATTCTCATCAGTAAATGTATTAGACTTTTAACATTTCACTTTCTCATCTAGTGGCAGTAGTTTAAAAGAAAATTGTTTTGCTTGGCATAGATTCAACTACAATAATGCTTTTTTTGTGTTACTTTAAACTCAGCACTGAGCCAGAGAAACTGCTGTATGTTAAGATAACATGGAGACTCTATATATAGTATGTAGATCACCTATGAGAGTAATAAAAGAAAGACAGAAATTCTGCCAGAAAACACAGAACTCATAGTAAAATTACTTATTTTACTATTTTACTTATTATGATACAATGCTTTAAGCTCTCATTATGAACTGACCCCATATTGTACCTGTTAAGTGTTACACACTCCAAGAAATCGTATTCCAACAATATCTTCTCTGTTTCTACTCGGCTGGCCTTCGGCAGATGGGTCCCTCCATATGAGCTTGGTTCTGCTCAAGGTTTCTTCCTGTTAAAAGGGAGTTTTTCCTTGCCACCGTTGCCCTCAGGCTTACTCTGGAGGTTGCAGGCTGGTTTTTGTGAAGCGTCTTGAGACGATTTGTATTGTTATTGGCGCTATATAAATAAAACTGAATTGAATTGAATTGAATAAATATATTGTGGTAAAAAAAAAAAAAAAAACAACAACAAAAAAACAAACATATTTGAATATTTGTAGTCCCCCTAAACAGAAAACTAAACTGTCAAATCACAATCCAAATTAGTAAATATGATATGATGATGAATATGATGATTAGAAATATGAACCAAAATGTCTGTTCAGTTTGTAATATCAATGTTTCCAACTCTGAACTAACACGGATTCACAGTATAAGAAACATCAGTTTCTGTAACATTGTTGTTGTTGTTGTTCTTCTTCTTCTTCTTCTTCTTATTATTATTATTATCATTATTATTATAATTATTAATATTATTATTATTATTAGCTCCAGTCCCTCCATGAACCTCAAGAGGACAAGTGGTTATTGAAGATAATAATAGTAATAATAATAATAAGAAGAACAACAACAACAACAACATATATTATATTCAATAACTCATCTGTCCCCTCTTCGTACGCTTATCCTATAGGTCGCGGGGGTTGCTGGAGCCTATCCCAGCTGTCATCGGCTGAGGCAGGATACTCCCTAGACAGGTCAAAGAGACAGACTACCATTCACACTCACATGCACACCTATGGCCAATTTAGAATCACCAGTTAATCTAATCAGCACATGAGGGTCTTTTCACTTACTTGCATTTACTCATCACTTACTATTACACAAGCCTCATTTGAACTATAAAATATAGTTTTGCATACTTATCAGTTGTATAAAAGCTGTAAGAGCTACAACAGTGTTATGGCCTACATATTATGATATTGATATACAGTATATTATTACTCTATTATAGTAGTATTAGTAGTACTAATATATTGTTACTCTACTATGCTATCATTACATTATTACATATACAGACAGCATGCATATATAAAGAAACAATAAAGGTGATACATTTGACACAGAATGTACAAGTGAAGTGAGCTGAATTAGATAGATAGATAGATAGATAGATAGATAGATAGATAGATAGATAGATAGATAGATAGATAGATAGATAGATAGATAGATAGATAGATAGATAGATAGATAGATAGATAGATAGATAGATAGATAGATAGATAGATAGATCCACAAAAAACTAATAGTTACTAAGTTTGTTAATAAAGGGTTTGGAAACATGAATTCTTACTGTAATTCATGGTTAATGAAGGTCATTATAAATCATTTACTGATATTTATCTAATATAAAGCGAGGGCTTTCTATGCCTTATAAAGCATTTATAAAGAAGATTTAAAGTCTCAGTCATTTTCAAATACAACACAGAGTGAAACAAAACACTAAACCTCTACTATCTGATATAAAAGTACATCATCTGACATGTTTATAAAGCCTAAGGGATGAAAATATAATTATCAAACACATTGCAGAGGAATAAATAGATGCTACTTACTAAAGCACTTCCTTTAGTTATTAATTACCTCTCCGTTTAGTCACAGTAATACCCTATACCTCTCATGTCTTTGAAAGATCACACAGTTTTATCCGTGACTTGCCACTGTCTATTCATTAAAACAGCGTGTTTAGCTGAGAGCGCTCTGATCCTGTCCTCAACTGTAGCAACTGGTTTACCAATAATTTAATTTACAAGCCAACAATAATGAGTTAACAGGTTTCTGGCTTGTCTAATTAAATAAGAGCATGATCCCCATTATCTGAATCACAACATTTGACTTCTCGGTTGCTTCTAAACAATTAGATTAACTCTGTCTCTGTTATCTCTGCAGAATCACTACTCTATGCAGTAACAAATGTATGGACGTACATGTTTATACTAATATGGACATCATTTTGGACTGTTTTTTTGTTGTTATTTTTTCCCTAGACATTCACAAACTATCTGCTCAGTTTTAAATGTGTTGCTATAGTCTATGGGCATATTTTCCTGATTTTCCTGACAGGTTCTCCAGGACTAGACTAGAAAAACCTTCCAGATACCTTGGAAATATAGCACATATAGCTATGCACAAGGAAAATATTACATCTGATATGCAGATATGGAAAAAGGTAAATAAATTAAATCAATCATGGTATGAATGTGATAAAAATGAATAAAATTCGATGTTGAGATCAGGACCATACCATCTGTTGCAAGATATTTCTTTATGACTCAAGCTTCCCATGGTAGTGGCACTGTGTGATGGATAAAAACTTAAGTGTCTCTATCACACAATTTCTGAGCAATTCATGTGTCTATTAGAAAACTGACAAATTCCAGGACGTACCATACCAGTGCTTATAGTTGCTATAGAAACGGACTTTTAAAATATGATCTCTAAAACTATAGAAAAACAAAGTCAGTCTCAAAAACATGGTCCTGTGCGTAAACTAGAAAGTAACTTCAGTGGGGAAAACTGGAAAGAATTTGTCCAGTTTACAGTTACACACCTCATGTCATGATAGGAATTAAGGAAGCAAAGTAGGTACATGCCTGTACAACACCTGCAGAGAGGCCAAACAAACAAAGCTGAGTGTATATTCAGAGATTATACCTTATGCTTTGCAGTTCTTTCCAGCTTAACTTCTCATCGTCTTATATATCCACTGGGAGGGCTATATAACCATGACTGCATCACTAAGAGGTCTGAGACCAGACTCTGCTGCATTTACAGGGTTAATCCATAGTGTGGTCCCAAACCTTAACTTGCTAGAATGGAGAATGGCACAGAGGGCAAAAACTTCTACATCCCCATGAACAACAGGACAGGGCTTGTGAGGAGTCCATTTGAATATCAACAGTATTATCTGGCAGATCCATGGGTATTCAAACTACTGGCTTTCTACATGGTTTGCTTGATCTGCACTGGTTTTCCCGTCAACTTTTTGACACTACTGGTAACAGCTCAGAACAAGAAGCTCCGGCAACCTCTCAACTTCATCCTGGTTAACTTGGCTGTGGCTGGACTGATTATGGTCTGCTTTGGGTTCACAGTCACTTTTTTTTCTTCTATCATGGGCTATTTCTCCATGGGACCCTTGGGCTGTTCAGTTGAAGGATTCATGGCCACACTTGGAGGTAAACTTTAAAATTACAGTTAGATGATATACGCACAAATAATGTATTGTTTGTTTGTTGACAAACTTTTTCTCAGTTATTAATTTCATTTAAGTTGTAAGATCCTTGCTGGTGTAACAGTCGACAGTCCTACCGTTGCTCTCTTTTTGTCTCCACAGGTCAAGTGTCTCTGTGGTCTCTTGTGGTCCTGGCTGTTGAGCGATACATTGTGGTGTGTAAACCCATGGGTAGTTTCAAATTCACAGCCTCCCACTCAGCAGTAGGCTGCGCATTTACCTGGTTCATGGCGGCAACCTGTGCTGTTCCTCCTTTGGTTGGCTGGTCGAGGTAATGAGATGATTCCTCATCTGTTGTCACATCTGTGTTGGCACAGTGTACAATGCTCTCCAATTTAACAGATCTGTCATCTTGTCCATTCGTCCTGCTTAACTTGCAAAGATTTTGACCTCCAATAGGCTCACTCAGATGTTGGGCTGTGGTGACTTTACTAGATACCACTGGAGCCATAAATACAAAAGGCCTCATTGCCACACAGGTGACCCCTGTTTTAGCCATATTATCTACATAAGATGCTCCCATTGTAAGGTTCAACTTCAAATTTCAGAGCAACCAGGGAATCTGAAACAAGCAGATATAGTCATGTATACATCAGTATGGAGCATATTAACAAACATGCACCATTTACTGTATAGCCAATATGGTGTGAAGTAGATTAAGTGGTTGTTATTAACAGTACAGTACAGTACAGTACAGTACAGTACAGTACAGTGTGGATGTCATCTCACCATGCACATTCACATTCATTAAGAATCAGTTTAGAATGATAAACTACCTAACAAGGCTGTGTTTGGACAATTAGATGGAGTATTATAATATAGAAAGCAATTAATTCATTTCATGCATCTTACTCTGTATGTCTTTTATTCGCAGGTATATTCCTGAGGGTATACAGGTTTCCTGTGGCCCTGATTACTACACTCTGGCACCAGGCTACAACAATGAATCATATGTGTTGTACATGTTCATCTGTCACTTCTGTGTTCCTGTCTTCACCATCTTCTTCACTTATGGGAACTTGGTGTTTACAGTAAAAGCTGTAAGAGACTTCAATTTAATGTAATTCTTTTAAAATGCAATTGCGCGTTTTTAAGAATGTTGTTGCAGGACAAGTTTTTCCAATATGTATAGGTTACATTTAAATTTCACTTGTAAAAAACAAAGACATTAACTAACGATGGCCTCATTTTCAGGCTGCAGCCCAGCAGCAGGACTCTGCGTCCACCCAGAAAGCAGAGAAAGAAGTGACACGTATGTGCGTCCTGATGGTGTTGGGCTTCCTAATTGCTTGGACTCCATATGCTAGCTTTGCTGCATGGATATTTTTCAACAAAGGGGCTGCCTTCTCTGCTACCTCCATGGCTGTTCCTGCCTTCTTCTCAAAGAGCTCAGCATTGTTCAATCCTGTTATCTACATTCTGATGAACAAACAGGTATTGTTAGTTTATTGTTATACTTCATTTAGAGGTATTTAAAAAATGATGATAATCAAGTTTGAGGTTACTGTGGTGTCAGTAAATTATTTTCTTACAGGCTAGTGGCATAACTTAATTGTATTTTTATATTTACAGTTTTGTGATTTGTAAAATGGTGACATACAGGTAATAAATGCTAAAAAGCTGAAGTGCATTTGAAAATTATACAGCAATATTTGATTTCTTGTTTTAGTATGACCTCAAGATCATGATTTCTTCTTGTAACATCTTGCCTTTGTATTTTTTTTCTCCCTTTTCAGTTCCGTAACTGCATGCTTGCTACAATTGGAATGGGCGCAATGGTTGAGGATGAGACCTCAGTATCAACCAGCAAGACAGAAGTCTCCTCTGTCTCTTAAGAATAACGCCATTGCTCCCAACTTTGCCCTCATTCTTAATGTCTGTCTTGAAGTGTGCATAAGTTAATGGATGCAAGCAGAATACAGGCTATTGACAGATTTCACTGCTTTCATTCCAACCTTAAATCTGACCCTGACTTTTGAGCATCTGACATGAAAAACAAACAAACAAACAAAAACAATTCTAAACTTAAACCCAACCTGAAGAAATAGCAATTGCAACATGTGCTTGTGACGTCTTGGCATGGAAAGTCTGTGTGCTAGCCTCTGTCATAATATTCTATGAATATTTTACTAATAAAAACATTTGTAGGAGAATATATATTAAATAAACAAGATGAAAAGATGCACTGGTGGCTTGATTTACCTTTAAATAGTTCCACAATTCACACATGTTTTTTACTTGAGAACTGCAAGTAATGGATCGTGACTTTGATGTGATAAGTAGATATAGAAGGTAACATGTGAAGTAAATGAATGAATGAATAAATGAAGGAATGAATGTCCTTTATTGTCATTGTTGTGGAAACAACGAAATAGCCTAGACCTGTCAGTTATAGACCCCTTCACGGTTTGTAAACAATGTGACACTTTTGAGGGGCGGGGCTTAACTGGATGCAACTCATCTCAAACACTATAGCCCTGTAAACGGCGGTTAGCATATTTCAATGGACTGGTTTGACAATAATGGGTGAGGAAACGCATGTTTTAGAGAATATACTAATAAACTCACTCTCAGACCGTGAGTGTTATTTTAAAGATGTTACAAGAAGTAAGTGGAACCACTGTGGAGGGTAACGTAGTAAATGCAAAGTCTGCTTGGGCATGTCTGAAACAGCAACTAAAGTTGCGTTAGCTTGCGGTAAGCATTAGCATTGGCATTAACGTGTTAAATGATGATGAAATGATGATTAACTTAACGTAGCTTCAGTCACGAGTTACACTAATCCATAATGTTATCCAGGCTGAAACTGATGATGCTTTACATATTAATCTTATCTGATATGAAGTGTATTGTTGATTGTCTCACTCCAATCCTTTCTTTTAATCGGCAAAGCCAAACCAAAGTTGTCTACAACTGGCAGTGTCTGGTATGATAAGACTTCAAGTAATGTTTTTGATTTTTCGATTTTTGGCACCAAAAAATACAGCAAGAAGGCTGAATATCTAGCTTGCCTATTCTTTTTTACCTCTGGCACATCGTAAACAATTCATATCGTGACGTCACAGTGACGTAGACCATAAAGGGGTCTATATCACGCAGCAACCTCCAGAGGGGTATTGCACAAAACTGGGATTAATCCTGGATATGTTGTTCTCCTGGATGAATTTAGCGTCAAGTTGGTTGCACAAACGCAGGATAACTTTATCCCAGAGAAGTAACCATGGTGATTTATTCTCCGCAGCTAGCCTGCTCCAGACCAGGCTAAGAATCAGGATAAGATCGATCCTGTGTTGGACCTGTTGTCAACACCGTGAGAAATGAATGTGTTTTACAGCATTTCCATAGTCTTTCTACACATGTTAGATAATTTCAATCGTCCTGCATCCAGATATTATAAATATAGTCATTTCATTATCTGGTTGACTTTTAGTTTTAGTAGTATTTATTAGCACAGATTATGTATAATGACAGCAAGCTCATATCGGTAGACAAAATATTTGAGCAAGATACAGAAGCAGCAAGAAGGTTTATTTTGAATGTTTTCCTTATTAATACAACACCAACATTGAAAGCTTCAAAAAGATGTAGAAAAAAAAACTATAGAGGAAAGAGAAAGAGAAAAAATAATATATCACTACTTAAACATTTGGACTACAGTGCAACTGACAGAAGACAATTTGGTATTAATTGTCTGCTAAAAAGAGGCAAAGAAAGTGACTTTACTGTTGGATCTAAAAGGTTCCACATCATCTTCAACAATATTTCTCTTCATTCATTAGGTCTTATTACTGTCAGGCCTGACTGGAATACTAATAAAGGCTGCGTATCGAGTTGCCGTAAGAGGTTTGATTAATAGGTGCATCATTGTAGTTGATTAGATTTTTACCTTTAAAGATTTCTGGAGTTTCACTTATGTCAAATGAGAGCAACACAGTATATATAGGTCCAACTCCTTGTTCTCTTCATGATAGCATGCCCTTTTTTGGAGGATGAACTGGACGACTTTTATCCTGTTTATTTTCATCAAATACCCCTCCAAATCAATTGTATATCCCACATAGCTATAATTTATGTTCTCATTTCTTAATTTTGAGCCTGGAGTAGAGTGCAAAAGTCACATGCATTAACACACATCACAATTGTGGTTACAGTGACTTTGTCATTTTTGCTCTTAAAATTATGATTTTTGTATTTTCAACAGAATTAATTGAAATGTGACCCATAATTTGTAACAACTATATATTAAAGGCATCAATCTCTGTATTTAATTACATTTTAGTCGCGACAAATGGTATCAAACCAGGAGCGAGACCACCATGTTAGCCGGCTGCTAGCACCACAGATGGCAATTAGGCTCACTCAGTAGCCTGAGCTAACCTGGTAGTGCAGAGTTGTTTGGGTGGGTTTCAGCATCCAGGCAGCTTTAGCTTTGTCCCAACATGACCCCATATCTATATTTGAAGTATCCAAGTGTGGGTGGCGCAAAGCACATCATTCAAAGACCTGGCCTCTGAACAGGTACAAAACCTTGGTGTTATTTTAGATTGAAAACTAAATGTTAATGCTCATGTTTGTTGTTGTCACATTGTTTTTTTTTTTTTTATCATCCCAAAAACATTACCAGAGTGCGGCTGTTTCTATCTCAAGCCAACACTGAGACACTAATCCATGCTCTTATCACCTGCAGAACTGATTACTGTAACGCTCTTCTTTCGTTTCCCTAAAAAAGGTATTGCTCCACATGCAGCTGCACGAGTTCTGACGAGGACCAGAAAGACAGCTACCTGTCTGCTTCAGGATAAATTTTAAGATCCTCTTAATGTATTTTAAAGCTCTTAATGGTCTTGGTCCTAATTATTTATCCAATTTGCTTTTAACATATGAGCCCTAGAACTCTCAGGTCTTCAGGCAGCAGCCTGTCCCTGCTTGTGGGACAGTCTGCCTGAGGGCCTGAGGAAAACAGACAAAATGTGGACCTTTTTAAAAGCAAACTAAAGACCTACCTTTTTACATTTTATCTTGTTAGTCTGACTTTTAACTAATTTTAAACTTATTTTATATTTTTACCCTTTTAATATACATTTTAATTGGATTTTATTCATTATATTTTTATTACAGTTATTTTTATGTCTCTAATGTTCAAGTCTTTGTGTTTCCTCAGTGCTCTTAAATTCCTCAGTGTTGTTCCTCATTGCTCTTGGGTCTATTGTTTTTTTTTTGTTGTTTTTTTTAAAAAAAAAAATTATGTAAAGTACTTTGGGCTGTATCCTTTGTATGAAAAGTGCCCCATAAATAAAGTTTGATTGATTGATCCAACATGGCAACCGCAGGCTCCGCTTACTTCAGGCTTCATTTTCAAGGTTCAGAATCGGGTGATGTCACAATGGGTTTGTCCACAGTATATAGAGTCAATAATCTATATATACAAACAGCATAAAAAGCAGCTATAAAAGTATGTAATAAATAAATAAAAAGTAGTGCAAATTCTGTGCTTATGCCGTATGTTCAGTGTCACTGTTGTATAAAAACTGTCCCAGAGTCTTTTGTTCACTCCCTGAACCAAACAGGGACTGATCGGAATGAGAGGGGTCCTTGCAGGTGCTGTGAGTTTGAGGAGCATTGATGAAAGGACACCAGCAGTTTCTGCACAATGTTGTTCTTCTTGAGGAAGTATATTCTCTACTGGGTGGTTTTCAGCAACTCAGAGATGTTGACACTCCAGGTCATGTTCTCATTGAGGTGGACTCCCAAGAAACAGAAGTTGATCACCCTCTCCACACATACTCTGCTGATAAGAAGTGGTGGGATGTCTATTTTCTTCCTTCTGAAGTTGATAATCAGCTCCTTGGTTATTCTCCCTGCACCACCCTATCAGCTGCTCCACCTCATCCCGGTAGACAGATGCATCTGCCCCAGATATGAGGACCACCACCGTGGTCCGTGGAAGTCGGTCACCCAACAGAATGTGTGCTGGACGGCAACAAACACATAGATAACAAACCATTTAAAGCACCGACTGGGAGAGCATAGGGCTAATGTAACTGCATGCATCACCATCTTCTCTTGGGAGCACCCTAAAGCCAGATTTCCATACACAGCCTGCCTCTAAACCACTCTGCACCGCCCACTCTAAATAGCTATTTCCATTGCTAGAAGGTAGGCTGAACGAGGTCAAAGAGATACTTGTTAAGGTACTTTTTAGTACCTGCTCTATACTCGGTCCAAAGTAGGTAAATTGGAGCCGAAACTGTGACTTGGAAACGTTCCTTACTACTGATTGGTCAGACAAAAATCGACACAATTTTTGCTCTTGTGTCGGTACATTTGCATTAATGACTGGAAAAGGAGCAGGGAGCGCTGGTAGGGAAGCTTGCCTCAAATCCATGACACTGTTGGCACAGTCGTCCGCTAAGGTTTTATTTTTTATTATGTTCATTGTGTTCTGCTTGAAAGCTCATAACTGCATAATGGTTGTTTTCTTTCGCTGACTGGTTGTTGGAACATAACTTTACTGTGTAACCTGCTGTTGCTAGTAGCAAAATGCTAGTGAGTGTGGAAATGGAAAAGGTAGTTAAAAAAATGTGGTTCGATGCGGAGTGGTTTAAGAGGTAGGCCGTGTATGGAAATCCGGCTTAAGTGGCAGTGAAACAAGCAGAATGATTGACATTTAGCACAGACTGTTAGCACTATTCCCGTTTGAGTTAATAACACAATAAATAAATAAATAAATAAATACAACTAGTATTGCTACTAGTACTAATACTATACTACTTTTACTACTAGTACTACAACTACTACTACTACTACTACTATTGTTGCTGCTAAGGCTACTAAGTCTAACCTACCTATGGTGACGGGTAACTGATTAAACTCTTTATAAGGATCATGGCAATTAGGGAGCAGGTTATGCAGAAGGTAGGAGGGGTCTGCAGGGATTTTCCCTAACACTGGTCGTGTGCACCCTGTGAATACTGGGCAGGCCGGCACTGATAATCACTAATGCAGACACACTTTTTGTCCACACATGCTTTGTGATTGTTTTCTACCCTTTTCATCTAAAATATAGAATTCCCTTATAGTCTATGATGGTGAATTATCATGGTCTATCTATACACTAGTTGGTGTAGATAAATAAAATTTTACTCAGCCAAGTGTAACACAAATACATGCAGACATGCATTATTTATTCTGCATTGGTCAGCACTGGCATGTACAGCAGGAAGTAATTTAACCAAATACTTTCTGCAATAATGATATTTTCACATATCTAAAAAAAATAAAATAATAAATAATGGCATGTCATTGTGTGTCTAAAAAAACTTTCCCAAGTTCCCTCTCAAAGTAAGATACTCTATTCTAAGATATTATAGTAGGCTGACAGTGGAAATCACATTAATGTGCATCATTTCAATCTTGTGTGTTAAATAATCCTGACAAGCCCCTCTCCTACTGTCCTCCCTCCTGCTGTAAGCACAGCAAAACAATGCTTCAGACAAGTGCTGCCTTCCACATGGTATACACATTTTTCCTGATCTTATCTCCTGAACCACAACACAGTTACAAACATATAACTGATATATTGGTTTTCCAAATGAATTGCCATAACTACCAGAACGCTAGTAGTGTTCACTTTGTTCAAACTAACGCTTGCACACTGGGATTCTTAACCCGGCTTTTCTCTTGGGTAAATGGATTAACCTGGCCTTCAACTTATCACACTCTGTTTTTTCATCAACGGCGCCTTGAAGGTGTAACAAGGATGACATTATCCGAAGATAAAGGTATCCCCTGTTGGAGGTGACGCCATCTAAAGGCAGGATGTCAAGACCTCTGTTGTGGCAGGTTGAGATTAAATCAGGAGCATTTTGTCGGCCATCTTAGTTCTGAACACCATTAACACGGTCTTCCAGGAGAATGTACAGTTTCATTTAGCCAAATTCTAGCACACAAGTGCAGTACATCTGTGGAAATCTGTAATTAGATATGTTTCTTCATTCTCTACATATTTTTCATAAATAAAGGCTCAGTCAACATGTCCCGAGAAAAGTTAATGGTAAAAAATCACAAGTTGCTACTGCATTCACATTTAAAGCTTCAGTGATAAACTGAAAAGTTGACCCAAGACAGAATGAACAGAGCTTAAATGTGAGGGAGGGAGCAACTTGTTATTTTTTATTGTGTATTTTTAACAAATAAACACCGTTCCAGGTTGTTTCTGTGAAATGATCTCATGACAACATATTTTCATGCATGCATTTATTTATTTACACTATTCCTCATATGCACAATGTTTACAATTCATGACGACCAACTCAACAAGTGATAAAAATAGAGTTTTATACTGTATATAGTTGCTCATTTTGAAAGTGCAGTTAAAAATGTTCCCTCTGCTGTAAAAAAATTAAATAAAGTAAAATAAAAAAAAATACTGCATTAAAATCAGATAATATTTAAGAATGTTGCATAGATTCAAAGGTACAACATGGGTCTGTAACTTGGGTGGCAGGGGAAGTCAAAGTGAGCATCCACATACATGCGTTCATATGTCTAATCAATATTTACATTGATTAAAAATTCACACACTTTCCAACATCCCTCAAGTAAAAGAGACAATTCCATTCATTGTTCCTGGAGCCGTTTATCACTGGTCAAGTAGTTCAGACGTCCCTGAACTTTATACAGTCCACATTGAGGATTATATCAGATCAAAGATACAGTAATAAGGAAAGCAGACCAGAGACCAGAGATATGAAAATGCCTCTACATTTAAGACACAGAGGACACCTCTGTCTTGCTGGTTGAAACTGAGGTCTCATCCTCCACCATGCCACCCATTCCAATAGTGCTCAGCATGCAGTTTCGGAACTGAAAAGAGATGGAAAGAAAGACATGTTGAAATAAAGTTGCAATATCATCACGATTGGTTGAAACGCTGGATAAAACGGAAAGTAAGGTAGACCTCACATGAACCAACCTGTTTGTTAAACAGCACATAGATGACAGGGTTGTACAGGGCTGAGCTCTTCGCAAAGAAGGCGGGGAGGGCTGCAGTCAGGGCGGTGAAAGAAGCTCCCTTGTTCAAGAAGATCCAGCCGGCAAAAGTGGCATATGGTGTCCAAGCTACCAGGAAGCCGAAGACCATCAAGACGCACATACGTGTCACTTCCCTCTCAGCCTTCTGAGTGGACTCTGACTCCTGCTGCTGGGCTGCAGCCTGAAGTGTTTGAGAGCAGAAAATATAACCAACATTCAATAAAAGTCATGCTAGATGCAGTAATGTGACATTGATTGCCACAGAATAACATATGAATGATGTCAGAAAAACTTCACTTACAGCTTTGACTGTCGCCACAAGGCTTCCATAAGTGAAGAAGATGATGAAGACAGGTAAAAAGAAGTGGACAACAAACATGTAGATGACGAATGACTCATTATTGTAGCCTGGAGCCAGAGTGTAGTAGTCAGGTCCACAGGAACACTGCATACCCTCAGGAAGGTACCTGAGATTAAAGAGCAGAAAGCAATCCAACCATTTTATTGTACACCTACTATATTTTCTAATCCCATATGTTGACTATTAAAGTAAAATAAACATTTCTAAAGGTGAGTATTACCTGGACCAGCCAAAAAGTGGGGGTGCAGCACAAGCCATAGCCATGACCCAGGTGAAAGCGACTCCAGCTCCAGCATGAGCTCCAGAGAACTTGAAGCTTCCCATGGGTTTGCAGACGACGATGTATCTCTCAATAGCCAGCACGACCAGAGACCAGAGAGCAACTTCACCTGTAGATAGAAGAAGAGAAGTCAAATAGGAAGCATCATTTTCTTTATGTAATTCCTGAGAGATATCTTGCTTTTTCTTTCGTACCTCCCAGTGTGGCCATGAATCCCTCAATGGCGCAGAAAGTGGGTCCAAGAATGAAGTAGCCATTTAAAGCAGATGTGATCGTGATGGTGAAGCCAAACATGCACATGATGAGTCCAGCCACAGCCAGGTTGACCAGGATGTAGTTGAGAGGTTGCTGGAGTTTCTTGTTCTGAGCCGTCACAAACAATGTCAGACCGTTGATGGGAGTTCCAGTGCAGATCAGGAAGAACATGTAGAAAGCCAGAAGCTTGTAGACCAACGGGTCTACCATATAATACTGCGGGTATTCAAAAGGGCTTCTAACAATCCCAGTCCTGTTGGACATAGGGATGTAGAAGTTCTTGCCCTCCGTGCCATTGGGCTCGATTCCTCCTTCCCACACCATCTTTGCTAGTCAGTTGCTCTGTTGGACTTCTTAGTGTAGCAAACCAGATGGGTTGTTGGACACAGAATGCAGAGCTTTGTCGAGTGATTTTTATACCTGTCCAGTAACCCTATTGTCAAATTGCCAGAGGATTACAGGATTGTCCTGTGATTTATCTTATCACCGGATAGAGAACAGGGATTCAATGTAATGTGCTCCACTTTACAAATCCAGAAGAATTCTCTTAATCTCAACTCAAGAATGGGAATTATAACAGTCAGCTTTCAAAGATCTTGGGATATTATCAAGAATAAAAAACGATGAAAACCTCGAATCATAAGAAATCGATGATGATGTAATGAATTTCATTATCTGTAGATATTTATCCTCTTTTTTTCTGGACAACTTAAGTACGTAGAGATTTTTCTGTTTTAACTGTGCTGCCATCTACAGGCAGGATGTAAAGACCTCTGTTGTGCCAGGTTGAGATTAAATAGGGAACATTTGATTGGCCATCTTAGCTCTGAACAACATGAACACAGATTCTTCCTGGACAAACGCACAATTTCATTTAACCATTTAATATTCTGTTAAGTACATCTGTCTGAATGCTCAGTGGTTAGCGCTGATGTCTCCAAGCGACAAGTGACGATAAGTGGTAGTAGAAGATGAAATGAGACATCTGTCGAAATCTGTAATTAGACATGTTTCTTCATTTTCTATATGTATATATTTCATGAATAAAGACTCACTCACCATGCATACTCTCCTTGAAATGTGTGGTGCTGGGAGCAGATCCCCAGAAAAGTTGATGGTAAAAATTCACAAGTTGCTACTGCACTCACATTTAAAGCTTTGGTGATAGACCAAAACGTTGACCCAAGACAGAATGAACAGAGCTTAAATGTGAGGGAAGGAGCAACTTCTCATTTTCTACTGTGTATTTTTCACAAATACACAGTTTCAGATTGTTTTTGTGAAATTAAGTCATGACAACATGTTTTCATGCATGCATTTATTTATTTACACTATTCCTCATATGTACAATGTTTACAATTCATGACGACCAACTTAACAAGTGATAACAATGGAGTTTTACATTGTATATAGTTGTTCATTTTGAAAGTGCAGTAAAAAATGTTCCCTCTGCTGTAAAAAAACAAAACAAAACATGCAGCATTAGAATCATATAAAATTTAAGGATGTTGTATAGATTCAATGGTACAACATGGGTCTATACTTTGGATGGCAGGGGAAGTCAAAGTGAGCATCCACGTACATGCGTTCAGAGGTCTAATCATTATTTAAATTGATTAAAAATTCATACACTTTCCAATAGCCCTCAAGTAAGAGGAGAGACAATTCCATTCACGAAGTTGTTCCTGGAGCTGTTTATCACCGGTCAAGTAGTTCAGACGTCCCTGAACTTTATACAGTCCACATTGAGGATTATTCCATGTCAAAGATACAGTAATAAGGAAAGCAGACCAGAGACCAGAGATATGAAAATGCCTCTACATTTAAGACACAGAGGACACCTCTGTCTTGCTGGTTGAAACTGAGGTCTCATCCTCCACCATGCCACCCATTCCAATAGTGCTCAGCATGCAGTTTCGGAACTGAAAAGAGATGGAAAAAAAGACATGTTGAAATAAAGTTGCATTATCATCGCAATTGGTTGAAACGCTGGATAAAAAGGAAAGTAAGGTAGACCTCACATGAACCAACCTGTTTGTTAAACAACACATAGATGACAGGGTTGTACAGGGCTGAGCTCTTTGCAAAGAAGGCGGGGAGGGCTGCAGTCAGGGCGGTGAAAGAAGCTCCCTTGTTCAAGAAGATCCAGCCGGCAAAAGTGGCATATGGTGTCCAAGCTACCAGGAAGCCCATGACCATCAAGACGCACATACGTGTCACTTCCTTCTCAGCTTTCTGAGTGGACTCTGACTCCTGCTGCTGGGCTGCAGCCTGAAGTGTTTGAGAGCAAAATATATAACCAACAGCCAATAAAAGTCATGCTAGATGCAGTAATGTGACAGTGATTTCTCCAGAATAACTCATGAATGATGTCAGAAAAACTTCACTTACAGCTTTGACTGTCGCCACAAGGCTTCCATAAGTGAAGAAAATGATGAACACAGGGACAAAGAAGTGGACAACAAACATGTAGATGACGAATGACTCATTATTGTAGCCTGGAGCCAGAGTGTAGTAGTCAGGTCCACAGGAGCACTGCATACCCTCAGGAATGTACCTGCGATTAGAGAGTAAGAAAGCAATCCAACTTTTTACTGTACACCTACAACATTTTCTAATCCCATATTTTGGTAGTCTAATTGTAAAATATATCAGAATCAGAATTAGGTAATTGATCCCAAGGGGAAATTACTTTTTGTTACAGCAGCTCCTACTCAAAGTGTACCAGTGTTCAGAACAAAGAGCAATGTAGGCAATAAGAATCAGTAAGTAGACAGTTATAGTAAGAATCCACACATCGGTGAAAAAAATATAAGAAATATATATAACAATATGTAAAAGTATAAGTGAACCTGTGTTCCGAGTTGTTGCTCTATAATAACATTGAATATTGGTTATTGCATAGCGGGAAATTATTCCACAGAAATGACTGCACATGGTGAAGACATATTAAAGTAAAATAAACATTTCTAAAATTGAGTACTACCTGGACCAGCCAAAAAGTGGGGGTGTAGCACAAGCCATAGCCATGACCCAGGTGAAAGCAACTCCAGCTCCTGCATGTGTTCCAGAGAACTTGAAGCTTCCCATGGGTTTGCAAACGACGATGTATCTCTCAATAGCCAGCACGACCAGAGACCAGAGAGCAACTTCACCTGTAGATAGAAGAAGATAAGTCAAATAGGAAGCATCATTTTCTTTATATAATTCCTGAGAGGTGTCTTGCTTTTTTCGTACCTCCCAGTGTGGCCATGAATCCCTCAATGGCGCAGGAAGTGGGTCCAAGAATGAAGTAGCCATTTATAGAACATATGATGGTGATGGTGAAGCCAAATGTGCACATGATGAGTCCAGCCACAGCCAGGTTGACCAGGATGTAGTTGAGAGGTTGCCTGAGTTTCTTGTTCTGAGCCGTCACAAACAATGTCAGACCATTGATGGGAGTTCCAGTGCAGATTAGAAAGAACATGTAGAGAGCCAGAAGCTTGTAGATGATCGGGTCTGCTAAATAATACTGCGGGTAGTCATAAGGACTTCTAACAATCCCACTCTTGTTGGAAATAGGGATGTAGAAGTTCTTGCCCTCCGTGCCATTGGGCTCGATTCCTCCTTCCCACACCATCTTTGTTAGTCAGTTGCTCTGTTGGACTTCTTAGTGTAGCAAACCAGATGGGTTGTTGGACACAGAATGCAGAGCTTTGTGGAGTGATTTTTATACCTGCTCAGTAACCCTATTATCAAATTGACAATAGGGGATTAGAGGATTGTCCTGTGATTTATCTTATCACCGGATAGAGAACAGGGATTCAATGTAATGTGCTCCACTTTTCAAGTCCAGAGGAATTCTCTTAATCTCGACTCAACAATGGGAATTAAAACAGTCAGCTTTCAAAGATGTTGGGACATTATCAAGAATAAAAAACAATCAAAACCTGGAAATCGTAGGAAATCGATCATGATATATTTCTACACTGATGATATGATATAATGAATGTTCATTATTTGTAGATATTTACCCTTTATTTTTTGGACAACCTAAGTACATAGAGATTTTTTCTGTTTTAAATAAGATGCCATCTACAGGCAGGATGTGAAGACCTCTGTTGTTCCAGGTTGAAATCCCCAGAAAAGTTACTGGTAAAAATTCACATGTTGCTACTGCACTCACATTTAAAGTTTTGATGATAGACAGAAACATTGACCCAAGACAGAATGAACAGAGCTTAAATGTGAGGGAGGGAGCAACTTGTCATTTTTTATTGTGTATTTTTCACAAATAAACACCGTTCCAGGTTGTTTCTGTGAAATGATCTCATGACAACATATTTTCATGCATGCATTTATTTATTTACACTATTCCTCATGTGCACAATGTTTACAATTCATGACAACCAACTCAACAAGTGATAAAAATAGAGTTTTGCACTGTATATAGTTGTTCATTTTGAAAGTGCAGTTAAAAACTGTTCCTTCTGATGTAAAAAAAAAAAAAAAAAAAAAAAACTATGCAGGATTAAAATTAGACAATATATAAGAATGTTGCATAGATTCAAGGGTACAACATAGGTCTGTAACTTGGGTGGCAGGGGAGGTCAAAGTGAGCATCCACCTACATGCGTTCATACATCTAATCAATATTTAAATTGATTAAAAATTCATACACTTTCCAACATCCCTCAAGTAAGAGGAGAGAGATTTCTGTTCATTGTTCCTGGAGCTGTTTATCACTGGTCAAGTAGTTCAGACGTCCCTGAACTTCATACAGTCCACATTGAGGATTATTCCTGGTCAAAGATACAGTAATAAGGCAATTGTCCAGAGATATGAAAATGTCTCTATATTTAAGACACAGAGAACACCTCTGTCTTGCTGGTTGAAACTGAGGTCTCATCCTCCACCATGCCACCCATTCCAATAGTGCTCAGCATGCAGTTTCGGAACTGAAAAGAGATGAAAAAATGTACATGTTGAAATAAAGTTGCATTATCATCGCAATTGGTTGAAACGCTGGATAAAAAGGAAAGTAAGTTAGGCCTCACATGAACAAACCTGTTTGTTAAACAACACATAGATGACAGGGTTGTACAGGGCTGAGCTCTTTGCAAAGAAGGCGGGGAGGGCTGCAGTCAGGGCGGTGAAAGAAGTTCCCTTGTTCAAGAAGATCCAGCCGGCAAAAGTGCTATATGGTGTCCAAGCTATCAGGAAGCACATGACCATCAAGACGCACATACATGTCACTTCCCTCTCAGCCTTCTGAGTGGACTCTGACTCCTGCTGCTGGGCTGCAGCCTGAAGTGTTTGACAGCAGAAAATATAACCAACATTCAATAAAAGTCATGCTGGATGCAGTAATGTGACATTGATTGCCACAGAATAACACATGAATGATGTCAGAATATTTCACTTACAGCTTTGACTGTTACCACAAGGCTTCCATAAGTAAAGAAAAGAAGATGAGGAAAACAGGGACAAAGAAGTGGACAACAAACATGTAGATGACGAATGATTTATTATTGGAGCCATGACCCAGGTGAAAGCGACTCCAGCTCCAGCATGAGCTCCAGAGAACTTAAAACTTCCCATGGGTTTGCAGACGACAATGTATCTCTCAATAGCCAGCACAACCAGAGACCAGAGAGCAACTTCACCTGTAGATAGAAGAAGAGAAGTCAAATAGGAAGCATCATTTTTTTAATATAATTCCTGAGAGGTGTCTTGCTTTTTGTTTTGTACCTCCCAGTGTGGCCATGAATCCCTCAATAGCGCAGAAAGTGGGTCCAAGAGTGAAGTAACCGTTTATAGAACATATGATGTGATAGTGAAGCCGAACATGCACATGATGAGTCCAGCCACAGCCAGGTTTACCAGGATGTAGTTGAGAGGTTGCTGGAGTTTCTTGTTCTGAGCCGTCACAAACAATTTCAGATTGTTGATGGGAGTTCCAGTGCAGATCAGGAAGAACATGTAGAAAGCCAGAAGCTTGTAGATGATAGGGTCTACCATATAATACTGTGGGTATTCAAAAGGACTTCTAACAATCCCAGTCCTGTTGGACATAGGGATGCATAAATTCTTGCCCTCCGTGCCATTGGGCTCGATTCCTCCTTCCCACACCATCTTTGCTAGTCAGTTGCTCTGTTGGACTTCTTAGTGTAGCAAACCAGATGGGTTGTTGGACACAGAATGCAGAGCTTTGTCGAGTGATTTTTATTCCTGTCCAGTAACCCTATTGTTAAATTGACAATACAGGATTAGAGGATTGTCCTGTGATTTATCTTATCACCGGATAGAGAACAGGGATTCAATGTAATGTGCTCCACTTTTCAAGTCCAGAGGAATTCTCTTAATCTCAACTCAACAATGGGAATCAAAACAGTCAGCTTTCAAAGATGGTGGGACATTATCAAAAATAAAAAAACAATCAAAACCTGGAGTCACAAGAAATCAATGATGATATATTTCTACACTGATGATATGACATGATGAAGTTCATTATCTCTAAATATTTACCCTCTATTATTTGGAGAACTTAAGTACATAGACTTTTTCCTGTTTTGAATTTGATGCCATCTACAGGCAGGATATCAAGACCTCTGTTGTGCCAGGTTGAGATCCCCAGAAAAGCTCATGGTAAAAATTAACAAGTTGCTCCTGCAGTCACATTTAAAGTTTCGGCGATAGACTGAAAAATTGACCCAAGACCCAATGAATAGAGCTTAAATGTTAGGGAAGGAGCAACTTCTCATTTTTTATTGTGTATTTTTAACAAATAAACACAGTTTCAGGTTGTTTTGTGAAATTAACTCATGACAACATATTTTCATGCATTAATTTATTTATTTACACTATTCTCATATGTACAGTGTTTACAATTCATGATGACCAACTTAACAAGTGATAAAAATAGAGTTTTACACTCTATATAGTTGTTCATTTTGAAAGTGCAGTAAAACTGTTCCCTCTGCTGTAAAAAAATAATGCAGGATTAAAATTGGACAATATATAAGAATGTTGTGTAGATTCAATGGTACAACATGGGTGTGTGCCTCGGATAGCAGGGGAAGTCAAAGTGAGCATCCACGTACATGCGTTTACAGGTCTAATCATTATTTAAATTGATTAAAAATTCATACACTTTTCAACAACACTCAAGTAAGAGGAGAGACAATTCCATTCATGAGGTTGTTCCTGGAGCTGTTTATCACTGGTCAAGTAGTTCAGACGTCCCTGAATTTTATACAGTCCACATTGAGAATTATTCCATTGAAAAGATACAGTATTAAGGCAATTGTCAAGAGATATGAAAATGTCTCTATATTTAAGACACAGAGGACACCTCTGTCTTGCTGGTTGAAACTGAGGTCTCATCCTCCACCATGCCACCCATTCCAATAGTGCTCAGCATGCAGTTTCGGAACTGAAAAGAGAAGACATTTTTTTTTTGAAATAAAGTTGCATTATCCTTGCGACTGGTTGAAACACTGGATAAAAAGGAAAGTAAGGTAGACCTCACATGAACCAACCTGTTTGTTAAACAACACATAGGTGACAGGGTTGTACAGGGCTGAGCTCCTTGCAAAGAAGATCCAGCCGGCGAAAGTGGCATATGGTGTCCAAGCTACCAGGAAGCCGAAGACCATCAAGACGCACATACATGTCACTTCCCTCTCAGCCTTCTGAGTGGACTCTGACTCCTGCTGCTGGGCTGCAGCCTGAAGTGTTTGACAGCAGAAAATATAACCAACATTCAATAAAAGTCATGCTAGATGCAGTAATGTGACAGTGATTGCTCCAGAATAACACATAAATGATGTCAGAATACTTCACTTACAGCTTTGACTGTTGCCACAAGGCTTCCATAAGTAAAGAAAAGAAGATGAGGAAAACAGGGACAAAGAAGTGGACAACAAACATGTAGATGACGAATGACTCATTATTGTAGCCATGACCCAGGTGAAAGCGACTCCAGCTCCAGCATGGTTTCCAGAGAACTTGAAACTTCCCATGGGTTTGCAGGCGACAATGTATCTCTCAATAGCCAGCACGACCAGAGCCCAGAGAGCAACTTCACCTGTAGATAGAAGAAGAGAAGTCAAATAGGAAGCATCATTTTCTTTATATAATTCCTGAGAGGTGTCTTGCTTTTTCTTTCATACCTCCCAGTGTGGCCATGAATCCCTCAATAGCGCAGAAAGTGGGTCCAAGAATGAAGTAGCCATTTAAAGCAGATGTGATGGTGATGGTGAAGCCAAACATGCACATGATGAGTCCAGCCACAGCCAGGTTGACCAGGATGTAGTTGAGAGGTTGCTGGAGCTTCTTGTTCTGAGCCGTCACAAACAATGTCAGACCGTTGATGGGAGTTCCAGTGCAGATCAGGAAGAACGTGTAGAAAGCCAGATGCTTGAATATTATCGGGTCTGCCAAATTATACTGCAGGTATTCAAAAGGGCTTCTAACAATCCCAGTCCTGTTGGACATGGGGATGTAGAAGTTCTTGCCCTCCGTGCCATTGGGCTCGATCCCTCCTTCCCACACCATCTTTGTTAGTCAGTTGCTCTGTTGGACTTCTTAGTGTAGCAAACCAGATGGGTTGTTGGACACAATGCAGAGCTTTGTGGAGTGATTTTTATTCCTGTCCAGTAACCCTATTGTTAAATTGACAATACAGGATTAGAGGGATTGTCCTGTGATTTATCTTGTCACCGGATAGAGAACAGGGATTCAATGTAATGTGCTCCACTTTTCAAGTCCAGAGGAATTCTCTTAATCTCGACTCAACAATGGGAATCAAAACAGTCAGCTTTCAAAGATGGTGGGACATTATCAAGAATAAAAAACAATCAAAACCTGGAATCATAAGAAATCGATCATGATATATGGTTACATTGATGATATGATAATACAATGAAGTTCATTATCTGTAGATATTTACCCTCTATTTTCTGGACTTCTAAAGTACATAGAGTTTTTTCTGTTTTGAATTTGATGCCATCTACAGGCAGGATGTCAAGACCTATGTTGTGCCAGGTTGAGATTAAATAGGGAACATATGGTCAGCCATCTTAGCTCTGAACAACATGAACACAGAGTCTTTCTGGACAAACGCACATTTCATTTAACCATTTAATATTCTGTTAAGTACATCTGACTGTCTAAATCTGTAATTACATATTTTTCTTCATTTTCTATATGTATATTTTTCATAAAAAAAGACTCAATCACCATGCATACTCTCCTTGAAATGGATGATGCTGGGAGCAGATCCCAGAAAAGGTAATGGTAAAAATTCACAAGTTGCTACTGCACTCACATTTAACACTTTTGTGAGACGAGACGCTGTTTAGCTCACTCAGTAGAGTGCCTGCCCTATATGTTGAGGCTATAGTCCTCTCTGCAGGGTGGCTATAGCGTTCAAATTCCGCACCGGGTGCCCTTTTCTGCATGTCTCTGCCTCCCTTTTTCCTGTCCATTATCTTCATTTCACTTTAAATAAATGCTAAAATACCTAAGAAAAAAAAAATTAAAAAAGAAATAAAAGCTTCAGTGATAGACCAAAAAGTTGACCCAAGACAGAGTGAACAGAGCATAAATGTGATGGAGAGGACAACTTGTCATTTTTTATTATGTATTTTTCACACATAAACACAGTTTCAGGTTGTTTTTGTGAAATGAACTCATGACAACATATTTCCATGCATGCATGCATTTATTTATTTACACTATTCCTCATGTGCACAATCTTTACAATTCATGAAAATTCAGACCAACTTAACGAGTGATAACAGTGGAGTTTTACACTATTTATAGTTGTTCATTTTGAAAGTACAGTAAAAATGTTCCCTCTGCTGTAAAAAAAAAAAAAAAAAATTAAATAAAACATACAGCATTAAAATCATATAATATTTAAGGATGTTATGTAGATTCAATAGTAAAAAACTGGGTGTGTGCCTCGGATGGCAGGGGAAGTCAAAGTGAGCATCCACATAGATGCGTTCATGCGTCTGATCATTATTTAGATTGATTAAAAATTCACACACTTTCCAATAGCCCTCAAGTAAGAGGAGAGACAATTCCATTCATGAGGTTGTTCCTGGAGCTGTTTATCACCGGTCAAGTAGTTCAGACGTCCCTGAACTGTATACAGTCCACATTGAGAATTATTCCATTGAAAAGATACAGCAATAAGGCAATTGTCCAGAGATATGAAAATGTCTCTATATTTAAGACACAGAGGACACCTCTGTCTTGCTGGTTGAAACTGAGGTCTCATCCTCCACCATGCCACCCATTCCAATAGTGCTCAGCATGCAGTTTCGAAACTGAAAAGAGAAGAAAAAAAGACATGTTGAAATAAAGTTGCATTATCATCGTAATTGGTTGAAATGCAGTATTAAAAGGAAAGTCAGGTAGACCTTGCATGAACCAACCTGTTTGTTAAACAACACATAGATGACAGGGTTGTACAGGGCTGAGCTCTTTGCAAAGAAGGCGGGGAGGGCTGCAGTCAGGGCAGTGAATAAAGCTCCCTTTGTTCAAGAAGATCCAGCCGGCAAAAGGAAGCCCAAGACCATCAAGACGCACATACGTGTCACTTCCCTCTCAGCTTTCTGAGTGGACTCTGACTCCTGCTGCTGGGCTGCAGCCTGAAGTGTTTGCGAGCAGCAAATATAACCAACAGTCAGTTGAGTCCAGCCACAGCCAGGCTGACCAGGTTGTAGTTGAGAAGTTGCCTGAGTTTCTTGTTCTGAACCGTCACAAACAATGTCAGACCGTTGATGGGAGTTCCAGTGCAGATCAGGAAGAACATGTAGAAAGCCAGAAGCTTGTAGATCATCGGGTCTGCCATATAATACTGCGGGTATTCAAAAGGACTTTTAATAATCCCCTCTTGTTAGAAATAGGGATGTAGAAGTTCTTGCCCTTCGTGCCATTGGGCTTGATTCCTCCTTCCCACACCATATTTGCCAGTCAGTTGCTCTGTTGGACTTCTTAGTGTAGCAAACCAGATGGGTTGTTGGACACAGAATGCAGAGCTTTGTGGAGTGATTTTTATACCTGCTCAGTAACCCTATTATCAAATTGACAATACAGGATTAGAGGGATTGTCCTGTGATTTATCTTATCACCGGATAGAGAACAGGGATTCAATGTGATGTGCTCCACTTTTCAAGTCCAGAGGAATTCTCTTAATCTCGACTCAACAATGGGAATTAAAACAGTCAGCTTTCAAAGATGTTGGGACATTATCAAAAATAAAAAAACAATCAAAACCTGGAATCATAAGAAAACGATGATGATATATTTCTTCATTGATGATATGATAATATAATGACCTTCATTATCTGTAGATATTTACACTCTGTTTCCTGGACAACTTAAGTACATAGGGTTTTTTTCTGTTTTAAATTTGATGCCATCTACAGGTAGGATGTCAAGACCTCTGTTGTGCCAGGTTGAGATTTAATCGGGAACATATGGTCAGCCATCTTAGCTCTGAACAACATGAAAACAGACTCTTTCTGCAGAAACGCACAATTTCATTTAGCCAATTAAAATTCTATCAAGTACATCTGACTTTCTAAATCTGTAATTAGATATGTTTCTTCATTTTCAATATGTCTGTCTTGCTGGTTGAAACTGAGGTCTCATCCTCCACCATGCCACCCATTCCAATAGTGCTCAGCATGCAGGTTCGGAACTGAAGAGTGAAGAAAAAAAGACATGTTGAAATAAAGTTGCATTATCATCATGATTATTTGAAACGCTGCATGAAAAGGAAAGTAAGGTAGACCTCACATGAACCAACCTGTTTGTTAAACAACACATAGATGACAGGGTTGTACAGGGCTGAGCTCTTTGCAAAGAAGGCGGGGAGGGCTGCAGTCAGGGCGGTGAAGGAAGCTCCCTTGTTTAAGAAGATCCAGCCAGCGAAAGTGGCATATGGTGTCCAAGTTAACAGGAAGCCCAAGACCATCATGACACTGCTGGGCTGCAGCCTGAGGTGTTTGACAGCAGAAAATATCACCAACAGTCAAAAAAAGTCATGCCGGATGCAGTGATGTGACAGTGATTGCTCCAGAATAACACATGAATGATGTCAGAAAAACTTCACTTACAGCTTTGACTGTCGCCACAAGGCTTCCATAAGTGAAGAAGATGATGAAGACAGGTAAAAAGAAGTGACCAACAAACATGCAGATAATGAATGACTCATTATTGTAGCCTGGAGCCAGAGTGTAGTAGTCAGGTCCGCAGGAGCACTGCATACCCTTCAGGAAGGTACCTGAGATTAGAGAGCGGAAAGAAATTATATGTTTTTCCTTTGCACCTATAACATTTTCTCATCAGAGCTGAATTGCAGAGAGAGAGACGGGGAGAGAGGATGAGGCTCTGGGGGTGAGCGTGAGTGTGAAATATTTACTGACTCATAGTGTCACTTATTACTGCAGGTGTTTTACTCCATATTTACACTGTATGGTATAATTTTTTTTTTGGTTACATATTACATGTAAAATAAATTAGGATAAAATAATGAGGCCACGTTAAGATTAAAACGTCTATTTTAAAATGCACCACGGTACAAATACAAAATACATGCAATTCATATAGTTGCTTTACATCAAACTTTCCACATACTTTGTTCCGAAACATCTAGTAAAATGAGAGAATGAGTCCTGTAGCTCCTACAGCAGGGGATGAACTGTCTGTCTCCACACAAGATTGGCCTCAGGGTCATAGTAAGGTTGCTGCTTAAAGAAACTGTCATTGTTAGGTCCTTGTCCCTTATTTGTGCATGTTTTGAGTTTCCTGTTTTCTTTCCTTTAGTTTAGTAACTTCTTGTCTGTCATGCCTTGTGTTCTGTCATGATGTCTGTCTGTGTCATGTTTTGTGTTTCCTGTTTTATTTTGTTAAGTTTCTGGATTTCCTGTCTCTTGTGCCTCCTTGTGTGTTGATTGCTTACTGCAGGGGTGTCAAACATAAGGCCCGGGGGTCAAAACTGGCCCATCAGAGGGTCCAATCTGGCCCCTGGGATGAATTTGCAAAAATTACACTGGAGATATTAGCTGAAAATCTTTGACAAACAAGAAATTTCACAGTTGTTCATTACATGTAGCGGTACTTTTTTGCACTAAAGCAAAGGAAAACATTTGGAGTTGTCGTTATGTACCAGGTAATAAGCTATTGGGCAACTGGCCCGGCCCCCTTGAGGTAAAATTGGGCTGCATGTGGCCCCTGAACTAAAATGAATTTGACACTCCTGGCTTACTGGTTTCTCCTGGTTTGATTGCGATCATTAGTTTCACCTGTGTCTTGTCATCCCTGAGCCCTCTTGTGTATATACAGCCCTACAGTTTCCTGCGGCGTCATGATGTTACATCCATGTGTAACTTCCTGTGTATTCCACGAGCTCTTTCCATGCCCCTGTTCCTGCACCTATTTTTTTATTTACCTGTGTTGTGCAGCCCCCCGTGTTTCCCCTGTGTTTGATTAAATACCATTTCCCCGGATTCCCTGCCTCCTCATCGTTTGTCCTGCAATTTGTGTCCTCACTTCAACATCATTAATCCCAACAGAATTTCATTTTTGATGAGGCAGAAGAAAGAAGGCGAGTCATTTTTTATTATCATGAACTGATGTTTGAATACAAACCAGCTAGCACAACTGTCTCAGCTGCGCGGAACTTTGTTTTGATCCTGCCTTCGATCTCCCCTTCGCCCACCCTGTTCGGGACTCTTGGTTTCCGATTTCTTTTTAGGGACCTCTGGGAGCCTTCCCGTGAGGGTGGGGTACTATCATGGTTTTGGGTCCTTGTCCTTTATTTGTGCATGTTTTGAGTTTCCTGTTTTATTTTGTTAAGTTTGTGGAGTTCCTGTCTCTTGTGCCTCCTTGTGTGGTAATTGCTTATTGGTTTCGCCTGGTTTGATAGCGGTCATTCGTTCGACCTGTGTCTTGTCATCCCTGAGCCCTCTTGTGTCTATAAAGCCCGGCCTTCCGTTTGTTCCCTGTCGTATTGTGATGTTACTTACCTGTGTCCCCAACCAGGATGTTATTAGAATTTTATTATTTGTCTAGATGTGTGATAATCAGTTGAGATTTCCTAGGTTGTATTTAGAATGAATATTAACATTCATATAATCAAATAAAGAATGAGCTCCTAGATAATGGGAGGGTCAAGAGCATCAAACCCGTTCAAGTTTACTTGCATAGGGTTGATACATGTTGAGAAAGTAGCAATCAGCTGACTAGGACAGAGCAAGAAGGAAACATATAGCGATTCTGAGAGACAAAATAGAGAACAATGAGGAGCTGTTCTGAAATGATAAAAGTTGCAAAGGAGGGAGTCACAGGATGAGCGTGGTACAGAGCATGTGAGATCTATATCAGGGAGGCCAGGTAGGAAGGACTTTCTCCTCTTTCTAGGGTGGTGTCCCAGGGGATTGGCGGACCTGAGTGTCCAAGGGTCGGGACCGACCCGTCCACCAACGATGGGAGAGTTAAGTCTAAACCACGACTCCTCCCCACCTGTAGCCAACCAATCAGTTTCGTTTTGTTGAAACTGTTATAATGGTGTGAAACTACTGAAAATCATCCTTTTCTGGGACGTTGGCCAAGACTGACTGAACAGACAAGGTCCATGCGCATGAATTTCTATATTCCAATACATGTTTAAATGGCTTAAATTGACAGCAAGAAGTTGTATGGTGGTTTTCCAAGAGGAATTAACGAATAGCTGACAATGTCAAGACCTCTGTTGTGCCAGGTTGAGATTAAATAGGGAGCATTTGGTCAGCCATCTTAGATCTGAACGACATGAACACAGAAATGCAGAGTTTCATTTAACCAAAATCTAGCACACAAGTACATCTGTGGAAATCTGTAAATGAATATGTTTCTTCATTTTCTATATGTATATTTTCCATTAAAAAGACTCAATCAACATGCATACTTTCCTTGAAATGTGTGGTGCTGGGAGCAGATCCCCAGAAAAGTTGATGGTAAAAATTCCCCGAGTTGCTACTGCATTCACATTTAAAGCTTCGATGATAGACCGAAACGTTGACCCAAGACCCAGTGAGTACGCTTATATGTCGGTGTGGGAGCAACTTGTCATTTTCTACTGTACATTTTTCACAAACACAGTTTCAGGTTGTTTTTGTAAAATGATCTCATGACAACATATTTTCATGCATGCATTTATTTATTTACACTATTCCTCATATGTACAATGTTTACAATTCATGACGACCAACTCAACAAGTGATAAAAAATAGAGTTTTACACTGTATATAGTTGTTCATTTTGAAAGTGCAGTAAAAAAATGTTCCCTGTTAATGATCTGCTGTAAAAAATAAATAAATACAGCATTAAAATTGGATAATATTTAAGGATGTTGTGTAGATTCAATGGTACAAGATGGCTCTGTACCTTGGATGGCAGGGGAAGTCAAAGTTAGCATCCACATACATGCGTCACAAATTCATACACTTTCCAACAGCACTCAAGTAAGAGGAGAGAAAATTCCATTCATGAGGTTGTTCCTGGAGCCGTTTATCACTGGTCAAGTAGTTCAGACGTCCATGAACTTTATACAGTCCACATTGAGGATTATTCCACGTCAAAGAGAGTAATAAGGAAAGTGTCCAGAGATGTGAAAATGCCTCTACATTTAAGACACAGAGGACACCTCTGTCTTGCTGGTTGAAACTGAGGTCTCATCCTCCACCATGCCACCCATTCCAATAGTGCTCAGCATGCAGTTTCGAAACTGAAGAGTGAAGAAAAAAAGACATGTTGAAATAAAGTTGCATTATCATCGCGATTAGTTGCGCTGGTTAAAAAGTTACGCTGGATAAAAGGGAAAGTAAGGTAGACCTCACAAGAACCAACCTGTTTGTTAAACAGCACATAAATGACAGGGTTGTACAGGGCTGAGCTCTTTGCAAAGAAGGCGGGGAGGGCTGCAGTCAGGGCGGTGAACGAAGCTCCCTTGTTCAAGAAGATCCAGCCGGCGAAAGTGGCATATGGTGTCCAAGCTACCAGGAAGCCCAAGACCATCAAGAGGCACATACGTGTCACTTCCCTCTCAGCTTTCTGAGTGGACTCTGACTCCTGCTGCTGGGCTGCAGCCTGAAGTGTTTGAGAGCAGAAAATATAACCAACAGTCAATAAAAGTCATGCTGGATGCAGTAATGTGACATTGATTGCCACAGAATAACACATGAATGATGTCAGAAGAACTTCACTTACAGCTTTGACTGTCGCCACAAGGCTTCCATAAGTGAAGAAGATGAGGAAAACAGGGACGAAGAAGTGGACAACAAACATGTAGATGACATATGACTCATTATTGAAGCCTGGAGCCAGAGTGTAGTAGTCAGGTCCACAGGAGCACTGCATACCCTCAGGAAGGTACCTGAGATTAGAGAGTAGAAAGCAATCCAACCATTTTATTGTACACCTACTATATTTTCTAATCCCATATGTTGACTGTTAAAGTAAAATAAACATTTCTAAAGGTGAGTATTACCTGGACCAGCCAAAAAGTGGGGGTGCAGCACAAGCCATAGCCATGACCCAGGTGAAAGCGACTCCAGCTCCAGCATGAGCTCCAGAGAACTTGAAGCTTCCCATGGGTTTGCAGACGACGATGTATCTCTCAATAGCCAGCACGACCAGAGACCAGAGAGCAACTTCACCTGTAGATAGAAGAAGAGAAGTCAAATAGGAAGCATCATTTTCTTTATATAATTCCTGAGAGATATCTTGCTTTTTCTTTCATACCTCCCAGTGTGGCCATGAATCCCTCAATAGCGCAGAAAGTGGGTCCAAGAATGAAGTAGCCATTTAAAGCAGATGTGATGGTGATAGTGAAGCCGAACATGCACATGATGAGTCCAGCCACAGCCAGGTTGACCAGGATGTAGTTGAGAGGTTGCTGGAGTTTCTTGTTCTGAGCCGTCACAAACAATGTCAGACCGTTGATGGGAGTTCCAGTGCAGATAAGGAAGAACATGTAGAAAGCCAGAAGCTTGTAGATCATCGGGTCTACCATATAATACTGCGGGTATTCAAAAGGGCTTCTAACAATCCCAGTCCTGTTGGACATGGGGATGTAGAAGTTCTTGCCCTCTGTGCCATTGGGCTCGATTCCTCCTTCCCACACCATCTTTGTTAGTCAGTTGCTCTGTTGGGCTTCTTAGTGTAGCAAACCAGATGGGCTGTTGGACACAGAATGCAGAGCTGTGGCGAGTGATTTTTATACCTGCCCAGTAACCCTTTTGTCAGAGTGCCAAAGGATTACAGGATTGTCCTGTGATTTATCTTATCACCGGATAGAGAACAGGGATTCAATGTAATGTGCTCCACTTTACGAGTCTCGAGGAATTCTCATAATCTCGACTCAACAATGGGAATCAATACAATCAACTTTCAAAGATGTTGGGACATTATCAAAAATAAAAAAAAAACAATCAAAACCTGGAATCATAAGAAATCTATGATGATATATTTCTACATTGATGATATGATAATACAATGAAGTTCATTATCTGCTGATATGTACTCTCCATTCTCTGGATAACTTAAGTACTGCTTTCAATATTGACCATTGAGAAAATATAATAGATAAAGTAGAATGAGACTGATGCACTTTTCTTTTCTCATTGACACAGCTAGTTATTTCTTCACTTTTTTCTTTGACTTTGAAGATTTTTCAGGCCAGGCCAGCATCAGGCATTTTCACCCTCAGTGTCAGTGTGTCCATATGGTGGAGCTGCAGGTGTCATTATCCTGACTGGATTAACCTCAGTGTCTCACCCACAGTTGCTTGGTTGTGATCTAGCAAAAAGCTTACTGTCACAAGCCAGGAAGAAGAAGACTCAGCCAGTCTTTCTTAAGCCACAGCAACACTATCAGTGGCCCTGTATCATATATATGGCTGTTTATGAGAAGAGTTCTCAAAAGTTGAATGAGGCATGAATGGCGCAGAGGATTGAAGGAAATTTGGACACAGCAATATCATCACATATTATCTGTAATTAATTCAAGAAATTCTGCTTGTGACGTTCTGTTAACTTTCAGATGTAGGTTTTTAATGTGTTTTGCATTTGTTTTCTGTATATTTTCTGTCTATGGGATGATTTCATAGATATAGAAAGACTGACATTTAACTGACTGTCTTTTCAGTCATGCTAAATGAATGTGTGTACACATGTAGAAAAGAACTGTCTGAGCACAGGACAGCACAAACAGTGCTTTTGATTATCTTCATCAGCTTCACACCCAGGTTGCATCCTTATTACCTGACTTATCACCTAACAAATTAAGGGACGACTTAAGATCATTACCTCACCAACCCGGAATCTTGCTAATTAGATGCAGTCACAGTTTATAAAATAAGAAACCTTGATTGGCTTAAGCTTATTTGTTTACAGATTTTAATAGTGTTGAGGAACACATCTTTAAAAACACTTGAACATCTCCTGTGGTCAGAACGATGATGGCCTTACCGGCGTCAGTACTGCACTGACTGCGCTGTCCAGGAGTTTCATTGCCGCTCTCTGAGTTAAAGTGCTTGGAATAATCCTGGCAAGCCAGCATTTTCTTTTTCTTTTTTTTTTTTCTTTTTTCATGTCAAAAGAATACGTTTTACTTGCCCATGTAAGACACGGACTGACTCTCTAATCGTGACACTTTTGTCTGATTTCAACTTCACAAGATGAGTGACTCGACACATGAAATAAAATTTAGAAGTTAAAAGTATACCCCCGTAAAAAGGGGTAAAAGTGTCATCTCATCTCATTTTCCGTGCCGCTTAATCCCGCACTAGGGTCGCGTGGGTTGCTGGAGCCTATCCCAGCTGGCATCGGGTGAGAGGCGGGGGACACCTGGACAGACCGCCAACCTATCGCAGGCAAAAGGGGGTATACTATATAAAAATATATATTTTACTATATAAAAACAATTGTACACTATACACACACTGGGATAAATACAGGTGTACTTACATTAACGTAAATTTGAAATCATTGCACATGTCCTAGTGTAATTCCACTTGAGGCTGAAAACTGAAGGTAGAAAAAACGCACATGAAGGTGAATACTTTGCACATTAAGGTAGACCATTGCTCTTGAGGTTGGCCACTGCACATAAATAAATAGAATACTAAAGATGAAAGGAGCGTAAAGGTGGAATGAGTATTGTATTGAAGTGACGTGGCTGGTATATTGAAATACATCGTATTTAGCAGAGATCGAAAGATATGGATTTTTTTAGGGCCGATACCGACTTCAGCCTTGGCCGATTGCCAACGCACACGCGTATCGGCCGTCGCCGATACCAGTAAAGTGCACAACATATCGGCCCGATATATCCGTCGAGGAGAGTCCGAGAGTCGGAGTCTGGCCAACTAGGGAATGCGCTATGCGGATTGGTTCATGGGCGCCATGTTTGCTACATCTAACCAATATTCACCCATAGAGAAGTGGCAGTAACAGAGAATAAAACTGGATTAAAAGTTAAGTGCTCAGTCTATGGCTACAGCACAGGATCAGGAAAACACGGGGGAACTCCTCCATTTCTCCAGAATACAAAAACGAGATATTAGATTAGATTAGAAAATAGGAAAAACTGGATGTCAACTGATTTCTCCCTATTATGTGAGGTAAAAGTCAATTTGTCTCTTTGACATTTGTTAAGATTTCATATAGGAAAATAAAGTCATACAAAAAAGTCTCAAAAAAGTCTGGAAAAGTATGGAATTTGATTTTTATAAAATACCTTGTCTGGAAAAGTATGAAAAATGAAAACTAGTCTATGGAAAAATATTGATGTTTCCAAGACTGCTCCCACATTATGAATATCTAAGAAAAGACAGGTGATGACCACACACCATTTAAACTCTGATGGTCAAGAAATTCTAAATGCCTGATATTGGTTTAATTTATGATTTATTTATTTTTTGACTTAATTTAGTTACTTGTTAGAAGTATTTTAATACTTATTTGATGTTTCAGAATGCCATTGCCAAGTCTTTTGTAACATCAGGTAGTTCAGCTGTTCATGTGCAACTTACAGTAAAAAAAAAAGCATTGAATTTATCTTTAATTTATTTGCATGACCTACCTATAATCTTCTATAAATAATTTGGTGACATAGCCACATAACTATTAAAAATAATGAATACAAACACAATGTATTCCATAATTTCTTTACATGATACAAACGAATTAATTAAGTTTGTAGTTAATCAAGCCTAGCCTTATGGTAGCTGGTTATCCAGACTAAAGACTTAGAAAAATAGCAGCTACCGTCATATATACTGTGAAACCTGGTATGAGGTCCACATATGTACTGTGTTCAGATAGCTAAATCTAAATGACACGTAACTTTGCCTTGTTACTACTAAGTTAATATGGCTAGTATGCTAATTTTATAATGATAATAATGCTTTAGTAATAACACAGACTGTAATGATATAACTTGTTCACAGTAGCTTAGCACATTAAAGAAACATTCTTAAAAAACAGTAAAAAAAAGTAAAAAGACAGCTAAAATAGAATAAGATTAAAATAAAATGTAATAAAAATAAGTGAGACTAGTTTAATTTTCACTACTTCTAAGTATTTAGAATTTTTCAGAGTAATTTCAAATTTTTAGCGGATGGATGAACACGGGAGACTGAGGAGAAGGTAAACACAGCTCTATATTTAAATGTGGGCCTTTTACATATTGACAGACATTGTCAGTAACATTTAAGGGCCTGTTAATGGTGAAAATAAGCTATTTATTTTATCCGCCCCATAGGGTTACACTGAAGAATCTTCCCATCGATGTATCTAACATGGCGCCCATGTTGTATGGGCTTGCATATGTTTGCCCACTGAAGCAAACATATGTAAGCACATTATTGAGTTTAAAACATGAACAGATGAAAACTGCTTTGAATGTAGATATGTTTGTGTTTAGTCAGAATTATGAGATTAAAAAAATCTAAATCAGATTTCTGTTGACTTCTCATGATGTGAACATTTGATGTGATACACGTGACTTCTAATCATAACATTATCTTGTTACAGATTTTAGCTGATACAAATAGACTTACGATCATTATTTTTCTTCTGATAAATATTTGTCAGGCTAAGTAGAAAATGACTGAAGCCAATATGTGCTCATACTAATGATTTTTATGATAGGGATTTTGATGGAAGATCAAAGAGGCTATATCAGAAGTCTGACAAATCTTTGTCCAATAAAGCAAAAAATAAAGCAAAAAATCTTGAACGACAGCCCCTTTTATGAAGAGGGAGCTCTAGGCAATGTTCAGAGAGCGTTTTCTTCTCTACTAAATTCAGCACAGAAGCAAAATATTGTCAGAAAAAATGGAATACTACAGTGCGCTGCCTCTTGAAGAATTATCTTTTCTCTAAACCTCATGCTTACTTTGAATGTGGCCACTGTAATCACTGCTCCCATGACCAAAAGTATTAACTTCCAGGATTTATGTGGTAACAAAACATATCAAAACAAAAAAATCTATTCTATATATCCCATGGCCTGACATTTCAAGGATAAGTACAATTCCAGCAGATTTTATTGTCAGTGATCACACCCAGAAATCAGGTTTCATTTACCAATCATGATTTGTGTTTGAGCAATTGAAAATTGTTTCCAAATAACATAATCTTAATTTTATTGAAATGTAAAGATAATTAGTTTGAGCAAAAGATATTTATGTCATTAGTGAATAATATCATTCTCAGTGTTTTGACACACTGCATATGTCATTGTTATATAGAATAAATAGTTTTGGCCCTAACACTGACCCTTGTGGGACTCCACACCTTATATCTAGGAAAGCTGCCTATTTGGACAAACTGTTGGCATTTTTGCATATACATTTTCAGCCAATCAAAACCAATTCCTCTGATTCCTCTTTCCATTTTTTTTTTTAAATAATATACCGTGGTCTATGGTGTCAAATTAGTTATTTTTTTAGCACAATAAATACTCCCAGTGCAATATTTTTATTGTCAGTGCAAGTTGTTATCGCTTCTATTAATTCCATAAGTGCCATTTCAGTTGATTATTTCTGAAGCCATATTGACTGTCAAGTTGTGCTTTTCAATAAATTTGTCCTGTCTGTCAACAAAAAGTTTGTCTAATATTTTTGACGACTGTGGTAGTATGGATACTGACCTATAATTGGTGAAACACTGTTTATCTCCCGATTTATGGTTCTATATTGACAAAGAAGTTGCTAAACCCACTATCACTTATGTTTTCAAAGTCTTATCCTTATCAATAAAGAGCTTGGGGCAGCTTATATTATTATTTTTAATAATATTGTATATATTCCATATTCCCTTAGTATCATTCTTATTATTCTCTAATATTTTGTTATAATAATCCTCCTTACATATCCTCATAATATTAATTAAATTATTTTTGTATCTTTTATATTTCCTCCATTTGTGATGTTGTGCCCCTCCCACTGTCTTCTTTGGGTAATGTCTACCTCACCACTGTATCTACCATAGGCTACACCTACTAGTAGGCTCACATGTTTTGTTTTGTTTTTTTCAAACAGATCTTTCTGATCAGATCTGCACACTTTTCAGCCCCTGAAACATTATTTCTTCAGCTTTGACATGAATTGGGGTGTCTGGTTTCAACGTCTCTCCTGAAGTAATTTTACAGCATTGTTGTTCAGTAAAGGTCTGGGATCTAAGTGGACTGCTCGTGTTATGTACATCCAATTTGTAAGCAGCGGAGACACAGAAGATAATTATTTGTACTTGCCATTGTATCTACTCTCAGCAACAGGTAATGTCATCAGTGGATTAATGGCTGACATACTGTGCTGGCCACAATCTTCTCTTGTTGTGACAGGGGAGCACAGTAAGAACCCATGAGCAGTTCCAGACCACAGGATCAGCAATCTGGAGAGCGCCACACGCTTGTGAGCAGAAGAGAAGCAATCGTTACACAGAGAACCTGGGCAACACTGAGACATAGTGAAAGGGAACATCCAGTTTTAGACAGACTGTCACTGTGAAACCCAAGTCCTATTACAGACTGTTAGCACACAAATCTGTGTCACCGGACCCTTGAGTGACCGTAAATTTCTTTGAGTTAAAGAAATTGTTTTTAATCATGGATTAGAATGAAATCATTTCAGTTTTAGATCTATGTGAGTTTTACTTTTTATTATTACATGATATGTACTAGAAACAGGGCGGACTACATACAAACACTACATTTTAGGTCAACCACCTGTGCTGATCGATAAATAGTAAGCATGATTTCTAATAATAAGCCTAACGATGGTGTAAATCACTGAGGGACTTTATGCTCAGGTGATGGTTGCTTGGACTCCTTCCTTTAATGAAATTGTCAGTGGCAAGAAGCATGACGTAAAGCACTCATAATGCAGAAAAGTATTTTATATTATTACAACTTTGAATGCAATAAAAGAACATGTATACGGTGACTTTATTTAGAACTATAAATTCAGAACTGTAAACAAAAGGACAGATAACCTTATACGTTAACATCTGATTAAAATCTGGTATGAGGTCTACAAAAGCCTTGGATTTAACGTGGGACTGTCACCTGAAACACCTTTAAGACAAAATCAATTTATGCCCATGACTCTGAACAACATCAATATATGGACTTCTGTTATTAAATGAAGGTCCAAAACCTGGGCTTCATAAAGCTGGATTGAAGAGGGAATTGGACCTCTGAATCACTGTCGATGAGGAAGTCTGGACAGTACTGTGTAAAAAGAGTCTGGCCACTATCAATGCTCGATATAAATCGATTGATTGTAATATTTTGCCCCAGGTATGCTTCACCCCGGAAAAACTCTTCATTCCATTCATTCAAATTTGCCAGAGCTGTGTTTCAGATGTATTAGGGAAGTCAGCACCTTTCTGTAAAGAGTAAAGAGTAAAGAGTAAAGTAAAGAACTACAAAGTGGCTGTTATGAGTACTTTTATTTTGATATATTTAATTACTTTACTATTACATATGGTATTTATACAAGATATGCACTTTATTCTTATAGATAGGAATAGAAATCTAAATCTATTACAGTATATCCTTGGCTTAAATAAAACATCTGATTATTTCCTCCACATCTGTTTAACCTTATGTGCATTTAAATAACAGCAATCATTTGGCTCATATCCCTATTATTATATATTATTATATGTTTTTGTGTAAGTGTATGTGTAAGTTTTATTTCTATAATTTTTACGGTATTAAAGTAGAGAATATATTTTTTCAACGCAGCCACACAGGCGCAAAACACTGACGATACTTCAGGGTGATTTGTTTTCACTGCTGAACTCCGTTATCACTAACATGACACAGATGATTGCATCTCAATAGCTGAGTGCTCTTTAACAAGCAGTGACACGCAGTCATTGTAACAGCCGCTAAAATATGTGCTGCAGCTCATGGGAAAACATGCACAAATTTGATGATCACGTTCTTTATCGGGGGTACTTACATGTTTCCAGGCGTAGTCTATATTGCGGTATTCAGGTTGATTTCCTCCGGCGAAAGCTGAGTATAAACTCTGATTGGTGAAGGATTAAAAAAAAATCCAGAGTGACCAAATTTGGATTAAAAAAAAGAAAAAGAAAATCTACTGTCACTTTTACATGATAAGTAGTTCAAATGTGGTTTTAAATAGTAGTAGTAGTATCTTGGCGATATTTTTTAAGTAAGACAAATATTTAGATGTAATTAAAATATACAGTTTGTAGCAAAATGATAAAACAAAAAAGATGTATTTGCTATGCTGCTACGCGTTAAGAAATGGAAAAGTTACTATAGTAAAATGCAAAGCAGGATTCTGAAGAGGATTTTGAATGGCAACAAGAGGGGCAAGAGGTATCTACATACAGTAACTCGATTATTTGACCCTTAAAGGTAATTATCTCCTGATGCTTTCTTAAAGGCAATTATGAGCCAGGCTTGAGCTGTCCACTTCCTCACAATCCTCTTGTAATCTAATTTCACTAATGTGAGGGTCGCCTCAAGAGGGTATAAAAGGCCTATAAGGTGAAAGACTGCCAGTGTGGGGTTGACTCATACCACTTGGACTCTTTCCATCAGCTCAAACTCAAGCAAACTAGACAACCGAAGATGGTGTGGGATGGAGGAATCGAGCCCAATGGCACAGAGGGCAAGAACTTCTACATCCCCATGTCCAACAGGACTGGGATTGTTAGAAGTCCTTTTGAATACCCGCAGTATTATTTGGCAGACCCGATAATGTTCAAGCTTCTGGCTTTCTACATGTTCTTCCTGATCTGCACTGGAACTCCCATCAACGGTCTGACATTGTTTGTGACGGCTCAGAACAAGAAACTCAGGCAACCTCTCAACTACATCCTGGTCAACCTGGCTGTGGCTGGACTCATCATGTGCATGTTTGGCTTCACCATCACCATCACATCTGCTTTAAATGGCTACTTCATTCTTGGAGCCACTTTCTGCGCTATTGAGGGATTCATGGCCACACTGGGAGGTATGAAACAAAAAGCAAGACACCTCTCAGGAATTATATTAAAAAAATGATGCTTCCTATTTGACTTATCTTCTTCTATCTACAGGTGAAGTTGCTCTCTGGTCTCTGGTCGTGCTGGCTATTGAGAGATACATCGTCGTCTGCAAACCCATGGGAAGCTTCAAGTTCTCTGGAACACATGCTGGAGCTGGAGTCGCTTTCACCTGGGTCATGGCTATGGCTTGTGCTGCACCCCCACTTTTTGGCTGGTCCAGGTAATACTCACCTTTAGAAATGTTAATTTACTTTTAGATTTTACAATTAGACCGCCAAAATATGGGATGACAAAGTATTATAGGTGCAGAGTAAAAAGTTGGATTGCTTTCTACTCTCTAATCTCAGGTACCTTCCTGAGGGTATGCAGTGCTCCTGTGGACCTGACTACTACACTCTGGCTCCAGGCTTCAATAATGAGTCATACGTCATGTACATGTTTATTGTCCACTTCTTTGTCCCTGTTTTCCTCATCTTCTTCACTTATGGAAGCCTTGTGGCGACAGTCAAAGCTGTAAGTGAAGTTTTTCTGACATCATTCATGAGTTATTCTGGAGCAATCAATGTCACATTACTGCATCCAGCATGATTGAATGTTGGTTATATTTTCTGCTCTCAAACACTTCAGGCTGCAGCCCAGCAGCAGGAGTCAGAGTCCACTCAGAAGGCTGAGAGGGAAGTGACACGTATGTGCGTCTTGATGGTCATGGGCTTCCTGGTAGCTTGGACACCATATGCCACTTTCGCCGGTTGGATCTTCTTGAACAAGGGAGCTTCCTTCACCGCCCTGACTGCAGCCATCCCCGCCTTCTTTGCAAAAAGCTCAGCCCTGTACAACCCTGTCATCTATGTGCTGTTTAACAAACAGGTTGGTTCAATATTTAAATATAAGTTCTACTATTTGCATTTGCTTATTTTAATATTGTGAACTATATGTGCTCCATTTCTGAATTTGCCCTCTTTGCTGTGTCTTTCAGTTCCGTAACTGCATGTTGAGCACTATTGGAATGGGTGGCATGGTGGAGGATGAGACCTCAGTTTCAACCAGCAAGACAGAGGTGTCCTCTGTGTCTTAATCTTGACATTTTTCAGTCTGTGGACATTTTCCTTCCTGGTTGCTTTCAAATTTTACAAGAACCCATTAAAGAAACTTGGATTTTTGCCAAATGGATTTAATGGATTTAAGGTTTTAACAAATGGACTCTGAACCAAACACACTAAGGAATCCTATATCATCAGCTAATGTGTGTAAAATGTAAAGAAATGCAGGTTATCTTGTACAGCATTGGTGCATCTGTGTGTGTGTGAGTGCATATGAGTAAACGCGAGCGAGTGAACCCAGTTTCTGATGACACTCAAAACACCTCATCCTTCAAGACAAGCTGAAAACCTGCTGAAATGTGACAACACTTTTGCACTGTTGAACATGCAATCCAGTGTGGGGTATATATGTAATTATATGGGGTAACATTTGGTTTGCTGGTCTACCAGTGGCATCATTTTTATGTATTTTATGAAATATCAAAACATGTATAGGGTGGAGTAGATAATAAATGCATGCATGAAAAGAATTGTACTGGTGTCTTCTCTTTTGCTTTTTGAATTGTCTGCTGCTGAAACTCAAGAGATAGTCTCATATTTGAGCAAAGCACAAGAGTAATTTGAAACTGTATTTATAAATCAATTTATTATCCTTTATATAGCCATGAAATGTTTGACTGGGCAACATATGAAACAAGTCATCAACACTGAACCTCATAGAAACACTGAGATAAAGTCTACAAATTGTCACCTAGTGATTACATTCTCCTGATGTCACTGACAAGTTAGTCAGTCTAAATGCGTGACTGTAATTGATCCGCTTTTGAGCACACATGGACGTCATCACATTATAATCACACTCTTGGTAATCCTTTGTGAATCCTCTAAAGTAGTGACTCTCAACCAGGGGTCCACAGAGCCCTAGTGGTCTGTAGTGTAATTGTAAAAGGTCCATGAAAATAAAATATTCTTTGAAACAAATAACATATGACATGTATAGAAATAGGATTATTTTACTTACATGTGACAGAGACCTTTATAGGATAACAGGACTTTTTTCTCTAATTACATCTGTTTCACAAGTGTAATTTACTCTGTTTGATAAGACATCTTGCTCCAGGTTGCATTGTTCAAAGTTTCTGCATGCATTCATTTCTTAATAATGATCTTATTGTGAAACATCTGCAGGAAGGTGTTGTGAGAAACCCACTAACAGCCTGTTCAGGTTAGCACTTGAAATGAGATGGGATGATAAACACAGTTATCCAAAAAACCCCTACCCCCTCCAGACCGGTCGTGGGGGACCTCAGGGTAGATCAAAAATGTGCTCAGGGTCCAGGACCCAAAAAAGGCTGAGAACCACTGCTCTAAAGTGCTAATATGAATTGAGGGACTTAGTATTGAAGTGCTGCTAATAACTACTTGAGTTTTGCCCACTCACTTTGGGTAACAATAATGTACTTCTAAAACCACAGAGGATTCTTGTCATCAAAAAATACTGTTGTACCAGTGAGATAATGGACTACAGTAGAGTGAAATATTGTCAGTTCAGGATTTTATAGACACAATGCAAGAAATGTTTCAATTTGCTAAAATTTCTAAAAATATTAGACATAAGGCCCACATGATTGAAAATACTGTCATCATGTGAATGCAATGAACACCATAAAGGCAAATGACTAGAGACACAGTATCGTTTCTGTGGTTGAAAATGATCAGGTTCACACCCAGAGCAATTTTTTTTAATTTTTTTTTTTTTATTATTATTATTATTATTATTTTATTTTATTTTTTTTTGAGGATGCCACATATACTGAATGAACTAAAGCTGCAATTAATTTAGGATAAGATAATCACACAGTGGGATAATTGGTCTAAGAGAAAATGTGCCAATGTGCCAACATCTGTAAATCAAAATGGCATTTTAATTATTATTTAAACGTTAATTACACATTGTTTATTTTGTGCTAGGGCCGTGCTTATCAATCTAAATATCGATAGTATCGATACTAGGACCAACACCGGTATCGTATCGATACTAGCGTGATGAGATCGATACTTTTGTTACAGTTGCTCCTCTATAGACCCATTCACGTCCGTTTTTGGGGGGGCTTAACTGGATGCAAAACATCTCAAACATTATAGCCTGTAAACCACGGTTGGCATTTTTCAACAGACTGGCAAGAATAAACGAGGAAAACGCATATTTTAGAGAATATACTAATACACTAATTTCCCGAGAATGTGAGTGTTATTTTAAAAAGTTGTCTCTGACTGATGGAGGACACAGAGGGGATGAAGTCTGGTCTGTCTTATCAAGTGAAGTCTCTCCAACAAAGACGTTACAAAAAGTAAGTGGAAACACTGTGGAGGATAACGTAGTAAATGCAACTCCTACTTGGGCACTCTGAAACACAACTATCGTTGCATTACCTAGCAGTTAGCATTAGTATTAACATCTAACAAGAATCCCATAAATAATGATTAACATAACATAATTTTAGTCACGATTTATTCTAACCCCTAACGTTATCCAGGCTGAAACTGATGCATTACACATTAATCTGACCTGATATGAAGTGTGCGCATTGTTGATTGTCTCACTCCAATCCTTTCTTGTAATCACTTAAGCCAAACCAAAGTTGTCTACAACTGGCAGTGGCTGGTATGTGATAAAACCTCAAGTTAGTGTTTTTGATTTTTCAGTTTTGGCACCAAAAAAATACAGCAAGATGACATATTCATGATTGAAAGTGACGTGTCAGCATCAGGATTCGCCCTGTTCTGCCTCCAGCTAACATTGTGACATTATAGTGACATAGGCCACAGAGTTCATGCGAGCACAGCTTCTCTGCAAGTCTGTGTGCGACAGGAGCTGCTCCATTCCCACCTGTAGCAAAAGGTGGGATAAGGACCGAGTTTGACGCTCAAATCCTAACATCACAGCAGCATTGCACAGCTGGCACTGATGCTTTTATTGAAATACGTCCCTGTCTGAGCAATTTGTATATTTATTATTACATTATTGCTTTTCTTTACTTATTTGCTCAACTGACTCTGTTACTGACTTTCTGTTCTACTGTTGTGTGTTTTATCATAATCTTAATCAACTAACTGAAGGCAAAGTTACAAAGTTATTCAGTGCTCACGACATTTCAAGTATCGGTATCGGCGAAACTAGCCATGCATTTACTTGGCATCGGATCGATACCATGATTGGCAGTTTTCCTCACCTCTATTTTGTACTAATTATCAAAATATTTCACATGAACTGAGGATGAATGAACTTCAGTACAAATAAATACAAATCCAACTAAGTTTGTGCTTTTTCAGTGTTTAACTGTTGTCTATGTTAAAAAGCATTGTCAATACGATTGATTCTGAAAGAATCAGGCCCAAACAATATATACAGAACTTGAGGTGATGTTACACTACCCCCTAGAGACCACATTTCTAACATGCAAGTCGGTCAGTATTACTGTAGAGCAGCAAGCTAAGGTTGGCCATTTCAGAACATCAGAACATGTACACGTGAAACAACAGTAATGTGAAAAAAAAGAGTTAACCTTCCTCATGATTTCAGCTCAGGTGGACTAAAGTACACAAAGGCAAATAAGATAAACATCATTTAAATTGTATGTGGCCGAGAGGTGCAGAGTAAGTGCCTCTATTGAAAACCCTCTGCTGATAAATTTGTGAAGGATGCCCCCTGCAGGTCAGTACAAAACAGTGAAGTATGGCCTATGTACTGGCGCAACTACAAAGTAAAATTGCACAGTGTGCTCCATTTGGAAAAAGAAGACACAGTGGTTTCATGTTCTGCAGGGAAAACAGACATAACCAATGATATGTGTTACACACCAGTATGTAAAATGTTACAGCTCACAGGGGATTAATTACATTTAAATATACCCTTCTTCCATACCCGATGGGCCATCTATTTCATGCTAGCCCTTTATTTCCTGCTGATAACCTGACCCTAATTGTCATGCTGGGGGTACATGGACTATAATTTTCTTCAAAGAGCCTGCTTTGGACACCTGCATGTGCTTAGTGTCTCTGTCAGGGGGCCGGCAGAAAGGAGCGTTGCCTGTCTTAGTTCTAATTGCTCGGATCAGAGGGGAGGGACTGCATACAGAGGCCTTAATAACAAACTTGAGGATAGTCTGACTGTATTCCCGGGCTAGTGTTCACGGTGAGTAAGACTGGAAGAACATGACAGCATCGTGAGCAGCAACCTGGATTGTAGTACAGTAATGGTGTCAACATTTTACGTGGGGTTAAAATGATTCCAAACAAAAGGACGATCAGATCATGTTTGGTTTAGCATTGAGATTCAAATTTATATTTAACTCTATCTACATCTGTTTTGTCTGTAGTGGTTGTTGATCTTATGACATATGTTCTAGTTACTTTGATTTGTTTGCATCTGTTCGCTAAGCAACACAATGGAAACGATTTTTTTGGCCTTGACAGCTTTATACATGTGTCATTGTAATGATGTAATCTTGTTATGCCAAACTGGTAACTGAACAGTTCTAGCACACTGCAATGTTTTAAGGAAAAGTGGACACCTGCAAGAAAAAGCATGAATTATTAGAGATAAAGAAAAATTATGTCAAAGTCTGATATCAGCTTGTTGGAGAAGATACAACTCAAATAAATAAAATAAATTCCACTCATACAATCCCAAGTCCCAGATTTAAATAAACAATCTTACTCTTCAGATGAGGACATTTCATGTGCTGCCATATTTTCTGTTCAGATACTCGATCATTAGAATAGTTGAGTTTTGCAACAACTTCTCTAACATCTTGAATACTCCACGTGCTCCGTGCACACAGAGGTAGAAAATAAAAAACATTGCTTAAATTGTGAGTTTTCTTTCAACAGATATGTACAGCAGCTCACAGCAAAGCTGTGCAGAGGAGCAAAAACAAAATGACAAACATACAGTCTTTTAATATCTTTATTGGATCAGGAATAATAAAAGACTAATCTGATTGTTTTGGAAGCCAGGTGGAAATTATGTAAAATGTGGGAGTATTGCAGAAACCATAAGTGGTAAAAATGTCTTTGATTGTTCGATTGCGGCATCAGGTACCACACGGATGACATCACCTAGGAAACAGACGTCTCCTAACGAGTTAAGGTTCCCTTCAGATGAATGATGAACAAGGTTTGCTGAAGGTTAAATCACAACCCGTAGCACTAACAGTCATTACAAAGTAATTTATTCAGCAAATAATATTAACTTTACTGGTGATGGAAGGAAGCTGCTGATTTAACAAAGAGGAGTAGACAACTAATGTTCATGCAAGGTTTAAATTAATCAACACAACATTCCTAATTCACGTATTATGCATGATTGAGTTTAATATCAACACTTCTGACCTTTACTTTTAAGACTGTAAAACCTATAGTTTGATTAAAACATGAACACAAACACAACTCACCGTCAGATACCAGGTGATATGGGTTGTATGATGGCCAGAGTGTTAAGAGGTTTAAGGTATTAGTATTATGTTAACTGACTTAACTGGGATGAAACAGACACCCTGAGAGATTATCCATTTGGCCTTTAGAGTTGAGATAATCCTGATACACAGTGTGAAGCTTGCTTTAATGTATGCTGGTGTCTCCATAACAGTCAGAATGCATTAGTGATTCCTTATGCAGATTTCCCACATTTCCTTTTCAGTATCTCCTCACTTCGCAGTCTGCTTTTGTTTCTTTCCTACAGAAATGAAGATGTCTCTCACCACATGAGAAACAAATAAAACGGTAACAACTGCACCAGTGGATATTCACATACACTTTAAAGTCAGTCAGTAAAACATATCACAGACAGAATATGCAGAGGAAAATGGCTATAACAAAACAAGAAAACTCAACTTTAAAGCAGAAATGGAGTCATATCTAACATATCTTTAACAGATTAGATACACCCTCAAATTACTGTACAAGAGAGAGACGGATTACATGAGCAACATATTACACATTACAATTATGAGTCATTGTCTTAGTATGAAACATGGGTGTACAGGCATTAAAGTACAAACACAAGCATAATAAAATTATATTACCTATACATTTACACAGAAAACACACATGATTTAAAATAATAACATATATGAAAGTCCATTGAAACAATACTCATTACCCATTAAAATATTAATCATAAGGTTCAAATGAAGACACTGGGGTGCTACATAGTTAATAATATCAGGAAATTAATTAATAATGACAAAGGCAATCAATTATACAATCAAACATTAAATATTTATCACGGGAACTCCAGTATTACACCTTTCCTTTGTGTTGGCACGCTAGTGTATTTCTAAGACCATAGTGGAGCGTGGTTTAAGATAATGTATTTAAATATATTGATATATGTATGGTACACTTAAATAAATTAGTTCTGAGGTCCAAACCACCACAACATGAATATGTTTCTCTATATTTCATGGTGCCTACATAGTCAGTACGTTTACATGCATGTAAAAAAAAAAAAAGAATTATTGCCTTAATCCGATTTAAGTGCATGCAAACACGTTACTTCAACTAAACTTCGGAGTTCTCTTTATCCGATTAAGACACTCAGATAATGCAATTGGAAATCGTTTTTTTCCGGCATGTGTACGCTAAAACAAACATTTAACTGGTCAACGCGTGCTCGCATGCTCCACAACCACTGCGGTGACGTGTGACACCAGAACAAAAACATCCAAGAAAGCCAGTCGCAGAAGAAGTAGGTAAACAGAGCCGGGTGAAGAACCACCTGAGGGATAGCGTATGTCTTATCTGTGTAGTAGCACGCACATTATGTACGAGATTAAAATAGATAGATAAAATAGACTAATGCACCACTAATTGGGTCTGTGAGAAACAAGGTCCAAAAACACACTTGCATTCATCATTTATTGCCATATCTGCCTCCAAAGATTGCTACTTTAAGTTCATCCTGCCTCCAATAAAGTGATAAACGTCAAGGCTTTGAGACAAATATTCTTTAGGTGACCTTGGGTGACCTGAAAGGCGCCATATAAATAAAATATATTATTATTATTGTTGTTGTTATTAAGATTCCTCTTCCTTTCATGTTGTAACCAAGGTGTTAACAGTTGGTTGCGGACAGATTTAATAGTTTCACAAGAATAATGAGCATAGTATTTACATTGTTTTTACTCAGGTGCCATCAAATTCCCTTATGTTCCAAGGCTGATTGATGTATTTAATGTTAGAAAAGTGGACTTAGATGAATGAATACAATAGCATGCCTCTCTGCACTGTCCTCATTGTAACTGTGTCCTCAATTGCTAGGACATAATTTTTATTGACCACACCGACCTTTTCAAGAGAACAACTAAAAATACAAATGTTGAAATATACAAATCAAAGAAATCAAGCAACATCATGAATACTATTCATGGCAAACCATTTGCAAGTTACAGAAATGTTCAGTTCACTGTGAACATCCAACTCACATCTCATTTACAAATATCATTGGCCCTTGAGAAGCTACTGTATTCTCTCTCTCATAGATTACCGGTTTACCAAGATATGTTTGTGGTAAGCTAAAGCTTACTTGTGACTGGTTGATGCTAGCTTGTCTCTGGAGCTGCTGCCCAAACTCCCCCTGTGACTGACTGAAACTGTCTTGTCTATAGGGGCCGTAACTCTCCTCTGGCTGGTCGAAGCTGCTCTCGCTGTAGAGCCGCTGTCGCATTTCACTTGAACGTTTCCCGGAAGCACTACGAGTTGGGTATCGCTGACCAGTTTTGTACCATCCTGTCTCCTTGAAGACAAACCAAATATTCCCAACCCAGAGGACAACATTAACAAACCCAAAAATCTGGAAGTAGAAAAGAGACGTGTAAATTACTTGTTTGGGTCGCATAATGTGTCATTTGTTGACTGAATACCTACCGCAGATGTATTAAGGCGAGACCAGAAAGGCTCCTGTGTGGCCGTACATTTGTTCTCCTGAGCTCTGCAGGCAGAGATGAGAAGAAGCACCTGTGTTGGGTTGGTGGCTGTCTTGATATCATGAAGAGCTTTGGCCCAACAACAACTGCTGACCAGCCACATTAAGGAGAAGACAACGGTAACAACAAAATCCTGCTCAGGACAGAGAGAGACATAAAGGGAGAATCCACAGACAGTGTTACATAATAGAAAACACATCACTCTATACCAAATCAAAAGTAGAATCGTAGAGGAGAGTGTGTTGAAGGTCAAAACTCACTGACCACAAGTGGGCCTCTGTTGTTCTTCAGGTACTTGTTCTGGTAGAAGACATAGACAATTGTTGCGAGCAGTGAGTACAGGAAAGCAAAAACCCCCACAGTCACAAAAAACTGAGGTGCAGAGGAGATGTCACCATCCAGGAAAAGAACCTCTTCTCTCTTCCCCTCACACAAGGGGGCCTTGAAATGCACTTGCTGTAATCTACAGAACAGAAATAGGTGGTTTTCAGAGAATGGAACAAACAAGCTGACACAAAATGGGACATTTAAAGTGATTCACTCTGCGGGACACATAGTACCTTAGCCTCCCATTGTTTACTGGTGCTTTGGACCCAGTTTCATTAGTGGGCATGGCCCCAAAAAACGAAAGGTCCAACAAAGACACTTTAGAAACCTTGAGGTGCTGAATTGAAAATAAGACGTTTTCTCGTGTGTGTGTAAGAACATTTTCAACAATATTTAAAGAAGTAGCTGTAAGAATAGTGGAAGAACCTTTGGAGTAGAAAGCCATTTGCAACTCTGTCAGCAAAAAGCAAAGCAAGTCTCAGAGGTCAAATTCTTTTCTTTTTTTAATCCTCTACACATTATTGTATATTAATTATGTATTTAGTTGAGGTGTGTCATTATTGACTTAATTGTTTAGTAATCTTGTAGTATGGGTGTGGGGTCTGTTGCTTGACATTTGTCTCCACGGGGTGGGAGCAAGGTATCAGCTTGAGATAAGTAAAGGATTAAAACAGACTCCAGACAACAATAAGAAAATGCTGCAGGACCACCGCCTTCAAATTGCACGCACACTCAAATATGGTGCAGCACTTAACATGGAAACCATCAACTTAATTGTGGCACTTATATCAGAGACTATAACTCTGAATCCAAGCCTAAAGTAGGCCTAGTCAACTACACTACAGCTTCTGTCATGTAGTGGTTGTCACGTTTGCCTCATGTGCGAAAGGTCCCTCGTTCGAAACCAGGTGGAAGCATAAGTCCTTGGTTTTTGGGGTCAGCGGTTATTAGAGAAGTCACATGTTGTTAACCCCCTCTGGCATCCATGGAGGACGAGGTTCCCTGAGCAAGCATTTAGCCTCAAAATTGCATGCCACTGCTCCTACTGTACACACTACTGTGTCCACAAATGAATCCGAGTTTCCTGTGTGTGATCAGCACTGTATAAATTATTGTTATTGATATTAATTGGTCATCTCTGACAGTGACTCAGAAACATGGAGTTGGTCGACCACACTGCAGCTGAAAAAAGCCATAGAGTTCACAACCACAAGTGAAGCAGTCTAAAATTGGTCCCCAGGATATGAATGTGACATGCTGAGCAAGATAAAGCTGTTCCATATACTATAAGTACAGCTGGAGCCTTGACCTCCTCATGTAAATTTTCCTCCTTCACACAGCTTGGAGGTGGGTAAATTGGCATCAGAAACACAGTTTCCTCTACAGCATTCCCAGGATATGGAGGGACATGGAAGACACTCAGATCAAGCTAAATTTAGTCTTTCTAACTATGTGTGCACAACTGAAAGCTGAACCTCAAAACTATTCGCTCCATTGTGCATCAACAAAGATTAAACAATGCATGCCCTCGGCCACACTTTCATTATTTAAATGTTCTAAAATTAAACTTTTCATCTGTTTTTGGCACAAGGTTTTGTATCCAGCTGCAGTTTCTTTTCATTCGTGGATGATGCCAAATTCTTGCTGAGCAACGTGAAACATAAAGTAATATATTTTAATCTCTTTGTTAAAGAGTATAATGTTTAAGATAGCAAGAAGACTGACAAGAAGAAACAGCCCTGTCTCATGTTCAGTAGAGCTTCACTAACGGTCACAAAGAAAGATACCGTTCTACTTCCAGTCACACACTGTTAAGTTAAAGAGGCAAAGTGCTGTAACAAGAGAGCACCTGAGATTGAGTCTTGATGGATAGAACTTCAGATACAATTGCGTATAATGATGCCGACTTGGGTATTTTAAATCGAGTCAGCTTCCTGCTTAACTGTCTTAAATTTAGCAGGCTTCAGGACAGGACAGCTCCTTTGTTCGGAGCCTGACAGCATGATGGAGTACAGCTGTGCAGGGTTTTAAACTCTCTCTGTGTCCTCTTGAAATACCCACAGATGATTGGTGGGGACAGGCCGGTAAGGAAATCAATCACTTCTGAAAACGGCATGAAATTATCTAAAACAAAATATGACAATTCATTGTCAGATACTTTACTGAATTTTCCTAATCTAATTATCTTATGAGACTAATGAGTTAAAAGGTTGGTGGTCGGCCGTGATTGTATAAGAAAACATATGCAACTACTGCACCTGAAAGGATAGCCAAAATCAATGTTGATGCTGAGGTTGCTCTGCCTCCTGTCTGCACAGTCCACTTTAACCTGGAGATGACCATAGTATCCTCCACATGTTGCAAAGGCACAAATGGCAAAAATCTATGAGAGAAGAAAACAAAACAAACATCATGAAGTGATCAACTGGCAGCTCATTTATTTGGGTTCTCAAGAAGCAGGCAACTCATCTGAGTTGCAGCCTCCTGCATAATGTATAGACATCAATAAATTACGTGCTTGATTATTAAGATTTATAAATGGACTGAAAACAAAACCTGAATAATTGAAAGGTTGGAAGACAACTAACGGAGCCGCTCACTGTGCACTGGAGGGAGGCCACAGCAGTACAGGGAGGTTTAGTTTGTACATGCACCTCTGGAGTCTATCTGTGTTTCGTCTTTATATATCTTTAACTTGCAACATAATTATACTGTAACAAATAAGATTCTTAATGTGTGCCAGTATTTCTAACTTTTCAACAGTAGCATACTGCTCCTATTCAAAGAATTAAATTTTATCGTAACGTGACTCACACTGCTATTTATAATTTAATATGCATTACAACTAAACAGCAGCAGAATTCATTATAAGCAAACAGAAGAGGAAAAAACACAGAAATTAATCTTACCGGAGCAAATATAACCATACACATTTAAAAATGAAAGAGCCCAACTCCGCACGGTGCTGGCAGCTTTAGTCATCAGGTTGAAATGGCACTGATATAGACAGGAAAAACCAGAGCGACTCCTCCAGCAGAGAGGAGGGCTGACAAGGAGGCGCCATCCCCAAGGAGGAGTCTGAGATGTTCTGTAACTCCACATTTATTCACAAATGATAATATATAAACTATGTACAGGTTTGTAATTGTATGATGTGCACTGGAATATTAATTCCCTTTGGGTTAACATATGGAGACACCTCACTCTGAAAACATCTTTTTCAAAATACGGGTACACTGGAAACATGAAACAAATGCAAATGTTGAGCGGCGTTTTCATCCCATTCATTATTTCTCTGGACTAAATCTGGTGGCTGTTTAAACACACACCTTTGAACTTGCATTACCATGACATATTGTACCACTTTAGTCTTATCAGATGCTGTGCATTTGGATATTTTATCACAGGGGTACCTGCAATCATCATAAGGCAAATACATTATGTGTTATTTGTCTGTTTGTTGTCTTTCAGCCTCTAATTGACTGAAAAGCTCCACAAATGGAGTAATTAGTTCCTCTTTTCATCTTAATATGATTTTGCGGACATGGTGTTGTAAGGGAATTAACTGAATTTAACACTCTTTTCTGCAGCTGGTTTCCTCATCAAAACATGGGTTGTCGTGGTAACTGAAATGTTCAGTATGAATAAAGCATTACTTGAAGCACCTTCCAGTTAATCTGATCTTAAAAACATTGGTGTATTTAACAGAACTAGGGATTATATCTGGATGTGGATTGTTATCACTGATGGATGTTTTATTATATTCTAATGATCCGCTGATGTTCAGGCCGCATGCACCTCCTATAAAAAGTAGCATGCTGACCTCTTTTGGTGACAAATCTGTATTGCAGATTTATTTTTAAGCAGTAATGAAACGAGTGTCACTGAATGAATATTATATCAGGTGATATCATAGACAGTACATCTGCACTGCAGTGTCCGAGAAATAATGATGCCTACGCAGCCTTTGAGAAAATTTCATATCTCAGCTAACTTGCAAATAGTACTTACTCACCGTGAACTGATTTCACAATATGGCAGCAAGAACAAATATAACAAGAGTAATAGAGGGGAATTAATGGAAACAGATTTTTACACTGGAGTTTGGTTCCCACTTACATTATTCACATGTGTGCATGTGTTGCAGTATCCTCATAACACTGTTAAACACTTTTAAAAGAAATTTCAAACACACGTAGTGCAATGGGAGATGAGACAGCAACAAACGCAGACAAAAGTAGATAAAAGTAATAATTAAAAGATGTAATGCACAATAAAGCAAGAGGATAAATATACAATAAATCATTTAAGACTTTAAAGTGAAACAATCCAAAGCTAAATCAGTATTAGAAAATCTAATTAAAGAGGACAAAAGAGGAGAATCACATCACATAAGTGACATCATACTGCATAAATTAAACCGATTTAATAATATAACAGCAGCTTTGCATGCCAGCCTTTTATTAATGTGTATTCTCGAGATATATTTTCCTGAAGTGTGTTATGCTTTGCCGACTGTTAATTACCAGAAATGAACATGAGCAAAAAAAACCAAACATCTGAACATTATTTATTTTTCCATGTGGCTAAGTCAGCTGTGAGACTTAATTTCAAGCCATCGTAGGTACGACACTGACAGTGGTTTGCGGTTGACATGGACTTGAAATGAAAAAGAAAACCTTGGATGGATTATTGGAATACTCTACACAGGAGTAAATGAGCCATGGGATGCTTGAAAGTAATCGGACAACAAGAGCAGCAGCCAATTCAGGATTAAAACGCTGAGAATAATGACTTCATTAAACATCTGTCTTGAGAAGTTATTAAAAAGAGGAAGTGACTTTGATGGGTTCATTCCCCCCAGGCGGGATTTTTATGTTTGGTGTTGCCAGAGGTCTACATGACACAGAATGGCTGCCTGCTGTGAGGTGAAAGGAAATGCCAGACTCAAGTGATCTGAAATCTCTCAGAATCACTTCTGAAAGTCACTGATACCCAGCGTAGGGAAGGAAAGACGTCACGGGGGCTCTTTTCAACCCCGATTTGCTCAAGCTGCAGGTTGACAGGAACATTAAACTGGTGCAAAAATGGAGGTTGATGCAGCCACCTTGACAAGAAGAGACATGAAAGCCCCTCTCCAGTTTTGCCCGGGATAAAAATACTTTTCCTTTTTCATTTTTTTTTTCTGTATCTCTCAGCTGAAAAAGTGCCATAAGGCTCATTTGCAAATACAATACGACCTAAAATTAGGTTAGGAATAGATTTCATTTGAATGAGCTAACGGTGCTGTGTTGATTTAAAATAACGATTCCAGATACTGGGTCTGAGTTGCAACATCCAGGTCTTGATGCGAGGAGCTCTCAGCATGCCAGGAAAGTCCTTGTTTCACTGTTTTCAGGGTCAGGCATAACAGGAAATCACCAGTGTAACGATTCAGTGGGGTGTTATGTGTATAGTTACACCACACATGAAATAGAGCCAGAGGTTGTTGGTGAATCACCTAAGCTGAAAGAAGATTTTCTTTTTCAGTACTGTTGCATCAGCTCTAACCCGGCCTGCTTGTTTTCTAGTCTACAAACAAAACACACACTTCTCAGCACTGACTGAAGAACTATTCAGATGTACTTGCAAGAATAATTTTTTGTTAGTAAGTTATCAGATAGTGAATGTTGATATTGAGATATAAGCTGTGGATTTTGATTGTGACATACATCTGAAAAGTAGCCCTAGCTATTTCCTCTGACATGCAGCAGCAGAGTGGAAGGATAAAGGAGCATTAAAATTGATAGAGGCCTGCTCTAGTTAAGTTCAAGTAGACCACTTGAACTCTACTTAAACACTGCTTCACTAAATGCACTTACCTGCAGTGAGTGTCCATCAGCGTTCCCTGGAATTGGTAGCTTGATGAATAATTCCAAACACCCCAGTAATTTCAACAAGCTGCTGTGTGAAGTGCAGACGTTGTCCTTTTTTTTCCCCCCTGTGATCCTTTTAGCAACAGTAAAACACTGTGTTGGCAGTAACAGCCGCCACAGACAGTCCTGTAGCAGTTTCAGAGTTTCATCCAGCCTTTTGTCAGATCCGCGGCCAAGAAAAGCCTGACAGCAATCTAGCTACCCCTCAAAACACGTCGCTGGAAGATTATTTACAGGTACTTGTCTTACTGAAGGTGTAATGGTTTGGTTTGTTAAAGAGGAGTTTCACTGCTGGCGTAATGCGATAAGTTATATCACAAAACCAGGCTGACTCTGAAGTGGAAATGTGTGGGTTATTATTATTTTTTTTAAACCTGTGTCCTATATTTAAGAGAAAACAAAGAGCGTTCGCGTGAAAGGGGGACAGTCCTACACCAACCTGAATGCCTTGTAATCTGTTTCATCCAGTCCATTTCATTTATTTAAGAACAGTTCATCGAGATAGATATAGGCTCTATTTTCATGCATTATTTATAAATTCTGGATTTGGATGCTTCAGGTTTAGGATCCTGGGTCTGTGTGTGCTGATGCAGCTTCCAGAGACAATGAAAAACCAACTTTGCAATTAATATAAGCGTTGTTTACACTGGCTTTTCTACTACCATTGAGCCGGGTGTGTCTCCTTGTTGATGCCTGCTAAGCACAAGCATTTCAAGCGATGCTGTAACCAGTCGAACGTGATTTCTCATCGTCTTCTTGTTATCTGTTTATGAAATTAATAGTGATGTTTTATCTAAAATTCACACAAAATGACGTTTGCTATCTTGATGCAATAAACCAGATCACTTTGAACGGCCTTTGATGGTTCGGCCAACAGAGGGCAGTGCTTCACCACGATGACTGAGAAGAAAACTGCAGTGACGAGCTCTTCCTATTTTCACACTGCATTTGATCCATCGTCTCGCTCCAAAATTCATCAGACAAATGTGTCTGCTGTATGCACAATAAGCTAAATATACTGCAACTCTTCCACTGTTGTGTGCCCCGGTTGGATAAATGGTATTCTCCAGCTGAAGAGAGGATTGCGCTGGTCCAACAGATGTAGGTGTTTTTTTTTGTGTTGTTTTTTTTTCCGTCATACTAAAGTGGTGAGGCTCCAGCCTCTCCTTGCATTATTAATGAATCTTTTTCTGGCATCATCTCCTCTCTCTACCCTGAAAACTGTAGGAGGGAAGAGACAAGCATAAATCTAGTGGTTGTCATGAGGCCCCCACCTACCACAACACACAACATGAGGTGATGAAGTAATAAGACTTTTTTTTTTTTTTTGATGACTTATCTGGACTATGCAAAGATGTAAACCCATAACATCAGGATTTGACTCCATGCAATACTGGGTATGTCTAAAAGATTATATCACGATGCTTTTCATTTTACTGATGAAATGAAAATATGAATGTGTCTACCGGACCTGAAGGGTTGTCACCTTAAATTCACTGGAGGATTACTGTCGAGATGGGGACATGAATGTATTAAGCATGTGGGACGGCATGGAAGTCTTCAAGGATTTTTACAAAAAAAAAAAAGAAACATGTGATGCCCCTATTACACCTAGAAGTGTTAATCATTGCATGTCTCTGCACTCTATGCAGAAATCACACACGAAAAAAATTATGTTATCATAAGCATCTTAAATGGCCACTCTCCCCAGATGTAAACTCATTCCATGTGAAAATGTCGAGCGTCATCGCTTCCTGAGCGTGAAGTCCTGTCTGAGACGGCTGTATAGTAGCTGCAGTGCTGACACTGACCCTATTCCATCAATCTCACATTAAAAACGCTCCCAGCATTTAAATATTTCAAAGAGATCCTCAGCTAACTCTGGAGAAGCTCTGAGCGTGTGTGTGTGTGTGTGTGTGTGTGTGTGTGTGTGTGTGTGTGTGTGTGTGTGTGTGTGTGAGTGCGTGGATATGTGGGTGGGTGTGTCACTTTCCTTCTGAAAAAACAGCTTCTTTTTTTTTTTTTTTTAGAGGAAATGCAGTTGAACATCAGGCTTATTGTTGATGACTAAACACGACCTGAACACAGAAGAGGGATATGGAGCTGAATCACATGAACTTGAGTTCATGAAACAAATCACTGTGAAAAACAATCCCAACTTCCCTTACACTTCATTCTTTGAGCATATACACCGAATAAAGCAAACATGCTCAGTATATGCACAGAATAGCTGCGGGGATATATACATGAGGAGAATTGAGGGAGGGAAGTCATGAATATATTATCATGCAGTTAGACTGTGATGTTTCAGCTGTGCTGCACTGTCTGGTTTATCGCTGTGCGCTTTACATATGCTTTCTGTGTCAACTCTCCACAGACAGCTGCATAACAGTGTGCACACAAACACACACAGACATGCTGAAGATCAAAACACGACTCCTCAGTGCTTTCACTGGGTCTGTTTGCGTGTCTATGATCTTACATTTTCCTCGTCCTTTGCTCTTCTATTCTTTATAGTTTCTACTCGTGCTTCGGTGTGAAAAAAGTCATGTATCATTTAAATTTAAATTAAAGAAAGACAGGGAGTTAAGAAATGTTCAGACTGCACCAGGTGTGACGATGGATGTAGGCAAATCCCCATTTAGTAGGACTGTGTTTAATAATGAATTACCAGGGCTGGGTCAGTGGGAGTTCAAACGATTCAAGTCAGTTTCACTGATCTGACGGTTAATGCAGTGTTTTTCATGAACTCAACAACCAGTATGTTTTTACAGATACGGTTGCATTCATGCACACAGCTTAAAAACTCAATAGGATGCTTTTAAGTAGTAATGTGATGCGTCATGTGACAAGCACATTGCCTCGAATTTCATAAACACTGAGGTTCAAACTTCATGACCTTGGTAACAGAAGCCGAGAAAAGAATCTCACCATAAGGTCAGTTTAGAAGTCATCATTATCAGGCATAACATTATGACCACCTTCCTAGTATTGTGTAGGTCTACTTTGTGCCTCTAAAACAGTTGGGACTCATCAAAGAATGAACATGGGTCTTCTGAGGGTGTCCTGTGGTGTCTGGAAACAGGATGTTGAGAGTAGGGGTCTTTGAGTCGTATGGTTTGAGGGGAGGGGCCTCTGTGGATCATCCGACAGATACTTAATTAGTTTGGGACCTAGTAAATTTGGAGGCCAGGTCAACACCTTTTCTTCATGTTTTTTGGGTTGTTCCTAAACTATTTTTGTATGTATGTGTGTGTCAGGCTGCATCCTGCTGGGAATGGCCATTGCTCTGGGGTGGGGGTGTCTGTCCTGATCTAGGTGTGGGTCGTTGGCACCCTGGACATGTCACAAGTCTATCGCAAACAAGTTTTTTGAATTTCCAGAATAAAATGATTGAAACGTCCTCAAAGGCTCCAACATTTTCACAACAAAATGTTTGCAGGACAGATACTAATTAGACGTGGTGGTGAGACTGTTGTTGTTGTTTTTTTAAATCAAGAACACAAATCTGACAGTGGAAATGCATAAAGGTTTTCCTTAAAATACAAAACAAAAAATAACAACAACAATGTTTTTTTTTTGATTGTTGTTTGACAAACTGTAAATTCTTCCATGCTGTCTGGCTGTTGTCTGGTTGTACCCTGAAGAACATCAACATTTAATGTGTACACACTCTAGTTGAAGTAGAAGAGCGGAGCAAAGAACATCAGTCAATTATTAATGTTTAAAAGGCTTAGGGAGTTCTGTCGCTAGCCTCAGTGTTAGACCTCTACGAAGAATCTCAAGAGTGTGCAGTCGCAGTGAGTGGGGGGTGTCAGTCTACAAACCGTTGCACCCAACAGGAAGCTGCAGTGGCCTGTTGAGGACTTAATGAGCTGTGGACCACAGGGAACACAGGCAAACTTCATGCAGCGCATCCTCGAGGACGTGGCTGTGCAAGTGAGACCAAGAGAAGGGCCATTAAATGCCAATTCACGACAACAGGAACTTGTTTTGGAGCCGAACTGGAGATGATGAGTCCTTGAAAGCATCATTACCTGCAGGGCATTTGCTGGTCAGATGCATAGAGAACATCTGGACTAGCAGCTAGTCAGTCCAGTTGTCAGATTCTATTTAATCTCAGAGGTGAAGTATGAAGCTCATACTCGTGTGCATGCTGAGTTCACAGTTCACAAGCTGTCAAGGCTGGGTGGGGGAGGTAAACAGAATGCAGGGTCAGAGGACTGACGAGTGGTACGGAAAGATCATGGGAAAGATAAACCATACCCTAAAGTTAATTTGTTTTTTGACCTTAGAGGGCTTCTTTATTTTTATTCAAAACAGACCCACTGAAAGCTTGTTGGTGAACACTTAAACAAAGCTATACAATGTGGCTGAAAGTTCATTTTTCAACTTAGAATCATCAGCAGCTTCATCTTGTTCCAGGGCATTGAAATGTTCAAATGTGTAGTTTATCTCCTATATTGGTTTAACAGCTACCAGAATGCTCTTTGTTTCACAATACTTATGTTATGAAGTTACTAAAGTACTTAAGTACTTATGTACTTATGTTTCCTGTAAAAATGTAGCTTCCTCTTTGGGTCTTTGGGTCGAGCCCACACCACCCATTCAGGTTTGAACCTATATTGCTGCGGATGTAAGAGAGACAAAGAGGGAGGGAAGTACATGAAAACTCAAGAAAGCATTTCATTGGTTGCAACAGAAAGATAGAGCAGAAAGAGCAGGATGAGTCATTAACATTTTAAATAAGTTTCCAGGAAATTGTTATAAAGTTCAAATAAAAATACAAACTTTTCATCATTGGGTCAAATCCAGTGCTGCAAGTGACATATGAAAAGATTAATTTTGAAATAGTTAAAATATATATGCTGTATATGATGATAAATAGTATATGTTGATCTTATGGTGATATGGTGAATGGATGCATTGTATAATGGATGACGGATGGACGAATATAGTCGGGAGGACTTAAGTATATTTCTTCTCTCTTTCTTCTTCTCTCTTTACAATGACTGTGACGATTACAATGATTTTAACTTTTTGAAAGCACATAACATAAATTATCTGACCTGGTGAACTACTGAGGACGATAACTTTGAAGACACAAAATGTAGTTATTTTTAATGTTACTGTTTGCACTGGTGATTTTCCCTGCATCCAGGAGAAATTTAAAATGCATCTCAATGATACAGGAATTGTTTCAAACTTAAGGCGCTGATAACTCGCATATTGCAACATCAATCAGCACAAAACAAGCACATGTTCCTGCTGAACAATTTCTGAGTGTTTATTCAGACTTTTCTTGTAATCTTAGGTTTCACCCTCTAGACATCCAGAGAGGGAACAACACATGGATATTCTGCTGGTCTATGTGTTGTGAGATAGTGTTTCCTTAACATGGTCAGACCATAAATTGGCAACCACTGCAATAAAGCCGGGTAGAAGAAGAAGAGCCACGTTAAAGATATAGAAATTCCTCTGAGATGTGAGATCAGCGGGTCAGACAAGCACATCAAGTTCACGCCTCAGAAAAATGTCTCATCAGCAGGGGGAGTCACTGTGTAATTACCAACAAGTCATCCCCTGTGGTGTCAGTGTTCTGAGCATTGGGAATGTGGAGGATTGAGATTTCTCTGAAATGTTTGCATTTCTTCTTGCAAGAATAAATGTGTGTTCCTTAACCACATGTCCCACATTAATGAAAATATATGTGAGGACTAGATTATTTCCTATTTTCTTTTGGAAGGTCTATTATTGTATTTGTTTTCAATCAACCAAAACAGTGTTTAAATGTACCCTTTTATAACAAAAACTATTTACAAAATGCATATTTTCATGAAACATCTAAATGTTGTAGATTTTGCATGAAAATGTCGGTAACAGTTTTTACACACTACAAGTGTTATGCAGATCATGCAAATGAGATATGTTTGTACTTGTGTATCTGTAGTGACCACCACATATTGATTTATAATTACATTCATATTTAATATCAACAGCTCATAACTTTAGATTTCTTTCACTATTTACAACTAGCTTGTGTCCCAGTGTGCATAGTGGTGTGTGGCTGATAGCACTGTATTAGCCCTGCGATTGGCACAGAGGCAGGGTACACCCTGGACAGGTCGCCCCAGACTGGCAACCTCTCCAGGGTGTACCCCGCAACTCACCCAGTGACAGCTGGTTTAAGCTCCAGCCCCCTGTGACCCCATTCATTTTACAGAAAATGAATGAATTCATTACACCATTGTGCTGTTTTGGGTATTATCATGACTATGGCTTCATATTGTAAAGGCCATTCTATTCTCCACTGTTCAACAAAAACGTTCACAGTCAAACACATTTAGGGGAGACTGGTAGAGAAGAAGTTTGGCAAGCCTGTGATGAGAACATCTTCAATAGCTCTATAAATGCCAGGTAGTCCTTAATACAATTCAAAGTTGTGAAAAGACCGCACTTCTCCTCCAACAGATAACAAAGACATGTTCATTGTTACTTTACCCTTTTTTTCTGTGAAATAGATTTAGGAACTTAGTTCCTCTAGTGTCACAGGATTCAATCCTTTTTGGGGTCCTCTATTGGATTTCCTTTCAAAGGCTTTTAGTTGGGAGTTTTCCTTTGCCCCCAATAAATGCACTCTTTCATATTTATAGAATTTCATTTCATTTCTTAGAGTCAGAATAAAATAATTCTGATTCTGATAATAGGGAGTTTTGCTCTGCCCCCAATAACTGCACTCTTTGGGGTGACTATGTCTGTTAGACTGAAGGCACAAAGCAAAGCACATCAGTCTATATGCACTGCTGACCAGAAAACTGCTTCTACAATTTTGAAAAACTGAGAGGTTAGACAGAATTTTGAGAAAATGCATTGTCAGAAAGAGAAAATCAGAAAAGGTGGCGACCAGTATCACAATCAGTCTGCCCCAGGGCAGCTGTGAGTACTATGGTAGTTTACCACCACCAGGGTGTGACTGTGTGGGTGGATGAGTAATGTATTCACTGTAAAGAGTCTTTGAATATTTAGAAACGTGTTATACAAAACTGATGCATTATTATCATTATCAGGTCTGCTGGAGAATTTAAGGTTGGCGGTCTAATAAATCAGATGTATTATAAGGCCATATCTCATATAACCTTGTAAACCTGTGCAGTACAGCTGGTATAATCTCTTGTGTATTCATCGTGTTTTCATATTGTGTTTTAAAATCAATACACATGTGATTCTGTAATTTAGTCAATCATCCGCAGGTTTCCATTCAACTTGAATATTAATCTGTGTTCAGTAGATGACAAGCTAGTGATTCAGTTTCCAGACAAGAGGCACCAGAGCCTGCTGCAACAATTAATTTCTCCACCAGAAACCTTCAGAGAGGGAGAGAGAGCAGTTCACTCCTCATACTCCTATCCTACCCCACCCTCCTACAACACGTGGCCCAGGATCCATTCTGAATTTCTCTTTTTTTTTCCACACCAGTTGTTCTGCATACTACAGGCTGGCCACAAACTTGTGTTTGACTGAAATGTTCCCCATTTCAGTCAGTGACAATAACAGAGAAATCCTGTGGCAGCCATCTTAGGTGTACCACTGCAGGATGTTATGAGGAGCTACGGTGAAGGACGAGCCGCGCATCCTTCATTCTCTGCTCTTACTCCGTGTTCAGCACCACGGTCAGCTCCCGCCGCCCGCGTCCCTGCCTGGCAGGAAGGAGGGAGAGGCCATCTCCCGCTTTCACCGAAACAAATAAAAGAGAGAAAAGAAAAAGGAAGAAGCCGCTCCGGTCCCCTCATCTGTACACTACACTCCCCCTGCCCCTCCCCTCTGCTCCCTTCTCACCTCCCCCTCTCACATCCGCAGCAGTGACTGGCCAATAAAATACAGAAAATACGTAAGCATCGACGAGTGCTCGGCGCAGGCGGAGAATGATCCCTGTGAAGCAGACTAAACCTCTTCCAGCACCACTCGTACTGCTGACATCTCTCAGCGAGCGAGCACATCCAGGGCCTATCCCCGTCTTGACTTCGGGCACATTCTGCATCATATTTAGGCACGGATAAGACAGCGGCACTAATATATCATACGGGGATATCAGAAAACCCATTTGGTAGGTTAGGATATCTGTAGGGGCGCACCAGTTGTAGATCATGTTAGATCCGTCGTCCAGCGAGGAGGAATCTGATGGGATAGTGGAGGAGGAAAGCAAAGAGGCGATGGCACCTCAGGCCGGATCCCGCATCTCTCCGAGCAGGACCAGCGAGAGTTCGGGTGGACTTGCGCCCAGTAGCAGTCGCAGCAGTGCCCGTCCGACCAGCCCGAGCCCGTCGGCCGTCAGCGAGGAGAAAGAGGACCTGGAGAAGATGCACAGAGAGGAGGAAGAGCGCAAAAAGAAGCTGCAGTTGTATGTGTTTGTGATGCGATGCATTGCATATCCATTCAATGCAAAACAGCCCACAGATATGGCAAGGCGACAGCAGAAGGTAAGGGCCCTCGTTGCAAAGGCATAATTAATAACCACATGATGACGAAATACCTTCGTTCATATCGCAGATGTTGTCATTGATGACCTACATACGCTAGAACACAGTGGGGCTTTGGCCACAAGGCCTATCCGATAGCACACGGATACAGCAGCCCAGTCAAAGAGAAACACTGTTTGTTTTTTGACGCAAAATGTTGAAATCCTCAGAGCATGACTGGAGCATATAGGCTACGATGGTGCTTCGAGCTCCGGATAGTGAAAGGACTCGTGGTGCTGCAGAGCTGCAGACTGAGTGCAGTCCACGTTCCTCCAATAAGCTCATGAGTGAGATCAGTCCTACAGCCCAGCAAGCCCATTCATTGAAAGGGCATTCAGATGGTGGACGGCGGGGTAGTGTCATTGTCCTTGTTGGCCTACATCTCACTTAGATCTCCATTCATTAGATATGCAGCTGAATATAGTTCCATTTCCTGACTTCCTGGCTGATACCCAATTCCAACCCGTTTGCGCCATCACTTATCCCGTCAAATTGGCCTCCCAAGGTGACTTTTATGCACAGACCTCTTGAGGAGGGTAGCTTAATAGCCTTTCTCCAATGCAGATGAGCTTGGCTCCTCTGGAGGGCTGCAGTAAATTAATTGCAATAAAGCATTTTCTGCATCCACACTTTTTTTTAACACAAACAATAATAATAATAATTAAAATGATAAAATAATAAAGTTTTCCATAGGGCGTCCAGCTTATGAGATTTACATAAGTGACTGTAAGGGACTAGGCCCACATCCTGGTTTCACACCGCTGCCGTGTTGCTCCATTGATGTTGAAGCCAGTTTTGGGTCATGGTGTCCTTACTGTCAAAGTCACAACAGGCCCTACTGTACTAAAGGTACATTCAATTTTATTGCTAGTGAGGACAGTGACCCTAGTTTATTTTTATATGCCTTTGATTGTCACTCCCAGAGTTGAGTGCATGTTTTCTCAGACTGTCAAGTATTAATTACATATGTGATTTTGTGCCCATTTTGTTTTGTTCACACTATAAAAACTCCTATTGTCACATGACTGAAAGTAAGTGTTTCTTGTACTTTTCCTCTCAAGACAGAAGTTTATTTATTGTGGTCAATGAACCACAGAAGATTCGTTCACCTCAGTTAATCACAGGCTGATCATGTATCACTCATTCACCTGAGACACTGTAAACAATAGTACGGAAACAGCTTTTGCAACTGCTGTTTTTGTTTAACCTGCAGACAACTCGTTTTCCTCCGGACACTGTTAAGCCATATGGTCTGAATTTTGTGCTGACTCATGCACAAGTGCATGTGGGAGGCGTAAACCACAGTGTTTCCATCTATTTGTTTGTTTGTAGCCCTGTTGAGCGTAGGTTACTGATAGTCTAATGCATGCTTAATGTTGCACTTTCATATCTGGTCGCTCAGGCAGACACAGTCCTTTTCTGCTGGTGATTCGGATAAGCAATCCCATGCCTGCTGTCTGACCAGGAAATCAAAGTGTCTTTCTGTTTACAGTCTGAAGCTAGACTTAGATATATATCCACATTTGAATTGACTGGCATGAACAAATAACATTATTCACATTGTACAAAGGTAAATACACCATACATCTTTTAAACATAGAATATTGGTTTAATTTAATCAGTTTGTGGAAATAATTGGTTCCACAGAAACATTTAACCACAGGGAGTACCTAAATCTAATCTACATCTAAGATTCATTTCTGGCACTTCATTCTCACATGAATGTGTCCACCTCAAATGTCCATAAGGAATAATTTACTACTTAAAATGTAGCCCGTTACAATGGCTGTGACAGATTAGTCACAGAAATATGATGAAGCAATTTCTGTAATAAAAAGTCTTAAAGGCCTGAGCAAAAACATGTGGAGCAGCTCCACGATAATCCGTCATCAGAAGCTCTGGCACACAAACAGCAGTGATGGACTATCACAAAGGAACAGGACAGGCTGCAGACTATCTGAGCTCCACTGCTGCTTCTTGAAATGTATCACCATAACCTTGTGGAAGGATAAACTGAGAGGCCAGAAAACAGGCTTCATTATTATGCTTTTTCTTTTTGTTCATTCAGGGTGAAAGTTGTCTTTAAAAACAGCCGTACGAAGGCTGCTGCTGTTGGCTGAATGTACATGCATAATTAACTGGTGATGCATGTGTTTTCATGTAGGGCTAACTGTCTTGGGACATGCTTACACTAATGTCATCCTGACTTAAAGTACGTTGTTGGTAGTTTATTGAGGCCATTGATGGATTTAGATTGAGATTTCATTTATGAAATTATGGTATCACCTTGATTGTACTTGAGGGCATAGTCCTTCTTTATTTGTTGTCTGTAAACTGAACACAGAATAACCTAATCAGAGCATGATAGGAGTATGGTAAAAAGACAAAGTAGCATTTAATAAGACAATTGTGGCATTTTGTGTGGCTGGCAGTGTTTTTTGGATGGTTGTTTGGTAGTTGGATGACGGTCTTTCCACCATTGGATTGGAATGGGACTGCCATTAAAATATGTCTCTATGAACATAGAAAGTGTATTTGAGCATGTTATCATGCTACTCTAAAACGAGGAACAAATATAAGCATGTTGTCAGTGAGAGCGTGATGTTCGATGTACGCAACCTGAAGAGTTACTATCTTAACTGTTTCTTCCTAATGAGTGCAAATTAATAATAATAGTAAAATGGGATCCAAGAGAATGAAATACAAAAAAAATTAATCAGATTAAACCTGCCCATTTTAATATCCTCCCACAGTTAAAGCGTATTCCCAAACCGAGTACCTGTTTATGTTGTTTTGTGTGTGTGTGTGTGTGTGTGATGACCCAAACATAATCTCATCTAATCGGTTAATCTGGACGCCTCTTGGCCCAGCGTTTTAACACGATACAGCATGCCACGGATGCTCTGGAGGCAGAGGAGCTGGGAAATTGTGCAGAAGGGTTTGTGATCTGAATTTGAAAGAGACTCAAATGCAAATTGGAGTTACTTGGATGAGGTTTGCCACTTTGGTGTTTAGCACTCTTGGAAAAGAGTCTCCAACCTTGAGTCTCATCATGAACAGCTTTTATCTGGACTTCATTTATTAACCTTAAACCAGAATTACATATTTGTATTGCACTCAGTCCATATGGACAATTTTAATGGAAGATGTAGGTGTTGGGCCTTTCTCACCTCTAATTTGGGTTTGTTTGAGAGAGAAGACAAAAATAACCTAATCTCAGAGAGAGCTCGAGGGCAGATGAGCACACAGGGCCCGTGTAAATTTACATGTGAATGAAAATTAATTATGAAGTTTTGAAGGCCTCTGGTGCATCATTTTAGGAAGTAAAAGAGATAAGAAACATCAAAGATATCTGTTAGAGCTCGGCGAGATGTTTGCTTATGTAATTATAACACATTTAAGGTCACACATGGATGTAATCTTTGCATCTGTGCTGATGAATATTTCTTCAGTGGATGGTTTTATGGCTACAAAACACATTAATGATGCAACTGACTATGGCTTTTGAACTTATGGGTAAAGATAATGGCAAAGACAGAGGTGATAAAACTGACATCCCGGAAGAAGCAAAATTAGTCAGATTTTGCCGCATTCTGCTGCCGCTGTCTGAGCAGTAATGTCCATTAATATCACGCTTCCGTGAAGTGCAGTTTTAATAATCATAATGTGTATGGACTGTCTCTTATGCGACTGTACTGGCCCAAGTCATTTCACAAGATTATATTTGAATGGAGAACATGTAGATAAAGATGACTGAGGGCGAACTGCCCAGGCTCATTATGTTCATGAAACACACAGTCATGTGGACAAAAGACAGCGGCAGTAAATGGAGAGCTCAAATATGACACCAAAGTCATTTGCATGATTATGTAAGGCCTGTAAATGGTGTTCTGCCTGCAAAAACCCATCCGTCGCCAATAATGATGCTTCAACGTCAGTGTCAGAGTCAAAGTTTGAGTTAACAATAAAACATGTCAATCATCGCTTGAGTGCAGGACGAAAATTATTCTCTCCCATTAAACAGCAGATTTTTGCATCATGTTTTAGCAACACTAGCATTGCAGAATAAAAGGTTGTGTGTATGGATGTCAAAGTGGATTCAAAAGGGGCGACAGCTGAAAAGCAGCAGGTGAAATGGCCCCTCATCCATAATCTGTGCAGCCACGTGGAACATATCACAGCTTCGCGAATTAAACATCTCTTCTGCTGGGACATGACCAAGAGGGAAAGCTCTTATTTATTAGGCTGCTAACTATGTTTTCTTTCCGAAGGTCCGACTACTTGTGGACAACCATGTGTTCACAAAAATAGTTACACAAATGCAAATGAGTGGTTGCATGTGAACGTACAGGAATCTGTGTCCATGGCATCATGTGAGAATTTATTCCACAGAGGTGGGCACGTAGTGATGCAAAATGTATGACACAGTGATCCTTCTAAGGAGGAGATGTACTTGTTAATTATGGTCTAACTTATATGTCCTCACAGAGCCTATGCAATCTTGCCTTTCATCCAAAGTAGCAGCTCCATTTGGGCAGACAAACGTTAACCATCCACCATCCACAGTTAATATTTGTCTAATTGTAAGCCTGGTGGTTTAACTCAGAAATATGTATCAGATTTGTGAGGATATGGCTGCTGTCTCCCAACATTGTATTTGTGGATTGAGGAAGATTAGTCTTCTGTCTCTCTCTCTCTCTCTCTCTCTTTTTTTTTTTTTGCATTATTACTGCATAAAATATAATCCTTGTCTCTGAATACTGGACCCAAAGATACACAAAACACGAAGGCTGGTGTAGTAGATGCTGTTAAAGCAGCTCCAGGCTGCGTTTATTAAGATTTTGGTCCACAAAAAAAACAAAAACAAAAAACAACTCCAAGGTGATGTTTTCCAGGAAAATCAAGAATTAGCACTGGATGAATAATGAGGGTGGAGGAGAGCATCAATGTGGAGGTCACCTAGGCTTTCTGGTCTGGGCATTTTGGGAGACTCAGGGTGGGGGTTCCCTCTCAGGTGAGGGTGGCTCTCAGCAGACCACGGACGGCAGATGGTGCATAAAAAGAGAAAAGAAGAAAGGGAGGGGAAGAATGGATGTGAAAAGGAACTGGGTTGGAGGAGGGTGAGGTAGGAGGGTGAATGTATAAGGGTCGTAGAGAGAATGGAGATAAGCAGCAGTGAGGCTTTCTGGTCCAAGTTAGGTACGTTGGTTCAGTTAAACGATCATATAAGAAACATGATAAACATTTTTGTTTAAAAGATGATTCGGATGTTAATCGACACATAATCTCTAATTAGAGATTAGACCTGTGCTCCAGGTCTAATCTCTAATAAAAAAAACTCAGGTACAGGAGTAACTGCTAACAGATAGGTTGACATATTAATCGTAATGAGATGTCCATTACTTATTCCCATCAGTGCTTCTACCTACCACATAGTTAAACCAAATCACATCAAAACAAGATCACAAAAATCACAAACTCAAAATTCTTCTCATACTGTAATCGTGACCTATTTTTCCCCCCTCCACATAATTACCAGATAGTTTTCTCCTAATTGCGAGATTCTAAGTCATAATTATGGGAGTTATAATCAGACACAAGGAAACTTCTGTGACTATTTTGATGAGTACAATGCAGCATGCCATCATTCTTTTAGAAATCTTTGCTGAGCCCTTGGTGAAATGAAGGCAGGCAGCTGTCGATGGTCATTTAGGGCTCGAGAATTTGCGCGCTGTTATGTTGAAACCGGTGAAGCATTGCTTCAAAGGGAAAATAACCGAGGTATGAGCGAGAAGGCACTAAGAGGAGAGAGACTGAGGGAGAGATTAGTAGTGGTGATTTTCCACATTAAAGACGGAGGAGCTATAGCGGGACCATTACTGCAGTCCTCCATTCAACCTGAATGACTCTCACTGAGGCATAAAGAAAATCAAACAACAGCCGGAGCAAGAGGCTGTACGTCAGGTAGACACTGGCTCCGAGTTTCTTATCAGGAGTGTCACATGTTTATGTATCAGTTCCTTTAAACGCCGTCACTGCTTCAGGCTCCTCCTTGCCAAGCCTACACCAGGGGGGGCAAGACAAATTAAATAATCCCACTTGAACACTGCAGAAAATGCAGTTATTCACAAAATGTGAAAACTATGATCAGAGCACGGAAGAGGGATCCTGTATATTTTTGTTGTTGAAAACTGTTCAGCATTCACATCTGGGTGCGGACTGGTCCAGATCCTAAGGCTCCTTTCAAAATCTGTACAAAATCTTACCCTCTACCTTGTTACCAAATGGTTTGTAATGTTCCTTTCTATTTTATTCATACTCTTTTTTTACATTTGTCAAGAAAGGTCCACATTAATGCAGTCATTTTCCATCACATCTTGATTCTCGCTATCCACAAATTCACCCAAAGCAAATCTAACCGAACATCAAACAAGAGTTCAATGAGATGATCATCTTTAAAAGCTGAGTGTGAGGGTGAAAGTGAAAAGGCTGAGAGAAAGACATTAGGGGATTTGTGATGGGAGGATGGTAGGAAAAGATTTATGTCTGAGATTCTTGATGAGAGTAATACGCCAGCTTTGGTGGTAGCATCCCACGGTCAGCTCTGCGTGCTCTACATTATGAAGAACGGCTGTACTATACTGCAGTAGGTGCTAACTTAATTCAAAATAAAGGAAATAGACTTTGTTTATACACTACCAGACGAAAGATTGGACACACCAGTGGTTTACTTGAATGAGAAGGGAGGCCTACACTATATTAGAAAGGTGGTCATAATGTTATGCCTGATCGGTGTATCTTCAAAGACCCTGTTCTGTGTCAACTGTAAAACTATAAAACTAATACATGTTCTGTCAAATGACGTATTCATTAAAAAAGCACTCAGGTTCTGAACCAACTTCATTAACCTAGAGGATCCTAACAAAACCGTAACTCTTCACTCTGGTACTTTTATGTTACACTGTACACCAGCCTGAGACATTAATCCATATTAATCTTTATTAAATGGTCATTAATTAAACGACAAAATACCCATAAGTTGTCTGGATGCTGAGTTCCTGTTGCCAAATAAAGTTTATTGCTATATATTTGGAAATTTATCAAAAAGGAAATTGGTGTTTGCAGAGTGTAAACATGAATACACTTCATCAGAAGCAGCCACGTGAACTGAATCAAAATCCTGCAAACTGAACTACCTACTACTACCTCAGTATTTTTCACTTGTAAGTATCAAGTGTGCAATGCGATGGATTGATTTTACGCCGATTGTAAACGTGCATTTCCATTCTATCTGTCATGTGAAAGCTCATGTGTGCAGACCGTTTATGTTCCATTAGGTTAAGGGATCGTTGTGAACTCAGTAACTGAATGAGCATAATGAGGTGCCAGCTGAGCTCTATAGCTGTACGGCCGCTGCCAGGGAGTTGGTGGTGTGATAACTGATGACTGTTACAAGAAGGGGCTTAGCTTGTTGTGAACACAGTGTTCTCCTGTATGTATCAGCAGTGCCACAGCTCCCGAATATGGCACTAGCCCGGTGGAGAGGTACAGTATTTACACACGATGCCATGTGTCTGTGCGTCTTCAGAGCCAGTGTCTGGTCGGGGATAATAACTCGTGCATCTGTCTTTGTATAATTGTAGTTTTGTGGCCGTGGTCACTACGCAAAGCTGGTGTTTTGTGTTTGATGAGGCCTGCTGCTGGTAGATTTTGTGCAGCTGCCATGCAGCGCTTGCTCCTGTACTCATGTCGGCTGTTTACTCAGATGTGGGCCAGTGGTGTCATCTGCAACATGAATAAAATGTGCTTTGTCTGGTGTGTGGACCTGCTGATACCATGTTTGCTGAAAACCAAACAAAAGCATTGGGAGGGAATTATTGTGAGCAAACACAAAAAAAGAGCATTTAGTTAATGTGATGATTTGATTTCATCAAATATTTTTAGGGTCTTAAAATCTGGATCCATCCATTATGAATCAATTATAATTACATTTACCACTGCCCACCAGTGAAAACTGCCCATTTATTTTGAAGCCATTTAATTTTGGAACACAGCCTAATTTAACTTCCCCTTCAACGTTATATAACTTCTAGAGGAAGCTCAAGTGTGAGTCAGCACAGCCGAGGCTTTATTGTGCTGAAGCACCCCAGCTATAGTACACAGTGAACTGCATTCAATTAGCTGATTAGCTCCACTCATCACAGCACTGCAAGGACAGCTCATATACCTCACAAGTTGGTGACATGTTGATTCAAAACTTAGAAGAGATAAAAATGATCAATATGAATGAGATCATTAGCATTATGAGCTGTATAATCATTGGGCATTTCATGCGTTATGTAACCGGCTCAGCGCCTCTCTTGGATATAGAGGGATATATATATATATATACTGTATATACGAGAGATGTGTGGCAAATGAATACATCATTACTGTACCCACAGAACACACGTGCGCACACAGTAAAGCTTTTCTCCTACAGACCCATAGTCATTCGGAATTGAACATAATATTTGCCAAAGAAAAAAAATATTTCCAAAGCACTTTTAATTATAATAATTATGTTACCCAAATCATGGTAAATATTACGAACTCTAAACTGCACAGCATGTACACACTTTACATCACACCCTCTATCTAAAAATGACAAGGTCAAGCGCCGTAAATAGTTTCATCATTTAGATTCAGTGAGTGTTTTATATAAAATAACATTAGTCACACTATGTGACATGCTGATATCAGTTTATTCCAAACAAAGATAAAGCATCTTCAAAAAGCATTTGCAAAAGGCTACTGGACCTTTTTGAGAATACGTTTTGCACTCATCTGAGTACACCTACACCTGAAAGACAAAAAACACTCCTCTGAGGAAAAATATGGTGAAAGAGGAAGAAAAGGAAGCCATCTATATCAGACTGGAAAAACATCTCTAAACGGAGGAGGTGGACTGAGATATAATCTGTCATCAATTTACATTACAGTCTCAACATTGGCACGCAAGAATTTTCCATCCACACCTTGAGAGACTGAAGTTGTTAGAGTATCATTCATATGGAAAGAATGGTACCCAAATTCACTATCTGTGGGATGATCCACAGAGACCCCTCCGCACAACCTATAGGCGCAGAGGCCCCCACAAACATCATCCTGTTACCAGACACCACAGGACACCCTCAGAAGACCCATGTCCATTCTCTGATGAATCACAACTGTTGTGGAGGCACACAGAAGACAATACAAAGCCACCTTTACTGAGATCGGGGTTACACAATGCCTATAATCTTCCCAGTGGAAATGTATTCACCAACATCCAAGCTACTTGTGTGCAAGAAAAGTGAAGATTTATTAAAATCATTAAATCAAAGATAGCATGAAAAATTAATACAAACATTTTCCATTGCGGCAGCTTCACCTGGCAGTACAGAGAAGATGATGTTTTGAACATCATGTTGAACCTATGAGTTGTTGGTATTTAAAATCTATGAATAAAATCACATTCTTTAACGAGATTTCCCTTACCCCCTGTTCATCATATACTGTACTGTAAATAACATATTCGCTATGTTGCCAAAATAAATGACTGAACACAATTTTAAATTACAATCATTACAATTTCACAGCAGCAAATACACAGACTTTCGTCTTCCCTAGAATTGTTGCAACATACCAACACACAGTATCGAGACATGGGAATATAAAGAAAAATCACTCTCAGTTCAGTGAAGAATCACTAAAGACGGCTCACATCTTACAAGCTATGCGCCCGAGGGGACGTGATACCGTGAGTCTGTGCTAGAAACTCAGTGGGCTTTAAGTTACAAGACATACTTTTAAAAATTATGTTCAGTTGACAGACTTTTCCAATAATATTACTTTGAAAATAGCTGATACCATAGAGTTTAAGGGGCACCACTTGGAATGTGTCAAATCTATATTAACTTGCAATACATAAATGTTTAAATAATTTTTTTCAGTTTATATAAATAAGTGATTTTCTCAAGTATAGACAGAATTATAAACTCAGATCCAGAGTCAGTTTGAACTGTAATGAAGTTGCTGTACGTGTGCACGTCCCCTCTATTGATATGTGAAGGGTGATTAATGTCACTGCCGGCTTCACTGCGAGCAAATGAATCACTGTGTAACACTGCAATCTTGATAAGAGCCACAGAGAGAGAATCAATAAGCAGGGAAGTATGTCTTGGGAGTTTGGCGGTACTGATGAAAATGGAGGCATTTCTCTCATCCATCAACTTGGTTGCTAATCAGTGCAGTTCTCCAATCAGCGGTGAAATAATAAAAAGCAAAGCATGAAAGCTGAGAGTCATGAATACTTTATGTGTTTGAACTGTGCTGCGGTAGAGAAGTGGACAAAGTTCACCTGGTTTACTGCTGTGTGCTTCAGTGTCAGCGCTCCAACCAAACACACACGGCGGTAGCTGCTCGCTGTGTTGTCACATAAAGTCAGCTCGGCCAAGAGAAACTGTCAGCAGAGGACAAAGTATTATTAGCTTTGACCTTTCATGGTAAAATCTTCAGGTAAAACACAAATGTGTTCTGCCAGTGCTAGGACCCACAATATCCCTATTTGATTTTACTCTGGCCTTTTTTGTAATTCTTGTTCAGCTGCATGTACAACAGTTATTTAATTGTTAAGTTAATGGAGGCCACTCAGTCATAGATTACAGCTCTGGCTGACATAAAATCATTGCTGATTAATGTGACAGTGATTTGGGGAATTAATTCAGTTTGAGAAAATAGTATTAAAAAAGTTTAACAAAACCAAAGTTATGTTACATTATTTATCTTCCAAGCCATGAATATATCTAGTTTGGAAAAATGACTGAAAACAAGCAGTTGATTATCGTTTTGGCACTAGTTTCACTGACTAATGTTTTCAACTCTAATTACAGTAACTCCTTAACATTTTTTAATTTTTAAAAAGTAAAATTTAAAGCTAATTGATGAGTATAAACTGAAGTTAGTATTCAGGAAAGCTACTATGTGGAGGACCTCAGTTTAGTAGCATTAGTGTTACCTTTGCCCTCAGACTTTTTAGTCTGCTTGGTTCATGTTTGTTTTTGTGCCTCTTTTCAGAAAACAAGTAGACAGAAACGCATATCCTGGATTATATTTCCTTCTATAATTACACATTATTCATAAAGTTTTCTGGAGTTGTATTATTTTCCTTCTTTATTTTGTTCAGTTCTATTTCCTCACACAGCATACATCCATGGTTAATATATATCTTTCTTTCAAATGTTCTATTTGAGAAAGCTACTTAGGAAACAGTGAAGAATTGAACGGGACATATGTTCTTGGGAAACAAATTCTCATAAATTAGACTTACTGTGTTCATTAAACATAACTTACAACACACGTTATTTGATATTTGTTAATCTCCAGCCTCACTTTCTAAAATGGACCTGCAAACACGGATGTGTGTTACCTTCAGTCTGTAGGTCCCCATTGACTGGACTTCTTTGCATATGGTATTAAGACTAACTTTCCTTGCCTCGGGATGTTCCTTGAACACCATGGACTATTCAAACTTGCAGGGATGGTGCACACTTTCTCTTTAATCTTCTATCTAGCAGTTGCAGAAGATGAATAAATCCCCTTGAAGTACAAGTATTGATCTCTGAAGTTGTTGATATGCTGTTTTATGTTGTAAGTGGAACTTGGACGTTAAGTGCTATCATCATCCTGAGATTCAATCACAACAACTGTGAAAAAGCCAGGGTAGGATTGATTTCTCGGTGAAACGATTTGTGATACTTTTTGGGTTTAAGTTCATATTTTTTTTACTAACGGAGGTTACCCCTTTATTAACCTCTAGTGTCTATATTTCTGACTGCATTCCTTAAATCTTTCCCACTCTGTCACTTTCACTTTGGCTCTAATATTGACTCATAATGTTAAATGATCCTTATTTTCTGAACATTATCAAAGGGGGTTCGGGGTATTACGATGGTCACACAGATGGTGTTGAGATTGCCTCACAGGCACATGATATGTGGTGCTTTTCCACCTCACTCCTACACCAAAGTCTGTCACTTGCAATGTGCTGCTGAGTGCAAGCAGTCACACACATTACCAGCAGGTCCTTGAGCTCGTTTGATATATACGACAACTCGAACTGAAGACTGAAGGCACTTGTCAGGGGGAGATTGTCGGTTATTGAGTTTTAGGTCACTGACATAGTAACCATGCATGAAATCAATCCCAGGACATCTAGGACCCCTGTGTGAAGATAGTGAAACAATGGGAAGAGAGAGAAAATCCAATTGAATGTACAGTGATAAGCCACAACATTAAAACCACTGACAGGAGATGTGACTTACACCGACCATCTTGTGACAATTCAATGTTCTGCTGGGAAACTTTTGTGGATGTTAATTAGACATGTTGCACCTACATAGACCAGACCAGACACCCCTACCCCATAGCAATGACACTCCTTGATGGCAGGAGCCATCCCCAGCAGGATGCAGGATGCAGGATGCAGGATGCAGGATGCAAAATTAAAACTTTTTAAAACTTTTCATGAACAGGTGACGCTGCTAACAATCAAGTTGACAACCACAGCATTTGCATCCTCGCATGTTTGATATTCTGTTTTAGTAGCATTATACCATTTTAGTTTAGCATACTCTGCTATGTGTCTGCTGATTAGCACTAAACTCAAAAGACAGCTGAGGCTGATTAGAAGGTAATTATAGTTTTGCTGTTTTCAAAGTTTTTCACTAATCTGGAAGCCAGCCCGACTTCCCAGCCCACAAAATGGCTGGGGTCGCTCCTTTTGGAACCGATCATGGACAGACAAAACAAAACAAAGCAAAACAGTGAACACATGGATTTCATAGTAAATCACTTTTAAATATGGCCAATTCCATCTCACCCGCTCCTGTTTACGTTACTCGCGGACATGATATCAGAGTTCAGCTGAGACCTGGAAAGTGTCCCGCTGGCTGATGTTATGGCGGCATCTCCTCTGTTTGTGGATGATGTTGTCCTTTCGGCTTCACTGATTTACAATACCCAGTGGAGCGTTTATCAGCCGTGTGTGATGTGTTCGGGTTTCTCAGCTCACGATTGGGGTGGAGCGGTTATCCAAGTGGAAAATAAGAGGCGCATTGGGGTTTCATTCATGAGAGATGGTTAAAAGGACGACTTCTGATGAGGTGCTGCTCTGCTACTCACTGTGATTAGTGACAATCTCTGGGCAGTGACTGAAAGAAAGTTTAACCTCATTACTTTCATGATACTTTTCTGATACATTTGATAAGACAAACATAAAGAAACAAGTAGGGATAACGCTGATTGTAATAATCACACAATTAAAAATATCTGGATGGTATTTTGGGCTTCTTTTGACAAATGTTGCTGTTCTTTCTTTGTTGTTTGCTTGTTTTTTTTGTTTTTTTAATTGAGATGCTTTTTGTTTGTCTTTGCCTCCAAAGATAACCAAGCAGCAGCTTCAGCAGACCAAGGATCGCTTCCAGGCCTTCCTCAATGGAGACACACAAATTGTGGCTGATGAGGCATTCATCAACGCTGTGCAGAGTTTCTATGAGGTACTAACACACTACCGCAGCTCAATCACAGCGTCACAGTCACTGCATTTATACATGCACATTTCTGTCTGAAACTGCATCAGCCATCACGACGTACAGACATCATTTGCCGTTGTTTGTAAAAAGTGTCCCTCTAGACTCATTGTGTGTAAAATCTTAAATGAGGTTTCAATCCAGTCCTCCTGCGATTCCCTGTCAAAATGTCTGATTTCAGAGGGTTGAGTGGTAAAATGGTGGCTGAAGCTTCACACTGCACAGATTATGACTCAGAGAATGAGGTTGACACAGCCATCTTTTCAAACGTCACTATTCAATCTGCAGATGAAAATGTCTTTATAACTGTGCGGTGCTGTAGAAAGGGGTCCAGTGAGATAAGGTTAAAGGACAAATGTGTGGCAGGAAAAAGAAATAATTATGAATATTAAAGATTACGTTTTTGATTGAGGTTAGTAACAAAATGGCATCAGTACCATGCAACAGTGAAACAGCTAAGGAATCTGGTTTATTTTGTAATGTTTAATTTGAATTTAAAATACGTTTTAATTTGAAGCCTTGAAGGTAATGAAAATGACAAGAACTTTACCTCTGAGTCTGACTTTACAAAATGAACTGTCATCATCGGTGTGAAAATAAACTTGAAGGCATTTAAATAAAATGGGAAACAAGACATATGATTCCTGCTGGGGACATCCTTCTATGTATGTGTCCTGCTACTTTCTCTCCCAAAGAGGAAGAAAGAGCAGCAATAAAACATGTGTGGTATGCACTATATAGTGTACCGTACATACAAACCATTTAGATTTAATTCACTGCATAAATATATTGTTGTAATATGTATTATTATATCTGTGTACAATACCAAGTATCATACTGAAACATCATGTGAACAACCCAGCGTCCAACTGGTGTCAAACTCGAAGTGAGTATTCAAATTGATCCTGATGACGAGATGGAGATCAACTGTGTTTGCAGTCAGGCACCATGAAGCCACACCCAAACAGTCCTCCACAGGAAAAACATGGACACAGGCCAGAGAAGAAAAAAAAAAAGTTTTTACTTTTGTGACGCATCACTGCATGATTGTAGAATGACGGAAATCACTTTTACTTGAGCACACTTCACAGTGGAAGCTTAATGTGTCATTGCGGTATAAAAGCAGATTTGATCTTTTGTTCTGGGATAATTACTACCTTGTTTGCTGAGTGTAAAACATTTTATCTTGAATGAATATGATCGGTTCATGTTGTTTTTTTTATTTTCTCGTGCTCTTAAAGTGGCATCTTCTCTCAGATCATAAGGGTCCTCTGTTATTAGATAAATTATGGTTGATCACAGGTTGCTTTGTGCCTCGTCTTGGGTAAAAATGTTCCTAAATGCTGGGGAAACATGCACCGAACAACAAGAGTAACATGCCATTGTACTGTGATGTTTCAGAACAGTAGTCACCGCTTTTTTGCCATAATGGTTGATAAGAACAAAATGTGACTGTCAAAGTGACAAAGCAGTCAGCTCCGATGGTCGCTTCACTTGATGCTGTGACAATATAGCCCTGTCTGCCTCTGTCCCTGTTAGTCTGTCATTAGCGGGAGACAGAACGCCTGTGCTGAGTCACAGCAACACATACAAGCCTCTGATTTTTTAATTTGAAGCTTTGTCAGTTTTGTTTTGCTGATGAAGACAGATATTTACTGTTTTGAGGCGGAACGTGACAGAAAACATTTTTACATCTCATTAATGCTGTGCTAAACGCCAATCTCTAACTGACATATAATTTTTTTTTTCATGCAGCCTTTACACATTTAATGACGCTGGTCTCCCACAATGTAGGTGTTCCTAAAGAGTGACCGCGTGGCTAAGATGGTCCAGAGCGGAGGCTTCTCGGCCAACGATTTCAGGGAAGTGTTCAAGAGGCACATCGAGAAGCGGGTCCGCAGCCTCCCAGAGATCGACGGCCTGAGCAAGGAGACTGTGCTCAGCTCCTGGATGGCCAAGTTTGACACCATCTACCGCGGTGACGAGGATCCGCGCAAGGCACAGCAGCGCATGACTGCCAGCGCGGCGTCTGAGCTGATCCTTAGCAAGGACCAGCTGTACGAGATGTTCCAGAATATCCTCGGCATCAAGAAGTTTGAGCACCAGCTGCTCTATCAAGCCTGTCAGGTGAGTGATCACACCTGTTATAGGGGACACTTATCTGAACGTCTTTGACCCAGATGTTTGAGCACTGCTTCCATTTTGACAGAGGCGTCATTTTCACATGTATGATTTTCTCCATAGTGGATTGTTTGCCCTCCAGTAACTATAGGAATGCATTTTTTAGTTTTGCAATGTTTTTACTATTATGTAAATTCTTTTCTTATTATGTCATTTCTTTAATACCTTGACTTATGAAGTCTTTGTCCTTAGCATACTACAGGCATTCGCCTTATTAGAAGGTGTGAACCAAGGACTTTTGCAAAAATCAATGATAACAATTACAATTTAATGACTATATGTTAACAGTTATATATATATATGTCCAATATGTTATTGCTAGCTCCAGTGTTAAAATGATATTACAGAAGCAAATGTGTGTCCTCCAGATACATTTGATTCCAGGCCAGAGATTCTTCATTATAGTGGAGATATGTTGAGATTACTGGTGGATAATAGTGGACTCTGGGGTGATTGTGTCAGACATAACTCTCCCTCCCCTGCAGTCTTTACGGCTCTCTGTGGGAATGCTGAAGGAAGCACTAATGTAGTCTTTCTTCAGACACTTGATTAAAAGTCGTACCACGGCCGGATTTGGAGGAAGCTTCTGACACCTTTACATCTGCTCATCATTTACATACTCCCTTCATTTCATTCTCTTCTAACGGGCATGCCTTTTGGAATTCAATTCATCCTTTAAACTGCTGAATTTCTTTGGACCAGGTGCCATTCTGCTTCCAAGAGCTGCTGACATATAAATCTGAGCAGATGGCAGGAATTGCTGTTAAACAAATTAGACTGTTCGGTATTGTTCAAATATGTCAGTTGGCAAGGATCAATAAATGCTCCATTCAGAATGAGTGTTCATTAGTTGGATGCTTTTAATGCTGAGGTGCAATGCATCGCCAAAGCCTTCCACTCCACTGTGCATTTTTTCCTCCAAAGCCTTTGAAGATGCTTAACCTAGTTTTTTATGTGCTGGCAGATGAGCTCTTAGTATAGGGTCAGAGATCTGCATGCAGAACATAAAACCCTTTCACCCGAACTGGTCCTTCTCTAAACAATGCAGCAACAATACACCAACATGGATGCGCTGTGCTGCAGTGATGTATTTATATAGCTTGATGCTGTGGTGTATGGAAATTAAACGCATTTATAGTTGTTAAAAGGGACAGATTTATCTTGAATATGTGTGCTTAAGAGAACCAAGATTCATTACTCGAGCTGCTTCTAGATGTTCTTGGTATCTCCTCTCATTTTATTTGGAAATAAAATGAAAATACACGCTGTACCGGTGTCAACTTTGAACATCGCTCAGTAAGCAACCAGCCGCTGTATACGGTGCTCTCTACTAAATGATAAAATCCTCACTAGAAAGGAGATGCGGCAATCCAGTCAGCATGGCTCAGGGCTGCTGAGATTTGATGAAAGGTTTTCATGGATTGGCTTTAATTCAGAGGCCATCACTTTTTAGCTGTTATCACTGGAGATTTACATTTTTCTGCAGTTACATCCAAATAGTTGAAAAGAAGCACTGGTCTATTTCTGTCTCATGCTGAAGTAAGAGCAGCCCCTGGAAATGACTAACAGACTGATTAGACTGGTACGGCCAGCTGCTTCGCCAGCCAGACTCTGAGCATGCTCTGCTCCCTAATGGCTGCACAGTTATTCAGCTGCAGTCACACCAAGCATGACCAAACAACTGTAAGAAAATGAGGTTGGTGCCTACACTGCAACTATGGTGGCAGAATTGTAATGGTTCCTGTAGAAGCCGATAACGTAATAAATTTGACATTTTCAAAATGCAATAGGTCAATAACGAAATAAAAGTTCTGCACCGATAACGTAATAACTTTTGGTCAATTACATAATAACTTGTTACGTTATTGAGGGGTTATTACATTATTGGCCTGGTTTTAAAAAATCCTTTGCAAAAATAGTAACTGAGCCGGTGACATAATAATATACCAATATCATTTTATTTAACTTTTTATTACTGGATATAACTGTGATAAAATCTCTCTCTCTCTCCTTCCATGTATTCATGTATTTAACTTGATGTTTAGAATGATTTCTAGTCCTGTCTGCCACTCCTAGCGTATGAAGTCAACTCCAAATGAAGTGGAAGCACACATGTTTGCAAACGTACAGTATTATGACCTGAAGTATGTATGATATGTTACTCAGTTTAGTTTAATTTTATTTATTTCGAACATTCACTCATGTGAACACTCTCTCACTCTTGAAGATTACATTATTATTATTACATCATTTTGTTTCAGTTAAGTTAAGTTGTTAAATATTTTTTGATTTCCTACTAGATAGCAGTGGTGAGACCTTGACTTTCTTCTTCTCCAAACTTCCTTGCCTCCTTTCTAACACACAATCTGCAATTAATTTTGTTAAAATTCTTGCATATACCACATACAATATATAACATTATTAATTACATCATTAATATAACATTATTGATAGTGTACTCAAAGTTAACTGACTATAGCTAACTGTAGCCTAGTTATTGGCTGTATGCGTTTTAGCTGATGACGTCTGGTGAATTTTGTAGAAATGCTGGCATATTATTACATTGTTGGCTCAGTTATTACATTTGCATAGATGTAATAACGAACCAATAATGTAATAAGTTATTACGTTATTAGGCAAAAACTATTACATTATCAGTTTAGGACTATTATTACGTTATTGGCCAGTTATTACATTATTGGCCTATTACATTTTAAAAATGGCAAATGTATTACGTCTTATATGTGTCTGCCGTTATTCACAGGTGTTATTTTTAGATCAGGTGAAGTTGCAGAAATCAATCTTATAAATGCAGACGGCGCAGAGAGTAAAATGAGACAACCAGTCCATGAAACACTTTCATCTCACATCCTTTTAAACAAAGTGTCTCAGCTCTGCACACACTCTGTTGAAAGAACAGCGCATTCAGAACAGCACACATCAGACGCTGCGTGACATTTAACAGCTTCCCGTTCAGCTTTGTCAAAGGATTTATGAACCTTGTCCTTGCAATAGTTTCTAAGCAGCTGTGTGTTTAGTGAGCAAACATCTCATAGAGAAGCGGCAGTATTTCTGTTTTTTCTGAAATTACCTTGTTGAGGATTTACAAGGCGTGCGTCACGTTGTTTCGGTTTTATCTCAACTGATAGAGTTTTGATGATTAATATTAATGTTTTTAAATATAATATCCTTCTGCTGTCAGGGACAGAAGTGCTCAAAAAGATCTGGTGAGTACAACAGCACCACCATAACCAGCCCCATACTGCTGGTAGGACCCATAGACAAGGAGCAACATGAACGTCTGGCTGTGTTATGACTGTCGTTCTTTAAATGTTCTTTAAGCTCTGATTTAGTCTTAACCAACTGTTCTAAAACTTTCGTTTAGCTCTGATTTTCATTTTCAGCTCCAGTTTAAACTGAAAATGCTGCTTTATATGCATTATCGAGCAAGTGGTTTAGCCTTCATACTTTTCTTGTGTATTAAGACAAGAAGACACCTCTGCTCTCTCCTTTTTTATTTACCATTATTTGCCGTATTACCATTTTGTCTTGGTAGAATTCTTAAAGTGGAAATATTTCAAAGGGTACAAGCTTAAGAATTGTGTACTCGACCTCCCTCGTCGTAACCATGATCTCACAACCCCTTTCAAATAAATCCTTTATTCCTGTGCTCCTAATCTCAGTCTACCCCTGATCCCAGCCAATTATATCAGCAACACCCAAGCTTGAGGCAAAGTAACAGTCCCCTCAACTGCAGAGTGCAATGACACTGTTGGAAAGAAAGTGCAATCTTGTTCAAGGATCTAACAAGGAGATAAACAGACACAAAGGCAGCATGGTGATGAATAACTGTAATGAAAATGTATTTGAATCTGCCTGGTGGGTTTGATCATTTAGTTTACTGTGAACAGCTGCTAATTACCGAAATAAAACTATTAACTATTACTGAGCTAAAGGCAACATAGAACCAGTGATTTCTAACTCAAAAATGGAATCAAATATATTGATTCATGTAGATCTTGATTTATTTATTTATTTATTAGAACAGAATACTTGTCTCCTGGAGTATGAAATAGTTTTGCCAGGTCTGTTTTTGTATCCATTTAAAAAAAAAAAATCACCATTTGGATTACTAAATAATTGCAAACACACATAATAAAGCAACAGCAAATATTTACCAAAGAGCAAAAGTTTTTTCTCCAATGACTGCGATTTATTATTTATTTATTTTCCATTCATTGACTCATCAATTAAATCGCTAATCGTTTCGGCACTGGTTCCAGATTCTCATTCTGAGATGATCTAATCGTTGATATTTATTCACACTAATGGACTCTCACTAATTTAAATGATTCCCTAATCTCTTGTGGCTGATTGAATTAACTACGCCTGGGAACTAAAGTAAACCACAAATGCATCAGAATTAGACTTTTTCCCCCCACAGAGCCACAGATCAAGGCCCGTGGGCCTCCTGCACTGGCAGACCATCCTCAAATCAGCTTGGCTGACGACAGGCTGCGAAGGAGGCCCCTCTTTTTTTTACCCTTTAAATTTGTCTTGTCAGCAACTGTTAGTTGGCAAATGAGGCCTGAGCTCTTCCTGGTTTCGCCTGTAGCTGATATAATTGCGTAATGGAACCTCTTCACTGCACACAGGATTGGGAGAGGATGGAAGCATTTGCTATGCCTGCTGAGCCACGTCTGAGCAGAAAAAGCAGTGGTGCATAAATGCAGGGAATAGGTTGAGTGCACCCACATGATTTGAAATCTCCTTTGTTACAAGGAGACAACAAAAAGGCCAAGTTTGTCCTTGATAGAGATGTCGTGGCTGAGATTCGCTTTCAGATGCTTATGATTGTTTAGTTCAGATACCTGCGTTTATTCGAACATGTGTCCGGTAACGAATGTTACAAATCACTTTATTTAAAATGTTTCCTCAAGCCCACATGATCTATATCCGGCTGCCTGGGGACAGTGAAACAACATGAAAACATTATTGTAGCATAAAGTGCCAGCATAAAAATTTAATGTGATGAATTTCTTAGCAAGCAGATGCTGTTTTATAGACACAGCCCAGGATTAGCAATTATTTGCCAGTCGCCCATGATAAATGGACGATTTACCTCTGTTTCATTCCGTTCACTTGCATGTCGCAAGATTTTGACTGTCTGCAATCTGTTAAAGAGCAAAGTGTAGGAGAATTATTAGCGTTTCTTTGCTGGTAACAGCTGTTTTATGTGCCTGCAAAGGAAGAGATTAAGCAAAAAATATGTTCGTACTTTAAAAAACAAGACAATGAGCTGAAAATACTAAAAAGAGCTGAAGGGAATTATACAGTTCGATCATAATTATACCCAATGAGCCCTTTAGTAATAAGTCATTTCACACATTGTTTATATAAAATATCTCATTCTGACAGTTTTCAACGAGATTAAAAGACAAAATAAATCAAATATTTGAAGATATCACTGAAAATGTGTTGATAATAATGTTAGAAGTTGAGATGATTATTGGCAATGTGCAGTCGTGATCACATTTCAAAATTAGAAGGCCTCGCGTGAAGCTTCACTCACATAGGAAAACCTTTTTCACGCTTCGCTTATTTTAACACATACAGACAAATAGTCACACAGTGCAGGTCTAAATATAGACCAGCTACTTCATCTCCTCCTGGTCCCATTCAGCTCCGATCTAAGCCTCTCAGCTCAGTCTTTGTTCTTTACAAGCATCTGCCTCTGGCTGTGTTTGGTGTCTGCTGCTAATGTCCCAGCAGCCACCTGGGAATCTGTCATCAGCTGGGCTGTTAACAACCCGCCTGTCTCTGCTCTGTCACCTTTAACCTGCTGTCGGCTTGGTTAACACTGAGGCTGTGTGCTGCTGTCAGCTGCAGTAACGTAGAGAGAGACCTACCTTTTAGCCAGTCTTACGAGATTGGCTATCCACCCATAATGTGCCTGTGGACCATTGACAACAGTGACCTTTCAGTGGTTGTAGGCTGGATAAGATTGGGGTCCTGTGGGGCTCAGCAGGTGGGGACTATTTGTTCACACAGAATCTGCCCCACGCTCTCCTGCAAAGTCCACTGTCAAGACCATCTTGACTTTCTGCTATTGCCCACGTAGAGAGGGAGGCAACTGAAGCAACTGCCCCTTCCCCCCCTTCACTTTGCATGCTTCAGAGTTTCTCATCACACGTTCACGCGGCATTTAGTAGATGAGCTGCAATCTGCACGGCACCACAATAACCAGTTTTATGTGCTGTCTTACTGGATTTCAGCAAAGAAGCATTTTGATTTGTTTTCCTAGACATGCGGATGTGGTTCTGTAGAATTTTGTAGGAGGGGGTGGAACACATTTACAGCATACTGTAAAAAAAATAAAAAATGCAATGTCAGACACTGACAGGCCAAGCAGCTGAATTTCCAGCCATGGCACTGATGGTTCTTTTGGGATTGCACGAGTCAGATGTCGCTTGCACCGTAGTCCAGTAGTGTCGGAGCTGTGACTGTTTTGACAGGCAGGGCAGGCTCGCCAGCAGCAGGGGGAAAGGGGCTGTTCACGCAGAGCTGAGGCAGGAAGGCAGACAGAATCAGTCACAGTTATCATTGTGGGTGAATCTTTTTTTTTTGTCTTTTTGGACAGTATGAGAAAAAATTGGCTTGTGATGTTTCCTACCACCGGATGCTCACCACTGGCTAAGAGTCTCTGCGTGGTGGAGCTGTACCGAGTACCACTATGCTTCCAATGCAGACATTCTGCTGCAGCTGGTGGCACACTCTGATTATGTGCTCTACTAAACAGCAACTCTGGGTTATGTAGTGGGGTGGCTGTTCAGTGGCCAACACTGGTAACACACCAGACTCGATAGTTCACTCTGACTGTCCTCCATTTAAGACGCATCTGGCTGACATCATCTCAAAATGTACGCCTCAGTGAAGAGATTCAATTACAAATACTGTGGGTGGGTAAGACGTCTCAGCATAGAAAATGCACATAGTTTCTGTATGTCCACTCTAGAGACCATTGTATCCGTGTGATATTTTTCCTCTTTGTGTGTTACATACTACACCCTTCCCCTGATGTTAACGGCCTCACCGTGACTTAAGCCCATTCTCTCTTAAAAAGGGTTGCTGGAAGGGGCAGAGAATCAATATGGTAAAGCCTGAAAGACAAGGGCTGTTAATGTTATAGGAGTGGGGGAAATGCCATAAGGCATATAGAGGTCAGCTCTGGCACGCGTCCCAGCAGCAGAGGACCAGAGGAGCTTTAAGCTCTGCATCATAAAAATCAGGTGTTCACGTGGAGAGACCGTGCAGAGATTATTTCCTTGTAAGAGATCAAATCTAAATTAAATATGTTGCAGTAACATTGTCCAGCACATTCCCATAATACAACCTGAATATAAAATTTAATAAACATAATAATAAATGCTTTTAAAGCTAGTCTTGTCACTGCTACATCATAGTGCAGGTTTCCAATGAGATATCCTCCCAATATAAAACCTCTTTATTCCAAAGATTTACTTCTTCGTTTTTCCACTATAACAAAAACTGATATACAGTATGTGCTCCATGTAAAAATGAAAAATGCAGCATCATATCTCCCCATGGTTTTAAAACTCTTGTAAAACTCAAGAACTCTACAGTATAACAAAACTAGGACGGGACGAGGCTGATTTTATTTTTCACTGTAAACTCGTACCCCCAGCTGCAGCGCATGTGGGAAATTTGTGGCTCCCCAGGTGCAACTGTGCCGCAGACACCGTATGTCTCAATTAGGCTACAGGCCTCTGTGTGGAAATGGTGCTAAGTGGTGAGTCACAACATCAATCCTGACAAGAATGAGGAGTTTTGGCTGAGAAAATATCCGAAGGAGTAAACCATACAGAAGCAGAGAGCAGCAGTGAGACATCCGCCATTTCTACTATTTCCTCATGTCAGCTAATATGAAACTTTCATTCATTATTGATGAAAGAGAGCCATGGATTTCTTGGTTTTTCATTACCCCAGGGCAAAGTTTAGGTTAACAGATATAAGGCTTTACTTGCTTGGAGCTAACCCTGTTCAACGCAAGCAGTGTTTAAATGTTTTAAAGAAATTACATTTCCACCTCTTTTATCCTTGAGTGTGAACGACTCATTCAAGTCAAAAGCTTTCTTTGTCATTGTCATTTCCTTAACTGTGCACACACTTTTTATTCCTCTGATTGAAATCAACAAGAAAAGGAAAAAAAATCATAAAGGCCTGTGGTTCATTGGAGATCTCTCTGGTGATGGCAACATGGTTCCTGTGAGGGAAGGAGGAATTTCCTTTTGATTTTGATCTCTTCACAAATGCTAGCCCTCTATGCTTCTGTGATTGCAGCCAGTTAGAACAAACCGGAGCTCTAATTAGCCATTTCACACCCTGCTGTACCATTTGTCATAATTACCATTGTGCATGAGTGCCCACTGGACTACAGAGTCACATTTACTTCAAAGTGCAGCCAGTGCTTGCCAATTGTGTCCAACAGTTTAGTCTTCAGTCTTTGAATTCTTGTCAAATCTTATGGCTTTGAGGTGCTACTTGCAAGTCAAGCTCCAAAATTACAAGTGCACAATGACAAAAAAACACCCAAAAGCACGAATTAAAAAATATCTCGGTGGATGCATCAGACTGTTGTTGTAGTTTGATAAACTACAACTAAACCATTGACACATGTTTTTAATTTCAGATGTCAGGAGAATACAGAATACAGTGTGTCTGAATATTGTATTAGCATAAGAAATACATAGGGACTGGACTAATTACATCTGTGATGGAAGTATCATTTCTATTCTCATCTAAATTGAGAGATTTCTTCATTTTATTCTTCTGCCAGCAGCTGTGGCCAAAAGTGTGAATTTGGTTATTGAGATATTATATCACAGTTTCATGAATAATCATTCATGACAGGTTGGAGCTCCAGAAGACAAAGCTGCATTCAGTTGAACACTTTTCAATATTTTAGGATCACCAAATCTTCTCAGTTTTTGTTTTTGTACATTATGTTGGAGTAGAAACATCAAGTAATCGGATCCCTGTTACCTGCTCATTGTCACCTGTTTTAAACCAGTTGTTGTGGCTAATTAAGGGCTGACCAACACATAAAAACATAATAAATAATTACCATAACCCTTTATAAGCCTGAACGTATCGCTAGTAATATATTAAAGCTTGCGGTATTTGAAATACTGTAACTAACAGTGCTCTATTGATAAGATTCAAAGTGTGGCTGAACACTGGCAAATTGTGCTTTTGTCTGGATGACCTTTGTGACATCTCAAGGGTGTAACTATCTTGGTTTTTACCAACAACTTCCAAACAACTCTCTCTTGGGGCTCCCTGGTCTTGTGCCGCTCCCTAACCTGCAGCCCAACAATCCATTAAGGTAATGGAAGCTTTTTTTCCCCAGAAAGCGCAACTTCCCAGTGTTTAGTATCCAGAATTTGAATTTTATCCATCGGTGTGTTACGGTACCGTATACTGCAATCTTTTTTATGCGCCGGCAGATGTTGCGGTCTTAAATGGTTAACAGAAATGTCTTTATCCACCTTTCAGAAGAATCTATCTATTTAAACCATTTGCAAGCATGTGGGGCGCAGGCAGAGCAATACACAGTGGTGGTGCCACAGCCTCCAAAGCACGATCCCTTCAGCTCCTCAGGCAGTTGCGTGGGACAAACAGTAAATTTAGCATATTTAAGCAAGGCGAGCGAACAGCAAAATGAGGATGTAGGCGATCGGCAAAGCACGCGTGAGGGCGACATTATAATGGTGTGTATGTGGGCTTAACAATTTCAAACCACTGAAGAGACAGTGGGGTGATGCTGTCTCTTTGACCTAGTAAGCAGTCTAGCAGCAGCACTGATCAAGGTCTGACTTCCCAAGTCATGAATCCTTTGCAAAGTTCAATCGTCGCTTGCTAGCTTGCGGTGTCAATTGGCTGAATACGGTGATACCAAAGCCAGGGTGTATTGCCTGCATGTGCATGAATGAACACAAGGATTTGGGTAATTTGGGTAATACTTTTTTGCCATGAATGTATCGTATTTATAATAATATAACGACAAAGCCTCAGCAATACACCCAAAGAACATGTATGTGTTACTTCAAAGAGTTCTTTGGATTCCTCACCTTTGACGATGAGATAATTAATGCAAAGAGATGAGGTGAACTTTGACACTGACCCCGGCATCTTTTACAAGTATTACACAGTCCGAACTGTGATCCAATTGACCTGTTCCTCTGCGTTTGTCACTAGTTGGACAACCTGGATGAGCAGGCTGCACAGATCAGAAGAGAACTGGATGGTCGGCTTCAGATGGCGGACCAGATTGCCAGGGTGAGTCAGACTCTGTGGGGGATCTCAGCTTGTTTTAATATGCTTTGTGATAGAGTTAATATGTCACTAATATGGCATGACTTGTATAAACATGGTTCTCTGCTGAGTCTTCTCTGTTTTCGTCAACAGGGTGGAAAGTTCCCCAAATTCGTGTCTAAAGAGATGGAGGCCATGTACATCGAGGAGCTCAAGTCCTCAGTGAATCAGCTGATGGCCAATCTGGAGAGCATGCCCGTGTCCAAGGGCGGGGAGTTTAAATTGCAGAAGCTGAAACGCGGGCACAACACCTCCATCATAGACATGGGCCAGGAGGACGAGAACACGCTGTCCAAGTCCGATGTGGTCCTGTCCTTCACTTTGGAGGCACGGCACTTTTAAATTTTTCACTGTTTTGTTTGAAACATTCAAGGCTCTAAAAGTAAAGTCAGGAAGTTTTCAAAATAGATTCACATTAATATTTTATATTATCAGCTTGAGCCTAAGCGAATAGAATCACGGTATTCCCAAGCAGGAAGGTTGATCCTGTGTCTCACAGCCACAGCTTTTCACTCAGTTTAAGCAGTCTCAGTGTCCTCTGTAGGTAATCTCAGGCTTAGCTGATGATGTACAGATCTGCCGCACATATCCTCAAATCTAAACGTCTGAAGTGACTTAATCTTTCCCAAATTGTTTTATTTTTCATGTTTTTCTAACATTATCCTACGAATTTTCAAACTCAGTGCAAAAACCACATGCACCTTAACGTATATACTAGAGCTGTCATCAGTTACTTGTATAGAAACAGACAGCAGACCTGCTCAGGGAGTTGAACAGACGCTGTGTGAATAGCAGACTGGTACACACAAATACACACACATACACACACACATACACACACACATACACATACTCACAAAAACCCTTTTACCTGCTCCTTAACGGGAAATGTGAGTCATCTTGTTATCAGCTTGTCTGAGATGAGTTATCGCCACAGAACGGGGAGCAATCGCACCTCTCTCCTTATGATGCGGTGCTATTTCAGAATCAGGGAGTACATAATGTGCAAGGAATGCGACCCTGCGTTTGTGTTTGTTGGCACGGAAGTGGGCACACCGCTGTAGAGGTCGAATGCTGTAATTATTTGCACAATAGCAAAAAATAGGAGAGTCCAGCTGAAATCCTATAGGACATTTTGCAGTTTTGATCCCACGACATAAAACTATATAGAACTTTTTTTTTCATGATGCCGCTGTGCAGATGCACTTATTAGGCGTGCACTATTTTAAAATAATATGTTATAAACGCAGCTGTGTACACTTGATACATTGTGAATAAATATCAGTCGTGAATGCATAGGATCTACTTTTTACTTGTTCCTCTGGTACCTGTAATGAAAGAGGGATTGGGAGGGAGGGATGGGGTTGAGAACTGAGATAACTAGAGAGAGGGGTAAGACACACTGTTATAGGTATATGTGAACCTAAATTATAATAACTGCATAATGTTACAGAAAAAAAAAAAATTCTAGGGTATCAGTGGCTAAGGTGGATGCTTTCAGCACGTATTTCTGGCTTTGGTTTGCCCCATTTGGAATTCATACCTGCAATAAAACAGTCCCTCAGGTGGTGTAAGTTCTATATTGTATTCAGTGAGCTATTAAAGACTGGATTAAGACTTGATGTGGTAGATTATGCCTACAAGCAGTTACGATGATGGAGAGTTTTACTTTACGGGAAGGATAATTATAATTTTTATGGACTGTTCAAGCAGAAAATCTGCTAAACTCTGCTTTTTTTCTTTTTTTTTTTTTATCCACCCAGTTGCCACCTGCTGCAAGTGTAAATAGTCACAGAGGTTGGGAAAGTATTTCTAAAAAAGGCCTCAGACAGGATTTATTTATTGCCTGCTCATCTGCTGTCGAACCCCTTGCTCTCTAATCCCTCTCAAGAGATGAATCACTTCTCGTCTGCGAGCTTCTCTGAGGTGTCTGTGCTCTTCCAGGTGGTGATCATGGAAGTGCAGGGGCTCAAATCTCTGGCTCCGAACAGGATTGTTTACTGCACCATGGAGGTGGAGGGAGGCGAGAAACTCCAGACCGACCAAGCGGAGGCATCCAAGCCAACGTAAGAAGTCGAGCATGCGGGCACATGTGCACTTTTTTTTTTTTTTTTTTTTTTTTTTTTAGTGCAAATTAATGTCCACAGCACATCGTTAGTAGTATTCATGGTCGACTAAACTTCAAACGCGACACAGATTCCAGGCTTGGACTGAAACCAAACCGCTGGTGTTCATTTCAAGGGAGATAAAGCTTAGTTAAGTGTTTGTTGTCGTTTCCTGTAGATAAACCAACAGCAAATTGGAGCATTGTGATTAAGATTATGAAAGCAAAAGAGCATGCGTAAAGAAAACTCATATTGACTGGCTGTTGGAAAGAAATGAATTGGTTTTAAAAATTGCCTCATGCCTATGCTGCCAAAACTCTTCTACATCTGAGTGGCCTCTTGGTAGTAAGGAGATATTTCCAGTGCTCTTGTTAATTTTCTCTAGTTCCTCATCCCCTTCTCAAGAAGTACTTTGCACACAAATGTGTATATTTAAAGGAAAAGATACTGACTCTGGTTTCCTCCCCCCTCCAGAAACATGCTCGTTGGGCTGATTGGTGACTCTAAATTGACCATAGGTGTGAGTGTGAATGGTTGTTTGTCTCTATGTTAGCCCTGCGATAGACCTGTCCAGGGTGTACCCGGCCTCTCGCCACATGACGACTGCTTGGAGAGACTCCAGCAACCCCCACGACACTATGGGGATAAACGGTAGTAGAAGATAAGATGAGATTAGATACTGGACTGTTCAATCAAACAGAATTTTCTGATTTTGTCATACGAAACATAAATTGACCAGGAAGGTAAAGCTTTGTTGTGTCTTGGATCTTCGGGAACGACAACCTTTTAAATAGTCTTTAATGTCTTGTTAAAGCTGCTGAAGTCATTCTCAGTTCATGACGAAAATTTTTTTGACTGGGTGATTTCTGACTCAGTGGATCACGGTGTGAAAATCCATGTGCGATCCGACAGTATGTCAAGTCCAAAATGGAACGCCGTGCTTTCAAAATCCCTACACTGTGCACGTCTCCTAAACTCTTCTCATTATTATTAGTTCATTAAGCCCTGTTCATGACAATGATGGAGCCCCGACGAAGAAAAATACATCCTCTGCTAAATATATCCACCCTCTTTTTCGTCTAATTAACCACTGTTGCACAGCGCTGGATAGGAGAGAAATGTCCATGAAACATTCATGCAAATATGAGCTATTTTAAGGCCCGCATGTCTAATTCAAGAGCCATTTTATGGACGACATATGAGAGAGACGGAAGGACAGAAACGAGGGAAGGGATTAGAGGAGAACAAGGGAAAGCTAATAAGTGTGTGTGTGTGTGTGTGTGTGTGTGTGTGTGTGTGTGTGTGTGTGTGTGTGTGTGTGTGTATTAGACATGTTGTGGGGGCATAAATGTATTTACACATTGAGTGGGACCCGTATATCATTCATTTTGAAGAGGAAGACATGGTTTAAAGTTGCAGTGAGGTTAGGTTCAGGTTATATTTAGGGTTGTATTGGGTCTCGAGGAATTTTATGTGTTGCCCTCTAAAGTGATGAAAATGCAACCATGTGTGCGTGGGTACAGCGCATACGTGTGCAAGCACATGAGGTGTCAGTGTACAGACTCCTCCAGGTTATTTGCATACTATAATTAGATGTGCTCACAAACTGCTCGCTCAGACGGACTTTCATCCCAGTATTTTGACTTTACGTTTGATTCCGCTGTTTACTTACTTATTTTGTTTCATTTGACCCACTTGGGAGTACACACACGCACACAGACACACACACGTGCAGGCTTGTGTGTGTTGGAGAGAAAGCTGCAGGAGCACAGCGCTGTCACGTCCATTAATAGACCTTAGATTGAGCCACAAGGTCACCTTCATGCCAGCACAATGGTTCCATCTGAAATCAACGCAGCTCACCGCGGACTCCTCCACTGTCAGTCAGCAGCTCCTCTGTTCCCCCTGTACATGCTGGCACCGCAGCCTCTTTGTGTGCAGTAAGTAGAAGTTAATTATGAATGGCAGACATGCACACAAGAGCAAAATATATAAAAAATAAAAGGCCGGAAAATTGACACCATCTGCGGCGGGCCTCACCTCAGAGCAAGAATTCAGGCGTTCATATTGTTCTGCCACGGCTGCATTAGGCAGCACTGACATGCTAGAAGTCACAAACAGCCGTGATAGGAATTAGAAGCTCATACATGTCGTGTAGTGTTTCTTCTTTTGGCTCATATATGCGGGTTTGCTGTTAAAGATCCCCTCTGGTTTGTCCTTGAAATATCCAGATGTTTTTGTTTTATGTACTATGAGTGACATGAGGAGTCAACGCCCTAGCTGAAAATCTTTACCTTGGAACTGCGCTGAATCAATGTCAATGTCAAAAGTAAAGATTCAGCCAACCAAGGTTTTATATGTAACAACAAAAACCCAACCAAGGTCCTGACAAGATCAGACTGGGGTTTATAGAGCATTCAGTGCTTCCTAGATGGCCTCACTTCCCTAAGCTGGGCAGGCTCCAACTTTGGTGTCCCTTTAAGTCAGAAAGTAAAGACAGAGAACAGAGAAGACGTGTTGTATTTCTTTTTAAATGACTCATTGATGGATGTTTCCAGCATCTGTGTGACAAAAAAGAGCAAAAGAAATTACTCAGAATATTAATCAGAATTTTCCTCACAAGTGCATGAGAGAGGCACAAAAGACATCAGCATATGCTGTATGACGTCAGCAACGTGCGATTATTCTAACCCTCTAATTATGATGAAGTGTGAACACCACGTTAATAGTTGTTGTTGTAATAGTTGTATGAAACATTATAAAACCTTTGTCGTCCAAGCCATCGTCTTAAAGCCTGAAATGAGCAGGTGGAGGCGAATGATGGAGGAGATTCTAAAATTAATATTCACACATCTCTGCATATAAATTGAGCAAACGGTGAAGCCATTTTAAGTTTAAAAGGGAATCTTTCATGGAAAATAAAACTTAAAAATATGTAATATTAATGAACAGAAGAAGGTTTGAGGACTTTAATCAGTGCCAAGAGAGGATACAGTATATCATTCCTGTCCGAATAGAGCGCAGGACTCCACCTGTTTAAAATTACACTCTTAAACACTGTCAGGCTCAAAAAAAAGGGCAGATTAAATCAAAATATATAAAGTGACTCACCAGAACCAAAGATGTGGCATTTTTTAATACCTTCCTTTTTTTTCCTTCTCAAAGCATGACAATTGCTCTTTCAAACACCATGTCCTCAAGACAAGAGACATAATTTAGTTTATTGGATTTCACCCAGATTCCTGAGGACCAACAAAACTTTTTCTCCTGCAGTAACTTTGTAACTTTGATTACAAAATTGTCACCTACTTCCCTGCATAGATAGATAGTTAGTTCAACAAGCAGGGTTGGACTTATTAAGAAGGTGTCTTTGTCCCAAATGTCCCTCTGCTGCAGCTCTGCGGTCTGTGGAAGGAACAAGGAATTTCTCTCTAAAAAATATTAACTCTGGAACAGGCCCAGTTGATTCGACAGAGCTAGACCGGAGCCTCGTAACAGTGTCCGCTGGACTTGAGAGGTCATTTTTACACAGAATGGGAACTGTGGGTTTTGTTGGGTCATAAAAGTGAAAGGCGGCATTGAAAAAGTTGTGACCCACAGCTTGGAGTCTACGTTGAGCCTGATGCTTTCTTTGTAGGGTCTCATGGCTCTCTCCACGTTCTTGTGGGTTTCCTATAGGGTACTTCACTCCCTTCTCCTTCAGCATAAAGACACACCAGCCAGCTGGACTGGAGAGGCTCTTAACTCTACTGTCACAGAGCCCAGATGGATTCAGTATTAGGAATGAAACCAAACTATACATTTCTTCTAGCGAGCTAGTCATTACACCTGGTTCTGAAATCTTATTTTGGATTGGCACTTTAGCATGTTGAATTGCTTTTTGAAAGATGCTATGCAAACTTGCCTGCGTTGAGGTTAAAAAATGTCAGCAGTGTTTGACTTTAGACAGTCTGCGATGTTTGACTGCTGTTCTTATAAGATACGCTGCTTGTTATATAAAATTCCCTCCCAAGTGCAGCTTTAACCACATCTGGTGTATAAATAATGAATAGCAGGAATGCATTCAATGAGCGACAGTGATGCTGAGGAATAATGAGCGTGTGTGGGTCTTTATATGTGTCAGATTTATGACTTCTCCTTTTTAATTCTTCTTAAAAAACTTCCAATCATTCCCAATTGATTTTCTGTTGTGATAAAAAGACGACCGGTGGGTGGGCAGGCATGTGTCTACAAACAATCCATTGTCTCTTCTGTATTGGATATTTTTATCCCAGCAGGCCAAAAGCTGCCATTTCAAGGGATTATTGAAGTAAGAGAGTATAAAAAAAAAGAGAGGGATGTTATTTCTACGATTGCTGAATCATTTAAACAGTTTACCGACGTTTTTCTGTGTGGCTCTGATAAACCAGGATTTCTGGAGATGAAGTCATCGTTTTGTCACACCGCCCCTTGCGCTGTCATGGAAGCTAACCTCTGGAGCGTCTTTTGTTGTGTCTTTCAGCTGGGGGACCCAAGGGGACTTCACCACCACACACCCTCTGCCTGCTGTCAAGGTGAAACTGTTTACGGAGAGTACAGGGGTCCTGGCGCTGGAGGACAAGGAGCTGGGCAGGGTAACACTTCAGTTCTCTCGTCTCAAGTCACCGTGAGAATACTGCAATGAGCATGCACAGGAATAATTTTAATTAGCGAGAAAGAGTCTCCTGACTCCGAAATAGGCTTTTTGTTGTTTTGCAAGTAGAACACAAGAGAGGAGTTGTCAAAATAAGAAACTCTTAAGTAAAAAATGAGCCAGAGTCCCACTGAATTTTTGCTCGGGCACATTTGCAAGCACTGGAGGAGCAAACAACACGTCTTTTTTGTGTTTGCACCCAGCAAACACTCATTTTGCTACATTCACATTGTGCTCGTGTGTGGCTGGGACTCTTCTGAATTATACTGCTGTACTTTGGGTAAAAGTAGGCTGATAAAAATATCCCATTCCTAACTACAGATGCCTTTTATTTATTTATTTATTTTTTAAATCCACTGCATCAGGGAATTTAATGTAGAGAGGGCAGAAACATTGACGTGTTCTCTGCCTCGTGTTTACCAATTCAACTCAGTCCAATCCAGTTGTATTTGTACAGCGTCAATAACAGCACAAATTGTCTGAAGATGCTTTACAAAATCCACCTTGAAACCTCCAGAAGGAGCCTAAAGGTGGCAAGGTACAGGAAATCTTAAGCAGAACCCAGCTCATATGGAGGGACCCATGTGCCTGAGGCCAGCCGGGTAAACAGCGGTGTAAACATGATAAAAAGTCGAGGACGGTGATGTTGCTGGTCTGTGTTTGGGCAGCAGCGCCTCAGACGTCCCTGTAGTGGCGGTGACCTTGGCTATGACAAGGCTCTTTGATCTCCCACTGCAGCAGAGTTGGCAGGAGAGCGAGCTTCCTCAAAGCTCTTTAACTCAGCAAAGAGAGATTAGACCTCATCTTCTGGGAGGCAGAGCAAAGCGCTGTTCTGTTCCTCCACCGTGACTCACTTTTATTATTTCACCCATGAAACAAGCACACATGATCACCAGCCGGTGCAAACGTGCTGATTGATGCTGCTGAATGTTGCACAAGGTGAGATGAAAGATTCCGTACCTGGATATCAGTGTTATTAATTATTAAGTCTGTTTTGGTTTTTTCTGTTGTTGTTTTTTTTCCTTTGAGTGCAGGTTGTCCTCCACCCAACACCTAACAGTCCCAAACAGTCAGAGCTCCATAAGATGACCGTGACCAAGGCTTGCCCTGACCAAGATCTCAAGATCAAACTGGCCATACGTATGGACAAGCCACAGAACATGAAGCACTGCGGGTAAGACATCCACTGCCAAGCTGCATCTGTAGTGCTCTCATATGCTTTCCATTTCCCATGTCTCTCCCATAGATCTCCAACCCTCTCAGCTCCTTGGCCTAATTTCTATTCATGTACCATGGAAAAATACTGCGAAGTGCACTACTCCCCCTAGTGGACACTAGAGTGTACTTTCATTTAAAAACGGCACACTGGAAAATAACATTGGACTAATTGGATTTAATTCATGTCATCCTTATGCTACAGATTTAAAGAATATTAATTTGTGTGTCACTCCACATTAATTCCTTTTGTGTGTGTATTTTTAGGTATCTGTGGGCTTTTGGGAAGAATGTTTGGAAGCGCTGGAAGAAGCGTTTCTTTGTCCTTGTGCAGGTAAGATGTTAAAATGAGTGAAAGGGAAGTAGAAGCAACCCTCCTATATATATATATATATATATTGCACTGACATGTCAAATGTAATAAAATGTATATACTGTATTGTACTATTGCCTACTTTAATTGTCAGTATTCAGCAGCTGCTCCTCTAATCTTCTGTTTCTGCAGGTGAGTCAGTATACGTTTGCAATGTGCAGCTACAGAGAGAAAAAATCAGAACCACAGGAGCTTCTCCAGTTGGACGGGTATACTGTGGACTACAGTGACCCCCAGCCAGGTGAGACAGCACACACACGAACAAAGAATCTGCAGCGGTTTCTCAAAACCGCGCTAACCATCAAACCACTCGATCTCCAACATTCGTTCCCCTCAGGCTTGGATGGCGGCAGGGCTTTCTTCAATGCAGTGAAGGAAGGCGACACTGTGATCTTTGCCAGCGATGACGAGCAGGACCGCATCCTGTGGGTCCAGGCCATGTATCGTGCCACTGGCCAGTCCCACAAGCCTGTGCCTCCCACTCAGGTCCAGAAACTTAACTCCAAAGGGGGTGCCTCAGCCCAGATGGATGCTCCCATTTCTCAGTTCTGTAAGTAGCCCTAAACACAACGCGCTCCACTTAAGCAAAAACAAAGCAGTTTTCATTCACAAAGCAGTGAAAGCTCTAACCCATAAGTGTCTCACGCCATGCGCTCCACACTGCAGTCACAAAACGTGCTGGTAGAACTAACACACAAGCACGCACGCACATGCATTTGATCTCTCACAGCTCCCTCCAGCATCTGATGGACTTCCACTCATTGTCACCACTCCCACAGTGTTTGAAGGTGCAACTCCATGCTATTCCATCAGTCTGTTTGCAAGGAATAACCGAGCAGAAGCAGGGTAACGCGTGCACAGTGTGTTTTTAAAATTACAAAGGTCACCACACAAAAGACTTGAACATTCAAGCCTGCTGGGGTTGAATTCAGACTGACAGTGCCAGGGTGTCCTGCCAACCGTGGGCCTGTTTTGATCCAGTCGTAGCTCTAGAGGGCAACTTTGAAGGCAGTTTCTCAGATGGTTCTCTTGTCATTGAGTGGCGGCCAAGCCAGACATATCTAAAGTTTTAACCAATCTGTCACTGTACTTGCACCTCTGAGCAATCCACAGGTCAGATAGCAAAGTGAAGGTAAGACTGTCTGCAGCAGTGTGGCATCTGTAAAAACTTCTGTCGTTACCGTCTCCTGTGTCCCCTCCCCTCATTAAAGAAGGGAATATTTTTCGTAGTATCACCACAAGATCAGCAAGCAGCATTTTCTTTCTCCGCATAATCTGTATTTACTCAGGTTGGTTTTGATGTACGCAGTCGTTGATTAATTAAGTCCAAACGTTGAAATTACCACGTCTTTGCACATGAATGCACCAACATAGAGCACAGGTTAGTCTCACATACTGCTTAACAATTCACAATAATAGATCCTGCTATTCAGAACAAAACATGCATTTTTGTGTGCAAATTCTGTCTCCATAGGCTAAGGCTGTAATGATTTTCTTTCTTACAAGGAATAATGAAAACAATAATTGGCAATTCAATACAAACACTATAAACTGACACCCAGGGTTGCAACTCTATTAGTAATAACAATAATTGTAAAAGTGAACGTATCAGAAGACATGAATTGGGTCAGTTACTCAGACTCCTATCACATAAAAGTCTATGTTGTTTCTCCATTGGTTTCTTTGTCCAGTATGTGATTGTTCTTGTGGTTAGTTGACTCCTCTGATGCCAGCTGTTGCCATTCAAAGCCTCCTCACAGTGGCACAGACCTCCTCCCCCTCCCTGAAACATTGTGGCACACCACGCGTACATGTTTCACCCCCTGGTGGTCTTGAATGGCACTGGGACCATAACATACACAGCCCCTCCTGACTCTGCTGCAGTGGACGGATTGAAAACGAGACTCCTATGAAGGTTCTGCACATTAGTTCCATTATAGTGTTGTTGTTTTTTTGTTTTTTTTGTTTTTGGTGCACATTATATACCATGATTGTACTATTAAATAGGGACAGACATATAATAGAAATATAATAAATCTCAAAATATAATATAGTGTCATGCTGAAGTCTCCAAATATGGCTTAAAGGGGTACTCCGCCAATTGAGTGAGCTTAATAAGAAACAGATTTGATTTGACTTTTAGTCCGTATGGATCAAGATGCAAAGACACTCACCTTTTATAAGTAAACAGCTGCAACTTAAACAACTCTAATGACACGACTGTGACTTTAATAGAGGCATTTTCTTGAATCGTCAGCTCCTCCAGAGAGACAGGAGACATTACACAACTTGTTATTTTCTTGCCACCTGTTTTTATCGTCACCGGTTACAAAAAATACATCTGGCAAAGGTGCATATTGCAAATGGAAAATGGCTATAAAGTGCATACACCGTATGCTGGTTTGACACTATCTGCTATAAGCAACAGGCCTGGTGGAGGCTGGCGATATGAAGCCGCAAAGTGAAGCTGCGCTAGTTTCAAGCTCCAGTGGCGCGTGGCAACCAATCATCTCCTGTTTTTTTTATTACCAGTTCATTTTTTAAAACGGAGTGGTGGCCAAACAGCATCACCGAGGGCTCCAGCAGCTTTTCAATGGTGACGCTCGTAGCCGTTGCTCGTAGTGTGGATGCAGCATCAGTGAGGATCTAGTAGATGTCTAGTCTGTTATATCAGTGGAGTGCCCCTCTAAAGCATGAGTTTGATGCTGGAGTTCAGATAAGTTATTTTCACCGCTTAATGGTGTCGCCGCTATTCTAACCTCTTCAGGACCTTCATAGTCTCCTATAGTAAAAAAAAAAAAAAGAAGAAGAAGAAAGAAAAAATGAAAAAAGAGACAAAAGAGGCAGATATATTTTGCAACTAAAGCTTGGATAGGTGCGTTTGCATGCGCCCGTTTTCAAAGCTGTTTCATGTGCTATTAGACACAGTGACAGTACTTAATGTGTTGCTCTAAACTCCTTAAGTACTTGTCCATAATCCTGAATAAAAAAACTGCAGTGGAGTGATGAGGACCGCAAATTCTGTCTTCCTCCCTCTGTCTTGCTCTCCTTCTCTCTCTGTCTCTCTCTGTCTTTCTATAATGCCTCTACATCTGTTGTTCACATATCCTCACATGTGCTCACACACCACCACTCACAAACTATCATGTTGGTATAGGTTGTTGTTTTTGAGTTGTGTTTTCTTCTTCATGCTTTGCCTGGACCCTTCTTGAGTAATGCAGCTGCTAGGTCAGGGTCTCTCGTGATTGCTCTCCTCCAGCCTTGTTGCTAGTCTTTATGTTATTCTGGTTTGTCCCTTCTTACCCTGCTGTCTTCTAGCTGGACTCAAGGGTAAGTGCTTCCCTGTAGCCGGCACAGCTCAGATAATCCCCGCCGATTATCTGACAAATGCAACGTTCTTTCTCTCTTCTTTCCCTCTTCTCCTTTTTTTTTTTTTTTTCACGTCTCGCTTCATGTCTTAGATATTAGTTGATGACTTTTTTTGTTTTTAACAACCTCAGCTTTGAGGATCAAAGTATAAGCATCCATTCGTGCCAGTTTAGGATGCATGTATTTTTATAAGGATTTATTATTTGGCTCAGTAATCGTTAAACTTGATATTATAATTGTTTCTGCATAATTGCCTTCTCTCTTTATTCTTATTGGTGACCGGATCCCTCAGAGTAAAGCAATATGCTAAAATGAAATAGTAGAATAGGAGAAAGATTTAAGATATACATTTTATTATTAACAATTTATGTTCCAGGAGCTGAAACCAAACTGGCCTCTTAAAGATATTAGATGGTTTTCTTTATATTTATTCAAAGCTGGAGACAAATTATGAATTTTGATGGCTTTATAGTGCAGTTTTCCGTATGTGTGCTTATATTGATCCTGCTTTACTTCAGAGGGCTCAATTGCTTTTAATTCTTTTTCTTTGAACTTTTCTCGATGAGAGTTGGCAAATATGTACGCGGAGTATTCTGAATGCCAAAGACAAGGAGTAGCTACTGCCGCCCCTTCTTACGATAAAATACTCCGGACCCCCCTATCCCCCTTCCCTCCTACAGTAGATAGGCCTGTAGATAGAGGCTAGACCGGTGCTACACCTCCAGAATGGAGAGATCTCATTTTGATTTCTTTTGACTGCCCTTCTTTGCCTGAATAGGAGAACACCTGTGTCATGTGTCCATACTTTTGTAAGAATACAGGAGTTTTCATTCATTTCCTCCATCTCCCAGAGAATGATACAGTTTTGCCTCTGTCGGCTTCATGCTATTTACCCATGTACTTGCACCAAATTGTATTGCTACCCTATTAGAGTCCTCCGGTAGTGGTATGCCTGTTAGTGTGCTCTGTAGAGATCATGAATACACTGCAACATATTCAAGTATTGTCAACTTGCAAATGCGTAGAGAAAAAAAAAAAAAAAAAAAAAAGAGAGAATGCCAAAAAATGATAAAATGCAAATTTGAAAATGGGTCTGCAAATGTGCATGACATTTAAAAGCTTAATGAAAAGTCACACTGTTTTCCAGCATGTGATGATTTATAAATGAATGCAAAAGTATTCTCATATTAACTCTGGTGATTTGGTCCTTTTTTTTCATGGTTGAAGTTATCATTGTAAGTGGTAAAGTTACTGTAGCATTGGGTGTATTCTGGATTTAAATTCCATTTCCTCATTTGATTTAACCGAGCGAAATACAGCCGCACTCACTGTGTCTCATGGTTCAACCCCAGGCACCTTCTGTTCACACTTTAGATGTTTTCTCGCTATTTTAACGCTCCTCCACGACATCACTTCTTTTGTAACGTGCCCCAAAGTGAATTGTTTTCATCACTTCCCACCAACACTTGTCTGATCGCTGTCTTACTGTCCCGCCAACCCCAGACCTCCTGGATCTAGTCAGCGTCTGTCATCTGGCGGTGGGCTCACATCCTCAGTGTATCTAGACGTCACGTGTCAACTCTCCTCCTCTTTTCACGTTTTTTACATTATGACTTACTGTATGTGTGTCCTGTCACTCTCTTCTTCTCTCTTATTTTCATTTTGTCCGCACTTTACTTGTCGTCTCACAGGTTTTCCTTCTCAGATTGGAGTAAAAATAAGAGAAGTGTAACTCTGTAGGTTCCTTTTATTAGCACATTTCAGTGAATGTTTAGCACCCGCATTACACCCTTTCCCTCTGCCCTCTCACTAACCTGGAGGTTGACAGATGTCAGTTGTGCTCTATTCAGTGTCTCAGCCCCGTCCTACTAAGATCAGGCCTCCACTTCCCACCCCCACCCCCACCCCCAACCTCAAATCATCATCACTTGTGTCAGTGCCTCTCAGACTTGGCGCCCGTCACTCACTCTGAGGGCATGACTGCACCTCTTATCTATTTTGAATCATCTTTGTCCCCATCACTTTGTCATTTACTCGTTGATATAATATTTAAAGAGTAGAGAAGATCCTCGGTTTAGCAGACGCTACCTACTGTGATTTTGAAAGTTAAAAACTGATTATTCAAATAAGGGTTCCTTAGCCTTCATTCATTCGTTTCATGACTTCACAAAGTTTGATGCTTCTAATGTGTCCTTTCTACACTGAGCAGGTTTAGTGTTTAGAAAATCTGAAAGTCCTCTTGATAGAGAGAAGGTTAATGGCAAAAGTTATGAAGCAAGACAAACATTAAAAACAAAACAAATAATAAAAAAAAAGATCCAGAGAATAATCTGCAAATCTCAAGGCAATATTTTTTTTCCTTGCATTAGCACTTTTGTCACTTTTCTGTTTAAATCAATTGTGCCATATCTGTGTCTTTTTTACTAGCACATGTTTGAACATTTGTCAGGACCTGAGTGACAACAGTCGCGAATGGCAGAATCTATTGAAAACATAAAGAGGAATGCAACTAATGTCGTCTAGCGGCACTTCTTCAGACTTGTACTCTTAAGACGCATGCATGCACATACAGTAGGAGCACCCAGCTTTAGACTGATAGAATCTCATCCACCAATACAAAAACAACCCCAAAACCTCTTTACGCTGTCCACCACAATGCAAGTTGACAATGTAAGCTGTACGTGTTTATAATTTGCCCTTAGAAGTAGTCAACAAGATCCCCGGTGTTTCTTGTGTCTTAATGATGACTTGCTGTTTGCCCGTGCCTCACTGATGTCCTCTCCTCTGAACCGTGTGCTTTTCCCTGTGCCGTTGGCCGGATAGACGCTGACAGAGCTCAGAAACATGGCATGGATGAGTTTATCTCCGCTAACCCCTGTAGCTTTGACCACGCCTCGCTTTTTGAGATGGTGCAGCGGCTCACGTTGGACCACAGGCTCAATGACACCTTCTGCTGCCTGGTGAGTGTCTCTCTGCTTCTTGCGACATCGTCTCCTCACAGACGCGCTTGCGTTTCGTCAGCTGTGTTCGCAGCGTTGCATACTCCATCTGTATTTGTGTCGTGCAGGGATGGTTCAGCCCAGGCCAGGTGTTTGTCCTGGATGAGTACTGTGCGAGGAACGGAGTTCGAGGTTGTCACAGACATCTGTGTTACCTGGGTGATCTACTGGAAAGGGCAGAAAACGGAGCTATCATTGACCCCACTCTTCTTCACTACAGCTTCGCTTTTTGTGCCTCCCATGTACATGGGAACAGGTGTGCCCTAATATCGTCTTTTAAAATGTATTGTGACGTTGGTTGTAAGTGTGTTCAAATCTTTTGAAACTTGCTTCAAACCTATTGCATTATAATAGACAGAATGAGATATCCTATATACACACATGAGAACCTCAAATCTGCAGTAATAATAGGCTGTACAGAAAAGGTGGATGGAGCCACTGGGCCTCTGCAATACCTCCAATGATCACTAGGTGCTGCCTCTGAAAACTCTCTGGCTTCAGTGCAGTCGATAAATGGTTTTCCACAAGTGATTATGATGTCATTAGCTAAATTCACTTCAGTCAGGACCGCTTCAGTCAAAGAAAATGGGCTCAGTGGAAAACCTGAGGCGTAGCATCAAAGACCCCCTAGGATAAAGAACAGAGCAGAAATCAATCTGCGCAGAAATGGCATTGATTAAGACACACAGGGCTTGAAAAGGAGGAGCCCAGGTGGAGGTGGAGGTTCGGCAGGCTAAAGCAGATTAGATCAGCGCCATGGATGAAATGTGCCAGGGGATGCATCACAGATCAATGACGAGCTGATGTAGTTGGGATAGTGAAGCGACCCGCCGGAAGTCACGGCATACATGTCTCCTGATCAGAGGGCCAGAGAATTTGCTGACTATTGGGCACATTGTAAATATGGTAAATTTTACCTTTAAAAATACATATTTCAAAATGTCACGGCTCTGTGGCCACGTCCATCTTTTACGTGCAGCCTGTGGTCAAAACATCGGATAAGAGGAGAATTACAGGGTCAGCCTCATCCGTAGCATCCTGAACGTTTTGTGTTTTTCTGTCTATTTAATTTTTGTCACGTTTACGTTTGCTCTCTTTTACATTATTGCTGTGTCACATGACTTTTGTTATTTTGTGCTTCACGTTATGTTGTTAATCGATTTCCATGTCTCTGCATATTTCCTTGTTTTCTACCATTTTTCTTTGTTTTTTTTTTCTTTTCTCTCTGTCCTTTGTTGCCATAGTCTCTTACTGTCCATATTATTCATCCTCCCATGCGTCCGTTAAAGTCAGAGAGGGCAGCAATTACTGGGGGCCGCTGGGCTATGAGGCCCTCATATCCCCAGAGAGCTCCCCAAGCCCAGATCCTCGTGCTACCTCTAAACGAGCATGCATGTTCAAGTTTAGAATGAGAAAGGAGTCCAAAATACCACTCATTCGAGGTCAAGAAAGGTGAGACACTATCATTTATTTCTAAGAGTAACACAAAGGGAACTCAAGAAAAAAAAAACATCTGCACAGTTTGCTGCTGGGGACAGAAAGCTGTCAGCTTTTGTTTACACTTTTTTTTTTTTCTTACTCCTGTTGGACTACGCATGAGAGATTGCATGAGCTGAGGCTCTGCAGGGTTTCAGCTGGTTTTAAAATGTGTGGGTGTGATCATCATAGGCCGGACGGACTGAGCACAGTGAAAGTGGACGAGAAGGAACGCTTTGAAGACATCAAGGAGCGGTTGCGTGTGATATTGGAAAACCAGATTGTAAATTTCAGGTGATTGCCAACTCACCCACGGCACATTTCCTCAAGTCTCAGACCATTATGGCCGCTCCGTTCTCTTATTACATTTTTTGGTCTCCATCTTCCCTTGTAGATATTGTTTCCCCTTCGGTCGTCCAGAGGGTGCGCTGAAGGCCACTTTATCTTTGCTGGAGAGGGTTTGTAAATACTAAAATATAAAAAGCATTTTATTTTCAGTGAAATAACAAGTGTGGGATATGAAGATTGCATGATTGCTCTTTAATGTAATCTGATGTAGGTCCTGATGAAGGACATTGTGACCCCAGTTCCACAAGAAGAAGTTAAAGGAGTAATCCGCAAATGTTTGGAGCAGGCCGCTCAGCTCAACTACCAGCGGATTACAGAATATGCTAAAATCGAAGGTAATCAGAACAACACAATCCAGCATCACATGGTGACCACTGGAGTGAATGTGCCAATAACAAATGCAACTGGTTATAAAGAATGTTATTATGCAGTACAGTCATTTTATATGGTTTCAGTTAGAAATGCTCAGTCTGTGGTTGTGTGGAGCGAAACTAGAAAAGCAAAGGACTAAATACGTGTACATCTTTTCTTAGTGCTGTATGAGATTGTCATTGTTGTGAATTCACTTGGCATATGGTATATTTGTGTCCATATCCCAAATGATTTTTGTGGCATCCCGAATTATTTGTCGGTTACTCTCTGTCTCTCGGTCCAATAACTCTCTCCTTTGTTTCAGGCCTGCTTTAGCTCTGTGCTGTTCTGTAGGTCAAGTTGGCTTTTGTGTAGAGGTGTGTGAGTAAAAATGCATTCAAATCCAAAGCCCTGAAATCTGTTGATGTGCCGATCTCTCATTGTGCCTTGACTAGTCAAGCTATGTGGTATCCCGGCCTCTGACATTTGAACGATAAGGCTGTGGGTTTAGCTCCCAGCCGACGTACACTCCCCCCTCTCCCACTATCTCACCGTAGCCTCTCCGATTCCTCCAGCTGACTCTGCCCGTCTCTCTTTACAACCACCACCCCCCCTGCCCCTTTGCCTTGAAATACCAGCGCTCTCCTGTCACCTTTGTCTTACGCTCCTGCTATCTTCTGCTCTCCTCCCCTCCCTGTCTGCTCCACTTTTTTTCTCCTCCCCCACAGTTGCTGGCTTTGCCTCAGATATCACTTTATTTAACCTCTTTACTATGTGATAAGCGTCTTTTAACCCAAAGGAATGCTGGGATTGAACACACACAAACCAGCATCAGCCACCTGCATGTGCTTTGAGACATAACAACATGACCTTTCTTTATTGGCATGGATTACATACAAAAAAGAAAAAAGCGCTAAGACATTTTATGATGTCTTATTCTCTTTCTCTCTGTCTTTTCTTTCAGTATACCCATTACTGACATGCACATTAACATAGAAAACTGTGATGTTGTTTATGCCTTGAAAGAAATCCCTCAGGGTGCTAAAGATAGTAAGGTTTCAGATCTTACTATCTTTCCATGCTGTGTGAATTTACTCCCCCTCTGTCCTTGTGAGGCGTCTGCTTCAAAACAAACCAAACATTTGGCTACTACCGGGCCTCCTGCCCAAACAGAATGTCGTCTTCACCTGGACAGCCCTCTTCCCATCAGCTTCTGATCTCTGGCCTTCCCACTTCTGACCCCAGCCTCTTGCATGCCCCGATCCTTTTTTGTAGGAAAAAAGAGGGAAATGTATGAGCACCCTGTCTTCTGCTTGGCGTCTCAAGTGATGGATTTAACCATCCGTGAGTACCTTCATCATCCTCTCCCCAGTTTCCTACTCCCCCTCCCCCATCCTTTTTTTTTTTAAGTGCTCTTTCACCTCATCCTCCTTCTGCCTCTTCTCCTCCTTCAGATGTTGCTCCTGCCATGCTTGTTTTTATCTGTGCCTTTTGTCTGTGAGAGTGAGTGGGGAGCACACCAGTCAAGAGGTCTGAGCTGCACCGCACTAAATCAGTCGGGGTCCTTTTTTTAGCACCATCTGTTTGTGATGGACATGAATGAGAAGTCTGGTCTGTAAGCTTCTTTCTTTTAGTTGGATGTCCATTCCTTTGACTTGAATGCATTTTTATATTGCTTACATTGGTACCTCCTCCAGTCATTTGGTCTGATCATGTGTCAGTGGTGTTCTGTGCCGGTAACAGGTAGGCTTTTTTCTTTCACCGTGCTACGAGGTAGAGATGGAGCATCAGTCGACAAGAGCTATTGAATGGGAAAGACAGGCTAGGGTGTATGAATCCACCAGCTCCACTTTGTGTGTTTTTTTTTTTTTTTTTTTTTTTTAAATAAATCAACTCAAGTCACTCAGTGCGTCCTGTCTACGATCCCAGTAGCTGTTTGTGTGTCCTACCTGTTTACGACAGTCTAAGCTTCGTGTGTCTGTTAACAAACATCTTATCACCTTTTTTAATTTCCACTTTTCCACAGGCTAATGTTTCAGCGTTTCTGTTTTTTATTGTGTGTTTGTGACGTCTGTCTGTTGCCTAGAAACCTCAGTCCCTGGAGCTGAAACCATCCCAGCAGATTCATTGATATGGTCACATGGCGGCGAACAACAACTCCGAGCTTTTCCCCCTTGTACCGTGAAAATAACCCTAGAGCCGTGCCAATGCTAAACATCTCCTCTTTATCTTTTCTCTCCCCCCTTTTGTCTCGCTGAAGTTGAGAAGGGTCAAAAGGATCAAAAGGATCCAGGTGAACCCATGTTTAGACTGTGGTTTAGCCACAGTGCACACATACATGTACATATGCACACACAGAGCCTACTTTCTTTTATTACAAACAGATGCAGAACACAAGCTTGCATGCATTTACCTACTGCACACCTTCCAGGCAGCATTGCACAGTACACACCTGTAATATACACACTCAAATGTCTTGGCATGTTTTAAACAAGCATCTCTTTCTTGTTAGTGACTAAACACTGTGGAGATTGTACTACTTCATGTTTATTTCCATCAGTCCAACTTTAATGCCACAACTCTTGTGAATAATAATAATAATCATATCTGGCTGTAAGGATGGCAAGAATCTAAATCATAGAGTAATACAATCTCTAACAATAAAAATAAGTCAAATATTTGCCTACTTGTTAATGTTACTGAGAAATATGTAAATGAAGAAGACATAAGCAACATTTTTATGTAACCCCCCCATCATCGAATGCAACATACACGAGTATACATGTCAACTGTAGTTCATACTTGATAATGGGATTTTATCCAAATATGCGATTTCTTCATATATTTCATATATTATCACATACTGTCTACAGATATATTTGTTAGGCTGGTAATAGTATTTTTCCATCTAGAGATGCAGAGTTTTGAGTAATCTTGTGGAACTCAAGCCACCTAATAATTACATCTGAACAACTCTACTGTGGGATCCAGAAAATAGATAATACAAGGAGAACAAACCTAAACAGTCTAGATGAATAAATATCAGACCAGAGGACAAAAAAAAGGGATATGTGATTTGATTTAGGGCTGAACCCTCCCTTTAAAGGATTCATTTAGTCATAACTTCAAACTTTTTCTTTTTGTACTGCATCACAATTATCTTGTAGTAAATACACACAAAATACATTAAATACATTCAATTCAATAAGAATCAAAGTGTGTAAACTAAATGCTAAACCAGCTGTTCATGCAGCTTTCTATTGAACTAAGCGCTTTGCAGAGGGTTGACACTTTTGTCACCTCCAAATAACAATGGGATTAAATTAAACCTACATTATATACATATATAATCACCAGCAGGGACAAGTGGAGGATTTTGTCTTATGATTATTTTAATTATGTTGAACTGGCTCTCTAATATCCCACGATAGCCAGTATTATTTGTGTTAATGGCTATAATAGATGGATATTATGTATACTCTGTAATTAAAATGATTCATTGGTGCTAATGAGGCCCAGTATGGTGCTCTTGTAGACCAAAGAATAAAGAATATATCATTACTGTAATACAAATCCATGTGATCCATCCATTAGCATTGATTAAATGTCCCCAAAGACAATGGCTGCAGTATTACCTAGACGTCTCAGGTTTTCCCTGCAGATGAGAATATATAAGGATTAAAATCTCCAGATCAGAGTTTCTTCAGACTGTTTTCCGTTTGGACTGACTATCAACACCCAGGGAATATTAAAGGAACTGCTAACAGTGACAGCGACAGTGAGAGCTGCTGTCTCCAAGGCCGCTACTGTTTCATGTAGAGTTATGTATTTATGTGATTTTGATTTGTGTAGCCATTCGGTTCCATGTTCAAATCACACGCACAGCATTGTGCATCACACACATCACGCCTCATGGTCGGCGCTGTTTGAATAATCCCATTTCATGACATGTATCTGTTTTATCAGATCATTCTGTCTGCAAAGATACAAAGCAAGTGATTTGGAGCTTTTGCAAACTAAAAGCTATGTGAGACTGATAAGTGAGCAAAGGCCAAAAACTTCTCAGGTGACGTCAAATCCAGCACCAGCACACTGTAAAAGTATTCATGAAATTGCTATTACACACATTGAATTTATTTATTTATTTATTTTTTTTAGGAAAATTACAATTTCAAGTAGGAAGTGAAGGAAGTGCATTTTTCCAAAAATAAGTCAGCCTATTAAACTTATTGATTTCACCTGCTGAAGTCAATGATGTTAATGTCAATATCACTGTCTATTAATTATGACAAATAATTAAATTCATGTCATTTTGAAATACGTTTACTTAAACTGCATTTTAAAGCCTTTTACCCAAGTGTAAAATGGATAATTATTGTAGTTTTAGAAAAATGTGCACTATATGTATTTATACTATTACTTTTACTCAGTCCTTCTTATGACTCTGTGTCTCATATTTGAAAAATTAATGGGTGTAAAAAGAAAATCTTCACTTGATGAAAAACCCTTAGAGAAAATTCATGCATAATTTTCACGGTGTGTGCCCACGGAGTATTTCTGACCATCATTCCATGCAACAGCTCCTTATACAGATGGCTTACCCAGCACCGCCTCACATGCCGACATGCATGTTCCTGACGCCACATTGCACCTTCATCTCAATGCCACTATTCCTGTGTCTGATACTCCTCCAGCATCTAATCCTACAAACACATCAACTCTGTTGCTTTATGTCATGCAGCCCCAAATGCATATACAGTAAATGAGAACATGCTTTACTTGTTGTGAGGGATAAACATCACAGTGTAAGTGCTGTGTTTATAATTTTTATTAAACGTCAAATATATAGACAAGAAAAAAATAAATATCTCATGAATAGTCATAAAAAATCCCCCTGGAATCCTTCTCTGTGCTTGACTAACCACTCATCCCTCACCCTCATCCTTTTGTCTCAGAGAACGTAGGCCGCTTAGTCACGCCTGCCAAAAAGCTGGAGGAAACAATTCGCCTGGCGGAGTTAGTCATAGAGGTCCTCCAGCAGAACCAGGAACACCATGCGGAGGTGAGTGAGAACCCTCTCCTCCTCTCCTCCTCAAAGCACTCCCCCCTCTACGCTCTCACTCTTATCTCACTCGCCCCACGGCAGGGAGTTAGTCCTTTTTATCAGGCTCCTATAAATAAAACTGCTTTCATCTATGGGTAACTAAAGAAGAAAAAAAAAAACCTTTTAAAGATAAATTTAATTTAGGAGAGCTCTAATTGGTGTTTGACAGACCATGGCTACATGGAAACGGAGTGCGATGTTTCAGCATAGGCCGCAAATTAGACAGAAAACGATACAATGTCTGCATCTCTTTTCCTCGGTAAAAAGACACGGAAAGTGTTGAAACACGGAAGTACTGTTTGCACTCATCATCAGAGTTCAGGTGAAACCATCTGGCCGGAGGCTAAACAGAAGATAAAACAGGTTAATTATCATTGTTCAGGCCTTTAACTTAAGTAGTGATAACTATGGAGAACTTCACCATTAGAGGTGTGAAGCATGAGATCATGCTTAAGTGGAACAACATCCACTAAATCATTTATCAGGTGGTTTATATGATGCTAATTCTTTATTGTGAAGCGATTACAAGTGTTGCAAAAGTAGAAAATTTTAAATTCGGCGCAGATTTGCATTAATGTTTTGGACATTTCTCTAATGTTTATTTCCAGGCTCAAACAGGTATTTAAATGAAGCCATCTGAGAGCCACACATGGGAAATCAACACAGTGACTTCTAAAACACAGTTTGGTCCGTATATGTTTGGACACCGACACAATTTTTGTTATTTTATTATTAAATTACTGTTGGCCCAAAGTGCATACTCTCCGCCTTAATTTAAATTAGTGGAAAAATGTAGGAAAGTTCCTTATTTTCGGGGGCCACTGGACACTCAACTCAAAAGCTATATCATGGACAGATGTGGGATAATCCATCACAACTTGAATATGTCTGAAATACTGTAAAAATAACAAATAATGTGCTCGTGTCCAAACTCAAATGGACCTAAATGTAATTTTAAAAGCCACCAATGTCTAAAAACGTCTGTTAAATTTTATGCATTATATTTTATAGGCATGTTATTGTTTTTAGATTAAAAACAAACGATACTTCCCAAATAAATATAGTAGAACAGAAGCATAAACTAGCATTAGAAGGCTATCTTTAGTTATAGAACAAGTATTTAAGTTGTTTAAAGTGCTCCAGATAGCTTCCTTATTGCCTCATGTTTGCTGTTTCAAACAGGAAGCATGATGTGTAGTTGTGTAGATCTGAAGGTGATCCAATGTGATCTTAGAATATGCAGATAAAGCAGATTTATTGTATCTCTCTGAATATGCTTGACAGGCGGCAGTCACAAGTTCTGGAGATCAATCGGTACAGTATTTTTATTTCTTTTTCCTCTTCAGTCCCCATCACGAACCCCCTGTATGGCATGTGCGCCACTATGGCAAGAGGCACGTTTCTAGGGAATCTAGAGAATGAACTAGGTACTGTACTGTACTGTACTGTAGCACTGGGTGGGTTTGTAGCCGTAGAAATGTGAGAGCAAACTTTTCTTTAAACAATTCGACAAGAGCACTTTAGCTTGCACAACATAACTGTGATCATGAAGCATGTTCATCGGGCCATAAAGAGGTTTCCTTTCTCTCCAAGCATGCTGACCAGTAAATTTCCCAAAGTATGCTCCATGTGAACCTTTTGAAGTTTGATCCACCATAAACATTTGTTTCCCCTCCATCCAGCGATTACTTTCACGGTCCGCCCTTGTTCAAGCATTACTTCTCCAGCTTCTATTCTTCCATCCCTCTTTGCTGTCTATTCTTAGTTATATGAACCCTATCAAAAAAAAAAAGTAAAAATGCCTCAAAAATACATTATTGTTCTTGTACATCTTCCTGTGTTCTCACTGTCATATGATTGGTGACTGTCCAAGCAGGGAAAAGAGGTATGTGGTCCAGTTGAATGAGAAACTCCCATAGTGCTCTTTGCATGCCCCGTAGATGAATCCCCCCTCAGCATCAGTACACCCCCCCAGGATTAATGACACGTGTGCATTGATTCAGCATTAGAGTATGTGTGGCTGAACCCTGGGTCTGCTATAGAGTTCTCAGGATCCTGTATGTGTCCCCTAACTACCATCAAAGGTTGGAGGCTTCTCCGCCTGGTGACCTTTGCCTGTGTTCCCTTCCTTCTCCTGCTGGACACTTTTACCGTCCCCCCCTCCCCCCCTTTAACTGTTATAAGAATATCCCTCCTTGAATGTGATGGAGAAGAGCACTGTCTGTTTGCTGCCTGTTTCTCTAACATTAGAACTATCATGCTTATTAAATTGTGGGTCAGGTAAGTAGGCAGGTAAGTAAGGTTTAGACTGCCGCTGTGGTGGTTAAGTTAGGTGGGAAAATGATTTGATTAAATAAAGGTTAAATAAAGCATGCAGCATAATTTGAAAAGATTAAGCTTCAGCTATTGAACTTGGCAACACGTTAATCTGAATGATAAGCACATAAGCCAAGCCAAGACTGCCAGCAAAGCAACCTTCTGCTGTCAAAGGGCGATGAAGTCCTGACTGTGCTAGAAAACGCGCAGCTGAATCTCCGGGACTCACTTAACTAATTGGAACAGACGTACATCTACACCAGAGATGCTGCGTGCTGCAGTCTTTGGTGTGCCTAGCGGAAGATGTGCATGAGTCACATTCACATCCAGTGGGCTACGGGTTTGTTGGCGATGTGAATGGTGGACTCCCTGATCTCTAAGCTTGGGAGAGACGCATGCAGGGAGAGCCACGTTTGCATGAGAGAAGAATTTTTGCTCAGATGCACAGATACTGCCACTGGCGTAAGAAGGCACGGCCACGCAGCCTTAAACTTTTGCTAAAGATAGCTTGGCCTTAAGATTAATCCCACTCTTAAATTCTCATGAACAAGAGCAGTGGATTTGATCTCGATGTGTGCGATGGGAAACCAACACACAGAGCACACGAACATACACGTGTGACAGGATGTCATTTTCTAAGTGAATGGAAGGAAATACCCAGTTATTTGAGAGTACACGCAGATAAGTGTCTCTTAAAGGAAGACAACAGAAAACCTACAGGTCCTTACGGTAATAGTTGGACATATTAAGAACTGAACTTATTTCCTTTCTTGCATTGAGCTAGACAGGAAGATGCTTAATCCAGTTCTCAACGTGGAACACAGTTAGCTTAGCATTAAGACTGGAACAACTGGAAAAACAGGTAGTTTGATGTCCAAAGGTCAAACAGTCTAGCACCTCTAAAGCTCACACTGCTGTATCTTGTTATTGTTATGTATGGTTATGTTACAAGACTATTTCTTGGTAAGATGCAATGGCGTTTTGTCTAACTTTGTGTCTTGTGACTCTGGGGAGTCCTTGCACAGGGCCAAGAAATAGCTACACCACATGACTTGTTACACACACACACACAATTAGTTTTTGTTGTTTTGTTTTGTATGAATTAAGTAAGTAGTCAGTATTAAAGGTGCTGGTAGATATCGTTCTGTCATTGGTTAAAGCTAGGTTAGCTGTTTCCCTTTGTTTCAAGTCTTTATGCTAAGGTAACGTGACTGTTCTAGCTTCATATTTAAAGCACATTATCAAGTACTTTGAAGAACGCATAGGTTCATTTTGGAACATGTCAAACATTTCCTTTAAAATACACAAGCATACATAAAGTAAACATGAATCCAGTGGTATTTCCTTTTGAGAACAATAAGCAGCATTATTGTTATTCCTTCCTTTCTCTCCATAGTCTGTAAACTACAGGAGGCTTTGTTTACCGTTCCACTTTCCTGCTGTGTCTCTAGGCTTTTGCATGGTGGACCGACCTCATGGTGGAGCACGCAGAAAACTTCCTGGCCCTCTACGCCATCGACATGGATGCCGCTCTGGAGATCCAGTCCCCAGAGAGCTGGGACAGCTTCCCTCTTTTCCAGCTGCTCAACGACTTCCTCCGGATGGACTGTAAGCCCGTGCGCCTGTCTCGTACTTTGGGTGTTTTCATCTAAGCCCCACGATACTAAAACCTCTCTGTCACTGCCTCTCCTTAGATCATCTGTGCAATGGAAAGTTCCACAAACACCTTCAGGATCTGTATGCTCCTCTGGTGGTTAGATATGTGGATCTGATGGAGTCCTCCATCGCACAGTCAATTCACAAAGGCTTTGAAAGAGAGTCCTGGGAGCCTGTAAAGTAAGGAGCCTCTGTCGTTGTAGCTAGGCTATGGGATGGTTGAAGATGCAAGGCTTTTATAGTCAGATGACACACTGACTGTGCGGAGGCTGACAAATCTGTGAGCAGCTATGATGTTCACCCAAGCTTCCTGTAGGTTCACTTTTAAAGAATGAGCCAAGAGTGGGCTGAATAACCTATTTTTTCAGTGAAAGAAATAGGTTATTTATTCTGAAAATAGTCTTTGATTAATGTGTGGGTCTTACCAATTCCTCTGTGACACATTGGGGTCAGGGCAACACGTAATATTTCAGTTGTTTTGTTTGTGGACTAACCTTCATAATGTGTGCTTTGACGTGTTACCAGAAACAAAGGGCCTCTGGTCTCTTATGTTGCTGTTATGATTATTTTTTTCTTTTTGTGGCTTTAACACAAAACATTTTTTTTTCCTTATTGCAAAGATTGTATTTAAGATTTATTAAGGTAAAAGTTATGTTTCCTGGCGTTTATGTGTGCTCATTCTTTACTTTGCTTCTCCCTCTCACTGCACTTAATACAATGTATGTGTTCATCCTGAGTCTAGCGCTCTTTTACTCTTCGTAGGTATTTTTGTATAATGTGCGTCTTGGACAGTTACCGTCTCGTTTATGTGTGCCACTTCCTGTGTTCGCCTGTTTTCTGACTTTACTTTGATGATGAGTGTTACATGGCTTTCCGCAGCTCCCACACCACTGTTATGGATTCTTTTTTTCTTTTTGTCTGTCTTTTCTGCAGGAGTTTAACAAGTAATCTGCCCAATGTGAATCTACCAAATGTGAACCTCCAAATTCCCAAAGTACCAAATCTGCCAGTGCCAGTAGCAGGACTAGCAGTTAACCTTCCACAAATGCCTAGCTTTTCTACCCCGTCATGGATGGCTGCTATATATGACTCTGAGTGTGTATTCAACTAGTTTATATTAGATTTACTGAGCAAGCAGAGAATAACTTGGTATGAAGATGATGCCTCCGTAATCGATTAAAAATAAAACGTATATTTAAATTGTACAGTCAAATTTCTTCTGTACAGCTCCTGACTGGAAATGAAGGGAATCCAAATTGCATCATCTTTTCGCGCTTAACTATGCTGTTCATGTTCATGCCAAGGTCACTCTGAAAGGTGTTAGAGTAGATGGGGTTCTGCTTTCTGAAATGAGAGGCTGAAACTCTCATTTGTCTCAACATGCATGCTGTTGAGCTGAGGTGTGGAGATACAGGCCAAAAAACACAAAAATAAAACTAAATATATATTCAGCTCCAAGGCTATTGGGGATTTACTAAAAAAAAAAATCAATCAAAAAAAAAACACAACAGTATGCCCTGTTCCTCATTTGAAAACATATCCACGTTCAGACCTGCATTGTATAAATGATGTATCTCCCCAGAGTTGTTTTCCACAGACATTCGCTTTAGTGCTGCTTAGCGTATTGTAGATTGGCTGTAGGTTCATCTCTGACCTTCACCACCTGCTAGTAGTCTGATTGGGAGGGTTGACAGAGTGGCTGGGATTGGAGATGATAACGTGGAAAGGCGTAGAGGTCAAACAAACCTCTCCCTCTCTGTTTTCATCACCTTTCCTTCCTGTCCCTACATGCTCCACATGTAGCACTTTTCCCGATCAGCTCTACTCAGGCTGCCCAAAAAATATTCTGCATGGTTTGTCTGGCAATTCTTCCAGGGGCCCCACCAGCATGGGGACATGGGTGCTGAGAGAGGGCCTGTGATCAGTCAATTCGGAGACGTTTATGGTCATGCATATTTATTTCGTTTCACGCCCTCTCTCATGTCTCCATTCCCCTACTCCTTTGTCTTGAAACAGTGTGATCAGCTGCTGTATCTGCAGTGACTTTACCTGCATGTGGCCACTTCACATACCGGTCAATAATCATACTCTGCAGCATGGTTATTGATTTGTTGGACTCAACCCTGTCCGCTCCTTTTCACCCCATACACTGACTGTCCAGAAGCTCATGAATAATAAAAAAAAAAGAAATGAGACAGACGTCCGGACCAGTCAGTATATGGTGAGACTAGAATTTGACTGTGTTTGGGTGCAGAGGAACAGCATCCTTCTCTGCGCCTGCCACAACAACCCCCACCCTCTCCCAGCTTTCGATCCCCTCTCACCGTCAGGGTGACCTCTGTCTTCTGACCTGTGTGTGTGTGTGTGTGTGTGTGTTTGGGTCGATGGCAGTAATGGCTCCGGGACGTCGGAGGACCTCTTCTGGAAGCTGGACGCCCTCCAGACTTTCATCAGGGACTTGCACTGGCCCGAGGAGGAGTTCGCCAAACACCTCGAGAGCCGCATTAAGCTCATGTCGAGCAACATGATCGAGAGCTGCGTCAAGCGGTGTGTGTTCACGTGACTATGCATGAGGAGAAGATCCGTTAGTAGAGACAAAAAAAGCTGCGGGAAATATTGACTGTTTAGCACCTTATAATACTAATGATGACCCACTTGTGTTGCAGCACCAGGATGGCATTTGAGTCCAAGCTGACAAAGAGCAGTAAGTCCACAGATTTCCGCATTTCTCCAACATTATGCACCATGTTCAACGTGATGGTGGATGCCAAGGACCAATCAGCTAAACTGTGCGCTATGGAGATGGGCCAAGAGGTAAAAAAAAAAAAAAGTATATATATATCTCCCCTGGGACAAGAACTGCATGTGTTGTAAATCTGCTGACATCTTTCTTTTTTCCTCGTTACAGAAACAGTTCCACTCCCAAATAGACGAACTGATTGAGGAGAGCGTCAAAGACATGATCCAGCTTCTGGTTGCAAAGGTCTGTGTTTCTTGAAAAATCAACAACAAACAAAAAAAGGTGTAAGGAGTCTAATTTATATCAAAAATCGATTGTTGACGATTCCACTTGTTTGTCATTGTTTTTTAGTTTGTTGCCATCCTGGAGGGAGTGTTGGCTAAGATCTCCAGATACGATGAAGGCACCCTCTTCTCCTCATTCCTTTCATTCACGGTGAGATGAGGCCCTCCGTTCAATATACTTTCCTTGAACAAAGGGAAAAAAATGCCAAATATTTAATGCGCCGAAAAACTTTTGAGCACCCAAAGCTAGTGAGTTGCGCTGTTTAATTTGACCAATTTGCCTTAGAGTTCTGAGCGCTGAGACTCTTTCAGAGAGTTAGCGGGTTAGTTGTGCCTGGTTCTGTTTGCATGAGTCATTAAATTGTGCCCTCAAGATATTAGTTCACTCTTGTGCACACAAGATTAAATAAATATCATCTTTCAAGACCTTGAGGTCTCTGTAAATATAACATTTGAGAGAAGTTTGGCCTGTTTTATTAAAGGGTTTGTTGAATGCGAATACACCTCAAAGTGAGGTGATGTTGGCACCAGAAGATCTGCAATATCAAAATACTTCAAATAATACTCAGGCATATTAATATTGATGGCAATTACACATTTGTTTGAAATTCTGACACTTTTGTTCTGATTTCAGGTGAAAGCTGCCTCAAAATATGTGGACGTACCTGTAAGTTGAAAATTTTGTGTTTGCCTGTGGGCTTGTATTTACAGCTGAGCAAAAATCCCTTTGATCATGAAGAGTGTCTCGTTTTTTTTGTGCCTGTTTGAAGACAAAAATTAGTTGTACTGACAATGATTTCTCAGTCCTCCCCCTGAGTCGTGACCCTGTTCTGATTCTGTTTTTCACAGAAACCTGGAATGGACGTAGCCGATGGCTATGTGACCTTTGTGCGCCACTCTCAGGATATGCTTCGTGATAAGGTCAATGAGGAGGTGTATATAGAAAGGTTATTTGATGTAAGTAAGATGCCGTCTCCTCCTCACAAGAAGGGAGGGGCCATCCAAAATGTGGCAAAACAACAGGGCAGGGAGGGATAAGTCCCATTTTGAGACCAGGAAATGTATTTTAGCCTGGAAGAAGAGGCTTTTCTGACCCTCTACCTCTCTTGACTTTTTTCTTCTCTCTATCTGTCTCTTTTCTCTTTGAATCTCAGCTGCCCTCAGCATTCTGGTGTGCGTTGCCACAGTGCTTTTGGGCCTTTGTGTATTAAAAAAAAAAGGAAACTTTTATTTACAAAGAGTCCATAAAAGCATCCTCAAAAAGGATTATCTGAAGCAGTGCTCTCTGTGGAAAGAACAGAACTACCCATAGTGCTCACAAGCCAGGACGCCAATTCGTGTTTATGTTAGATCATCACTGCTTTTCAGACACTTTCCACATGAAGCATGTCAGCCCCCTGAATAAATGACACTCAGCCCGCCTTTGGCCTCAGTCCACAGTGGAGCACCCATGCAGTTTATCTTGTGTGGAGTGAAAACGCTGGGTGAAAGATGCGCTGATGGATGGGCCTGGATCACATAATGATGTCAAACTCAGAGGCTGACATGTCAGATGCCCTTGATCTGTTTGAACAGTGGTTCCCAACCTGGTGGTGGAGGGCACCTCCCTGGTAGTACGAGCGTAACCGTGAAGGAGGAAAACGTGAACATAAATAAGATTTCTCAGCTTTCTTAATATCTTAGCTTTGCCACCTTGCACCAGACGGCAGCGAGTGCTCACATCTAAAATTAACAAGGTTAACAAGGATCTAAACATATACAGACAATACTTATTCTAATCTAAAAAAAAAAAAAATAATAATAATAAAATGATGTGATAATTATTTACACACCTCAAACATCAATCCTTATGTAGCTTTTCTCACATGCTCCAAGTGTTCCTTCTTGTTGGAGAGCGTCAAATCTGTTAGCGCGATACAGACAAAGATTTTCCCCATCTTTGACAGCGCTGAATTAATTCAATAGGAGAAGAAACCCCGCCTGATGCCGGCATCGATTTCGGCTTCGTTCATCTTTTCAAACACGCGTCGTGTTGCTGCCGCCATGTTTGCTTTCTTCAGCCATCATGTCACCTGGTATTTACCTCACGTGGGGCAAACGTGGACAGAAAGAATCAATTTATTCCACAGAGAGAGAAGTGATCGATGATATTTTCCCATCGACTGGATCCTTAAAGGAGTGTCCAATTGAAAATTCCCTCCGATCTTGCCGCTGTGTTAATAGAGAGGTCATGTGAGTCATTTCCGCTCAGACCGGGCTATCGTTTTCCGATTATTGGCAAAATAATAATTAAATAATGTCCATGCAAACATGGCCAGTGACATAAATGAAGCAACCTGCAATCGTGTGTTGACTCGTAAGTCAGCACATAAAAACTCCCCAAAACACAATTTAAAAACAAGGAAAATTTTACGTTTTTAATAAGGCAGCATCGAATCAAAGATCGATATAGTCCTAAATATTACCATTATGTGTTTTTCTGCCTTTCTAGCCATCAGCCTTGAGAGCACTTAAGATAAAATAAGATAATCCTTTATTCATCCCACAGTGGGGATTTGCATGGCTTCACTTCCACTCTCACGCTACATTTAGACCACAGGCGAACCTGATCCCACGTCCTCCAGAAATTCAAATGAAGCCACGCAAGAAGGATAAAAAAAGATTTAAAGAGTAGACTGTACCACCTGCGATGAGGAGTCAAACCGCGATGAGTAGGCGCGACTCTAACTGTGAAGAGTGACACGCCAAAGGAGTTGGGAACCAGTGTCTTTCAGAGTGAGGAGAGCACTGTCTTAACAAACATAATCCTGACGGGATACATTGGCATAAATGTGTCCTCCATGTGTGATTTGAACGACACATAATGCTGTGACGTGTGTGCTTCATGTCATTCAGAAACTATTTGTACGGACCCGTGTCTCTACAGGTTGTGTGTCAGCTTCGTGTGTGTGTGTGCACGTGTGAGTGAGTGTGTGTGACAGATTCCCAGTTCTCTGTGAGGCGGTGATATGAAGTGTCCGTGTCTGACAGATACTCCGAAGTCTCCCTTCCTATTTTTGTGTCGGCCCGTACAAGCAGGAGTCTTGTGCTCAGACCGGTGTGAATATATATATTTTTTTGTTCTTGACGACTGACGCTGTCGTGACGTGGCTCTGCTTTTGTCTCCGAGGTCCACGCCGGCTCCCCTGTCTCACCTGTGTGTCGCCAGTTTTTTTCTGATGTGCAGCCCTACCCCTCGTGTCCTCTGTGTGGCCCCAGAGTGCACAGAAAAATCCTACTCAGCGCTGTCGTGTTAAATGAAAGGTTTCTCAAGCTGTGAATGTCTCAGTTTTAGCGCTGCGAACCACGCGCTAGTTCGAGGTTGTCCATGTTTTTCTCTTTCATTTGATGCATTTCCATCCATCCATCCATTCATCTGCATGCCTGTGAACACTGTTCCTAGATGCTGCATAGGCTCTACTTTGTCTCTCTTTCTTTCACTAATTTATTTCAATCCTTTTTATCTCCTCTTTTCTGATTAACACCATTCCTGCTGCCTCCTCTATACAAAAAAAAAAAGAAAAAAGTGGCACTTATCTCTAGTGTTGCGTTGCGTTGTTTTCTCACATTATGTTGGTTGGCATGATTTTAGAGTCAAATAATCTTCCTGTGTACATCTTCTAGCATGACCCTCCTCCTCAGAGCTCTGCCTCATTTGCACATAGAGCAGCCTTCCTCAGCACGTACTCAGCCACCCACCCACCCACCTGCGGGGTCTGCATGCACTGCACGCTCAACTCGACTGTGAAGTGGACAGGCATCTGCATATCTGGCCTCAAGTTCAAACTTTCAAGCATTCAGAAAAAAAAAAAAAAAAAAGAAAATGCCTCAGCAAAACGAAAAAAAAAAAAATCCTCAACAGCCAAAGTAATTAACTGCTCACGGCTCCAATTCGGGCCTCATAAAACCCTCTCTGCGTTCCTGCCTACTCACAAGTTTAAAGTTGACTTCTTCTCTTGGAGGTATGATAACCGTTTCTATTAGACACGCGTGCTGTTCTCTTGTAACTTTAAGAAGTCGACGACCCCAAAGCAAACGGGAGAAAAAAGAAAAAGTACAAGAAAATAGCACCGCCGCTCCCTGCCTGCACACCATTTACTCACTCTCATTCTATTTTTCTTTTGCTAAACTATAATTTCAACTCTACATAGTAGCTTTATATCCACAGTGTAGGGGATGAAACGAACAAATAAATAAATAAAAGAAAGGCAACTCTGCATGTGCGCTTTAATAAATTATAAACAAAGGCTAAGTAATTGCATACAGTAATCGATGGGCCATGCAGCTTTTACAAAATATTGACTTGACCTGTTCAAAAGGTAATTGCAGTTCACGACGGATAAATCCGTCAATGCTTTATGACTTCCTGCTGTTTTTTTAATCCCTCCGTGCAGCTGTAGTATCAGTGCACTGAGTAAATTCCTCCAAAATGCCTCCTTCCTCCTGCTCTTCGGGGCACTGTAAATGTAGCTCGTGTGTGTGTTTGCGGATGTCACACTCGTGGCGTGTCTGTGTGTGTGTGTGTGTGTCTGTGGGAACATTAATTTAAACAGCCAGGCCCAAATTCAAGCAGCTACCATTCACTTCAGAACGTTTTAAAATTGTGACTATATTTGTCGTTGCGGTATTGTCTTTGGACCAGTTTTAATGTTTAATTTTTAAATGTTTCGTTAAATATTCATAGGTCAGCCCTGGAGTTTATTCATTTTAAAGGACCCCCTTTGACAAAGAAAAACAAAAAACGTCTGTTTCCTCAGTGAGGTTTTTAAATTAAAAGGAGCGGTATTTAAATATTTTTTTGCTCTCTTGCCAAGACTTAGATGGGAAAATCAATACTCATTGATGAATACTCGTGATTATTCGCTCGATTAGAAACCTGCACCTGGGGATAATTAGTTTAGCATAAAGTTGAGGAGCAGGGAAACAGCTGGTTAGTGTGGTTAAAAAAAAAAGAAATCCACCTTGCAGCCTCATACTCACAGGCAAGTCTTAGTTATTTAATCTGTGTGGTATTGGTTGATTCGTGGCAACATCCTGCAGTATCTTCCTTGGAGTTGGTATGGGTGGGATCATTGAGCTGCTGTCAGGAGGACTTTAGACGGGGCGTCAGACCATCTGTTGCCCTGTTGCCAGTCTTCGTGCAAAGCTCCGAGTGCTATTGAGCATCTCATCTAGTTTACGACCAACAGAAAGGAATATGAACTACATCGCAACGCTAATGTACGTTAACGCTGGAACAGAATTTGGTAACATCTTCCCAACTTTAATCAGCGCTCTTTTCGTCTGCTTTTAAGTGGGGTGCTTGACAACTTCAAAGCACCAGCATACGCCAGGGGATTAAACTCTTTGTAAATAATTACTTCAACTTTTACACTTTGATTGTGGCTTAGTTATTCATATTTAACAGTGTCATAGTTGTAAGCACCACATGAAGACAGAGGGCAATCTGTGGAGTGGAATTTAAGGGTCATGATTTATTTATTTTTTTTTCTTCATTACTTATTTAGACTTTATTCTTACATTACCAAAGCCACTTTAACTTGCATCGATTTTCTAATTCTGGCTCATGAAATGCAAGGAGGATAAGGAACGTTAATCCTCACCGCGTGCTAAGCCTTTATTGAACCGACACTTAAAAACCCTAATTATACGGACAGTAATGTTATTATACACTGTATGTGTTGCAGCTCTGTTTACGTGTTGTCTTAAGGGTTAGTTTTATGTCATGGTGTCTTGAGCATGTGTGTGGGTGTGTGTTTTGCTGGAGAGTGTTGTGTTTATGTGTTTCAGCAATGGTACACTGCCACCATGAACCTGCTGGGGACCTGGCTCACCGAACGCATGGATCAGCAGCTCCACGTCTACCAGCTCAAGATCCTCATCAGGATTACAAAGGTGAGGCGATGAACACCTGCCGACTTGATAAAACGCCCAGAATTCCCCGTGTCCTCGCTGCGCTCACGCATCTCTGTCCCGCTGCAGAAAAAGTACCGGGACTTCCGCCTGCAGGGCGTCCTCGACTCCACCCTCAACAGCAAGATGTACGACACGGTGCGCAACAGGCTGACCTTGGAGGAGGCCACCGCCTCAGTGAGGGAAGGAGGCATGCAGGGCATCTCCATGAAGGACAGCGACGAGGAGGACGAAGAGGACGACTAGAGCCCGTGCACTGACACTCCAGCCCCCTCCCTCACCCCAGCTCCTCCCTTTCCTCTTTCACACTTTTGACTTTAGCCTGGTTACCGATGCATGTACCAACTCAGATAGCCACTCTAGGACCTCTTTGTCAGCTCGAAAATGCCTATGAAGGAACTATAAACTATAAAAAAAAAATAGTACTTATACTAAAGAAAATCTAAATAAAAAAAAAAGTTAAAAAATAACCATGATTGGCAATTTAGCTGTTTCATCATAAAGATAGCACCTATCTTGATTCATTCATTTCTAAATTCATTTCTATGTGTTACTAAGCAATATGGAGAACCATTTGTTTGACAATGTTGAGTGAGATTAATAGGTGTGTCCCTGTCCAATGCAAACCTATATGGCGCTTCTTTGTCGTATTCTACATTCATTAATGGTACATTGTCGTGATGATGAGTGTGTGGACCCTTTTCTTTGTCTTGTCCGTTTTTAAGTGAATGCCAACTGCTTCAAACTGAAAATAATAACGATTAAAAAAAAAAGCAAAAAAAACAACAACTCTGTATTTGTTTACGGCTGTTACAAATAAACTGTTGTCTACTCACTGTTATCAACATCAACAGTAAGTCTAGACCTGCATTTTTATCATGTGTCAATGCTATGTGATCTCATCCCAGTTACTAATTAGACATGCTTCAACGGGAATTTTGAACTTCAACGAGTGGGTACTCCAGAGATGCAATATTCTCATAGCTCCATTTTGATAACTCGGGAGATTCTATTTTTATTTTCAACATTAAAAGGCCTTGAAACAGGTTCTATTTTAATTGAGTTGCACTTTTACAGAGAAAAGAGCAAAAATGATTTTTTTTATTAAAAAAAAAAAGGTTGGTCTGTCTTTGTTCTGTAATTGTGTAGAATGAGATGTCTGGCATTTGTTTGGGTCTCACTGTTGTTTTGTATATATTATATAAATATATATATAAATATAAAATGCTGTACATTGCATTCTGAGCCATCGCTGCATGCCCGTGGGTTCCCACCCTCCCCAAAACGCTTTCTGTTTTCTGTGTGAATTAGCTGGTGGATTCATTCTTGCTTTTTTGCCTTATGAAAGCCAACAGTTGTAATATGCAAGAGCTGTGGCCTCTAAATAAAAATTATTGTACATGTGCATCCTCCGTCATGTTTACTAGAAGCTCCTGAGACACAATTACACACACACACACACACACACACAAATGTACATGTTTGTTTGGCAGTGCTGGAAAGTCGCTCTACTTAAGTTGCTTCCTCTAGTAGTCAGCAATAATTCAGGCTAGAACACAAAGATAATTCATCGTCTAGAGGGTCGTGAGGGAGCTGGAGTTTGTACCGGCCGGCACTGGGCAAGAGGATGCACCCTGGACAGGTCTGCAGTCCAACACAGGCCGAACAGCCACGTGATACACAACATTTTACATTGTGATGATACTTTAAAGTCCATAAATACGCCAAGAAATCATAGAAAACAAGACCCTTGTAGTTCTTTTCTTTCTGTCACAGTAGCCCCGTGGTTGTGTAAATTGTGTGTAAATTGCAGTGAGGAAGTGCTAACACCTAATTTGGCTTATTTTTAGTGGTGTACGAAAAGAAAGAAAGAAAAAAAAACCTTCATGCAAATTTGAGATGCTCTAGTATTCTTTTTAAGCTTCTTTATACATGTAATCCATTACATTTCAGAGGTAAATATTGTACGTTGTACTCCACTACATTTATTCAATAGCAAAAGTTACAGAATTATGATAGATTGTGGGTGATTTAACTACACAACCGTACATCAAGCATTCAAAATTAGCTCCATCTTGATGAGCCAGGTTAACATTTTGCATCAGGAAAAAAAAACAAAAAAAAAAAAACAATCGGCATACTCCTTCCTTTACTGTAGTTTGGTGACAGAGTGACAGCAGGGGGCAGCACGAGGAACCGGTTCCTCATTTGCTATCAGTCAAAACTCATCCATCTGCAGTTACATGTCATACAAGCGTGTAGTGCACTCAAAGCCAGACTTTATTTAATGTATAGCAATACAATTTACCTATTAAATAACACTATTACACTATAATAGGGTATATAACAGTATCATAGGAATACACTGCCATGATACTGTCATATAAACATGTGATATAATGGACAAAACCGTTTAATTCTTCTTCTTTTTTTTCTTTTTTTTTTAAGTTACAAAATAGACTTAACTAACAACCTGGCTGAAATGGGCTGAGGCTTACACAACAGGCTCCCCGGACCATTAAGCAAATGTCAGGAAAATGTGGTTTAAAATCCCAGCATGGACCGCAGAGAGGCAGCTATGACTATGTTGGGATTTTGCTGTGGAGATTTGGACAATAAATGTTCCACAAAAGTACAATCCGTCAATTGGCCGCTGTACAAACCGAATATCTGTATGAAAATATAAACTTCTATGATCACAAAGGTTACAGTTTTTGAAGTAAATGTGCGCAGCCGCAGCACTCGTGTTTTAAGTGAGGAGCAGAAATATCAAACAAGAGGGGAGGAGGATAGGCGGTTCATACAAAGCGGGGAAATCAAACACCGTCGCTGCAAAGGAAAGCCTAGATGTGGAGCTAAGTGACCGGCGATCTGGACTTTACTCCAAATGTTGGAGAGTTTTCAATGGATTAAGCAAACTCCCCCTTTTTAGAGAAGTGGATGTTACCAGAAAATAAATGTCTTCATCACAGGATACACATGAATCAATCGAGAGAGTGAATGAGCGAGGGGCGTTCAGGGTTTCAGAGGGCTCGTTGTCATAGCCACAAAATAATCCGGAGACGGAATATCAGCCCAAATAAAACACAATTTAAACTCCTTTTTTTTTCTTTTTCTTTTTTTTGTCTTCTCCTAAATGCGAGCAGAGCATCACAGAGTCGGATTATCTACTGGAAGGTGAGTTCCTGAGGCTAGACAGAAACATGCTTAACTTGGGTTAAATCCACAACTTTGACACTGGAAATCTGTACTGCATGATTTAACAATTTCAATTTTTAAATTCTAGTTCGATTAAATAGATCTCAGGACAAAACCACTTACATGTTGCAAACTGGAACCACGTCTTTGGTTACAAATAAAGCATCAACCCCCCACCCCAGAAAAGAAACTACAGTGCCTATAGAAAGTTTTCACCATGTAAGTGCAAATAAACATGACATTTGAAACAAAACTAAACATAAAAAAAAAACAAAAAAAAAAACTGATTGCACGCATATTCCTCCCTTTTCTGAGGCCCAAAACATCAGTGGCTGCATAATAGGTTACACCTCTGTGTAACGATGGTGTTTTCCTGCCAAAAACTACATTATGGAAATGGACAAATACTGTAAGAAGTTGGTGATGGGTTTACTGAAAAGTACCAATCAGGGAGATGAATTAATAACGTTTCCAAGGCACTGAATAGCATCTTCACCAGGAGGCCTGATGAAGATGCTTCTCTGCAGTAAAACTCTGAAAATACAAAAGAAATCCTGGAGGAAACTTGGTGCAGTCTGCACAGGAGCTGCAGCATTTTTTTTTTTAAACTTATTTTTATTCTTTTTTTCTTTTTAGAACAGGAACAACTTTGAAACAACTACTGTTAATGTCCTTGAGGGGCCGAGTCTCTTCATAAACGCTGCCATAGGTGCTTCTATTATACGTGTTCTCGAAGGGAGTGAATACTTGTGCGATCAATTTCTAAGCTCCGTCAGACGAATCCTTCACGTTGACGCGGCATTCGCGTCGATCAGCGTCAAAACTTTAACCCTAATTACGTCTGCTGTGATTCCATGTCGCGAAAGTAAAGCATGAGAATCTTTGCGCAGGGTGAATACTTTTTGTAGGCATTGCATTGTGTTGGTACAGATACCTATTACACGTGTTTACAGTTGAAGCTTTGACCGTTAGAAAAGCTGAAACAAATGGCGGAAGAGGAAGAAAGAAAGAAAGAAAGAAAGAAAGAAAGAAAGAAAGAAAGAAAGAAAGAAAGAAAGAAAGAAAGAAAAATAACATGACCGGAGATTTGTAGTCTTTACACGTTGAGCTACACAATCTCCAGATCTATGAATCTACACCAAGGCCAGTGGACACAGAGGCAAAGGTACAAAACAAAAGAAAAATAACATCAGCTGGCTATTAAGGATATAATATATATATATGTATATATATTACAAAACAATATAACAATATAAATCCCTGTAAAAAGCAATAAATGTTCACATTAGATGTTGTAACACACAAAATAAGCCATAAGTACATTTTACAAGACAGCAGTGAGATACTGGGACAATAATATATAGGCAGGTATGAGTCTCTTCACATGTGATAAAAAGCTTCTCGCATGTGGAGCGGAGCCTGAAAACAGTTAGTTTGATTGAAGTGACAAAGTGACATAATGCATGCTGGGCCGTGTTATGTTATGATGTGATGCTGTGTTTTGAGACGTCGCCTTAATTCATCCCGGTCTTCATGCTTCCGGTTTGTCTCAACAACGGTCCAAAGTTTTGTCGTGATGCCAGGACTGAAATGTGAATTTTTCTTTTTTTCTTTTTTTTTTTTTTCACTCACTGGATTTAGGCAGTAACACTGATAGTATAGTGCAAACTGGACAGAGCTGCTTTTTCCTCGTGTCAACTTAAAACAGGTGCAAACGCTCAGCAGGATAACATTTAAAGACAAGAAATAAAGAACAAAAACATAAATATCAAAAAACCTTTATCAGTATAAAAAGTAATAAGGTTATTCATTTAATCAAGAGTCTGGCAAAAAAGGCCTCAGAAAAGTTCTCGGATTTTTACAAATTAAGTGCCTGTGAGAATGTCCTCAGACGAGCGACTCCATGCTCTCTGCAGGGTCCGACTCGTCCGCAATCACCACCACCCCATTAGTGTCCATGTGCATGGGGCTCAGGCCAAACTCTCTGTTACTGACCAGGCTGAGCATGGCTTTGTAAAGGTACTGGTACTGCTCCTGCACACACAGACAAGCAAAATGGTCAACACTGCACATCACCTTCGCTTTATGCAACAGTCAACATCCTGGATCAAGTTTGCAAACACTGGACTGAATAACACGTTAAAAAAAAGAAGAGATGGCCTGTATTGAGGGACCCAAAAAAAGAATTAACACCCACTTCTACAGGCACTCGTTTGGCCACACATCCACTGTAGTGTTCAGCACCACATGTCAGAGAGACACAGTTAAGTGGCTGGAGGAAATAGCAGACGTTTTAGCAGCTAAAGCCCCAGATATCTTAGTCTGTAGCTGGTGGAGAAAACAGGGCTTAAACAACAGTGGACGAAAAAAAAAAAAAAGACTCCGAAGGAATGCTGATGCTGCTTCACGTCTGCTGGATGAAAAGAGCGTTTGATGTATGTAGGCTATTGATGCCGGTTGATGTAGAGTATGTATCTGCCAGCTTTTTTAGCCCACCAGGGACAAGAAATTGATCAATGCCGCTTTAAATGTTGCTTAAAACAGCATCAATTGAGGCACTGTGGTCACTTGGGGGCAGCAGATCCAGCTGGAAACTAAACACTAACATTTACCACCTAAAGAAGTTGCCAAACAATCCAAAATCAATTTACATGTTAAGCAGATACAGGGCGACATTAACATTCATTTGGAGTCGTGTTCGTGGCTGCCTAACAAGCCTAATATTCACCTGCCCGTTAGGAGAGCCTGCTCCGTCCTGGCATTAACACGCATCCTATTAAACTTACTATATCAGTGAAGACTCCCGGCCTCATGAGATTGATCATCTTAGCCACCTGATAGATGTCAACAACCCCCTCGTTCTCCAGCTGCTGGGACAGTGTGGTGAGGGCACAGAGCATCCCTGCTGACACCGCTCCATACCTGGGAGGAGACAAAACGAAACACAACCCGGAGATTCAAGGGACAGAATTGAACAAAAAACCACTTCCACACTGATCCCGGATGCTGGTCATTAGCAGCGCGTCGGTGCAAATGGGCGCAGAGATTTTGGAGACATGCAGCCCGTGACTGCTTCTGAGAGCTCCCAGAGAAATGTGTGATTCACCGCAAGGAAGCTGAGTGATGGAGAGTATTCAGATAGCTGATGCTTGCACTAATGGCAGCTGAAGTGCTGCGGACACTGACGTCTGCAGGAAAGACGCTGGCTGGAGTGTGGAAGCGGGTTTGCGGTTGCCTGGTTACTAAAAGACTTTTGCCGTTTCTATTTATCCCTGGTAGCGGCCTGTGGATTCTCGGAGCTGCCGTACACTTACGGACCCTGAGCCATGCACGGCGCCTAGCATTTAAAAGCTTATTTCCCGTCATCCAGGTCTAACGGCAGACAGTTTAACGCCGTTTAAAGCCAGATTCAGATACAAAAACAAGACCAGCATAGCATGATAACATTATACAGGGATATACACGTTTAGCGCTGGGCTAGTTTATGCACAGATCTCAGGAGTATAGATTGAAGCCCTGAGGGCTGCACACACACAGCCAGAGACCATGTAATGTAGGTGAAATTGAGCGAGTTGCAGCGATGATAGGAGGAAAAATCTTTCAAATGCAAAATGTGAAAATTAATCTCAAATTTGTCCTGAGGAACACAAATGCAAACACTCGGTTTCCCCGAATGTTTACCGAATGGAAACACCGTCCGCCAATTAGGTTCCTACTATCACATTTCCCATGCACATGAGACAGAGCTGTGGAGAGCTACCTCTGTTTATAAACTAACAATATTTTTATGGGCTTTTTTCTTTTTTCTACTTCGAAACATTAACCCAGGTAACCAGCCCCTGAAATGATAAACTGGAAACTAAAGCGATAGGCCATCAGCGTACGTCTTTATGCGTGGATGGGTCTTCAAGGAAAAACATTACTTTATGACGACCAAACGGCGCCGGGCTTAAATCCCATCCGTGTTGACAGAGGTCAAGGTGGAGGTAAATGCGAACGTACTCATCGTGCACGATGGTGGGGCCATCTCGAGTCATGGCTTCCTCCTTGATGACACTGATGAGCTCGAAGGCGCTGCTGAGAGGGGCGTCGGGGTTCGGCCATTTAGGACACTGGAAATGCCTCACCTCCAGGACATAGTCGTCCTGTAAGACAAAGAAGGCAAGCGTTCACACGTGACACGTTTATTCAAGTATTACACTCTTGACTCGTGTTGCACTACGTCAGAGCAATAAGCCCGTCGCGTAAGTAGTAGGAGGAGGAACACATACCTGCGTGGCCTCTAAGATGAAGTCGTGGATGATGATCTGCTCCTCGTTGGAGAGGCACAGTCTGTCCTTACTGATGAGTGTGACAGTGAAGGCGATACAGTTCATGGCCTCTTCGCGACTTGGCCAGTAAACGAATTCATCCTCAGCCTGCGGGGGACAGTGACACACGCACCTTATTTATCTAACGCTTTCACCCATCACTCATCTCACCGTCAGCATTTCTTCTTTTGTGTAAATGCACACACGTGTCAGATACCACAGAAGAGCCAAAGGAACATCGCCAGAGAAAAATGATTAATACGTTTCATTATTACTTACCAGGCCTTGGTTGTCAGGCAACATGACAATAATTTGCGCGTTGTGGTCCCAAATCATCCTCCAGAAGTCTGTGGTGGTGTGGGGCAAAGGATGCTGGGTAATGATGAACTCATTACTCCTGTAATAGCCCTGATGTGACAGAGGTGAGGCGTTAACCTTTTTAAAGCTCGCACCACAAGTACGGCTGCATCATTTTCTAAGAAAATATCCAAAATAACCGTGACGCCTGTCAATAAAGTGCTTAAAAACAACCCATGCAGGGAGAGCAGAGAAATGAAATTCATTAACTGTCACACTGTACCATTATATAGGAGGCATTAATGTAATCTGTTCCCTTCATGCCAGGCAGAGTGGTGAGTCCAACCCTCGCTCGCTCCGCTGCAAAGAGGCAGAGATGGAAAAACAAGCTTTAAAATCACAACCGAGGCCCCTCTAATATCGCACAGACTGATAATGCACACATTCATTACCAGGCCTGGCTGTTGCTATAGCAACAAGTACCTCCTTTTCTCCTGTCAGGGTGCCGAGCACGCATAGAAAAGATTAACTTATAGGATTATGAAAATCGGTTCTAATTTTGGAACGTGAATTGTCTTTAATAATTCACTGAGCGAAACACAGGGAAATGTAAAACACATTAGAAGAACGTTTTGATTCTCAGTTTCTGTCATTTAAAAGCATTTTTGTAAAAGTAGCCAAACACAACACACGTTTGATCTGCTGTTTCAGCGACGTACGAATGGAGTTTTACCCTTCTAATTTAAACACACTGCTGCTGACAGCTGGCTTTACATGTTCAACTTGACCTTGGTCCCCCTAAGCCTCGGCTCCACTGCCGTGTGCTGTGGTGAATACTCACAGGGAACCACTGAGGAATTACGGTTCTTCTCCTTGTTGCAATCTTTGTGGGCACTAAAGCACTCCACAAAACGCGTGTTGCACTGACTCAGAAGCTGTCGGGAGAGAGAAGGCAGAGAAAATCGGATTTCAGTCCCGAGGTTAACTGTAACATAAAAAAATGAGATATATAACGTTGTTTAACATCTAGAAATTAGCGGCAATTCTTTCACACTAACAATGAGCATGTGACGCTCAGGAGGAAGTGACATTTTGGTGTGGGAGCAATTAGTTTGTCTCTCCTGGTGTTAAAAGAACAGGAGCTTGATGAAACATTCATCGAGCTTTGCATAAGGTAGCAGGGGTGACAGACACGACTTTATTATAGCCAACATCAGAGACGCTCTCAATCTATTCCCGCCTGGAACTGGAAAGCCACAGTGCATGTCGCTAACGAGCTTCAGATCCGAAAGACCACCTCGAATTCAGCTGACGGCTCCGGTGCAGATGGTGACAGCTCGTCTAACTGGACCAGTCAGGCTGGCAGAAGGTTTACTCACCCTGAACTGCTTCTCCAGCCGTGTGCGGCCTGTTGAGTTGGGCGAGAGGATGCTGTTGACATAGCTGTGCAGCTGCCAGGCAGGCACCTCCGTCTCTTTGCTCAGGATGGCTTCCATCAAAGCATCGTGAATGAAAACATACTGCTCCTGAGGGAAAACAGAATATTACTCGCAGAAACGTTTATTTATGTATCCTGGTCGTTTCCGGTCGACCTCTGTCTCTTAATCAACTGACAAAAAAGTGAAGATAGACATTATGCAATAAAAGCGCGGCTAAGATAAAAAAACAAATAACTCTCTTACAAGTAAAAGTGCTGCATTTAATTCAACTATATATAATCTACTTTAATGAATAACATATGTACCTAAAGGGCTATGAATTGATTGTGTTTCAAATACACTACAGCTGTGTGATCAAGTGAAAATTAGAAAACCTTCCTCAATGCATCTGCTTAATTGTCATGTCAGTAGTTCACTAAATGTACAAATTTTTCAACAATTAAACAACGGTGCGAAGGTGTGAAAGACATGTAGCTTAAGCGGAGCCAGAAAAACAACATCAATTCAAAAGAAAATTGTCTGGGAGAAAATAGACGGGCTTTCTAATATATATATAACAAGGTACAGAGAAATAACCTCAATCGTGAATCGGTTAAAAAACAATCAAACGCATGCAGTAAGTGTGGCCCGAGGACTGCCAGTGTAGACTAAAGGTGTAATACGGTTCTCCGTATTGGCGAGCGTATAACAGTTTGTACTGTGTGCTGCACGGAAATTGCAGAGACTGTGACCTTTACCTGAGCTCAGAGTATCAAACCGAATAGCTTTTATAAGTTCTTATCCATCTTTAATCAGGGATGACCTTTACAAAAGGAATCCAGCCTCCCAAAGTAACTGATTATTCGGGGCTTCGTACCTCAGTCTGGACTAGGTAGTTGCGTTGTGTGCGGATATGTTTGAGAAAATCCAGGACGCTGACTGTGCTTTTGTCCTTGATCTGTTGCAGCATGCTGTCAATGACAATGTACGTTCCCGTGCGCCCGACGCCTGCACTGGAAAAGCAGAGCACAAAACAACGTGAGCGGGCCCCTAGAGGGAGCTTTTAACCATCTCAGCAAATATGAGTCTAACGGTGATAAGTAACACTCATTAAGCCCGGGAGTTGGGTAATAATGAGGTACCTGCAGTGCACCAGGACAGGGCCCATGTCTGCAGTGCGAGCGGCTGATGAGCGGTTGATGAAGGTGAGCACAGGAAGCGTGTACTCCGGTACTCCCATGTCAGGCCACTGAGTGTAATGATACTGGATCACAATGCGCTCATTTAGCTTCCCTTTCGGATTCCCCTTCTGACCCTGAGACACAAGAGCAGACGCTGGTGAGAACACGACGCACGGAGCATCAGGTGACACACACATCACTGCAACACATATTCGACTATAAGCAGAAAATAAAGATTAAATATATGGTTAATAACACATTAGGTTTTACCACATATTTAACTAAATATCCTCCTAGCTGCATACAGCTGCATTTCATACACTCATAAAGACAAAATCAAAAAGAACTCTTAACATTATTTGCCACTAAATATCTACATACAGAGCTACTAGTCACAATCATCAACTGAGCTAAAACAGCTCAGTTGAGAGTGTGCTAGGTTTAACATCTTAAGGTCCTCAGTTTGCTTCCAGGCTTCGTTAGGTGGACGCTTTTGGCATCTGTTGTCTAATGGTTAGTGAGGCAGGCTTGGGACTGTATAATCACTGGACAGATGGGAAAATGTGTGTGTGGATGGAGTGAATAAGCAGTGCTGTTTTTATCATCTGCATGCATGGCTTAAGTTCCCCTGAGCAGGGCACCCACACTCTCTGGGCGCCGCACGCGACAGCTCACTGCTACTGTTTGAATGGATGGCAGCACCGAAGAACACAATTTTCCCAACTGTGGGATCAATATAGGATCATTTCTTTCTTATTGCGATTTAATTATTACAAAGTCACGCCTAGAGATAAGTCCAACAAATCGTTTGGTTCCCTAAACAGTTACACTTGGAAGACTAATTCCTGTTAACATATTTATTTCATTTTAATCAGACGGCGTTATCAGCGGAAAAACACGTCTGCCGACTTTACCGCTTGGCTAAGACGTTTCAGCAGACCCAGGCAGAATCCAGTGTGTTACAGTACGAGTGCAGCTCACCGTTACCTTTTTAACTTTCGTGTTCCTTATAAGGAAACGGCGCAGCGTGTAGCAGGCATGCACTTTAGTGCTCTTCAGCGTCACAACTATATTTCCATATTGCTCGCTGTTCTCTGTCGGCCAGTATTGGTCACATTTCCTCTGAAAAGACACAACGAATGATATTTCAGCATTGTCTAAAAAGAAATGCTTGGCATTTTGTGTCCGTGAAACATGGAGGTGAACCTACTCTTCCTTTTTCCACTAAGTTGGTGATCATGACAATGAGTCCAGTGTTCTGCTCCCACACCATCCTCCAGAAGTCCTCGAACGTAGACTTGAGAGGACCCTGGGCAGCTATATAGGCTCTGGGCCGGTTGTAGCCCTGAAACAGGAGTGAGGTGGAGTATTGTTTACTGGTAAGATGAAATCAATATTTCATCGATTCCCCCAAACCCCTGATACAGCTGACATAACTGGTTTTCTGACACATTGGTAGGTCATGAAATCCACTCCTTCAGCAGACATTTATTTATGCACGGATCAATATCTTTAATAAATCCCCAATTTTTATTTCTGTCAGCCCGGCTGATACCGCCATTGATATTTTAAATAAAGCTGTCACCACAACAATTAGCAGCGTGAATAATTCTTTCACAACACATTCTTATTTCACTCAAGTCAGCAGGTGAATTTCACAACCTTTCAAGCTCAAACAAAAAAAAATAAATAATAGAAAACCAAGCAGGACCTGCATAAAGAAGGGTGTCAAGTGGCTGTTAAACTCACATCCACATAGTTGGCGTTGATGTAATCCGAATGTTTGGCATCCTTCCCCGCCAAAGCTCGTAATTTCACCCTGCTGTGGTCGTCTAGGGAAAGCATTGACATATTTGTGTGAATTATTAAAAGGATAAAAACATTATTGGATTCCACAGCAGTAGACATCATAATCAGATTTTACAGCTGACTCACAGGCCACAATGTTGATGTATCTGTTTTTGTGCTTGTTGTCGGGATGATTGGAATGTTCTGCCGTGATTTTCAGGTCGGCTATAGAGCGTTGGACCTCCTGGAGAGAGGAAAAAATAGACAGGAACGGATTTTAATAGACGAGGAGTGAAGATCGAGCAGGATTACTGTGCGCATGGAAGTTATTTCTACTTAAACTGTAGCGGCGTTTTTATAATAATAGCCATTTTCTTTGTAATACTGCCGGTTTTTAAAGGGGAACTTTTCTTTCTTCCCCAGATCTCCTGTCTGTAAAAGGAGCTCCGAGCTCAGGATGAACTGTAAAGCTGAACCTCCAGCAGGGACTCAGTGTCTCAGTCAAGGACGCTCCAGCAGAACAGATGCTTACTGCCACGGGGACTTCGGCTCAAGCTTTTAGTACAACGGCCTTCTTCTTTTCTTCTTCACTACACCTCAATGGGTTCACCCACCCAAAAAATACCATGGTCAATTCCACCACAGCCTCATTGTGGCGCATTTGAAAATGACGCGCACACGGGCCTCACATCAAGTGACCCCAATTAGAGGGAATACTCAAGGGGTGAGGCTTTTGGCTCCTTTCTTAACCTAGTTACACAGAAAGTGTGTTCCCATCCAGTCAACCAGCAGACAGACCTTCTCTAATTAACCTCCGTCTCTGTGATCTTTCTTTCAACCATCTGCTCGAAATGAGCAACCAACCCTGCACACCGCTGCATGCATAAAATAATGTCCAGCCATTGTTCAGATGCAGGCACACTTGCAACCATGCGCACGAAGGCGAGACGCAGCCTGTATTTTTTTTTTACGCGTTCTGCAGAGGGGTCTCTCAAACTTTGGTACTTGGTGTGAAGCACACAAAGAAAAGGTTTGGCTTCAAGCAGACTGTAGTGAGGTTTATTTGTGGTGTGGTAGTAAAACAAATCTACTGCTACGTAATATGATGGCAAATGGATATTTTTTAGATGGTAAATAAATTGCATAAAATGCAGCAATCCCAAGGTAACTAATGCAGTGGAATATTATTGCTGTCCTCTTTCTGAAGGTCTATTTATTATTTTTATTTTATATAGGTAGATGGATAAATAGTGTACTAGTCAGGTAGCAATGGATGTCCTGATCTGTTGCTGTATTTAATATGTTTCGTGAGTTGAAATATTGTTATTTAGTTAAATTTTTCTATTGTAGTTATTTTTTTCAATTTTCTAATGTGTCTGAGGAAAATATTTACAGATCCTCATCCACGTCCTTGCATTATACCTTTGTGTTTACTACACTACGTTATTCAGCCACTTGAACGCAAACCATTTTGCGCGCACCAACTTTTGTAACCGCGATCGCACAAGGCCACCTGAACCCAACTCTAAAAGTACCATTACTTATACATAAACTTTTCAATGCGAGAGTGCGTTTCAAAGTGTACCTCAAACTCCTCTGCGAAACCTTGCAAGTTGTTCTTGTAGAGCTCCATAATGTGTTTAACAAAATGCTTAACGGGGATGGCCTCCATGTCATCTGCAGGGGGAAAAAAATAAAAAATACACAAACAGTTATCCTAAATGAACAAAGATCATCTCATGGCCACTTCGTTTTCTGAAAATGTGAACGTGCATATGAGTCTGTTACACCTATCGTCATGTGAATCAGTGTGCTGCATTGTTTGGTCTAATTCTCAATGAGGAAAAAAAAAGGGGGGTGAAAAAATGAAAAGGTTGGAAAACCTACACTTGGTATTCTGGGCTTTTATAGGAGAGAGCATCTGTCTCATCTGGGCCAAATCAGCCCCAAATCACACATGAGGGATCTGTGGTAAGGCTGGTCAGCATCACGCGGGGACAGCAGTGCAGGGGACCCAGCTGTCATCGCTGCTGATGCTGGCCAATGTCTTAACTAATATACCCTCGCAGCTGGGGCCTGCGGGGCTTTTACTTGCCTCAGTGGTTACCACGTAGAGGTGAATTCTCCTTTATCACTGTGGTCATTTATCAAAGTGTCTCCTTTCCTCTGTATTAGTATAGAGAGACTTAGCAGTCTAATCAGTTCATCAGAATGGTTCTGGGTGAAATGTAGCTCTAGGAGAGAGAAACTGTAATGGACTACGCCTGATTAGGCTCATTCTTTTTCTTGAAAGGACATAAAAGACCACGTAGGGATGTTCACATGTATGCTTGAATGTCCAATGGCACTATTTCAGACATTTAAGTAATGCAAATTGTGAGCCAATAAAGGTCACAGTTCTGTGATTTTAGCTGTCATCATTTCCCTGCACATTCCCAAGTTGAATAAGGGGAAATGAATGAAGGAAAGAGAGGAGAGGAAGGAAAGAAAGAAAGCAAATGAAAGAGAGAAACGCAGAAACAAAGGAAGAAGCAGAATGAATGCAGAGTCAATACCAGCATCTGCTGCGCTCTTTAACTACGATATCACGGCCTTGAAATGTCCCTGAGCTTTAAGCGACTGTGAAAGTAAAGTCTGATATCGACAAGCTGCCACTGCGCTGCTGCCTGGAACATTAAGAGCCAAGAAAAGCCAGTCACACGGCTTCTCCAGAGCTGCTCCCAGACTCATTTCGCATGCAAATGAACAGAAACTGTGCAAATGAAGACACCGAGCTAATACCGCACAGTTAATGATGACTTTTAGATGTGTGCTTTGTCAGTAGACACAGGTCGCTCAACGTAAATCCACTGGTACAGTCTTAAAAACACATTTATTTTTAAGCTTAAATAATATATAATTTAGTTAAAGATTTAATAGGGCAGATTTAAACTTTGTTTCAATTGGAACATCTGAAACAGCAGTTACTTCATATATACTTAATATTTTAGTCAGGTAAAATACACATTCATTGAAACACACTGTGTGTTTCATAATTTAAGTGCTATTTATTTTTTTTTGTGCAAAATATTTGTCCATGACTGCCATTTATTTAATCAGTCATCCAGTTTAATCTATCTATTTAGAAGGTTTATTTGTTACTTTGTGCTTTTTTGTAATTGTTTTTGTGCTGGAGACGACACAATATATTTTTACTACAAATGTACACAATTATCTTATCATACCATACTAGGCAAATGACACATCCAGAAAACTTTTAGATCAGATATTTATGAATTTCTGAACATGGTAAAGGAAACATAGCTCACCTGGTATGGGGATGACTGGGATATTCTCATTGGCCACCACCCGTGGAGAGCTGCTCTCCTCCACATAGAAGTGAGCTGTCTGGAAAAACCTCCTACAGGGACACAGATAAGAACTGTGAATGCGGCGCACTAAAACCACACGCAGTAAAGTGTATTAGGGAGTCGTTATCCCGTGGTTCTCAGATCTGGTCCGTCAACATCAGCATAGAAATGCTGAATAGAATCACAACAGAAAAGTGCTAATGAAAACCCCAGAGCTGTTTGGACACAGCTGATCGAACACGGATAGAGTGAGCGGCTCCTGGAAACACTGTCTGAGCTGACTACAGGGAACAGGTAAACAACTCACAGCGACGCGCAGCAGTGCAGTGCCAAGTTTAGCTCTTTACGCAAACGGAAGAAAACTAATCCAAGCACAAATTCCCTCCTCGGGGCCACTTTTAAGAAGTTGCACTACACTTTGAGGACAACAAAATCAACTTAAAAGGTGCACTTTCTGGAGAAAACACTCACTGCTGGCAGCAGCTACTGCTCAAAGGTTAATGTTCATAATTTGGAAGTCTAGCACTTTTCTATGGGCAATTCCTATGGCTTCAAAAGAGGGAGAACTGGAAGATGTCACAATCTTTGGAATATCTACACACATCTCTCTCTCTATATATATATACTTAAAATATTTCTGAAAAGGTTAGCTGTACACTTCTTAAGGTTAAAATCTACAATTCTACCATGTCTGAAAACGACAAGAGATGAATCTTTAAGGCCCCGAACATTTTGCATATCCACCCTCTCCTGTCACACATAATGTATACTAATGAAAGCAGACAAGACCCACATTTCATCCAAGTGCTAAGATATCTCAGGTTTAATCCTACCTGTACTTGATGCAGAGGAGGGAGCAGATGCTAGTCATTCTTAAAGGGAGATGGAACAAAAATAAAAAGGTGCCACTGTATTTAAAACATGTAGGGGCAGAGAGAGAGAAAGAGAGAGAGAAAGAGAGAGAGGGAGAGAGAGAGAGAGAGCGGGTGAATAAAACAAATGGGGGAGGAGAGCTCCCCCCTGGTTTGCGTCACTGCCTCCCAATCTAATGGCTCCCCTTGAGTGCAGATGTGTTCTGGCTACCTAACCAGCACTGTCACCGTCTCCTTAGTGCCTCTCTTCCCCACAGTCCCAGAATTATAGTTTGCTTTGAGGGAACTGAACCTGCAGCGAAATGGGCCTCGTGAATGGATTTCAGGTTAAGAATAAAAAAAAATACAAAAGAAAGGAGCGCGGCCTCCCATTCAGCGTCGGTGTCAGCCAGCATTGAGTCTCTAACATGGCTTGGGATTTGTTCTTTGTTCAACATCTGTGAGTTAACACCTCGAGCGTCAGAGGCTTCCAGATGCAACTCTGGCAATTAATTCCATTGTGGATGAATTCATGACTTTATATCAACTAAACATGTATGAGCTAAAAATAAGTGAAGGGTGTCAGAGTAGATGCAGTCCACTGGCCCAAGCTTTGTTATAAACATTTGTAAAACGAACCGATTGTGGTATTGAATTGTTAATGTCCATAACATCTGTAACCAGAGAAACTCTGGCTTTAGCGACTGCTCTGTAACCAACAGAGATTAGGCAGAGGATGAAGAGTAAAGGGAGTGTGAATGGGTTGATTTCATCTTTTATCATGGCCTTTTCCCTGGGGGAAGCACACATTGTCAGCTAACTGTCTGAGTTGTCACAACAACAGCTGTGATGGCCATTTCTAATCTCAAGGCGAGCCCCGCTTTTCCACTCAAATACCTCAACTCTCAGAAATTCAGCCACCAACCAAATCCGCCACAGTCATCTTGCTTCCAGCTGTCTGTTTCTCCACACCTCTATGGAGCTGATATCCAGGCTTTTATTTATATCACGCTCAGATATTCTCCACCGCACCGCCGTGCTGTAAACGTTTGCTGCAGTGATGTCACACACAAGTCTTATCAAAGGAATTGATAAAATGCATTTGAATGTTGTCTAAAAATACATCTCGGGCTGTAAACAGATAAAATCCAACACAAGGAGAAGCAGCAGAGGCAAATATGCACGGGAGTCGGCGGGGGAAATGGTCCATAGTGCTATTTGTAACTCATTAACCATCCGACATGTGCTTGTGGCCTGGCCTGTGTAATTACTGGGGCTCCAATGGCATGGCTGGAAATTAGCCCAGCAGATGAAGACACAGCTGGGACCTGTGCTGGCACTGCAGGGCCTCCAGCTCTCTTGCCCCTCACCCAGGTGGGTGATTGGTCTGATTTACAAAGTGCAGGCAAGTAAGCAGTCTCACCCCCAGACTGGTTGAGACTGATGCATGTGCACAAAACAGACACGCCCAAACCCCGCTGTGCAGACGGGAAAATCCAGACTTGCGCGTGGGTCCGTCACTACAGAGTGTGAGGAAATGTATGGATGAGGCCAGTGCGGGTGAAGGGCAGTTACCTCTAAAGGAGGTATCACTGATACTCTTATCAGGATGAGGCATTTCTCTATGTGGTAGCGCTGGGTCGATGACATTTCACTGTTCTAGCAAGCTTTTCCAGCAGTAAGATGATCCCGTTTGAACGCGTTTATGTAGGTATATTGGACAAACGCTCACCTCCAGTAAACCATCACAGTCAGCAGCATGATGAGGCACAGAAGAGTGAGAGCGGACACCACCACCAAGGGAACAATCCACACCATCCGGCCCATCCCCGGCTGGGGCACCGCGTTGGACAAGGTGGTCCTGTCTGGAAGACACATCAACTTACTGCATATAGAAATATGTTTTACTTGGCACACACTCGCTTTTATTTTTTTAAATCTCCATTTCACAGTATGGTTGATCTTTTTTTGTTTGCTAGTCAAATGAAAAAAAACAAAAAACAATTCCAGCTCTTCAGTTTCAGAGTTTAAAAGGACTCCTACACACAGGGACGCTATATATCCAAGGCTAGACTTCTCCGCACATTTATTCTGTTATGTTCACAAAATGGTTAGTGGCATAATGTTTGACTTTAGCATCCAAAAAAAAAAAAAAAAAGAGAGAAAGGCTTGGTAGACTCGAGACTTTAGAGAATAATATACTTAAAGGTCTATTCTTGTAAAACATACACATCAAATGTTTGCGACATCGGGGGCAGAATAAATACACACATTACGGGAGGCCGGTCCAGATTAGGTCTAACTGAGCAATAAAAAGGTTTAATCCAAACACGCTTGGGTAGACGTCCCCACCTGCCCAGATATGAATGCACGCTGAAAATTGTAATTTATCTTCTTGTGCAAGATCATGAATACTGACAGCCCGATTACAGCTTTCAATCAGTGTTTGAGATTCTAGCTATTTCTAACATTGTAGTGGCAAAAAAAAAAAAAAAATGTGGCAAAAAAAAAAAAAAAAAAACGTCATAAATGTTCTCCCTTGAAGCAAACTCTTTTGAAATGTGCTTAAAGGAATTCCTCGAGGCAGAACCCCTCTGGCAGACAGCGCACTCCTTCCTTCAGGCCTCTGTGTTGTACACAAAAGCCTGAAGCTTTGTCTTTGACTGAGATGCTAACCGGTGTAGTTACCGTCTTAAATCAACTTATTTGTTCTGTTAAACTGGGCTCTCTTGCCTAGATAACCTGACAACAAGAGAGGAGATTTACCGGGAGTTCAAAGGAGACGTTTGTGTTGCAAAACGGATTAAAAATGTGTCTCCTCTGCGCGGCAGAGAGTGGTCTGCTCACCAGTGCGGACTGAGAAAGGCCAGAGATTCATCCCATCACTGCTGATCTTTGGAGACAGTGTGGAGCTCTGTGGAATCTGCATCTCAGCGCTGGCATTACGGGGATCCTGAGTGGAGACTGCATTTACATCTGTGGGATTCTTCTCCACGTTGACTAGCTGGTCCTCGCTGGTGCTCGCAGGTACCGTGGTGCCTTTAATTGTAGGTTTCCCTTCTCCTTTCTCTTTGGCTGTGGAAGCGGGGGTGGGGATTGAAGGCTCTTTGGCCACGGTGCCGTTTGCTTGCTTTTCCCTATTATCAGGTGAAGTCTTGGTCTTTCTTTTCTTGTCATCCTCTTCCTCCTCCTGGTCTCCTTCTTTCTCGCCCTCCTCTTCCCCCTCACGTGCGGCCTTGCTCTCATCAGACGGTTTGTCTGTCTCCGAGCCCTGAGGTGCCGCCTGCTCGGTGCTGGACTTCGCAGGCGACGCGGACGGATGCGAGGGTTTCTGAGTGGCTTGAGGCGCCTGCGTGGGCCAAACCGAACTGGGCAAAGAAGAGATGACCCCTCCGCCAACACCCAAGCCTGCCAGCAACGTGCTCGTCACCACCGATGCCACTGTAGCCTGGCTGCCACTCGAAGAGGGGCCCATCCCTGTTGCCATGGAGACGATGGAGAAGTGGATGCCGGAGGACGTCCATGTGGAGGAACCAGAGCTGATGGGAGCCATGTCCGCCGAGGACGCTGGGGAAATTGTGGGCTGAGGGAAATGAGCAGAGGAAAAGTGGTTACCTAACACCATAACACAATCACACGAATGTCACTCAAACGCAAAAAGAATTTTGCACTGCCATCTTCTGGTCAACTAACCATCCCAGTCTTCACAATGCGAGAGCCTTCGAACATTCGTGTTGTATTATCTGCAAAATAAAGGGGAGGGAAAGCATTTATCAATCCGTTACACGCGTATGAGACTTTATAAAATGCACAATGACTCAGTGGTTAGAGAGCTTTGACCATGTACCTCTGAACAACAGCGTTTGGCTAAAATCACTGCGCAGGTCATGCTGACATACTGCCTGCACTCTGAACAAGTACAGCATGTCCGGGGAGACATTAGTGATGACTGCTTTCTGCAAGAGAAAAGACATACATAGATAAAACACATTTTAAATTACGATTGAATTGGTTGCGAGAGTTCATTTTAAAGTCTGGCAGTAGTTAATTCATAATGCCTAAAATGAAAATACACCATGCTAGGCTACAGTTCTGTCAATTGTCTATGACTCCCAAGTTCGGTGGCGTTTCAAAACCTCATTTCCTGTCTAATTTAATTGTGTTTTGCAGTTTGCAGATGACTTTACTTATATTAAAATTGTCCTCAGAATGGTTGGGTGATTGCCTCTGGTGTTGCAGAGCTAGTATTTCTCCAAAATAATTCAGATAAAGGTGTCCAGAGATAGAAAGTGAAAATTGAAATGGAAATGAAGTGGGCAAAATAAGGAGGGCTGACAGTGGAGAGAGAGAGAGTGTGAGAGAGAGGGAGAAGTGGACAGAATCCTGTGAATAAAAAAAAAAAAAAAGAGAGAGACTGAGCGACTGTATTAACGGAGTGTAACTACACAGGCAGAGCGCCGCATGCTCACGGTAATCATTCTTTCCGGCAGCAATTGGAAATAGAAGTATAATAACAATATACACATGCAGGTGATATTTCATGATAACAAATCATATTATTACATCAATCCATTCCCTGAAAAATAGATGATTTTAAAAAATGATAAAGACAGAAAGTGGCCTCACAAGTTTTTCCCACCGTATAGCAGCCAGGAGATCGGATACTCGGCCTGCTTGGGCCTCATGACAATACCGCAGAATATTGAAAATGAAGACCGGGCTGGAGAGATATGACAGCTGTGCCATAGGACCTCAGGGTGCAATATAGGTTATAGGGAGCTAAAAGGTCAGTAAATGTTGCTGGAGGACGCCTAAAGTAGCAAATAACCAGCAAAGGGAGTTTGCAAGTGACATGATTTAACACCAGGCAGAGTCATTGTGGCCACTTCCTTTACAAGCTGCAATGGAGATGTGGACTTCTGAGGGGTGTCGGAGTTAATTGAGCTGCAATAATTTAGAAGGCGAGGAAATAAATATTAATTGATCTTCAACCGAGGATAGTATTAGTTTAATTTGTGAGGCAGTTCTTGACTGCAGGAAGCCCGACTACATATTAATTTCAACTTACTTGTCGATCATTTCTAAGCTTCAGTAAGTAGATACTAAAATTAAAGAACCCCTCCAGGCGTGTTTTAGGACAGATAGTACAAAGATAAGCTGCACAGAATAATAATTTGCATCTGGAATATTTTTTCTTCTCTTTCACAAAATAGTTCAATTACCTGGTTAATTTTTTTTTCTTTTTTTTTTTTTTTTTAAATTACATCTCCTCCCCTTCTCTCCCTCTCCCAGAAGCTATGAATATGCAAATCATTCATTTTGAAAGTGCAACTGCTGAACACAATGCGTCTCCTCATTCTTCACTGAAAGGCAAAGGTCTCGAGCGTACGTGCACTGGAGGCATCCGGAGTGTGGAAGTTACATTTTCGGGCCACAATTTCGCCTCCAGACTCGCTGCAGCGCCACAGAAATCATCTTGTAAAATGTGAACAGATGAATGCGAAACAAGCTTTTTAATATCATGCTACGCAGTGAGGGTTAACCATCAAACGCACTCTTGAGTGAAAGGGGTTATTACCTTAAAGGATTAGCTAGTCCTTTCCCCCGGATCCCATCCCGCGTGTGCAGCTACCCATGCCAAATAGGAGTCACTAGTGCAGCAACAATGCAAGATCCCTCACCAGCTTCCAACCCATGACAATTGCATTTATTGGAATGCATGGCCGAGCTGGAGGTAGCTGTGCCACCAGGGAACTGATCCCAGGTCTCTGAAATGGTGGGCGAGCGCGTTGCCCCTACTCTGTTTATATCTGAAGAGGCAGCCATGCAGACTGTCAAGACAGCTGGGGGTCAGTGGGCTTTAAAGAGATGCACAGTTGGGTGTTGGCTTCCCACAAATGGAAAAAAAATGTGACCAGGGAGAAGAATATATAGTGTGGAAAAGAACAACCCTGTAGGTGCAACCTCCTGCGGGGCGAGGATATATCTCGACACATTCTGCTGAAAAGATACATTAAGGAGTAAAGTGATAACTCAATGTTTAAGGCAGCCAAGCTGAATTATATGATCAGAGGATCAGAGATCTGAAGAGCTACACTTGCTCGGCATTTGTTACTGAAAGAAGTTTGCGTTCAAAGAGCTGCCTCTGCCGCCTGAAACCAGAACCGGATTTTAAAAAATTGTTATTGGTTTTCAAACTGGAAATAAAAAAGGCGCATGCATTATTTTGTTTATACCGCTTTACCTACATCAGAGACTAATTCAAATTCAAATGAATGCCAAATAAATAGATGATGGAAAATGTTACATCTCCGAAAAGGCCACAGGTGCATTTGTAGGCACATTATACATACATCAGTTCGACTCGCCGGTGTCTGTGACAGACCAGCGCTTCTATTCTTAGACAGGTGACTGACAGGGGAGCGGCTGGGCCCTCATATCAACCAACAACCACATGCACAGTTCATCACAACCTGTCACCTCCTATGCACACTGTCACTGATCCAGCCAACCTCTGATCCTGACAGATACATCTGAGGCTCTGCAAACCAATCAGAGGTGCTTAAACTACCTTCAGTGCAAATAAATAAATACATTTAGGGGAAGAAAACACACTGGAGCAGCTCTGCTCTGGTTCGGTGCGGGCTGCTGTGGCATTCCTCACCATGCTCTGGTCCCCGGTCTTCGTGAAGGTATTTTCATCGGCGACGTCGCGCTTCACCCAGCTGTAGGAGACCATGTAACTGGTGATGGGCGGGTGATACACCGTCAGAGGGCGTTCCCAGCTCACCATCAACGCCGTCTGGTTGAGCGGCTGGATCTTCATGCTTACCGGGGCGCTGCTGCACACTGAAACACCGGAGAGAGGGGAAAAAAAAAAGAAAGAGAAAGAGCATGGGAATGGGGCAGCTGGAAACGACAGATGACTGACAAGGTAAAAAACAGTTGTGTCACTTTTTCATGAAGTGAATACAGCTGGGCGAGGATGGAGGACCGCTCGATCACATGTATTTGTGTCTGGTGATGTGTGTGGGCAGAATGCAGGATGCCTTATAACAGCCCTGTTATTACCGACTTGACGCAAAGCCATTTCCATCCGAGAAACTTCTAAAGGTGCAAGAAAATGCAGTAGCTCCATAAGAAAAATGCTTCTTGTGGCTCGACTGGGGTCAGACACAAACACCGGTGTCGTTGTGGATCACATATTTGGAGACACGAGAGATTCAAGGCAGAACATCAGTCAACTAGGTGTGGTGCTGCACATGTGGCACAGACAATACGGCAACTTCCTGTCTTTAACTAGTCTGCATGTGTGTGCAGCATTAAGCGGTACGCATGAGGGCGTTAAATAAAATCTGCCAGTCAGCCTCAAGGTGGCAGTGCAGGCTGCAGCATGGGTATTCACACAGTCACCCATCAGTATGACTAAGGGACAATCTGGACATGCTTCCCGGCACATCAGGGCAACAGCAATCAGGAACTAGTGTCAAATGATTATGTGCTCTCAGAATTTCTGCCAAATTGAAATTGTCACCACAGTTCTCTCCATTTGCACAGTGGAAGCTCTGACGCAAATTATGCACCATGATATGTGAAAAGCAGAGGGGGAGAGGGGGAGGAAGGGTGATAGGGTGGATGGGAATCAGTCAAAGGAACACAGGGGAATCGGAAGAAAATCTCTGGGTGTTGATTAGGTGTGACAGGTGTGAAATGCATTATAACCCGTCTGGCGTTCATTGTCAACTTTGGCAGCTCAACAACAATCATTTAAAAGCAGCTAAAGACGTCAGCGCGGTTTTAGTGTCTACACCATTACATTCCTGACAATCATCCTCCTTTTTACAATGAGACGTGTCGTATTAGCAACCCTCCGGTCTAACCTTTCAACCATCCCGTCAACACCCGCCTCACATATTTTAATATAACATTATTGTGATTCCGGGATCCAAACGCTGGCAGCACTGTGAATTTGCTGCTCCTCCCAAAGTGTTGCAGCTTCGTCAGTTCAGTCCAGTTCAGCTAAAAACTGACACGCAACAACAGTCAAATGGTGAGTACGGTTCATCGAATCCGCACGATTCTTCAGAAAATTCAGAAAATGTTAACAGAAAAACAAATCATGCCATTTCATCTGCGAGGCTTTACGTCGCAACTTTCCAAAAATAAGCCTGCAATACCACTCAGAGCAGAACATGAATCTCTCTGCTGGCAGCTTCCACCATGAAGGGGATGAATTGACTGTTGTACAGGCTGTACGGTGCGTTTCCGAGCTGCTGTGCACTGGTAATTGGAATGATGAGGCAAACAAGAATTTCACCGAAAACACATGGAAAGAAACATATTGGAAATGAATCCAAAATTTGGAGGTAAGTCAAATGAAACATCAAAGGGATAAATATCAACACACTAACTACTACTTATGGTAATGTGTGACTCTTTTGCTGCAGCTACCACCGCATTCTTAACACTGACAGTGTGATTAAAAAGATAACTCGACCGAGAGAAAAATGAGAGTAATTTTTCAAGGAAAATGCCAAAAAAAAATCTTTGGTTCCAACTGCTGCAATTCGAGGACGCGCTGCTTTTCTTGGTTTCTTTGTGCATTCAATGGTTTTCAGTTCTGAACCGTAAGTGACACGAGATGAAGAGTTCAAGGAACCATCTCGGGCTCTGAGCAGTTGTGATGGTCATTTTCTGTAATTTTCTAACCTTTAATAGACAACCAGGAATAATCAAACAATGTCGCCAATTGATTTTTTTTATTTTTTTAATGCATGCACACGTATAGCATTATAATGATAAAGTAGACACTGCCCTGCACTGGTTACTGGTCAGACAACGAGCCTGCAACGCACAGACGCAACTAATCCGCAACCAGTTCTTTGCATCTTATAAGGTTAGCTCTGAATCACTAATGACCAAAAACTTCTAGGGCTATAAAAGAAGCTGTGATGGAGCATTAAGTCAAGGTGCGGCCCTGGCTTTCATGGAATTGACAAGCAAAGCCATCATTGACTGTGCGTGGCTGTATACCCCGGCTCATCCACGCCCGTCCCTCTTCATACAACCTTGACAGCGGGATGGTAGTACTGACCGTGTTTATTCCCAGCGCCTCCAATCATCTATATATTCTTGAATTTTAACACAGAGAGATAGGAATGCATGATGGACATAAACAGAAAAAGAGCAAGAGGGAGGGGGAGGGGAGGCAGAAAAAAAAAAAAACGGAGAGGCGCTGGTCTGCATTCATCCAGCCTACTACCATAATGCCACAAAAGCAATTTCACAACTTAATTTGTATGGGTCTATTTTAGCTGTGCCACATATTAATGATGATTGCTGATCGGCCCTGGTAGAGTGCTCCAACTTCTTCACAAGCATTCCCAATCAATTCTCCCTGCCAGACACCAACAACACCACTTTAAGGAGCAGCAGCCTTTCTCATTAGTCTCCTCAGTTTCTGTACTGCTCTGCTAAAGCAAGCGCGGCAAGACGCGCACATAAAAGACAAAGACAAACAAAAATACTGCCATCAAGCGCCGCGTGAGGTCCGCGCATGGTATTAATACGTTCCTTGAAGAGCGAGTTGTAAAGTGAGACAATGGCACGTGCCGAGCTTCACACAAAATGATCCTGAAATTTAAAATTAGTGCACCGTATTCTGTGGATTTTAATTTTAATTATTAGCTTTCTGAAGATGAGAGAAAATATTTACCTGATGCATTCACTGACCAGCTGCGTTGAGCTGGGTCCTGTGAATGGTTCCTGATCTCACAGCCTTCCTGAATGCACTCCCAAAAACTCCCTAGGCACTAATGTTAGCTTAATGAGCTAGTTAGGCATGGCTAATAAAACCTGTCTCAGTAATTTTAGATAATCAACAGAAATCAACAGACGGCTGATAGAAATAGATTTCAGACGTATATCGGCATCTGAAATCAATCACACATCATCAGTGAGAAATTAGTAAGAATGTCTAAAAGTAAATCTGCTACAATGCAAACTGCATACAAGCTGTGCAAGAAGAGAAACACTGGCAGTTATAGCAACAACAATTAGGTGGTCGAGGTGGCGAAACTGCAAAACATATGCAGAGTTTGGTTCATTTTTGATTGGGATGTAACATTTTCTGATCTCTGACGTAACCTCGGCTAATTCACACTTAAATACAATATTAACCACCATGTCCTCAGTTTAGTGCGAACTCTTCCCTCTTAGTAGCAGAAGTAATTTGATCAGCAACTCACTACAACTAATGAGTAGTAGTAAGTAATTACTGTAATTACAAGGAATCCCTGGGTTAAGCCAATTTTGTTATAGTAGTTCAGTTCAGAAAAAAAAACGACAACAAAAAGAAAAAACAAGAAGAACAACAAAAAAATCTGATGCGGAGAAAACAAAGCTTACCTCTTGAAGCCTCGGTGACATGAGGGCTTCCCAGCAGCTCAGTCAAATCTTTCTGCCATGCGTCTTTTACAGCCGACTTAAAAACCACCCTATCGTCCAGGTCCTGCAGGGGCCTGAAGTTGTTCCTCAGGTACTCAACAGATTTGACATGGTCCTGTTGCTCCGTTGTAAAAATGGAGTAAAAAGCCTCCAGCTGGATGGAAAGAAACAGAGACGCACTACTGAGGCAAATTTAAGTGCTATTGTTACCGTGTGTGTGTGTTTGAGTTTGTGTGTTAAATACAATATATCATACAGGAGTGCATTTATAGTCACTTGCCAGCAGCTGACAGTTCACAACTGGAGAACAGTATTTGCAAGAAACATTCACTCCACATGTACCAGCAGGCACTGGCTTCAGTCGTCATCCTGGGTACCTGCTGGGCTGTAACTTCTCAATGGGGCAAATTTGTGGCCATTGATTGCCATGAATGATCTCCTGCCGAGTGCTGTAATGACTACACATTACAGATACTGTGGAATCAATGTGTCCTATGCGTGCTTGGAGAAATGAATTACAGGTTCATAAAAGACTATGTGTGAGCGTCACAAACATTGTAGAAGCGGTCAATATTCTTGCAGCAGAAGTCATTTCAGAACAAAAGATTTGTCCTCTTGCAAGTTGATAGAAATTCCACTGAGCCCTGCAAATTTCTACAGCCCAGAATGCTCTGGAGGATATGCAGCTGGGTAACCTGAGAATTGTATGTATAAAAGATGCAGGAGAGGACTGAGTATGGGATCAGCAAAAAAAGAATGGGGCATGATTTGGCATACATTATCTCTCAAAATCACAAACAGTAAAAAAAACAAAAAAACAGCTGGGTGGGAGATGCGTTGCGGCGCGTAGGTGTGTGCGGTAAATTTCTACAGTCCCCATTAAACTTATGCTAAACTGCTACTGCGATAATTCAAATTAATGAGCATTTCAATTGGGGACCGTGAACTACTTCAAGCAACGTTCTAATAAAGAGCCTACAGTCACTGCCTCGGACCAACAGCATGATATATGTATATGTGTAAGTGCTATCTCACATTTACTATCATTCAAATGCCAGTAATTGCCTCCCCCTGCCTGCTTAATCATGCACTATATAGGACGTTATGGTTTCATATGCAGAGGAGCTGGAGAGGAACGAGGGTAAAGAGAAGAAAGGGGAGAGGCACATGAGGGGAAAAATTGCTTGCCCGTCAACACCGTGGGACAGCAAGTGATCCACTGACTGTGTGCAAATAGGATCTGACCGTGCATGGAGAATATAGCTGCTTTGGTGTGTGTATGTGTGTGTGTGTGTGTGTGGATTTAACGCACCTGTGAGTAGGACAGATACACAGGCCTGGAGAAGATGATCCACTCCACTACCTTGCTGCAGGGCGGAGTGGTCAGAGAACCAGTGTATCTGTAATAGCTGTCCACTGATGATGGCAGCAGATCCCTCAAGACGAATGACCTGAGGTTGGTCTCCTTTTCTGTGTAAATCACGGCATCACAACTCGTCAGGACACCGAACTGTAAAGCACGGCGTTCGGCAAAGCACGGCAACATCGCATCTTTCACTCTTTAATGCTTTTCTAAAAACCCTGCATATCCCGAGTTACATTTACACCAACATTTACAAGGCTGTTTTATTTCACTCCCTCTCTGGCGTTTTTACGGCTTTCCTGAAACATCCACTCGTGGAATGGCAGTAGTTAAAAGCCTCACCACTTGTTATCACTCTGGCCAGATCTCTGTGCTCAGAGCTGAGAGAAGAGCAAAGGGTGGGGAGTCTGATAAAATGGCCAGCTCTGACAGCTGATCTGTGGCTGGGTGGTAGTGTGCTCAGCTCCATGTAACAACTGTGGCATGAGCCACGGGGATTAAGACATATCCCAATGATTACTGGATCTGTTCTATCTGCTGATCAGAACCAGGCATGGCTGTGTATAAAACAAACAAACAAAAAAAAAACCCAACAACATGCAGGAATCATCCAGAAGAAGATGCCTTTGTCTCTTGTAAATATGCTGTGTGGGTTATGCAAGCGGGTTTGTTTTTTTTCCTTGAGTAATGATAAGGAAAAAAAAAATCTAAATAAAACTGAATTTACGTCAAATCCAATCTCTCACAGCTCATGACCTTATCTAAAAAAAAACAGAGGTTCAGGGTGTGGTTTGAATTCAGACTACAGACGCACGGGAAGCCTCTCCCCCATGCCTCATCTGTACTCCGAGTCAAATTCAGTATGCACAGCCTTTCTTCTCCCTGTCTTCAGACGGCGTACGTGCCCTATCGCTCATGGGCCGCCGAGATGCTGATGGATGGATGACTGTGGGATAACGAGCTAGTGGAAAACCAACCATCCTAACAGGGGAGGAGGCGAAGAGCATTTAGCAGCTAGCAGGAAGAGAGTCCAAAAACCACCACACCCACACTAAGCTCTCTTTCAGCATGGAAATGAGATACGCTGCTGCTAGCACGAACATCTGTGCAGCCCTACAGCACAGGCTTCAGCCATTTTTCGGGCGACGGACAGAGAACCACCCAATAATATAGTATATGTCTGGTAATCTGTCTTTATCAAGGTTATACTACAAAAGGAACGTGCAGCTGAGCAGCCTAATCAGACCTAATCAGAAAATAACACATCGTCTTCGTCGCAATTACTTCAGGTCTATTTTCTCACTCCGAAACCACATCACATCACCGACTACAGTCATGGTGCAAAGCCCCCTCTCTCCCAACGTGTAACCTAACCACCAAACAATGAACAGCATTAAACGTCGATCTCGGCAACGTCCGGGGAGATAAATTATAATTTGAAGCCAGCCAGTGAAGCCAACACTAGTTTTATGAAACCAGCCAGAGTAGAGAGCAATTACTCCATGCTCCTATATGTCCTCATACATCTGCATGTCCTTGTCAGGGTACGATTATGTTCGCAAAAAGAACGTCGGCGGGCAGGTTGTAAAACAAGCCATACGTGTCGGTGTAAACAGAGTTGTTTTCTCCCCATCTGCAGTAAAGGATTACACAGTCATGTGCTTATAGACTTCACAAGCCGTGCATCCAGCGCTGCTGCCAGCCCAGCAGCGGTAACTTAAGACAATATGCCATAAAGAATCGTGCCATGGCACACAATACAAGGCATTAAATTAGTTTAACTGTGAATATGAGCCCGGGCAGGAACCACACTCCACGAGAGCCCATACTGTACGTGTACGTCTGAGTAAAACAGAGTGTTGTTTAATTGAGGCGCAGATGTAATTAATAGTTCTGTCTCTGTGAGTGAGGCTCCTAGGAGGTCTCCTACTGCGGAGCTGCACTGGCAAGGGAGAGGCGGTATCTTGCAAATTTTGCCTCCTTTTGAAGTTAAACTCCGCTCATATTTTGTGTTTAGACTAATTTAGGATTCTGAAAAAAGACACCCAATGTTTAAGCAGCTGAATGCGAGAGCACCAATATTTGTTTTCTGGATGCAGGGAGAAGCGCCACATGTGCCCTGTCAAGATGATTTTACCTCTGGGATTAACCAAAACATCAACCACGACAATGTCAGAGGGATTTGGTAAAGGTCAATTGCTCTTTGAAGAACCCACATAAACTTAATTCTTACTGTAATTATTTATAGTGGGGAGGCTTTATAATAAACAAGATTGAAACAAAGAATGACGATAAGTAAACCAACGTGCACACATGAATCAGAGTTCATCGTAAAGGGTTACTTTCCAATTACTTACCATGATGCACTACTCCTTTCAATCCCTGGATGATGGGGTCCACAGCTGGGTTGTCTTTTTGCCCCAGCTATGGGAAATGTCCAGAGACAAAGGATTACAAAGGGGATTATGAGGATAGTACAATAATCTAAATAAAATACCAAAAGACAATCAACGTGAACAGAATACACGGGGTGGATTCAATAAGAGCAGCGTCTTTTTATAATACATTATAATCCAGCAGCGTGACGTTTACAATGTTATTTTTTTGGTTGATTCAGAGTTCACAAACCAAAGTCAAGGGCAGTTTCTCCGGCAAATACATTGAATGGCAGAATTCAATAGTTCTTTTTTTTTAAAAAAAGAGAGAGACTGTTAAACTTTAACTAGCAGAAACACATTACACAACATCATTTTGGGGTTTGAGGGTTACAATACCCAGGTGAAACTAAACACTCCCGGAGCATAAACTCCCAGATTTAAAGACTGTGCATCCTCCTTCAGAGGATTTGTTCAGTTAGCTACACTACAGAACGGTTTCATACATTGACCAAACCTGCGAATCCGTGCATGAGTGCAGAGTATGTAAAATAATTAACCACGGTAATTACAAATGATATGGTCTGAAATGTCAATAATATCTCATTAACTGATCATATCAGTGTGTGTGCTTCTGCTGCCAAGATGAATCATCTGAAGCATGACTTCAGTCTCAACTACAAGACACAAAGATTCAAGCTTGAAAACCCTGTGCAGCGTCGTCCGCCGTTAAGTATTTACTTTTTGTATAAGGCATCTGAAATTGAGGTTTGTTCGGCGGCAGACTGTAGTCAGTCCTCTTGCTGTGAGGACTGATGGTTTTGCAAACAGCAGCGGCGATGCATGAGCACAACGGTAATACTGAAGCTACAGTACCTCACGGCGGGACGTCTGGCCAGACCGTACGTATTTAGACAGTTGCACACTCTCTGTATTTCAAGCGCTGTGCTTCAGAACCTTCGGCTTGAAATGAATATTACATTCTAGTGCAAGGTCAGCCTGAACGTTGATCACTACTGAAAGAACTGTTCGTGAGTCCTTTTAATGTGCAGTGTTCAAATTGCATGGGCTTAAAAGTAATATTGCAAAGTTTCTCTTGACTTTTCTGTTACCGTGAAGGATCACAAAATGGTACAGGCAGAGGCTTGATGTGAACCAAAGACATCTACATTTTCTTCTCCTCCACTATAATATTCAGGGAGCACTGTCATACGAGTATCTCTTCCAGGAATGTGAAAGTTACAGGTAAAGTGAAAAGAGAAAAAAACAAGTGCGAGACAGCAGGATAAAGAGAGAGCATTTTCTAACACAACAAAGGCTACAGAAAGAAGCATTAAATAAAATAGCTCAATGTCTGTCTAGGGAAGCACGCGTTGGTTTAAGACCACGTGCTTTCTAAACTCCATTCACACTAGACCTGCATTGTTCACAAGATAAATTCACAATGGGTGGCGAATGCGCTGTGCTGTTTGTGTGCAGCTTTTGACCTTGACTGGCTCCGGGAACGACAAGGTAGCTATAGCCTGCTATAAGTCTAGATAGATCCTCTCAGACGTGAAAATATTCACGAAGCTTCCACAGCTTTTTCTCAGTCAAAGCCCTGATGAGTGTCTTATTCTTTCTGCGGGTAAATTAAATTAGTGGTGTGTCCAAAAATAAACAAAACCAAAGACCAGACTTGAGGTTTCACCACTCATTCCCACCTGACCAAAGGGGAATGTTTCTGGTCGTTTACGGGTAGTTAAAGAACCATTAACTGACCAAGTAAGACACAAGTAAGATACCAGTCATGTACATCTGAATGCTCCTCTAAAGTAGGTGGACAATGGGTTGTTAGCAGGTTGTTTCAGGTAAGCCATTTGACTAAACACCAGTCAGTTACAACTGAAGAAGACGCTCAGATGAGATGTTAAGAAGCCTCAGACAAATCCAGTTTCCTTTGTTTTAGATGTACAGCACAATGACATGGATGGATGTAAATTACACAGACCTTCCTTACCTGTAAGATGATAGTTAATTGTCTGAACTCACTAAAGAGTGGTAATATTGTTTAGCCCCACATTTTACACAATATTCCCAATGTCCCACTTAAGAAACAAGACCGGACAAAACACTGTTGGGACGCGGGCACCAATCTTCCCTCGCTCGACATTAATTCAGGTCAGTCAGAGGAGAATAATTGTGTGGAAGTGAATGCTGAATGTGGATAATATGCACACCTTAGAGGCCGTTAATAGGCCTTTGGGGAGCACAGGAGGAACTCTCCTCATTGATTAGAAATGGTAAATCTGAGCCAATGTGTGTGTGCCCGCTTAAAAAAAAAAAAAAAAACTCCCCATACTGTAAACTGCTATTCAGCGGATTGTGTATGGTACTGCTAATTGCAGTAAGCAATAGGGCTGTCAGGACCCAGCGGAGGCATTTAGGTCCTCGTACACACACGGTTCATCATTGTCTAAGAGCAGACCTACATTATAAACACCTGTGTCCCCATTCCAGCCTGGCTCTGCCTAAGAACTGACCCTTTCCTATACGGTATTAATCTGAACGCTAGTGTCCGCTGATCACCTGCCATCAGTCACATAGGTATTGCTTCTATAACTTGGCGCAAGGCGGGGAGGGACCCTGAAGCTGTCAGTGCTGGTGCTTGCGCTTCATAAACCTCAGAGGTGTTTTTACACTTAATAGAAATTAGGACCATTCTTGCGCATTAAGGGCTAATGTGTCCAGATCTTCAGGGGACAATTTGTAGTGTCTCAGTAAGCCATCAGCCATGTGTCACAGAACGAGAAAAACAATCCAGGTGAAGAGAAAAAATTCTATCACAACACCGGTGTCAAAGATCGTTTCTAATAAATATTTATCAGTCACTGACCCCGGAAATTTACATATTCACCTTTATCAATTTTGCCTAATACATTCTCAGTCCCCCCTAAAGTCCCCTGAATAGCTACATCATTTTACAATACCATTTTCTATCCTATTTGAGTCAGTGAGATAGTTTTTATCATTGTCTATTTATTGACAAATCTCCTTGGCTTTGTAAACTATTTTTAACAGCTGACAGTGAGCACTATTTATACACATGCAATTGTAAAAAACGGAAGCATGGTAACACATTCACAGTGGTATAAGCAGGTATAAGGTTTACAGTGATGCTTTAGTTTGTTACCAACTGCGCTAATTAGCAGAAAGCACAGTGAGGACTACTTATGTACTGTATATACCGGGTAGAGTCATTTTACATAGCAGAGAAAAACATGTTGTCTATCAGAAATGACAGTTATTACGAAAAAAGGCAGCAGTATCTTAGGTTTTTAGCATGCTAACATTTGCTTAGTGTCGAATCAAAATAAATACCAATAAGGTTGGTTTAATGTCAGTAAGTGCCGCTGATATTTAGTCATAAACCGAAGAACTAAAACAAATGTAAGCATTACACCATTTAAGTTTTTGCAGTTGAGAGGAATTCATGCAATAGTTATTTGGTGGAGGATCACTAAGGAGAGCAGGGTTAACATAGCCTTCTGGGATACTTTACCTCAAAAAAGACGGTCATGGCAGCAATGATGCGTCTTTCCTTGATGGCAGCGCCGAGGCTGTCAAAGTCATCAGAATTATAAAGGTAGATCTGCATCTGTGATGGGAAACAGAGCATAAACAGCTTGAGGTGTGGACAAGGAGAATGAAAAGTCCTGTCATCAATCACCTGGACATACTGCTGAGGAGCTGATGAAAAGCTGTTTTGAGGGGCATTAAAGAGGGAGTATTTATCACTCCAATAAATCTCCCATAATCTGTGTCATTCCTTTTTGTGTGCTGCCACTCCCGGAGCATGCTAGAGAAATACAGCATCCCATTCCTCAGGGCAAACGTCCTCACAGACACAGTCAAGAGCAGAGAAGAAGAACTGAAGGAACATGGTCTCTTTTTTTTTTTTTTTGCACGCGGTGCAAAGATCTAACAGAATGGCACGCTTCTAATCATTCTCCCAATTACCTTAAACACTTCTTCTGAATTTACAACAAAGCTTCGGTTGCCTGTTTATGATATAAAAGGCATCATACACATCATGTACCCTTCGTGGCCTTAGGTTTCAATAATAAAAAAAAGATTCTAATTTATTTCAAAAGCAAACATATCACTGCAGAGACGAAAATCTGCGAATGATTCGAGAAGTGGCAATTGAGGCTGTCCATCATCTCACTGTCAAGGCTCTTTAAATTGAAAAACCCTTTCATGTCACTGAAATGAGTTAATTGGCAGTAAGAAAAAAAGGGGTCCTCGATGTTGGTTTAATTAAAGGGTATGTTTTTTTTTTTTTCCTTTTTCAAAGGAAAATTACGAGAAACCACCAGCCACAATTGGCTTTGCTGACAACAGATGCAAGAAGTCAAAGCAAATGCATGTATAAATGAGGATAAATTCATTAATGTGAGACCTAAAGTAAAGTACAAAATGACTCAATCTAGATAATTTAAGTTAATCAGTTTCATTCAGAGTTCCCTTAACTGCAGCCTTTAATGGAACTAATTTGTTGTCTGAGAACTCAGCAAGAAAGAGCACCGGCCATTCATCACCCTTCAGATGTTATTAACTACATTACCCAATTAAGCTGCCCCCCTTAGGTTTCATTTACTCACCGAGATTGGCTCACGTGACCTGCTCTTGTTAACCGCACGCTCTGGAAAATGTGATTTTCAATTATTGAACGCTTCAACCGTCGCCAATAAAAATAAATCAATGTGAATCATTTGATTACACATTTACTTTACTGTATGTTTGTACATACCCCTCCCCGCCCGTACTAGAGTTAATGTCACCCACACTGCACAGACACTACAGAGAGCTTTAGATTTAAAAGAGGACGGACGAGTGGTCCCATACTGAAACCCTACGTAAAGCAGAGATGTGTCCTGTCTGTACCTCCAGCTTTTCTTAACTCTAAATTCAGTTTATACCAGTCACCTTTTTTTTTTTTTCCTCCACAAGCGCTGGAAGCTGCTCTGCATCCCCAAGTTCCATTTAAGTGCAAACAGGTGAAAAACAAAGTCATGTTTGCCGTGATTTCCCAAGACAGCAAGAATATGGAGGCAAGACAAGGAAACTACAATAAGTCCGTTTGCGTGAGGAGAGATCTTAGATTTTTATCATAGAAACTCAAATGCATTTCCCCCTTTATTTCACAACAACCGCGCTGCCGCAGCATTTTGTTGTTAACAGGTAAATCTCTCCCTATTCTCGCACTCCAATCACACATAATCATCTGCCTTATCATTTCATTTGAGCACCTACGACGTGCTACAGCTCTCATTTTCAAGAAGATTGAAGTGTCACACAATTTGTACAGGAGGTGTTGCTGAACACATATATGAAACTTTCACATTAAAGATTACCGTCATGGATGTGAGCTGGGTGTCAGAAAGCACACATTGTGCATGCACATTTAAAGTGACGACAACCACCATTTGCTGGAGTTAAAAAAAAAACATCAAAAAAAAAACCAAACATAAAAATTCACCGTGATGTTTTTTAATGCAACAGTATTACTATTAGGTCAAAGCCAGGTGCCATCTCTCGTCGTATAGCTTCTTATAAAAACATACCCGCCGCATGCTGATCATGCATTACTGTCGCTGTAATGGCTGTTGCAAGCCAGACGCTGTAAATACACACTGTTTTATTGCAACATCTCACACTTTAGTGGCCCTGAGAGCTCAGCACACAAACGTAACGGTCCAAATGCAAGCAGATGAAAAACAGACTTTTCTGAATGCCCGATTCAGATATCGTGGCACATATTTCCTCTGAACCTTGTCTTTCTTGCCATTATTTCCCATTGACAGCTTGTCCAGATAACTAACTCCATGGCAACAACACGTATGTCCAGGGGTGTTTATCAGTCCTTTCTTCCGTCATTTGGTTGCATTTTGTTGTCCGCACTCGGAGCTTAAACTGAATTTGTTAATGCTTTCCCCGCTTGTTTTTCTCTGTTAATTTGTTCTGCTGCTCTTGCAGCACATTTTGCCACATTACATATGTCTTTCTAACTTGTTGACCGTTATTGCAGGCCCTGCAGAGTTTATGTGTGTGCGTGTGTGTGTTTTGTCTATGATTTATCTTAAGGTGTGGTGCAGTGAGCTCTTGAGCTCGCCATGAGTCAAGACTAATGGGCATCAGTCTGGACTCATGCGAGACTCTTAATGTATCATCTTACTCAAGTTTCAGTTAAAGCACAAATGCTTTCAGCTCTACTGGCGCTTTCTTACTGCACACTCATCCTAACGCTTATTCATACATCCTTAGCACTGTGTGGAAACGCAGACCCTTCCAAGGTGTGATTTGTAACCCATGTATAATTAATCTAACCTCGGTGACACCCTAATATATTATTAGAAAAGATCTCCCTATGGTACCCTGAGGGAGAGAAAAATCCACTGTTTCATTTTTCATTGTGCTGTTTGAGCGAACAGGTGGTCCATCTATCGATTTGCCCACTTCACTCCCATGAAAAAGCTCATGGTTAGATTAATGTCAAGCTCAGGAGCCACAGGCCGAGCAGCCTGTTAGGTTTCTTTTTCTTTTCTTTCTTTTTTTTACATAACTATGCTGCAAAGCTAGACCTGCTCTATATTACAGCTCATTGAATTTAAATGTGTCTTCGCACCCCTGCACTCACGTGCAAATGGTATTTCTGTGCACTCCTGGACAGGTGGGATAAAAACACTTTTACCCACTGTAAGAGTAAATGCTATATGCAGAATGTTACACAGGACTCAGGGCTGAATTTGGCTCTTTTGGAGTGGAGAGATAATTAGACAGCAGATTGGAAAACAGCCTCTGCTTAGCAGAGACAAATAAGCCCTGGAGCTCAACCTCCAAGGTCATGCTGCTCGACTCTTGAAGAACAAAACGTATACGCAACAAAACCAAAGGCAACCTCTGCTGTGAAAGACCACCGGGTACATCAAGCGCAAATATTTATACATAACCTAACAAGTAGAGTTTTACCGCACACATCGTGTCAGATTGAATAAAATCTCAAATGCATCAAAATGTGCCAAGTCATAAATATGATAAATGAAAATGGCACATCTTACCGGATGGAGCAGTCAAATGGCTAAAGGCTAGATCCGACAAAACCACATTCCCCGTCAGCCATTCATCATTTGATTTCACTCTTTTACCTTCTGGTTCAGCGTGTGAAATAATACATCATGTTTGATATATGTATGCTAACTTATTGATAAAACGGAATCCTTTCTGAAAGTGGAGAGACCTTCCAACTGTGCCGTTCCTATGCTGCGCCGCGTGAATATACATGTATTGCTTAATGTCTTTGCAGATATGTGGACGGAATATTCCTTTGTACTTGCTGTAGGAAATGTCAATTTAAATGGCTTTTACAAGAGAACGTGAGTGTTGATATGCCACGCCGTGAGTGGCTTTGGTCGGCCTTATTTTTTTCCACACTCCTGATCACACAAGTCGACCCCATCTGGGCTGCGTGGTCTTGACGCGCCGGTTCACAGAAGAAATGGAACAAGAAGAGGGTCACCCATCATTTAAATTGAATGACGAATAAAACAAGTGCACCTTGTACCCAGGGAGAATTTTGTTCGTGATTGCCCCTATACAACCAGTAGCATTCAAAAAGCACAATTTTGCATTGGCTGAATCAGCACATGGTTACCCTGGATTCTCTAAGTCTTTAGTTTGCTCCCTTCTTCATATTGTTTCTGCATATTTAGTTGTTTTTTTTTTATCATTATTCATCCATTTCTATCTATTTCATACTCATACCCTGTCCACATATACAGTGGTTTGCCCACCGCTTATTCGTTTGACAGTGGTTGCCTAGGCAACTCTTGCATGTTCCACACACCGAATGTTTCCAACCGACTCACGCAGAACATAAAAACTGCTAGCTCTTCTTGCATTGTTGCTTTCTATTTAAAAATAAACTATCGTTAGCACCGCCACTTTATCTGGGTTCACCTGACGCTCCAATTATCCAATGAGCCAACAGTTGTGGAACAATAAGCTACACGGGACATGTTGCTGTAGGAGCCAAAGTTGTCGTGGATTATATTTTTACTTACACTAAACACTCTGTGTTTGTGTCTTATGTTTATGTCAGTCATTCCCATTGGTTATTACCTCAGCCTATCATTGCTACAAATCCAAATTTCGCTAATCATCACTGCTCGTCACTTCCTGTCCATACAAGTTCACTAGTTCCTGTGCTCTCTTATTTCAGGTGCCAAGTATAGCCAAGTACTTTTTTTCCATCACATCAAAATTTCATTTTGTTTTCCTATATCCCTCTGACAGATATTATATATTTCTCAGTGATATAAAGAAAAAATAATAATCCACAAGTCAGTGCAAAAAGCTCAGTTCACAGACAAAGACATGTTAAGAAACATATCAATACTTCACATCTACTAACTACATAACTGGAGTGAAGGACATAATTTTCTTGTGCCATTTCATTTTTTTATTTTTTTTCCCCTAACAGCTGTCCAAATTGGCCATTAAAGTGAATTCTATCGTCTTACGTTGGAAGCACACCATCAAAGGAGCCATAGGCACAACAGCTTTATAATGGCTGTATATAATCCGGTGCCCTTTAACACTACGCTGAACACAAAATGATGTGGCAAAAATAAATCTAATTACTCAGCCATTCAGCATCAAAAGCCGTGCCTGCAGAGAGGGCTCCAAAGAAGAGGGCCAAGAAACAAACACAGGAGGACTCTAGCTGTGTGCTTGGAGATAGGAAAGACAGGAGCACTGACTGTCATATCCCGTTTCTATACACCGTTAAATTTAAACTAATTATTAACAATTTGACACTGACGGGGGTAAAAATAAATAGATAAATAAATAATAAAAAAGAGAGAAAGCAAAAAAAAACACATTTTCTATAACCCTATGAAGTGGAAAAAAGTATGATACATCTGCAAATTCAATTTAGATAATGAATGTGGTGCCATAAATGATTAAAAAATAAAACTGAAAGGCACTAATAACACATTCTCTGCACGACATAGAAAGAGTGAGATTTCTGCTTTAATCCATGAGCCATAATACCGAAGGGTTTCAGACTGATTGCAGACCCTTTATATCTGTGTTACAAGAGTCAGTGATGATTTTTGTTGCTTCCCTCTTTATTCTCCTTTTTTTTTTTTTTTTCCCAGTAAGTCCCATAATGCAACAGTGAATGCTTTTTGTAAGGCCTTTCCTGCCGGATAAATTCACACATTTCTTCACAGCTCAAAACTTCAAAACGTCCGTAACAAAGCTTTCCGGTACTATAAAGTTGCACCATCCAATCACGAACCGAGACAGCCGCAGACGACGTCATCGGGGTTATTTTCTCACTAATTTCTACAGAGGGTTTTGTTGCAGTAAAACCGACTTTAATGTGAAAAAGCTGTCGAGCTCCCCTTTAAAACCACCCTCAATGACTCGCCCCTAAAGTTGTGTGGCAATCTGGCAGGCAACATAGCTGTAAGGTTTAAAACCGTCTGTAATGCAAACTAAAGACAGTGCACTGTTTGAAAAGACTGGCGACTCAGATCCAGAGTTTACCTTTGAATGCAGATGACCAGCAGGTCGTTTTGAAATTGAGGTGAAAGTGAATGCTAAATGCATCAGTATGTCGCCTCATATGCACCGGCTGACACTGTCGAGCATTAAGACTTAAATATGAGCAGCACTTCTGGATCCTTCTCTCAACGAATTCAACCAAACGCAGAAGTAGCTTTCCTCTCAGTGTTCATAGCTTTAAGGATACAGAGCTGTATCATTTCCAATAATGAATTAGCTCAGAGAGAACATCGATCGGCAATCCATCTAAACACTTTAGCAACAATTCTCCTTATTGCACATTTGACAAACTGTTTGATAGCAACGTGGTGTTTTACCTCTACAGGGAACCTTCGGCCATTTATGCTGTGTTCTGAGCCGGCTGATCCATTACTCTGGCCCCAGTGAAACTCCATCTTCTCAGCCTTGAAGCGCCCTGGCAGTCCAGCGCCCCTTACAAAGTAGTCATCCTTCAGGAGAACAGCAACTGGAAACAAAGGGAGAAAATGGAGTCATACAAAAGGAGGAAAATTAAGCACACTTATGCAAAGGCAGCAATAAGGAGATTGCTAATCAAGAAACAGAGTCTCCAGTCTCCAGCGTAGCTGCTCATCTTTATTTTAAGGCTTATTAACTCAAGATCACAACTCGATTCTCATTATCTAAAATTCTCATCTGTTTGTTTTTGCAATGACGGCTCAATTATCTCAACTCAAAATGACACATTTACATTTACATTTTTTTTTTCACACTCGATGTTTCTGATCCTGAGATGGTGCATGTTGTAATTTGAAGCTATAGAAAATAATCTAAACACTGTCTGTAGCAAAATAAGACTGTAATTTTACTTATTTATTTGTTAGTTTTTTTTGCCAGCCTTACATGCTGATTTATCTATTTACCAGCCATTGTTTCTCCTTGTGGCAGTGTCAGTCTGAATTAAAATCTTCTGACAGACTCTTAAGGGACACCAGTGTGGCAACTCAAACTTGGCAAGCATAGCAGAGTGGCTCTCGTTTGTCGTAATGTTTAATGCATGTATAAGGAGTGCACACTCCACATTTCCTCCGCATAAGCTGTCTACAACACTCACTTATAGAATCATTAAACAGAAAAAAAAAATGAAATTCTAATTCTTTGATTTTAATTAGAGGTTAAAGCTGTAAAATCTCAAATCATCTCAATTTTCTGGGCAGCGGGGGCTGCAAGTGGGACACGGTTGGTTTCTTTAAGAACCTGCGTGGGGGAATCATTTCATAATTCGCCAGATGCAAAGTCACTGGTGAGCTCATGCACAGTGACGCAAGTGATGTGCCCTTCAGAGGGAGCACACACCAGCCTCCTCCTGCGGTCGCGACATTCGACTGGTGGACTGTACATAGCTGTAGTGAGCAGGTTCGGTCAAAGCCACCATCACTTTGAGTTGTCGCATGATTTGCTGCGGAGACATAATGCCATTTGCACGCATTGTGATCTTCTTCCACATGCTCGCTTCCTTCAAGGTTGTAATGCCATTATCTCCCATGCAAGATCATTAAGGGAGTCTGCCCTTCTGGAGTTTCTCCAATGACATTTTTTTTTTTGTGTGTGTGGAAAATGATAAAAAGCATGTATATATATTTTTTGTGTCTTTTTATGTAGTTCCAAAAACGATTTGTTACAAATACTGTATACGGCACTTACAATACTGTATTCCACACACATATCCTTGACATGACAAGAATTTATGTGGAAATGAATTTGATGATAAATTATAATGATGAGTAATTTTGTTACAGTTGACTCCCAGGTAATCACATGTGTAAATGTCCAGGCCCTAAGAGTCCCAAAACAGACCGCAATGTAAATATATCATTAAGCTGTACATGCACTGCACAGGTTATAGACATAGTCTATTGTGACTACGATTACAAATTTGCCGTGGAAATTAGTTTATTTCATTTCTGTAGGCAACTCCTCTGAACACTCTGGTCTCAAACCTAATCAAAACTTCAATATTAATAATTATAAAACGATTTTGCTTGCTCAGATTTCCCTATGAGCTTGCTCTTTTTATTAGATTTTTCCATACAGGATGTAGTTCAGTTCCCACAGGTCTTCAATGCAGATATTTCTTCCTCCAGTGCTCTCTATACCGTCCATAAGAAGCCCGAGATTGAGAGTGAATCAGTATAAAAACCTTTCCACTATGTGAGAGTTCTCTTCTGCAGTCTTTATAGACAATCAATTAACCTCAAAAACCTCACAGTCAGAAATAACTGCTTATGCAAGATGCTTGTGTTGGATCATACAGAGTTCGTTGTATAAGAAGACATAGAATAATACAACAACTCTGTGCATCATTGCCACCTCCCAAAAAACACCTCGTACTTCCAAAGCTGGTTTCCCAGAGCAGCTTTACATCCACGTACGTCCTCAATATAATATTTTTGTAGGCCATTACAATGTCACAGCGAAGCTGACCTCGGACCTGTGGGACGTATAACTGTCACCGCTTCATCATTTTAACCTATCAAACACGTGTGTGTAAAATTCTGTCGTGATTAGCTCACAAATTCTTGAGCCGCGAGCAAAAACATGTTCTGTGAGGTCGCGGTGACATTGTGAATTTTCATCCCAACTTCTCGTCTGATCAGTCCACCCTCGAGTCCAAGTGAAAGCTTGTGCCAAATGTGAATAAATTCCTTTCTGAATGTGATATCTTAAGGTTTTCTTAAGATATCACATTCACAAGAGCAGGAGTGAAAAAAAAAAAAAGAAAAAAAAAAAGACGGACAACCCGAGAACATGGCGCCTCCAGCCATTGGCTGTCGCAGGCGCCAAGGCATCATGCCAAAGTTTCACTGGGGAAAATATAATATAAATAGCACGTTACGGTTAATGCTTTAACAATTTTTAAGTGTCATCACTCTCCTCGGTGGCTCGCCCACAAGGAGCAACTCGGGGTTCAGCGTTTTGGCCAAGGTCACTTCTGCGTGTGGGCAGGAGAAGCTCAGATTGGCTTCACGCACTCCATCCCGGATGTCAGAGACATCACACATGATGGGAGAATTTCAACGTGCCAACAGCAATTTGGATTCACCTTAAAGTTTAGCCTGTCTGCTTGTTAATGAATGCAACAGTGTCACGTACGGGTGAGTTTAAGTCGTGTTGGTTTTCCCTGGCATCTAAAACACCATGACAAGCAGATTATCACCCCTGTGCGGTCCTGGCTGAGGTTATGTGCTAATGCATCTATAACCCTTCACCATGTCTGCATTTGACATGATTAGCCAGATTAGACCTGGTGCTCTGTCGCCTGATCCCTCCCGTTACAGCAGGATTTAGTCACCCTCTAAAAAGGGACGGCCCACTTTTAATCATATCACAATGCAAACTGGGAGGATGAGCGTGGGAACAAGCTGACGCAGATTGTCAGTAAACAGATAACGCGACGAACAAGTTGGGCAGGGAGAACGAACAAAACTCAAACAGATCACCAGCTGACGAGATCCCAGGAAGAGAACGAGAATTAGATCTGGAGGAAAGAGAAGGAAGAGACAAGAAGATCTGAGGAGAGGGGAACCTTGTGTGATGAGGGATGAGCTGAGCCCCTGTCGTGAGGCAAGAAAGAATCTGCCAGCAGTATTACCGTGCCAGTGCTGCTTAGGCTGAAGGCCCACAGCACGAAGGAGACGAAACGATGCAAGAGATTTCCAAGACTGGAGGGGTCAAAGTGAAAATCAGCAAATAACTACCCATCACATTATCATAATTGTGCAACTCCTGTGCAAAATCACAAACATTTACAGAGATGGTTATAAATCTGTGTTGTTGGGAGTATTGTAATCCTGTGCGCAAAACAAGGAGAGCCAGGGAAAGGCTGGCTGGCCTTGGGAGTTTCATTAGAAATGCAGCCCTGGGTGTGTTTGAACCCTCCAACAGCAGAGGAGGAATTAGAAGCTAAGCCAAAAAGACCTTGAATCACAGCCTGTGAAAGAAGGGGAGTGTGTGTGAAAGTAAATCCTTGATCAATGCAAATGTCCCTGGGGTCTTCCGATTCCCCATGAATTTGGTTGGGAGTTGTTTGAAATTTCACTGAGAAATGTTTTGTTGAGGAATACTGCTTGAATGGCAGCCAATCAGCCCAATCTCAAAACAGGTCAGGGCACAAGGGAATGTCAGGAAATCAATCGCAATGAACTTTTAAGATCTATGCACTCAGTTCTTAATTACAACATTGCCTTTTTTTAATAGGGTGAAGGATGTTAAAGCCCCTTTGTGGAGGATTTGAACAATTCGACTTCAGCATCCCCTAGTGGCACTGGTGGGCTGAAGAACGCACCCAAAGCAAAAGATACTAAGGAGAACGTACAAATTTCAGATGCAATGTTTCAAAAATAGTACGTCCTAGATGACAATGTCAAATATAACGCACTTCTGTATCTAAAATGACAACGTAGGTATTTCTAGGTTGAGGTTGCCTTCTTGGTTCTCCCAATTTGTGTCCTTTAGATGCTAGGCAAGACATGTTGGCACTGGGAGAACACAGCGGAACAATCCAGAGTGTGTAGGGGTCACCGAAGAGCTTCTGCCTTTGTACGTGAGCATAGGATTGCGGGAATGCAGAGGACACACGCGGGGGCATCCTTGAAAACTCTCGAAACAAAGTGCTCGAGTTTGAAGGATCCCAGCCCTTTAGCGAGTTTTGACGACGCAGCGTTTCGTCTCAGCTTACTGTATACAGTCGCTGTCTCGCCGTTGTGTTTCACTCTTTCTTAGTGCAATTTTCATCCCCAGCAGGCAGCTGTTTCCAAACCAAAAGCTGTAAAAACCTACTGCACTCTAGCAGAGTTGGTAAAGTCTCCAAACAAGTCAAGGCATACAACTTCGGGAAGAGTGAAGCAGGAAGGATTTCTGCTCCAGCACAGACAGACGCACAGTGGATGAGGTGTACGGGGACGCAGTACAATGGATTTACATTCATCAAATGCACAGAAACATGAATCCAAATGAATGGTAATGTTGGTATGCGAATGCTGGATGTGTAAATAAGCAACACCTTGATAAGTTCACCATATTAACATAACAATGAGATTATATGTTAATGTTACTAGAGCAGGGAATGAAATGATGCAAAAACAGTTTCATTGGTATGACAGGTGTTAACTGGCACTGGGTAAATTATACTCACACGAGCAAGTAAAACGGTGATATGCTGGTGGGCCTCTGACTGAAGTTCACACATTTGAGGCGAAGATATTTAACATTTGCGGCCTTGCCTATGTCAGCCTTTTGTTTAACAAATCCAGGGAGTATTTCTGAAAGACTAATGATTAGCCAATCAGCGCCATGGGCAGGACTAACACCACCGTCAAGCTGTTGTCGGCAGATACGTTGGTTTCTAGTGACTGGTTAGGAAAATCAATTCCCCCACTCCACAGAAATCGGGCAGAGTGGAGGCAATGTCTGACTGAAGATAGAAACAACTTGACAATTCTGTCTGATATCTGGCAAGTCTTTTGTAGCCGAGCATAAAAACAGACGACCGAGGAGCCCAGAAAAAAGCAGTCATACTCTCATGACAATATCCTGCGCATAAATAAGCAAAGAGGAATATAGCTTGCAAAAACACTGCAGCTAAGATGAGAATAGAAGCAGAATACAAAATGTTTGAAACTCTGATTATAGTTGACAGCGGTCAGGCATTACATGGGTGAAGTGCCACAAAGAGTCAACTGAGGACCACAGCACTATGACAACCACACAATGCCAACCTGAGACGTAATCTTTGTTGACTTAAAGCAATTTAAATTCAATTTAAAAAACTAAAGATAGTCAAGAAAGGAGCACAAAAAGAGTCCGGACTGCTGAAACTCAAAATATCAAAGAGGCAACAAGTCGTGACGGGGAAAACAAAAGATGAGGGCTTTAAAGGCCAAAGGCTCGTTGGGAGAACAATGCATCACATCCTGGTTTGAACGTATTTGGAAAACATTTTTTTTTCCCCGAGAATATGAAGGAGAAATTCCAGTCACAATCAATAGCTAACACCGTCTTTAAAACAAACAGCTATATTTCACATGCAGCTCTGAGTGACTAAGTATGGCAGCAATTAGAGTCAATCAATGCACAGGAGAGCCAAATCAGCCTTCCATACACTACATATTTATCACATTTATGTGTTATTCACGTAAAAAAATGTTTTAAAGTATATTGCATCTCAATGGGATATTTTCAATAACAATAAACCAAACCACAAGATTTCCCATTCAGAACAATTTTGAGGTGAAATTGCTAAACATTAAGTTGACCTCTTCTAAACATCGTTTTCTGGTGATATTTTGTGCTAATCCGGTTCCATTTCCCCTGATATTCACGGCGCTTACCAAACTATCTCTACTGTACGTGCTCAAAATTACAGCCAACCGTGTTATTTCCATCCTTGTAAATAAGCAGCCCACAGCATTGCTCGGCTGTGTCAGTGGCCTTGGTTGTCATGGAGGCTAACAACTCTCATTATGATCAAATGCAAAAGATGACACTACTCTGAAAGAGAACCAGTGCCCAAAGCAGAGAGATCAATTAAGGTCAGGTTTTTCACACCAATGGTCCACAGATGGGATGATTGGGGGAAAAAATAAAAAATAATACATACATACATAAATACATACATACAAAAAAAACAGCAAAACAAAAACCATTGTGACAGTGCTTCTGTAAACAATGCATACAAAGAGAATACAGAGAGGCTGAGCAGGGCTGGGGAACAGCACAATGAAGGCAATAACAAAGGGGCTCACTGCAGCCACTGACATAATGTATTTCCAAGAATCATGGCAGAGTGACGTTATTAAGTGCGACTGTTATGTGCTTTACTGAAACATTGGTGTGTGGTTCTGAAATTTGCAATTTTTTAAGTCCTCAAAATGTGTCAAGTAGGAGCATTTGAAAAATCTCTGATAAGTGCTGCACAGATAAAGCGTGTTTTTACTTCAAAGATTTTAACCCATCGGATGAATAAAATGCGAAATAATTTTATGGATTTTAATTAGTTTTTATTCAGTATATATATGTACATATATTTAATATAGGTGCTAGTATTGGTATCCTCCAATACAACGGCAAATACAGTGCATTATATTGCTGTCCAGGTGTCTCTGTGACAATTTATCCGGCAGTGAGCTTGATCCGGTGGTAATTCAGTTCACATTGACAGTGATGCAGATAACTTAGTTCTTGTCGAGGGAGCCATCTGTCGGGGCTTTGAAACAGAAATTGCTGTTCAAAAGACCCGTTCCTTTATGCATTTATGTTCCTTTGTTTCTTTTGTCTTCCTCCTGTAGGATTTCTGAAAGTCTGGACACTCCACTCCACATTATTGCGCTTTGCAGGGTGAAATGATTAACTATGACCGCACTTCAGATTCTGCTTGCTTTCCACAGCTTTGATCACTTTAAACTATACTGTGTGACAAGGTCAGAATTATAGAATGTGTAAATAATGCATTAAATTACAGATTTACAAATATACATATATATATATACACCTATCTATCAGACACACAGTGTCACTATAGTGCAAACTACTAAAATTTGGAGTATAGATGCAATTTCCGCATCTTCCGAATGTTTTTATAGCTAATCTAGTTAATTAAATACATGGAAAAATTAAAATACTTCATCACAGTGATTCAAAAAACATACAAATCTAATATTGCCATCAGGCTTTGATGATGATTGTTTTTAATGCGAACAACTGCAGCGCCGGACTAATACAACCAGAGGTAAATGTATTAAAAGGGAAAGCTATCTCAAGCTGCACCGTATGGCAACGACTAATGTGCATTTCTTGCAGTATATCACTGTATGCCACGGCGCATTCATGATGATTTTTTTCCCTGCTGAATAACCGCAGCACCCCTGCAATGATCAAATACAACCAGAGGTAAAATGTGTTAAAGGAATAGCTATCTCAAGCTGTGGCGAATGACAAATGAATGCTGTCGAACATTACATTATCATCATGTTACCATATTGCACAAGCCCTTCTCCTCATGGTATCATTTGAAATTAATGATCACCGAAAGTCATTACCCTACTGCGTTTTTAATGGGGTCTTCAGACCCAACGAGAAAAAAAAAAAAAAAAGAGAGAGAAGAAAAAGGAAAAGAATGCAAAATCTCAGAGGCGAACCTGTCTTTCCAGTGTTTTTCATGGTGGTCTGGTTGGAGGACTCGGTGTTGAACTTGTCAAGCACCAGCTCCTGGTACTCCTCCGAAACCCGAGCTTGTTCGTCTGCAATGTCCACAGGTGACTGGTTCTTCGCAGCACATTCTGGGTATAAGGCTGCCCAGCCTCGAGGCCCATGGCTCCCTGCAGAAACACAAGACACAAGACGTAAACTATGCAGAATGCTGACTGTCGCCCAGAAATCGCTTTAATCTAAGGATACTGGCTCTGCCCCACATAAAATTATGAACACTGACAATATTATTGCTACCGCAGCAACAATATATCAATACGCTGAAACAGAGAGAAGAGAAGACAATAATTCTTTCATATTCATTCAGCTGCAGTGCCCTCTAAATCTCTCCGCCTCACCTCCCCACAGCTGGGAAAACATGTAAACACAATGAGAATTCATCATCTGGGCTCAGACAATTCCAGTGTTAATTGTCCATATATGATACAAACATCTTAATGAAGCGTGATCCTGCCACACCAACTGAAACAGAGCCTAGAATGGGTAGGGAGCTAATGTGCCTCGTGATATGCTAAAAAAAAAAAAAAAAAAAATAGAAATACAATAATATTCCACGTTAACAATTCGTGTGCAGCTGCAAACGAACTTCCTGTAGGATCCCCATCCTCTGCCTGCTCTTTTAATCCTCCGTCCCCTACAGTGGCGCTCCTACAAAGAAATAATCCACAACCGACAGGGGTCCCCTTGATCTCTTCCCTGGGTACAATTGGCCGACGCAACAACAAAAGCTGACGGATCAGGGGAACAAGGAAGCGTGCATGGATTTTAACTTTTCTGGGTTAACACAATATTCATGATCCCATTCCCTACAGATATAGGACAACTTTGTTACTCACTCGTAAAAAAAAAAAAAAAAAGAAACATATGTGAACTCCTCTTTACTAAAACACCTTGGATCGAGGGGTGGCTTTATGTCCTGCTATGTATAAAAACACCTCGCTGTCTAATACATTTGCTCAAAACCCTCAAAAACAACAACAACAACAAAAAAAAAGACAGTGTGATGTTGGATTATTCCGAAATATTCTGTTTCACCATGTCAAGCCCAGTACAAGCACAAACAAACACTGTGGGGTCTGCAGACACATAAACAAGAATCTTTTAATCATTCTTTCCCGTGAGCGTGCTTTTAGGTTCAGAAGAGTGCACTGGACATTATAAAACCCAATGAAATATCTCGGATTTGTCCGGTGACTTAGATGACAATGCTGTCCCCAAAACACCAGCCATAAGATTATGAAGGTTAAAATGGATTTGAGCTGCATTTCTAACTAATATCTGCATTATCAAGCAGGATTAAATTTCAGTCATGACCGTAGATGTTTGCGATGGTGCAGCCCCCAGTATTTCATCCCCTGGAAAAGAGCCCATTGTGAATCAAACACTAATACTATAAGGCACGTGAAAGCTGCTTGCCAATCATACACGCAGAGAGGATTTACACAAAATGGAACAGATGTTTACCGTGTTCAAATAAAAGTGTTATGTGCCCAATCTGTAAAGCCTTTGCGCATAAAAAAAAAAATAATAAAAAAAATGATTTGCATCTGTTATCTATTTGATGCGCGACGGCTGACAAGAGAGCCGTAACCTCGCTGTCCAAATGCAAATTCCGAGAAGCCCAAATGAACATCTTCAGCTCGCGATTCAAAAGGTGAACTCTCTGCGAAAGAAAGAATACTTTCTGGTACCAACAAAGGAACAAATGGCTCGCTGTGATTTAAAAACCTTCCCGCTAAGGGCGGCCTCACTGTGAACCTACAGCGCCATCAATATGACACAGAGGGAGAGGAAGAAAAAAAAATCACATACCAGGTTAAAAAAAAAAAATTAAAAAAATTAATTAAAAAGCTATTAAAATTCTTTGGATAAAATAATCCAAAGAGGCCATAACAAACCTCTAATGACCCCTTAACAAGAGTGTGTTTATAGAAAAAGAGACACATTACTCCGCCGTTAGATTTTATCGTATTTTTCTTCTTTTCTTTTTCTTTTTTTTAAACAGACAAATTTCTACATCAGTATCTGCCTCAATCAACGCGATGGCACTCGTGAGACGACCTATATCAGTTCATCCAAGTACCGACGCAATTCTATTCATTTTCCGTTGATGCCTCTGAATATTTCTTTGACTAACTCTGGAGCTCAGAGCGAACGTGTTCCGAGTTACCTGTATCCGCTGTTATGGGGAACGCTGTTGATCAAGTAGCGCACACTTGAGGCAGCTGTACAATTGGTTATGACTTACTTCTATCCCATTTGTGTTCGCAGGAAATATATATTCTCTCTGGCAAGGCTGTCTGAAGTACAATGCCTCCAGCTGCTTTGAACCATTTCCCTAACTGACTAAGTGTGTTATGAGGGCTACCAACAATAAAAAAACACTGAAAACTATTCCGGTTCTCCAGTGGGCAATTTCAGCCTCCAGCTTCTTGCTTTGCTCTTTCTCCTTGAGTGAATTGTGGCACACTACACAAAAAAAAAAAAAAAAAAAAAAAAAACTGAGATAAGTGAGGTTTTGCAAAACTCGATATGACATATTTCTTAAGGAGAGAAAAGTTACAGAGGACCTACAATTACCGTTGGTATGCAAGCCCGGAGATGAGACCATCAAACAAACATGATCACATTTAAACGCACCATCTACAGTAACAGGCAGAGTGCACTTAACCCACCAAGATGGTCACTTCAAGTGGAGCAAAGTGCAAAAGAAAAAAAAAGAAGAAGCTGTAATCGTTTGTTAATTTTCCATTCAAGCACACATTACATCCCATTTACTGCTGGAGAAATAATTCTGCCTCTCAAGAACAGAAAGGGAGGAGCAGTGCTAAAATCAGATAAGTGAGGGTTGCACAGCAGCCGATTAATCTGTCTCATTGCCATCCATCAGGCTGACTATAATCCTAATGGCTAAGCCTTTTCCACTGCAGCCTCGCCTCTCTAGAAGGCCGAGGTGAAGAAATTAAAAATAAGTACGTGTTCTAAAATGCAGCGGATTGATTTATCTCAAACATTACAAACTACATTTTCAACTACGCCCAGCTCCTGCTCCCGGCTCTGCACTTACACCCGTCAAAGCCTTTACACGTGCTACCAGGTAATTGACAAAAATGAATAAAACGCAGTGATTTTTTGACTCTCCTCGTCGAGGAATATCTCATTATTACAACAGAATTTATCAGCCCATATTGATTGTAGCCCGGTTCGACATCTGTGAGTCACCGCTCGCTGCGTGCTTCGTTCCAGGAATCAAGGAAGAGCGAACCGAGTGCAGCAAAATGGCAGCTCAGACGGATTATCAGGCTAATACAGGTGGTGGCGGCGGCGGTCATAATCACAGATATGGATGTTTCGATTTGTTGAGCTGAAAAATAAAATAAATGTCCTCTAATTCTACAACAGCTACAGCAAATTATAATCTTGATAATATCTAGCTGTTGAATGAGTGAATACCCAGCAGTAGCACACTGTAATTGCGCGCGGTAGCACGCAGATGTGATTACATGGTATAGCGTGATTTGAAATGTGTCAGCGTAGCATAAAGCACAAATCACATTCACCATAATGAATAGCAAATCAAAGCAGGATCATAACAGTGGATACATTAATTTTAAATTATTTTTAACCCAAAGATAATAAGATGAGTTGTGATTACTTGGCTGGTTGTTTTCCTACGCGTGTACGCCGCTACCCTGCTATTTGTTCCGCCTGTATAATTTCTCAGTGCAAAGATGCGACTACTGCGGAGGCAAATTTCACTTGCTTTACAATGGGAATCAGATGTGTACATTCGCGGGAAGACAGTGGGGAGGAAGTCTCTAAATAAACAGCCGCAGTTCGATTCATCTGGTCAGCTGTTTACTGTAACAAGCGACGGCTTTTAATTGCGAGAGATGAGTGACAAGTGCCTCATTTGTGCGGCCCCGGTGTCCTTGAAAGATTCACACAACATTGCATTTATATGTGCATATTGTTTACAGTAACTACTCGCATATTAATATTAATGAAACAGACACGGTGTCACCTCTGAGCAGCTTAGCGAACGCGGCAGCAGACACATTGGAAAGCGACAAATAGTCATAGAGCTGTTGGTATAAAACATACTGAAACTGTCCCAAGATAAAGCTATAGGATCGTTGCAGGTTTGATGCTAATGCGCCCACATTTATTTTTTTGAGTTGGGGGGGGGGGAGACAAAAAAAAAAACATTGTTCTCACAGATTGCCTTTGCCTCTTCAACATTATGCATTATAGTTTATTTTTCAAGTTCCTTCTTATGAATTGCTAAACTATGCACACGTCGGATGGGAAGGGAATGATTCTCACACCCTTTAATGCATTTCAATCAGTGGCGGCACAGGTTTGAGAATGAAATCCCCATCTGGGTTTTATGGAATTCTTCAGAATTCACCATTAGCTTATTCAGAATCTACGGTAGAGGAAGTGATGTTTCGTAACGTTTCTCTTCGTTCATTCCGTTAATCCGAGCCGCTCGGCGCTCACCTCCGTGTGACGCGACGCCACTCTCTGCTATCTACTTGTTTTAAGTAAAACAGGCACATGTTTCTCTCAATCTGGCACTTTCAGTTCCAGGCGTCATCCCATTAACCTTGGGATAAACAGCCGTGCCTCTGCTACCATGGCAATGCTGACAGAATGGCGATTGCCTTGTCATTTCCGTTTTGTCCCTAGCAGGGAGAGCATTCATGCTGTATCCCGGCTGGCAGACCTCCCAGAATTGGCACACCAGCCCTCGCAACGAAAAAAAAAAAAAAAAAATCTACGCTGATCAGTCCATATGTATGGGTAGCAGTGACAAGCCATCGCGGCCAGCAAACAGAAAGGCACGGTGTCAGTGCTCGAGAGGGACACACCAGTGGTATAGAGAATGGAGAGATGGCGTAAGCGAGATCAAAGCCACGTGTACGCCGCAGAATCCCTTCAGCGAAGGCATCGGATAACATTTTGAACAACGTTCCCGCTGTCAATTTCAATATGCTGATAACACTCCAGATGGTGGAGTCAGACACACAGCAGCGCTGGGGAGTATCAAATGTCCAGGTTAGACAACTGATGAGCTCAATGCATGTACAATGTTTAGACAGGCCAGAGCGGTCACCTTAGCTGGTCATCAGTCAACGGCTGACAAGAAAATGACAGATCTCTTTTCCTATGTCATTGAGTAATGCAAAAAAAAAAAAAAAAAGAAGAAAAGTGGCAACTGTCATTTCTTTTCACGTTGTTTCATTTAACACTTTACCTCCACGGATCTGCATGAGAACACAGCAACACGCACTAAAAATAGGACCGACGCGGCACCGAGTACGAGCGGTCAGGGGAAGGTTCGGATTGGAAACAAAATGCCGGGTTAATCAAATTTACTTCGAAGAGAAAACTAAATTATAACCCAAGAGTCAACTACATCTTACTGCCTCATATCTTGGTGGAACTTTGTCCTGCCATTATACCACTCGCCATGATTGTGTGTCAGGTTTGTCTGTACAACAATGGATCATTTTGAACAATTTAAGGTATTCTTTATATTCGCTTTTTCATCCGAAGTGTAATGGTTTACAATAAAAAATAAAAAATACCCTGGTGGGTAGCTTCTCACAGCGAGCCAGAGGTATGAAAACAAAATTCAAATGACAACAAATTGTATTTTTTTGAACCTGCCTGAAATTATATTTGGCACCCGTGAATTATTTGTTTTTGATATTAAAAAAAAAAAAAAATCGATTTGGACACATGAAACAGGCCAAATCCCCTGCTGAAAATGTCCTAATCTTCATAATTATAATAATGTAGAAAGCCATTTGTCATACTGTTCGCAACAAAAGATTGTCTGTTTAATGATGAATATTCATTTTATTTTAATTGTAAAGGACATAAAACACTACGCGCTACTTTAATAAACAATAAAATGGCAGGAGGACAGCTTTCTTAATGATAATAATGATTCTCAGCAGGTGTACTACTTATATACCTACCTACCTACATCTCCTTGCAAAAGGAACGGCTCCTAAATGATGATTTCTGACCTACAAAAATGCTGAAAGTCTGGAAGAGCTTGGTGATAATTTTATTAATGCCCATTCATACCAGCGGTAAAACGACCATAAGTCAACTACACATTGACCAGCTGGAATGTCAACAGTGCATGACATTTACATCTACTCAGTTGTGAAGGACGCTAACGTGCATGCTCCATGGGCCTAAATTTGTTGAAGTGAGCGGAACATCCAGGAACCTTTATTCTTGTATGTGCTGAACAGGTTTCTCTCGAATGGATGAGGCACCATCTTTCAATGCCAGATTTATGTCTCTTAGATACATTCATGAAATCACTATCATCATCGTAGATTAGTGTATTAACATGCTAATTTGCCAATTAGTGCAAGCCTTTCACTACTACGACACCTGCGCAGTATAAGCCGACTTAGTATGATCTTGACGGTATATATGAAGAGCAATCCAGGCATATATGTTCAAAGTTAACTAAGCCATGGCAGGTCCACAGTACTAGTCTGTTACAACGGGAGCATATTTGAGTCCTATCCTCAATAAACTGCAAACCCGGAGTTCCTTTTCACAAAACAAACTGACAGACTTTATCCCTTCGTTCCACTGTCTCGGTGTCGTGCAGATCTCTTTAGATGCTTCCTGGCAGCTCTGTGACCTAATGGCTTGGATGTGACGAAGAAAAGGGAGAGAGCTCAGAGCGTAGCCGGATCGACTGACGGAAGAAGAAAGCAGTCATTTTATTGAACTATGCTGATTGTGAATGTTTAACAGTAAAGATATGGGTTCCCACTGCGTCGGGAATAAGCAACGAGGGACGGTCTACAATTCATTGTCATTTCTCGGATTCATGAGTGCTTACAGCGAGGCTCCGTCTAACACTCTTATTTTCTACACCACGTTGGTTTCTGGGTGCGATTTTGAGACACCCAGAAAACCAACACGAAGGGCCTCTTGAAAAAGAAAAGGAACAGGGGAGGGATCTGCCATAACTACGGGCTGTAAATGAGTCGGAATATATCTGAAAGTGTATCAGGCTTCATGCAACTCCAATCATAGTGAGGAAACTCGTCCTGGCAAAACTGGGACAGCCAATTTTGGTGACTGACTGTTCCAGAGACTAAATGGGGTCATGCTGCCAAAACTACAAAGTGTTACACCAGAGTGAAGTGCGCGATTAAACAACAGTTCAATCAAGGACAAAGTCGCTATAACTGCTCAACAAGTGGAACTCGACAAAACTTGTTGCTCCGAGAAGTTTTTTCACAGACATATGCATGGCGAAAAGCTCCAGGAAAATGAAAGGGTGTTTATGAAAGTGAATCACCAGTTGCAACAATTAGATTTCTACCTCCTATCTGTGATTTTGTATTCATAAGAAACTGTGCTTTCAAAGGGTTTTCTTGTCAGATTTCTTTGCTGGCCAATCTACATAAGACGACTCAATTATCAGTGAACCATGAAGGTAAAAACCATAATGCCCTCTGTGGGCGTCAGCAGGCTTCAAAGAGGAGTACGGAAATATGCGACGAAGAACAGTGAATAATTTCAGACCAGGAATTATGAAACCAGGAAATAATTGCAGTCTGCTTCCATGCTTTTAAAACCTTTTTCTCAACATTGACCACTATCCACTTCTCTGAGTGAGGTCTGAAGGAACAAGTACTTGACATATCTGAGCAGTTTGCAAGAAAAATAAAATAAAAAAAGGCATCTGGGGGTCACCGGAGGGTACATGGAGAGTGATGCATGAGAGAGTTTTCAGTTACCTTGTCAGTTCAGTGACGAACAAAGAGGTAAAGGGGCGGCAAGTACACCAAAAATAATGTCTTTATTCACAGCGCTGCAGTGACAATTGCACATCAATAAGAATGATAAAGCCTGAAAAATCGAATAAAAGTCACAATAGTCGGTGTTAATTTCCAACAAGCAGGAGATCCAGGTTTCATTAATCTATCCTATAAATTAATGAAATTGCAACAATTCATTGAACCTTTCCAATATAAAAAAATAGAATAAAAATATAGCAGTAAAAATCTATCATTTTCGTTGCACCTGATTTAATTCAAGTGGTACAGGAGCATTCAACGTCAGTACTCGGTCGTGATCTATAATCAAATTCTATTTAGCTGCATTAATAAAGGAGTGCAACAGCAAGAACTGCAATCAAGCAGTGGTCACAGAATTTACACGGGCAACTAAGGAGATTGACATTTTGAGACGAGCTGTGCTGTGTTTGAATGTAATCACAAAATTACAATGTTTTGCAGAACATTGGTTGGATGCATACAATTTATCATTATTATTATTATTATTATTATTAGTATTATTATTTTAATACTGTCATGTTGTACTCAAAGGCAGAGCCTGCAGGTTCGCTAAAAGCACTCCTTGCTTGTGACCTCCAAAACCACCGGTAAAATATGGAAAAAATAAGTGCAGTAAGCAAGTGATTAGACTAATTGAGATGTTTTCAATTGCTAACTACACCAATCAGCCACAGCATGAAAATCACTTATCTAACTCTGTGATGCTGGCAGCGGATCCTTTGGGTCCTGTGGATTGCAGGCTGAGGCCATTGTGGATTGGGCTCGTAGCGGTGTGCGCTCAGCTGAAATGTGGAGAGGTTTGAGGCCAGGTCGATGCCCTGGGCTTAATGCTGCCTTCCTGGAGCTATTGTTCCTGAAGAGTTTTTGCGAGCTTATTCTCCGTTCATCTTCTGAAATGTTTAGCCAGATCTCACATGTCAAAATAACGTTGCCGTGAATGCGAGGAGCCAAGAGCATGCCATTGTAAACAGGTGATCATTGTTACTCACTTCACCTGTCAGTGGTAATGTGGCTTCTTTTAGGTTGTTTTTTTTTTGTGATGCACTTGTGTCTCTAGATTCTCTGGAAAGGTTTACGTGCATGATTTAATTTATTAGTTCTGAGCACAGCATCGCCCATCGATGGAAGGAAAAACCTTGAAAATATAATTTAAAATGTTATGTGTGCATCTATAAATAAGAATACGTGATTCGTTTCCATGTTAACCACGTTGCAATTTTGACAATGAAAAGTAGTGTCGGGAGGAGAAACAAAAAAGTGTCCAAATGTGTCGTTCCTCTCACGAAACGCATCTTTTCCTGGAGAACATTCCGTCTCTGAACCAGTCAGGCACGGATGTAAAAGACGGTCGGACAGAACGGGATCACATAGCACAGCTACTGCCACATCTGGGCCAAAGGAGCTGCCTCCACACATTACTGATAAAGCAGCAGACATTGCACGCACATCGGTTAATTACCACAATTAGCACGTAACATCCAGCTGAGCTATGAAGGTGTTGTGAGCCTATGAAATAAAAGTCAATTTTACCCACTTTCATTTTGGCTGCCATGGACACGGAAAACAATGTGCAAAGACTGTATGCCACAATATAGCTTGACTGTACAGCTGCAGGACATATTTTATTAGATGCGATTTGTCTTTCCAGTATTTTGAAAATCCAGACAACCATAATCTTTGTATTTGATATGTCTGTATCTCTATTAAATAGGCAGTGTGTGCATTTAGTAAATATGCACAAAACGGATTTTCTGTGGAAACTGAGGTATTACCAAATGCGCGCAAGGGTTATTTAAGTGACAGTGAAAGTGAAATGCGGATGATAGGGGTCTAAATTGCTCCTACTACGCCTTAGTCGATCCCAAGTTTACATTTACGCGGAGGATAGACGTAAAAAGAGGAAACTGCACACTGATCTGAGCTCTGTTTGTGTTTGTTGACGAGACATTATTTCTGTCTACAGATTTGACGCCAGCGAAGTCGGGCGACCGGCGTCTGGATTCTCTTTTATTCAGTCTGTCACTGCTGTATCGCCAAAGCTAGCCAGCTGTCTGCAAATATCAGGCTGATGTCTTGTCAACACAAACAGTGCAGAGGAACCACTGCGCTCAAAGTGATCATTAAGGTCGGCGACAGTATCCGATGCTTTGACTAAGTACAAACAGTTCATGTGCAGTGGATGAGAAAGCATTAATTAATTTATTGGGAAATTGGGGACAATTTTCAGGCACACTAAGGCTTGATCAGCGTGTTCTGTCACAGTGTATGATAAGGCCATTTTATTTACAGACTGGTGTCCTTTTATCTGTCAATCAATACCTCCAACGATGTCCGACCTACGGGCGAACCTCCACCCTTTGATGAGAACGATAATGACTCTCTGTTCTTATTTTCCATCATTCTGTCCAGAGGAACTACAGCATCAGCTTTCTTGAAGTTCCTGTAGACACCAACTGTGGCAGGTGATTAAAGGTCTGGCTATTCCAGGAGATAGCTGGCAGGGGGTTCAGATAAGATAACTACTTTCACCCCAAGTCTAATGTCAAAGCCAAAGTAACATAAAAAAGCGGACAAGATCCAATGAATCATCGGAACCTATGGATCATCATTAATCTCTTGCTATCTCAACTATCAAAATAAAAGTGCTCTGGAGTCATTCTGAAGTTGTACTTTTTTTTGCCAGTGCTGCAAGTCCCTTAATGACCCGTGGTACATAAGTTCAAATTGGTTTTTATATAACAGGGAGACAGTTACTTTGGAGTTTGGTGACGACTGATATGATGAGACATACTAAGACATACATACGTTTTGTTAACCAATTCTGTCTTTTAAGTTTAAATTAAGAGCCAAATTTCCAGGGATATGGCTGCTTCCTGGGGTGACTCAAAGTGGTGCTTCACACAGATATTAATCTGTTTTATTCATCTGGAAGATCTGCGTTTATCTATCATCCCCTACAACTACACCCAAAGTCACCGCTGTGACTCCTAGCAGACTTAATCAAAGGTTTTACTCCACTATCCGAAATGGAGGTTGTAGGCCAAATTAATTTCTTGTACAGTAAAACAGTCCTCAAGCACAAACAAGCTTTCTGCCACTGCATTAGACACAGAGTGCTTTTGGATTTAACTTGACTTTTCTCACAAGCTTTGCTCTCTTCAAAACAGTCAGAAATTGGAACAAGCCTCCGTGACTCGACCAAATAGGATCAGCCAGAGTGGTCATTTCAATAAAAGGCGATAAAGCAAACCTGTGTCAAGAAAAAAAATCTTTTATTCTGTAAGCAGTTTCTCTCAAGCATTTCGTGGCATTCTAATGACCAATTAGCAGGGCCGAAGCCAAATGTTCCAAAGAGACAAGTGTAGGTTAAATATCCTATCTCCAGAGAAGTTAATAATCACAACCCAGAAACTGATGAGGCCATAACATAGAAATATTTATTTTTGTTCCATTGTTGGCAAACTATTTTCACAGGGGAGCAGCTAAAGCAAAGCGTTATGCCAGGGAGAGAAACACTGGACTACAACTAGTGCTTTACAAGAGCACATTCACTAAAAGGGGTCATGCAAATCACCTAATATTTCATTGAACTGGCAACGATGTTGACCCTTATCACATCAACATAATGTCCCCCCAAGAAAAGCCTAGATAAGGCCCAGCTGGAAAAATACTTTATATTCAGCTTTCTTGTGTGGTACTATAGTCATGCTGTGATAAGTTAGAGCAACTCACACTAACTGACAGGTACGAGTGAGCACGCAACTACCACCAGACACTAGACTCTGATTTGCCTTAAAGAGAGCAGTTTTTGGGTTGCCAGTTTGCTGTGAAAATAAGTGTTTTGTGCGACCGAAGTAAAGAATATAACCTAGAGACTTGGCCTGTTTGTCAAGCAAAGTGACAAGCTAATGTTGATTTTATTTGATTCCTTGAAAGCCCTGAGAAATTGCAGGAGTTTTCTAGAAGAAACTAAATTAGAGCAAGACTTTCAAGTAGTGTGCAAACCTGAGACAAAATAAAAAGAATTTGCTAGTAAGTTTTCAACGAAGCAGCATCTTTATTAGACATAGTGGAGCTCCAGTGACAGGATGAAAGTCTATCCTTTGAGCTTCTCTTCAAAGCGGGAAGTAACCGAGCAACAACCTCCGAGCTTGAAAAATCAGGCCAATGCGGAGGCACCTGCAGTCCCTTAAATGGCCACTTGGGAATGGCTTCAAAAGCCAATTAACCGCTATAGACCTCCATGTTAAGATGGCCACTTATACAGTAGAAACTAATGTTTAGAGCCTGGTACAAAAATGTCCATAGATAATGCCCCCATTCACCACAACTGCCTTTTCAACTAACACAATTGTTAATTGTGTTATGAATTTATGCTTTATCGTCCATCAGGGGTGTCAAACATATGGCCCACAAGACGGTTCAATTCTGCCGTGGGATGAATTTTCAAATATTACTTGGAAAACATTTACTGTGAATTTTCAATAAAAGTAACTACTGTTCTTGCTGGTTAGACAACACTGAGACCCAGATCCAAACAGCACCAATGGCACCACTGGCACCAAAACTGTGCTAATCTTTCCTAAGAAATTTCTTTTATTTGTTGTTTTTACATAAAAACCTTTTAAAGGATAATTCATTAAATATAAACATCCTAATGTTCTTGTGTTTCTTTGCACTAAAACAAAGGGGACAATTTGGACTTGTCGTTATTTATAGGTTACTGTGCTACTACGTTACTGGTGTGGCCAGCTTCAGATCAAACTGGGCTGTATGTGGCCCCTGAACCAAAATGAGTTTGACACCCCTGTTATAGATAATATCATGGAGGGTTTGTCTGTATTTATTTATTGTCTGTACAGTTCACGCTCGCAATGATTTACATTTACTTATATGATTAAAGGGCTGACTCAGGTGTTATGTAGGAATTTAGTCCCATTGCTACAGGACCGTGCACTTAGGTAGACAGAAAGTAATTGGACGCAGCATAAATTATGGCATCATTTTTCATATTTGGTTGCAAATACTGAAGCCTACAGCCCATCAGACGACACTTGATATCCTCCCTGGTGATGATTTGCAGACCTGCACAACAGCCATCTTCACTTCTTACTTGTCTCATTGGCTTTTCGCCTTCCGTCTGGTTATCAGCATGTGAAATGCATGCTCATTTGGATTTGGGTCAAAGGACTTGGCCAGTCAAGAGCACTCAGCTGCTTGCCCATAAAAATCTTTGGTTGTCAGCCTGTTCAATTACAGCCATTGTTCTACTTCTCTGTCCTTAATTTGGTGGATTATTAACACAAAGAGCTACCAACGCGGTTCACCCAGTACAGGCACACTCAACTATCCTTCAAGCTGAAAAAGTCAACACTTAAACCCTAAGGGTGACTGTTAAATTTCAGTCCAGTGTGCTTGAGCGCGCAGCTAAAATGGTGAAAAAGCATATCAGTGCCCTATATTGTCAAACTGGACATTCTTATCAAACTTAAATCAGTTCTGCTTTTTAGGTTATGCAACACTTTCTGGGAGGCTTTATCTCAGCCCAGACATGTTTCATTACGCAATTAACTGTGCGACCTCATACCACACCGCCCCCACCCTGCTCCCTCCACCCAGGCCATTCAAGATCTAAGCTTCCAGCCCATGTCTACAGGAGAGGGTGGGGGAAAAGACAAACAACCCATTCATCTCTGTACATATACAAGATGTCCTAGTAAGTGCTTTGAAAGACAAAGGGCACTTAATATTTAGCTACTGACTTCAAATCCTTAAATATACTGTACTTTCCAAATTGATTATAAAATAAAATGAAGAAGTGTCCTTGTCCCCTACAACTAATAACAGTAACTCTTTTTAAATCCTTTATGCATCAAGTATCACAAAGGAATAAAATGGTGGCAGTATAGTAGTTTTAGGTTCTATATGAGATCTTTTGTCAAAGGTAAATTTAACCAAGGATCATTGGTGGGGATTGCTTTCTTGAAAACTGACAATATTTAAATAAAACTCTACAATACTTTAAGTGTCTGGGTATGTCGGTGTGAAACTATACAACCATTGATTTCAGGTGGTCGTGCTGAGTCCTGAGAAGTAGGCATCTGATAAGAATGGCGCCACAGCTGTCTCAGAGCCTGGGCTCAATCTTTAATCAGGGGTCATTGTGTTCCACACAGCAGCCCATAACACATAAAAGCAGGTAGAGGAAGTGGTAAATCATACTGGCATTGGGGTCTAATTGGCCACCAGAATGAGCTCCAGCCAAAATATTGTTTTCCCTCGGCTCTATCTGCTTCCATCTCGTGGACTTTCATAGAAACTGTGGCTTCCTGTTCTTGGGTGTTGGCCACTGCATAAGTACAACATCCCCTAGTCTGTAAAAATAATCTCCAGGACCTTGTGTAAAGAAAGAGAGGGACAGAAATACATTCTGTCCCATGAGGAAGAGCTTCCTCTACAACTCAAAAACTTTTAACAGTTTCCCCTTTAATTTGGCCAAGAGCCATCTCGCCAACAAACGCTTCTGAACCGTCACATCTGAAATGATCTCCAGAGGGTCAGTAAATAATAAAACTGATTCCAATTAAATTTAATTGCTCAAGTTAAGTTTTTCCAAATCTTCTGTGTGGTACGTGTAAAAGATGAGTCAAGACAATGCATCATTTCCAACTTAGCATTTACATTTGATGTCCAAACCTAACCGAGCCCCTCAGTGCGAGAAAAATAGGCCCAAGCTCAGTCAGAATATGTCAATAATACCCTCAAGCCCCATTAGACTCATTCTGAGCTGCATGTGTCTATTCTTGAATACAATGGGTGTTACACAACTTACTTATGTAGCACACTGGAGAAATACAAGATGGGTGCTGTTTCTAGTCCATCATTCTCTCTACATGTGCCTGTTTGTTCTGCCTCACAGTGCAGCCGCTGTTCAGCAACAGGCAGCACAGGTGACTGCAGAAGAAGTAGCAGGTGGACTGTTCACCACGTCCAATCAAACAGCTGTACAGCTATAGTGTCTGTCGGCACTTATATCCACAAAATAATTAGCTTAAATGACAAACTTTTCAGCGCAGCTCAATGCACAAGAATTAGCAGCCCTGTAAAACATAATTGCCTCTCATGTTTAGTCTCTTCAGATTCTTGTTTTCCATGCAAGCATGTAGTACCGCGGAGTCATTATATTCAAACTGTTGCATGTTATTTAGCCATTTGTTCAAATAGGAGGGGGTTCATTTGTGATTCTGATCATTATTTTTGTTAATTTAATTTAAGATGATCTAAATGAAAATTTGTCTTCGATTAAATAAAGAGGCAATCAAGAGGAAAATCATTTTTTTTGCATATTTTGTGCAGTTTCTTCAACACAGGAGGAGAAGGTGACAGAAACCGATCTGTCAGCCTGTGCCGGCGCTGGCTCTTTGAAGCTGGCTCAGTGCACGGGGACCCTTAGCTTTGGATTAAATCTGATCAGTGTTTGAACTGAGGATGCTTGGCAATTTGAACATTTGGTATAAAATCTGTTGTGTCCTGAGCAGGCCCATTTGTTCATTATTTTTTTTTCCCCAAATTCTCCAAATATCAAAAAATTAGACCCACACAGGAACACAAGCTGAACACGTCAATTACATAGATAGATTAGTAACTAGATTTGTATATTTAATCTAATATTACAGTGAAAGACTGAGTCACAACAGGTTTTTGACAAAAATAAGTTGCCTAAGCCTCATCTCGTCTTGTCTGAAATAGTGAAAAGATATGGATATTTAGGACATAATGACACTGATACTGAAGTGGAATCCAACAACAAATATATAGAAAAATCACGCAACTCAAGGACATAAATACAACGCATATAATGAGCCATGGCACAACGTTGTGACAAGAAATCGTGGATTTCCAAGCATTTCAGTGACTCATAGCACGGATAGGAACATTTTCTTAGCAACAATAGGCAAAAAACACACAAGAAACACGCTGCCCGCAGCTTTGGTTCGTACCACTCAATTCACCTTGCTTAGAGCGTCAGATGAACAATGATGAAAATGCAGCGTCATTGATCGGAGTTTTTTTTTTTTCTTTTCAACTACGTCAGAGCATTGCTGGCAAAAACAGGCAGCTCCACCCATACCCTAGCAATTATTTTATGTTCTGCTTGGTTCACTAGCAAAACATATACAAAAGGGTTACCAAGGAAACCACAGCCTGGAACAGCCACTTGCAACCAAACTGTTGGCTACAGAGTGATGGGCAACAGGCAAATTCCTTGCCTGGCCTGGATTTAACTAAGTAAATAGGTAAGAGCCTCCTATTGGATAATTACTGCATGCGTGATTATCTTTCAGCTGGTAACAATTATTTAACCCCAACTGATGCAATGAGTAGCTTCTTATTTCTTATACAACCATGTGGAAAGACATATCCTGTGGTTATGGAAAAGATGTTAGTTTGTTTGAGAAGGGTCAAATCACTACATGCATCAAAAACAGAAAACATGTTGAAACTACTAAAATTGGGTTAAGAACTGTCCAAAGCATTATTAAAACTGGAAGGATGGTGGGGAACCATCGTCTTCGAAGACGAAATGTGGCCGGAAAAAAAATCCCAATTGATCACTTAAACGTTTGGTAAAATCAAATCAATAAAGATAACAATAGAACTCAGGGCTATGTTTAATAGTGAAGGTAAGAGCATTTCCACACGTACAATGTGAATGGAACACAAGGGACTGGGACTGAACAGCTGTGTAGCCTTAAGAAAACCACTAATCAGTGAGACTAACCGGGAAAAAAGGCTTCAGTCTGCTTGAGAGCATAAAGACTGGACTATGGAGCAATGGATGGAGCTCATGTGGTCTGATGAGTCCAGATTTACTCGGGCATCAGTAAAGGTCAGGGTAAGTAGAGAGGCAGATGAAGTGATGCCCCCATCATTCCTAGTGTCTACTGTCTCAGCCTGTGGGGTCAGTGCTATAATCTTTGGTTGCTGAAGTTGCTCAGGTTTAGGTTCAGCAACATTATGTCCAAAGAATGAGGTCAGCTGACTCCCTGAAAAAACTGAACGACCAGGTTATTCCATCAGTGGACATTTTCTTTCCTGATGTCACAGGCATATTCCAAGACGACAATACCAGGATTGAAATTGAAATACCAGGGCTGAAATTGTGAAAGAGTTGCTCAGGGAGCATGAGACATAATTTACACACATGGATTGGCCGCCACTGAGTCCAGACCTGAACCCCACTGAGAACCTTTGGGATGTGCTGGAGAAGACTTTGATAAGTGGTCAGACTCTCCCATCGTCAATACAAGATTTTGGTGAAAAATTAATGCAACACTGGAAGGAAATAAATCATGTGATATTGCAGAAGCTCGTTGAAACAAAGCCACAGCGAATGCTGCTGTAATCAAAGCTATCTAATAAAGTTAGAGTGTCTAATATTAGAGTGTGTGACCCTTTTTTGGGCCAGGCAGTGTATGTGCAAATGGCTTTAGCTAATGTAGATGCTAATGCATAAACATCACATCAAATGTTGTCAAATGGTCTTTTTTACCTGAATATATGCTGCATCTCTTTACTACGCTACTATGCAAACAGTGGCTTTGTCATTTAAAAAATCAGAATACACGTGATCAGAATAAACCGGAACCAGCATTATTTCTAGGGAGGTTTTGAATAAAAGAGCAGCAAGTTAAGTATTTATTTATTACAATCTGCAGTGTGACACTACATTCTCTAATGCAAGAAATATATATAGTGACCTAAACCATGTTGTTTGTACCTTATTTGTACTTTCCCAGTAACAGTTTCAGTAACACGTGAACTTTACTTTGCCTAACAAATCATTTCCTTGCATTCGCACCCAGCTCGAATAAATCAGGTATCATATGTGTCGGAAATGTCTCCTAACAGACTTCCAGCAAATTTACTTCACTTAGTCGAGCATTACAAACCTCGTGTTTTTCTGGATAATTACTAAGTTTGAGGGAGTAGGCTTGTGCATAGCTAACCAAGTAAATAAAAGCCTTTTCCTTTCAACTTCATAGCTGTTTTTCCCCACACATTTAAAAGTTGTTTTTCCCACAGTATAAAAGAATGTTCCCTCTCCGGGTTTCGCCCTCTGTGTATCAGTGCACACTGACATCAATCCAACGCTGCATCACTGTATTGAAGCCTCTTGCTAATTGTAAACAGGAGAGGGAGGTGAGCACTCTGTCGAGCAGAACACTGATTCCGTCTGTGGAGCCGCAAAGTGAAACGCTGATTAGTGACGCTACATTACTCCGCTTTGTCCAAGGGCAACTGTTTCATATCAGCTAACTGTCGGAAACGCAGACGCCAACCTCAGCACTCATAAGTGTCCTGCAGCTGCATGTGATGGACGTTTTAATATCAGAAATAGTGATTGCATTCAAATCACAGTCAAAATTATACTAAGGCATGATTAGTATTTCTGCGGTTATTCAAATGGAGATGAAGATGAAGCACAGAGGCTGAAGTAGAGAGACACTAATGCGTGAAGCCATCTGTACTATATGCATTTATGTTGGTGTTGGTCCTCAGAGCAAACACCAAATAATGACTTCTGCATACTTTGTCTGCGCACCAACGCCCAAACACATAAGGCGGAAAATATAACAGAACCCATCTCTAATTTGTCACACCATCCTTTCCATCTATTCCTATTGTTCCGCTTTTATTCAAAGGAGCACCCTATCTCACTCCGAGTCACCGCCTCCTTCTGAACTGTCATACCCTAATATTCCATTCATGCAGCTTCATCCATCAGTTTAATTAACTCTTGGCTCTAGGAACTTCCACTAAGCTGTGACTTCAGCACCTGACTATTAGAGAAGGCATACTGTGACCTCTTTCTCGACTCACCAGCGAAGAGTGCAGAACTTTAATGATGATAATGCCCTGCTGGTTAGTTTAAATCATTCCAGTCCAATTACGTATAAGAGAAAATGGGGTCCATACATGCTGTTCTCTTTGTCTCGTGTCAGTTTTAAGTACACATTCTGTCATGGGAGAGAAGAGCACACCCATCGTGCTCGTGAGATTAGTATGTGTATATAGCTACCTTTTAACATTTACATTTCTGTTCTGGTTCAGATCTGTGTGCTTTTCCTACCCCAGCCTCTCCGGCTATTTTCATGCCAAATGACTAACTCGACTGTTGCATATTGTAGAGTGTCTAAAGCCGGCTTTATACTCCGTCCAATCTGCTTTTTGGATAGCTTCAGAGTCGCCCTCCCCTCACATCTTTCCAACATCGGTTTGGGCAGTCTGCGTCTGACCATTTTTTGTAGCCTACCGAATCCGTCATTCACAAACACTTCAGGCCGTGACATGCCACCTTCCAGCATGGCTGCTCAGACGAGGTAAAAACACGTCTGATCTCCGATGTGGTCGGACATGGCTCGCAAACTAGCTCTGACATGCCAAAACCTGGCACCTTACAGCTCTGCAGGGCTCTGCCCAGGCGTCGTGGTGCTTTGAGATAAATGCGAACATCAGCAATTGTCTGCACACAGTTTTGAACCAATCAATCAAGCAGATGTGGAGATATTTCAATGAATAAGTTAAAAGCTTGAGCTGCTAGTGGCACTAGATGAAATGTCAGGAAAGGGGTCGCCCAGGTCAATAGGATTCATTTGCTGGGTGCCATGGAGATCTGTATAAAATTTCAACCAATGCAATCAATCCAGTCCGAGGTATTTCAGTCTGGTGGTGGCACTAGAGAAAGACTGATATTCTTCTCCCAGGATCCAAGCCGCTAGAACAGCTAAAAATGCCAAACACATCCCAAAGATAACAGATCCAACAGTGCCATTATTCTCGCATTAAGCAGCTGGCCATCAGATAGGGAGGGCAAAGGGGGCAGCGGTAGATACCTGCCAGAGGGGCCTCATCCCTGGGACTGAGGGGCTCAGTGGTAGGAGAATGAGCTGACTGCGGGTCACGCTATAGTGATAAACCAGGACAAGCATAAGGAGGCTTCTGTCTCTTGTGGGGGGGGGGTGGGAGCCGAAACTTCTCACTTACCTGCCTCTCATGGTGTCAGGATGACCCTGCAGTATGAGGTCGGGACTAAGCAGACCATTAGCCACATTCAGCAGGTGGAGGTGAAAGATTTCCACCCACGCAGTGACCCCACAGATCACATGTTATCTGGAAATATATTCCACTAGGGTGTATATATCATTCTGCTGGAGCTGCCATTTTACGTTTTCTGTCCTTACAGTGCCAGTTTTAAAGGTATGGTGTACCCATTAATCCCACGGAATTAATAATAAATGTGTCTAATGTCGTAGACTCACAGCTCAAAAGGAGCGGCAATAAAGCAAAATGGCAATTAAAAGACGCCGAACCGAGAATTAGATGTTTCTATGAGCTTGACAAGGGCTTGTTGCATAACTTGCAGAATGTAATACTTTCAGTCACTGGTGAGATTAGAAAGAGAGGCGAAGCAAAAACATGAAACGCTTGACCAAGTCCTAAAAATTTCCCCAGGTAGCCATTACCGCGACAGCCTCCCGGGTAATGAATACATGAATGACCGCGTACAGCCGAAGTTTGTATGATGGTGATTGTGTAGGAAAGGTCGCGGGGTCTCCACATTTAATAGGTACCTTCCTCCTTTGGTGCGTGAACTTTCTGGAGAGGCCGGCTAAACGCAGCCGGGTCTCAGCTAATCCAGCCACTAATGTGAGATAGTTAGGTAACGGAGCATAACAGACAGCTCAGGGCCATCTTAGCATAACCTTCTTGGCAGAGGTAAACAAATTATCTTCCTGATTCGCACCTGTGCACCCTGACCTGAACTAAACAAACATGTATTTATTTTATTTACTTCTGCAGTAATAAACTGGCAGCACAGAGAAGCCTCTATCTGCACAGCTAAACCCTCGTGTCTGCAGCTTACTCACATGGTTTTTCACAGTCATCCTTTGCTTGGATTTTTAAAGCTTAAGAGTGGGAGAACGTGTGTTCAGATGTGGGTACACGTGTCAGTCAGCACGCGCAGGCAGGGAAGAAACTGGAAGAAAAGGAAACCGAAGGCGAGTCGGGGAGATTCCGTGCAGGTTTCTCAGCCTCGAGTACCCCAAAACCGCCAATTAGGCCGCAAATCACAAGACTGCACGTGACCACATCGCCGAGACGAGTGTTGGCCTAAGCACAGCGAGCACTCATTTTAAATCAAGCCTTAATCCAGTCCGTGTCTCTCACTCCTCGCTCCCCCCCCCCATAGCATCCACATGCAAACCCCCTGCTCAGAACGGAGATGCGGCCAGCATTAGGAATGACAGATGAGGAGGGAAATTAAAGAAAAGGACCGAGGAGGGAGCTCACATAAAGAAGCAGAAAATTGATTCCCAAGGAGAGTTGAATGCTGGGGAAGATCGGCTAAATTCATTTTAAATTTAAAGTTGCCCTAGGCAGGTCTCGAGGTATGGACATAAAAACACAAAATAAAAGTGCTATAACAGAACAACAACAAATCCAAATTCTCAATGCCTCTTCAATGGATCTGTGTTGTGCCATTATAACAGCCTTCTCTTGAAAACACACGCACAAAGAAATCAATCCAGTTTATTGTTAACTCCATCTCAGTGGAATTAAAATGAGCTTGTTGACGTCAGCCAAGCAGCTAATGGTTGAAATACCAAATACACTGGTGTGCACATGGATGACTGGCAACGTGGCCCTTTGCCCTCTGGCTTCACAGAACCTCTCCTCCACCATTTGCTAATAATGTATTGTAAAAACAGAAATAACACATGAATTGTCCTGTTACTGAAAACTGGACACGTTCACCGTTTTCCCTCAAAAATGAGCATTATATTTTGCATAATTCAGCAAAAGCTTTTATAAATAAAACATACTGCAGGATTATAATCTTCAGCGTTCCCCTTTCGAAACTGAAAATGACTGAGAGAAGAAAGAGCGAGAGTGTTTGAGTACCGCACAAAAAGGTTTAGACACATTTTAGAATGCAAAGAACAGCTTCTACCCCAATAATTTCATGATACATCTACATTATTTATTATCCCTTGCAGGTATATGAGCTCCCACTTAAATGAGTCATGAGAGTCTGCAAGACAAAAGATGACAGGCCCGAGTGTTCTCCTAGCTGCTACTGTGAGAAGATGAAGCTCGATCACCCTGAATTAACAAAAATGTCTTTGAGATTGCAGAGACATAATGGTGCCAGTTGTTTTGAATTTCACGGTGCCAATGCCTGAGCTTCATTCAGTGTTGTTTAACCAAAGGCGTTATAAAGGAAAGACCACTCAAAGAATCCCGAACAGCAATCAAAGGGAAAATTCCACACCACGTTACAGATGATTGCATGACACACGTCACGCCCAAAAAGGCAATCATCTGCTTTATAACAGCGGAACGGGGGAAACGTCAAGCCATTCGTGTTGTTGCACTGACTCAAGAGCAATGAGGTTTTGAAACCATAGGCGCCAAAATTTCCAAGTGTTTTTTTTTTCTTTTTTAAAAAAGAAATAAAAAAATTATTCGACTGGTGACTGTTTACAGATTTTATGTCCAACGATCACTGCTTGTGCAGCTGCAGCTCTCTCCCTTTTTATTTATTTAGCAGCCCTGCCTGCCTTGCTACCTCTTTTAACTACGAGCTAAACAATAATAATTGTGATTCATAAAGCACATTTTAGACCATGTGTTAACTCAATCACAAAAATACAATTTGTACCTTTTGAGTGGAGTAAGATTTCTTTTTTTTTTTTTTTTTTAAGAAGCCATATAGCGCAGCCCACAGGCACCATTAGCCCTCAAAATATTACAAAAACAGGCTTGAACCACTCTGAGCTATAGCCTCTCTATGCTCAGCTCACCCTCTCAGCAGCTATTACTCTTGCAGTTGTTCTGCAAGCTAAGCAGGGACAACAATGGCTACATGGTTGCACAGAAAGTGGCCTTATAATTTAGAACTCAGACAGAAATCAATAGTTAGCAGTGTAACTAGAGATAGTAGCACAGGATAAACGGTCTAACAAGCCTGGGAGAGCCAGAGAACCAGAAGTGATGCAGTGCTAAACACCATCAGCTGCTTCTGTACAGTCACTCGGTGGCTTCAAGGCCTACGGACAATTTTATGCTAACACACCTTTCAGCATCTGAGCAAATGATCATCAATCAAAAACTATTTCCTAATTCAAGGGAAGCATTGCACATCTTCCAAAATTGTGCTATTATGTCACTATTACAGCCTCGCCCCCAACAGTTAACTCCGCACCTCTAGGGGGATGTGTACTCATTACCAAGTAAGTCGTCATGATTATGAGTTTAAAAATTTGCTGAGCCGCTATCTAGCTCATTCCAGCTCATCAGCATAACCATATTAGAGAGAAAACCTGTGGGCTGGCAATCTCACACTTCCTCAATATTGCATTCCCCCAAGGCCGAGCATGTCCACGTCCATTAAGTTGGACTTGAGCCACCAACTAAGCCTAATATGCTGCCACGAGGCACACTAACGCCATGTGACACCTGAAATGTAATTGATTAGGTTTACACAACAAACCTGTCAGTGCAACGCATCAATCTGCCCTAAACGGGGAAAACAGAAAATTTGGCTGTATTTGCCATAGCTGTCGTGCACTGGGGCTTTGGCTTTATGTATCCCGGTGGCACCGACCCAGGACTCCGTTCTCTGGACACCACGGTGAAACAATACAAGCCATCAAGTCCAACAAGAAGTCACTGATACTGTAGTAGCCCAGGGTGCAGGATTCCCTAATTTATTTCCATCCTTAATATATTTACCTCATCTAGAAAAAGGAAACAGATTGTCAGAGGCAGTGGGAAGTAAAATGATTTGGAGCTCAATTCTGCTAAATTGGTTGCTGCCAGTGTGATACATCATGGAGAATTAAGATGCCTCTCCCCCAGCACAGAAGTTCGGTAGCCATATTGGCACATCTGTCAAGGGCCCACCCTTGACAGAGACAAATGGACCAATTCTGGCAGACGAAGGCTGATCCAAACTGCTAGCAATAACCAAGATGAATAATGAGTCGGCTTGGGCCCCAGCAAAGTTCATTTTTAATAATTAGTGTTCCTGCACCTCTCATTTTCTCAGAAAATGAGTGCAGGTACATCTACAGGTTGATACAACACATCAGCAGGACCCAAGGAATATAGATGATGTTGTGTTAAGCTTCCATCATCGTGTGGAATGGCTGTGACTATAAATGCAGGTTGTAAGACAGATGAATCTCTCACTGTTCTACCCAGGAGGAGGAAATTAATCAAGTCCAGAAAGCACTGTGGATACGGGAGGCAGCAAAGTAATGTTTCAGGTTGAGCGCACCCAAGTTCAGAAGGTCCACGGATTTTGCAAACACTGTAAAAGAGCACAGCTCCTAAAGCCCAAACAAAGGGAAAATGGAAGTAAGTGGAACACAAACCACATCCACTGATGGCTATGGTTCACACAAATTTTCCATACAGAAAGAAGTAGCACTCGTGTTGGGATTGCCAGTTCCGAGAGCGAAATATGACAAACGTGCTGCTTTTCTGGACACTTGACGTGTCATTTGGCAATGATGTTTGTCAAGACGCTGCCAGCATGCAAGCATAAATAGAAAACAACGGATGCAGGTGTTTTAGAGGCTGTCGTGCCCTGTCAGTGTGTGTTGCCCTCAAGTCCCGGAATCCCAAGAAGAGCTGGTCCAACTGCGTGATTAAGGATATAATTGGTATGACGCAAAAAAGCACTCCGCAATGCTTTTGGCGTCACTATTGTGTCCACACGGTACGGAGTAGTGCTGATCGAGTACACCCAGGCCCTTGGTACAGCAGGCGACAATAACCAGTGTGTGGCTGGGCCATTAGCTGCAGCGTTATGTGGACTGTGGCTGATGTGCACAGCAATGAGGTATAAGAAAAGACCGGCTGCAGTGTCTTCCCCAAACTAAATCAGTTTAAAGCATAATGACTTCCTAATGCACATTTCCACCAGGGTAATGCAAAACTATTGGATAACTAGAACGCCCCTTCCGAGATTGATATTACTTACAGTCACTTTGTTTGGAACACCATGTGACGTAGAGTGTAGCTGAAGGTAATGTCATTGGACTGTATGATAATTGGAAATTTAATTCAACTTCGATTTTCAGCCGACATTAGAAGTATTTCATTCTGGCAGGGATCTGAATTAAACTATTTTTTTTGGGGGGGTGTGTGTGTTAATTTGGACAAAAGCATTTGTGTATTATGATTCATGATGCGAAACCAATCTCACAATGTCTTTAATAACCCTTATTTTATTGTCTCAAAGACGTAAAACTATTAGCAATAAAACAGATTTCATCAGTCGGGGGATAGAGAGACCTCTGAAGCTCTAGGAAAAATTTTGCTCGTCTTAGCTTATTAGCTAGTCTTTTTTATCGGGTGGGTTTGGGGGCGTGTGTGTGTGTGTGGAGGGGTGTTCATGTTCATCCCTGAGGACCAAGTTCCTGGATCCCGAATAGAACCCCCAAGCTTTTTTTTTTTTTTTCTCTCGTACGACCATACAGTCAGGGGAGCTATGCTTTAAACTCAAGTGCTTCTCATACATGGAGGTCTACGGGGAGCAATCCTCCTCTCGATTCATTACCTCCAGGAGGCAGAGCTCCTTCTGCTGGGCACCATGACAACATGGCATTGCTCTTTAGCCTCCAGCCTTTGTAGGGGTATCAAGACACAAGAGACCAAGTGCGCTGCTTCCACGAGCACCCAGCCACTTTGAGGCTGCACGAATCCCAGGGTTTAACATGTCACACCTAACGACATGAGAGCAACAGACCCGTGGCATAGTGTCCAAATTAGGATGTGCCTTTATAAAGATTCAAACACAGTAAGATCGTTTATACAGCCGCCGAATAAAAAAATAAAAATATTGACAGGTTTATTTTAGAGGTGAGCGATGAGTGTTTTTTCTGTGATGTTTTCTTATTGGCTACACACCAGTAAAGTAATGGACCTTAAGTTGCAAAGAAATACGTGTGTAGCAGTAGAACTGAGGGTTAATTTAAAGGCAAAACAAACAGCCCTAGCAATCAAGAACAGTGAGTTACCTAATCTTGTTTTCTATCCTCTAAAGTACTAATTAAGTTGGATCAACATAGCAGTTGATTGAAAATGACACTTCATTCACTTCATTATGTGAGACACGAGTGGAAAGATTGCTAATGATCATGGGCAACCCCAGTGAAGTGGAATAAAACAGTTAGGCTGAGGGGAAATATAATCCACACATATCAGACAATGGCAGGCTCTTTCAGTGGCTACAACAGCTTGTCAGGGTGGCTTCCATCCAAACATCCCTAACTGCGGCATTAAAAAAAAAAAAAAAAAAGACAGTGGGAGCTCCATCTATATGAGGCACGGAGCTATTAGTGAGTTATTAATGTGAAAAATCACCGAGATGCAATGCCTTAAGCTGTATTATTAATTTGTGGATGTAGACCACTATATCATCGACGGATTCGGGCTACGGCGGCATGCGCTCTTTGCTGCATTTTTAATTCCCCCCAATTTTGCACAATTACCCCTCTTCCCAACTAAAATCATAACCTATTACAGTGATCAGAGCAAAAAACATAAATCTTTCGCAGGGAGTTATCGCGTCACATCAGCCGCAAACGACATGGGATGTGCTTCCAACGACTTCACGCAATCCCTCACCACGCAGAGACCGACAAACACCTCCGGTGCGTTAATCTCTTATATTTCTCTACGTCTAGCGCTGCCGTTTCTTTGCTTCCTTTTTTCATTCTACACACTCCTAGATGGGATCAAGCGTAATGCTTCCGCAAATGCATGTTTAGGTGGTCCAACTGTTGTGCTGTAATTAAACTAGAACAATAAATCAACAGGAGAGCATTCGAGAGCAAACTACTGCGTGTGTTGGCCAAAAAAATGGGGGAGAAAAAAAAAAAAAACACACACACATAAAGCTACCGATAAAGGGAGCCGGAGAACCTAACAGAGATGATGTGTAAACCTGCAGAGATATAAAAAGGGGGAAAGAATGATGCATAACCCTGCTCCTGTGGGAGTCTTACGGTGAGTATGATATCATCCCTCTTATGAAAAATGCCTGCACACGCACACACACACACACACACACACACAGACACGCACACACAGACACAGCATGCCTTAAATAACTTTTAATCAGATTTCAGGGTGTGGGTGTCGAGGCTACTTGCATTGAGGTTCATAATCAAAGCACACAGGAAGGTGACATATCATGGACCGATAAGAGCTTTCATTGCACTGTGTGCCTCATTCACAATGCATTGGACTAATGCAAAAAAAAAAAAAAAAAAAGGAAAGAAAAAAGCCCACACACACCGACGGTCTATCTCTCTCCCTTATAGTGAAAAATATGGAAAGTATTCTTTTTTTTTTTGCCGGTGGAATTAGTATCGTTAAATAATATAGCAGTCTAAAACCATTAAGTCAAATATTTAAAGAGCTGCATAAGCTTTGCAATCATATAATGACATTTTCTCACCACACTTGACCTTCTAAAAAAGCAAAAAAGAAATCTCATCTGAGGAAGGAGTTTAAGAAACTTTCCACATTGTTAACATTTTCCCGTGTTTTTGCTCCAGTATCTGAGACTGTGTTTCACATCTCATCAAACAGCTCTCTCCCGGAGTAGTCTGGATACACAGCGAGAAGTGAGGAGAGCCTTGCTCCCCTATATGTTATCCGCCTGTGTGTACGGCTCAAAGGGCCAAAGTCTGTTTTGCACCAGTACCTTCTAGCTTCAGGCTAACCCTGCTGTGTGCCTTTCTCCTACACTCACTTGCACAGAGCAAATGCCCTTAATAACCATTTAGCTGCTAAGGCACGCTTGTCTGTGCCCTATTCACAGCCTTAGCCACTAATTACCTTCCCAAAGTAATGGACATTTCTGTGTTCCCTCAATGCTTCCCTTTTTCTCAGTACAATCAGCCAGCTGCCTTCCCTGGTAGGAATTAGTCGTCTGCATGGGCCAGAAATTAATGTCCAAAAAAACCAACCCATGCCAGCTAACTCCCTAACCCCATGTGTGTTTATTCCTTGCACCCTCACCATATATATATAAAAAAAAATGTAGAAATAATTCAAGCAAAATTAAAAAATAATAAGATTCTATCTTCCACAAATTTACACATCACCTCTGTTTGCACGCGACTCTGTACAAACAAAACACATTAACGCAAGGCTAATATTTATCCGGGAAGGTTACAAAATGTAAGTACTGAAACAGCCTGCTCACACAAGATACACAACAGTCTGTCAAGTAAAAAAAAAACTAAACAAAAAAAAAAAAACATATGGCCCCAAAATTTAATTGAGCAAAGGAATGTGCCAAATGTGACGTCTTAATTAGAAAAGAGAAAGAAAGAACATGACTATTCAGACGGGACTGTGCCCTGCCGGAGTCTGGACTTGCACTAAGAAGGAATGATTCAATAATGAATCGGCAGCTGACATCAAAGACGCGCATGTAAAGCTTCAGTGCAATTTAACTCCCGGCGAAAGGCAACGAGGAATATAACAACAACGCGTTTATGCTTTCCTGCAGCATGTTGCCACCTCCACTAAACCCAACACCGGCAGCGCCGGCATCATTTCAAAAAACACGCACATACACGTTGACCTTTGGGGGGGGGGGGGGGGGGGTGGTTGGGAGAGCAGAGGTGCCATTTCACACAGCAAATGCCATATATTAAGAGTGTGACTATTGGTTAAGCCCTCGGGTACAACTTAAATTGATCAACTGAGGAGACGTATCAGGTTCTCAGTGGTTTACCACCTCAGCTAATCCCTGCTGTTCTGAGCCTCCTGCCATTTAATTAAACAGCAAATAAACGCTCGTAAGTGATTGTAAGGGCCGATGCCAAAAAGCTTGGATTGCTGTACTGGTGTATCATCAAGTGGTAATCTAAGGGCTGAAAGGGTTTCATTTCAGCATCAGATACGCACAAAAGCACAAAGCCAAAACCATTTTGTTATATGTCGAGGGAGAATTAGGGTTGCAGAGACCTGGAGAAACTCAATCTTTTTTTTCCTCTTTCGTATAAATAAGAAAAAAAAAATGGGAATGGGCAGCAATCTAAAATTAATAATTTTGTGCATTGAGGGAAAAACACAAGAAAAGTCATGGAATTTTGAGGGAGAACAAAGCTTTAAATGATTCCCACAAAGGACCCGACACCTATAGCAAAAATGCAATCATGCTTGGATAGTCAAAGCAAACATTCTTTTACTGCCTTGACTAGATAACCGTGGGAGTCCACTATCGGTAGTGACATGAATACCAAACAAATCCGAGCCCAGAGCAAGCACCCGTCGTTTTTTTTTTTTAGCCGTTATTTGCACAATTTTCTTGCCTAAAACCGTGAGATTCTAGGGCCCACAAGTACCGTGTCGCCGCCAAAATATTCCATCAGTATAATCATTTCCAGAGCCGCGATGCACTCCTCTAGCAGGGGGACCAAGTTAGTTATTTGCAAGGTGGTGTTTTTGGACCTTGGAACCTGTAAATATGGTTTTACTGACTGCTCCTCCCTTCCTGAGCTCTTCCAGTGAGGTGCCCTCGATCAAAGCAAATAACCCCTATTTCCCATCGGAGCGGCTTGATGGCCAGCAGAGGCCTGTGTTTGCACTGGTGTGTGTATCGCTGAATGAGAAGCAGCGCTCGGAGAGAACATATACGCATATCAGAACTGGTCAATGCCAAATTTAAAAAAAAAAAAAAAGAAAACATCTTCGGGTCTTCCTACAGTAGAGTAACCACATCAGGGTCTGACCCTTTTTTTTTTTTCAAAATTCTTTTCCATATCCTGATGTCCCATGTTCTTGGTGCATTTTGAACCACAACAGCTGAATATAAATATCTAGAGGTTTATTTTTTTGGATTATTGGTTTTTAAATCCAACTGTTAGTATGTACGGTTAAACTCTAAACATTAATTTTAGATTAGGGTCCATTCCCATTGTTTTTATCATGTATAAGAAAACTAAATCTAGTTTCTCCATGTCTCTGCAACCTTGTTTTCCATGCTGTCCATGAACACAACAACAAACACTGCCATTAAGGTACATTTTCCTCCCAAAGAGAAGATTTTCTGATAACCACACAGATGTGCAGACAATCTCAACATTTGGTTATTTCCGACGCCACGTACATATACAATCCGGAAATAGTGCCACTTTTCTTTGAAACTAATTTGGTCTAGATTTGGTGCAGTAATAAGGCACTTGGGGGGAAGAGCTATTTTGCAGGCTGCGAGGCACAGAGGCAGCTCTGCGTAGAAGTGCGTGTTCACTCACAGGCCACGCTTCTTGCCTCGCTTTTTTTTTTTTTTTTTTTTCGACGACATCAAGCTCGCTCTCTCACACAGTGGAAACATTGTGGCTGCGCTGGCTGCCTGCTCCGAAAACCATGAAAAACACTTCTGCTTGCATGATCAATTTATTTTTAGAATGCCAGGATTTTATAATTTAGAAAACAGAATAACGGGCAGCAGCGTGGAAATCTATTTCCCCGCTTTTTAAATAAAAACTAATAAAAAAGAACTTTCCCGTGACTTGTGTGACTATTGCAAAATGCTGCATGTTTTTAAAAGTCTGATAGAATAATTGCAGGACAGAATTCGGTGCGCGGTGGATGAAACCTGCTGATTTCAAGTAGCTCAGCAGGCACTCGAATGCTTTTACTTTTGGCCTTTAAAGTGCTACAGACGAGCCATGATATTATACAGTAGAGCAGCCGATTTTTGTTGACAAGAAAAATGGAAATTCATCTCCATTAGTTCTGAACATGGAGACAACAGGAAATGCGATTTACATTTAATTTTAGCGATGATGGTGTCAAGTGTTAAATCCTGTTCTGTAGATTCAAAACACAACGGCTCGAAAAATTCTAAATGTTCGTCCTGTCATCCCGTATCAACGGGCGCATTTTTACCGCGATGCTTTGCTAAACGCATTTATTCTCAAAGACACTTCGCTTTTCTAAAGCTTATAACTCAACCGCTGCCCATTTAAGACTGCCACCCGAGCGCACACATGCAAATACACACCACTCCGGGAACATTTATGGGCATAAAAGTGCACATAATGAATCATCCATTAGAGCATACATCAGACTGTTCACTCTAGGCTGCCACATTCATCCATCTTTCCAATTTGTTAAGGTAGATGGCTGCGAAATTAGAGGCGGAGGCAAACCTAAATATCCAGAAGCACTTACTTCGACATTAACAGCATGCATATTATCAATAATGTACACAGCAATTACAACAACCAATGAGGATTTTTCACATCGTGGCCCACTGTACTTGTGATAAACCTGACTGAGGTCAGCTCACGACTGCTCGGCTGAACGTGACCGAAACCACTTTTCAAAAAAAATTTAAAAAAAATCTGCAAGGTTTTTATTAAAATGTGCATTAAAAAATACCCCAATGCATTTCAAGCCATGAAATCTGTATGTCTGATCTATACCCAATAAATAAACACATTTTAAAGAAAGTAATTATTTGTATTTAATCACAGCAGGCGACCACATAATCTGAACATTAACTAGCTCTGCTGTACGCCTGTGTTTTTCCTCCCCCCAGTGCATTAGTTTAATTACCGTTATTAAGAGCAATGAAAACATACAGCACAGGTATGCTATTATATGAATACTTAATGCCTAAATCAAGCCTTCTGGCTGTAACAGTGAGGAGGGAACAGGGGCTGCAGGCTAAACAGCAGACAAAAATAGGAAAATGACGGGCAAGGCAGCGAGGGGGGGGTGAGCCGTTTCCGCTCCTGCTTTGGGCTCCGGCCAGCGCACAAATGAGAGCTCACCTGTATAGGACCAGTAGGGGTCACCAGCTGTCCTCCTCTCCCTCATTACGCCCGTGGTTCCATGATGGCCGCCTACAGCGCGGTGAGGTTGGCCACCCGATGCCACTGTGGGAGGCAGAGAAAGAGGTCAGACGATCCACAGGGGACAGACAAGTTCTCTGAGCAACCGACACAAACGCCGTGACAACGCACTAATTGTTTTAAAGACAGGAAACAAAGCGAGAGAATTTTTTTTTAATGTTGTCAAGTGGATACAAGGCCCCATCTGCCCGGGAATCACTTGAGTTACGTTTGGAACGATTGCATCAAACATCAGTTTGTCTGTTTCTTATGCAAACATGACATATTGGATTCACTGTATATTGATTTAGGAAACGTACCCCGATCCTCTGATATTAATACAAACCATATCAGCACAATCACCTCAGGCCCCCGCCGGTCCCCACGGGAAAAGGTCTCCGCAAAGCTTTTAGGCATACAGTAACCGTCACTGCAGCTGGCACCGAATTAAAAACTGCCATCGAAAATTTAAACGCACTGCCGCAGTATGAAGTGTGAATCATCCAAAAATCAATGTTGAGCTTATGTACTCTAAATTGCAGATGAAAGCTTAAGTACTTTTACACTTCAGTTTAATAGAAACATCCCCGCCTCGGATTCTTCTCTCGACCTGCGGCTCCTCTGAGCCGGGACCCCTGGAGGGAGGCGATCGGAACTTTCTGCCCCGCGCCTTGAGATCCAGGTTCACACACTCGACCAAAACAAAAGCAGCAGCAACAGTGGTCACTAAAAAAATAAATAAATAAATTAAAAAAAATCAGAACAAAGAAAAAATCCATGCGTTCGGCTCAAGTTCCCTCATTTGACACAAAGCATTAATTGGTGATAATGATCCTCGACCATCAGGGATCTGCACAACGTTTCCTGATCTTTCACAGGCACCATCAATCACATCCTTTACAGCAGGGGTCCGTGTGAGAAAGGAAAAATAAATAGGCCGAGCGGTCAATATGTTTACAATGCACATGGCTGTAATCGTGTCACAACAGCTTCCCTGCTAAGCTCCTATATGGAAACTTAAATTAGGAAACTGGAGACGGTGTGTATTACCAGGAGTCCAAACAATCAGCTTCATGTCTTTCAGGCACAAAAGTCTCTTTAGCTTCTTCGCAAAAGCCTCAAAGAAATTAGACGTTGTCAACAGAGTTACAGTGAATGCTAGGGGCACAAATTGTCCTTAAGCGTACACACTCCCAAGAGCACGTAGCCTCACGCTTACAACAATCTAACTCGTTGGGGAAAACGTGCTGCGCAACGGATGGAGCCGGAGCCGATGGAGAAGAAAATGTCTGTCTCGAGCCATTGTCAATCAGGTGCACAGGCAAAAGAAGAGTGTTTTTGTATTGCTTTAAGCAGTTCAAAAAAAAAAAAAAAAGAAACCCACTGTGGCATTCAGATCCATGAGACTGGCTAATGCCGGTTCCCTGTTGCTAGAAGGATGCGAACAATTGGGCAAGCAGATTGTTTCAGCGTAAAGGGAACAGCAGGGAAAAACTAAAACAAAACCCGAGATGACAATCTGCTGAACTCAAAATGGAAGCAGGAATCACAGCTACTTGCTGCAGTTTAGTCATTGAATCCATTTAGATAATCTGTCTCACCTCCCATCTTTTTTGTACAAACGGCTGCATATTGTACTCAATACCGTGTTCCCATTTTAAAAAGTCCTCACGCGGTTTCCTCTACAAATATGCAGCTTGGCACAACAGTTAATCTCGCATCCAAAATGCACTAAAGCTACCAGAACGGCCTATTCAAGTGTGTCTTGGTATCAGGTTGTTCTCACACAGCTCTACATAAACAGCCAAGTACACTTCAGGACTCAGGGCACAACGACTTCAAAAAAAATAATTCTCACATACACAGTATATTATGGAAATTATTTACCACATGTTGAACATAGAGATTAAACTTTCATAAAGGCTTTAAAATGTCTGTTTACATTCGACGCAAAACTGCTAACTACTGTAACTAAAGGTAATCTCAAAAGCAAACATTTACTCCCTAACGTTTACTTGGATAACTTTTAGAGGGGAAAAAAAGAAATGAGTAGTTTTACTGCACCACGCTTTTTACTTTTTATTTGAGTTGATGTGAAAAAAGCAACACTATTCTTACTCTGCTACACTGGGCTAACAGATAGCATGGCTACTAGCTAGGAAGTCACATGACATCACGCAAACTATGGCGGCCACAACGGCCAAAAGTGAGATTTGGAAATTTGTGCCTTAATTTATTTTTTAGTCATTTTTGGAAATACCACAATTTGCACATTATTTTATATTTCTGTCTGACTGATTACATCATTTCTTAAAAAAATAAAATCAGATTTAATTATGAACAGTTACTTAGTGCCTTTCACGGACACTTTTTTTTTACTCTTACTTGAATAATTTTTTGAATGGCATTTTTTTACCTTAAAAAAAATATATATATATATATATATATATATATATATATATATATATATATATAAAACTAAAGTTAACCCACCTTTACACAGTGAGTTGTTTGGAGAGATCAGCATCTCCCTGTGTAGTCTGTACAGTCAATAGAAACACAACGCAAATAGAAACACACACACACACACACACAGAAACAAGCACACACACACACACACACACACCGAGCTGCATAAGACGAGCACAGCTCTTACTAATAGTTGCATCATTACCGGGTATTAATCAAACTACACACAACATCAGGCCGAGCCTTTTCTTGCACTCAAAGTCAGTGCATTACAGTCTCAGAAAAAAAAAGAAAAAAAAAAAGAAAAAAAAAAGAAGGGTTGCCATTAAGACGCGAACAGCTTACACCGTTCTCCAAATCAAATTCGCTGCTTAGAGGGAGGTCATGGAGGCTGCACGAGCAAAGTCATAAACGGCTGCTTTGTTATTATCAGATGCACAAATGTATTATGGGGAGACACGGGTTAGCACAGAGTGTGAAACAGAGCGGGGGGGGCGGGGGTGAGGGAGGGTGGGGTGGGGTCTCCGTGAGATTCGGAGCATATTTGAAGGCAGGTTGTGAAACAGGAGGGCTGCACTGTCTTTGATCAGAGAGCATAGGAGACAGCACCATGTCAACAGTTTACACACATCCATGTCAGCCGTCCCCTGTGGGCAAAGGATTAAAGCCACGGCGTCTCTGATAGAGCAGAGCAGACAGTCTTGTGCTGGGCCTGGAGGAGACTGGGGAGAGCTGCTGCACTCATACAACATACATAAATCTGAAACAGAGGAAAAAGCACCGGTGAATTATGTCGGCTAAAAGGTAGTTTAAATGACACGTTAAATACACACGGTTTGGCTGGGATTTATTTAGGGGTTGTTTTTTTTTGCATTTGATTTTTTTATTTTTTTCCTCCAGTATTAAGAGACTCAGAAGAAATAAAAAGGCTTCAAAACACCTACATAACAACCCTTTGTACACTGTACAGGTCTGCAAAATCATTTTCCCTTTTTCATTGCCCCGAGGGCAGTTAAATCATCTACACCACCATTAAGCCCCACTATTTGTTCCATAATATCACACTCAACAACAAGCCAAGAACCCCTGAGAGCCCTTGAAAAACAGCAGCCTAACAACAACCACAGGAGCATTTAACTTGCATTAGTCATTGGGGGATGGAGGTAAAATATCAATCTCAACACGGGCGTCGGCTTCAGGTGTGTGAAGAATAGCCGGCCTGGAAACACCGCGTCACCTGGAGGATTATTTGGGGACGGATTCATCTATCAAACACATCCTGAGATGGCCGTGTAATCCTGACCGACGGTGACCGAGTGACGTGCACTTAACCGTCCTCGAGTAACGGCGCACATTAAAACCGTGCATGGCAGGTATTTAAAGCAAAGACCTGCCTCAGGATTTGTTTTCTTACCACATCATGAAATCACTTAATACGGTCAACTCGTGTGTGCATAACAACTTTACACATCTGAGTTTCACTGAGATAGAGTTTAAAAACAAAAAAAAAGGAAAAGAAAAAGTGATTCATGCACATAAAAAGTGCGTCATAACCCAAAAGGAGGATAATGTCTTATAGAAGCTGAAAATAGAAACTAAACCCTGGGTATACAAAACAGAACACCTGTTTTTTAATTATTTTTTTTTTTAGATCATCTAGTTTGTCTAGCTTCGACTAATATAAAAAAAAATAAAGGTCAGCTAGGCTGGTACACAAGGAGCCATCTGGTAATCTATCATTTGTACCGATCCTCAGCGACAGCATTTGGCTTTAAAGGATAAAGCTGTCGATATTCCATGTTTTCGTTATTATAAACAAATCCCATGAAAGCGCCGAAACCCAGCAATGCATTAGCCTGTATCTCAGCAGCGCAGACTTTTCCTGCTGATGACAGAAACACACACAGTGTCCTTTTCAAAAAGTGATAAAAAAATAATAATAATTCCCCAGAACAGCTGGGTGCTGATGTTTTAAAGCAAACATTAGCCCATTAACAGGGGTACATCAAGTATTAGTTTGGGGCTCTTCTCAGGCGTTTGGCGCTCTAATGAATATTTACTACAGCAGGACGGCGCATGTGGGCTAAACTACGGTGGTCCACGCTCGTGGTAATGACGGAACGACACCGAGGAACGACAGCGCGGGGCTCGGCGGAGTTTTCTTAATTGGTTTTGACAGATTTTGAGGTCTGCGTCTCTGAGGATGCACCAGGCTGGAGATCAGCGATATCGTTGCCGGGTTTCGGTCCGATCGTGGGACTTGTTGACCACGAGAGAAAACAACAGGCTTCAAGGGCCGCTGTGATTTATGCACACCTTTATCACCTCTTTAACAATCTGTAACGATCCAACTCGGGGCAGCACTCCGAAAATCCCTCACGGACACACAGCACTGGCGCTACTTTCTGTCGGCGAAAACCCATTATCGCCGAGAAAATATCACTTTATTTCAGTTATCAAAGGCAGTCAGCTTAGCTGGCATGGACTGTTTCACCTGTTTGTAATGTGATTACTTCGCCGGTTAACCAGGGGGAAAAAAAATAAAAAAATAAAATAGAATTTGTGAAAAATACCTCTTGGCAACACGAAAGCCCCCAGACAGTATGCGGCCTATTCAATCACGTGCCACACGTCACCTTCACATGCCTAATGAAGGCGATGTGCCGAACAGTGCGCTTGAGTAATACTTCCCGGCGAGTCAGTCAGAACGGTTACATCTTTCACAATCTCCTTCAGCATTGCCCTGCTTTACATTCATGGAGCCACATACATAAAGCGCAGGCATTTTGACAGGAGCAGTTGTGGAAGACGGAAGCACGGCTCACTCACTGCGCCCATCCCCATTCTCTCTGCTAATTAGACGGCGAGGGGGAGGGCGAGGACGCGGGAATATCATTAAATTTAACTAATTAGACAAACTACAGTCGAAACAACTTTTACATTATTCCGTCTGAAATCGGACTAAACAGAAGTGGGCTGCTATATTCGCGGGCGGCGTGGGTACGCGAAGGGTCGAAATCGCTTTGTACTGTATATCCGGAGGAAAAATTAAAAAAAAACAAAAAAGTGTGCATACTGAAAGAGACGGCTGCTGTCCGTACAAATAGAATCAACTGTCAAATGTGAGGACTTCCTGTTAACTAACACACATCTCCGTGACAAACACACCTACATTCCAAATCATTTCATTTTTAATGCCAAATACCTCAGTGCATCCGCAGAGACCGAGGAGCACGGTTACCCGTTATTACAGTACAAGCCACAGTGGTAAAAGAAAAAAAGGTTGGAGATCTCTCTGCGGAGCAGAGGAGCACAGAAATGATGTAAGTGGAGCTCGGTCTTGTGAGTGCATGTGTTTCTCGTTCCTCGGGAAATAGGCAGCGTGGCTAGATATCCCCGGAAGTGTTCAAGTCACACCAAGGACCTCGGGAACATGAGAACTGCCAAGATCAGCCAAAGATACAGCGCAGAGGGAGCCGGGGCCTTAGGGCTGAAACATCAAACTCAGAAATAATAAAACAACAACTCAAATCCCAATGCAGATATTTAGACCGACACAGCTAAAAGCAAACGAGCGGTTTCAGCAAAGAGGACATCGGCATCCTTAGGCCACAAAAATGCAGCCATGTTACAGTCAAATTAAATCCATTAGTCTGGTGTTAAACCCATTCCACGGACAATTTTTTCTAAAAATTTCCCATGACACTTGTTTGAATCCATTTTTTTTATTTTTTTACGTGTACAAGTCCATGTCCAGCCCCGTCTGGCTTTGTGCTCATCACGTTAATTGACAGGAAATGCTACTGCTACATCCGAAGATAAGACGCCGAAATCCTAAAATGCGACTTCACAGTGAGACATAGAGACAGGCAGAAGAAGGAAAGTGACAGAAACTCAAGATAGGGCCAGAAACGCTGCCAAAAACACACGATTGTGAGCACTGTGTGCATTACCGCCCAGGACCTCCTCCCAAACAGAAAACATTTTTGTTTGTGTTTCATTAGGGAACTTGAACAACAAAGCAAGCAGAATGGGAGGAAGGGCAAAGGAGGCAGACTCGACTTTCTCATTATGCCGCACTTGCTCTGCAGTCTTTTGTGCAAACTTATCTGGCGAAAACTGGATAAGGCCATCTCATTACCATCAAATCCAAATGTGTCACAAACTCTCAGCCCACGCGCTGTTCGCCCGCATTCACGCGCACTTTCTCAAGGTTTATCGCCAACATTCGGTATTATTATCTGTGTTATAATATTACAAGTCAGAGGTGAGGAGCCCTGAGCGCCGCAGTGTGTCATGAGTTGCACTCTCCTTAAACCTTTTACCTCAAGGAATAAGTGAGAAACATGGTACATCAAATGTCAGACTTTGATAAAGCATGTGGGCGAAAAGGTCTAGATGAAAGTCTCCAGTGTATTCCTTCTTCCTTGAATAGAAAAAGAGACAGAACAAAAAAACACATCCTGGCATTTATTCTCTATTCATGAGACGCCAGTAAAGAACTATTGTTCTATTGTCAGACCGAAACTGACTCTTTTATGAATTAAAACTGCATGACTTCCTGTTGAGGAGCGGCTGCTTAACATAGCCACTTACTGGAAAGGCGGGCGGAATCCGCAGCGGCTGGAGCCTCCTTACAGATGGTGAAATTATACAGTAAATCTGAAGTGTGTCAATCTGCCGTTAAATGTGCTTCCAAAGCAACGCCAAGTACAGTGAATTAAGTGCATTAAATAGCTAGAGGGATCACTGATTGAGTGCATCAGGGGCTCTGATGAAAACCATTAACAAGATTAAACAAATTCAGGCCTATGACCTTTACTAGACCAGTGTTCCTTTCACACACTACAATAAACAATCCTCAAACGTGTCTCCACGCACTGTGGCAGGACTGTACATAACTGCTCTGACACTGTCAGGAAAATTTACTGTGTAAAGTGAGTTTTCAATTTTCAATATGTGGCAATTGGATCACTTAAGTGCCAAGATCTTATGAGGTCATTCCTCAGGACACGGTGTGCAGCCCCGCTTGAATTGTCTAGTTATTGATTCTGAAATAAATTCAGCTGCCTCGGGTGGATACATTATACTCCTCGCACATTACTGGAGTTCGCGGATGGTGATGGTTGATTACTGGTAATGTAAATGGGTCCATCTAAGAGAGTGACACTGATACCGGCAGGTCAGTTATTTGATCACAAGCTAGTGTAGCCAGAAAATGTGCGCGAGTGCGGCTGCAGCAAAGTGGTTTTGAGGGAAAGCGCCTAGGAAAGGGCACACTGTCTGTCGAGCTGTAAATTATCACTATAATACAGCTGCAAATTCATTAAAATGTTTGGAATCAAATACCTGCAGAAATGTGCCTTCGTAAAAAAAAAAACAGCTGCCTGGTGCTGATGAAAAATACCTAACCTTCAGGTCGCCAGGCAAATGACTCAATGTTAGCCATAAATAATACCGCTGCACAAGGACTTAGCATGCATCACTTTCAAACAGACTCCTCATGCCTGCCTGGGGCCATACAAGCAGTCAGACCTCCTCCCTTCCTCTTTAAATGCTTTTTGATGTTGGACTCTAATCAATACTTGAAGGCTGAATTTAGAAGCGATAAATAAAACCATGAATGGCAATGTACTCGATACCTCTCATAGCCTCTTTGGTAGTCTTGCAAGTATGTTAAGTTAGATGCAGGGAGGTTAATCATTTCTTTCTAAGGAACTGTACAATGACCAGGATGGAAATACAGTCTGGCTCAAGTAATGAGAAGCAAATCTAGCACTTAGGCCACACGCCGATACATTTTACACCGAAAAATTACAATTAATGTTTTAGCGTTGCAGTAAGAAGTGGACATTAGCAGCCAATTTAATGTATTCCTGGTCCATTCTTATTTTTCATTCACTATGAACTGTATGCAACCCCAGCCCTCATGACAAATCATTATCTGCCATCAGGTTTTCATGTAATAATTGCCCAGAACTAACCTGCTGAAATGTAATTCAAGAAAATTAAATCCTTGCTTCCTCGCATCAAGCTGTTCTCGGTTTCCTGTAGTTACCCACCTTTCCCACTGCTTTTGTAGAGCAAAAGAAGAAATTACAGTATGTTTCCAACTGTTCCAACTTGATTAATCTGACGAAGAAATTAAATGTGACATTTTCTAAGACAGGTGAAACAGAAATTAAAACAACCTCGGTATTTCTCATCGATGGCGCTGGAGCTCGTCAGGGTTGGCGGTTTTGTACATACAGTTTCCTCGAGAACAAGCGGGTCCCAACCTGTCGTCGGACTGGCTGTGCATTTAAAGCGCTTCAGACGGATGAGAAGAAATTCACACATGAGATCAAGGATAAGTATAAAAGCATAGCTGTGATCTAAACAATCCAAAGAAATGTTCCTGCTGATTAACTTGGGAGGTACTACGGTGGAAGGAATCGAGTGGCGCGCCGCAATAAGATGGCCACTAATTAGCCAAAAGGGATTACAAGACTATTACAGTACCAGCCATCTATGCCAACACAACACTCACGACAAACGAGGACATCTGCTCAGACCACGGCTCCTCAACATTCACACTCTTGTTTGGCCTTGTTTTCCTACGTGGCAGCTTGGTGGTGTTCTGTTCAATCAACAGCGGACTATCAAAAGACACCCATACACATTCTCGCGTCAACCGGAGCCACCTTGGCACCGACTTCATCTCCTTCTACATGTAGTCAAACTCGCTAAAAAAAAAAAAGCAAACAAACTGGAGGCTAATAAACATAAGCGCACGAGAGCAGTGGCAAACAAAGGCTGAAAAACAGCATTCAGATGAAGGGGTGCTTGGCTGGGACTCAAGGTAATGATTCTAATCCAGCAGCATACACCGCACAGCTGAGCGTCGAAGCAAGGCCATTAGCTGCAGTTCTTGTGACCCGATAATGCCGGGCACGAGAATACACATATACTCCCGGTTTCTCCCACAATAAAGCATGCGTCGGATGTGCTTTTAAATCGCGACCTTTAAAACGAGACAGACGCAGCAGTGACTGATTTGTTTTAGACCCACAAATCGCTATAGAGCAGTCTTCCAATTATTTCCTTAATTGCACGTTCAATGGAAGATCGAAAAAATGGGGAAGGTGCAAAGGGATGTTTTTATGATAAGACGCAACTTCCTCGTGCCAGGGGACGCTTGCGGAGCAAATAACGGCGAGGCGCACGAAAATGAAGGTGCACTTTTGCAAAGAACTAAGAAATATAAACACACATAAATACACGAATGAGGTATCCGAGCTGGAAAATGCAAGATGGTATTAACAGCAGGGAAGGACAGTGCATCAGTGTACCGCGCTACCCAGGAACAAATCACACAAGATTGATATTGCTCAAGTTGAGAATGTGTTGAAAATATATTATTATATAAGTGTCTTTAAGTAGTACTTGGTGTACCGCTGTTTATGACAAACAATCCAAGCAGCCATCAACTAGTTTATGTTTCTCATTCTCTGCACAAAAATGAAAATAACAGCAAATTGAATAGAAATATTCCATGCAATTTCTTCCCCAACCAAGTGTTGCTGCTTTATACAAATCAGTTAAATCTCCCGTTATCTTTGGACATGGTGACGGATGAAGTCCTGCTAATGCTAAGCTGAATATCCTCAACACTGCCCTCTGAATCCTCTTTACCGAATAAAATTGCTTTAATCTGACTATTGTCAGGACAATTATAATATTCATTGGCTTAAATGCATGATTAATCTTTCTTTATCTCAAAGCAACCACTTCCATCTTAACAAGATGGCACTCGGTAATGTTAGTGGCGCCATAAGGCCTATTCAGAGCATTTAATTCTAAACATTACAGCAACACAGATGATTGTCTTGAGAACAGCGAGGCTGATGCAGCAGGCTGGTTGCTGGCTTCCACCTGCCTGATGCTGGCTGGCTGTTAAGTGCGGGGACAGATGATATCAGGAATCCCTGAGTGATTAGTGCCTACCTTGGGATAGGTCCTCTCTGCTGCGGTAAACACGTATGTTGTGAGGTTTAGATTAGCTGTGGCAAAAAAAATACACAGCAGCTGTCACACCTTCAGCTTACACCAGCGCTTGACAGATAAGTTGTCGCGCAGCAATTTGTACGACAGCGCGGCCCAAAGTATCCGGGGATTGGCCGGAAGGCGCCTCACTTTAAGTTTTTCTCTTTTGTTGCTGTTGTTTTTCGTCTTATGAATAAACCGTTGACCGCATCATCATTTCACTGTCTGATAAATACAAAAGTTGTCTTTGTTGAGGAAGCGTAAAATAATGTCTTTCTGAAATATGAAAATGTCAGAGGAAAAGGCCATGGTATTCAAATCCCTAGTTAATTAGGTTTCCACTACCAGGAGGGTTTGAATGTTTGTGTTGAAGAAGAGAAACATTTGCATTCCCCAAAGGGGAGCGTGTCAACAGGATCGATAGGGTAGCCTCCAAACTCCCTTTTTGCCTCCAAAAAAGCATCTAACTCAGCAGAGTCTCTCCCCTGGAAATCCCCAAAATTAGCCAACTCCAAGTGATGACTCAGTTTTCCCCCCACACCAAAGACCCCTTTCACGTGGTTCTTTTTGTGAAACGGTGAAATTTCAATTACGACGTATTAGGCACCTGGAAGGGGCCTAACACCAAGTGAAATGCGTTGCAGCCTCTCCAGTAACACGGTTAAACACCAATTACCCCGGCCCTCCCATTGTTGTTTCAGAGCTTTCTCTCGGAGAGATAGCTGAGAAACAAACAGAACATCAATCTCATTTCAACCCCAAGGAATGAGCCTTGGGACTCATCTCGTATAGGGTGTTAACTTAGGGAAGGGGAAAAAAAATAAAAGCGTCTGACAAGGAATTAATAAAATGAGTTTAGCACGAGAGAGGATATCTCCTCCTGTTTGTCAGTTTGGCAGGCTAATAAGCTTTGTGATTACTTCTAGTCATCTTTATTTGCCACTTATGCCATGTACTCGTAATGAATGACCTTTAATAAGTTAATATTTCATTATCAGCACTGATATGTGGAACCTATTGGATTATTCCAGCATGAAACATGCAAGCATACCAGAATAGCACCATCATCGCGCAGCGTATTTTCAGATTTTTATTTATCCATTTATTTTGGACGATTCTGAAATTGATCCAAACTCCCAAAGTGGATATCACGGTGCCAACACATATTAATTTCACAGACGAAATCCTTATTTACTTCAGCTGACTTTCCAAATCACACTACTTTTAAACGAGTACGTCCTCCCGTTTGAAGTCGAGAGCTGGAAAAACCGTAAGGAAATCAATTACGAAATATGCGAGTGTGTTGGCGTTAATTAAAATGGTAAGGTGCACAATTAAATGCGCTTTTTATTTGAACAAAAAAAAGAAAGAAAAAATTTACCCAAATCCAGTCCATTGCTTGATCTAAGGTTTAAGTTCTACTATTTTAGGCGGATAGTAGCAGGTCATTTTGGTGTCATTCTGTACAGTACATGTACAGAATGACACCACATTTTAAACTTGTCATTAAAGTGCAAAGATTTTGAAATCCCGCTAGGTTGCACGCGCGGCGCGCTAAGTGCTTTATGCCTTGCTGAAGATTCGAAAAAATCCCACAGCACGGAGGAGCCTGTGAGCGACGCTGGTGAGACATTGCTGGTCCAAATATCTGCGGTGAAGCTGAACAGGCTGTTAATGCTCTTTTCACAAAGTCATGCACGTTCAGAGACAGCTTGGATGAATCTCTGGGGTTGCTTTGAGCTTCGAACGCGGCGAAATCCTGGATTTTCGACAACCAACAACAGCTGGCTATTAGGAGCAATGTGGCTGCTCTGTTACTTTCAGCGCCTGTACGTCGTCTCTGGACATTTCCTCTCGATTCTGCGGTGTTTGTTGCAAAGCTGGCTGTTGACTGCCGATGTCCCTCACTGCTAGCATTAGCAAAAACCTCTAACAATTCCAAATCTACCTCTACTTCTTGTTTTCAAACAACAAGGGATTAACGTGACTTTCCTTGTACTGGACATGTTTCACGACCCGACGCTGCTTTCGTTATCCGTAAATCCCTAAGTACATAGCTTTAAGTTTATTATTCTGCAAACCATCTCGGTCGCAGATCGATGGAAATCAATCAAAAGGGCTCGTTTACTCGCGTGGCGTCTGTAAGAAAAATAAAAAATAAAAAATCCAGGCCAATTATTTTTTCATCTCAAACACTGACATCCGCGTCAAAATCCAATATCTGCCACGAAATTAAAGAGCCATACTGAAAAAGTAGTCCGCTAAAAATAGACAGCGCTGTTGAACCTTCGAGTTGCATGAAAACTATACTAAAGGTTGTTGGGTTTTTTTTTCTCCAGGTTTACATGGCATCATTTCAAGTATTCTGCTGCTGTGCTCAATTCAAACAAAACACTTATCTATCCTGTGAATACCACTGCAGAGCTTCAAGGGCTGAGTAAAGTGCACAATTTTTATATATATATACATATATATTTATATGTGTGTGTAGATGCAAATATATTTAAAGTCTGCACTGCTCTCATTTTGAACTATAACCAACCCACATGCATACTAACCATAAGGTAATACTTCCACACGCTGGCGAGGGGGTAAATTTCCCTTGCTACATCTGCTCTAGACTATAAGAATATAATTTATGCAAAGGTTAAGATTTAATTCATCAAACACACCTTGACTTTCATTCAACAAGCTTATTTTGTATTCTGCACAGCACCCTCCGCTTGATAAAACATGCGCAGCCTAATCCTATATCTTCAGTGATTGTCGCCATAATTCATGACAGGGAAAATGAGCCCTGCGGAACAGATAGCCTACTTTTGAATTTGGTTTTCCTCGCCAGGAAAAAAATAAAAGACAAGGCAATCTTGAGTGTAACCATAAAAAAAAAAAGGGAAAAGGGAATGAGCACAAAGCAAACGCACACATGCTCTGTTGACCCACAATAATACAATGTAGGAATAGAGAGCCTGAAGGTTCCATTGTCTCCACTCACCACAAGGCAGCGTTGACTGACAGTTCAGCTGTAAGTAAAGCTGACACGGTATCACATCGCGGCAAGATTGTTAAAGGGGAAAGAGGACGTAGCGGCTCAAGGACACGGGACATTTATTGATATGGCCATTGCAGCAGTAGATGTCCTTCAGTGAGAGTGCCTTATTGCCTGGACATTAATCACTATTGTCATGAAGCACAGGAAATAAGTACACTGGTTTCCCCAACAGCATTTTTCCTCCCTTGTTTCAAACCCGCCTGGTCGATTCCAGTTTGTGAGTGTGTGTTTGTGTGCGTGTGTGTGTGTGTGTGTTTTGGGGTTGGATGTTGCTAGAACAGATGAAATGATTTGGAGTGAAGTGGCTGTGAGTCATTCTAAATGATTAAAACGCTACTGTGACCAGCTCTGAGTATCTTGGCTGAAAAGACTGGGTGAACTCAACCATACACACCAAGTAATGAAGTGATGACTGATTGCCCTGCTTAACATAAGTTAAACAAATAAACAGTTTTATCACTATTAACGTCGAGTTACTGTGATTACCTTATAAAATAAACATGTTGGGCTCGCGTCGGCAGGAATTTAACACTTCGGTATTAATTCCTACAATCGCAGGCAGGACGTTTCGCCCTCGATGTTCGGCGTTAGCCAGTGAGCTAACGTTCCGCTTCACTCACATCTCTCCCCTCTTAGCTTTGCTACGTATACAGTATATAACACCCTCTAGGTCTTTGCCGGACAGCTGTCTCTGAAGCATGAATTTCACTCGTGAATAAATAAATCCCCACATTTATTGACAGCTGAAATGAATACTTAATGATGCCTTTCATTTGTCATTAATTATTCTTCACACACTGCACATGTGAGGGAGTAGAAGGACTGCTGCAAGTTTTACTTCTGATGTGAGCGGCTTAATTAAAACAAGTAAATTACAAAGTATCTCCTTGCGACATTGATTATAAATGAGCTGCGGACGCGTCTTTCGGCGCGCTCGTACAACAAAAGAAAATCCCAAAGCAACTACCAGCAACACGGGAAATTTCGTTGCTAAAGAACAGGCTGCTTGATGGTGCTCCATTTCTGAAACTTATGTAAATCACGCTGGAGACACAGGCAGATCCGCGGCACAACTGGAAATCAATACTGCCGTATCCAGCGGACAGAGAGTGGGCCTTGGCACTGATCTCACAAGAGGGAGAGTAAGATAAATGCACGTAGGAATGATACAGATTCTCTTGTAATTTAAATGTAATGGCACACAGTAAAAGAGCAAGAGATATAATATATTTATATTGGTTATTATTTAGTACATTTTGCCCTGCTGGTGACCGGTCTTTAGTCACTCCATAACTTTGATCCAGCCAGTTTTAAAGGGCCCCTGTAGAGTTTTATGACCACTACCAGTGCAATGAAGCAATGTTTTGACAAGCCCGTGTCCCAGTTTTGTCTGTATTATGCACAAACACACAAAGGCATAAATGCACACGCACGAGCGACGCTACGCACATTTCACACTGTTCCACAGATCAATAGCCGGTGACTGATCAACAGCAACGCGCCCACAAAGAAGAAGAAGAAGAAGAAGACAGCTAAAGAACATGGGAGGTAGACAATGCCGGGTTTAAATTATGCTAAAAGGAAGGAAACGCATTCAATATCTTTGTAAAGACACTATGTTTGGCAGAAGGGGCTGAATGTAAAAATAATTTTTGTTTGCATGTTCTTTATGGAGCGGCACAGCTTATCCGGTTCGCAAAGGCACAATAGGAGTAGTAGTAGTAGTAGCAGCGCTAAGCCGAGCTCAGACGACAGGCGCCTTAACATTCTAAATTAGGCTGCATTACAAACTTGAGAAGAAACTTCTGGCTAATCTCAAGCTATCCCACTCTACAAGATTTTAAGATAAAAATAACAAAAAATAGCAGTATTCATACCGAATACCGTTATTTTTTTCCATTATAATATGAATTTTTACTGCATCACTTCGACGTGTGGTGAAGATGGAAAGGGCCGAAAAATGGAGCGGCAGAACGAAAGGACTTGTGCTCAAAAAAGGTGCTGTGTTGTTGTTTGGGGTGTCGTAGGGTGACCAGACGTCCCTGATTTCTGGGGACAGGCCCTGTTTTGGACAGCTGTCCCCGAAAATGTCCCCAATATTAGCTTTTTATAAATGGGAAAAACTGTAGTTGCATGCAGACTACAATTGTTATGGAGGCCGGTCGTGCTACTATTGACATTACACACATAGCAGTTTAAATATGTTTAAACATGAATAAATATGTCAAAATAAATGAAACTGCAATTGTCCCCGTTTCTTCATTCTTCATCATTTTATCTTGATACCATTTAATTCTTTATCTGTTTTTTTGAATCTCCGAGCTGTTCCACATCAACAGGCAATGCTAACACGGGGCCATGCAAACCTGTTTTACCATTAGTGTGGGACTATTCCACAATATTTAGTCATGATCACAGTAAAGTAGTCCATCCTTAGTCAGTCTACTGCATTAATTGCTTTCAATCAGTAGAAAATGTGATGAACAAATGCTTATGCAAGAAAAAAAAATAACGCGAAAAATGGTGAGTCACACTCCAGTCAGGCAGGGGGCAGTAACCCACCTGCTAACCGCTTTTCTACCCAATAATCCAACCAGAACACAGCAACAGAAGAAAAAGAATTCACTGTAGCATCAAGATATTTTTCAGTGAGAAAGAAAACAAACCAGAAGGCTAAGCGAGCGTGGATAACGGTTGGGGAGATGCAGTCAACACTGGGCGTCTCCAGCAAGAACTGGAGGTGAGATTTGAACCGTCAGTTTTAATATCTGTCAACGGTTGCTAACATTAGCCTCAAGGGCTAGATTGTTTATTGTTGCTTGACAACGCCGTCAGCTGCTCCGACTCGTTGTTGTGAGACTTGTTTTCCCTCATTGTATACTCTGGAAGTACTGACATAATCCTTCAGATTTGTAATCCCAAATATCAAACATGTTTGATGATAATCTGGGCGGCCCGCTGAGCAGATCTGTAAACCCTCACATCACAAGATAATCTAGGCTGAACCTAAGTAGGTAGCGAGGTCTGGGAGGGACAAATATGAGCGTGTCTGAGCCCAGCGTTACTCTATAACAAGGTTTTTAATAATTACACTATTTATTTACATTTGATTATCTTACTTTCAAACGCGGTTTTTGTCAGTATTATTATGGTTTACGGGAAAGGCTTAGGAGCCACTTGTAGTTGAAGTATACCTTTCAATTCAGGGTAATTGGCGGCGTGATTTCTTTCAAGGCAGTCAAACGCAAAATCGAACAAATCCACTGAATTACATTTTGTGAAACCAATTTGCAAGGTTATCTAATTTGTTAATAGCACTCAAAAACCTGGGTTTGACTTGCACACCTTTCCTTTGATGTTATCATAAAACCAGTAGAGTGCTTAAATTTCTTATAGTGGCTGCCACCGCATTGAACTTCCACCATTTGTGAAAATATTTTCTCATATAAAAATATGGCAGTGTCTCTAAATGAAATTTCACAGTGCTTACCAGATGATTCTCAGGTGTCAAGGTACTTTTAATCTAGTTTTCTTTTTTTTTCTTTTTGAAGTCACTACATAACCAGACACTTGCAAATGAATAAAAACATCCAAGTGAAATATGTTCTTAAGAAGTGATTGATTTGTAATTTCTGAAAATAACACAGGTTGAAGATGGTTGCCTGCACAGTAACACACATGGCGTGATTACACCAGAGAAATCACGAGGACTTTTTCAAACTGCATTTTCCATCACTAAGGACACTGCAACATTAACGCTGAAAAGGGAAATGAATAATTTATACTCTACTAGAAGAAGTCATCTCAAACCTTTAAAATGATTCCTCAAGTGTTTGTGAAAGTTTTTCACATTTTCTAGACTGTCCTCACTTCCCCTACAAATGCCCTTTATTATGCCTTTAAGTTTTCAGTAAATGTTTAACACCTCATCTTGTTTCTGCAGCATAAACAAAACTAACTTTCCGTTATTAGCGGCTTCCTATTCTAGTGGATACTGTTGAATAATAAGGTGCTGCTCATTCCACGAGCTGCCTCACGCAACTGAAGCACATTCTTCACAGCTTAATTTGAGGTGTGTGTGTTTTTTTTCCCCCCAAACCACAATAGCGGCCTCTGCTTAACCACTATTCACATATCATGACCACGTTTTACACTCTCAAAAACCTGGATGTTGTGCTACAATACGCCACCGTACGTTAAGCCACTACAGTTCAAATTCATCACTCAGAGTACCACGGCGCTGTGTGGAAGTTATTGATAAGGTAGCCGTTATATTCAAATCCAACCATAAGAGATGAGCATCACTAGAAAAAAAAACAGCAAATTATCTGCACACAAGTGAAAAGTGATTACATGTGCAGTGTTTCCCCATCGGACCATTTAGTGGGTGGCACAGGCAGCTGGTGGAGAGACAACAGAAATAACGGTATGCTGAGCCCATCGATGATTGAGACTCAGCATATGTTGCTGCTGCTATTTTAAAACCAGGAGAGTTTGTTTTGAGATGTCTGCTGTGCATATTGCAGCAATTATGAAAAAAAAAAAAAAAAAAAAAAAAAAAGGAAAAATATAGTGAGGACCTTGATGATAATGATGCTGGTGCCAGCATCAGTGATGTCCAGACAGCTGGCATCCTGCTGGCACAGCAGTACATCAGGACCTCATTAATAACGTTAATAATGTTTCCTCGCTAATATTCCTGTTTGCAGGGGCAGTGACGGAGTTATTTGAAAAAGGTCATTCCTACAGTTTAATATAATTGAAAATGGCCATTATGTTGGTCAAAACTGTTTTGAGCTTTTTTTTTCCCCCACTTAATTGAGCTTCTTTTGTTTCTGCAACAATTCGTTCCCCAGTAAGGCTTTACTCCTCAGTCCTTTTTCTGTATGGCTGTATTAACAGTGCTTAAGTGTCGCAATTAGAGTTTCTATAATTAAAGATGAGCAATGCTTCTGATGACGGCTACGGAGCTGCAATGGCAACTGCACAACAGAAACGTCTGAATACGTTTTTGCCTGGCATAAGAGTTTTCAAAAACACCACGACAGCAGATGCTCTAACGGATTTTTTTTTCTATACGGCATGTTACTGTAGAGTGTGACATTTGGGAGAGGAAAACCCAGATTTGTATTAGTAAAAAAATATAAAACCCTCTAAGATGTTCTGAATAAAAAGGCGATGCATAGCCGTCAGTTTTACCAACAGCTATGCACTTAAAGAAAGGCAATGCCCTTTCTTAACCTTCAGAGTCTCCTGTTTTCATGTGAACCTAACACCGTCTGTGTGGTTAACTCTAAATTGAAATTAATTAAATTTGTTTTGTTTTGTTTTGAAATCACAAAGCAAGCATAACATGGTAATGTTCAATTGAATTCATCCTCCAACACCTTCTAGCTGGTCTGCCACTCAGCTTGTATTGCCTTTCTGGTGTGTGTCAGAGGTCTGTCGAAACATGCCATATTAGAAAACTCGGCTGTTAGGGGCTTGTAAGGCTACTAGTCAATAAAGCTGCAAACTGAAGACATGAGGACGTGGAAGCATGGAACTGGGGGATTTTGGAGCAAGGGGTGGGGGTGACTCAGAGAGGAACCATTCTCTTGTGTTACATCACTGCTACTTGGCTATGGAGGATGGCTGGTGCCACGGGCGAAATACATTAAAAATATACTTGGACGCCGCTATACTTGAGCACTTATCAAATCCGTTACAGCAAAAGTTGCTACGGCTCCCCGCCCATCACGCACTTTAACGTAAGTAGGCGACGGAGTAATAGAGAGATGCTTTTTACATCCGATGACATTACTGGCGGGCTGTTACTGTAAACACGTCTAATGGTACTATAATAGAGAATGGTGTACAGAAAACATACGCGTCACCAAAAATCAACTTATTAAACTCTGAGATAATTCATTTATATGTAGCATTTAAATATATACATAAAAAGAACTATATAGCATAGTCAGATATTTTTTAACTTTTTCTTACATATACATTATATTACACTGGTCTCATATACGATAAGTTATAGGCCCTGCTTGTTACCATATCCAAAAAATTAGGGATGTATTTAAAGAGTCTAAGATGAAAGAGTTCTTGAGATGAAAGAAAACTTAACACCAGTCAAAAACTTGACCCAACACTACAGAAAATGTTTCAGCTATATCTTGGGATAAGACTTACGGTCCAAAACTGGCTGATTCCGGTTGGATTGTCGTATGCTAAATATATATTGAGTTTCTTGCCTCATTAATTATATAAAAATAAACATAGGTTTGGTCTTTAAGTGTCTTCCTGCAGATTCTGGTGATTTATCTTGATGTAAAGATAACCTTAATCCTAACCCATTGTTGCCCTAAACCCAGCCTTAGTGCATCCATCGTGTCTAAACCGGAAATGTAGCATAAGCGAGGTACATTACACCAAGGTAGAGTGTCAATTATAGCTGGGGGTTCGAGGTGCTCCAAGCCCCACTACTTAATGATAATAGGCTTAAAGTGTTAGGCCGGACATATGCGCGTTTCTACCTATATATTTTTTTTTTCCCCCACATAATAATGCACTATGCTGCATTCCTTTGGAGCATCACTTGTGGGAGTCCTCAGAAATTAATGGAATGCACACACAAGATGCATTAAGTAAATCGAACGTGAATGGCAGCTTATAGGTCAAGTATGCATTTCCTCGCATGTGTACAGCTTGTCACTGCTACTGCACGGTGAACAATAGAGAGAGATCAGTGCCGTGTTAGACGGTAACGCAGAAGCCTGCACTGATAAAATGAAACCACTTCAAGACTGTTGAAGTGTTGGGGAGTAAGCGAGGGAGCCATGCCTTCATTATGTCTGGTTGACTAGTTAATGAAAGAAAACTAATTCAGGCATGCATTAGCACCTCCAGACGAATTTCTTGAATAAAAATGTTGACGTTGTCGGGGCATTTCTGAAATTTTGAAGATCTTCCCACACGCGCTCGCTAAGAAAATTTGTCAAGTCTTCGGCCCACTGTGGCCAATAATTTACAGCATAATACAGCACGCGGCATGAATAATACAAACGCAGAGGTCTCCAGTGCGATATCTTTCGGTAACACGCAGCACACACGAAGAATTACGTTCATGACAGCTGACTGCCTACATGAATGCGTGGTTTAGAAAGGAGGTATATCTTCAGCCTATAAATATGCATTGTCATGCATGACATGAAGGCCATTACGTCAGGGATGCACACCAATATATTGATTGACAATACCGCTCACTCTGACCTGAAACAGACAACTCAAAAAAAAGGCTACCTGACAAGACATCTACATAGTCATCTTTGCAAAGTCCAACCATAGGCTAACATTCCCCACCCAACCACAGAGAACTATTGGAAACACTGAAGCATTCAAAAACCCAACCCCGACACCAGTATTTTATTCAGTAACCCATTATAATGTATGACCTGGTTAGGATATCTGTGATTACATATCTGGAGGTGAACGAGTTTGAATGCATGACCTTATCAAAATGCTATTGATGTCCTGTGGCGTATAGATCTGGCTGCAAGGGCTCTGAGACTTTAAAACTGTCTATATTTAGTCGGCCCGTCGGTCCGAAGAATCACGCGGGTCACAGACTTCCGTGGAGCGCTAGTAATCTCAAACCAGCAGCCGATAGTCCAGAACCACGTTCACGCTCCGGTGGCATTAAACGCCCTCCATACATGCACATCCATCTCCGAGCCAACAGCGCTAACTATCGCCCTTATCCTCGGCTCTACCTACGCACATGACAGCGAGGAGACGCACAGATTATACCTGCACATAAACTATGACCACAACTACACTCAGCCCACAATGAAACTCGAGACATCTAATAAGCGCCTATGGGCAAAGCAAAGGGACTCAATCACTGTAATCCCACGGCAGCCTCTTTTTTTTCTTTTTTTAATTCATTTATTTATTTATTTATTTTTAAGTGAAATATCGTCACGTAGCTATATTCGCAGTGTGTCTGCAGGAATGTTATTGTACATTTTTAATTGATGTGTTGCAGCACGCCGGTGCGACTACACAACCGGCGATGCAGCGACCGAGAAAAGGGTCAAATCGACGCCGCAGCACCGGGACTGGTGGTGGGATGTTTAACGCAGGGATAGTTTGCGCCACAGTCCAGCTGCCTAATCAATAACATGCGCACACAAATCACGGAGGCTAACAAACGCCTCGGCGTTAACGCGGCCGTCGGACGTTAAACTCGGGCTCGGCCCTGCAGCCGTGGAGACACACGGCTCTTATCCGTTACCCCCGGAAGAAAAAAAAGGGAAAAATCCGTTATCTCGACAACCGAAACTCGGCGTTACCCTTGAATACAAAAGGGTGCACAGACTGAGAGGTAGCGGGCTGCTGCCGTGTTGCATTTACTTACCAGGCTGACAGTCGTTGTGTTTGGGCAAGGTTAAAAACATTAAGGATAAAATCCACCAGTAACTCGGTTCCCGTATTCTCCGCATGTTAGACTACTCATCGAGAGCAACAAGAAGGCAGCGGGTGACAAAGTTTGAGTCTTTTCTCCTCCTTTAAAAGAAAAAAAGATTTAAAAAAAAAATAAACAAATCACACACACACTGCCGAAGCTGAAGCGAAGTTGGCACCGCGGCCACGAAGGCAGAGCATCAAAGTAATGGTTGGCGGTCAGGATACAGTCTCTGTTCTGGAGGGGTAAAAAAAAAAAAAAAAAAAAAAAAAGAAGAAGAAGAAGGGAAAAAAAGCGAGGGGACTAATTTATTCGCCTCCAGCCCGAGCACAGGCTGCTTTTAGCTTCGAGGAATAAAACGTTACGCACACTACGGCGGTGCAAAAGCGGTTCAAAATCTGGACTCCTCCGTGTCTGCAGCGGGCTTCCAGATAGCGACATTCCCAAAGTGTGGAGGGGGGTCAATCGGCGATCAGTCGATGTCTTTAACTACGCGACAAAAAGTGGTCGAACGCCATTGATTACACGTGGGCATTATTTAGGCGATTATCCGCGGCGTCAGCGAGACAAAGGGGGAAAGCAGAAAAGTGGCGGTGCTGGAAATATGTCCCATTCTTCCATCCAGGAAGTAGACTAGCGGTCAGGCGTGCACGGATGTGTGGCTACTGCCCGGGTCCCATCCTACCGGACAGGCTGCGTGTGTGTGAGAGGGAGAGAGAGGCAGCCTGGACGGGGCGGGGGCAGCGGAGGGAGGGAGGGGAGGGAGAGGGAGGGGGAGGCGGTTCTTGGGTTTGCTGAATGCAAAAATGACTCGGGAACGGACCCAGAGGCTGCTCTCTGTCTGTCTACGGTGCCGTGATAAGAAACACTGTCAGACTGTCTGGTCACCGTCCACACCGGTGCCTCTTTTGAATGCTGCATCAAACGTGTTGCATCAAACATGATGAAATGCTGTTAAAATATTATCTAGCTCCAGAGCCAGAGGATTTGAAGTCTGGGTGAGGCGAAGCAGCCTCTCCGCAAGGGGGGAAAAAAAAAAAATCCACTGGTTCCTTCCTGTCATCTCACTGTTTTGCTGCTTCCTCCCAGGTCCCATTATTAAAATGACCCGTCCGTGGCCACGCAGCGTTGCCCCTTTGCCTCCTGCTGGCAGATCTGTGAATGGAATACTTTAGCAGCAATCATCACCTGGAATATCATCGTGTGCAAGTGTGTACTGATTGGAGAATTATGCATCCACTGGTGATACTCCCTCAGGTAAATGTGTAGTTCTTGCAGAACTATCCAGCTGGACATTTAATTTGAGGAATCTGATTAAATTTCTCATTTAATTACCCAGATCTCTGCAGGGCCATTGAGGACAGTCACAAGGGCCCTTTGCTTTTAATGTGGGCCATCTGCTTCCTCTCCAAAATGCCTACCTTTTCAAAGCCCCCACAGCCTCGTGGGCATCCTCGCGTGATCCTCCAGGCTGCACTGCCTCCATGCAAAACACCACCGTGGGTTGACAATTACTCCAGACCCGGCTGTATTCTCACTGATCAAGTGCAATTAACCTGAGCAAAAGTTTATGGATACTTTTCAGTTTGGTTTTTAAATCTCATCCTGTCAGATGACACAACATGGTCGCCCTTTGATTTAGCATGCAATGTTGACTCGTGTGTGCCGGTAGATTTCCCCCGACCGCCAGAGCATCTCAAAACAATGCAAAGAGCCTAATACATTTGGCTTATATCTGTACTAACAATACATAATTGTAAAGGAAACCTGTAGAGTATTTTTGAAGCTCAACGTGCACGGCACTGGTGTCGCCATCTTGGCACTGACTGACTTCTCTTAATGCTGCCTTCAAATGGAACTTGTGAACTTGTGATTTTGACATGGGAAGTAATTTACACAAAATCCTTGGCCTTCAGATGGTAACATCAACAGTAAGTCGTGAGAAGACTATGCCTAGGCAACTGTTGGCATCTCCAAGCCACAGAGGGTAACAGTTAGCAAGCTAACAACTGGGCAACTTAATGTAGGAAATATCAGCATTTTAGTCATGTGTATTATTAAACTCAAACCTCAAAACAACTGAATTATGATATACATGTATATACCAGTATATTACAACCCATGAACTCAGACCCTATCACTTCAGAGGTTGTGAATACTTCAACAGAGGGCTGTTGAGGTGAGGCCGTAGGAAACAGATGGCAACATGTGGAGGTACCCACAAGGTGTCCTTAATTATACATTATGTTTAAGCCTTGATATAAAACGGGGATGAATTACATAAAAAAATCATACTGAGCAGTTGTCATGACTGGCATAATAATCTGTAGAGACCACAAGGGCTTTTTCATTCCTCCTGCCAAGACTTTTTATCATGGAGGTGTATGAGGACTGACTCCCTTTTGGAGCCAGCTTCAAGTGGTCATTTGGGGAACTGCATGTTTTTCATTTTTCAGCCAGCAAGGTTATCACTTGGAAACAAAACCCAATCAATTGTAACCCATTGGATTCCTCAAAACAGAAAAAGGCCGTAGCGATGGACAGTTTCTCTGCACATGCTCAGTAGGATTCTCTCTCTGCCTATGAAGAGCACGCAGCACAACTTCCACTTGGAGAAGGACTTCAACAAAGCACTGAATGAGAGCAATTAGAATTCATTCTGGACACAGTGTGTTTCTTCATATTAGATTCATTTTATTCTTTTTCTTCATTTTAGATTCCCACGGCTTTAAAAATATACATCTTATATCTAGTTTTATATTTAAAAATCAACACTGAATAAATTATGTATCGCCAGCACGCATACAAAATGTTATCATGGCTGACAGATCGGGGCCTGCTGCAGGAATGTACACCAATCAGCCATAACATTATGACCACCCTCCTTATATTGCGTAGGTCTCCCTTGTGCCACATTTGTGACTCATCAGAGAATGGACATGGGCATTCTGAGGGCGTCCTGAGGTGCCTGTCATGTCAACAGGATGTTGTTAGTGGGGGCCTTTGGGTGGAGGAGTCTGGTCTGGTCTAGGTGGGTGCTACATGTCTAAGTAACATCCACATGAATTACAGGCCCAAATGTTTCCCAGCAGAACACTGAATTATGTCAAGATGGTCAATGTGATTTACTTCTCCAGTCAGTGGTCATAATGTTGTGGCTGATATATATCTACACGATGTCATCATCATATTCTGTCTATTTATACATTTCATTATAGCTAGGTTACAGACTGTTCCCAACCCAATGGCTGATGTAAATGAATAAAATATACTCCAGTTCAAATATTTAAAATCCAGTTACCATTTGAACAATCGTGGCTAAAACTTTAATTTTGAATGGATTCTCATATCCAGCGTATTTACTACAGCAGCAGTGTGACTACTTTGAAGTGATACAACTTCTTACTCACCTTAAATATGAGTAGTATAGTCCTGTCCTTATTAGTGAGAGCAAATAATATGTATTGTATTGTATTATAATGAAGGCACAAACATACAGCACTGTATATGTTTCTTATATCCAAAGATTGCTATTGTATTTCAGTTAGTATCACATGTATGTACAAAAAAGCCAAAAGTATTACAGTTCCCTATCACATCCTGGCATTCCAGTAGTTTACTCTCTTTAATAAACAGTATGCCTTATCTTGTAAAACTGGTCACTGTTTGGATGATCTTTTAATCAATAAAAACAGTTCCTGGTTGCAGCTTCTCACTTGTGAAGATTTTTTTTTCTGTCCTTCTTTAATACAACAGCAGACTGAGTATCTTTGTGTCCTGGACAGATGGTCAGACATTTGCACTGTTCATTTTAAAGACCAAACAGTTGATTCATTAGGAACATAGCTGACAGATGAAAATATAACAAGAACAACTGTAAGATGCAGCTCTGATGTTGTAGTCAAAACATTTTGATTAGCAGTAACTCCACAGTGTCTTTTTTTCTGTTGTTGTTGTTGTTTTTTTAGTCTGAGTCAAGAAAAATAAAACTGTTCGGAAACTGTTCAAAAACCACAGTCAGTCCAAATTAATTAATTCAGAGTCTAAAAGGCCATGATCGCATTTGCGGTCATAATTTAACCAATAAGTCACAAGAGTCCTCAAAGCCAGGGCTAGGATGTACTTGTCTGTTGTTACAAAACAATGCCTTGCAGCCTTTTATAAGATCAACCCTGGCATGATCCAGGCTTAAACATTCAACAAAAGGGATCTAAGTGTGCCACGGTGTGTTGTTTTTAATTATCGCTTTCAATGAATAGTATTCAAATAAAAGTGAAATAAAACCCAAGTGTTCCTGGTCGAATATAAAAACAAGATGAGTTCTTCATTAGATGAGTGTTTCTACTTGTAATTTTGCATCTCAGCCCTTGTTGAAACTCAATTTTCTCCCGTACAGCAACACTCATTGGCCTCCCTGCATGCAGTGCACCATGTGTTTCTAAAATAAAGGGACAGGCAATACATTATAATTAATAATACACCATTAAGTTGCATTACGTCCAACCTGGAACTCTGACAAATGCACTCAGGTGATACAGCAGTAATTTGGTTAAAATCCTGCCTCGCATCACACACGTAAGAGCAATTTCGGCTCGAAACTTAATATAAGATGAATCATGGCTGTTGTTTTTCCTTCTCTCCTAAAAGGATCACACTGGGATTCATAGCGAGCAGCGGGTCCCAAGCAGCCCCGCGCTTTGCACAGTATGGCGTCACGGTTCTGTTAGTTTCATGAGGCACTTGTAATACGTGCTGTTGCATTTGACGTCCTAATCTTTTTCTCCCTTTGGGAGTTTCGACCCTAAAGGCGTCCTAACACGTTCCCTGGCAAGCTAAACTGTGCCTCGCTGTTAAAAAAGGAAAAGCTGAAATATATATGATTCATGCCAGGCCAGCCATGACACCAGCATTGTCCCACCAGGCATCTCCTTCCTCTTTGCCCTTAAGTGGTTTGAGAGTCACACTTGTATTATTTTTTCAAACACATTTCACATGTTGACAGTTGCTACATAATGTACGACCGCGTGCATCAATTATGTAATGCAATTCAGGCTATGACCATATATAATTTATTTGATTCTCAATCTCTTACATAATTTAATCAAAAAGCTATTTTTATAATTATCACTCTCTCCCAATAGTTTTATCTTTTGTTGGTCTGTTCTCTGGTACTCCACGTCAACGTGTAGTGTAACCGCATGAATATTATTAATGCTCCAGGAGGGCGTTGTGAGTGTCTGCCAGCGAGGCCGGGATGACCTTAAAAAGGGTAGCACTCAAAAAGAAGCAAGAAATTGTTCAAAATCTGGCCTCTAGGAAGCCATAAACAGTTTTTTCATTGTTGATTATTATTTTTTTTTTTATTCTTTAAACCCAAAATATCTAAATGCAGGATGCACTCCAGTATCTCAGTTAATGTGCTCCTTCTGTCTAGTCTTTCTATTTTTATTAATGGTGAACTATTGTGAGCATAACTCATAAAAAATAAGGTTAAGTTATATTTGCATTAGAACTGCATTATGAAATAAAAAAAATACTCTTTTTTTCAAGCTGTTTTTGAAGCCAATTATAGGCTCCGGATCTGAAAAAAAAAAGCATGATGACAGCAACAAAATCAAACCAGCTCCAACTACTGACTTCTAATTCAAAGATTAAAGAACCATACCTGTGTTGTGCGTGTTTTAGCCCATTTACCCGAGCCGCATTCATTTCACATCACTGCCAACGACTTTTGATGTGTTTTGCCGCTTTCTTGGCAGCCACTGGTTCCATTTCATGTCCGTATGCTATGACAGACAACTTAATCCATTACAAAGAACATCGTGTCTGATTTTATTTTTGTCAAAGTCACATTATGTTGCGCTGAAATGCATGGAGAGATTTGAAAAGTCGGCCCCGCGTGATGCGGTCACGAGCTGTCGGGGGAAGACGGCTGCCAAACGAGATTGTGTTCATGATTTATGCCGATAGAAAGCTGCGAGCACAATCAATAAGCAAATAGGCCCAGATTGCAAAAGATAACGTGAGGTAGTTACTTTTTCAGCAGCCGGCTAAGCCTTGGGTAATGAATGTGTTCATGTTTTTGCTGTGTCTGTGTTTTACTTTTGCAACTGTGCATGAAAGCAAAGTTGCACCTGAGAACAGACGGGTGTTGACAGCAATAATATTCAAACAAACAGGATTTCCTGGGAGCAGATGGGACCCTCTGAATTTCCCGTGGAAAGAGGATGGTACTACTCCACTGTGATGCGACGTGCCGCTAATATCACTTGAACTGATTGCAGATTATATTCTATTTGTTATCTGTCTCCCCCGGTGTACCAGCGTCGCTGGCAGCCATTGTTAAAATAAATCAAATGGATTCGGGCACTTCTTGTGCTCTTCATTCCGATTCACTTTTTTTTTTTTTTTTTTTTTGCATTTAGTTTTTACACCATTATCCGATCACACACTTGATTCACATGTGCAAATTACTTCATTCGTCAAAGTAATTCCGTACTCTCAAATGCAGAGAGGCTTCGCCGTGATGTAATGCGTTGGTGCGGTTGACCCAATTTCTCAGGCTGGAGAATAATTTTCCTGTAATGCGGAGATAACGAGAGGAGCATGGAAAGTTTTAGATTTGGGTGGTCAGTATTAGATAAAATGAAATGAAGAAAGAGAGAGGGGGGGAATTATGACGTGAAGGATTTGAGGCTGTAGTAGTTACTATTTGAAGCCAGTAGAGGGTGTGTGCAAAATTCATGTCGCCATTAATCACCAAACCACCTAGGAGCATCAGTGAAGCTCCTGAAGAATATAATAGATTCATTTTTCACAGAAGGGCGGCGAATCCCAGCGAAGAACTTGTGGATGATTTAATAGCCAAAAGAATCCAGAACGGGGTGTCAACATGTTTAATTTGCTGTATTGATGGCACAATAATTTACTCGATGTCCGTTATGTATGCCTCGCACAGAGCATTTGTTTGTGTGTGTTCCCAACATGCAGCCACCGCTGTCTTTTTCCAAGAAATATAGGCCTTTCAGAGTATTCAATGACAAGCGTCTACTTGTGAGGCTTTTTTTTTTTTTCCTTCCCCACCCCTTTTACGGATAATTTGTACCAGGATTAACAAAGCTCTGGGATCAATTTTCATTTCACTTACACAAATCTGGAGTAATTTGAAAGTCACAGAGGATTGTGGAGCACCGTCGCCACGATGCAAAACGGCTGGAGCGAAAGCGCGGAATTTGCATACATGCAAACGCGGATCTTCTCCGGTTGAATTCATTTCAGGCGCTACGGAGGATGGATGCAAAATTGTTGTAGAAATCGGGAGGTTCAGGGGAAAACGGCGTGGTCATGGTTTGCGGCGCCGAACATTTTGTCATCATACAAATGTAATTTCTCACCCGCGACAGTTTCTAAATGATGGCTCGGTGTCAGCGGAACGTCGCGGCTGCTGCATCTTGGTCGTCGTTGCGCAATCCATCGTCGGGCCTGACTTTATTTGCTCCACCGTTTCTGAAATAGATTAGAAGTTGGCTCGTTTTTGAATAGCAGAGTGCTTTTATGTGCTTGAACAGAGCAACGACAATCCTCAAATTCCCCTTCATGTCCAGAGTCATTAAAATTAAGATACCTCTGACTTTGTCAATAATTCAGAAGCTGCATTTGAAGCTGCATTTGTCTCCCTCCTGGCAATAGTTGGCGTCTTTTTAGGCACAGAGCGACTGCTAGAGCTGGCAGATGTTTGTACACATGGTCAGACAGTGCTGAACAAAATAAGCTGTCAGGTTAATGCGCCCTTAAAAAGTAAATCGGCTTGTCAGCACCACAGCGGAAAACTGCATCAACTGCACCACATCCATAATTTGAGCGCGATATCCGACGATAGTGTTTCTCGCATTTGTGTAAATCCACAGCCGCCCACCAGCATCACAGGTATCACGGGGTGGTTTTGCCGCAACCTTTTATTTAAATACATTTCCGCTTAACTGCATGATTGCATACACAAAGCGCCGGAAAGCCTGCAAAGTTGGCGACGGATCCCATCAGTGAACTTACAGACAATTTATTCCATCAATTATTAAACCTGCACCCTGATGCGGAATTTCATTACAATAAACAAGGACAGTACCTTAACCTCGTGTGTCTAGATAGAAGCTTTACATATTCCGTTTCAGTACATTTTTAAGTGTCCTTCTCCAGCTCAAATGAACTGCGACGTTCTCAATCAGGCGCCTTTATTTCCAGTGGAATTCAATTAGCTTCAACGGGCCGAGGAGGTCTGGAGAGATGACCTGACACAGTTTTGTTCCTCCTAACCGTGCTGCCGTTTGATAACTTCAGAATGTTCTGGGTTCTGGTCCTCTTTGCTATATATATATATATATATACATGTATACACACAGCATGAGTCAAAAGTTTGGACACACTTCGCTCAATGTTTTTTAATGAATTTATGACCATAGTGTGCATTGTATGTTAATACTGAAGACATTAAAGCTACAAAGAATTACACTGGATTGATATAGGATATAGTATACAAAAGGAAAAAAACAACATGTTTTATGTGGTACAAATACTATCCCTTATTTTTTGGTAGCAGCTTTGCACTCTCAGTCAGCTCCATGAGGTAGTCATCTGGAAAGGTTTTCAGTTAAAAGGTGCACCCTGTCAAGAGTGGATTTATGGAGTTTCTTGCATTTATCAGTCTGTTGTGCAGAGGTGGGGTTGTTACACAATGCTCTACAATGAATAGCCCTATGTGACTGATGTTCTAGTCCATATTATGCCAAGAAGCACTCAACTAAGTGAAGAGAAACGACAGTCCATCATTACTTTAAAGGGGACGCAGCATGCAATTCTCACTTTTGGAGCTTTTTCTACATTCAGCAGGGTGTGGCATGTCTGCCAGCTGAGAAAACCTGATAAAAATCCATCCAGTCAGTTTGTTAGGAGTGGAACTAAGAGTGAAATTGTTTCATTTGGAGAGACGTTTCAAATTAGACCCATTTGTGATGTAGATGTGATGTTCTGAGCAGAAGACCCGCCCTGTCCCGTCACTGCTTCAGACTGCCCCGCTTACCATGACTACACTAGCGGAGCCACATTTCATTTCAGCAAGCATCGGGCACACATCAACAGGGAAGCAGCCCTGGCATGTAAGCTGCTCTGTGCTCGGCTGTAAAGGCTCCCAGGCATCTTTACATCTTAGCCTCAGGGGAAACGAGAGCAAAGTGGCATTACTTAGGGTACGTTTACTGGAAACTCTGCTCATCTTGACCATCGACTGTACCGCAGACACTAACGTAGCTGTCAATAAACTGCACTAAAGTAAACATCACATTCATTTCATCCTCGAGTTAAGTTCACCAAACGTTCAAACCTTTATTGCTGAAGTTCATCAGAGGTCTTCTGTTGTTTTAGGTTCCACTCCGGTACAAATGGCTGGACTGATGCAGTTTCAGAGCCCCATGCTGCCGTACTCCACCAATACACTGAACGGTTGCCAGGGGGACGGATGGCCGTGACAAGGGCTGTTTTTGAAGTTGTTTAACACAGGGGTCTTCAACATTTTTCAGGCCAAGGACCCACAAAGTGATGGAGAGATTAAGAAGGGACCCCCTACCTACTATATGTGTTCTATATTAAACTTGGCCTTGTGCTGTTTATAAATATACATTATTATTAGCATTTTGCATTCGATATTAAGCGATTCAAATAATGCACATGTTCAAATATTCATTTATTTAGTTATTTTTTTATTTCAAACATGTGCAACAGTAGGGTGGCCGTGCAGCTGCTGTAAACATACATCTTAAAATGTGTGGGGGAAAATTTAAAAAAATATATACAAAAGGTTTCTAATCAACCAAGGATTTTGCGACCCACCCTTGGGGACCTCCGCGGACTCCCTGGGGGTCATGGACCCCCTGTTGAAGAGACCTGTGATTTAACACAATAATTAAGAGTTTTTAACCAAAGCATGTAACAGCGATACCACTGAAAGGAACATATCAACTTGGCCCTTGAAGACATGAAGAAAGCATATCCTTAAGTGAAGCCGCGACGGCCGTCAAACGCTATGATGAAACCAGCTCTCTTGAGAAACGACTAAGAGTTACCTCTGCTGCAGAGGATAAATTCATCAGACTTACCAGCCTCAGAAACCGCAAATTAACAGCTCTGTAGATTAGAGCCCACATAAATGCTTCATAGTTCAAGTGGCAGACGCATTTCAGCTTTTACCGTTCAGAGGAGACCGCGTGATTCAGGCCTTCATGGTCAAATAGAAGAAAGAATTGCCTGGGCCGAGAAACTCAAAGAATGGACATTAGAGCAGTGGAAATCTGGTCTAATGAGATTTTTGCTTCCACCAGCCGTGTCTTTGTGAGACGCAGAAAAGGTGAGCTGATGGTTTCTACATGCGTGCGTTCCCACCGTGAAGCACGGAGGAGGAGGTGTGATGGTGTGGGGGCGCTTTGCTGTTGACGCAGTCGGTGATTTATCTAAAATTCAAGGCACACTTAACCAGCACGGCTACCACAGCGTTCTGCAGCGAGATGCTCATCCCATCTGGTTTGCGCTTAGAGGGACACTCATTTGTTTTTCAACAGGACGATGACCCCGAACTCACCCCCAGGCAATGCAAGGGCTGTTACACCGAGAAGGTGAGTGATGGAGCCCTGCGTGATGGTGGCTACTTTGTATTCTGAAATACAAATCTGAAATTCTGAAAAAATTATTTGAAAATATAAAATATATTCTGTTGGTTGTTGAAATTTTTTTTTTTAAACTTCATAATTCCATCTACAATGAAGAAAATAATACAACTGATGAAAAAAACATTGAATGCGAAGTTCTGTCCATAACTCGTTTATATATCTCTAAAAATATATATATTTTTAACTGACATTTGCACCAATCAGGCATAACATTACGACCTAATATTGTGTAGGTCTCCTTTGTGCCTCCAAAACAGTTGTGACTTGTGAGAATGGACATGGGTCTTCTGAGGGTGTCCTGTGGTGTCTGGTAACAGGATGTTGTTAGTGGGGTCTTTGGGTCTTGAGGTGAGGGGTCTCTGTGGATCATCCCACAGATATTTGGTCAGTTTATGATCTACTGAATTCGGAGGCCAGGTCAACACCTTGTGCAGTTCTTCATGTTTTTTGAGGTGTTCCTAAACCGTTTTTGTGCGTTTGTCTCATCAAGAAGTGTCGTTGCTATGGGGTGGGGGTGTCAGCATCCACATTCATGCCGGGTCCAAACATTTCCCAGCAGAACACTGAATTGTCACAAGATGGTCAATGGTATTTACTTCTTCTGTCAGTGGTCATAATTGTGCGGCTGGTCAGTGTTACATGTATGAGAAGTGAAGGTCTTATTAATTATATTTTCCAACGGTTTGGCTGTTCAGAGTTAACAGTGACATAGCTTCCTATGTTCGGCTCTTCTCATTTTTCAATTCATGCCACCTCGTGTCCTCTCTCGCCTGTCCTCCTGCCTGCGACCCCGAAGTTGATCTCATCTCAGAGAGGAGAGCGATGATGCTTGCCACAAGCGTAAACGAAGACGGACAGGTGTATCCTCTTCGGAAATCTTCCCGTCACCCATCTAAAGCAAATATATAAGCTGTCATGAACACTGTTACGCTCGTCTCGCATAGATCATAAAATACAGTGGTGGGCTGTAACAGAACAATGGATAGATGATGCCACACGTCGTTTGATTTAATTGACGTGGGTTTAAATGGAAAAGGATGTCTCATTTTGTTAAATGTCTGCTGAATCGACTCTTCTCCTCGTTTCTCTCCCTTGCCCTCCTCCACTCAGGTGGAAGTGACAAAGAGCTGTGACACACCGAGCCGACGGTTGACGGCCGGCCAAGGTCGTGCTCTTAGTGAGGGTCCGTGGCTCCCTGTTTTTGGTGGTGGGTCCTGCACTGTTGGCACTAGTTTTTCCATTGTCTGTGGCTTTTTTTCTTCTTCTTTTTTTTTAAGTAAATTGAGCATGTTGAACCAACAGCAGAGCCGGTTAGGTTTAGGGTTGTTGACTGTTCAGTTGAGTGAACCAGTGCAGGAGAAGAAACACAGAAGGCTCTTCACATATTTCATTTTCTAATACTTTCACAACTACATGGTCATCTGGAACGAATACAGAACAACTGATCATGATTCAGGAGTAGAGGCTGTAAAAATAGGCAGCACAGTACCCAGACCCACCCATATAATCGTTAGATTTACTCACGTTGGCTTTTGGCTAATACTGCTCTCTACTCAACCTCCACCAGTCAAAAAGAAGTGTTGGATTATACACTGCACTTATTGTTTTTTTGTTTTTTTAAAGCAGGCAAAATAGATAATAGCATAGCTTATGCTGGGGTGTTGTTTGGCTAGCTAACATATATTCACTAATAATCTCACAAAACAAAACTTCAGCTGCAAATATCCCTCAGATCCTTGAAGCCAGTTAGCACAGCTTACAGCACAAGAACTCATTGTGTAGGTTTCAAACAGTTATTTTGCACAGGTGCATTCAGAACCACTCTACAAGGTGGTTGTCAGTGCAAGCTGTCAATTACAGCTGTCTATCATTATGTCACATCCTGTTTCTGCAGAATCTAATAACTTAATAAAATAAAACTTATAAGAAAAATGTGAACTTGAATATACGTCAGCATTATATGAACTTCCTCAAATAACCAAACCCATCTTAGCATTATTTGGCCCAAGTTCCATCCACTAACATGGGGGGAGTGGAGCTTATGACCTATACTGCAGCCAGCCACTAGGGGGGAGCACCACGTGCTTTGGGTTAATTTTTGAGGAGATGTCATAGTGTCCACTTTTTTATACAGTTCATGTTCAAGAAGGGCAAATGTCGGTACCAGATGTGGTTGCGTCACGACGTAGGGGATGTTGACGTTGCGTCTTATAATTGGTTGGACAACAGGAAGAAGCAGAAACGGTTAGCAGTTATCGAAGTAGAGCAACTTATTGGTTTTGTTTTCTCCTTTTATTATTTAGAGAAATTGATGAAAGCCGTATTTTTATTTAACCTTTTTTTAGGATAAAACTTCTTAAATACTTTTGCGCCTACTATACAAATAAATGGATTGAACTCAAATTGTTTTGATATTTTATTACTTTATTTTTTATGAATAATGTAGTCTACTGCAATCGTATTTTTGCGTTTTGTGGAAATTTTAAAATTATAAATAAAAAACTTTCATAGGTCTTCTTAGTTCCTATCTTGCGCTCACTGTTTAATTTTCCACTGCCGAATGACAAATACTGACACCTCCTGGCAGTGTTGGGCAGTAGCGCCGTTACAAGTAGCGGCGTTACTAGTTTAACTTCATTTCCCAGTAGCGTGGTCGTAACGTCGCTGTTTTCTACATCAAATAGTGAAGCTACTTTCGTTGGCCAAGTACTGGGGTAGCGTCCACAGTCTACGCTACATTTTCCCAGGCATTTCTAGACCTTAAACGCATCTCTCCCGTGTAACGTCACGTAGCCTACCTGTCATCCTGTTGGTGCGACTCGTATAAAAACATGCCCGCGAGAGTTGTCTGATGCAGCCGAGATGGAAAGCGCGCGGCAGCCGGAGATAATGGAGGGGAAGGCCGAGTCAGAGTCATCTTCACCCTGTGAGTCAACATGGCCATACCTCAACAAGTTTATGTCACTTTTCGAGACCTCACAGAGCAGTTTCACATTCCGTTGTTTACTATGCAAACACGAGAGGAAGCTCCTGTCACAAATTTAAGGACGCACAGGTGTTTCTCGAAGTTAACACAATCACCAGCTAAGCTATCATCACAACTCAGCCAGCAAACATCAACAGCTAACTAACATAGCACTAGTCACTAGCAACTTGTCCTTTGGAAGCAAACGAATAACGTTGTGTGCGTGCGTGCGTGCGTGCGTGTGTGCGTGTGTGTGTGTGTGTGTGTGTGTGTGTGTGTGTGTGTGTGTGTGTGTGTGTGTGTGCTTTGTAAGTTCGATAAAAAAGAATCTTTGATGTAGTAAACCTACTTTTGTCATTGTATTGTAGCTTAGCTTGCTACATTCTCTGGTGGGTAGCTTCAGTGTAGTGAAGCTTCATTTAATGTAGAATAACTTGTAGTTTAGCTCACTACATTTTCTAAGTAGCCTGCCCAACACTGCCTCCTGGTTTGGAGAGTGAATTCCCTTTCATGCACCCACATGAACATACATGCTAGTTGGCTTTTTTTAGTCTAGTGCAACTTTTAACCCTGACAATGTGACACAAGACAACGTGTGGTTACCCCACACTCAGCCTTCAACACCGCTACTTTTTTTTTATGTCGATTTAGTGTCACAGAAATAAGAATATGGGATGCTGCACTAAAACGTAAATGAAAGCCTGTTGGATTGAGAGTAACCGAGAATATCATAAAAGTCATATTTGAATGTTTTTGGAAAACAAGAAAAAACACAATTTTTAGCAAGCCCATTATATTTTCTCTCTCAAAAATGGCAAAAGGTCCCCCCGACCAAAGCGTTTATGGTGGTTTTGCCCTTTCATTCATAATGAGGCCCGCGCGTTTATCCTCACAAGCCCACTCAGGATGCGAGTCGCTTTTTGCTTTGTCATAATTTCAAGCTTTCCCTTTCTTTTTTAAATAGCAGAAATTGTTGCAAGGAACAAATGAGACAAAAACTCCACTCGTGCAGAGGACATTAGTTGAGTAGGCGGTCTGACAGCGAGGAGGCCGGTTGTGCGCCGAGTCTTTACACTGCTCGAAGAACAGCGATGGCCACAAGCAGCCAGTATCACCTCCAAATGTGATGTGGACGTTCAGGTCTCAACATGTCCTCAGTGCATCACGGACGTTTTTTCACACCTTTACCTAAAGCCGCCGACCTGAGAACGGCATCACCCAGGATGCATGTTTACACCTGGCATCAACAGGGCCTCTGCGGCAGGGGTTGCTATGCGGGTTCTTAAAACATAAGAAGAATGCTCGGAATGTAAATGACCGCATCTCTGGTTCTGCTGCTTTTTTAAAGTCCGACGACGTTATTGCACAGCAACAATAAATTGGCGAAGTAAACCCTCTCAAAAATGTAGACAATGTTGAGAATGTCTCGTCTGAGCCCGCGTGACGCGAGTCTTTTTCCAGTTTACGTAACAGAGATGTCACGCTGATGGCGAGCGCCAAACGAAGGAAAGGCATTTTAGGGATGGGGGTGTGCTGTGTTTAGTTAGAAAAAATATGTTGCATTACATGTTTTTTTCTTCTTCTTTTTTTTTTAGAAAATTAGCGTAAACATGTGACATTTTATGCTGAAAAAAAATCAAGTTTTAATATGTTCTCTGACACAAGGTTAAATGTGAAATCACAAAAATTAGAGGCCGTTTAGGATTTGAAGTTAATTACACAATCGCAGATGAAAGTGCTCGAGCATTAATAATATCTGTATGCAGCTGTATGCATAACCTATTATGACATGTAATTTATGTAAAACTGAGGGATGAATATTTTACTAGCCTGCCTGCTTTTTTTTTTTTTTTTTTTTTTCTTTTTTAATCTATGATGCAAGTGTGAAAAATCACTAGCCAGAATCTGAATGCAGCATATGGGAGAAGGCAGCCAAATAGTGCTGCTGGGCAGGTGCCTGGAGTTCCATTTGAGCAAAGCAATTATGAAAATTGAAGTTATGCAGATGAACAAAAGGATTGCTGTTGGGAAATATGTCATTGTCCTCTATTCACGGCATAAATGTTTTTTTTTTTTTCTTTTTTTAAATCAGCCGAAACGAATGTTTTGGTAGAAACTACACTTCTTTTTTTTTCGTATTAAACAGAAACGCCTCTTATGTGTCCCTACGATGCATTTGAGTTGCAAGAAGAGGAAAATGGATTCCAGGCAATGGCTATGCCGGGCAGTGCACAACAAACCAAGCCAGCAGCAAGGTCAGACTGCTTACAGCACTTTATTAGTTGGAATTAGGTTTCTTTACTCTCATAATGGAACAATCCATCTTTTCTCTCTTGTTGTTGGCAAACTGTTAAATGTCTGAACCGATCAATTTGTTTTTTTATAGTCTCTGTATCTGTTTTAGTTTAAATATTTAACCTTTCGCAACGGGTCAAAGACACGCGCGCCGCGTACAACCTCAGCAGAAGGCCACGGCTGCCAAAAAGAATTATAGGTGTTTCGTTGGCACGCGGAGCAACGTCTTTTATCGTTTCTCCATTTTTTAATTTGTGAGAATCCCATGCTCTATTGTCGGCATTGTTGGACAAGTGTGCAGTCGTCCTACGGTGTTCTCAGAGACACGACAGCTTTCACACATCCAGAGGAAACATTTAATGCATCGCCGCCGCCGCTGCCGCCGCTGTGTTTGCGTTGCTTGTGTGTGCCGTCTTTCAGTGTTGTTCGTCCCCGCACATCTCGTGTTATTTGCTCCGAGCGGCGGTCGAGCGAAGCTCCGCCGTCGAGCTTTAGACTCAAAGGTAAATAATAAAAGCATATTTTTAATGTCTCCTTGCAGCGCGAACGAACGCTTTTCTTTTTTTTCACCCCCCCCCCCCCCCCAGTTTGTTTTCTACCTGATTCTTCCTAAAGCACAGTCACCTGTGAAGCAATCTTTGCGGGCCCTGCGCAATTTATCACCTGGATTCGAGGCACCCTGCGGGCATTTCACTGTACACGGGCGGAGGATTACATGATAAAACCGTGTTAAAAACCAGATGAGCGCAAGATTACAGAAAATCGTGGTATTTCTCTACATGGGAGACGCGATGTTTCGCAGAGGTGGAAGGAAAATAAATCAATTTGACCATCAATACGCCCTCAACAGTCTTCCTTATGAACCTTAAAAGGTCTTATACTGCTGCATTTTCTGTGTTGATCTGGTCGTATTAATTAAAACTGACCTTTAAGGAGTTGTTGCGGTGTTTGCATATGGAGGGGAAGGCCACCCGGTGTTGATTGTATCTGTGTTTTTTATCGTGTGTTGCATATGCAGCACAGTTTAAACATGGTACGTGTTATCGTAAAGCTTCTTTTTGCCATGGGCTTTTATTCTTCCAATGAGATGCCCAGAGCGACTACCCAGACACCTTAATTTGTTTGTTTTGCAATGAGAGCTTTGCAGACGAGCTCCATTCAGCCCCCACCCCCCCCAACACCTGAATCATCGCTGGATTGATGCATGCTGAAGATCATTTTCTGAGCTACTCGTCTGTGTAGTGGCTCGCATCCAGCAAATGCTTTGTTTTAGGTCCCGGGAAAAAAAAAAGAAAAAAAAGAAAAGAAAAAAGACGGATCCAAATCCAAGAGCAGACAAATAGAAGCGAGAAGCATTCTCTACCTGGATGCCAAGATTCTGCCTCGAATCAGATTAAACTACATTATCGAATGCAGAGAGTAGACCGAAAATAAATCAAGCTTTATTGTGTGGGGGAGACGGATACATGTCCCAGGGGGGAACTGTCACCTCGAGACATGCACAAGAATTCCGCATTTAACGAAGTACGCCGAAGTGCTGCAGTTTTCAAAAGCAATAAATGAAGCATTTTTCGGTGAATTATGCCGTCCAGATGTCTTGCGTTTGTAAAACTTTCGCGGAAAACATCCTGAGTGGAAATATGTTAAGATGAAGAACAGACAGACGCGCATTTATCTTGATTTTAAGCCCCTTTCGTGGCAGAAATCCTTCACTGAATTTTCTCCTGCCTACCGCTGCAACGACAATATTGCCTCCCTCTGCAGATATACGATACAGGGCTGCATATAGAGCGCAGATTCAATATAAACATGGGATGGCAGGCCCCGACCGTTGAAAAAACAATACAGTCCGGACGCTCCCCGAGCCTTTGTTTTATCGACCAACCTCCTTCTGCAGTCATTGTGAAGTCTATAATAAAAATGCATCAGATGCATCTCCCTGTCCTCAGCAAAACGTCACTCAGGGGACGGCATGTAGACCTTTATGAGAGCTAATGACCCACGGCTTTTAGAGTCCCACAACCATCAGCATAATTGGGTTCAATGTCTGCACTCAACCTTTCATTTATGTGCCCTTGAAAGAAAAAATGGCAAGAGATATTGACAAATGGGCAAAAAGAATCTGGCTCAGGTTGCAGGGGCTGGATATTAGAGGTGAAGTTGCCAACAACGGTCTCTCCGCCCCGTAAGGAGGATTTTAGCGTCGCCCCCCTTTTCCCCTGTATTTTGCGTAGCGCGTCACTTTCACACTTCCTGTTGAGCATCTGAATGCAACACGCTTCACGCCGGTTATCACAGTATAAAGTGGAGCTGGAAGGACATATTTAAATGTTCATGAATTACCACCTATTATATATTCTCTTATTAAAACTCATAACTGGCATATAAACAACAGATGGCTACGTTTAAGATAAGACTTTATCGATCCCCATTGGGGAATTACACCAGTATTCTGCTAACGACTCAACTAAAAAGCACAATCAGAACACAAATGACCTGTGTGCCCACCTCAATCGGACCAGAACGGAAGAAATATCGATGGGAATAGGGAAATATTAGCGCCATAACAAGCATGTAAAGCCTTGATATGGGTGCTTTTGTCTGCACAAATGCCCGCGACGGCTAAACAACAAGTTGTTCGAGTTGTTCAAACTAATGAAAAGATCCCCAAGGACAGAATCTATGTAGGCAGCCCAATGAAGGATCCAACTTTTCTATTGAATGAATACAGTGTTGTCAATAAAGTTAAGAAAAAAACTATTCTCCGGCTGAAACAGACGCACATCCTCCTCCTCCGGTGCTTTCAGTCACATTTCATGGCTTTGATCCGCCGTTAGTTGACTAAACCAGTCCACACTCGTATAAATAACCAACCCTTTAATTAAATATCTGTTCGTATACGTAACAGAATACATATGACAATCATAGAGACTTACATTAACTGCAGGTTTCATGTTTGTGTGAATAAAAATATAAATTTTATATTATCTCAAACGTGCCATATTGAATGATCAATTATTCATGATCTGCTGCTCCATCAGTAATGGACACTTGAAAGGAGGAGTTATAGTTATTGACATCCATTGGTAACAGCTACATTATAGTGTGTGATATAGTGCGTCATAAAGCCGAGGCTAAGATTTTTGTAAAACAATTATGTTATGTGTTGCCTCGTTCTAATCTCACTAATTTCCTGTCGTGGTGTGTAGAGAACACGTATTAACCTGGAAACTAAAGGCACGATAAAAATTAAGGAAACGCAGTGTTCTCCAGGAGACCTGTCAGGATGTGCACACTCCTAGATCTTCGAGGAAAAATCATGCACATTATTCTGAGTATTTACCATTTGCCCGAGGAACCGTCGACCCTCCAATCGGTTAACAGTCCTTCATGTTTGCGTTTAACCAATTGGCACCGCGCTTTACGCAGTTCACGTGTTTATAAACGCCCAAGCTGTTATTTTAAGTTCACCAAAGCAACCTCTTCCCCTTCTTCCTCTGTGTTCTAAATTCATAGGTAAAATAATGAATTATGGATGTGATCCCTGGTGGCTGGTTATACCTCCCCCGACAAGATGCATATGTAACAACAATTAGCACCTCACACTGATGTGGGGGTTTGCGAAGTGTTTTGAAATGCAACAATATGTGGTGATTATTGTCTCATTTGTTTCCACTTTTCATTTGACGTTTTCCTCAAATAGTGTCGGGTGATTAAAAAAAAAAAGGGAAAAAAAAAAAGTCGGCACTGTCGAGATCGCACTTGTTTTCCGTTCAGCTCAACTTGCTGTATTGATTTTTGTCTAATTATTCTCGATACTGGCGAATGATCAGCCATTTCTGCTTTGTTTTTCGAGTCACTGACCCTTGCTTAACGTACACTGGAAACAATCCTTATTATATTTTCTCTACATCTTCCTTATTGTTATTCCTATTTAAGCTATTTAAGACGAGAGCGCTTTTTTCTTTTTTTTTTCTTTTTTTAGTTTACTCTGCAAATGAGACTAAACGACTTCAGATCGACTTTGGCTCGACAGTGACGGATACAGCGACACAGACAAATCAAGAAATGTTTGCACAGGGAGACAGATGTTACATTAAATGGATGTGCTGAGTCACAGCGGTGAAGACAAATTTTAAGTGTAAATACACATGATTTCTAAAGGAAATCTACACTGGCACCCTATAATATGACTTAATGTCTCGGCTAACGCTGTAATTCAATTGAGTAAAAACATCATGTATATGAAATTAAATGTTGCTTTCTCCCTCTCGAGCGCGCCAGCGAATCCATAAAAAGCCGTGCAAATCAGATACGCGGTGAAAAGAATCATCCTAACTGCAATGGATGGAGATTGCCAATTGTCTGTGTAGTAATTTCTTTTATTTCCAAACATCTTCTCATTAGTTTTGAATTGTGAGCGCGAGTGTTTTCACCACAGTTGAGCTGATGTTCTCTCCATTCAGCCCTGTCAAATTAACTTGGTGAGTTTGCGGGTGGTGACATGATTTCAGCACTTCGCGGCGAGTTCAAAGCCGAGGCTGACGGAAAAAGCCACGACACCGTAATGAACACTGAAAGGAACTCACTTTGCTGCCCAAACACCACTGACAATCACGCTGGAGGAAAATACAGCAAATAAGTTTCTGGACTCTGACTGCAACAATTACAACTATTTAATTGCCCCACTGTTCACTTTTCATTTTCAGATCAGCATACTGCTGAGAATAATAATTGCAATCACACTTACATTCAGACTTAATGATATGCGTTGTGAAGAAACACTGACACCGATTTTAGGGTTTAACTTGGAAGTTGAGGAAAAATAACCTAAAATCAGTTTATTTCTGTTCCGTCTACACCTGAAGTCCCGATCATCAATATTTGGACAGTTACAGCTCCCCTAGGGCTCCGTGCTTCAGCGAGTTTAAATTGAAATCAAATAATAGATTCCACGTTAAAGTGCCCGGTCTTGGTTGTAATGTTCGCGGGTTTAAATCGGCGGAGAGAGGAAGGACTGTGTGGGACATTTGGCCCTTTTAACACAGACTCTTCACAGGAAGTCAAACAGAATCTTCATCTTGAATGTTTTGTGGAAAACCCTTTGCAGCGAGCGGCCGACTGAAGGCTCCGACCCTGAAGACATGAGTCGGCGCTTTGTATTTTCGCCAGTGGCGCGCTCCGAGGCCTTGCCACAGCTATCGTTTGTTGTCTCCCTGCTTTTAGCCGGGTCCACGGTCGGGCTGAGAGCGGCCGCTTGACTTGCCCACTACGAGGATATTCCACCTTTTCACCCCGAGAAGCTCTCCGGTTGCTTTGGCGGTGTGTTTAAGGCCCTTCCTCTGCTGAAGGATAAAACGCGGCGTGGCGAGTCTTGATGCGTTTGGCTGCGTGCGAGTGCGCGGAACGCTTTTGTACGGGACGCCGTACGGCATCCGTCCGCGAACACGTCAACGACTGTAGCCGAGGCACTACTCCCTTAACGTCCTCTTCCCGTCACTTCTAGACTGGGGTTGATTTTAGTTTCAACACTACTCGCAACTCGACCGGTTTGTTGTTGCATGTTTTTGAAAACTACATTGCGGCCGTTCTGTTTGACCGAGATTTGCATCTTGTGGTCAATCTGCTGTTTTGGCGAGGGAGCCTTCTCTTGATCGCTGCCGAGGAAACATGCACGCCCACACCCTGGAGAGCATCCTTGACTCGCTGTGTGCAGTTATAAATGTTTTCATTCACCATTCAAATAATAGTCCCGTCGGCCAGATTCTACTCGTCGGTTTTCCCGTGTAAACCTGTGCATTTTAGTGCAACCTAACTGTTGATGCTGGCGAAAAACAACTACTTTTCGCCATCTCCCTGACTGGCGACGGGTTGTTTGGGGCTCGGTGCGACTTGGCATCAAACGGAAGCACAACTAATTTGACCAAATGCTGCAACACATGAGCGTGTAAGGGTCTCCGAGTAAATTGATAAGCTCCATTCACAGCCCGCCTGCCAAAGAGAAAGGAGGAAAGTGAAAATGTGAGCCTAATAATGGGAACCGACTACTTGATGTAACACCACACAAGTAATACCATTTAACAGGGATTTACTGAGCTTTAGAAAAATAACCTTAGCAACTCCGAACGCAGATCTCCAGCTCCGCCGCCTCCAATGTAACAGCTGTTTCTGCCGTCGGTGGAGTTTTTCACCAGTCGGCCCACACTTCTTCCCAGATAAGTCATTCCCAGGATGTCTCGCTGCAGCTGAGAGCAAGAATGATGCAAAGGTTATTGGACTTTCATCGGGCCCCCGACGTGACATGAATCCGCCGGGCCGCTTACCGAAGTGGTAAGAAGGTCAAATGTGAGGATATATTACGACGAGTCATAATCTGTAAGCAGCTGTCATCCTTTCTCTTCCATCGACTTTGCGAGGAGCTGGGAGTTTTGGAGAGGACGGCCGAATTCTGAGGCATTGCACAAGTGACGAGTGTGGCTGCCAGCGTCTCAGCAATCGCGTTCCCCCTTCCAAATTTGTCATCCAACCCCCCATTTTCTTTCCCACCACAAATGAGTGAGCACACAGGAAGCGCTGTGATCTGTTCGTGCTTTTCGAGCTCCCATTTTTTTTTTTTTTTTTTTTGCACATGGAGAATGGGGGAAAAAAAGAAGTTGTCACGCTTCAGGTGACAACGCTAACTTCACACGAACCCGAGATTTACATCGCGTCATGATGGGTATGAAATAATTACCGTGTAGTACAGGCGTGATATAAAAATAGGTCATAATTTGCCATTCATCATGTGCTGGCATGTGTTGATCACAGTGAGGCTCAAATCTCCTTAACGAGCAGAGTTAATGCTTGCCGCAGTCATTGTGCCTGCCATCACTAAGTGAGGCTATTACCGTGTCTAATGAAGCTGATTTGGTTTTTACTGGAGTCCACATTATTCTATTCCCGGCTGTTATTCTTTCTATAGAAAATTAAAAAATGACTTTCATTGTACAGATTTACACGCGGTAATGCTTGTTACGTGGGATCCGGAGAGCTACACAGCTACTCCGCTGTGTGTGTGTGTGTGTGCTGAAGTGTCTGAAGGCTATTCCTCTGTTGACTATCCCCCAGCGAGAGCCAGGAATACTGAAATGCAGGGAATTTGCAGCAGAATCCCATTAGATTGATGGTCCCTTCTTTTCGGTGCATGTTTCATTTCCCTGTTGTTTGCCACTTGCAGCGAGGCTACACCCCAGTGTAATTTCACTGTGTATGGGTGAAGTTTTGCAAGTCTAATTTCTGCCCTTGAATTGAATTACAAAAAGCGGCCACAGCCATACAGTGTATTTGCATTTGGATCATTTAATACTTCACCGTCAAGAGTCGTTAATCTTGCTCTCGTCGCGTACACAAATTATGCATCAATGAGGTGGAGGGACAGGAGCGGGGAGATATAAATCACGTATTTTCAATTAATCACGGCTCTGATTTTTTTTTTTCCTTCTTCTTCTTTTTTTTTTTAATCAAACGCGGAAACAGAAGAATTAACAGCCGCTGCTTATCCTCCCGCTCGCGATGAACTGCGCGGAGAAATTCTGTGGCAGGTTGGTTCAAACGACAACCACTTTAGATAATCACAGTTTGAGTTCACAGTAACACAACAGCAGCCTTACATTTGGAACCTGTAGCCGGCTCATTTAGCGCCACGCAACACCCACGGCTTAATTATCCCCGTCAGTATCATCTGCAATTCTGAATGTTTTCACAGGATCTTTTTGATGCTTGGCTGAAAGACACATTTCGCAGTAATTTGGTTGGCTACTAATCTAATCATTAATATATCTTGGGAGTGTTTTCTCACTTTAGCGGGCAGTTAGCTGTGATCTGACGACCTACATTAAAGCCTATGCTGTGACTGTGCAACGCTAACTGTGTGACACGTTTGAGGCACTAATTGTGGTGATGATTAATGAGCAGAGTGACACGATTTCTTGATCTTGTGGAAATTATGCCCCCAAAGAAGAGTTTCTCGAGGAAGCCTTTCCTTGTTATGTAGACTAACACAATAGTCTCCTTGTGTTTGTAATTAAGACTTGTTACAAAAGCCAAACTGTCTCCTATTTAGTGGGTAAGTTAAACAATAACTCCAATTTTCCTTTTTCTCCGCGACTTGGATTTTATTTTTGTACTTGGCTGTCGATTTTTATAGATTGGTTCACTGCTGAGATCTGAGATTGCAGGGCGAGGAGCACGGGCAAACACTGAGGTTTTACAGCTCGTCATCAAGAGGAGAAAACAAAGGTCAATAGTGAATTTAACTAAGTTATACACAATGCAAACTACCTTCTGTGGCACACCAGCAACGTTTCAGGTGCACCCGCTTTCAGTTTTATCTCCGAATGAAGTGGCTTCTAGTATTTGGATTGAGAACTCATCCGCTTATTAGCCAGAAAGCACCGATCTACAATAAATACAGTTTAATCTTCCAGTCTGTTCACGTTCAGCCCTGAGTTAATGGGTGTAACGTGACTGCTCATTCCTGCATGTGATACATAATAAACACATTTTAATGCGAAGGCAGCGCTTCGTCTTTACTGTGCATACATAAATGGTGAAAACAACGTGTCTTAACAAACCCATCTAGACTTTTTCTGCAGGTGTTACAGTATTCAATCCTGAAACATGATGTGCTCTGTTCAGTTTGGATGCGGACAAGTTTTTGCTGTAGAACAATGACACCATCTGTGTTTAGACTAGTTCCCTATAAGCCTCATTTTCACTAAGCAATTCTGTCTGCCACCGGGTACGAAATCTCCCGGGAAAATGAAGGCTCGATTTAAGGCACAAAGGAAATGCATCCCCGGTAGCTATCAGTAGCTTTTCCAAAGAGAGTGGTGGAATAACAATCGTGCAAAATGTACCCGACAAAAGAGAAAGAGCCTGTTGTCGGAGGAAGCTAAAGAGGGAAAGAGGCAGAGTGATAGTAACCAGAGAAAAACAAGAGTGAACGCTGGCTGAGCTTTCACTTGATGGTGGAGGGAGCTGAGAGGGTTCAGAGAAGCCCATTAGTGTTATTACTTACCAGATCAATACGTATAAAAAAAGAAAAGACAAGCAAACGTATTAATACGTACACATACTCTGCCTTTGTCGTAGGACTGACATCAGGTTTTTCAGTTCAAACAGGGATTAGGTTGTTTTGTTATTTGAACAGCAGGCAGCGTCATAGCATAATGCTAACGCTAGCAGGTGAAAAAAAAAAAAAAAAAAGGAAACTTCACCGGAAATGTAAAATTGCTTTCCAGTTAAGCTGGCATCGGAGCACATGTCTGCTGTCACCTCATTCTTTTGTGCAGCTTACATCACTCTGTAAATACGAGACAACCGTAGTTTGCTCTTCTCCATACATAATAAAACATTCCTGTCTGCTTTCACGCTGCCGCCGTGACAGCGCGAATAAATAAACTCCCGCCTTTTCTCTTCGCGATTCCTCCTGCTCACACCTACCCCAGTCGTAGATACCTGTCTGCATGACGTAATGTTCAGGAGATAGTCAGAGATGCACTTGTGACTGGCTGATCAGCTGATCAGAGCACCGAACCAAGAAAAAGGGCACACAGAAAGATGTTTGCCTCTTAATCTAATTCAATTTACAGAGTTCATTTCACAACGTGAATATCTGTAATGCATAAAGTGTTGACCGAGCGATGAGGGCGATTCAGGAGAGGCCAGCTCTCTCCACGACAATTCCTCTCCTCGGGGCTAATAATAGCTCTTCCGGTTTCCACTTTTGAATGACGAACACAGCCTACCGCCACCTCTTCCTGCTATAAAGAGCCGTTTCCTTTCATGCCGGAGCAGATGGGATGTGCCAGCTAGGCGTTGGCTGCGGTCGGCCTGTTCAAGTGCAACTTTTTAGTCCAGACCCAGGCGACGTGATATGAGTCACCGTTGGCCTTCGCTGTGGCCACAGTTTAGTCTTTGGGGCTAATACCTGCTAGAGAAGCTAGCAGAATCTGAGTTTGTTTGCACTTTAGCATAATAAATAAATAAATAAATAATTAAGGCCTGGTGATACTTTGAAATGGAAAGAGATTTTTGAAATTAAATCTAGCCTGCCTTCCATATCAAGCTATCACAACCTTGTTTGCTAATTTTTCTATTAGAGAGCCTTACTCAGTAGAGCATGCCAAAGTCTACAATTAACTCAAACAATGTTATCATAACTGATATAAATGATTTCCCAGGCTATGAAAATCAGAGCCAAGTTGTAATAAACCAGAAACTTCTAATATATGCCCAGACTATTATTATATCCTCAAAAGTGAGCAGCAAACTATTCTTAATGTCTAAGCTGTTTCTTTTTTCCCTTCCTAGAAAATTATAATAAATATTGATGAAACACACGTATATCTTTGGCATTTACATACTCAGATAATTCCTCCATAATCTCTCCAGTCCTGTCACAGTCTACCTGTTCCTTTGTACCTGCGGTGACAGACTTATTTTAGTATTTATTTATTTTATGCTAATAATCCATTGTATTTTTCCTCTGCATTTGATTATGCACACTGGAAACACTCCCAGCCTCATTAGCTGCTTGAGATAAATCTTCCCAACCATGCTTTGGTATTAATACGGTTCTCAATTGCTTTATCTCACATCAAAGCTGAGGAATTGGCCTGATGATAAAAGGTTTCTCTGGAGAAACTCTTTCTATTGACTTTTAAAAAGATAGCTGTCTCCCTGGAAAATTAAACATGATTATTAAACATTAATTAGTCTATTGTTCGAGCCAACAACTGAGATGAGGTTAGGGTTTGGTGGGTCGTGTCCATGAGCTGAATGTGACAAATATCTGAATCTGCTCAAAAGGCCTTAAGGAAAATATGCTCATTATTAAACTCTGCAACTTCTGCAATATCCTGTAATGAATATAAATGAAAGATTACACACTTCACTGTGGTTCCACTTGACACACAAAACAACCCAAAAACAAATGTTATGGGCATTTTATTTTTCACAGGCTTCAAGTTATTCGGTATACATGCTAATGCTCTACATGAGTGGATACAGTACGCTCATATACACCCATCAGGCATAACATTAAAACCACCCGCCTAACCTAATATTGCGTAGGTCTCCCTTGTGCCTCCAGAACAGCTCTGACTCATCAGAGAATAGTCGTGGGTCTCCAGGCCTTTAGGTCCTATGGGTTGAAGGGAGCGGTTTCTGGGGATCATCCCACAGATACTTGATCAGTTCTTTTTGAGTTGTTCCTAAATCATTTGTGTGTGTGTGTCAGGCTGCATCCTGCTGGGACGCTGGGATGCTGCCATCAAGGAGTGTCACTGCTATGGGGTGGTGGTGTCTGGTCTAGTCTAGGTGGGTGGTACATGAATGTCAGGTCCAAAAGTTCCCCTGCAGAACATTGAATTGTCGTAAGATGATTAATGTTATTTACTTGTCATGATGCACACTCACAAGAGAAAACGAACGCATCCTGATATATCAGTCCCGCATCAAAGCCCCCATCGTGATCTTATAATGTTATTTATTGTCACACAGCGCGTCATTTGATGGCATGATCATTCCGGAGGATGTAGTTTACACAGAACCGTTAACTAAAACGGTATTGACAAAATAATAGAAACATGTCGGTACAGCACAATGCAATTCAATAGTACTACAAACCAAAGCCTCCATAATAGAAAACACAATGGACTCGAAGGTCTCCCAGTTATTCCAGACGGAAATTGAATGCCGTGATGTCCATGAAGATCAGATTTAGTGCAGCACCGTGAATCTGGAACGCGTTCATTTTCACCACTGTACCTAATGAACTGGCGAATCCAGCACTATTTTTATTAAGGACAATCAAACACGGTCTCCTGATATTTTACAGAACCCAGAGCCTGACAGCACCAGAGCAAGCACCAGCGTAACGACGGCAAAAGAAAATTCCCTTTGAACAGGAAGAAACCTTGAGCAGAACCCAGCTCAAGGGACCAGGGACCCATCTGCTCGAGGATGGCCGGTTTTAGAGAGACAGAAAAACAGAGCGAGGAGCAGGAACGAGCAGATAAATCTACACATCTGTATAAAGCACGCGTGCACTAAAATACAAAACACCAGCAGGCGTACGCGAGGTGATGTACGATACACGGGAGATAAAACGGATTAAAGGGATTCGTAGTAGCTAGCATTTGGAGCATTCACAGTAGAAAAGCTTAGTGGGTATGCAGCGTGCTCATAAAGTTACTATTATAAGAGTGAACAGGAGCACCGGGGCGGAAAACCATATCAGTGATGATAGTCGTTATCGAAGAATTGCAATAGCAGATAGGAAAATTGTAAACAGTTAAGCAGGAACGGATAATGTGCGCGATGAACACTGGGCAGGGCGGTGGGGCCAGGACCGCGGATCAGAAACACGCAGCTCCAGGCTACAGGCTCAGAGGAAGGCGAGGGCAGGGGGAGGGGAGACTTTTACTGTGTACAAAAATGGCATTTTTTAAAATTTATTTATTTATTTAAATACAAGGAAGCCCGAGTTTGTAATTTTGTTTAATCGTGTCAATCACAGAGGAGATTAAACTCTTAATCAGTTTACTAGAATGAAAGAAAAGGCAGTTTGGGAGATAAGAAACAATTACAGACAGCTCTCTCTGTTGTTGTTTTTTTAATTGTAAACTTACACTTTTGAGCGTCGAACTGATTGAAAGGCTCCGTAATTGAAAGCGATTCCTTTATAGTTTTTATAGTGGCTGTCTGGAAAATATTAAAATCGTCCAGTTCTTAATCTGCTTACTTGTCGCTGTTGTTTACAGAACAGTTTGTTCACTTTTCGAGAGGTGTTTTTCTGCTGGTCACAGCCAAGAAATCCTACACAGTCTAACACAATGAACACGTATAAACTGGATGTGAGTGATATTTAAAAAAAAAAAAAAGAAAAACCTCTAAATATGCAATATCTCAGATTTCTTATTCTTTTCCACTGACTGAATATATTGTATTACCTTTGCCGGACATTAGTATTGTGCTGTCTGGTTAAAGCATTTCTTATGAACATAAGTCAGAGCGCTGTCATCATTTGCAGAACTTCAGTCACAAACTATTTTTCTCACATTCAAAGTTTTGTTTCTTTCCGAAGTTTCCGTGCGGGCAATCAGAACATATTTTTCTTTTTTTTCCCCTCTCGCCTCCCTCCAATCTATCATCTGAACGAAGAAGAAACCCCCTCGACTGTTGCCCTTTAAGATGCACTGAGCAGTCCATTTCTGTGCCACAGTTCAAATGACCGACACAGACACTTTGATTCATTGGTTTGTTCCTCTGTGCTCCAGATAATCACATACTGCACTGCATTAGGGAAAACAGTAACATAACAGCAGTCTTATATTTAGACCTTTAACCAGCTCATTTAGCACCACACTACACCCACAGCTGAATTAGCTCTCCCAGCCTCATGTGCGGCTCCGAATATTTCACATCGACGAGGCACAGTTTGTTATCTGAGCATTGCTACAGGGCCGCTTTATCTGTGTTCTTCCACACCATCGCACTGCCCCCCCCTCCTCCTCGTACACAGGCCTCGTTGTCCTTACGTCCACTGCACTGCAGATCACAGAGATGCAGAGTTAAACTTAGTTTGAAAACAAATACGTACGCATCTCTACTGTAACGCACTCGCCGCGACAGGTCGAAAGGCCGACTCCCGGCAAAAAAAATAAAGCTTTGTGATTTTTTCGATTCATTTGGGAATAACGGCCTCTCGTGTCGGCGAGGCTTTTAAAATTCAGGTTAGCAGATTTATTCCGACAGCAAAGTGACAAGTAAATTACCAGACTGACAGTTTCGTGACAGAGAATCAAAGAAAGACAGATAATGGTCATCAAGCAAACACGTCAGTCAAATCCAAAATATGACGGGGCCTAGTTTGCTCTCGGGTTGTTGTCGGCGTAGCGGCGGAGCCTCGTTTGGGAGGAGGGGGGGTTGTTTGGGGAATTTAAACTGCATTTTTGTTTCGCGGTGACCGGAGACATGGCTGAAAAGACAGGACGCGGAGCGCGCTCTTAAAAATGCGATCAATACGTTTCTGCTCGTCTCTTTTGTGTGCAGTTTCCCTTCAATTTTTATAAAAATGGTCAGTCAAAGTGCAGTCAGTCCATTGTGTATTTGTCAGCAGCAACATTAAAACAACCTTCCTAATATTGCGTAGGTCTACGTTGTGCCTCCAAAACAGTTGTGACTCATCAGGGAATGAACATGGGTCTTCTAAAGGTCCTGTGGTGCCTGGTAACAGGATGTTGTTAGTTGGGTCCTATGGGTTGAGGGGAGGGTTATTGTGCTGTTTTTCATGGTTTTTATTTTGAGTTTTTCCTAAACCGTTTTGTGTGTGAGGCATTTCGCTTGGACCACACAGAGCTTACAGATGGACAGCAGGAGTAGTTGTAAAGTGGAGCCGACTACCGCTGCCATTTTATCACCTGGCAGCCAACGAAGCCTAATTTACACCTTACATTAGCGTGGGCTCCTTGTCCCCAACGAATATCCAAACGCGGGTCACGTGTTAACCATCCACCAGGTGTAATCGTGGTGCCGAGGGCCAGAATCGAGAGCTGTGGCTGATTCAGTTACCAGTACGCCTAAGACTCGAATGGAAAAACCACAGTGTCGCCGAAAAGATGCGGCCCACGCCATCTACAGTGGTGGATATTTGGATCGTCCCGCAGTCAGGCAGAACCTTGGCTGCGTAACTCAAACTTGATACCAAACTAAGATGGATGGCACCCATGTATTTTAATGAAAGCCGCTTGCCAAGCTCATGAGCCATAAACGCTTTCCAGCTTCTGAGTTTGCTTCTGTGTTGTTGTTGCAGCACTGCGGGTGGTCACTGGGGGAGCGGGAGCTCGTAACAACACTGCATCTAGCTCTCATAATGCATCTGTGGGCAGAGCCTGGATGCAAAGGAAATTGTGTTTATCAAGTGTTCTAGAAAAGAAACGCTTTGAAACCCCCCAGCAGCAGCCTAACTGACTTGAAACAACTCCGGTTATAAACTTTCGGATGAACCTCCGAGAGTGCTCGGTTTAGGGTACCAGATGGCTTTTTGTCTTCTTTTAGCTTCGGTGAGGTTTGATGAATGAATCGCTGACATCACTTGGTTAATTAGAAAAGATCGTAGGCAGCGGTGTGGTACAGTCGGCAGAAAAAACGTTTAAGGCAGTTTCCACAAAGCGGCTGTGCTCGACAGAAAGGTAAAGCTGATAGATGCGTAGATGGAACATTTTTAATGAGATAATGTTCTCAGCTTCAGATTGGGGTAAGAGTGATTTGTGGGTGTAAATGGCTTTTATACATAGTGATTGCGCAAAAATATTCCATCAGTTCTCATTGGGTTGCTCGCTAGGTGCTAATGGGGGTTTTGTTTTGTGTCTGTGGGAACACAACGGGAGGAAATGGGATGAAGTTTGTTGCTAAGAAAATCTAAATGACGAGTTATTCTTTATAAAGGTCACAATTACTTAGAATCACAGTAGCATGAAGGAGTAGAGCAATTTTCCTGGGTAAACTTGATATAGCCCATTACATTCAGTGGAGGCAGCAAGCGGCAATTTATAATGTTGCGTGAGCTGCCAAGAGGAGCCTAAGTCTGTCTAAAAGTAACAGGTGTGTGAGTTAGATGTGTTGGGCTGAAAACAGCTTGTGTTCGTTTCCCACCGCAGCAGATGGAGAGTGGCTTTCTCGGAGTGAGCCAGGTCATATGCAAGCGCGATTATACAGACGACGGTGAGGAAGTGAAGAGTCGGAGGAACCTGTTTTGAGCACATTTTACATAAACGTCAGTATTTATTGGCTAGTTTGAGCATTAAAATCTGGTCGCAAATACAGTGAGTCACAGAGGAGAAGCTGTAAGTGCAGCTGGCCAGATTTAGATCATTACTTTAAGTTATGGCATGATGCTGTAGTGGTAATTGCAGTATAATGGGCCATCAATGTAAATGTGGATGTTGGTAATTGTGGCTCCCTGGCAGAAAGTACACACCGAGAGAGGGGAGTTCATTTTATATTACTGGTGATAAAAAATGTTTCTTCTGTTTTCTTTTTTTTTTTTCGTGTGTGTGTGTGTGTGTAACTTTTCATTAAAATTAATTATTCTGATTCTTCCCTTTCGTTGTGCCAGCAAGATGAGGAGCTGAGGGTGGACGGATTAAACGGGCTGGCCGTCGCCTCCGTGTGGGCATTTCAAGGCCGGACGTCTGATTGCGTGTTTTTGCTTCATTAGGACAGGTCAGTGTTTTTAGCCCGGCCTAATTCGAAGAAACCTGGCAGGCGGCGCGCGTCTCAATTAAAGAGCCAAACAGTCCATTTATATGAGCGTCAACACAACCGGTATAAGAAATAATTTAACACTGCAAGTAATGTTCTGCTTGAGTGAAAGGGTACCGCAGGATCCGCATCATCATCTCATTGGTATGCATAAAGTAAGATATGGGCCTGCCAGTATCCTCTTCTTCACCTTAGCATTAATTGTTTGCTACAGTAATGACTTTGACCTTCACTAGTGAGTTGTTTTAAGTACATTATGTGAACTTCCCCTACACCCGTGCTGCGGTAGGCACTGCTCGTTGTTGACTAAAGTTAACCGTAGAATATAAATTCCTTTTCCTGCGTTGAGTGCCCCCATTTTTAACTTTTTAAACTATTTTCAAAGTTAGAAAGGATAGAAACTAAAAAAAAAAAACAAACAACAAAGCATATAACCAGGCTCTGAATTCTTTCTCGGAGTCTTTGACAGTATTTCATTTTAAATATAGTTCGGAGAAATTTATGCAGGTGTTTTTCTATATGAGGTGAGAGTAGGTAGCCAGTCGGCACCTGTTCGTATTGCGCGTTTTTTTCCGCGAGATCAGATGTGGTCAGCAACCGTTTCCGTGTTGCAGCTGTTGTCTTCTCTTCAAAAACAAAGAACGCCCACTGTACGTGCGTGATAGCGGGAAAAATAAATAAATTTAAGTAAAAAAAAAAAAAAAAAAACACAACCTGATGTTTCCACCACTGAGGAATAATGAGGCCACCGTTCCCACAGTACGTGAGAAGCCGATCATCCCCGTCTCAACCGAGGAGCAAACGAAGGGTAATTTAGTTATATATGTAAGAAAACAGCCGACTGGTTTTCGTGCTTCACTCTGTTTGTTTTCAGCGCTTCTTTTGTGAATTCTCTTTAACTTGCGACAAATTAAAAGTGTAAAAATAGAGAACACCACAATCTTCAGTCGGCAGATGAGGCGGTAATTGTGTCGGAGCACCTTATGGTGCTGTGATAAGTATTGTTTCGGTATCAGCGCCAGAGACTTAAGCCCTGTCTCGACACGTTCACGTGAACTGGTGGGTGCATTTAAAGGCAAAAAGAAAACAAAAAAATCTGATCTGTTGTTGATATTAGCGGACTCTCCTGCTTCATAATGAGATGAGGCAGATGGAAACATTTTGCCGTAGTGTCCTTGAGCAGAGGCTGTGCAGCCGTGGTGAAATCACACGCGGCACTGTGTGCTCGCTGTATGTTTGTTGGGGCAACGTGAGCCAAATGGCAATCCATTAGGAAGACACACACGATAAGGATCTCTAGTATTATCTTTTGTTTTGAAAAGTTAATTAGTAAACATTTACTCAATATGCATGCGTGTGTCTGTGTGAAATAGAAACGCGGGGAGTACGCATCAGGAAGTTATTTGGTTTTCGCCGAACAGGTGTCTGGTTTGAATAAAAATGTAGCGCTCATTTGCAAACATAATTCAATGTGAGACGCAGGAAGGGCTTTGTCGAAGTTATATAATTCTTCAATGAATAAGCCAACCTGGATCAGCTGGATTTTCTATGACAAATCGCTTATTCACCAAATCATCGCATAAACAGCTTTGCCTGATACTCTGTACGACCATTCAATGCCACTGACGTTACCCTCGGCCGCATTATCAATCCTCTTAGCCCGGGTGTGAGATTGAGCTCTCTTGTCACGGCGCATTCATAGGTGCAGCATGCGCAGATAACAATCGGCAGCCATCACCGGCGCTTTCAGCCCCCGCACCAATGTCAGGAGCGGCGTTTTCAAGATGTCCGTGATTAGCACGGGTCGGCCTCGTCGCTAATGCCATTTCAGAGCGCGCTCAAATGGCCGTGCTCAATACCGCGCGCATTAGCATTCCAGCCGCGCCGCCGCCGGGTCAGAGGTGGCAGGCAGACAGGCAAGCGAGCGAGCGGGATGTCTGACAGCATGCCAAAAGCAGCACAGCTGTCCACTTTCCTGAAGACCGCAAATGCCCCCTCAGTCATCCTCGGAGTCGTGGCGCAGTCTCGCCCTCCGATACACAGGTTTCTGCTGACTCACCTGCTGCATGCAGCGGGGCCCACAAAGAGACTGTGATGAAGTAAGCTGGCAGGTCCCTCCTTCCATCTGAGTTATTTCCTCTGCAGATACAGAAACACAATATGTGAGGGGGGTAAAGAAGACACATAAGTGGAAGTTATGACAGAGGGGGGAGGGGGCAGCAGGAGAAAAGCCGTATAATGTAGCTCTTAAAAGTACCCTTTCTTGCTGCAACTGCTTCCCAGAGAAGCAAAAATATATATATATGTATATATATATAGAGAGAGAGAGAAAGAAAGAGAGCGTTTCCTTTGATGTGAAACAATGGGAATGAAGACAGAAATTATAGTCAAAGAATGACACATTTAAAGAATGCGACCCAGCCTGTTTTCTCTTAATCTTCCCACCGTATCTTGGCATAAAATTCCCTTTAAAATGTTGTTTTCCTTTAGGTTTCTGGACATAATGCCGTAGCAGTGATTGCTAAACAGTCACAGTAACAGATGCTGACAGGTAAGCTGACAGATGGCTTTTTAAAGTCCTCCGAGCACGGTAAAATAAATAATACGGCATCATGTCAGAGATTAGGCGCTACTGTTTTCAGCACCACCACTGCAAAAGCAGAACCATTAGCATTTATTTTTGAACACTAAGATGGAAATCCACGCTGGCAACGTGCCCATCAGGATGGCATTTAACCCCCAACAGGTGCCAGCGATGCTGCTTCTGATGTTGAGTCAGAGAGATGATCTTTGCGGTAAAAAGCAGATACTACGCTCTCCTGATTTAAAAATGAAAACTGCAAACCTGTCCTTTAAAACTGACCTTGAATGTGTGTGTGTGTGTGTGTTTGTGTGCGTGTGTGTGTGTGTGTGCGTGCGTGGTGCGTGCGTGCGTGCGTGCGTGTGTGCGTGTATCTGTGGGCGGGTGGTTAAAGGGGGGCTGATACTCAAAATGGTAATCACATATCTCATTGCATGTATAATGAATCACTGAGAGTGAAATGGGCAATCTAAACAGCAGGCACATTTTAATTTTTACAGCTTATGTGAGGGGAGAAAAAAAAACTGGATTGTCTGTTTATATTTGTACATGAAGGCTTAAGGTTTGACTTTCTCATTTAACGGGCTGTGACGGGGATAATTTATCGACTGACTGACGCTTAAAAATCCTGAAAACACAGCTTGCGTTGTGTTGTGATGCTGATCTGACCCATATGAAATTGTCCGACCATGTTAATTAAACCAGAACACATGGCCGCGGATGTACTTCATTTCAATATCTTAGGGTCTGAGTGTTATTTTATTGATTAATGAAAAGCCCATCGCTATGTACCAGAAAATGACTATTTTTGCTATCGGACAAACACTATAAAAGATAAGAGGGTGGCAGTAGTCAATTATCAATTTCTTTTCTAACCAATCTATCAATAGCAGCGTTTCCATTACATTTATTTGCAAAATAAAAGCGACATTTCTGAAATTGATGAAGTTTTTGTACGTGTTTCCATTGAAGGGTGTTCTGCAACTCTCATAAAGTCTTGTCTCACTTGTCTCCCATAATCCTCTTAAATCCTCATGATGCGAGAGGAAGCTGGACTTCACATGAACTGGTCACATGACACTCTGCGTCATCTCCGATGACGGGGAGTTGCGGAAAAAGTGTCTCCATTGCACCTTTGTGATACACTTTCGTATCGATACGCCTGAAAAACCACCTCACGAGAGCGTAAAAGTGTTTCAGCGATATTTGAGTGGTTTTTCAAAATGTCCATTACCAGTTGTTTTTTTGTTTTTTTTTTTGTGTGTGTTTTTTCGATATTTGGGCTTTTGTGCATTTCTAGGGCTAAAAGAAACAGAACAAATTACACTTGTCTATAAATTCTTAGGTTAAAACTAACTAAACTTTTGTTCAAACATTTTCTGACAGTGCTTTGACATGAACTCTACAAATGAAGGGAACCATTTCAAACATCAACCTTTACCCAATGATACTAACATTAGCACTAAGTTGTGAAAACACTACTGCTAGGCAACACGTAGAAGCAGTGGAACAGTTTACTAAGCTGACAACCGTGTCACTTATACACTTAATATATAAATTCTCAGACAATTATCATAATTATTATTATTATACAGAAAAAGCTGAAATACATTCATTAACTATCCCTCCGCATTCAATTCTGAAAACATCAGTGAACACGTCAGAGCTGGTGAACTGGAACCCCTCTGATAATTTCCAGTCACAGGCTTGTGAATATCACGAAGGGTTTACTTGTGAACACTGTCACTGTGACCCCCATTTGAAAGACATCCATTATTGTGTATGATTTCACTTAAGTGGCTCAGGCTGAACGTAATTAAAAGCACGCCTGTATTATTTACCCGTAACATTAGTGGAACAACAGATAAGGGTGAAACAATTTCTCCCAGGCACAGACCACCAAACAAGAATCAGACAAAACCGAGCGTTACAGTCCAAATACGTATGCCGTGACATTTTGAAGTCGGAAAGTCCCCAAATGGTTTGCTTGTACTTTGTGTGTTGTGGCCACTTTATTACTTGGATGTCACTCTATCACTTGAATAAAGACACATTGTCAAGATGCCTGGGGATGATTGTGAAACTTTGACGTATTGCATGCAAATGAACATATTAACGTAAAGCATTACACTGGGGCATAGGTGCATTGTCTAAAGTCTACCATCCTCTAAAATAAAGACAAACAAGAATATGAAAACCTTTTCCTGCCACCTGAAGAAAAAATATCATCAATTAAAATGAAGAATAGCATTAGATCTATTGTATGTGTGCACCTGTACAGTTCTGCATGACCAATATGCAAAGAGAATGCAGATAATTTGGGTAAAATTATGAAATATAATAATTCTATCACAACCACATACCTAATATTGTGTATATCTCCCTTTTGCCCTGACCCTTTGAGGCATGAACTCCACTAGACCTCTGAACGTGGGCTGCGGTATCTGGCACCAAGACATTAGCAACAGATCCTTTAAGTCCCCCAAGCTTCAAAGTGGGGCCTCCATAAATCGGACTTGTTTGTCCAGAACATCCCGCGGATGTTTAATTGGATCGAGATTGTGGGGACTTTGGAGGCCAAGTCAACAAGCTGAACTTGTTATTGTGTTCACTTCTGGACCATTATCGTGTTGAAGGGAGCCACTGCCATCAGGGAATACTGTTTACATGAAAGGGTCTGCAACAACGCGTAGGTAGGTGGTACGTGTTTTAGTGACATCCACATTGATGGCAGCACCCAACGTCTCCTAGCAGAAGGTTGACCAAGGCATAATGCTGCCCCCAACAGCTGCAGTTTCCTCCTCAACGTGCATTATTGAGCCTTGGCCGACCGTGACCCCGTTAGTGTTCATAATGATGACCCAACTGTGTATGAAGATACTCGTATCCACGATAAATGGTCTGCACTTATGAAGTCCTTTTGTACCTTTCCCATACTCATTGTGCTTCACAATGTTTCTCATCACTCGCACACCAGTGGCAGAAGCTGTACTGCAATGGGCTCACCTGGCATTGGGAACAGCAATATGTTTAGTGTCTTGACCAAGGACGCGTGATTCTTTATAAGAAGTATGCTGAGAAAAGACAGCTACTGCTAACTGCTCACAAGGACTAGAAACTTGCTCCGTACTGATGTGTCACCCACCACCGTAACCCTGTATTCAGCTTTTTGTATTAATTAACAAAAATATTGAGCTTTGGATTAGTTGTCTGGGCTTCATGTCTATAAAACAGCCACGAGAGCCCAGTAAATCTCATCATCTCAGTTTTCTCAGAAAAGCAATGAAAGAAATGAGTTTCGAGCAATCCACAGTACGGTTTATTTTTACTTTTTTTTTCTTTTCTTTTTTCGTCTGCACTTGATCAAAATAGCTGCTAAAGGCTGTCTCTCAAAGGAATCGTGAACTCTGAACCTGACAAAAAAGACCAGTGCTGCACAAGTGTGGCAGCCAGACAAACTCACGAGTGTAATATCCCGCAGCGAGTCTTTGTTTGGGGGATCGACAAGGCAACCCGCTGACCCGCTGGCAGAACAACTTACACAAGCTACAGAGTAAACAGTTCCCACAGAAGGAATAACTTATCACGGTTATCCACACTGGACAACAATGCCGACACCAGCCACCACTGACACTGTGCTTGATAATTGGCTGCTGCATGCCCTGTTGGCCCCTCGGTGTTGTTGTTGCGCTGCCCAAAAATAAAATGAGCACCACAAATCCTGAAGATCATTGTGACTCTATAGCAAACCATAATCCAATAATAAAAAGAAAGAACAAAAAATAAAGCTTTTCATATAAACACGGATACACAGGGTAGCGTTTTGGAATTACAAAACTGAGTTGTTATTCTTATCGAGCTTATCTTCCCAGCGCAGGTGGATGTAATGCGTTCGGATATAAGACCACAATAAGCACAAAGTTTCATATTCACTGCGTGTCTCTGCAAGTTTCGACGTCTCCGGTTGAGAACTTTTCCCGGTCGTACTCTTAAGCTTGCGCTCCAGCGTTTAAAGACAGCTCCACGTCAGCTGCCTTTGTGGAAATTAATTTGATGAGATCTTGACACTCTCTCTTTTGAATTAGTGTCAGCCGACATAGTCGTAGTCAGAGAGCGGTCACTAGCGAGATAATTAAATTATGTAGAAGTATTGTTCCTCCGCGGGTCCCATTGTTTTCTGGACGTCAGCGCTGTGAAGCCTTTCGTAGGCTGTAACTGTGATTGAGGTACAGACGTAAACATGAAGCTTGTGCACCGTGTGACACTGACAGATCTTTGGAAATCCCTCGAAGCTGGTTTTGCAAGACAGGCTTTTTCCCCTTCCAGTGGCTGTAGTACTTTTACAGTTTGACATGTACATTATATGCTTGGACATTTCCTTGTTATTTTACACAGAGCTCATTATTTGAGCTGGTCTTTCTACTCGGAACAGACACTTCAGAGTTAATTTTTTTTTTTCCTCCTCTCGGCTTGTACAGAAAGAAGTCCTTAGATCTCACAGGGAAAAAAGCCCCGTGGCCATGAGATTGCTGTGTGAGGGGGAAATTCCTATGATTAATTTCTATTCTACACTGAATACAGATCCATATATGAATATTAATTGTTAAAGAAAAACATGTGTACTTTTCCTTACAGCTGATTTTGATCTTTAACTGTCACATGCTTTAAAACTATTTATTTCTTGAGGGACATTATCTACTCATTTGATATGCAATGCTTTCTTTGTTTGGTAAATGCTCATTAAAACCTCGCCTCAGGTTATATACACAGGTGCATCAAGACTCTTTGCACCTCGAACTGAGACTCTGCATGACAAAATCTGAAAAAAAACATTTCCATCACTGAACCCCAAGCAGGTTCTTTGATGTAAGAATCTGGAGCTCAGTTAATATCTGGAGGATAATAAACAGTTGATACGCTAAGTGAGGTCCACAGAAATGTGTTAGCAGGCATGTTAAACCTTAGAAACAGTGGAATAATGGCAAAGCGAAGACAAAACCTTTACATATTTGGGCAAACTGCGCTAGCATAAGAAGAAGAAAAAAAAAATCAAAAACCACCGTGTAAAGAAATGTGCGAGGTTTGCTCTAATACGACTCAGTATTGGTTTATTATAAATGATTTTCAAAGTGACCATAGTACTTCAGCCATACATTCATATCGATGCAGATGCCATGGAAATCAAATTATACTGAAAATTTCAATCACATCTGCTCGTCTGGAGGACACAATTAGAATTTAATGCTTTGGGAGACATCAGTCTTTTGTTCAAATCCCCTTTTTAATCGCTTTCTCATGCATGCAGCTGGAAAGCGCTCTATGAACAATCACACCAGGGTCACGAACAGACCTGTTTTAATGAGGTATTCTTCTTTAAACTCCACGGGGGTTCACAAGTGACTTTGTATAACTGCAAAGAAATGAAACTGGGTATTTAGCCAAGGAATCTGACTTTCAGACAAATCAAACCCATCTAACAATGATTAGTGAAAATGTAACTTATTTAAAAACGAGCTCTAAACTAGACATTACTTTGCTGTAGGAAGCAAGCACAGAACAAGCTCCAGATTAGATTGTAACAGTTAAAACCTCTTATTAAATTCTTTTCTGCAACCACTTTATCCGGCCATGTCTCCTGGAAATTATATTTGTACGCCCTAACCCTGGTAAATTCCTTATCCGCTTACATTTAAGTGCAACGTTATCTCTGAATGAACTCCATAGGAGTCGGCACAGTCGAGACTGGAGCAGATGACATGTATATCAAGTGTATGCAATCTGCAATTTGTGATTACGTTCAGGCAGCAACAGCGTGATGGTTAAAGTTAATAAAGGACTGGGCCTTCGGTAGAAGTGAACATCCTGTTTCCAGACACCACAGGACGCCCTCAGAAGACCCACGTCCATTCTCCAGTGAGTCACAACTGTTTTGGAGGCGCAAGGGAGACCTACACAATATTAGGAAGGTGGTCATAATGTTATGCTTGGTCAGTGTATGATTAATATACAGTCAATTAACTTTTTTTTAATATTTTGAAGCTGCGAGTGCCTAAACATAACCAAGGTTGCCCGATGTTAGGGTAAGTGGATAACACGCTGCAAGATATTTTGACGTTCCGCTCGCACGGATCGTACATTTTTGGCTCGCCTTCTGAGCAGCAGCATGAGGTGACAGCCGCAGTGTCACCTCAGTTTCCAAAAGAGCACAGTTAACCAACAGCTGACCCCAACTGGACACCACAGACCACACAGGAAACAGATGATCTATTAAGCACCCCTTAAGTGCTGACTGTGCAGCAGCTGCTGTGTGGCCCGGTCCCTACTAAGTGCTTGATGTGCAGTAGCATGCTAGCTACAACAAAACTGCCAAAGAACAGAACAGGACTGGGCTGCCATGCCAGTATCTCTGAGCTCGCTCTGCGCGGCTAAGGTTAATTATGCGGCATTTGGTTTTAAAGATTATTCATAAATTAACCCGAGATGAAAAGACGGGGATTAAAGTTGTACCATACACAGTGTGAGAAGTTGTGCGAGCCTCTCCTAACAGTTTCATCAAAGGAGCAGCAGCAGCAGCAGCACTGACTGAACAGAACAGATCAACACATGCATGTGAGCACAAGCAGATAATACTTGGCGTCGTCTTTACTGGGGTCAATATCAGTCCCGGTTTTATTTTACGGCGGTTAATAAATAAACCGCGTTTCCAGTTTATAAACCACACTGCGCTGAAACTAATGAAATCTAATACAACGGCCCACCAATAAATCCCACTTTTTCTAATGGTCAATTTATGTTGAAAGGCGAGGTGTTAATTAAACATTACGGTCATTTCGGAGGCTGTGGCATTGAACTGAGTCGCACCAAGAGGTGTTTCACATATTTAGTCTCACTGACAAATGAGGTGTCGCTAAATTATCATAAATTCAATCAAGAAATTTTATTTTTCTGCAGTGCTTTGAATTTTAGTGTAACTTTAAAAAGTGGTTTATCGTTCCTCCACCTGGCTTCAGTAAAAAAGTGCTGTGTCATTTATCTCCATTCAAACTTAATTCTCAAAGTGGATTATGGATGTTATTATTATTAAGTGCATTGCTTTTGCAGAAACTCAGTCTTCTGGCGACTACAGATTTATGAACGCAGGATTGAAGGAATTAAAGGAAAGATTAAAGGGAAGAAAGTGGTGCATGGTGCAGTTTTATCATTTTTCTTTGGACTTCGATCCCCGAGGTGTCTGTCGGACTGTAAGGCAGCGCGAGCGGATCGCCTACAGCTCATTTGTTCGATGCTAATGTGATGGAAAAAAGATGAGGTCAGCAAGGCATCAGAGTCACCAAAGTGGAATTGATTCCAGATCAGATCTCACTTACATGAGAAACACGGGTGTAAACGTATTGATTATGAGTGCTGAGAAATTCTCAGTGCCGCTGGCTAGCTTAAAGCTGCTGGAGCCAGAATCAGCAGTGTCCTTCTCCTCTGGCCTCGTCCTTCTCTGACATGATCGTGATTATCAGGGATCTGATTCTGTCAGCTCTTCCCACTGTTGGCTTCGCAGCATTAACAGCCGGTCAGCATAACTTTACTGGAAATCACACATATGGAAGGTGTTTAATTAATAGCTACAAATTCCATTTGCACGAGTATTCCCCCAGTATTACATCCACAAACCAGAACTATAACACAAAAAACACAGTGTAGCATTTTTGCGGGGTTATATACTGTACACGAGGACAATTAATTCACCTCTCGCAGCTCAAATGTCTATAGGCCGGGATTTATCTCCAGATGTCTCTCTTTTTGTGTGCCCTTGTATTTTTTCTCCCCCTAATTCAGCAGAAATTTAGAGCGAAACTGTTCCTGTACACATATCTAATCATTCACAAGGTGACACTTGTAGACCTCAGAGGCGGCCCTCCTTCACAAGTCTCAATGATAATCTGCACTTACTTACATCATTGATTATGTCTGTGGAAGAGAGAGTCCGCCGGGCATTCAATCCCGCGACTGCACAGAAACAGAGAAACACGAAACAAACAAGATTAATAATAGCCTGCGGTGCTCATCCCTGGGGCCAGGCGGCTAACAACTCTTGACAAAACAGGGTTTAGAACAGCAGATGGATTGTCTGTAGAAATGAAGGGAATGAGCGTTGGGAGGGTAATGAAGAAAGAGAGCTGGGTGCAGGCTTTTCCCACAGTCCCCGCGAACGAGCCTATGGAAATTAAATCAGCCCGTGACAGTTCCCATTGACTGACTCCACCTGGGGACAGTGACCACACATATGAATATACACTAATCAGCCTTTGTTTTATCTGGAGAAATGAATGCATCTAATAATCACAAACAATACTCATGTGGTTCAATAAGAAGACAACCAGTCCTAGGGAGAGTTACTACCGCACCAACTAAAAAAAAAATAAAAAAATTGAACACGCGCGTCAACAACTTGGCTGCCTGTGACGGGAAACGTGACATGCATCTAATTACGGAAAGGGTGAAAAACCAGTGAAGAGTGTGTGCTTGTTGATCAGTAATAAGATTCACTCACCGTGGTATCTGCTGGGATCTTTGAACATATCATCAACTACCGCAGAAGAAATAGTCATACAAGGCTGGAGACACCAACAGACCGATTTAATTAATTTTAATAGAAGCCAACCTGTAAAATGATTACCCATTACATCTCATATCACAGTCTGGAATCAACGTGGCTCTCGTTGCGCGTGTGTGCACACACATTCAGTGCAGAACAGGACATGTCAGGTGTGCTCACTTTATATAATCAATGGATGGATTAAGGTGTAAGCAGTGCACAATGAGCCACTGGGCCACCCTGCTATTTAGTAATCTATCTCAACCTTGGGTAGAGTTTGATTTTTTATCAGCCACCGCCACACAAGAACACCAGCAGTGAATGATTTTGCCAAACCCTCAATTATATTTTTGTGGCAACCTTTTTAAGTGAACTGCCAGCTTCTTATAAAAATTCTCACTTACTACAAGATTTGTGCAAGGCAACTCTGAAATGATTAAGGTCCAGGAAACATCCGGCGCACTCTTAAATCCAATTTGATGCTATATAAATAGTACAATTCTTCCTGCACAGGCACTGAATGGCAGCGCCGGACTTAATATTTCACCGATATGAGTGTAATTCCTGTCGTACTTGGCCGGTTTTCCTGCTGCGGAATGCTACCCTGCCCCAGATTTGCTGTGCAGTACTTTGATTAAACAGATTGACTGGGGAATACGCAACATATAAAGACAAAATTAGAATAATGTAGGTCTTAAAACAATATGGCACCCGGACAAGTCTTCAAGTTGAGGCTTCAAGATCAAAAAATAAAGCAGGACACACTTTAAAGGGGACCTAATGTGCTCATTTCCAGCTGTATATTTTTATTCAGGGACTTCACTGGAGCTGATTTGCATGATTAACATTTCAAAAAAAAAAATATATATATATTTATATATCTTTATTTATCTTCACTGGCCTTTTTTTTTTAGCAGCCATTCAGTTTATTTTCTGTGGAAAATTTGCCTTTTTTGCTCCTGTCTCTTTAAGCCCCCTCCACGAGAGCCCCTATTTTTTTCTGATGGGCCAAGATCAGAAAGCCTCAGCATTATGTAGATTTTAAGACTGAAAAAATAAATTAATATGTAAAGAATAATAGGTCCCTGTTGGAGTGGCTGTAATCAATGCTTTTATGTTTAACCATATGACCACATGCTTTGCTCATATGAAAGGGACATTTTGTATAATGAATATAGGCCTGTGATTATGTTTTTTGAATTTATTCATGTATGGATTTTTTATTTTATTTATTTTTTTTTGGATTAAGCTCAACCTCAACATTGAGACATCAACAAACCTTTTCAAACTTTATGTTTCACTCAATAATCACAAAAGTGAAGATTTATGCAGCGCAGGCCTAATTGGGAAATGCATTGTCCAGTATACTCTGCTTTTAATAAGCATGTCGCGTTGAGTAAACAATTTGTTGAATTTACTGGCAAAAGGTTGCTGACACAGCCGGAAAATGAATGAAAGTCTGCGTCCTTTAGTTTAATCGCCATGCTAGCCGTCAGCGTCTGCTACAGGGGAGCAAGAAAAACAACAGATGAGAACGCGACTACGACTCCCGGGCACTGACCACCAGCCAAGACTCAGATAAAACTCAATGTGGCAGTCCAGATACTGGGGGTGTTGCCTAGTTGTTTTGAGGTTGGAACGCCTAAGGACATTCTCTCTTGAGATGCTCGTACATCGCAGTTCGGATAATGTCTGATTTTCATCGCATGCCAGAAGCAAGAGCAGCCGTAATTGGAAATTAACGTAAACGCTGCAACACACTAACACGCTGCACGCAGCCCTCAAATCCACGTAATCGACCGAGTCGACGCAAAATGAATCCTGCTGTTGTAACTTCAGTATTTTTCGCCTTATCGCTCTTTCAGCGTGGTGTCTGGCAGCTTGTTTTTACCGAAAAGCTTTAAAGATTCGCTGCACACAGCACCAAACAGCAGACAGACAAAGTCAGCAAGTGTTACCAAACCCCGCCCTGAATTTTAGCAGGAACACCCATCGACACTCTGAATAGCAAACAGACATGTCTGTTAAATAAAACAGTGTTAGGTAGCTTTAATCATAACATATAACGGTTAATGCTGTGCTCATGTCTGTAAAAAAAAAAAAAAAAAAAAAAAAACTGAGATCAGAGATCAAATCCAGAGGCTGTCAGAAAAAAACTACACCCACTGGATGCCCCCAGGCAGCTGGCAACACTGCAGTGATGTGAAGGCCAACTACTACCTGACACATTTAATCAAGTGAGAGGGTCTACATTTAGACAGGCATGGTCCACAGGGAACATGCAGAAGGTTCTCACGGCAAAATGAGGAGAAAGGGAGAAAAAGACCATCTAGTCTGTGCTGGATTGATTCTTTCTATCCTTGATTGAAATTCACCCGCTGCTGTTTAAACACATCACAAGAATAGGCAATGCAGTCTGAGGGCTTTACGTCCGACAATACAAGCCCGGAGTTTAGAGAGAGTATTTATTCAGTTAATTTGGTCATTTAGGGTTGAATCGGGAAACTGCAACAAAAAGTTGTTACAACTTTAAAATCTTTTTTTTTTTTTTAAATCTGTCTTTTATTTCAGTAACACTATGGGGAAATCCTTACAAATGATAACACTTTCGCATCCTAACACCTGGGAGCATTAAAAAAACTATTCAGTAAAATCTAGCCTTAAAAATCGTGCACGTCATAATGATGCGTTAACCTTTTAGGCATGAAGAAAGCTGAATGTCACGCATTGGCCCATTTTACATTTGCCATACATTCCGCAGTGTGCATCACTGAAATAAAAATGCAGATATAGTCATTAGTCGATAGGGGAGTCACAACCCCTTTCCAAGAAAATGATTTAATTTCTGAATGATTCTGAATATTTATAAAGACAGACATAAAAAAGATTTAAATACTTTCATGTTGGTTTTTAATGAATTAGCGGCAGAATATTTCAAGCACTTGCATCACTGCCGTCCTTAAATAGAATAATCTGTTCTTATTTAATTTGATTTGAATACCAAGTAGTACGGTTTTCGCATGACCTTAGTCCAGATGTTACAGTCACACATCAGTTAGGGCAGTAACGTGAAGAGATATGTCTCACCCAAGCCTTGAAAACCTTGGCAGCACTGCTCTGACCCTTACATCTGGAGACAGCATAGGTGGTAGGGCATAATGTATGTTGCAGGTTTGAAGGTTCCTCAGACCAGTTTTTAATTATTTCAAATTAATTAAGAGTCCATCTGCGGCCTACTCTGAAAGTGCCATTGTGCCCTCTACTGCTGAAATTCAATATACCCTGGACCTCACACGCATACAGTACGCCCAAACATCACAGGACAACTTACTCTCTCCACAGGAAAGGGAACAACCGCCGCACAGCAGGATATTGAGTAAAACAACAGTCTTGATCTCCCGGAGATGCCACTCTCACATCACGGTTTCCCACTACTTGGAAGAGGCATGAGGTGCAGCAAATGTTTAAAAGAAGGGCCCCGTAAATGTGCATTTTGTTTCCATTGTGGTGCAGGATTCTCTAACCTTGTGGACATCATGTGCCGGTTTCAACAGCAACATCATTTCTAATCGTGACATGGATGGGAAATGAAGTAGTAGTGAGTAGTAGTAGTTTTTTCATGTTTGGTCCACAGTGTGGAAGGCAGCTTAGAAGATCCCCAATATCAGCACAAAAGCTACAACCTTTACACATTTCCCCTCCTTTCGTGTAGATAAACACATCGTATGCAATAATGATGATAAGGAAAAGAAGACTGAACTGGCTAATGTGAATGAAGTTACGTTGTACACCGAGTCTAGAGTATTCTGGGCGACTACACCAAGACGGATCGGCTTCACACTGTTTGATGCTAAAAATGTTCCAGATCACCACGATTATTTCCAGCAACAATGTGAACAAACGGAGCTAATTTTGTTGTTTCTACCCTAGACTTTAGGAGAAATCAGCTCTCTCTCTCTCCACAAAGTTAAGTTTTTCAAAGTCCATGTGAGTTGTTTATTGTCTTTTTAGTGAAGCTGGCACATTTCTACCCCCCCCCCCCCGCAAGTTTACAGAGTTCTCTACAGAGTTTCGTCTAATTTTCCTGCAGTCTGGCCTTCACTGTTTTGAGTTCATGTTTTCCACTCTCATAGCTTAGTTCCTGCACCCGGAGCTGTTTTCACTGACAAAGCTAAAAAAAAAAAAAAAAAAAAGTTAGTGACTAGCTAGTAAACATGACAAAACATTTGTCAGCTCTGTTTGCTGGGGAGTTGGTAGGGACCAAAAACAGAGCTAAATGAGGCTGAATGTTGGCAACAGCCTCGGCTCCGAACGAATTAGAACATTGGATTGCAAAAACGCAAATATTGGATGAGCAAATAAGCGACTATTTCCGTTGCCCAGAAGTGTTAAAAACAACAACAAAAAAAACCCCATCACGTATCGCAGGTTGAAGGGAAGGTCTAGATGAGGGCGGCGCGCGGCAGCTACAGATTTTTGCTCTTACTCTGTGGCACAGTGGAGAGTAAGTCACTGGCTGAATGACTCCCCAGCATGTTGTTTCGGGGAGTTATGTGGCAGAGGGGGGTGGTTGAAGGCATCATGTGTGACTGGAGCGTGATTAGTGAATCAAATGAGTGGATTGCACAGCTGCAAGTTGGCGAATTAACAGCCAAGTAAACAGTGTTTACATATTACTGCACACCAGCAGTGCCAACTGCGGAAATCTGTTGTTTTAGGTTTTTAACAAACAAACACCCACATAGGCGCCACAATTATTCACTGTCGTTGTATAATAACAGTGTTTTTCAGTAAATCAGAATGAGAAATATTATATTCTCTTACCCTCGGGGTGACGCTTCATAAATTAAAGTGAGAATAGCATCTTTTTCAACCTTATCAGGTCATATTCATTTTTCTAACAAACAGACGCTGGCACAGTTTTCCTACAGGTTCTATAGTCTCCCGGAAATCAGTTATAAAAGTTGCATGGAGAAAAAAAAATGGAACACATTGTAATGAGACTGTTGAGAAGTGAACTCTCCGGTTATTATTGTACAGTTGCATAATGTGCATATTCTCATCTCAGTCTGAATGCTGCATTTATTTAAAACGACTGATTTGCTGCTTTTTTTTTTCCCGCTGCTGACATTTTCTCAATTAGCTGATGAAGAGGCACATCGTTCAGTGTGATAAAAAATGTCATAGAATGTGCTGTGTTTGACGTCTCATGTCTCGACCCCTATCACGGGATCATCTGCACTCCATCGGTACCTCTTTTTTTTTTTCATTGTAATGAGACATTAATAACATTCACCGGTGACGGGTTGTTTGATCACTCAAGTGACTACATAAGGCACGAACTCATGCCGACGAGCATATGCAGGGAACTATCAAGGTCTCCTCAGCGGTTTTCAGCCGCGACGCATCTCATCTACCAATCCAATACAAATGACACCAGCAGCAGGGGAAGAAGAAAGAAAAATCAGACAAGAAAATCTGTATTAAATGTACTTTCCCTTAAACACTACTTTCAGATAAATCACTGCCAGCAATCTTGTAAATTGCTCTTTGAATGTCTGGCTTTAAAGTTAGAGAGAATAGTCTTAGCTATGAAGAGAAAAACGGTTAAATGAGTTCATGACTTTTTCAAAGCCCTTTATCCATTCACGTCACCGTAATATCCTGTTGAGTAGAGTGTCCTGTTTTCCCACAAACAAGTCTGTTGTTAAATGTTATTTTTCATTCGTGGAAGTCAGCGCGCTGGATCAATCTGGGATAATGCGCCTTGCCTCGTGACTGATTTTTCATCTTTTTTTTTTGTTTGTTTTTCATTTCTATTATTCTGCTCCCGTCTAACATGTCATAATTAAAACGAAGACTTAAGAGACGTCAACTCAGAGACTGATCTGACCTCGACTGAAGAGGTTCGTTTTTGTTTATTTGTTCGTAGAAATACTGGTGGAATTCGGTGGATTTGATTAAGGCGCATGTGTGGAACAAATACAGAGAAGGGAAAGGGAGTGCATGAGTTTCTTTAAACCAATTAAACATTGGTCCATGTCTTATGGAGTCACTATGTCCACAGCTAGGAGGCGGTGGGTGGCTTCAGTGGTCTTGATCATGGCTGCGGTCCTTCCCTGACCTCCCTACTGTAAGTGCTTATTATTATGACAATAAAGGTCTCCAAGCATTACAGCAACAATAACGTTGGCTTTAGTACGACGCTTCTGTGAGCCTGACCAAAACTCCAGCACAACAGCGTAAGGGCGGACAGCTGTGTTACTTTTTAAACTGCAGTGTTGTTCTGTCACCCGGCGTCAGATCAGAAAATGCTTTCATGTGTCGCTCTGCAACCCACAGACATATCAAAGGCATGTGTTGTGGTTTGATATATAGGACGTCTTGCCACCACCGCAGCACTCTTCAGATAAGGTGCAGGCTAGCCGTAATGCACAGTATCAATATGATGTTGGAAATGTGAGATACTGGATTTCAGATTAGAATTTACAATTGGAAAAACATAGTGAAATGGCAGCAGATAGACAACAGAGGCTAACGGAGAGTGAGGTGTTCATTCGCTCACACACACACACACACACACACACACACACAATACAAACAAGCAGCCACAGAAATAAGATGCTTCAATTAGAGCTAAAAAGAACTAACACAACATGGACATGAACTGTGTTGCACCTCTTTTAATTACTAGTATTTTATAGCGTCGCGCAGTGATTTCAAACGTGTGACTACAGGTCTGTTGTTGTAGAGGACAGTTTTTTGTTCTCAGACCTCAAAGGTACCTCGCGTCCTGCATCCCGTCCTTTGAAAAGGAGTCAAGTTATTGAACTCCTTCGACCATTTACTTTGATGCTGATCGACCCATTCCCCTCCTTCACCCCTGTAGTTAACCTCATCGGTGTGATGTATGGCTATGAGACTGAGCATTTCATTTTGTTTGTTACCGTTTTCTTTTTTTTCCCCCTGAGTTCACCTGAACTAAGGCGCTGTAGAGGACTTGAACAAAAGGGAAAACTGACTGTGCTCAAATGTTCGGCAAACACAGCCGTGGATTTAGGAACAAAATGATTCCAGCAGGAACTGGAGCATAATGCAGCAAGCACCAATCAGCCGCAGCATTAAAACCACCAACACGTGGTGGTGAGTAACATCTCGTTACAATAAAATACTCTGAAACCGGGGTCCTGGAATGCACGCGTGTATGTTACACGTAGCACCACCTGAAAAACACATTTCTATCAGAACCTTTCTCACTACTTCAGTTCATAGCTTTCACTTAGTTGGACGGCTTTTGAACCGGTTGTCTAGTGATCATAATTTGGTGTCTGGTCGCTTGCCCATTTTTCCTGCTCCTAATGCATCAACTTTGACGACAAAATGTAATTTGTTGCCTAATATATCCCACCCACCCTGACAGGCACTATGATTTAGGATTCAAGATTCAAGGAGTTTATTATCAAAGGTTACACTGATGAGAACAGTGAGAATTCTTACTTTGCTACTAAAATAAACAACTAAATTAAAATGAAGGAAATAAACTTTACTGTAGCAAAATAGATAAATGAAATACGCGAGCACCTTGAACAAAAGGGCAGAGTGCAGGATATTACATGCAATTCGCTGTGCAGCACTGTCACAGTGGCTGGACATTCAGTGTTATTCACTTGACCAGGTGGTCATGTTGTTATGGCTGATCACTGTACACAAACAAGAGTACATGACGCAAGTGATGCATGATACATGGGAGATTGATGATGGATAAAATAATAAAAAAAAAAAATCAAATAAAGGATGGATAGAGCCAGCATTAGATAAGTATTTTTTGTTTCCTTTTAATTCTGCTTCAGATTTTCATCCAGCACCTGACTGCGCTGTGTTTTTGTGTGTTGGCCAAACTCGAGAATAGCCCACGGGATCACTTAAAACGGTGTATGAGCACAAGGTGTATTATGTGTCTACACTAAGCAAAGCAATGACCTTCCCTTCCCTTGAAGAAACATCCTTGAAGTAAAATAACTGTGATGCTCTCGGGCTCATGAGAAATCTCCATCCCCAAAAGAGACGTTAGCACAGGCAGGCCTGCTTTGGGAAGAGGAGCGTCGGAGGGCCCGCGGGCTGATGAGTCACTTTGAGGCAGATCTGAGAATACCGTTATGTCTGCAGGGGCTGGAGAATTGTGAACCACGCTGTCTTAAATCTGTGTAGCTGCAGGAAGGAGTCTCCCCCACACTTCCTCGCTAATGTTAAACAACACTGAATAAAGCGGGTTTGTTGTAGTGAACGTCTATTCGGGACACAAGTTATTGAATTATTATTGCCATGCACAGCGAGGCGCAGATGTAAAGCGTGCGAGTGATGGTTGACTGTGTGAAAGAGGAAGGTATGGAGAACAGGGCAACTAACAACATGCAGGGAACATTCTCTAATAGTCTCCAGACTCACAGATAGTGAAGAAAAGATTCTGCCGTAAGTTCAAAATGCCATACAGCAAAAAATGAAAGAGTTTCCGTAGGGTCTTATCTTTGTGTGTATTAGAAATTACTTTTTTATCTTAAGAAGACTGTCGAAACCGATGAACTAAATGCAGTGCATAAGGTCCCCTCTAAGCAGTGCAAAAGATTACCTTACTCTATTATACAGTAATTTGAAAGTGAGGTAAAGGTTAATGATGAAAGAAGGGCCGCTGTCTCTGGCCAAAGGTGCCATGCTGCCTGACAGGGGATTACTCGTAACAGAAATGACTCAACACTTAGGAAGCCGTTTCAATGATTAGTTAATCAAATGTGTTGGATTTTTTTTTCTTTTCTTTTTTTCCCAGACTTTAAACATTGCTAACCCTTTTCTTCTGCACCAGCGAAAGTCACAGTATGCAAATTCAGTCATCCATACGGATTTTCTATAACAGCACCAAAATTAGACACTATAGTCGGAGGATGTGTTACTATGTGGCATCTGTTTGTGTAATGGAGGACTTCAAGACGAACAAAAAGTAACTGTTGCACTTGTGAAATAAAGTAAAGAAAATCTGGGAACATCTACAGCATACATTTCCACCACACGGCCTGGTCTCACTCAGCTATAATAAAACCTCAGCTGTTAACCAAGTGGTCATATTAGCTAGCATTGCAGTATCATAAATCAGAGTTGTGTGTTTGGACTTCTAAACTTATTTATTCACCTATTTGATGTAACAGCAGTTCTCCACACCTTGAAGTGGTTGAGAACCAACAAATCAGTCCTCAATTCACTTCTAAACATACCTCTTCGAAATGTTTACTGCTCTAACTGCCTTTTCCAAGTGACTTCAATCCAACACGTCCTTCACATTAAACCAATATTATTCAGTTAGAATAACACTGAGACATATTCTGATCTGATGCCCTTGTCCTTTCAAATGTCTCACTAATTAATGCTGAAAATGATTCAACCACAATATGGTTAGGTTCAGACATTAAAGTGTCCGTCATCTCATCCATGGACTTTGTTGCTCTATAATAACGAATGAATGACTTTCTTCTTTATATAAAGTACTATGAATAAATACATGAATGAATAAATAGGAGTATTTTCCTTTATTTCACATTCAATTTGTACATTTAAAGCTGAAGCATCCTCAGGCAAGTCGCTGAACCCGAAATTGCTGCCGGTGAGCGGTCTGTATGTCAGCTCTACTGTCATCACTGAGTGGAAAACATTATCAATAACTTTAAGTGCAGGCCATAATGTATTTTATTATTTAACTTATTGAAAATACAGTTTACTGTATGTATTTCTGTTATTTATTTATTTTTTTTTTTCCTGTTGTTTTTTTGCGACTTCTTTTAGGACCAAGGTCTTTTTTTAATATGGAACATTGAGGGGAATATACCGTGTAGCGTGTCAAGACGCTGGTGAGCGAACGTGTCGTACATTTTCTGGTCTCGCTCTATTGGCAGTAGTCAGACTACGGCCATTGACTGCCGTAGTGGCCCAGAGACAAGTAGCAGGGGTTGACACCACAGTTCAGCCAGTAGTTCTTGGATGTTGGGTTTGATGTGCGTCAACTATCACATACAATATCTCATTTATATGAATTCCATCTTTTTGTTTAGTCCGTCCGAGGTACGTTATGACAAAATATGAGCAGCAGATGGAAAAATGCCTCTTATCACTGGAGATCCTGTTGCTTTGGTTTTGTTCAGTTGGGAAAGTATTTGTAATAACCACAGTTTGGGGTTAAGCCTCCTGAGAATAACTCAGATTCTAAATGTCTTTTTCTGTGTCCCTATCTCTCTAAACATGGGTTGCGTCTATATGATACAAATAAAATGAAGGCAGCATTAGTAATACAAATGAGCTGACCCCAAGACACCACACATACTGTATCTAGGTTACCATGGCAACATGGCAAACAGCAATAAATATAGCAAAGGAATCCACAATTTCAGAGAGCTAAACCCCAGACAGACGGAAGGCTACTATAAAGCAGCCTAGCAAAATCCAGCCCGAGAGGCAACACAATGAGAACTTCCTTTGTGCCTAACACTGCAGAGTATTAATACACCTGGAGGTATGAGACGCATTCAATCGATTCCATACAAAAGCGCGGTGAATGGCAAAAATGTACGTATTGTGTGAAACTGACGCAAAGAGCAGAAAGTGTTAATTTAGCGATGCCAACATGACTTTTATTGTCACATGGCTGCCGAGTGCTGAGCTCTACGAAATGCCAACAATGCACCGCGTCCCTGTACTAAACATTTTATTTCTCCCAGTTACCACCTCGTATTGAGCCCTAAAATACAGCTATATACACAGCATATCTTTATTCGCTCTGAATTAGTTGGTTGCTGTCTTAACGCACAGGTTTCTTTCTATATATATTTTGTTTATGCGCCACAAAGAAGTCTGCAAGAAGCACTTTTTCTTCTTTTCATTTTTTCTAACTAGATGGTTAGTGAGCTGTTAGTCACACATCACATACAATTAGACTTAAATCTCTCACGATAAAGACAAAACAAACAATTACCCAATGGCTGTTAAAGACAATAAAATCATCATTTAACAATAACTCACTACATTTACAAGGAAAAGAAATGGGCTTTACAAAGTTTACAGAATGATTTTTGAAGTTTTCTTCTTCTCTCAAGTTTTGAAAAAAGATACACACACACATACTCATATATATGTGTGTGTGTCTTAATTGCTGTTCCTATTTATTTACATGGAAATAACTGACTAACCAACCTTACTACGTAACCATGGCAACACGCAGAACGATGACTAACATGGAATGATTAACGTCTGCCTCGTAGCCTCTCAGTCCAAAATGTACCCATCTTGTGTTCAAACCCCTCAACACAAACCTCGATGTGCTGCGCATCACGGATTATTCCTCACTTACTCACCTTCATACCACTCACGAATAACCCTATCACATTAGACAATTAGACAATCTCAGTTTGTGGCAGTGCAAGCATATTAGATGAATCATTTCCCCCGGCGGACTCTATATTATGTGCAGGCATGTGTTCAAGATATAGCTTGCTTCAGCAAATACCTCCTAGTCGGTGGCAAATTAAATTAAAATGACCAATAGAGATTACAGTGTAGCATGAGCCAAGTTAAACAATTTTTGTTTCTGGCACTAATGAGAATAAAGCATGTGTCATGTTTAGATTAACTTGTCGTTTGCATTCAACTGAACGGCTTCATGAAGGGACTTAAAACAAAGGCACGCCGTGTTATTTGGCAGCGTCTCATTAAAAGTGAGCGGGAGAAGCAGCCACACCCCGTTTGACAGCAACCATTTCCTTGCATTATATTAAAAGGTGCAAGACTTCTGGTCTCCTTCCTATAGCTATTAATCTTTACACGCAGATGTTTTAAGACCTATAATATTTGCCTTCCTCGAGGAAGGTGCAGGGGAATTTAGACTGGGTCTCAGTCACACCATAAACAACAAAAGATTGACAGACATTGCCTTTTTGAGGGCTATATACACCTAAAACCAAAATACGGGCCATAAATCACAGCTAAGAACATAATCCGGTCTAATGTTGACTGAGCCTCAGTCCTTCATTTCATTCAAGGTGACCACAGCTGCTGTGCCTCGCCACGTCGTTTCACTCCAGTTCACATTTTGCATAAGTTTCTCTCGAAACGCCCGTATAGTTCCTTCCGTGCTGTGAAATTTGCTAAACACCGCAATGTACTCTTTCGTGAATCCACTAAGTCTGGCAACTTCGGAGCTGCTGATAAGAGAAGCGACGTTATTATGTGTAACCGCTCTATTTCACACAAGAGGCTCTCTGCTGCCAGGGCCACGTCCAGTGAAGTAGGTGCCACGCACGGACCCCTGTGAACACGCTATAAGTGGTTCAGCGTTCCTGACCCCTCAAGGTTACATGTGCACATTTTCAGGAAAAAGGTGCTTTGTATTATGATTTAGTTTCTTTCTCGGTTTGGTGCCGTGTTCTGAACAATGGGAGTTTGTTGACTACAAAAAAACGCAGCACAGACCGAACTGCAACACGGTGCAATTTTTTTTTTTTTTTATTCTGTCGATACAAACCATCTCAACCCGCAGGAAGCTGGAAACAACCACCGCACTGTCACACTGCCAAGTTCACCTCCGGGTCTACAAAGTCAAACGCACAAACAAATTGACATCTATCTATGCGGGTTCAAGTTCACGAGGCCAGCTCCACCGAGACAAGTGTTTAAATAAATCTGACATATAAACCCCAAACTATCTATAAGCCAAAAAAGACAGGGCAAAAGAAACACTGTGATCACCTGAAAATTACAAAATGACAGAGCAGTGGTTACTGGCAGGTAGTGTAGGTGTGTGTGTAGCCAGTAATGTGCATCTGTCGGCACCACTGAGCCATATCACGGTTCAGCAAAACCACCACTGAGCTCTCAGTCAAGCCATGCCAACTACCACAGAAAATAGCCAATTCTGCCCGTCTTTCTTTCTCCACCTCACACTCGCAACACACACACAAGCTGCCACAAAACTGTAATTTTGACAAAGAATGCTCGGATATGAACCTTGAATCTATTCACCGCTGTCCAACAACATGAAAAGAAGTGAGACGGTTAGAAAAATGATTCTTTCCCCGTACCACTGCTCGCTTGTCTCAACTGTCCAGCAGCAGCGGCATACCCCTCATTAAATGAGCACAAAGCCTCTTTACAATTACAGTGCGAGAGAGAGAGACCGGTGTTTCACTTATACAATTAAAAAATATCTGGAACATCAGCGAGATGAGCAGCTTATCATTTTCCCTTTTCAACCCCTCCACGGCGCATTGACTGCAGTGCCACGGAGCATGTTGCTGCATCCCAGTGCTTTATCTGAAGGTTTGCAATTTGATCTTGGACTCGTGAAGTTAACTTTGTATATTCAGCGCCGGTAGTCCCCATTTTTAAGTACTGCAAAAACGGAAATAATGGATGACGCATGAACAGAAATCACAGGACGAGAAGGAGCAAGAGCATTTTTAATGATCCACCAGGGACGGCAAGAGCATCCCATTACGTGCGCTGTGGATACAGCTGGCGTGCACAGTCAGTGCTGCGCTTTAAAGAAAATCTTTAGATATTACAGTACATGGATATTCCAGTGTGAGCATGCCTGTCCATTTTTGGACATAATTATTATCATTATGTTACATCATAATAAATCCAACTTTTCCCTTTTTTTTTTCAACCAAGTGCTTTTTGTTGCCTAGCCCTAACCAAGTAGTGACAGGAAACAAGAGAAAACTGAAGTGTAAAAATAAAACAACTGAGTAATTGTCCCACGTGGGACTCAAACCCCTCACACAGTTGTGCTCTGCATCATTAAGAAAAAAAAAACAAAAAACAGGAAAATATGTGTCCATGTACACAAGTGATGAAATTTAATGACTATTTCACAAAATGCCATGAGAATATGCTGCCTTTCCAAGACACGGTAAATGTAACTTACTGCCAAGTCAAATACATTATTTTCAAGGTTGCATACTGTGACATGAAAAAAAAAACAAAACACAAATCAATTGATTAAATTCTGCGACTGTTGTTTACATACATTTCTATCAGAGCGTCTTGCCTTCATTCACCGGCCGCTGAGCCGTTTAACTGTTCTGTTCACTCCTCGCACACTTCAACGGACCAGCAAGCACAAATGAACGAGCTTCATTATTAACTATGAGGTGTTCATCAACCCACCATCACCACCTGTCAGCAATGTAAATTACAATAAACATATGAATCCTCACAAATAGATTAATCAAAAAAAAAATGGGGGAAGTATTGATCAGACATGAAGAACCTGATTGATTCTGAATACAATATTCAGGGCAGCCTTCAAATGTTCAGATTCAACAACTCCTGCAAAAAAAACAACAACCGTTAATGGAAATCAGAGTGGAAATTAATGAGGCTTGTAAATCTCCCATCTTTCTAGCTTGCCATTTGTCTGCTTGCCAGAACATTATTAGAACGTGCTGACAGGTATTAGCTTTGCCAACAAGTTTTGGTACTGGCAGCTCTTGTCCTGAGGCGTGAGTTTTTACAGTAATTGTTTGCGCCATAAAAATCCTCCAGGTAAATGCACCTTTTTTTTTTTTCTTTTTTTTTTTCTGGATGCAATATTTGCAGTCCAAGTCAACACAGTCTCGCAGTCTGCTTTGGCTTTGTGTGGAATGAGCAGCACTTACAGGGACTTCACATAATGTGAATATTTGTTACTCCAACCGCGGGTCAAAAAAAAAAAAAAAAAACACTGCTCAACATTTATCCCACTAAATGCAAAAATTGTATCCACCCACACCTGCTCGTTGGACATATGAGGGGGATCTTTTATCTTATCATATACCATGTAATACCAGCTCCTCAATTAGATTACTCCTGCAGACACCAATACATTCTGGCACAGTCCTGATGTATTAAAAATATATGTAACATTTTTAAATGTTCGCCTTTTCAACATCAGTGCCATGAAAATTCATGAGATATGATTTTCTTTTTTTGTGTTAACATCAAGAGGAGTCAGAAGCACTGACACTAAGATATTGCACCGCTCATTCCCTGATGTGTGATGAGGAGTTTTGCCTTGAGAAGGAGAGGACGATAATGTCAAATTTTATAAGATCACATTGCAACAGACTGTAGGCAAGGCCCTCATAAGAATCGAGGGTTTTTGTGCACGCATGGTAACTGTGTGATTTATGTGGTATGTTTTATCTTCCAGGGTAGAAAATAATATTATACCGAGGGGGTTGGGTGAGTTAATATGGTACAGTCCGTTTTTCATCATTTTCTTTTAGGAGAGTAGCTGTAACCTGCAGAGCTCTTCAGTTATCTTCCCAAGCATCAGCAAGGCAATGCATTTTCATCATGTGCCTCATGGTCCAAGCCGAGCTCACCGGCCTAGTGTCTACATATCACAGGCACATTCATCAGTCTTTGCTGCTCCAAAATCTTGTCTCAGAGCTTGGCTGCGTTGAAGATGAAACACACACAGCGGCAGTGTTTCAGAGGCACTAATGTGTGTGTTCTGACCATTTATCTGCTGTCACTGCAGCCCGGGCAACACACATCTATCATGACAGACATGATTATTATCCAAATTCTGTTCCTTAAATACAGAAAGCAGCCCGTCTGTCTTCAACCATGCATGTGAATTATCACCTGTCATAGAGGTGACCTGCATTTTTCTGAGCAACAGTGAAATGCAATTTGGAAACAGCATACTTTGACAACTTAATCAACGCTCTCCTTTATGACTTTACTGACTTTGGTTCATGTGCCTCGGGCTAATTTTGCTGAATGACAGTCCTATGCTCATTTTATGTCTCCAGCCCACTTTCTGGTGGGTTTTCTTCCTCAAGTGATACTTGATTGAATCACAGTAGGTTTTAAGCCAGAATGGCTATAAAATAGGACAAGATAAAATCAAATTGTGACATGATGATTTCGGTTTTTAATCAACTGGGAACTGCAGTACGAGAAAAATATTTCAGGACAGTCTGATCTACGTCTCTGTGGACTCAGGCAAACATTATTATTCTCGGAATCTGAGTTTAACTGGACAGAAGGTGAAAGAAAAACGATTCATGGAAATCAGAAATAAAATGTAATTTATATAGCTTTTAAATCGGATGTATTTTTCTTAAAAAAAAAATGTATGCACATTTCAACTAATGAATAATTTAAAGTTGCCAAATTGTTCCCTCTAAGCTCCACTGAGTAAATCTTAGAACATTTTTCACAGCAGATGTTTCAAAAGCGCTTGTGCCACTAATAATGTTAATGTTTTGAATATTTATGTTAAAAAAGGGCCTATATAGAATGATGTTTAAATGTTTAAAGGCTGTAAAAGTTTTGGATTTAATTAAACCTCTGCAAAACTCTAATACCTGTATATCCTCGGCTTGTATTATCTCAGTGGCCTTCTCAAAACAAAGCTGTAAAATACACAAAAGAGTCCAAATGCACATGGTCACAGAGAACAACTGGAAATCCTAGACAACTAGCTGAATGCAATCCTGTAAAGAATAAAACAAAGAACAGAGTGACCTAAATATGTCTTGAGATATAAAAGAAGAACTAGCCTTCAAGGTGATACTGTTTATTAGACCAGAGGCTGAGCCCCTTTGCTCAAGCTCCCAGTGCGCTGTTAAATTACTCACCATAGAACGTGGCACTGTGTGTAAACAAAGTTTAATTGAATCCAATGCAGTAGATGCTAAAACTCCTGCTTCAGACCATAAAGGGACAGTATGTCAGAGCATATATTAGCATTAATCTAAAACAAAAGCTTGGTTTAATGGTAGAGAGGGAGTTGAGATGTAGAATGTAATGTGTTTAATTTTAAGTAAATTAGGATTTGGTTGGAGAATATGAGCAGACACAGCGTATGAGAAGCTTTGTGATTTCCCAATTAGTTTCCATCTGATCGCAGACTAATGGCTTTGTGGAATACAAAAGGTCATAGTTGTCAGGAATTTGTCCCACTCGCCACCAGTGAGAACAGGACGTGATGATGTTAATGACCCCGATTACTGACTCTTCACTTTGATTAGTTTGTCTTTTTGAACGGATGACGTCTCGTGGCAAGTAGACGTAGGCTGCACATTTACCATGTCCAGACAGTTTTATGCGCTAGTGTTAAGGTGACTTCAACAGTTCATGGTCTTGTTTTAATTCCACTAAAGTGGGTCACACATGTCAAAGTGAAACAAACGTGTAGTGCATAACCTTTCTAATGTTCCTGGCATATCGGCTACATAAAATACAAAACCTCCAAGACGAGGACCTTAATTGTCAAATGCCATCTCTTTTGCAGACACTGCTAAAAATATACAGTGGTGTGAAAAAGTGTTGCCTTCCTTCCTGATTTCTTTCTTCTTCTTTTTTTTTTTTTAACACGTTTGTCACACTTAAATGTTTCCGATCATTAAACAAATTATTAGTCAAAGGTAACACAAGTAAACACAAAATGTTGAACCCTATTTCACTTCAGCTTGCGGTCACCAACAGATGGTCAGACATTCTCCTTCAGGATTTTTTGGTAGACAGCCGAATTCACGGTTCCATTTATCACAGCAAGTCTTCCAGGTCCTGAAGCAGCAAAACAGTCCCAGACAATCACACTACCACCACCAGATTTTACTGCTATGATGATGTACTTTTTCTGAAATGTGGTTACTTTTACGCCAGTGTCATGATCCAGCTCATGGGCTGTAACAAATAGCGAAGATACACAGTAACATAATGTTAAAGAAATGTAGTCATAACAAACAAATATAATATAATAATGAAAGTGCACCACAAAGGTGGGGTGTGGACATCAGTGTTTATCAGTGTGTCTGTTGATGGGTGAATGTTCTGGTATTGAATATAAAGTGTTTGGCTGAAGTAAAATAACTACGAATCAGGCTCAAGCCAACCAAACAAAAATGTGGTGCCCTCAGGATGGAACAAGAGACAAAGAGATGGGAACAGCCGCTTCTTAAATAGGTAAATGGGCCACCCACTGGGAGGCTGGCCAGGTGCTCGCCTACCTAGGCTCCGCCTACCAGCCAGTTACCTTAAAGACAAAGCAGCCATTACACCAAAACAGGCGATCATCGAGATGTTTTCTGGCCAAACTGAGTCAGCCTGTTCTTTTTACTCAGCAGTGGTTCCAAACTCTTCCATACAGACCATTTTTGTCCAGTCTTTCTTCTGGTGGAGTCATGAAAACGGACCTTAACTGAGGCAAGTGAGGCCTGCAGTTCTTTGGATGTTGTTACGCGGTCTTTTGTGACCTCTTGGATGAGTCATCGATAAGCTCTTGGGTTAATTTTGGTCAGTCGGCCACTCCTGGGAAGAGTCACCACTGTTCCATATCTAGACTGATAGATCTCAATTACTTTTCTTTTTTTCCCATTTGTTTAGAAATTGAACTCAAGTGTATTAAACCACAGTTTTAACAGGGGGGCAAACACATTTTTACACAGGGCCATGTAGGTTTGGATTTTCCCCCTTAATAATAAAAACCTTAAGTTAAAAACTGCATTTTGTGTTATTTTTGTGTTGTATTTAAATTTGTTTGATGATCTGAAACATTTAGTTGTGCATAAAATAAGAAATCAGGATGGAATCAAACACTTTTTCACACCACCGTAGCTGGTATTAGGTTGTTTAATACAAATATGATTAAAGGAAGCAGATAATAACTGCAAAGTTATTTAGTATAACATTGACATCCCAAAAAATAGGTAAATTGGGAGTAAGACAATTTGGTTCGTCCCAATAACAAGTTGAAAACTAACAATAGAGATTTGACATGCGGTAAATAGGAGACTGACAAATGATGCTTATTAGCCCATTTACAATGATAATACGTCTTGCTATCTAGGAAGCTTTTACCATGGGAAGTACATGGTTGGGGTTTTGGACATATATGTAACCTTTTGGTTGATGCTTGTCCTGTGTGGAATGTTAACATTATTTCTGATGAAAGAGGCTTAAGCTTTAGTGTTGATGACAATTTGGAGGAGAATCCCACCCACCCTGAATCAATACAAACAGCTTTAAGGTATATGTTTGTTCCTGTCATGTATCCATGATGAACTGAGTTTTAGTGAGATCATCAGTAAGGGCCACACTGTAATCAAATACAAGTAAAATACAAGGTACATGCATTCATAGCTTCACCATAAAAATATCAAAGACATAGATGTGACCATGTCATCTATAGAAAACTGGCTATAACTCTACTGTACGTCAAAACTAACATTGTCAACACTAATGGATGTGTTTTGACTGATGTAAATGAATAGATTCTTTTCAAAATAATGACTGAATAATTAGTCATAATTAAGTATGCTAACAAGAGCTGATTTATTAACTGATTTCTCCATACCGGCTTCGTCAGCGTTCACTGCATGCCAGGCTTTATTTTAATGATGCTGTCTGTCCCAATCAGCGTCAAGCCATTTCTGCAGAGAGAAAAAAGTCAATTATGAACCTTTCAAAGCGCCATGGTCTGTTGACGCTATTTCTATCTTACACAATTCTGCATTCAGTGCCATAATAAAGCACTTATTCAGGGGGGTCAGTCCTTACAGTGATTGCAAGTCCATGGTTGATGCATTTACTTCACCTAAGTGCTCTTCATTAAAGTTAAGTAAAGAGTATAATGAGCTTGTACACTTGTTTGGCCTTTTGGGCAATACTTCTACATATACTGTGTATATACTGTATGTATACACAGGGATAACATTATGACCACCTTCATTGTATTGGGTAGGTTTCTCTTGTGCTTCCAAAACACTTGTGACTCATCAGAGAATGACATGGACTGAGATGACCTGGACTGAGAGCAGAAGATTTGTCTTTTGGTCTTTGAAACAAAGCTTTAGTGTGCTGCACAGACTTGTAAAGACATCTAATTATTTCCAGAGAATAAAAAGCATCTCTTAACAACGAGTAGCAAGAGTGAGGCGGATCTTTGTGGCCATTAAGTTCAATCATTTTAGGTTGACAAGCAGATACCTACAGAGGAGCACAAATTGGTACTTTCATTACTATGTGACGTGCAGAAATAACTGGCATCACCGTGAGGAAATCATCAACCAGGAAAGCACAATTTGTGAAGCTGAAAGATCAAAACAAGTGGCCGTGCATTTGCTACACTGTGAACGGCAAACTTAGAAATTTCCCAGTAGAAATGAAAAAGCACAATATTATCCAGACTATAAATTGTACGAGTACCGATGACTATATGATGCAAACAGGAAGTGTTGAAATGTGTTGAGTCATGAGTATGCATGTGGATGTAGGACACGTGGCATAATATGTACCATTTTGTGTTAAATGTGTTCTCGTAATTCATTCGGAGCATCCTTTATTTACAGAAATAGTCAGTTCCATTGCTATATATGAACAGATACGCTGGTGTTACCACACTGAACAGAAAAATGATGACAGTGAATACTTTGTAGTAGTTTGTTCAAGAAAAATAAAACTCATTGTAGTCATAGGCGCAATTGGACAGATTTAGTTTTTTTGAGTGTGCTCTCTTTTGTTCTATATCCATAAATAACTGAGACCAACTAGTGTTTGAAGTCAGATACATGCAAAAATGTTAATAAGCGGTAAGACATACAGTTGCACTTCCGGATATATTCTCCCTCAGTAGCTAATTAAAAGACATCTTTTTGATCTCGTAATAGCCCTGCTGCCAGCGTAAACAAAGCAAGTGACAATGACACAATAATGGATTTTAGCATTTCAAGAGAGGATAAAACTTTAATACAGGTCTATTTTTAACTCTTTTGTTTAGCGACATCTTTACGTGTGATATTAATTTTAACTCTTCTTGGCATAAATAAAACATCTTATCCCACATTCTGCTAGTGTTTGTTGGGCAGATATACTGTAACGTTCTTGATTTTTTCATTGCTGTTAACTACCTGCCTTGACTGACATATAGAGATCCTGTCAAAAATAAGTTAGATGAAATAAAATGGCATTGCAGCATAACAGACAACTCTTGAAGACTTACAAATGAAAATAATAATAACAAATACTACTGGAATTTTATAAATAAAAGAGGCATGATGAAAAGACATTTCAGTGTTTCTTCTATAATATTGGATTCCGTGTCTGATGTTTGACTGATTTATGATCAGCATTTTGGGTTTACACTTTAATGGCTCAGGCTGGTCAGAGCTCCTCACTTTATTGTGATATTTCAGAAGTGGGTCTGAAATGTGTTGAAGGGATTTGTTTCAAGTCCCACATTTTTACTTGTTATGAGTCCGGAAGCACATGTGTGTTAATTATAATTTGAATCCATTAAGTGTCCCAGTAAACCATAACAGTACAGCAGCATGCATAAAAAGCAAAGAATAAAAAGTGGAATGCAACCATCATTAGAAAGCCGGGTGATAATGATGGTTGCATTCCACTTCTAGGGATCTAGGGGTCTGTATTTCAGGGTCTATTCACTAAACTGAAATGTACTGTCAGATAAATTAGTACTGACAACGCATCTCATATTTATTGTCATGGACAAACACATGTACATGCAAACAATTACACTTACAAGTCAATTGTTCTTGCATTGTTCAGATAATATTTTAGTGTGTGTGTGTTGGGGGTCTGGTGTCGTGTTAGAGACGGACAAAACACACCACAGGTTAAGGTTAGCTTGTGGTTACGCTCCACGTAAACACGGAAGAGGACGACCCACGGGTCGCGCGAGCTTTGGAATCTAACCTAACGGCAGCAGGTTGCGACAATGGCGTCTGGTAACCATGGAGACACGTTAGCCAAACTGGTGTCCTGTTTACACCTTCAAGTCAATCTCTTCTCTGTTCCGTAAAAATACGCAACGAAAAAAAAAACTACTTTTTAGCGCATCGCGTTTAAAGCGTCCAGATAATGTAGCAGATGAATTGTGGTCGAAATATATTTTATCTGAGTGAAAAGGCAACTTATTAGGCTTCACCGTTGACGTCACAACATGTTCAGGAACAATTATCAGGTAGGTTTATTTTAAAAAGTACGATCATTCTTCGGGTATATAGGTTAAACCCGATGTAGCACGAGGGACTTTATTAATAACATTAACTAAAGGCTATAATTGGAGAGTAATTGTGTTTTTATAGGGTGGAGCTGTGGTTGAGATCTTCAGTGGACAGGGCAAAGACCCTGTTGCTAAATGGAAACTATGTGGAGGGCCGTCAGCCATACGTAAAGTGAGTTTTTTTTTTTTTTTTTTAACTGAACGCACTATTGCTATTTTACACTTAAATTTGACTGGCCACTGTGTCCTTTACAGAAGGTTAGCACCACAGGGCCTGGGGGTGTATGCATATGAAGTTTAATTCAGTCCACAACATATCAGCTGTTATCACAGCCCTGAATGAAGCAGGGCTTATAAATTGCCTTGCCTCAAAACGCATTTCGTATTGTTCAGTTTCCCATTACTATCCTGGTTACAGCCTTGGAGCCGATGAGTTGTTTGCCATCTGAAAATTTCAGATCATAATTTAAGACAATGCGAGAGCTCACATTGTAAAAAAGTCTAAATCAATTGCAGAGAGAAGTGACAAAAATCGTTCCTTTTATATGTGTGGATGCCAAGCAACGCTGCACACTATACAGTTTTTACAATCTGAGCTCTTCTTGACACGCGGACTTTACAGCTCAAACCTCCTAGATGGGCTCGCATAAAAAGAAAAAAAAAAACAACATTCGCCATCTCTGAGAGCAGTTACACCACAAGTACACCAAGCCATTCGTAGTCAGTGAGGGAGTTAGCAAGGCCTCCTCTGAATTATTTTCTGCCTTAGGAGTATAATAAAGAAGTGAAAGGCTTCGTTTACTGCCTGGAGGGAAGCAGCCAGACAGTCAAGATGCAAATTCCAGAAAATGGAAAAATGTCTCGTAAGTCACTATCATACTTTCATACATCCATTTAAAACCTTTATTTGGTTTTATGTCCTCGTGTTAATAGCATTTCACTGTGTTTTTTGTTTTGTTTTGTTTTTTGTAGTTGGGCTTCTCCAAAGATTTCTGGTCCTTCAAGTGAATATTCCTCAGTTCAATGATTTTTCTACTGAACTTGTGTAAGTAGAAGAGTCAAGGTTGTATGGCGTTGTGTAATTTATAGTGATACCTCATCTTGATCAACATTTTGCAGTATTGTGCACTATTAAGTGTCTTGATAAAATAAATTTACTTCAAGGTTTTGACTGATAAAGTAAGGACTAATATCTTTGATGGAGCAAAATAACAGTTACAGTAAAATAATAAAAGTCTATTTTTTTAGTCACATACAGTATAAAACAGAAAGTGATAAATGGAGCGGCAGCGCATTCCTGTTGGAAACTGTACACAAGACGGCTTGTTTGCATCTAGCACGAACCCTCTTGAGCCACTTGAAAGATTAAGTGCATCATTTCAGCAATGACAGTTATGTAACAGCTCAAATAACCATTTATTGTTAAAGCATTGTTAAACAGTTTGCTGCAAATAAGGCTTTTATCCTGTCAGGCACTGTAGATTCATAATAAACCGCATTATTAAAATTTAGAACAATGTTAATGTCAAGTTCTGTTGGTTCGTTTCCATGCAGGTTGTGGCTTTGTTTGTTTAATGCTGTCCAGTCTGCATATACTGATAATCCTTCATCTAGTCCCCAGTGCTGTACCGTCCATAAAATACAGTTTATGTTAACATTAAATGTCTCTACGGAGTCTTTATTGAGTTCAGGACTTGTAATGTGTGAATTGACATCATGTTAGACTTTATTACAAACACAAGCTGTGCTATTTGCTGTACACATATTGCTTTACTTGCACGCTATATTAATGCCCTTGTAATGATAGCCGGTTTCATGAATAAAGTGAAAACACCTTTGACAACTGTAGACCAAAAAACCTTGTGGCTTTCTCTGGTCAGGACTTTTTTCGTGTCGCCTTTTGATCATTCATGTTCTTTTCCATGTTATTCACAGGATCACTGATTCTGAGCACCAAAAAAGAAGACTTTACTTATCAACAGTGCATAAAGAGTTGTCTGCGACACTGTTGCATGCAAAGATACCTCTTGCAGGGTTGAAGCGCAACATTGTGAGTATTACAGTCAGTTATTCCCTTTTCCCTTCCGTTTTTCCCTTTTTTTATTTTTATTTTTTAGATATATACCTTTTATCGTGGTCTGTTGTGTTTCACACTAGGTGTCCAGCTGTATTGATGCGGTATCCTTTTAACTACAAACTCATTTTGTGTCTGTTGTCTCAGTGGTCTACTTTATGCATTGACCTTGTATCACTGACTGGAGAACTGTTCAAAGGATTTCTGACCCTGGATGGCATCACATTATTCGCTACTTGTAAAATTCGGAGAGTCTTCACTATGAAAATGGAGCCTACAGGAATATCAGATGATGGTAATGGAATTGGTTTTTGATTGCAAATGGTGGAATCCTATCAGCGCGCTATAAATTCTGCTCTGAATGTCGTTATTAAAGAGATACTGTAGCTAAGTGCTTGCCACTGAAGAAAGTCGGTGGTCTTCTCTTTAAGCAGATTTTTTTTTGTGGGTTTATGTGAAACTGTGTGTATGTGATTGGAGAGATAAAGAGACAAACAGTTGGCTGTTTTCTGTTATGGTTGGCTGAGAATTGGTAGATTTTGTTCTAGGCAGATATGGCTCAGCAGTGATAACAGCTGCACATTACTGGCCGTCAAGTGCACACTTAACTCTACCTATCAGGAAACAGCTCTATCAGTGTGTATTCTTAGGTTGCTTGGTCTGTCTCTTGTATGCCGTTATAATGCACTTTTGCTAATACTGTAGCTAATATTAATCTGACTTTGTTCCCATTTTTCATCTAGATATGTCTCTCGGTGGAGCTGGTCTCGTGGACTTTATACCTCGCAGTTGCCAGTACCCACCAGACGTGAGCCAAGTTACTCAAGTCTTGAACATGGAAAACTTACGGAAGGCGGATATGAGGACTGGCCTTCTTAGCCCTGGCTGTGGTAGGTAAGATCAAATTAGACAATTCTGAATTGTTATTATAGTATCATCTATTGGAACGTACAAGAATTGATTTTATATGGCCTAAAGTGGAACCTTTTCCTCTCACGTTTTTGGGCCTTTCATCTTTGCACCCTTCAACATGCACAAAGCCAGGTTTGTAAAGAAAGCAGCTTTCCGTGTTTGGTGGATAGAAATCTAATTCTTCTCCAAATGACTTAAGTTCAATCCTAGTGAACACTTCCGGGATGAATTGGAGTGTACAAAGAAAGACAAGGCCTTATCTTCACCATCAGTGCCTGAACTCGACAACCCTGTTGTGAGTGAAATCCCTGCAGCCAGATTTAAAAACCTCTGGAGAGCTCTCACTGAAGAGAATGGGGCTGTATAGCAGCAAAATACCCAGGGTTAATGTAATTTTCAGAGGGTCAGCATACTTTGCTTGGCTGTCTACATTTAATGCATCATATCGAGTTCATAGAGAATGTGTTGTTCTGTGAGTACTTCAGCGGTGGTGTGCAACAGATGTCCATTTATACATATAGAGCACAAGACACCAGACGCCAGAGTCTACCCATGAAATAACTCATTTACACCAAAAAACAGAAAATGGTGCCAAAATGGTTGCACGTAGAGAACTGCTTTACTAAGACACAGCGATTATTATCGCTTTTCCAAGTATGAAATTCCTGCGGTCTTCAGTTTTGTGTTCATTTGCGCCTCACCTGTGCACAAGGAGCTTCAATTATCTCCTCATATAAAATAGACATGCACCAGTAATCTGGTTCTGCCGCCTTTGTGGCCTTCTTTATCAGCGCTTATTTATTTGTTCTGACAGCTGTCTAAGTCATGTTGAGTCAAACAGCAATGCCCACGGAAGAGAGCAGTAACCACACGCGAGAATATCTTTTCATAATTAGCATCTGCATTATTAGCATAACGTTCATAATCATAATTAAAGCGATTGCTATTAAAGTAGGCATCCAATTTAAACTGTGACGAAGTTGCATGGTTAATGTTGTTGCTTCAGTACCCAATCTGTCAGAAACTGTTAAAAGTAAGCTCCAGCAGTTTTTGTCATGCAGCAACAAACAAGCCCTGATCTCAAAGACATTTTGTTGTTCTCAAGGTCAGTAAATTTTCATGCATCTAAATTTTTTTGTTTACCAGCTTTTGCGGGTTTATCTCATTTTATTCCTTATTTTATGTGCTTTTGCGGTTTTAAATAAGTATACTGAAGCTGATGTATCACAGAAGTGTGATTCCCTCTTTTTCCCTCAGTTCATTCCAACTAAGCCCCGTCTATCATCTTGTCAATCATGTGTGTTTTGCGGAGTGGAATTGTTTGCTCTCTGCTCTGATGAGGATCAGACAGAAAGTGTATTTTGCTGTTAGCGTCAGTCAAGGTAGTTCTGATGAGCCCTGGCACAGATACAGCAGGGTCAGGTTTTCGACATACCAACTCCCACTGCAGCCCATTATTTTCACAGGATGAAATGGAACGGAATGTTAGATTAAAGCTGGATTGAAGGACTTTTACATATTAATGTCCATTACAGTCAAGCCCCTGCCAACACAAGTCCACGCAATGCTGATTAAGCCTATGAGCATAAGGTAAATCTCAATGTATTTAGCACCATATCTGAGTTTTAAAGCTGTTGTCTGTGGTGACATCTCATACTGTTTTTTTTTTATTTTTCTTTGGGATTAATTTGACTTCTTAATGCTGAAGAGGTGAGCAACAGCACCAACAGCTAGTTGGAGTATGGCAGAATAGTTAACGACTGTAACTGGTTCTACAAAATCTGTCTCTGGCATTCAGGAAGAATATAACGGATTTATGAAGGAATGGTCCAAGACAAGTCCTCGATATAATTGACTAAACTTAAAAACAAACTTGCACAAAGATATATAGTCTTAAAGTAAAAGTGACTGAGAGCAAGAACAAATAAGAGGAAGGGACTAATAACTGTAGACATATGTCTCATGTATAGTGGTAGAGACTGAGCTGGCCAAAGCATGAGGATAGTGAAGCGGTTTAAAGAGAAGGAGTTTTATTTGACCAAAAGGCAAAAAGAATTATTTTACAAAAAAAAAAAAAAAAATGAATGACGGTTCTAGGCCCATAAAAGAGGTCAACTCAACAGAATAACTAAGGCTGTAACTGAAAAAAAATAAACTGAAACAAACTACAGACCTACCAAAATTAAAGTAGTGGGGCACATATATGGTGGCTGATCAGACCACATAGACACACACTACACTAACAAGTAACATCTAATTAAACAAAACCCAAAAATCTTCTCCAAACAAAGGTATTAATTAATTGTGAAAAACACAAAAAGAAATACTGAAATTATATTAAGAAATTAAACGCAATAGCCAAACTAAGTTAAATCCCTCTACCCCTGAGGTGGTGGGGAGTTGTGCAGTCCAATCAGTCAAGCAGCCTGACCCTTCACTGCTGATGTGCCATTAACCATCATGTCTTTTATCTGTAAACTATATGGAATGTGTATTTGTGGAATTACTTTCCGTGCTAGAAGGGGCAGAGAAAGAATCCAGCAGCAAACTTTAGAAATGGTTTGGTCTGTGGTCCTCCCACTGAAAGGCCATCATGTGGCTGCAAGAGATTTTTTAAAAAATCCTAAAGGTACAAGTCAATGGCAGTCAGTGAGTACTGTTAATTTCTTTGGTTCTACAGTTTCTGATCACTCTGCAACTGCCAGACCAGTGAGTTATCGGAGAACCAGGCCTCAGGGTGTTTTACACGCACCCTCGGGCTCCAGAGCTCCAGGACCTTGTCCCCAAACAGAAAGAAAAAGCAGTGCAATCTCAGATACAACTGATGACCATATTAACAATACGGTGAGTTAATGGTTCCAACAAACACTTGTATTGCTCTGAATGATTTTTAGTTTGTGGGAAATTTGAAAATTACAGTGGGTACAAAACAGAATATGTTGTCTTTGAACTTGACCTGTAGGAACCTTTTTTTTTTGGCTGTGTCCCACAGGGATTCATGTCCAGCAGGATAAAGCAAAAGGTTACAGAAGGTCCGAACAATTCATACCTGAGTGAGAATATATCACGAGAACCTTCCAACGTTGTCCATGGAGGTACATTTTACAGAGTGCATAGTGTCATTTAAATGTGCTGTGTTCTCTGTCAATGGCTGCGTCTAAGTCATGTTATATTTGTATGGGAATATAAGTGCTCAGAAAATAAACACAAAAGAAACTATTACATCTGTGAGACAAAGGTTAGAGAATTTGAAATTGTCAATGCAGATGGATGGGACAAAGAAAAGATGGGGAATAATATGAGATGTTTTCAACAGAAGTGTAGTTCTTTTGTCAAATATTCATCCACACAGAAAAAGAAGTTGAACCGAGGCGATCCCATGTTGTTTTTATTTTTTGAAATCTTTTTTTTTTTTTTTTTTTAAATGCAGTACACAGTTGAAGTACCGCTTTTTCTCATTTGCCAACAAAGCAAATAAATAGTATTGTGTAGCTCAGTGCGTGAAGTTGTTTCACCTTGTACCTGTTGGAATGCAGTGAAAAATACCTATTAACTGATCAGGGGATCGTAAAACAAACTGACATGTGCTGGAAGGAACGGTTCTGTGGAAAATCTACTTTTATTAACCGGTTTCACCACGCACAGCCACAAACCATAATATACCATTGGAGGCCACTGACATTCTTTCCATACTTTGTATTTGCCTATGGTTAGTGTCACTACTGGTAGCACGAGGCAATACCTGGACAGAAGTCCAACCCCTCCAGGATGGCACATCAATACGTGCCATCAGCTGTGTTTCCATTACCAATTATTTGCAAAATATAAGTGGTAATTCTGAAATTTCGATAAAGTGAATTGTACTGGTTAAGAAGAAACCAGCTGGTGGAGAAAAAGCTCTGCTTCAGTCTGTTGGTGTGGGCCCACATGACTCTGAGACTACTTGAGGAGAGGCTGCTGATAAGGTGTCCTGGGTGTCCTGGGTGAGTGGGGTCCCTACGGATCTTTGTGGCCTGTCGGAGGAGGCGGCTCGAGTAGATCTTGTCCAGATGTGATCCATCCACACGACCGGTATCTGCTCCTCTGTGCATGGAGTAACAGGTTGAGCATTGCCAGAGCCCTACAACATGACCTCAAGTAGGCCACTGGGGTGAATGTCTCTGACCAAACTAATAGAAAAAGACTTCGTGAGGGTGGCTTGAGGGCCCGATGTCCTTTTGTGGGACTTGTGCTCACTGCCTGGCAACATGGAGCTTGATTGGCATTTTGCAATTGCCATGGAACACTTTAAACAATTGGCATATCCGCCACTGACACCCCGTGTTTTTCACAGATGAGAGCAGGTTCAACCTGAGCACTGTGACAGACATGAAAGAGTTTGGAGAGGCCATGGAGATTGTTGCTGCCAGTATGACTATAAATCTGTAGAGGGACACACAGACCTCTAAAGGCTCAACAATGACACCCTGGCTGACATTAGGTATCAGGATATCCTTGGACCCTACCCTTGTGCAGTGGGTCCTAGGTTCCTTCAAGTACACATAACAATGCCCAGCGTTATGAGACAAGAGTATGCAGGCAATTCCTGGAAGATTAGGGTATTGATACCATTGACTGCCCCCCACACACTCGCCTGGCCTTAATCCAATAGAGTTCCTCCGGGACATTAGGTCCAGATCTAAGAAGGAGATGCCCCACATCACCATCTGTCATCTTATTAGGAGCATCTCCCGAAATTGTAAGGGATGCATGCATTCAAGCAACTGGTGGCCGTACAGGCCGCTGAGTACCATTCTGAGTTGCTATAATTAAATTTCAGCAAAATGGTCTGCCCTACCACATCATTTTTTTTTTTTTTACTTTTTGAGGTGTCTTCGAAATCAGCCCTCTTTATGATTTTCATTTCCGTCCGATTCGGCATCCTTTCATTACTATGACGTTAGCCAGTACATGATAATATAGATATCCAATATGTTTTTTTTCCCATTAAGATCTGATGTCTTTCCAGTGTTCCTTTATATTTTTGAGCTCTATCTATAAATAGAGGACCAAAACACTATCATGTCTAGCTAACGCTGTCTCAATACCTGTATGCCTTAGGACTTTGGAATAGTTCTGCTACTTTTCCTGAAATATGAATAGAATGTGCAAGTGCACAATGTCCTATTCTCCAGTTCATCTTGGCTTTAAGAGTGTAGGTAATTATTCTGTCTATGCTGTTCTTCCAAGTCCGGTGCATCAGCGAAAGCCTTACATACTGTATGAACCAACAAACCAACAAAATAAAAGCCTTTCTTCTTCTACAGAGTATGTTTCCCCAAGCACCTAATAAGAGATTTTATGGTTGGTAATACACCATCCATTGAGCATGACTGAATGCAAAAAACTGGATGATTAAAATTCCTTAATTCAGCTGAACATAATGTAGCTGGATATATTCTTTTTGCACTGAATGAATGTAAGAAGCTCAGTTACTGAAATGCCTTCATTAATAGGGATTTTCACGGTGCATAATCAGTTCACAGATATGCTTCTGGCAAGCTTTAATAGCATTGTTGTTTGAATGTTTTTTCGTTATGACGCTTTTCTAATGTTGAAAGTACTGGGAGCATCTGCCAGTTTGCAACCCCACCCCCCCCAAAAAAGAGCGTCCGAGAAACAGGGATCTAAGAAGCTACGGGTCCTCAGCGCAGGAAGAGACAGGAAAGCCTCATCTGGTAAGTCGTGTGCACTTCGTATCGTATTATGTTCAGCGGTGTCAAATGTGGCTTGGTTTTAATATCATAGTGTGTTTAATTTTGGTTAACAGCCCCTCCAGGTGGCATTCCCGGTGACCTCAGAAATACGAGCAAGAGCAGGGAGAAGCAAACCCCTCCACTGTGTGGGCAACAAAGCAGACAGCAGCCTCTGACCCTGACAGAAAAGTCAGAGCACCTAGCAGCAGGTGAGCCTCGCGTTAGCTGTGTGTGGAAAGGGTTCAGGATAACAGGACGCCACGGCAGGACGACATGTTCTCTTCCAGACTCTGGTTGGAAAAGGCGGCAGGCGATAGCAGACCAAGACAAAAGAGAATTAACTGTTCGTTGAGTGATGTCTACTTTCTATGTTCTGATTGCATAAGCAGCTCTTTTATACTTGAGAAAAATACCTATTCTTACTTTCAATTTGTAAATTGGTCCACTTGAACGTAACGCATGAATTTTAATGAGCTTCATCCTGCACCGCATATGCACTTTTGTTCTCTTTTTTAATTTCGTATAACCCATATCAAGACCACTTGCAGGACCTCCCATCAGTCCAGCCCATGAGCTCTCCCCCCCCATCATTAGAACATGCACACACGTGCTCACGCACCTACACTCATATTGTCTGCGCAAAAATGAGTGCATGTGCTCTGAAAGCTCAATTATGGATGTTTCTCCACAGCAGTAAGCTCCTTTGCTGCAGCCCTGCCCACAGATGGAAAGTAGTTAGTTCATTAATGGTAATGTGGCACATTAAATAAAAGTCAGAGGGACATCTCCTGGGCCCAGGGTTTGCCACACAGTGGGTAATTAGAGAAAGTGATTATACTGTCGAGAGGTTCAAATGTGCTCACTCATTCAGATTTAGGTGCCTCTTTCCCTGATCTTGACCCTTATCCTGGACTATAAGGATTTAGTGTTTCCTGCTCCAAGACACAAATTGACGCAACTTTTATTTAAGGCTGAAAAGGCTTTTACCTTCTTGAATACACACCAAGGAAGACGACGCCCAACCTTTTAATGGTGCTGTAAGATTCTCTATTTCTAAACCAAATGACCAGAGCAGAAAACAATTTCGCTTGGAAAATATGTAGGTTGCTACGTTAGATTGCTTGCTCAGGATATTTGGATGAAGTTGTCATTCGGTGATTGACGACTTAGCAGTAAACGGGTTTTCTTACTACTGATTATGTTTATGTTTATATTCTCATTAAGGTATTAGCATAACAGGGCCATTAATGAAACCTACAAACATGTCAGTGTAGGATAAATTAATGCTCACTTTTGGCAAGCAGTGAAATTAATTACAACCTTGCTTATTGTTATTATGAATTTTTATGTGCGTGTAATCAAATGAACTTAGAATGACATTAGCCACATGATTGAAAAAAAAAAAAAACATTTAAAAGGGATTTATTACTCGGTGTAATTACACACCATGTGTGTCCTCCATGTGTGTTTCGAAAGCCTTATTTTGGAATTGTGTACTCAGTAGCCCAAACTCTTTATAACATTCATGTGCAACAGGGGTGAAACTGTATCACTTTCATCTTGTTGTATCTTTTATTTTAGATGAGAGTTGCAGCAGTCTTGCCAAGGAAAGTTCAGGAGTCACTCCCACACCAGCAGAGGCTGGACTCGGCTCGATCCGGCCAGGTTTATCTTCTGACCCGCGGGTCCGAAGCAGCTGGGAGAGTAATGAGGAGTCTGAGCCCCAGCTCACTCTGCGAGAGGAGGTGTTCACTTTCTCGTCCCAGCCTCACTCACCCAAACGGGGTCGAGGCCAGGGTGACCAGGAGAAGATGGAGACGGGAGATGATCGGATTCAGAGCAAACGTGGGAGGCGGTATGATGCTCAGCCTGAAGATGACTTTATTGGCAGTGAAAGTGATGAGGTATGTTAGCAGAGACACGAGCACACTGTAATTTGAATGCGCACACATTTGAAGTGCTCTTATGTTGCTAGGACACTAATGATCAAGAAGAAGCAGAAAATTAGCTGCATTGTATTACATCCACTATCACATCCACTTCTAGCTTTAACAAAGACCAGATTTAGTATTGGGTCTGTTTTTCGAGTGCAATGTTTTTTACTATAGCGGCCTAATTTATTGTCAAAGAATTCAGTATAGCCTAATTTACAATATACCCACAGTTTCATTTGATTCGGTTTCATTTGATTAAATTAGATTTACTTTAATTTGATTGCAGTATACAGATTATATTTTATATTTTGAAGTGTATTGTTTCACATTGCACATTTCACAATAAGCAGTATACTTTCACTTCAAAGGTCGCCGGGGTTATTTATCATCGGATCATTTAATGACTCTGAGGCTTGCAATAAAGAATAGGCGTTTTCTTTATGCTGAGCAGTGAAATGAAGCTGTTGAAGTGTGATTATTCAAAAACTATCTTCAAAGAAATGCTAATTGCTTTTACTTATTTAAATTTTTTATTTAAAACTTTGTAATAGGTTGGATAATTCAGAGTTAAGAACCTCATTTTCTTGTGCGGAGGATTAGTTTGCCTAAATACTAAATACAGGTTCTGGTGGTCATCACTGAAACACTAAATGTTAAATTTCAGGATTTGGTTAAGTTAATGCTGCATGCGCAGTTGTGCATTTTCACTTCCCAGAAACCAGGGAGACCTTATTAGAAAATCAATATAAAGGAGTCTGGTTTGAAAGAAGTGAATCTATTTGCGGTGACCTTTGTAAACTACAGACATAACCTTTTTCATCTATGAAGCTCTATTCGGATTTGACATTTTTCTTTAGACTTTGCGTTACCTGTTGGTTTGGATTCATCTCCACTGAAAGTACACAGCCTATTCAGTTTCCTTTGTTGCCACTTCCCTTTGTTCTGTCACAAAACAATATGATTTATATTATTAGAGCGTATTATTAGCAGCCGTGCCTGGTGCGACGTCACAGAACAAGAAAAAGAAACAAAGGAAGAAGAGGCAGTGACCGATACAAGTGTTGCTTTGTAAGTGCGGTGAAATCACACGACACGTTCATGCGCACGCTTACGCACTCACGCATGCACAGAGATTGTTAGAGGCAGGCTTTTTTCGCTCTGTGTAATCAAATGATCGTGTAGCCTTTTCATTGATTTCACACGCTGGCCTAATGAAGAGTCTATCAGAACATTTCAAGAGAAACAAACACTATCATAGGAATATATGAGTAGTACAATATTATGTGTGGTTTGTTTTCTTTCTATCATTATTTCTTTTCTTTCTTTCTTTTTTTTTTGTTTCAAAAGAACTGCTGTGCCCTGCTGTCTGTATCGGGAATGTGTTTAAACACACGACCATCTAATTAAATAACCATGTTAATAACCATGCATTTAATGTCTATATTCATGTAAGTTATTATTGTTAAACTTTCTTTTTTCAACATTAACATGTAAAAAAAAAAAACGCTCTTTATTAGGACTAGCCGCTGAAGTTCTGTATTTAAAAGCTGAGCTTGAGAGTAAATTAATACACACAACAATAAAATAGCAAAATGAAAACAACACCGTCTAAGGTGATGTTTTAAGAAAAACTCCTCTTTGGATGAATACAGCTTTCACCCAGTACGAACTAGGTTTAGAGGATAAAGAAGAGGCTGAGTAACCAGTTACACTTTTAAATCAGCGTAGGAAGATGAACATTTCTTTTTAATGTTTTCTGGTTTCACATCAAAAACATTTTTTGTGTTTTCCAGTAATTTTCAAAGTGACTTTTATTCTCCAGAGGAGAACAGACTTTGTTAAATCCATAGAAAAACCTGTTTTTTTAAATGGACACAACGAGGGCTATTCCGTGTGAGTTGTCCAAAAATGTCATATAATGGATAATCACAACTTTTTCAGGTATAAAGCACTCTGCAACTGGCTAGAGTATGGTGAAATGTTTTTCTGTGATTGATTTTTTTTTATGATGGCTGATGGAACAAGGTGATGGAACAATGTGTTGTACAAAGCTGCAAACCATATACAGTGTTGGCACGAGTAACTCTGAAACCGTACTGGACTTAAGAGCATCTGCAGCCTCTTTCAAATATTCAATTTAGCTTGATTACAACTTATTTGCAACGCTGACTCATTTGCCAATGTTTAACATTAATATGAATAAACCTTTCACTGTTTTACTTACATATGTGACATTACTGAGGATTGTTGGTTAGTTAACCAGCTGTGAATGAGGCGTCAGAGTGTTTTTCATAAGGGGATTTAAAGGACATTAGCCGACATCAGGCTAAACAAGATTACATATGCTGTAGATGTTCACTTGCATCACACATTAGATGATGAAATGTGCACATAATGGGAGAGATTCAGTATGTTAGCTTGTAAGAAATCTCACCTCATTGTCATGAAACACATTTGGGAGAGAAGCTGGGATGACTCATGTCACATTATGTTCCATCATGTATATGGCTTACTACCTGCTATTTTGTTTTGTGCATCCATGTGATGTGTGCCTTGATATCCCGCTGAACAGGAAAACCTGCTGTAATACAATTTCAAGGCTCAGTAGAATATTGTGTTTTCTTATCTTACGAAGAAAAATATAAGGGAGGAAAAAGGCTTCTTTTTCATATAAACGTAAATGTGCTTAACCGCGAAGATTTGGCCGTTTTCGGGTACATACACTGTAATAATGTAATGGAACAAAAAGACGCTGAAATAATGTGGTGACACTTTCGGTGAGTTAGAAGCATCAGAAATAACAACGTTGCAAGTCGCCTCTTGGCTCGCACGTTTGTAATTTCACGAAAACTGGCCTCAGATTAGGTGTTTAGCGTAGAGGATGTTTTTCTAAACAGTTACATGCCCGGTAGCACCCTTTCACATGAGTCAATATAGGAGTTTGGATTGTTGGGGCTAAGGATCCTCTTTAACTCGCTTAATAAATAGGCAGCGCTTTAGCTTACTCAGCTGTCATGACCTGCGACCATGGCAGAAGTGAGACTGTTCTCACTTAATATCTGACACCGCTTAGCCTGATGTTGATTCATTTATGACAGGTTGCTCATTTCTCATTTTGGAGCAAAATCATCTTTCAAGGCGTTGCGTCAGTATCATGCAGTTCTTTTGACCAAGCATTTGTTCTTAAACACACAGAAATATTGAAGGAAAAACATAGCAATAAAATGTAGTGTATGAACTATTCTGAAATGTATAAGTATCAGCAGGCTGAGTTTAAGTGTGTTCATTTCATGTGAGCGAAAGAGAGCGAAATGAAAGACTAGAAAGATGGAAAATCTTGAAGTTCCAAGGAAACCTGGAAGCAGTTTCATTCATGAGAAACAATGGCTGTATTATAATGTCTGGTGTGAAAGGCTGGTGTGAAAAGAGAAAGGGCACAGTATTACAATATCTTTTGTTTTAAATTTTTAAATTCAATTGGGTTTATGAAAACATAAATCAAACCTGATGCATTTCTCAAGTTCAGATATTAAATCTACTGATGGTTCATTGTTCTTGACGCTGTCAGTGTGTTTATCTTGTAATGCGGAAAAATTAAAGTGAAGGTCCACCAAAAATCCAAGTTTTGAATACAAGGCTTTTCAGCCACTGTGGTCTTGAATAGAACTTTGTAGCTTATTTTCTTTGTAGATGGTGGCAACTTGTTTCCCATCAGCTGCAATGAATCCTGACTGACCCAGTTTCACAGTGAACGAAGATGTGTCGATACGTACAGGGAAAATTTCCACCATCTCTTAAGCATAATCACTCATGCTGTGTCCACGAACATTATGTGTGCGGTATCTTCTAATAGCTGAGTACACGGTGTCCTAGTCTTACTTTTCTGGTTAGTCATTTACACCTGATGCTGGCATGACCTTGGTGCATACAACAATGGTTGAATAAAGTAGATCCAGTTGTTGTGTGTGTGTGTGTGTGTGTGTGTGTTTTTAAACTTATATGAAAAAATATTTTACATGTTTAATAGTTTCACTGCTACAGAAAAATGGAAAAAATGCAAATGCAAAATTATTACTGTTGCAAAAAACAGGCTCATCCTCCAAGCTAAAAGGGGTAACATTCAAAAGACTCATTTTAGTATATGCAGTGTCTTACATAAAGTCAGTGGTAAAGCCGACAGATTTTAAATTGCGACACTGAGAGTTAAATATGAATCTGAAGGTGGGACAGATTAGCAGATTGAAAGAGAATGTCATCACGTTAATTCAAAGCTAAGCCTCCACCAACACTTGATCGTCTCTGGTGACTGCCTCCTCTGTTATTTACAAAGCAGTCATTATCGAGGAATAGCACATTAAGGATGTTAAACTAATATCTGAAACTAATATCTGAAACTACCGTGTATGCTTACGTCCTGACCTCGCCCTTGAAAGATTTTAAAAATGTTGCTCATGGTGTCCTTGTGTTCTTCAGGATAAGGGCTGCGCCATCTTCCAGCATCAAAACACTAGTCGGTCAACCCAGGCCACAACCAGAACGCTTGATCCAACTTCGGGTGTTGAAGCTGAGGGGCCGCCTGCATCTTCTAACGCCAACCAAACGTCACCAGAAGAGCTCAGTCCACCTAACATCAGTTTGCAGAATGCATCCGCCGGGAGAACTGAACCGACAGGGATGGTTCCCACACGCTGCCTCTCACCTGACAGGCAGGAACACAAGTTTGGTCTAAGGGGGTCAGGGGAAGTGAACCGGCTGCTGAATCCGAACAGCAGTGTATCACTTTGTAGGAGGTACCTGCAGGAAGTTAAACTGGGTGACTCGCAGCAGCACAAGGTAGGGCTCTTCAAGTTCTTACTGACATAATGAATTAATGACTATTATTTAGAAATTTCTGCTCAAAATTTGCGTGTGTTGTTTGGACACCTCCCATAATTACCTTTACTGTGGAACACTTGCTGTGTCCACACATAGAAGGAAAACATGCTCCTTCAGGTGTCAAACTTATCTATAAAAAACAAGCATGACCAAGAAAATGTCTGATATATGTGTAATGAACATGCTGGTTTTATTTCAAGATTCAGCATCACCATTAACTTTTTTTTCAATTTTAATCAAATTATTGTCTGAAATCAAAGGGAGTGCTCAAGGAGAATTAACATCGCTGCTCCGCCGGGCTTTATAACTTCTTTGGTTTCATGCCCAGTAAATTTAGTTTATAATCTGAGCCACTCTCAACAATCCCTGTAGGAAACTATATCCACCAAAAATGCTTTGATGAGTCCACCGTACACTGTTTGTCCATCACCGAGCATCAGACAGACGAAGTTATGAAGAGACAAGAACAAAAAAGTTGAACACCTGGCAGGCTGTATCAAAGATCCAGACGTGTTTGTCAGGAGTTGGTGGAGAGCATAGCAGAATTATAATGAGAGTGAATGTTTATATGTTCCTTTAAAATTGATCAATGAAGCATGGTTAAATGAACATTAGTTTGATTAAATTTCATTTCAAAGTGCTTCTTTGCAGTGAATGTCAAAGTCTTCAAAGGCTTGACTTGAGTCACTTCTTACAATTTGCTGTTAAAATTAGATTCATCTTTCGCTGAGATGTGTGGAGTGGTTTATGGATGCCTTGTGGCAAAATCTGTAGCTCATTCAAAACTCTGATGGTATTACTTATGTCTAGGTGCCTTTATTTGCCCGTAGAAATGTCTGATCGCTGCTCATTTTGACAGCAGAACCGGTGAAAAGGTTTGTAGGATCAGACTATGTATGGTCTGTTACAAATTGAGGTAGCCCCCTGCTACAGTTTGAAAAAAAAAAAAAAAAAAACAGGATCAGAGGATAGTCAACTGAAGCGATCACACGGCCTGAGGGGAGATCTGTCACTTGGTTGTTGCCTTCTGCATTTACACAACTCACTGCTGAGTGGCATCACAGCATCCTTCATCAGTGCAGCTCCTGACTGCTGATTTGTGCCAACTCCAGCAGGCAGCATGCAGTGAAGGCTTTGACTGAAAGGTTGTCAGAGAAATATGACAAGGAGTTTGTTTCCCTCCCTGCAGCCCTGGTATATTGACTGCCATTGATTCACCACCAGGGCATCACCAGGCTTCCTTGTGCATTGTCAGACAAATCAAGTTACTATAGCGGTCGCTTAAATCAATAGACCCACTGTTGAAAAGACATTTCCTTAGAGGGTCAAACAATGGCTTATGTCCAGCATTGCCTTGAGCTCTGTCTGGGACTATAACCTTTTCCCTACTTTGTTGACTGCACAAAGCGTTACATCAGCTTTGTGGATTTCCACTCTGTGTGTTTGTCACTATGTAAAGAGCGTTGCATTTTGGATTGCTTCCAAAATATGAAACCTCTGTTTTATGGATGATACATTTGAAGGAAGAAGAAGACGAGACAGCGGAGCCTGTTGATTCCAGTCATTATGACTTACACCTGCTTGGCAGACTGCGGATGCAGGAGGATGATGATGAGGAACTCCGAATGCTGGCAAGCCTAAAAAGAGAGCACGAGGAAGATGAATGCAGAGCCTCGGGCCTCAGTTCATCTCAGATCCACCAGTGTAATGTCAGCATCAGCATGAGCAGTGACGATACCTCTACTTGGACCCACGTCTCCATGGTCTGTACCATCGCCCTTCACTGCTCTTGATCTTCTATTGTTGAGTCATTACTAACAAGCAGCATATGTGCAACTCTCCTGCCACTTACAATCATTAGTAGCTTGTCTCTCTTTGTGTCCCCTGTTTGGAATTTTTTTTCCTGACCCCGGTTGATCCTCACTCTTGCTAATTTCCATTTCAAGCCCCGACTCACGCCACCATGAAGTGCTAATGCATCTCTTTCTCCAGTGTGTTTTCTGCATCACAAAAGGTTATGGAGATGGAAACACATTAATTGGCCTCTTCCAGGTTTTAGAAGTACACTGGCATAATATCCACAGTTCCCCCAGTGACTAAAAATTATTTAGGTCATTTGAAATTATCCCCAGAAGTCTTTTTAGAATTCAAAGATGGTGTAGCTTGCTCTTGGCTATTGAAGGTCACTCAGATCTATGGTCCATTAGCATAAGCACGTTGCACTTATAAAGAGTGAGCACTCCCTTGCCTGGCCCTGCTGGGTCCACTGTAGGATCCCCGATGAACACAATCATTACAAATGCTCGACTTACAGGCCTGTTCCCCTTTCTGGCATTTCTCTGTGTGTAGGTATCCATTAATTTACAGGGAAACAGGCAGCACACAATGGAGAGAGGTTTTACCACAGGGATTATCGTGTCATGTTTCGTTTTGAGGACACAGTGATGCGGTCACCAATAAAAACATGTATCTTTAGACCACACATTAGGTTCAGTCTTCAACTGGGACTGGACAAGATTTACATTAGACTGTATCAAGCCCTGAAGTCATGTTTTTTTTTTTTTCATCTGCAGTGTTTACAGTTCTAAATACATACTGAATGGCAACAGCACCACCAACAGTAAATTAAGAAAATGCTTGCCAACGAGGAGAAAGGAAGGGAGATGGAAAAAGAGACCATGCATAAACCTAATTAATACAGATACAGATTCGGAGAAAACTTCAAACAGAGAGAACGTAAAATATGTTTCTGTCAAAGATAGAAACAAGAGGCTATTAAGGGATCTAAGACAAGAGCAGTCACTGTCTGTTCTGGGACTCCTTGACTGGAAATGACAAGCCATTTCTTGTCCCTGGATACCGTGACTCGAGTGGTCCCCACTGCTGTCATTCACGCTATTGTTGCTGTTGTCCCTGCTGCAGCTGCTATACCAGCCCAGGCAGAACTTCACCCCCAGACAATTGTGTGCTATGCTTGCATTACAAGGTTGAACACAAAAGAATCAACTTATAGATGGAATGATTGTGTGAAATTAGATTTTAGACACATTGGTATGTGGTCCTAGATTTGATACATATTCTCTCTGCGGACATGAGACTGAAGTATAACTGCAATGTTAGAATTCTAATTCCTTTGAACGGCGCCCATTACATCTACAAATGGGTCAAACAAAAGTCAGACAAAGAAAAAGACAGATAAAGCACAATTAGTAAAACCTCACCCACCTATGTGTTTTAGTATTCTGGCCTAAGACATTGGTTGCATTTCTCTTTTCCTTTTTTTGACATAGACAAGAAGCAGCGCTCAGCTGGACTGGTGTCAGTTACATTGCACTCTAATGCACTCTAAAGAGAGATGTTCAGTAATTAGTTTAAACATAAAGTTAAGATATCAAGTACATGTCCTTATTCAATGAAAGCTTTGTAAAGCTATTTTTTTTTTAATAACAAAATTCAAAGTTACATCTTGAAATTGAGAGTAGATAATTATTAGTTTTAGCTTTTGGTTATTTAAAGGGGAGATAAAGCATTCAACTAAGTAAACAGCATTTTATAGAGTTCCATTCTTATCACCAATATATTACACTATTGACAAATGTAAGCATATAAGGAGAAAATACAGCAGCTTAGTTTAAACTACCAAAGGTTTTGCTTTAGCTAGTAATTAGTGCAGATGGAGCAAGTACGCATCGGTCACACAAAAACTATGCCTAAAAAAAACTAAGACAGTTATATTGTTTGCACCGTTTATAATTATATTCCTGTATTTATCCAACACCACGTAGTGTGTAGATTAAATGGTTTAGCAGAAGGGCTCTGAAATAGTGACATCGTGTACAATAGACACCAGGTAGTGTTGCCAACACGCTCTTGTCTCCAAACCACCGGTTTCTCCCCTTCTTCCATGCTTAGGCATACCACTGCTCGGTTTCCATGCAGTAACAGTTCCAAAGTATATCCGATAGGATTTATACTGGGCTCAAGATCGTTCCATTTTATCCTTGTCCGTTTCCAATAGCGTTCAGAGGGATCCAACCAGCCCTGTGATTGTTTCATCACTTCAAAATGGCGACTCCCCAGCAGACAAGACTGGTGGAAATGACGAAAAGCAAACTTCTTAAATCTTTGATTTTAGCAACTTTTTAATATTTGACTCTAGCAAAGGTTATTTCAGATGTAGTTCACAGTACCAGGACCAATACATGTACATTTAATTTCCCCTTTAAAATAACAGCATTGTTCTGCTGTTACGGTTTTGAACGTAAGTTCCCAAGGAAAACTGTAAATACCAATACCAACCATTTGAGTGCACCACCTAGCATAAAAATAAAAAGAAACATAGTTATTGTCCTCAAGAAGGGAAAACAACTTTTTACTGAAATCAGCACGCCTTCTTTACGCCGCCTAGCCTGTCATGACTAGCAAGTTATACCCAGCAGTAGTAATGTCTTTATTTGAATGCTGGTATAGAGCCAGGTTTTGAGAGGATAAAACAGTCTGGTGCAGTTTTCCTTAAGGGGTGTGCAAGGCCGAGTGCAAGACATTTCTTCAAATCAAGGGAGAATTATTAATATTATATGTGTTAGGAGAGAAAAATTTATTTGGAGGAAGAGTGGTGAGAGGGCTGAGCTTCGCTAATGTAAGAGAGCCCAGGCAGTGTTTGCCAGGGCATATGTGCAGTGGGGTTAAACAAAAGGAAGTGCATGCACAGAGCAAAATGTAGCAAAACAACCACCAGAGAGCACAACTCATCTCGTGAAAACTGCCTTAATGAAAAGGACAATAAGATGCACTGAAATCTTTGGCCATCATTTGGCTAGACATCGTTGCCAAAAGGGTTAGTGCAGCTTCGTCGTATCACCAGAATGTTTTGGATTCACAAGGGCCAAGGTAATTGGAAGCATGAAAAGAACTCTAAGACAATGTTGTTTAGAGATAATGGAAGATGTTTAGGAGTTCTGATTGTGGTGTGATCCTTTCCAATATGAGATAACATGATGTATAAGGGTCAATGCAAAGGTGAAGGATTGTAATATGTGAGTGCCAAGATGTTTGAGCATCAGCCAAAGAGAAAATACAAACGAGATAGATGTCAGCTTTAAGAGCCAGTGAGAGGTTGAACTGGGCTGAGGTCCCAGTCTCAGCCATACCCAGTGTGTGGGTTTTTCTCTGTGAGGCTGCACAGCTGAACAATTAGTGTGTCAGGTAAGTCATCGCATTGACTCCCAAACTTGAGGCAGGCCCCGCTGCTTTATTGAACTTCCTGACCACATTTTGCTGTAGGGTCCAGCAAGAGATGATGCAGTTCTTTAGCAGCAGATGTACTTTGAGTACCTGTAAACCAAGGTGCTCTTTGAAACTGTGGTTCATCCAAGTTTAAATGGCCAAAGAATGGTTTAATATTGCAGTTACATATTACAGAAATAGTTCCTGGGTCCATGAATTTTCCCCACTGCCCTGCAGGTAACTCATCATCATCAGTCCATATTACCTGCAGAATTCCTCAGGGTGCAATTTTAGGTCCTGTCTTATTTTAAGAAGGGATTACATAAAGGAGGCAGGGGAGCACACAGATAGCTAAAATTAACTCGAGCAATGCCTGGACGATAGCTTCAACATGACGTCTTCTTCATCAAAGTCATGCAATGTAATAGCCTTTAACAGGCAGCACGCTTAAAAAGCCTCCCGAGGCCATAATATGGTCTTTAGCTTTGACAAGATGGAGAGGCTACTGCACTTGTGTTTTTTTTTTTTTTTCAAGTGAAAATGTTGAAAGGAAAAACCATTGCTATCTTCTGCCTCAAATTCAATCTACATTTAAAGTCTATTATAATCACAGCTTGAAAAGAATGCATCCATTAGCATTTTAAAAGGCTCCAGTTACTATTGTAACACAACTTAAATTGTTTCCCTACAATTGTTGTATAGCATCAACATTTTTGAATAGACTTTATGGATTCCCTGACGCTGGTTTGTTCAGCCTTCACTGTTCACCCCCTATTTTCTGTCTTGCTGCCTCCTCCATTTTTCCTTTGTGTTTTTTTTTTTTTTTTTGCCAGACACTCTTTCATACATGACTTGTTTTCCAGTTACCATGGCACGCTGCATAGCAGTGGCCTTTTTGCCCTGACCTGAACAGACAGCACAGGCCTGAAGACTGAAGCACGTTTGTGTTTGTGTGTGTGTGTATGTGTGTGTGTTTGTGTTGTTGCTATTATGAAAAATTCTCTTTGTCGAAAAGTTCTTTATGTGTCATCTCAAGCACTTTATGCAACCGAGTCATTATTATGGACACCATGCTTCTCATACTACATTCACAGCAGAGTGGCCGAAAGGTTAAATTAATTAATAAATTAAGTAAGTAATTATTCAGTAAGTCGCCTGATGATAAAGTTCAAAGCTCTCTGGTGGGTCTCCTATACATTTGTTGAATATATGAATAGATATTAGAAATAAAAAGTATTTGGATCTGTATCTTAGTCTAAAGGATGGAACCAAAGTAGTAAAGTCAGGGAAATATTGATTCACAAAAATGTACAACTCTTCTGTTGCAAGACATCATCATTTCAAAAACAATTTGGTTCAGCTAGTAGACTGATGGTGATGAACACGATGACATGACATACGCCATCCTGAGCCTTAAAAACAGTCTTTTGTAATGTGCAGTTTAACTGATAACTGAATGACAGTGTTTTTGGAAGTGAGTGGAATTTGAACATTTTGTGACATTCTACCAGAGCTTTTGTCTGTTATTGTTCTAGCCAGCTAATCAGGGCCACCACTATCAGAGGGAAATGACAACCCTCCAGCAATCAAACCCCAGGTAAGAAGCATGAGTCACTCCCACACACACACACACACATGTGTTCCAGCTTTGTAAATTAATTATGAAATCTGCTCTGCAAGTAACATAAAGTGGCCATAGTCTGAGAGCAGAAGAAAAAACACATACAGTGCTGTGAGAAAGTGTTTGCTGATTTCTTTTTTTTTTTTTGCATATTTGTCACACTTAAATGTTTCAGACCATCAAACTAATTTAAATGTAAGACCGTGGTAACAAAAAATGTAAAAAAGTAACACAAAACGCAGTATACATATCCCTGCCTATTGCACAGGTCTGGCTGTTAAAGTGAGTAGTTCTCTCTAAAAAGAACTGGCACTCTGTCTCCAAAAACCTCATTTCTTTCGGTACTAGCTACTGGGTTTTTAATAACCTTGGTGAATAGAAGATAATAGTTCAGAAAATTGCAATCCCCATTGATGTACTATGTCATATATATATATTACCTGAGGAAAAAAAGGCCTTGAAGTCTGTGTTTGTATTTTGCTACATGTACATGAAACCCGCCCAGAAAGTCACAATCAGATGGTTACCGGTGACTGCAATATTTAGGCTAAATGTCAGCTGTCAGATAGATATGCAGACTGGAGCTTATCTCGCTCACAGATGAGTACAAACAACCGAGAGCGTGCCAGGAACTGTGCCTTTCTTCTCCCTGAAACTGCTGTTGTCATTCTCACAATTGCACATTATTTTTCACTCATTATTGTGCTTGTCAGATCCAACACTGTGAATGTTTTATGGCGCTTCTTATTCACTGTCTAATTAATAGTAGACGTCGGGTTTGTGGTTCTCAAAAATCACAATACAAGACTGTCTGCACAGCAAGAGCTTCAGTATTTCAAAGTGTAAAACAGCCATGAGTTATGTTCCTCCTCGTTCCTGCCTACCTACAGTTTAAAACAAAACAAAAATAAAGCATTATTCATTGATGGGCTCAATAATATTGCTAGAGGAGAAAGAATAAGAAGGAAAAGGTGTTGTATAATATCAACTCCACACGTATACTGTGCTTAAAAGAATACACCTAATGCGACCGGGAAAATCCACCAAATGAAGCAGAGCTTGACAAAGTAAAATAAGAAAAAGTGGGCAAATCAAAAGTTAAGTTGTAACACTTCATTTAAAAAATGTCCTTTGACATGCATTGAACAAGACTGCAGTGAAATAAAATGACTAGAATTTTTTTTCACTCAAATACGTTAAATAGGATTTGTAGCAGCCAAGGCAACCTGAAATAAAACTATGTTTTGTACAGCCCTCATTTAAGTCAGATATATTTTTTTTTTCCTTTTGTGATGTCCTTGAGAGGGAAAATAGCTCAGAGTTAAGGCGTGACTCAAACAGCTCAGGGAACAAGCAGCGTACGAGGTAAGAGAAACTTTAAAATACTTTCAGTACTGCCATTAATAATACATTCAGAGCGATTAACAGTGGGACCATATTACAGTATACAGTACAACCTCACTGATCGAATTCAAGCCATTATCTAAAGCTGGTTTTCATGTTCAGTAGCCATCTCTAGACCCAACTGTGTATGAATGGATACAGTTTGCCTTTAGGGTTCTGGAGACATCCTATTGCCCCATGGTCTGCTAATGCACAGCCCTGTCTCTGCACATCATCTCCATCTCTTTGTGTGTGTACACAACTGTGTGGTATGTTACAAACCAAGACAAAGAATTGCATCACAGTTCTGCTCGTCAAATTATGCAGTCTCCTGCTCTGTAACACTTTTGATTTATTGATGAAAGCAAGGTATAGCCTGGTGTGAACACATGTAGACTCTCAATATTTAAAAATATTGGTCTGAGATCATTATTTAAGATCAACAGTGTAGACAAGGAGGGTGGATTTTAGCTTGTTTATTTTTTGGTTGCACAGTACTAGCATGTATCGCCTGTTTAAATGCTCACTGAAGTGACGCAGTTTGATTTAATGTCCACTGAAATGAATATTACTATTGGCAGCCACCTCAAACACACTCCTCGACTGTATCTCACGCAGCTCCACAGCATCCACAGCTGACGTACTGAAATTAGACTTCCAAGCCAGCCTTGATTTACATATTCCATCACAGCTGCACAGGATTTGTCGTTGTTTTCTTTCTTTTCTTCTAGGCACTGCATCCTGAGACGTCCTTACAGAGAATTCTATCATGGTGTTTTTAGAGCATCCTGGCACCACTGCAAGGCTTTCTTGCTGTCGAGAGCTTCAGCTTACTTGACAGCTAAAATGCTCCCGTTGCTGTGCTTAATGTTGTCAGGGCTTTTCTTGCATTTTAGCATGTTTCTTTGCGTGTGATAATTGTGTCTGCCTTTGGCTGCCACACCAAATTTGAAACCGCAAATAACGCTGTCAGAGAGACTTACTGTATTGTATGAAGCAATAGAACTGCTTCGTACTAAAGACTAGCAGGAATTTAGAGGAGTTGCCAGGGTGTCAAACAAAAAGACTTGCTTTGATATTGTTTCATCAGGACGTATGCTATATAGACAAACGTATTCACTCACCCATCCGAATAACTGAATTCAGGTGTTCCAATCACTTCCATGGCTACATGGGTATAAAATGAAGCACCTTGGCATAAAAAACTGCGTACATGTAAAGTAAAATGACAGAGCGGGGTCAGTGAATGCTGAGACGCATAGTGCACAGTCATCAACTTTCTGCAGAGTCAGTCACTACAGACCTCCAAACTTCATGTGGTCTTCAGATTAACTCAAGAACAGTCTGTAGAGAGCTTCATGGAATGGGTTTCCATGGCGGAGCAGCTGCATCCAAACCATACATCACCAAGTGCAATGCAAAGCGTTGCATGCAGTGTTGTAAAGCACCACCACTGGACTCTAGAGCAGTGGAGACGTTCTCTGAAGTGACCAATCACTCTACTCCATCTGATGGATGAATCTGGGTTTGGTGGTTGCCAGGAGAACAGTACTTGTCTGACTGCATTGTGCCAAGTGTGAAGTTGGTGGAGGGGGGATTATGGTGTAGGGTTGTTTTTCAGGAGTTGGGCTTAGTCCCTTAGTTCTAGTGAAAGGAACTCTGAATGCTTCAGCATACCAAGAGATTTTAGACAATTTCAGGATCCCAGTTTTGTGGGAACAGTTTGGATATGAACCCCTTCCTGTTCCAACATGACTGTGCATCAGTGCACAAAGGTCCATAAAGACATGGATGAGAGAGTTTGATGAGGAAGAACTTGACTGACCTGCACAGAGTATAAACACACTCCTAAACCTTGTGGAAAGCTTTCCCAGAAGAGTTGAAGCTGTTGTAGCTGTAAAGGGTGTGACTTCATATTATACCATATGGATTAAGAATGGGATATCATTTAAGTTTATATGCGTGCAAAGGCAGATGAGCGAATACTTTTGGCAAAATAGTGTATCTGGAAACCTTATTTTCACTCTACTTGACTGTCGTGCAAGAGCAGTATACTTGCTGAAATTAAATCAAGCCAATTTATTCCCTTTATCACAAGTCTATTTTTGGGTTATAATGACTTGAAAAATCTAAGAATTTAATCAATCTTGCCAAGTCCCACTTAACAATTTGAGGTCCAATTTACAGTTCAGTAGCAAAGCCCCTTGTCCTTGAAAATTGCTTCCATTAACTTTTGTTCAATGTTCTTGCCTATCACATAGTGAGAAGGGCGTCGGAGTGAGTTAAGGGCTTTTGTTAGGAAAAAAATCAGAGCCTCTACAGAGATAATGTACTTTATCAATTTAAAGGCATAGGGTTACAAATGAAATGAGTTCATGCTCAAGCGCACAGAGAGATGCCATAGATCACGGCCCTGTTTGTAAGCTGAACGTTGAGTGTATCATATCCATGTGTTTCCTCTTTAGTGCTGTCTATTTATTTACATTGGTGCACGTTTTCTTGATTATTGAACACAGTTGTTATGACAAATGGCTGGTCTTGAGATTTTTTTTTTATAGCCGTTATAAAAAGACCATACCACTAAGGTTAAGTGTGCTCACTTTATTATTGTGCTTTAATATATTCACATAGCAATTTCCCATTAAGACCAACATCCATGTGGTGGCGTTAAATTAATCAGTGAAAATGATGGAACTGTAAACATACATAATTAGAATTTTATGATCCAAACACTGCAGTCAGTAGAAATGACTTCTATGCCAAGCAGCTTTTTGTTAGGAGTGTTAAATTATTAACACATTAAGATTTTGTCAGTAGTAGTAAGTCCTCCATGTTGTGTAAGGAATAGCAGTAAACAAACCTTTGTGAATGGTATTTGCTTCCCAAAGTAAGTGACGTTATTTGTCACCGATACAAACCGAGCAGAGGCGAGCGTTTAGTCGTCGTGTCAACATTGCACAGAAGATTATACTGTACTTCTTTAAATATGCTGCAACGTCCTCATCTGAGATGTTTTGTCCAGAGGCAAAAGATGTTAATGGGTAATTGCACAACTGATGTATGGCAAAAATGATTACGAATGCTGCTTAACGGATGAATCCCGCATTGCTTCCAAGTAATAATTCATCTTGTGATATTTCCTCTGCGGCTATAATCTCTTCAGCCATACTTAAAGAGCAGTGTTTTCATTTACGGGAGCGTGATCGATGTATGGCTGTTGCCTGCGAACATCACAGGCAGGGAGGATAAAATAATTTGAAGAGGAATGACGTCTTGCACTCACAGAAACAGGCAAGGTTAAGACTCTGCGCCAGAATGTGGACACTTGGAAGTCACAGCTTGAGTCAGAATCTAATAAGTGATCTATCAGGTAAAGCTGTGAGGCTGAGAGGCTGTGTGCAGGAGAAGTGGCTCAAGGACAAAGGAAGCTTAGATGGGCTTCTGAGAGCACATTATGATGGGACTTCATTGTTAAAATGTCATATAGTAGGATGGTGCGTGTAATGGCATGTGTTGTCATGACTGTCTGCCTTTATGGTCTTTTCCCAAGGGAGTGGATGGACGTGCTCAGCCCCCCTATTATGCCTCCCAGCCAGCAGAGAAGGTCAGGCAACACATGGAGCAATCTGAAAAATCTAGTCAGAGGTACAGTAACCTTCATTTCAGTCCTTTTGCCCCCAGACTGCCTTTTATGTCCTTGGAAGTCAGGAAGACAGCAAACAACTCGATGCTGTAACATTAACACTAATTGCACAAATGCTTACAACTAACGGAAACGTTCACTGGTGTCAGAGCTTACAAACCCATTACACTTCCGACAAAGACAGCGGGCAGCGTGGTGGGAAAGCAAGTGAATACTATATCTAATTAAGGGTAAAAAAAAAAAAAAGAAAAATCCAAGTGAGAGTGGAGCTCTCTGTCCTCCACATAACACTGTAGGTCAGAAGAGACAGGCTCATTACAGGTCTGAACCCCCAAGACACATCGACAAGGTTAATTGATGAAACCTTTCCAGTTTACAACATCATCTTTAAACCTCTCACACACTGTGTCTTATAATTAGTTTTCATTATTGTTGCCCGAGTTCTGATAAGATAAAATGTTCGTCCCGGAGCATTCCATAACCTTTTTAGCATTTAACTACCTGTCAGTTTAACAGCCAAATTCTCATGCTTTAAAGTAGTGGCGATTACAGGGAATCTCTTTACAGCTTCATAATGTGGTACTGGGTCTAGGGTGTCTTAGGTCATGATTGATGAGGAAAAAAATGGCAGCGGCAGAAAACTTTTAAATCCACCGGAGTCTGAAGGTCACCTCACCTACTAAGCTTTTCATTTTATTCCAGTAACAGCTGACTGAGTAGGCCCTTATTCATATCTGGCGTGGCTACGCTAGTATACATAAAAAATATACAATTTTACATTTATGTATTTTATTTGCGCAAAATTGATTGGATTTACTGCTCTGCTGTTATGTACATCTTGAACAATCACTTCTCAGTGACGCGGACTGATTTAATTACAGGAGGGGGAGAGCCAGAGGATGAAGGGGAGAACGAGGACGAGTATTTGAATCTGCTCTACGATCCTTGCCTGAACTGCTATTTTGATCCAAAGACGGGGAAGTACTATGAACTAGCTTGACTCAGAGCCAGTGAGAATCAGAATTAATAAATCACACTGACAGTGATTGAATGGATTCTGGATTTTTTAAAATTATTTTGAGCCCAAGCTTATTGATCAGTAATGAATTCTCCATTTGTAAAAAAAAAAAAAAAAAACTGTTTGTGACTGCTTTTTTGGGGGGAATGGGAGTTTTGTGTCTCCGTGTGCAGTGTCATGTTATTGGGTAAAATCAGACAGATGCTCTTTGAAAGTTCTTGCTCATTCAGCCGCACATCTGATGGTAGAAAGAGGGTTTTCAGGAGTCTCGACTGGCAAATTAAAATACAAGTCTTGTGAAAGAACATCCTGGAGCTTATTTTGACATGACATTTAAAATTTGGAGGGAGTTTTATTGAAGTATAGGTCATTTTTGGCTCTTTTTTTTTTAATCTTAATTTGTATCAAGAAAGTGTCATTGAAAATATGTTGACATGTGAGTATGTGATGTGAATTAAATGTCATCTGAAAGTGGCAGTGGATCCCATTTTGTGTGTTTGCTTGGATTTTAAATGAGAAGCTGGACAAGCTGTCCAACAAGGAGAGTACAATACACTTTAATACATTTGATTACCTTCAAAATATTCCAAAGACATGCTCGTGCTTTGTTGTGGTAATTGTGTTCACAGATGGACCCGTAACCATGATTTAAATTTTTTTTTTTTTCATGCTCTGTAACTTTGACTAGGAGTAACAACAGGCGGGCGTCTCACGAGGCTGGCAGGTCTTTTCATCATTCTTGCCAAAACACTCATCACACCTGATGTGAGATTGATTCAGCACGAAACAAACTGTTGCTTAACGATGAAAGGGAAAAATTAAAGAAAAGCAGCGAAAAATAACATTTGTTTATCACGTGCTGCTACATTCCCAGTAGTTTTAATTAAGCGACGGTAAACCTCATCGGTAATCTGAAAAAGGGGACGGCGTGTGCACAACAGTATTTTTTATTTTATGTTTTGTTTACATGGACAAATAACACACGTTCTTTTTCGTATTTTTTCCAGCAAATAGTTATGACCAGCTAAAATGGTGATTCTCGAATAACTGGAGCTAGAAGTTGCACCAGTCTTGAATATGTAAATATTACATAAGGAACTGTCCTAAATTAAGAGCCTTGCATTTTAAGAAGGATCTCACTGCTTTACATCAGAATGCATGACTGACTGTGAAATATGCCGAGGGACTGAAATACGTTTCTTCTTTAAAGTGGTGGCCTAACATATGTAACCACTGTTTTAAAGAAGAGAAGTGAAAATGCAGTCTCTTGACAAAACATTAGGTACAAGAGTGAACCAGAATACACTGAACATAACAGCCTGGCACTAAATCTCCCTCCACGACTCTTATAACGTTGATTATGGTAATTCAACTGGATGACCATTTTGAAGGGATGTAGTTTGCGGTGCTGTTAAATTGGATTGAATTAAACAGAAAAGTATTCGTCATTTGGTCTGGTCCGCTGACTAAAATAGGACTGCCAAGTTTATATGAATACGATTGGTGCAATGCAACTCAATAGGCTACAACAAAGCACAGCCTCCAGAAGGAAAACATGGCCGAAGCAACAGCTCTCTGTGTTAGTTTAAATTCATTCTGAATGCCATGACCTTCACGAAGCTTTAGTGCGGGACTGTTATATTAAAACACTTTCATTTTCACCAGCGTACCTAATGGACTAACAAGTGAGTGTATACTTTTGAGGGCGTGCCATTGGGGGAGGTCACGTGACGCTCAAATAAATATCACATGACGCGACATGAAAGCGGGCGTGGAAACAGGTGCACCGGGAACCAGGAAGTAAACAACTGGCGTTCGGATGGTCACTGTCACTGTCCGATAGAAAAGAGTTTTATTAAGTGCATACGCGTATATAAACATAAATGTTTCCGGCTAGTTTGACGTCGTATGGGTTGTAAAGTGCTGTGTTTTTAGGTTTTTAGCATGAGTGGCGGCGTGTCAACCGGGCTCTGAAGTTTAACAAACATGTCAGAACAACAGGTAGGAAACAGGTTGGAGCCTCTAGATGTCTGCTTGCAGCGGAACCGGTTTGCAGACTTTAATCTCTAATCTGCGCGGATAGGAGCGCTCATAACTTCAGCGGAGTGGAGATAATGGAGATTAAAGACGCATGTGTGTTGTGTTAGGTTAAACGCGAAGGTCAAACACGGGCTGTTCATCATATGGATGGACGATTAAGACTTCTGCACTCCGGAGGAACAGCAGCCCATATAGTCCAGAAGTAATCATGTGAACACGCGTATTTATTTATTTATTTATTTTTGACACTGATTGCACTTACTTTCTAATGTAGGATCCATCATCTCGTTGAGCTTCTGAGTTTGTGACTTCACTTTCATGGTCGTCAGCAATAGTCAGCACTGGTCAAATGATCAAATTTGTGCTGTGGCATTAATAATAGTTGGAGCTGACTTTGCGCTTGTGTGTCCATCGTGTGTCTCCACGTGAAAACAACTTACACTTTGAGATGATCTTAGCATTTTTCAACCGCGCAAACTTTTCGAATATAAACATGTTTATTGTTGTTATGCATCGTAAAGGGTTATTGGAGGCCCTCTCGGAACGTGCGTCCTTGTTTCCATTTCTAGACGTGTCTTTGTAGAATAATATAATGTTTACCGATCTAAGGCCAAATAATGTTGTGCGCGGTGATAAAATATGTGTCGCTGCAAAGAGAGCGCGTGGCTGTTTCTCTGTGTTTCCTGACACCAACGCACATTCGTGATAAATAGTTCCTGTCGAATTGTTGCTTTTTGGCCACGCTCCGCGAGACTCCTAATTATTGCTGGGAAGACTAATGTTCCCACACTCGGCTCCTAAACATTACAGCTAACTTTAAAGATGCTATAGTAATCTTGCGCGTGTGATCAGTGATTGCCACTAAGTCAATTTTTTTTGTGCCTGGCCAGAGATTCCCCAGCCCTGCTGCTGAGCTTCTGAGTTGTACACCAGTATGATTTATAATGCACCGCTGTTCAGCTGTCAGATCTCCTGCCTGTATTTCCTTTTTATCCGTGCCACACATCATGAACTGAGCTGTTAGGTTTATGGGCTCTTTAACTACCCCACTGTTAGATCTTATTGGATTCATTTGTCTTTTTAGGCCGGGTTAAGGCTTCACCCTGGGATTATTGCATCGGTGATCTTCGTCGCCGTGGTGGCAGTGGCTGCTGCTGTATTGATCATCCGAAAATACTGCTTCCCAGTCAAGTAAGCGACCTTGATTAAGGAGGCGGAACGTGATTATTTTAAACTCTTATCGCAGTAAAAACGCATCACCCTTTATTTCAGCGAGGCGACGTACAGATACTCATCGCTAAGGAGGATGGAGGATCAGCAGTCACCGCTGACGGAGGAGGATGGCGACAGAGGGCCCTGCACAGTGGGAGAGGAGTCAGATGAGGTCAGTGCATCACGGCTTCCCTGATGGTAGCTTTCGCTGTCATCTTTCCCCGAGCACAAGTCAACACAGCTGTAACCTTCCTCATCACATCACACGTCAATTGCAACTTCCTTTTTTCTTGTGACAGGATCTTTTGGAATAAGTCCCCAACTGGGAGGCTGCTGGACCGCCTGCAAAGGGGTTTACTGGAGATGGATTCTGTGCTTCAGGGCTCCAGCTACTGTTTATTTCATTATCGGTTATGTGCAGATAATCTCTAACATTAGCCATTTAATCAGAAAACGGTTAAAAATACATATTGCAATTTCCAACAGCCCGTGTCGACTTCAAATGCACCGTCTACTTCCAGCTGTGCAAAATTTCAAAATCTGAAATTTGCTGTGAAATACAGCGAAAGCTCGTGTTTGACAAGCTCGAACCATCAGATACCAAACCAACTGATGTTGAATGCAGCCGCCGAACTAGTCACGGCTCCGCTGTGGTTTATGCTTTTAGTTTGCCACATGTATTGTGTTATTTCTCATTATGATTTATGTAAAGTGTTTATCTCTGTTTGCATCATCACTGGGCTGTTACAAACAACTACCTTTGTCCGGGCTTTTTACCTCTCAGGTGAATGCAGGTTACTTCCAGACACACTCATAGGTGGAGGTTATACCTGCAAGCACAGTGAAGTGAAGGACCCTCTTTGTGTTTTTTTTTATGAGCACAAAATCTAATCTTTATTTTCTGAGCCAGTATTCTCCCAAAATGTGCCTCAGTACAACCTCAATCCAATATTTAATATTAGAGCTGACAGGTAAGGCTCACAAAGGATCAATAAAATGAAATGTGATGCAGTCAGTGTATTAAAGCAATATTTTACACCTCACTTCTTCTCTAAATTAGACTACCTTTAATTTGAAATGGGGGGGGGGGGCTTCTAAAAGAAAAAAAACAAAAAACAAAACCTGAAACGGGCCTAACTGGACCAGCTGGTGTTTCTTGAAGACGTTTCACCGCTAAGAGGCAAAACATCTTAAAGAACACCCGACAAGTTGGTGCTTATTTTGCTTGGTAATGTCGTAACATGGCATAATGACAACTGCCAAGTTTACAACCAGCAAAAAAAAAAAAAACAACAGTTGAAATCTATAATGGTACAGTGACTCATCACAAGAGGCTGACACAACCAATACAAATGTTCAGAAGTTGTCACAGACATATTTGGATCGTTTCCACATGTGCGGTGATAAGATATGTGTCATTACAGTGAATGCTCATCTCTGTTTCATTGTGTTTTCGTATTATGACACCACCGCACATGTGTGATAAATAGTTCTTATCGTTGCTCGGAACTGAGAAAAAAAGTGATGAATTCAAGTTCAGACCATTAAAACCCACCCCCCAAAAAAACAACATGGAAGCGAATATAGCTTGTCAGTCAGTAGAGTAAGATGTTGTAGGATCAGTGTTCGTGTCGGTGTCGTGTCAGTCGATCGTAGCTCTGGAGTCGTTTAAGCTCCTTGACACTCAGATTTATCTCGAGACAAAAATTGTCTTAATAGTAAATGTCATTATATGAGATGTGGACATTTCAAAAGATGCCTTTACGTTCACAGAGTCGCCAGTGTGAACCTGTGTCTGAATACGCAGCATAATGACACCTCGCAGCCAGTTGTTACCAAGCGCAAAGTGGCAATTTGACATTTCGTGGATTTCAAAACCCCTAATTGATCCGCAGCTAAAGATAGTCACAGATGATTTCCCTTTTCAATGCTACGTGAACCCACTTGAAGTCAATTTGCGGTGGAGCACAAAAAGTAAATCCGGGCTCGGCTTTGTGGCTTGGCGTTTTGCGTCACCTACACTCCCCCCAAAACCGGCAACTCCTTCTGGTTGTGCGTTGCCTGTAAACATTACAAGGTCAGTATCGGTGTCACAGGAGGCCACTGGCAGCTCCAACTGATGAATGATTAACCAGAAATCACCTCAGTGCAGTTTAATTATCGCTTGCGTGATTAGCAAATTAAACAGTGAAACAAATGTATTGTCACCTGTCCGTTCTTGTTAGGACTTCAAACTGTTACTGTGCATTTGCACGTCATATAAGTGCTCTCTGCTGCTACTGATGCTGATGGTATTACCGCTGTCTACTGTGTGTTTTTATATGCTGGTGCTCATTTTAACAGATACGTGTTCATTAAATACAGTGATCCCGTGGCTGAAGTGGAGTGTGTGTTTTTCGTCCAAACCCTGACCTTGATTGGTGATTTACTCTTTATCTGAAAGGGAATCTCAGCTTCATCAGAGAGGAATTGTTTTATTTAAGAATTGCTCACATCCAAATGACAAATACTAAAGCGGTGAAGCGTTGTTTGTTTCATTACTGCCTATTTATTTTCTGCAAAGCCACAGAATGAAACTAAACATGGCTGTTTGGTTGTTTAATGTCCTTCCTCCTGGTCAGTAAGTGGTGCACAAAGACCCTCTGCTGGTCGCCTGTGGTACCACACACACACCGTGTCGTGCGTTCGAGGACCTCGTTAAGTTAAAATGCTGCAAAGGTTTGCAAAGTAACACAGGGGGAAATTAAATCTTGGTCTTTTTTTCATCCTCAGGGCCTTTGATGTCAGGTTGCCGTCATAATCTAAGGGGCCCCTTCTCAAACCCTGCTTTTAATTTTTAAGTTGTTTCTACGCTCAGATTTTGAATATTTAATATCTATTCATCTTCCGAGTATCCAGTTGTGGGACGGAGTACGCCTCAACAAGTAGGAGAGGTTATCAACTACATTCTGTGGAGTCCTATCCACCACCATCCTCCACACACACACACACACACACACACACACACACACAGTGAGGGAATATCTTCTAAAAGAAAGGTGCACTTTGTGCCACTTGAGTTCAGAGGATTGGAGAATGTCAAGAAGCACTGAAGCTGTTCTGGAGACATTTTGTATGTGTGTGTGTGTTTGTGTGTTTTTCGCCCATCCCTTTTGTGCGATTTATGTGTCAAAATATGTCCAAGGAAGAAAAAAGGAAAACAAGAAAAGCTGTTTTTGTTTAGAGGCTCTCCAGACAGGTAAAGACTGAGCCGTTGTTCGGGGATCCTCCCGGGCGGATGCTCGCTGACACAGGGGCTTGACCTCCGCTTTAAGGGATTATCGCAACTTTCATCTAAATGCAGCTAATGGCTTTGCTGCTTTTTGTAAACAGTGTTACCTGCACAGCATGAGTGAGGACTTCACCCGAAAAAACGAAAACAAAAAAACGCGAGGGATGCATCGCCCTGTTTATGCTGTCTTCATTCCAATAAACCTTAGTCCTCGCTCTCATCCGTCTTGCTCGGGTCTCCAGGATTTGCAAATGAATTTCACATCAGATTCTACAGTGTTTTTAGTTTCTTATCAGAAAACTCGTTTATGCCTCTTTTTATTCCATGCTGATTTTGTTGTGTAAAATCCTTTGATTGTTTTTTCTTTCTGTAGTCTGTAGTGGGGTTTTGTGTGTGTGTGTGTGTGTGTGTGAGCTGCTTTATGCAGATGGCTCCGTATATCATATGGGTTTTACTGAAATTTACATACAAATAGAAAACTCTGACGACTGGTTCAGTGATTCTTTTAACCTGTTTTTTTTTTCTTTTTTTCATTCAGTCATCGTATTTGAAACACGAGGCGTTTTTTTTTTTTTTTTGGCTTTTTTTTTTTGTTGTGTTTTTTTTCTTCCTACTCTTTGTGACTTTGCCCTACGTAGGTTTCGGATGCTGGTTCGCACCATTAGCAGAGGCCTATTTCCTGTTAGCAAGCCCCATTGTTCGGCACAAGTATCTATTACCAGTAGACACCTTCTTCTTATTTGACATTGTGAAGAACAGGAACTTGATCGTCCAGTTCACTGTAGGTGTGTACGCGTATATAATGACACATTCTGGGTTGTGTGTCGCGTTCAGAGGAGGCCCACAACACACCGGCCCTGTTTGCATATCCGAACACTTTCCCTTCAAGGCATGGTTGTAGGAGTTGTCAGGGAGCCCGTTCACGGAGATGACACCAAAGCTCTGCTGTGTCTACAGCATTTTTCGTGGAGTGCTTCATTTGAAAGGTGTCGACTCTTCCTCTTAGGACTGGGGAAAAAAAAGAAAAAGCTCTCTGATTCGTTCCAGATATGAGGCATCGAAGTAAGACTTTTTCTTTCTTTCTTCTTTTTTTTTAAAAAAAAAAAAACATACAAACAAAAAATAGTTGTTTTGGTTCTGTCTGCAAATCTTTCTCTGCCCTCTGTTTGATTGTTGGCAGCTGCTTTACACCTCACTGCTGTAACTGTTGTCCTCCTAATCACATGGGGAATCTCCATCAATTTATTCGGTGCACAGGAGAAAGCAAATGACATCCTCGGTGAGATATTCTATTACTGTTTCACCTGAAACCCTAAACTGCATTTTTTTGTGTGCGCCGCTTGAAAAATTCAAAGCAGGTCAAAGATTCTCGTTATTTTCTGAATGGAATAAAGCTCAAATTATCTATCACTGTCTTTTATGCTAATCTGTTCTCCATTTTCAGCCACACGTGCACCTGTGCCGAAGTGCAGCCTCTCCAGAGTCTGCCCCCCAGACCACTTTGCCTTGTATGTGACAAGCGGAGCCGCTGATATCGTCGGGCCAAAGATCTGTTTCAATGGTAAAATGTATGTTTCAGTGCGGCGGCTCAGGTCAAATAGCTAAGCACAGAGAGGATCTCACCTTTAGTTATCCGCTAATTTGGACTATTGTGCAAAAAGAATCTCTTTTACAGAGCACAAAAATCCAATGTTTTTTTTTGCACTGCCTTATTTTGCACAAATTACCTCACTGTTTACATTTTCAAATCTCAGCAATCATATTATATTACCAATTTTTTAGCACTATTAATTCCCGTTCCACACTGTATATAGAGAATATTCTTATATTATATATTATATAGTGCTTTTATTTATTGTATATTTTGTATATTCTTTTAAATTTGATATTGTTATTCACCGTTGTTACTGTGACAAGGGAATTTCCCATACGTGTGGTAAATAAACAGTGTGTTACGTCTTTATCTGTGTCTCAACAGCATCATGAGCCATGTGCTGAACAATGTGAAACCAGGGCTGAACATTGTGGTGGTAAATGGTGAGTGAAATAACACCTTCACCCCCTCAAAACACAGACAGTCACGCCGTGTCAAGTAGTGCCAGGTAAATAATTTAATCTGGTGAAGCTTTCTTTTTTTCCCTAAGAGTGAGATTTATAATGAAAAGTCAGGGTCATTTATCATCTGTTTTATGGAGTTTCATGGTCGTGCACAACATGACCGTCGTGTCTTTTACATCAGTGACTTGTACTAATGTGTTGTGTTTTTTTTCCCGTATCAAAGGTGAAAATGGAGCTGTGGAAAAATCTGACAGTCTTAACATGAAAACAGGAAGTGAGAGCTTTTTGAAATCTTTTAATCACATTTTCAATTTCAACCTTTTTGAAGGCTTTATGCATCTTTATTTTTTTAATTTCAATTTTAACTCTGACAAAAGACCCAGAAGACAACCTGGCGTACCTGAAGGAGATAAAAGCTGGAATGATCATCCTGGTGGCCTCGTTTGATGATGTGACAACAAAGTAAGTTTAAGTCTCACTTGTTCGACGTTTAAAAAAAAAATGGTTTCACGTATCGAAATGGGACCTGTTTTACTACTTTGTGGCAGGATGACAAATGAAGTGAGGGAGATATTTGTCGGGATGGGAAGCACTTTGATCCAGTCTGTGAAACGGAGAGACAACTGGGTGTTTGCCGGAAGAGCTGGAACGAAAATCAAAAGCCTCTTTGAGCAGGTTGGTGAACCCATTGTGGGTAGTCTTGTTTGTTCTGCTCGTGTCAGAAATGACCGTCTATTTTAGATTATGCTAAAAAAACAAACAAAATAACAATAACCTGTTTTCTCCCCTGCTCACCTGTCAGCGGACTGTTAATAATGAGAAAACCAACACTTACGAAGGATGGCCGGGGGTGGCGGAGGTGGGCGGCTGTTTCCCGAGAACGGTGACTGACAGAAACTTGAAAGAACCTCTGGTGGACAGCAGAATGTGATGGAAGCTCAAGGGCCTCTCCAAAAACCTATCAGTCTCTATAAAACAAATAGCTTGAAACACATTGTACAATGCCTTAAAAAAAAAAAAAAAAAGCATTCAACCCCCATTCCCCATCTGAACGCTGCAGTTTTACTCTGTTCTTCTTTGAACTGCTCTGTTCTGCTCGGTCACGTTGCACGAACTCAAAGTCCATTTACAAATTTATTATATTATTGTAATTTATTGGATTGAGGTCTGGGCTTTGACTCGGGCCACTCCAGTTCTCTCACAGGCTGTGTTGCTGGCCGTCTGCAGTGTTTGGTGTCTGTCAAACACTGCGTCTTTCCTGAGGACCTGATGGGACCGAACAACTTTCTTCCGGTTGAAAGTGGAATCTCTCCCATGTCTTTGGCGGAACTCCAGTCAGGATTTCTCGTAAAGCTTCGTCTGGCAAAGAACATGTCCAGAGTCTCTCCCATCTCGGGTGGTTAAGCTTTTAACTGGTCATAGATGTCTTGGTGGTCTCCCTCACTTGTCTCCTCCTGACACAGTCCCGCTCCAGGCAGATTTACGCATGTTCCGTGTTCCTTCCATCTCCTAATGATGGGTTCAGCTGAACTCCAGGGCATGTTCAATGTTCATTTTTCTGTATCCATAACCTGACTCATTGCTTTTCAATAACTCTTTTGTCTTTGTGGTGTAATTGTAGCCAGGAGGAATGCTGATTAACCAGGGATGGGACCTTCCAGACACAGATTCATATTCACAGGACTGCGCGTTTGACAATGATACCATTAAAAAAAGAAAAAAAAAAAGGTAAAACATCCAAGGGGATGGCTGCTTTTTGTAGGCACTGTATTATTGTTTCATTTATTGCATTGAATTCATGCACATTTGTGAGTTTATTACTGTTGAGTTATTGTTGGATCTCTTACGGCTGTCCTACCTTGAACAGCCTTCTGTTAATGGAGTCTGCCTGGAGTTTCCTTTTCCTGAATAAGGGATCTATGCATAGCATTGTTGGCTGAGGCTGTTGATTTTGCCTGTATAAACGAAGCTGGCTACACTACTTAGTGATAGAAAATGCTAAATAAATGTTAGCTAGAAATCAAGGACGTCGTCCGACACCTCAAGAGTGTGACTTGATTCTTTGCAAGTATCAGGTACGCATTGAAATGCCAACAGTTTTTTTTTTCTTCCCTCTGGGACAAACAGCACAATAACAGTACTGTTTAAGCAGCGTTTTACTGTGCAAACTGTTCAACATACCAGCATTAGCTCAGTGGAATGGTTCCTAACCTGGAGCGACAAGATAAATGACAAGGGAGGGGAGATAAATCTGACTTGGGGTGAGATTAATGGGAAGGGAAAGAAGAAATTCTCCTTTACAAATTTTTGATAAGTTCCCTTTGACTTTTCTCAGATCTCTGTGGGGATTGCTGGATAACTTGATTTGTCTTTGCCTAGAACAGTTATTTAAATTAAACCTTTTGATCTGGGTCTCTTTGATGGAACTTTTAACAGCTCGTGGAGATCTGAAATGTGTTAAGGAGCTTGATGGACTCTTCTACAAGATGACACGAGTGTAAAAAAAAAAAAGATGTATTTTATATGCTTATCATGTTTTCTATTTTCATTTTTATATCTTCATTTGAAATGTAACTTGTAAAGTGTGAGTAATTTTCCCTTTAAACACTCAAATAAAACACGAGAACCGTAGGATTCTCCTGAAGCAAATGTGCTTTGCTTCCTTTCCTACACTGCCTGTACCCACGTTAAATATTCTTTGAGCACGTCGGGCCTGTTCTCCGGAGTTTGTATTCTACTTAGCTGCTGCTTCCCTGGGAGCATCACCATTGGTCCGAACGCAGAGCACGTTCCTCTCTCTGTGACATTCTTGGCCGCTGGAGCAGAGAGAGCGTAACCTCGAATTATTGCTGAAACTCTGGTCCACTGCAAGCCCAGCAGGCATCTGTGCAGGCTCCGAATGAGGATTCATACTGAGGACATGGGAGTCACCCATGGGAAGAAGGTAAGTTTCTTGTTCTTTGCTCTTTCTCCAAGATATATTGCACGTGTGTCATGTCTGTAGTCACTTTAAAAGTCATAATCCAGCACGCTGCGTGTGTTTTAGGGAAGATTAAAAGAAAGATAATGGAAAAATCTTCCATTACAGTGAGCTCTTTTTATAGCATGCCTGACAGTAAATTGCACATTATTTTCAGTGTTATTCTACAGTACGGTAGGATAACACTGAAGTAATATTCCCCTCTCTGTTTTGTCTCTAACTTTTACCCATGCACAAATGCCTAAACCGAATAGAAGTCTTTATCCAAGTGAAAAAACGGCCTCTGAAGAGTGGGCCTTGGAGACTGTTTATCCTGTCATGTCCTATTAATTCTTCTCCACACAATAGCCACTGTGTGAGATTCAGCCAAACAGCACGACTCCTCTCTCATCAGCCAAACAGCAGCAGCAGCAAAGTTGTCATTAAAATTCTCTCAGTGCTCTTCTTGATTCCCCCTCACTCTGACCGCTTACTGTCACCTTGTTAAATGTTTTATCTTATTTGAATATTGGAACAGGAGAACATTTAACAATACCTATAGATCTTTATCTATACAGATAAAATCTCTCTATATATACTCTGATCAGCCACAACATTATGAATATTGTGTAGGTCTCCCTCCCACAGTTGTGACTCATCAGAGAATGGACATGGGTCCTCTGAGGGTGTCCTGTGGTGTCTGGTAACAGGATGTTGTTAGTGGGTGTGGGTCTCTGTGGATCATCCCACAGATATTTGATCAGTTTGGGATGTAGAGAATTTGGAGGCCAGGTCAACACCTTGTGCTGTTCTTCATGTTTTTTAAGTTGTTCCTTTATTATTATTATTATTAGCCTTTATTTAACCAGGTCGATCCCACTGAGATACAAAGACCTCCTTTCCAAGGGAAGCCCGGCCAAGACAGCAGCCTGGGAAAGTTCTGACAATTAAGAACATACAGAAACTCACACAACACAAATAAAATAAACTATTTTAGTGTGTGTGTGTCTGTGTCAGGCTGCATCCTACTGGGGATGGCTGCTGCCATCAAAGAGTGTCACTGCTATGGGGTGGGGGTGTCTGGTCTGGTCTAGGTGCCAAGTCCAAAAGTGTTCGAGCAGAACATTGTACTGTGACCATAGTCTAGTGTGGGACCATAGTATTATTTACTTCTCCTGTCAGTGGTCGTAATGTTGTGGCTGATCAGTGTATTTGTAGCAGACAAATATGATCTGATGTGATCAGTGTATACATACAGTATATATAGTATATATAGTATATATATATATATATATAGAGAGAGAGAGAAATCCTGACTAATAATGCTCAGAGAAAAAGTTTTTCATTTTACAGTCAGACAGTATTTTCCTGCACGTTCATGAAATAAAACAGATAGGAGCGGAGAGGAAAACGTTAGCTCAGCTGTCCAGCCTTATAACCACGGGGGAATCATTCCCGTCTCCGCTATTAATTCTGCACCAACTCCAGCAAATGAGTAACGCAGTGGGAATCAAACTGTGTTTTGTTTAATACCGTCATTAATGATGTGGCAGCCTTCCACCTCACCTCTGCTCGCTCCACTGAACACGTAGCAGCAGAGCCGACACTTTATTTATCTGTCAGCATCATAATACGGCTTTGTGTTGCTTCCATTTGCATGAAATGTTGACCCGGGGGGGAAGTCTTCTATTTATCTATCTTATTTATGTTTTATTTTTTTGACTGGGGCACATTATCTTCTACATGACTGTTTTCTGTTGACAGAGAGATCTCCAGCATTTCCCCGGTAGAAGTGAGGCATGCCGTAATGGGTCTGGTGAGAAAAATATCCATTTGCAATTGTTGTCTTTTGCAAGTTGTTATTTTGCCCGTAAAATGTCATCCATCGCGGGAGCCTCTCGCTGTGAGCCAGCACAGTACAGCGCTGAGCCACTGGTGTATCCATAATATCTGTTATTATTATTGTCATAAAGGGGCAGGGTAAAGTTCTTGGCCTGTTTGTGTGACTCGGGGAAAAACAAGGGCATGGGGCGGAGAGGAAGTGTTGGAAATTGTGTGGCTGTTCTTATTTACGGAATAGACTGTCTTATTGATTCGGACTATCCTTAAAGAGTAAAAGGAAAAGACATAATCTGTTAAGTCAATGAACCGTTATGTTCCTGTCAATAAACCATTTGCCTAGTGACATTTGGTATTCCCGGTGAATTGTGTTTTAAAGCTACTACACAGTCAGTGCCCTCGGACCAATCTGTTCTGGACACTCTCTGAGGGTAACTATCCACTGGGGATTTCCCCCTAAACTACACACCTTCAAAGGCCTTCTCCCTGTCTGCGTTCACACGGCCAACAAGAACACTGTGGTGATGTAACAGTCAGCTGACTCTTGTTACAGTTGCATCATGTAGTTCTGTGTGACGTGCAGCAACGTCCGACAATGTAGCGTAGACTTTAAAGCCCAGGCTTCACTTTCAGCCCATTTTTTCTGCTTTTGTTCCACTGTTAAGCGTTATTTTAAGAACAGTGTTTTTTTTTGTTTGTTTCTTTTTGCACGGCTAGCATTTTACATCAGATGGAGTCGTGTTTACTGTTCCTGACTTATTCACAACCACACCAGTTTCTGAGTTTATGAAGTGTGTGAGGAAACTTTGATCATTCAAATTAGCCTCATCTTTTCATTTCATCTGTGCGTCGTGCTACCTGCTGATTCTTGCTAAATTATTGACCTCGGTGGTTCTCACAACTTACATCAAAGTTGCCACGTGAAGCATTTTCCGTGCACAACTCTCTACTCCAGCAACAGGCTCAATAAAATCTGAACGTCATAATTGTTTTCCTCTGAAATTTGAACTTAATGTGATGATTTGCTGTTTGAATAGCTAACGCTTTGCTAATTGTTTCTTTTTGAAATTGCTTGTTGTGCTAAAAGGCTGCTGTGAGCTTTTGCTGTGTTAGTAAATGTGACGTGCTGATGTTGAAGTCGTGAGTAGATCATTGGTATACACCATAGGTCTTCAATATTGACTGTATATACTATGGATAAACCCGTTGTGACGTCACCCATTGGATTCTGAACCTCAAAAATGAAGCCTGAAGTGGGCGGAGCCTGTGGTCGCCATGTTGATGAGCTTTACTCCACCCACAAACGGATATTCCAAATAAGGACGTATGGGGGTTATGTCGGACGTTGAGACCCGCCCACTCAACTCTCCGCTATCTGTTAGCTCAGGCTACCACCAGTCACTCAAAGCAGGAACGCCCTTAATTATGTAAGATTTTAATTAAACCTTAATAAAAAATAAACTAATGAGTTAGAAAAAAATTCACTCCCTGTATAGTTGTCATGAATAGTGAAATGAACCATCGAGACCGAAACCATTTTTGTACCAGGCTGTAAACATGTTTAATAATGCTGTAAAGTTGGGCTTTTTTAACATGAGGGTCTATAGGGATTTGCGCCCTCAAGCGGCCACTTGATGAACTGCAGATTTTTTCACTTCCACATGGGCTTCATATATTTTTTAATCTACAAAAATATAAATTTCTTTAAATACACATTAACATGAATCCTACATATTAAGGGATAAGGGATTGATTAATATTATTAATAATATGCAAAATGATGATAATGTTGTATATTTATAAATGGCACTAGGTCGAGTTTAATATAGAACACACGTAGTAGGTAGGGGGTCCCTACTTAATCTCCTTGGCCTGGAAATGTTGAAGACCCCTGGTATACACCATAAAACATTAATAACCTAAACATTCATTATTACATTTGGGAACAGTTTGACAAGACAATTGCCATTTCCTCTCTCCTTTTGCAGAAGATGTCTTTAACAAATTCCTCTTTCTTCAGTTAATAATATTCAGCCTCAGCTATTCTAAATCAAATGTTTAGGTTTGTTGGCACGTTTGCTTCTTCTTAAGCCTCCATGATGCAGGCACATCAGACTGAACAGGAAGACCGATTCCCAGAGCTTCAGGCTCATCCATGCCAACTACAGCACGAGGGGGAGGGGAGTAATCTAATCAGACCCCCAAAACCTCTCAGTCATTTAATTGCTTCCAAGAGCCACCAGGAGCTCCACAAAGAACTGCGGATGGCCCACAAGAGGTTGGACGGACACTCTGAAAGTCATAAACGGCCACACTTTAGTTTCATTATTTATATAAATCATTAAGGCTGTCTGTGTGTCTGACAGGAGAGTGTCTCAGGAAGGGAAGACCGAACTCCAGAGGGCTCTGGAAAAGAGGAAATGGGATCAAAGGGTGAAGGCAAGCAGGGACCAGGAGGAGGCAAAGAAGAACACATCCCCTCTTCATCAAGAGCTGCTGAAAAGACGCCGCAGGCTTGAAAAGGTACACGTGGGATATGTAATACTCTTTCATAATTCCAATTATATCTGCCTGAGAAAACATAATCATTATAATTAAATGAGGTTCATTTTTTTCTGGGAATTACTTCTCATGAAGCATTATATCATGTAAGATAGATGTGGTGTAGCTTCTTTCCTCCCCACACAGAAGAGTGACATTCCTCTCGAGATCTTATGATTATACAACGTAAAACTGCTACTGGAATATCACGTCGTTCTGCAGTCAGCCAGTGGAGGGCAGTCCAGTCTTGGCTCCTACACCAAATTCATATTAGTTTAAATGCAGCTTCCTGGTCCACATCACAGGAGGAGAATGAATCTATTTATTTAATTGCTCATAAAGCCATTTTCATGTTGTTGGACTGTGGACTTAAGGACATAAATATAAGGTGTGAGAGACTCTTTCTCATTCAGGCCGCGGTGGAGTGGGTATTTACTTTGTTTATGGAAGTAAAAGCAGAAATATTGCTCTGCACAAATACTTTGCTACAGGTAAAACTAGGGTGAAAGAAGTCAAATGTAAAGGTAACTACTGTGAGCATTTTTAACTTGCATTAATGTTACAATGTTACAATTTCAGTGTTGCAGTTGTGCAAGAATCATTTTTAAATATAGGTTGTTACAGTGTTATCTTTTGTCAAGTTGTCAAACATGTAATGGGGTGGAACAAAATCCATATTTCCTGCACCACTGAAAGAAACAAACGCATCAAATCTTAGTCACATTACACCGCCACATTTAGAGAACCGCTCCCAGACAGACGCCGGGAAAATGTCTCGTGACGAAAATGATGATCACTTCAGTGCAACTGCACGCATGAGCTCCAGATGCAAGTGCATTTCCATCTCTCCACAGCTGGAGAGAGACGAGAGACACAAGCAGGAGGAGCCCGAGTTCCTCCAAGTCAAAGAGAGACTGAGGAGAACCGCAGCGCTGGACGGGGGAGGAAAACAAGTGTGACAGATAAGAGCACGTTGACTGTCGTCACCGGAGTAGACCGCTGGGAATAAGAGACGCTGGGATTAGATGTTAGAGCTTAAGTGCCTTCCACGGTGAATAGATAAGGCTGCTCAGTATTCACGGCGGAGGCGACACCTTCCGGTCAGGTCGAGGCATGTCATCCATTTGTGGTGCGAGTTGCTGACTTTAAAGGTGCAAGGAGAAGTGAAAAAGAATGATATCATGATAAGATAATATAATCTGAATGTTCACCTGAATGTTTAATGTCTGTGTATGTGGCTTTTTCTCTAACAATGCAAATGAAATTCACATAATAATGGCATCAATTAGGAATGTTAGTGCTTATTATTTTATCTTTAATATATTTGACTACGAATCACGTACATGTTCTGAGGTTCCCCGATATGACGTCTGATAATCAATGAACACTGGCTCCTGCTGTAACACTCCTTAACTGTGTGTTTTTTTTAAACCTGCAGTATTTCCTTTACATTATATTGTACATGTGCTGATTGTGTCGCATACCGTTCACTTAGAAGGACCATGAAATGAGTAGGTAAATAAGTAAAGGTGCAAATATGTGAAATAATTCATAACTTTATTGTCTGTACGTGTTATTTCATGGGTCGAACCCGTTTCACTGTTTCACCTTTTTACTGCATTTAAAAATAAAGTCACAGAGAAATGACAGAACCCACAATGCATAGACAAGGAAGTTTTATTTCATTTCCTGCAATCATATCTTTGTGGGTACAAATCATATTTTCTTGTTCAATAACCCATGATGCATTGCATCCATACAGTTGTAGCTCAAAACAGCTTTTACAAAAAAAGGATATACAATATATACTTATATTTATATATATAATATACATGTGTTTCTTTATGCATTTTAGATGTGTTTGTAATGGGTAATAGAAGCTTTTTTTTCTCTCTCTTAAAAAACAAAAAACCAAAACACAGCCAAGTGGAAACAAATTTCAGGAAAGTTTCAACAGAAGGTCATTACCAAACACATAATAGCCAGGTTATCAAAGTCATCAACATTGGCTATCTTACAGTTAACATGAAGCCCTTCAAACACAGTTTGCATATTTTCCACAATTACAGTCATTAAAATCCAGAGTGATTGCCTTCTTTTACTGTACTATGGACCTGCACGTGTCAGTTATAAATGGAGGGAAACTAGGTTTGTGGTTTTAATTCAACTAAAGGGGGGGATGTCTGATGGATTGGTAGCTCTCTAAGCTCAGCAATAAAACACAGTATGTCGTAATATGCTTAAATTTAACAATGGCACGTTATGATCCAGATCAGAATTAAAGAGTCTTTGATAGCTGTTATTATTTTTCCATGTTAAATCTCTTGCAGAGTCATGGCTGCCCTTCATCTGAGTCGTGCATTTAGAAAATGGCGACGTGTCTAAATCTACAGTAAAATCCCTCCATTTTGCTGTATGGCTTTGGTACTGCAGGCCTTTTACTCGGGAGGACAGATGTGGAGCTCGCATACGGGCAGGCAGGTGATGTGTTTTCTCTTTTCATAGTGTGCGTTGTGGTTGGTGTATGTTTTTTGTTTTTTTTTTCCCCTAATAGTGTCTGGGTGTCGGCTAGGAGTGAATAACTGGAGAGGTTCTGTGTAGGAAAAAGCAATAAACAGAAGGAGAAAGTTGTCAATAAACATAGTACAGGAGAAATGTCACTCAGGTAGAGACTTGACCCTCACAGTCGATGCAAATGAAAAGTCCACTGTGCTGTGTTGTATTTTCTCAACAACATTACTTCTGGTGTTACTCACTTCACATTATATAGCTCAAAATTACAGTATTACATCATTTTTTTTTTCAATACAACAGAGTAATAATAATCATGTGTGTTTATACTAATTGATCATCATTCATGTAAACATATTTAACCAGGTCATGCAAACAGTAGACCAAAACTTCTTCCACTAGAGGTGCACAGCACAGAGCAGGCGGAGCGCCCAGACTGAGATCCCTCCGACCCGACTCGAGCCGGGCCGGAGCCAGACGCAGAGACCGTCAGGGCTGGCGGATATTTGGGCTCTCGTCAGGAACAGAACAGGGAGGATGAGCGGCGACACACGGATGCGACTGTTTTAATCTTCCCACGCGCGGTGGATTCTCCATGTAATTGCCCCTTCAGAGCAACATGATGGAGGAGGGATGGATTCCTAACGCGCTTACGGGGATCTCAGTCTGAGCCTCTGATAACAGAACAGCCATAAAACAAACAAACAAAAAAAGAGTCTCCTTTTTGATATTCATACATTTCGGTGCCCCCACCCCTCACCCCAACAGAAGCATGCACACACTTCAGGTCAGAACCGCCCTCCAACAAACCCAGTCTGAGCCAGAATATAGAGAGTCCCTAACCCCCCCGAGAATCCACTTTGTCCCTTCCAGAAAGGCTTTGAGCAAAAGGAGGAAATACTTATAAAAAAAATAAAAATAAATAAAAGACAGAAACACTTAATAATGACGAGTATGAGCGGGCTAGGGCGATCAAACCAGAAGTAAACGGGTGGAATCGGCAGTGAACACACACCTTGAGGACTAAAAAAAAGCTACTTGACTGGGATGGGTGGGTGAAGAGTATAAAGACATGCAGGAGTAGCTTTCAGCACTGTTTCCCTTTAAATAAAAGCACCCCCCTTCTCTTTTTGCCCTGTCTGGCCAGATTTTTTATTTAATTTTTATTTATTTTTCTTGGACAAAGCTGCCAGTCATGTAGAGCATGTGCGGGCCAGATGGATGTGGACACACGGTTAATTGTGATTAGAGGTAGATGTGACAGATGATGTGTGGGCAAAAATAAAGGGAGGAGGCTGCCTTTGGGCCCTGGTCTTTCCTCACTGAAGCTAACATCCAGAATAAAGCTCTTTTAGCACGACACACACCCAATGGCCACACTCTGGTATAGAAATTGCACTGGTGGGGTTTACTTGCGGATAATCGTACAGTGAGGCCCTTTAAAACTTCTTCCACTCTGCAAAATGTTCAAAATGTTGTATAACTTTGTGTTTGTTTTTGTTGTTTTTCTGGATGAAGGCTTACAGTATGTTCTATCCACAATGTAACAGCTGACCTGCTGGCTGTGGATGTTCTCTGCCTCATATCTACTCTGCATTCCTGGCCAGACTGGGCGAACGGGCTCTGGGCGCTCCAGGGATACAATGACAATGTCACCGTGACCAAAAAAAAAAAAAAGAGAAAAAAAAAGGAGGTTGTGCTCAGATGCGACTGGCTGGCCGGCAGCAGTAGGTGCAGCTCCTCAGGCTGTCCCGATCTGTGCTGCCCTCGTTGCTTCCCCGGCGACCGTCCTCGTAGTGGGACACTGGATGTTAAGAGCAGAGCAGAGCAGAGCAGAACAGGGGGCGTTTCAGCATTTCCCTTCTCGTACGTCTCGTTCTCCTCAACAGCACACGCACTGAGAACCACAGACCTCATAGCCATTTCCAAAAAGAGCGCCAGCTTTCTCATCTTGACACGATTCTCTCTGAGTGACCAGAAGTAAACACAAGAGGAGTCACCTATTACCTCACAGGGTAACTCTGACGTGCTGGCACGGGCCGCAATCACGTCTGACTCTCTCCCTTCGCTAACGTCTCGTCTGAGGCTCGGAGAACGCTCGTTCGATACGTCGCCTCAGGCAGATTCCCATCACTCATTGCTAGTAGATGTTATCAGTGCATGTATATGTGAATCTCTATCAAGGCTTTTTCAGTGTGAACTCGCTACACCGCCGGCATTAGAATCAGTAGCTTTTAGTAGCGGAGCCCTCCTCACAGCTACGATTTACAGGGCATTACTTTAAGCTTCAATCACAATGTAGCTGTTGAGCTATTGATCATCTTTAGCTTTGTCCTGATACAAACCAATAACGCTTTGGCTCCAGACAAACTGAGCGGGGTGCTAACACAGTGAGGAGTTCCCTTACTCACACAGAACACATTAGAGCCCCTTCACCATTAGCCGAGGATGTAGCTAAACCGCCGTCTCGAACAGACTCTCTATATCGTTAGCGTTTTCTGTGGCCTTCTTTCCTGGGACACCTGAGAAAACGTCTTTACAACTTATCGGGGTTCACACCTCTGTACAATTTAAGGTGGTTGCATGATCGACTAAAAGATGAACAAAGTACGGCAGGTAGCACTATATAAATAATTTTTTTCCCCACATATTCTGTCAGAGCATTGTCTCTCACACAGTTGAGAGAGAAATATTCAAAATCATATTTGTTCATTCACTATGAACTGCTAACTTACAGCTCTCCTCCTCCCCATTCCCCAAGTCATCCTCCTCCTCCTCCTCTTCCTCTGGGAGCAGATGTCCATGGCAGGGACTGGTGGGAGTAATCTGACTGGGTCCCTCGAGACTAGTGCCCAGCTGCAGCTTCCGCATGTGGCGCACCACCGCTGTTGCATTAAATGCTTGCTGCATGAAGGGAGAGACAGGAGGGAAAGGGGGGGAAAAAAACAGTAAGACCCTCTAACGTCTGACAGCTACTGAGAGAGAAAAACAGCGAAGGCGTACTCAGCGCCTGCCAATCTTAATTCCTCTCTTTCAGCGCGACGCTCCGTGGTTCCGCCGATGCACTGACCTTCCATTTACTTTTGGCGAAGTTCTTCTTGATTTGTGCGCTGACAGATTCGTGGATATTCTTGTCCAGGGCCGTGTCGCCGCATATCCTGCAAGTCACCAAGAATTAGGAGAATGTGCAGGCATCTGAGACACCTGCCTGGGGCTCGGGTTTCTAATTGATTGGATCCATTGATTAGCTTGTTAGTTCATTAATGAATGAGTCAGTCTTACAGAACATTAATCTGCAACTATTTGTGTTGCAGTAATTGCTTATTTGTTCCAGTCATTTCGCTGGGGAGAAATCCAAACATTAGCTGGAGCTTCTTATGGGGGATTTTCTCATATTCGTTTTCTGCCGTGTCTTTGTTTTGCGGCGCTGGCTGCTTTAAACAGGCAGGATGACACTTTCTATGGGACATTTCAGCCCAAATGTCGATGTATATAGTCTATGGTTACTGATTTACTGTCAAACGAAAACATACACCCATCAGGCATAACATTATGACCACGTGTCTAATATTGTGTAGGTCTCCTTTGTGCCTCCAAAACAGTTGTGAGTCATCAGAGAATGGACATGGACAGGTCCAGTCACTGGTTAACCTGCATTCCTGTCTACAATTACATGATGACAAAACATCTCCAAGCAACTCAGAAAAATAAGTTATTGAAAAGCTTAAATCAGGGCACTGATACAGAACAAAAACATGAGTCAGTGGATATAGCCTGGAGTTCAGTTAAAGCCGTCATGAAGAATTAGCAGGAGCATGAGCATGCCTAGAGCAGGTGCTCATACAAACTGAGTGACAGTGAGAGGAGGAGACTAATGAGGGAGGCCACCGAGACACATGTGACTGCTCTGAAAGAGTTCAAAGCTTCAGCAGCTGAGCTGGAAGAGACCGGGTAAACGTGATCCGTTGCAGCTTTGTGGGCAAGCTGCACAGACAAAACCACTGCTGAAGAATTCTCGCATTAAACCTCCATTAGAGTTTGCCCGGAGGCATGTGGGAGATGATTGCGATGAGACCAAAATGTGAGCTATCTGGCCCCTGGCGATACGTTATATACTTTTAATTCATTTGTGTTGCTCTGTAGAAAGCTGTTTTCACATTGACAGTTAATCACTTTTTGTAAATCCTCGTCAAAAAGCCAAATTATGTTGGTGATATCATTCATAAAAGCAAACAACTGGGCGCGTAGGGTTTCTTGAGCTTGTGGATTCTTCCGTTGTAAATTGAACCTGTTGGAGTTGGGGTTTTGATGGGAACTTATGCAGGAGTTGTACACTTGAATCTCTCATGACTAGGGCCCGTTCAATGTCAGCTACTTGTCTGTAATTGGAGGAAACTGTTTTGATCCTTTTTTTACACTAAGTACCCATTAATGGCCAGAGTCTGCCTGAACAAGGGTGAAACATTTTGAGGACAGATTTCTGCTGGAAACTGATGGCAGATTAGATCTTAAGCCACTTCGCCTGTCTTGGAGGGGAGTTTTCCAATTTGACATAAATGTCCTTTGACGTGCCGTGAATTCAAGAAACCCCATAAGTCCAGCTACCCCTGTTTCGACCAGTTTATTTCTAAATGTACCATAACCTGGATGCATGAGAACTATTCCTTTCTCTGGTTTTGTCCAGACACCCCAATTTTATAAAACATACACAAACATATTCACACATCTGTGTGTCTAGCTTGAAAGGTCTCAGTGCTACCGTACCATAATAACATTGAAATAAATGTGCATGCAGTGAGGGAGCGCTTTCGGTCGCTTACCAGGGATGCTGGAGGGCCAGCTCACACGTGTATCTCTTCAAAGGATCTTTTTCCATCAGGTGACAGATGAAGTCTTTGGCTGCCAACAAAGGTTACGTTCACGTCATGACAATCCACTCTCACTTTCCCTTCACTGCATCTCTATTTTGAAGCTACTTCGGCAGTACCTGAGTCTGAGATGTCATCCCAGTACGGAGAGTCAAACTCGTACTCTGCTTTCAGAATCTGCTCAAATAACTTGGCATCATTTTCGTCATAAAACGGAGGATATCCACATAACCTGGGGGAGCAATATTGGAACACATTCAGCACTAGAAAGGCTATCACTTTCCATGCTTCTCGTGGTGAATGAGGGGACTTACAGAATATATGAAATAACTCCTATTGACCAGCAGTCCACTGCCTTGCTGTAGGGCTTCTGAGCAAGCACTTCGGGAGCTGGGAGACGCATTCACAGAGTGGAAAATATATGAGACGGAGCAGCAGTGAGGGAGAATTCAAGTAGTCTTGACCTTTCAGTAATACCATGTGATCTGACAGGTCACGTTAAACAGGTGGAGAGCACTTCTGAAACACTTGCAATTGACTCAGTAGTGGATGAAAGAGCCTCTCACAATGGAGTGAATAAAGAGGGGATATCAGTGGAAACGGCGAGCTCTGAGCTCTCATGAAAGAGAAGTGAGGACGTTCCGCAGGAATAAACGCCTTACCCACATAACCGGGAGTACCGCAGGCCGTGGACATGACGCTGCCCGCTCCCTCGATCTTTGACAGTCCGAAGTCACTGATCATGATCTTGGAGTCTTCATCCATACTGTAATACAGCAAGTTCTCTGGCTGCAAAGAAGAGAGGAAGGATCAAAGGGGGCGGTTTGAAAACGGAGGAACAAAGGCCGTCCGCAAGGCACACTGAGCCGTAACTGCGCCGTTTTTTCCCCAAGCGTTAACACACCTTCAAGTCTCTGTGGACGATCCCCATATCGTGGAGATATTTGACTGCATCCAAGATCTGGTGGATGAGCTGGCTGGCATCTCGCTCTGTGTAGAAGCCTTTCTCCACAATCCTGTCGAACAGCTCGCCTCCGGACACCCTAGGAGTTACATATCACAGAAAGCAGCTAAATATTCCTCCACATTTACTATGGCATCTGTGAGTACTTTACTGTAATATCTATCCTCACATTTGTTTCATTCATCAGTTAAGTTAACTAGTGGTGGCCTTTGTGGACCTGTACTGGCCAGTCTTAAACATTTGTGCAGCTAAACGTTGCTCGGAAGTGATCCTGAAGAAGTGATTTTAATAAACATGTAGAAGATCATTTGGTGCAGGTTGGATATTTTAAATTATACGGTTGAACACAAGGGTAAAGGGTCTTCTTTGTAAGCTTTTTCATATTTTCATATTTAATTCTAGGCCAACGACCAAAATAATAAAGGAAAGCACCAAGCGAGTCAGAAAACGCTCATGCTGATTAACCGTCTGTCAACGGGTGCTCTTTTACAGCATAAACGTGAGAGATCTGTGCTCCTTCTGTTACATAACTGGCCCTTGCGTAAGGAATAAGAAGGAGAACTCACAGCTGCATGACAAGATATAGGTGGGATGTGCTTTCAAAGATGTCCTCCAGTGAAACAATATTCGGGTGCTTGATTCTGCGGGAAGAAGAATGGACAGAAATCATCAGAAATCTGCAGCATTGTTTTTTTTTTTTTTTTTAATTCATCCGTTGCTAACTGTTAATTCGTCACCAGATGGCATTCTTGCTGCATAATTCACATTGAGAGAGGTCTGTTCTCTCTCCCTTCTCTGCAGAAAGCACAACTGAGATTTTGTACTGACAATGCTCTCCAACAAAAAAAAAAAATACAAAATGACAAATAAAACCAACACCCCCCCCCGGTCAACATGTAGATGGTTTGCTTAGTATTATGCAGCTGGAAACATTAACGAGGAGCAGCTATATGGGGCTTAACAGAATAACCAAGTCTCCCTCTGAGAAAATTTGATTTGGATCGTTTATTGTTAGCTCGCAGACGCTCGAGCATCTCTCCTGGCTCTGGATTCAAGTTGAGAGCATATGAACCATCGCTAACGCAACGAGCGACAGCTGAGAGGGGATGTTGTGACTTCCAGCAGAACGAGAGAATCCCTCTCTCATTTCTCACATTAAACTTTCTTGATGTCCCCCCTCTCGCGTGACTCCCCTCTTTATTTAATTAGGACTTTAAATATTTAGCCAAACTACACTTCTCCCGTCCTTCCCTCTCCTTCCATCGCACCCTGCCCCCCTCTCCACTTCTCCACCCTCCATGTCTCTTTCTCTTTCTTCAGCACACTGCTGTGGGGAACTCCACACCATCTCCGCCTCTGTGTGCTGTTGCCCTGGCAACAGGGACACTAAAAATAGGTCTATCTTCTTTACTCCTGACATTTCCGGTGCACAATCCTACTGTTTCTACTGACACCATGCATTTAGTCACCCATTCAATTGACCCCTTATATGTATGCTGCATCTGTATCGCTGCGAGGGGCACCAGCGACTAATTCCTCCTGCTGGACACGGAGCAGCAGCTGCCGCGACGCCGCCTCACCTGTGTAGTACGGCAATCTCATTTTCGATGTTGTTCTCTTTGCCTTCTAGTGCCTTCTTGGGGATGCACTTGATGGCCACCAGCCTCTGGGTCCTCTTCTCCTCTGCTAGAACCACCTCGGAGAAGGCGCCCCTTAAACACAAACACACATTAGACTGTGAATAAGAAATGTGTGGGTGTGTGGCAAGAAAGCAAACATAGGACTCGTTCCTCTTGAGCTACAGGCCAACGTGGCATGAGTGTGGTGCACTTCAGAATGAATCCTTGAATGCATGAAAAAAAAAAAGCAACAACATTTCTATTAATATCGAAAGCAAAGGTGCTGTTTCAGTTGATTCCCACACTTAACACCGTCTTCTAAAACTGGGCATTTCAGCAACGGCACCAGATCTCCAAACACCTTGCATTCAACCACCTGGGCATGTGTTCGTGTGGCATGGGTGCGTGTGTGAGTGAGCGGTGTTCGGATGAATAATTCAAAACGGTGACATTACCGAGAGATTTTGGAGGGCTGAGGAAAAGCTGTTGAGGTGAAGCAAGGTTGCTTTTTCCCTTTTTTTTTTTGAAACTATTTTTAATCCATTCAATAATAGATAGAGTAAATGTAGTGTAGCTGTATCTGAGGGAGACTAGACTGCATTATGGATTATGGTCTGGTGATGATGAGAGGGAGAATAGTGTGTATTTACACAGTCTCCCCACAGGAGCGTGGGAGGGAGCTCAGGAGGAGGCCTGAATGCACGCACATTGTTAGCAACCACAGGGATCCTTTCCATGTGTGTGAAACAACACGGCCGCTCACGACTGAATGCACTTTCAACCTTCAAGTTGCGGAAAACATTGCCCAGACCTCCTGATCGCGAGCATCTTAATGCGGGATAACTTCACTTAAGTCTGCGCCTTTAAATGAAATGATACAGACCTCACTGTGTCGTTGCCAGCAGCAACCATTTCATAAGAAGGCAAACATCTCCTTTCCTCTCACTTTAGATTCTGCTTTTATTGTTTATTAACACTTAATTACAGAGCCGAGGAGTTAGCACGCGACCTGCCCCTCTCTCAGTGCACCTCTGTGTCATTTTTTTTTCCCCCTCCTCATCATCTTTCCATAATAAATGCTCTGTGTGACTCTGTGGTAATCCTTGAGATGCCTTTGCACCGTGGCCATCTTATGCTCAACGAACCAGCGCGGCAGAAACACAGCGACGCTGACGCGTGAGGGGAGAGCTCGATTCTCACACACGTCTCCGGTTTCATTTCTAAAACATCCCTAAAATAATCTCGGAGCGAAATCGCATAAAGCTCAGATTCTCATCGACCCATAAAAGCATTTTAATGCGTTTAACTCGGCTGCATTTATAGCCGGGGTTTCATCACAGGGTCAAGGGTGTTAGACTTCAATTATCAGTCAGTTAAAATCCATTTAGTCTTACTGGGTGTTTAAAATGAGAGGTCAACGGCCTGAGATGTGTGGGGACGCAGAGGAGGGGCCCGTCATGCGTTGATGAACTGACTTTATCACGTAACGTGAGGAACACGTCCACCCTGGAAACGCAGCGCAGTTGTTTGAGAAAACCGAGCTAAAGCTCGACAAATCATCTGGTTCAGCTCATCTTGATGGGCAGCGGAGTGTGTTGAAATGACAGTGATGTAATCCTCGACAGACCGCATGCTGGAGATGTTGCAAACCTACTTTCACGGCCAACTTAGCCAGTCAAGATCTCTGGAACTGCTGCATTGTTTACTACGAAACCAACCTGCTAGCATTAGCTCTCAGTAAACTGTCACTTATTAGATGGATTACCACAAATCACTTGTATCCTCAACATCAGCCTTTTAATGCTAATTAGCAAACGTTAGCATGTATTCACATCAAACTATGACATGACAGATATTCTCTTAATCTTGTTAAAATACGACAGACGTGTTCAATTACACAGGAAGTAAAAGAGACAGCGGCAGCAAACCCATGTGTATATTTTTGTCATTTCACCTTTGTCATATCTGCAAAAACCTATTCGCCGTGCAAAAAGTTCCCCACATCTATAACTCAACGGACCCATTAAACTGAAAGATGTCATTTAGATTTATGGCCTCCTTAAATACAAAACTGCAAATCCTGACTGATACGTCCTCATTATTTATATTATGCAAATCTTTATTTCAAAAGAAGTAAACATGCCAAATAAATGAATATTAGTGGCTGCACGAGCTGGACCGATGGCTGAAAAAGCAACAAATAAGACAAGCGTCATGTCACTGAACATCTGGGGATGACACGAGTGACTGAGAGAGCCACAAAAAGGATGTGCACAAATGTGTATTTCTATGTGTACACGCACACACACGTACACACACTTTTCTACTGTTGCCGTGAGACACGCTGTAATTAACCATCCAGTTGCTCATTTCTCCTTGGAGACATAGTAGGGGTGGGCTCTCAACGGGTTTGGGAGAGAAACACGGAGGAAGACAGGAAGCGACTGTAGCCGTTGCTCTGGACTAATGAGATTCTGCGAAGAGCTAATGTGCGCGTCTCGACGTTGGACAGATGTGAGACGGGGATGAAAGGAAAGTGAAAGCTGTCGTTGAACTTTTTTTTAAAATTGTATTTTTCATATTCATATATTTCATATTTCACCAGCAATTAGCAACAGACCACGGAAATCTATCCGGTGCCAGTAAATAATCCTGGCACGCGCGTTAACTTGCTGTTAGGAAATTAAAATAAATAAGTTTCAGATGAGTCACTGGTCTCAAGACTCATAGATGATGCATCTGTCAGCTCGGCTGTTTTTGCCACAGAACATTTGAGATTTTTGGACGTTATAGATAGATAGATAGATAGATAGATAGATAGATAGATAGATAGATAGATAGATAGATAGATAGATAGATAGATAGATAGATAGATAGATAGATAGAATCAAGCATCTGTAGCAAAGTCATGATGTCTGGCCTAAAGCAATCGGCACAACATGAACACATGCACCACAGCATGAGTCTCTCTCTGACACACACACACACACACACTCAGAGAAGAAGAGAGAGAGAGAGAGAGAGAGACGGAGAGAGAGAGAGGGAGAGAGAGAGAGAACTCAGTGAAGACACTGTAATCCCAGCTGTCTATTTGGGCAAATATTGATTCACACGTTCTCATATCGCTATCAGTGTCTCACACTGCTCTCCCAGTGATCAGTGTGCTGTGCTGCCGTACTCGTGGCCTCACTTGACAATTTATCTTTATGATTTTTAACATGACGGGCCCTAAGAAATTAAATGAAATGGCACGAGCACACTCTCCGGAGGTGCAGCTATTTGTACGTCAGTTATTGAGTTTGTTTGCGAAGCCCTGGGAGGATGCACACTAATGGCTTCCATTAACATTTAATAAAACTATATTCAAGGTTTAGCAATGCGTGAATCGGTTGCTTGTGCCTTCGCTCATGAGCGTGGATGCTGGCTGCAATGGCAAATATTAGTCACGCCGGTCCTTTTTTTTTATTATTATTGGCTTTAGAGCGAAGGACTTTCAGTCAGGATGAGCCTGGATCTTTGGACTTGTTGCAAACACCTATAAGCATCTATCGATCACACCTGATGCAAGTGCTGCCTTCATGCACAACATGCCTCCAAGTCCCAAAAAAAGGCTTTCCCTTTTTAGACTAATCCATTCTGTGTATGTGTGGGTTTGAGAGGGAGAAGGATATGTGTGGACATACAGTATAATCCCATTCAAAACAATCTCTAGATCCATTTTTATACTAAAAAAAACAAAAAAAAAACACTTTTTACATATCAACAAAGCTGGTGAGGATTCACTGACAAATGTATGACTGTACATCCTCCATCCACTCTGCTAAAGTGTAGGTGAAACCTCTTAACTCCTCTGCTCTTCTGTGCAAATAAACCAGCACGAGTGCTTTGCAGCATGGTTCAGTACTGCTCCGTCACAATGTTTATGCCCCTGGTCATTATCCATCTTGACTGCACAAGTAGTTCTTACAGCTGACCTGTCCCATACGTTACGTACATTTCCTTTTCGTTACAATCTGAATTTAAAGTCAGCCGAAGCTCTCTTTCCCAGCTCCACCTATCCCGCTCTGTGTCAGATATATCCCTGAGAATCGTCAGATGGGTCCCACTTGTTGTTAAAGCCCAATTGAACATGCTTTGTGGTTGCTTAACGCTCATTGTTTTTGCTTGGCAGACGACATCACAAGGGCTCGTGTGGCGTTCTTTTCCTGCAGCCTGCTCTCTGTCATGTAATTATTTCGTTTCATAATAGAGAGATCCCGAAAGGAGAACCAAGCATCAGCAGTATATTTGAAGAAGTGCTCCAACGGGAGAAGTTTAAAGCTGTTGTTATGGTCTAAAACGATTTTCTTAACCGGCCCCTGTGCACTTCGTCTCTGTCAGACGTGCTACCAGCTGGTGGGGGGACCTCTGTCCACGGGAATCATAAAATTAACAAAAGCTCAAGTGCAATATTATGTTACCGCTCGTAACATAAAGTCATACGCAAACACATCAAACGAGTAATGGCACTGGACATTTAATCAGACTGTAAAAGAGACGCCAACGTCGATCCAGGACTGAGATGTTGCCGATGCCAACACTGCTTGTAATTACACTGATGGCAGCAATAAACCTTAACAACTGTGGCAACGGTGAGCTTCTTACACCTCTCGCCTCCCGTCCCCTCGGTTTTTAACAAACACTCTCTGGGTGAAGGTGTCCGCCCATCGAAAAAGACAGAATCCATTCATTTGAGTCACACCCTCATTTGACGAATGAAAACAGACAAACGGACAATTTTGCAGACTGTCAACTTAACTCCTGAGTGCAAACATACGAAGCAAGACGCCCATGATAGAAGCAGGGCACTCAGGACTTCTTGTCAAATGATGTTTCCCATTGCTCCCAGTGAGGGGAATCCTAATGTTCTGCAACACACAATCTTATTCAACTTTTGATCTTTTTGGAGATGGCAATTATGGCTACAAGAGGAACCTGACACTCATTTTAGTGCAATAAATAAAGCTGCATCCAGGCGATGGGGGATGAAGGAGGACAAAATGACCAAATGTAGCTATTTCTCAGAGGTATTTGTGGAGAAAATAAGCCCTCCAACAAGTGCAATCATCTGCTGATTCTTTTGTCTTTGTGCGTATTCGTAACATGAGATATAAATAGAAATAATTGCATTTAATGAATGCACACGTGTTATTTAGTGCGCCCTGAGGCTGTTTGTAGGTGGATTTTGTTCATTTTGGACAAAACTGGGTTAGATCCCCCCACCCTGTTTCCAGCCTGTGCACAGATAGGCAAAGCAGCCGCTTCTACATTACCTCTTATCTTACGATCTAACTCCCAGCAACATGTTAGAATATTTCTAGTAGAATTCTCCTGTTAACTATCCATTTTTAGGCTTTATTTCACACATACAGTTCCGTCTTTTCATGCCGTAGAGGTCAGACACACCGTCACAACTCTACGTAGATTCATTTCATCAGAGGCATATAAGTAAAAAATGTTCGCAAGAACGAGAACTAAAAGTAGGAGGATGTCTCCGAAGCGACGCTGACATCAAAATTGTGGAGCGCAAGGATTTTCTTTTTCATCTGCCAACTGTGAGGATGGATTGTCCTCAAGTGGACCCCAAACAGAGGTAGGACTGCGAGGATTAGCCGGATCTGAATATAATATTTCAACATAAATCAATTAACTTCACACACTGAATTCCTGGATAAAGCTCCTCTGTAATCTTTTCTGCGAGCATAAGGAGCTTTCCGTCAACACATTAATTCTGCCCTCTGCCAGGTCCGGCTACAGTGACAGCAGGGAAGGAATATTACTACAGTTTTTCCCTTCGTGAAATAAGGGAGCACACTATCCTGGTAAATGCAAATTCCCTCACCCAGTCCTTGTTATATAACCTTTAATATCACACTTCAGCACGATCACTGTTTGAAGTTCATGTTAAGTCTTAGTGGAGCCTTAGCAGACATTATCAGCATTTAGCAGCACCCATATATACATTATATATATATATATATATATATCATTTTATATATATATATATACGGTTTGGTAGTCAAACAGACACATGGAGTCCTATTTGCTGTCCTCTCACAGATTTCTAGATAACTAGACAGTTTCATCTGCCCACTGCTTTTTCACTTTTTTGGATGTGGACCAGAGCCGTGCAGTCATTAATGTCTGTTTCTGTGCTGCCTCTCTGGGGAAGCAGGTGTGATTCCAAGAAGAAAGAAAAACAACCACACTACATATGGCACACTCGTGTCATCACAGGTGGACGTGCCATAGGTCTCTTGTACTCCGTTTGGGGGTGGGGTGGAGAGGTGACCCCTTACCATCTGGGCTCAATCCCGTCCGTCTGGAGAAAAAAGTCGCAGGTCTGCGCCAGCCCAGCGGTCATCATTACTGACTGCGGGGAAACCTTTTGCCCCGCCAGCCGCGGATTAATTTTGCAGTTTATTACAAAGTGAAGATTTAAAATGTGGTTCACATTCTGGACTAACCAAATGTAATCAGGGTCGCCGAGAAGGCGGAGGGAAGACGATTCATCGCCAGACTTTGCATGGGTGGATTGAACTTGAGCTTCAACAGCTTCGCTGCGGCCAAACTTTTCTCTCGAATGTACCCGAGTTAAGAATTCACACTAAATTTTGTTTACATGCCCCGGGTCATCTATCACATGATCAAATCCTACATATGAGGGGTCTGAAGAGAGAAAGGTCTGATTCAAAATGACAACTGATCTCTATGTTTAAAATAAAAAATATATGAAATTTAGTTTAATGAACAGATTAGTGTCTTTTCTACAAAAACTGAAGGACCAGTCGCCAAATCAGGAAACTAAATCAGACAGGAGATGCCCTAAAGATTTTCACCTTTGTTGCACCAGAACCAAGCACCTGGAATCGTTGGTTTAGACCTGTAGTGTCCTGAAGGTGAAGAAGTGAACGGTGATTTTTTGTTTCGTTCACACAAACTAAAGGAAGACACGTGTCTGCAAACAATAAACGGCACCTCCAGAAGTGATGTCTTTTAAAGCTCTCGGTCTACAACAGCCACTGCTGCTGAATAAAGTTGCGTGTGTCTGTGTGTGCGTCCGTGCGTGCAAATTGTTGACTCAGCATTCAACAGAACAAGAGGGCAAAAACAGGACAAGAAGTCTGAGTCAAAATCTCCAGAGTCCAGCCTGCAAATTGTGCTGTGCTGACGGCCAGGATGGAGCTGGGATGAAACCCCTCTCTGTCTCTCTGTTTCTTCAACTGTAAAGTGTGCATGTGCTCGGTTACACGCATATTCCCATCAATTACGGCACAATGGGATCCAGAAACTTGTCACAATTAGTAGTGTTTTTTTGGTGCGAAATTGATTAAAACACGCTGTGCTAATGAAGGTTCTGCAACTATAAAGGGCACGGTAATTCACATCACACAAAAACGTACAGATTTCACTTTCTTCAAGCCACCCCCTGCTGAGACTCTAGCAGAGCGCGTGCAATGAAGATAAATTGCACTAAAATTAAAGGAACATTGCACATTTTCTGAAACATATCCCCCATTACCCAACATGCCAAGTGACACACAGTAAAACTGTGTCATTGAGAAGGTCCTGAAGAATATCTGGGAATGCACCGGTGCATTTTCTCATTGGCCTTAACAGTACTTTGATTAAACTAACAGTGCTACTTACGTTCCCAGGACTTCTTTGAAGTCATAATGTTCTTTGATGTCTGATGTCTTCTTTTTCCATCCATTTCCTTCCTCTCCAAGAGGCATCCTACAAGGCTGGTCGGATTCGCCACACTACAGCTACATGGGAAAACAAGAACACCACTCAGGAGCATTCACGAAAATAGGTTGCCGACCGATTCAAATGACTCTAAAGTGTAATCAGTGACGGCATCCCTGATTTAAACATCCCCGACTTTGGAAGTTGAATTGTTTTATGGCAACGAATGGGTGTAATTTATGTATGAAGACTTTTTAACCACTTCCTCATGTTATCTCTTTACAAACATGACACAACACACAAAATGGTGATAAAAATGAATGATGCCGAAATAAATATTTTAAGAAAACATTACCCTGCAGTCTGTGCTTCCCTGCCATGGTTACTGTACATAATTAAGAGTGTTTAAAATGCAAAAAGTATTCAGTCTCAGCATTTCTGAATAGATTGGCAGACTGCTGTGCCCGCTGCCTCAAACCTTCCCCCCATTAAACCAACCATTGATTTCCCTGATTAAGTAATTATTGCTGCTCTTGCTTGCTTGCTTTTTAAAAGCAAGTTGAACTGCAGTGAATGACAAGACAGCAACTTAGAAGAATCCGTGCCTCGTGACAAAAATGATCCAATAAATGAAAACACTAATGCCGCCTGCAGTCTCTTATTATTATTTTTGCGATATTTGCTCTTGCATTGATGATTATTTCATCAAACAGAATTACAGATGCAACTTTTGAGGCTGCACAAACAATGTTCAGCGTGGAGAACAGACACATTAACAGGAAATAGACCAAATGAGCTTAGAGACAGATAAGAAGACGTGCAACCGCCCCCCAAAAAAGCCACACCACACAACGGAGTTCTTCTTCTTCTCCTTCTTCTTGTTCTTCTTTTGACAACAATAAATAGCGAACACTGACAGCTTTAAAGTAGGGCAAACAGTGCAGCGGCGGAGAGTGTCGCAAGAAAGGGACCGCACATAACAGTCGTAAAAAAACAAAAAAACAAACGCACGGTCAGTTGAGGCAAGACAACCAGCTGGGGGACCTGTCTGTGCTATATTTAACAAATGTTGCTCCAAACAAATAGGTTGCTCTGAAGAAACCACACTTACTAAGGGATCCCGTCAAGTGGAAACTCTATTTAGCTGAGTGATCCGCTCTGCGTTAAGGCTGCAGGGCGTGAATGACAAGAAAACAGAGAGTTTGAATGGAAACGAAAACGTTTTGCCAGTGCAATATGTCTGTACCATGGAGAGGTCCTCCGTCTTTTTTTTTGCGTATGCGCGGTGGCGATCATGCAAGTATATAAGCTACATAAAGAACAGGCGGTGTGGGTGTGCAAAAGCATTATACTGCAGCGCTCAAGGGTATGGCTGAGTCAAACGAAGGCAGCATCTTTGGGTTAGATCAGGAGGCTGCGGACATGGAGGCGCGCCAAATCCACTTGGTCTTGTAGTCAAAAGAGAACCACGGCACTGAGTGTGCGTTAAAATAAACACATAAGCGGAGACGCAGAACATACCTGAATGGCGATCTGTAGCTGTGGTGCGTTCTCCTTCCCTCTGGGAGCGATGTGGTTGCTGTGCTTGTGCGCAGCGCTGGGTCCGCTCAGACTTCTCCTGACGTCAAGAAAACCAGACGTCTGTGGACGTAGTGCACCATAAAAATCGCTCACTGTTCTTCTCTGAACCGCGTGATCCGCGATTCACCTCATGCTAGTCGAGCCACCGTCTGTTACATGTGAAGAGCTTTATTTGTTTTATTTATTTATTTTTTTTATCATTATTTTGTACATCTGCTTGTCATGCTCCGAAATAGCTCCTTGCAGCAGAGAGGGGCTGGGGCGCATGCTTTAGCAGAGTGTGCAGGTTATGCAGACAATTTATAGGGCTTTTTCAGAGCTGGCATAACGTGTCAGTGTGAATAATTGATCAAAGAGCGGTGCTTGCAAGACGCTTGTATTCAGTGGAAGTCTTTTTACACTGAAAACATGTCTCTGGAATGACAGAGGATTAGTGTTTTTTTTTTTTTTTATGTAGTAGGCCTAATATAACTTTCAGAGTGTTAAAGCTCCTTTTCCACTGATCTTAAGGCAACGCCCGCTTCCTTCTTCTCTCACAGCTCCACATACTCCCACACTTTCCAAAGCCCACTCTGGCACTGGCTGTCACATGTCAGCCCATAAGATGTAATCAGACAAAAGACAACTAAGCCAAAGGATGTGAACAGATGGCAGTGTACAAAAACACCTACAGGCTCTAGGATGCCAGAAAACAGAGGCCTATTCTCCATCTCTTTGACAGTCTCATTTATCAGTCAGCTTTGGTCTGTTTGTCGTGCAAGGCTTTATCTACCATTCCGATAAGGACAAATATTGTCCACAAATTGTAGATAACAAGAGTTGAAAAATGTGCTTTCCATTTGTAAATAAGGACTGGACATCCTGTTACTAACACAACAGATCATTTCTTTCTGCCTTTCCAAAAACTCCCCAAATCACTATCCCAGCTAGGTTTATAATAAAAAGCAGATGTGGGCACACTGGCTATTCTAAAATAAATTCAGAGATACACTCCCTAGGACACCCATTTATGGTATATACATTTACAACGTCTACATACTCTCTTTTAGTTTAGTATATTTTTTGTCTTTTCTTTATTTAAAATGACCGAATGCACCATGACACATTAAGTTACACGGTGTAGACTGTTTTTGGATTCTTTGGAAATTGTAGGCTTGTTGCAAACCACTGAATACTCAGATTTATGCTCTGATTGAGGTCAACATTCATAAGAATGTTGCTGTCGCAGAGTTCAGTGCAAATAAGCACGTTTTTTGAACACACTGAAACCAGTCTTGAACAGGAAACTTCTGTATCATGAACTGCACTCACTACTAACACTTCAAATGTCGACTAACCACATATGTGTGAAATAAACACACACACTTGAAAAAGAAAGCAATGACAGTATTGGTCCATTAAAAATGTGATATAAAACTTGTAAGCGCAACAACACTTTAAAGAAAACGCTAAACGCTGGCTTCAAGTCACTGTGTTAAGGCACTTTGACTTATTCTTACATGTTGAATAATAATGAATATTAATTCATTAATAAAAATACAGGCATACACCATGCCTGGCCACATTTCTTCCTCAAAGACGATGGTTCCTCACTATTCTTCCAGTTTTTAATAATGCGTTGGACAGTTCTTAACCCAATTTTAGTAGTTTCTGTTTCAGTCTCCTTCAGATGTTTTCTCTGCTTGATGCTAGCCAATGATTTGACCCTTCTACACACAGGATGTGTCTTTTTACATGGTTATTTAAGAAATGTGAAGCTACTCATTGCATTAGCTGGGGTTAAATAACGTGTTGCCAGCTGAAAGATAATCGCCCATGCAATAATTATCCAATAGGAATTTCGTACCTATTTGCTCAGTTAAATCCAGATGGCTAGTGTCTCGTCTAGTGTGCATCTTTTGTCAGATATACACATGCGGGTGCATTATCACTCCTAAACTGTAGGGGTCAACACTTCCCCAGTCGGCGCTCTTCCTCTCTCTACCCGCAAACGCGATACTATCTTCACTTCCGGTCTGGAGTTTTCAAACAACACTAGCTAGCCAGTTAGCCGTTACACATTTTTGCTCAGGGAATTACGGCAACACTTTGCTGAGATTTGGGTAAGATTTGTTTCCAAACGCCAATCTTTTTGCCTGTTTCTACAGGTTCGCATGTGTCCTCGCCAGCTTTAGAATTCGTAACCTGCTCGTCTAATTAGAGAGCGAGGATAGCATGCTAACAGCAGCTCCTCTGTTTGCTTTGTTTCATACATCCCAGCGGTGCTAATGCTGTCCGACTACTTGCTCTTATTTCAGCCTTGTTATTAATGGGAGAGGCGTAAACAACGGACGCTCCCTTCCGATTAAACTAGCACGGTCGAAATATGCAGTAACTTAAAAATATTTTTTGTTATGTTTGTGCAGCTAGCGGGCTAGCTTGTGGTTAAATCGGGCAACGATGTCATCGAGCTCCAAGAGGAGACGAGCCACTTCTCCCTCCAGCAGTATCAGCGGAGGAGGAGACCTCGATGATACCTCCTCTTCTACTCCTGGAAGTGGCAGGAAACGAAGAAGGATATCCAATGTTCCTCCAGTAGATACGGTATTTTTTTTATATATAACTGATTCGCCGCAATGCGTGTATGAGTGATCTCAAAATCCCCCCATCCTCCCCCATTTAGTTGATGTGTACATTTGTAACAGCTGATCACTTTTCCTGCAGGTCGCTGTGTGCCATGAGCTGTTCAATGCTGTAAGGGACTACAAGGACGATCAAGGGAGGCAACTTTGTGAAGTTTTCCTCAGGGTACCAAAGAGGAGGTATTGTAATAAGACATCGTTTCTAAGCTCTGCATTGAAGTTACACCAACCACTGTATTCAGTATATTTCCTATGTTATTACATAAGTTGGGTTATTAAGACAAATGCACATAATACACAGAATAATATGTAAACTCGTGGTGACGTTTGATTTCCCTTGGTCTTTTTCAGGAATCAGCCTGATTATTATGAAGTGGTGTCCCAGCCGATTGATATGACAAAAATCCAATACAAACTGAAGTCTGAGGATTATACTGATGTGGAGCAGCTTACTACAGATTTTCAGCTCATGTTCAGGAATGCCAGGTCATTTTACAAGGTAGAATGGGAACAGCTCTTTTTTTTATTCCTACTGCAGGCTGTATGTCATTTGAAATTACTTTATTGAAATAATTTGGCTTGCTCGTAGTACTCTACTTTTTTAAATTGTTTTCATCACAATTAATACTTTCATTGCTTCATGAAATATCAATGCTGTTTTCCAGGCGGACAGTGAGGAGTATCAAGCTGCGTGCAAGCTCTGGGAGGTATATTTACAAACAAGGAATGAGTTTGTGCAGCCTGGAGATGGAGATGAGGATGATGAAGATGGCGATGACATGATGGATAATTCAGGAATACCACCTGAAGATGAGGTACTTTTTTGTCTCCAATGCATGCTTGGTTTCCCTACATTTATAGTTGCCGCTTATTATCTCAACATACAAAATTATTTTGCTGAATGAAACCTATTCTAAATTAGCGCCATTTTGCATTATGCAGATTAATATGTTTTTGAAGGAAATTTGTTTTTAATGTACGTACATTTTCCTTTCAGACCTCAGCTGGCAGTTTGAAAGAAGTGCTCGAGCAACTCTTGGAGGCCATAGTGTCATACACTGATCCCTCAGGGCGCGTGATCAGTGAACTGTTCCAGAAACTGCCCTCCAAAGTGGTAAGTTCAACAAATTCTACATCGATACACGTGTCATGTTTTCGTCCCTCGGAAGCCCTGTTCTGTATTTCATGACTCTGAATCTCTTTCCTAGCATTATCCAGACTACTATGCCGTTATAAAGGAGCCAATAAATCTGAGAATGATCTCTCAAAGAATACAGGTAGTCAATTCACTTCCCGACTCATTGCTGTGTTGTACATCTGTTTAAAATATGTTGTGACTAATACCTGCCTAGTGTCGTACATTCTGACCAGCTCCTTTTTGTTTTATTTGTACAGATAGGATATTATAAAACAGTCAATGCCATGGCCAAGGACATAGACCTAATGGCCAAAAATGCCAAAACATACAATGAACCAGGATCTCAGGTTTTTAAGGTAAATTAGTTTTCTTGATTTTGTTCCATGTAAGATAAAACTACCCAGATATTGACAATCATTATGTTATTGTGTAGGATGCTAACACCATAAAGAAAGTCTTCATCCAGCGGAAGACAGAGCTTGAACACGCGGAACCCACTAAATCAAGTCTTCGCATCAGGTATTAACCTGAAATTGCATGGTTTTAAGTGTGCTCTCGTTGTGAAAATGAAATCATTACCAAACAAGATGCTTCTTAAAATGTACACAATGTGTCCTTGCGTCAAATGCCATTCAGAAATCGCAGGTCTGGCCAGGGGGATCAACTTTCTGGTGTGAGCGTAGCTCTTCAGTATGGCTCGGAGAGTGAGGACGACCCCGTGCTCTCGGGTAAGTTACAGCGATTCAGGTAACAGAGACATAAACCTCTTGTAGGAAAAAGTCGTAAACAGGCAACAATGTTTGTGTTTTCAGGCTCCGTGTGCTACGATGAGGGAGAGTCGGAGGCTGAGAGCCAGAGTTCAAGCATGGAGATGAGCAACCCAATCTTCCAACTGTATGAAGCTGTGAGGGGTGCCAGGAATAACCAGGGCCAACTCTTCTCTGAACCCTTTCAGCAACTGCCCTCTCGCAGGGAATATCCTGACTATTATCAGCAAATAAAACACCCCATCTCTCTGCAGCAAATCAGGTCAGGATCACTGTCATGATGCTCAAGTTTAGAGAGTCACATTTTCTAACCAATTCTAAGCAAAAAGACATTTTTGTATTTTTTTTTTTTTTAGGTCAAAGATGAAGAATGGCGAGTATGAAAGTGTGGATCAGATAGATGCTGACCTCAATCTGATGTTTGAGAACGCAAAGCGCTACAACATGCCTAACTCAAGCATTTACAAACGCGCCTTCAGACTCCAGCAGATTATGCAGGTAATGACGAGTCAATTATTCTATGTCTGTGTTGCTGCACAGCTATTTCAAGGGAAACATATTGGAAACAAACCATCTGTCTGTTGTCTCCTTAGGCAAAAAAGAGGGAGCTTCTAAGGCGAGATGAAGAAGATGGAGACAGTATTCTGTCGTCTGATGCAGGCAGCATCAAGAGGAAAAGGTATTCCTACTTCTATGTTTATTGCTATTATATTTTTATGATGATGAATCTTTTGCCAACTAACAGCACAACACAGTACATTTTTAATGCACTTTCAGTCAGTGTCTCTGTGTTGCCCTCCTGGCTAATCTTTATCCTGTGTTTTCTTTTTGTGAAGCCACAAGAAAAATGTCAAAAAGAATCGAATGAAATCCTTGTACGCTGCGGTCACCGAGGCCAGGGAGGCGGGCACCGGTCGACGTCTCTGTGAGCTCTTTATGGTTAAACCATCCAAGAAGGACTACCCTGACTACTACACTGTCATCCTCGAACCGATGGACATGAAAACCATTGAGCACAACATTCGCAATGAACGCTATGTCACAGAAGAAGCTCTGATGGACGACATGAAACTGATGTTTCGCAACGCCCGGCATTACAATGAGGAGGGATCTCAGGTTGGTAGTGTGAATACGTCAAGGATTAAGGTAAACAGCTTTGTTGCTGTTGGTGCGTTTCTTCTGACATCCCACTTTCTTGTGCTCGTAGGTTTACAATGATGCTGACATTCTGGAGAAGATACTGAAAGATAAGCGCAAAGAGTTAGGCCCACCACCTGAAGAGGATGATATGGGATCTCCCAAACTGAAACTCAGTGAGTGTGATTCTGTCAGTGTATTGCATGTTTCTTAAATGTATCATAACATTACAGATTTTCCAGATCATGTTGTCTGTTGACTTGCAGAAGCCATCATAGCACACCAGAATCCAGAGTCTCTTAAAAAGTCTAAAATGTGTCAGTGCCAGTTTAAGGCCATAAAACATCTTAAATACGCGCATATTTTGCATTGTGGGTCTTACATGTAGAGACCCACAATGCATTTAGTTTAGTCTTAAATCCTTACGTCCATTTACCGATTCATTCGCAGTATGACCCCCTATGGCTCCGCCGTTTTATGTTTATTTTCCACATTATTGGAGCCCACAACCGGAATCAGTCCAAACTCGCCGTGTAAAAATGGTGGCGAGCTCAGAGATTATTAAGCTTGGTTTCAGAACTTCAATTCTATTTTTTTTTATATACAGGAAAGAGTGGTGTGTCTCCAAAGAAATCCAAATACCTCACCCCTCTTCAGCAGAGGTTGAATGAGCTCTACGATGCTGTCCGAAACTTCACCGACCGCCGAGGTCGCCGCCTAAGTACAATCTTCCTCCGCCTGCCCTCTCGTGCCGAGTTGCCCGACTACTATGCTACAATCAAGAGACCCATTGACATGGAGCGCCTGCGGAGCCACATGGCGGCAGGTCGTTACCAGGACGTCGAAGCTCTGGTGGAGGACTTTGCTCTCATGTTCAATAATGCCTGCATTTACAATGAGCCCGAATCTCTGATCTATCGGGACGCTCTTGTGTTGCACCGAGTGCTGCTGGAGACGCGCAAGCAGCAAGAGGGAGCTGAGGACTCTGCGCCTCCTGCTGTGGGATCGCTGGTGCGAGAGCTGATCAGGAACCTGTTTGTGTCCGTGATGGGCCACCAGGACGAAGAGGGCCGATGCTATAGTGACTCACTGGCTGAGGTTCCTGCTGTGGATCCAGCTTCCCCTGAAAAGCCGCCACTTAACTTTGATATCATCAGGATGAATGTGGAGCGCGGCCGCTACAGGAGGCTGGACGTGTTCCAGGAACACATGTTCGAAGTGCTCGAGAAGGCGAGGAGGCTGAACAGGTACGATAACCCGTTCTGATGAGGCCGTCTGTGGAATAGTTTCAGACTTTATACATAAAACTGAAGATTCTGCTTCACAGCTTCAACTAAGGAACATTGACCAAAGCACTGCACTTATTAGTTATCTTCAGTGACTTACTGAAGGTTAGGAGCGGCTTAGTGGCAGAAAACTATTTTATTGTTTAGTGGTAAGAGAGTTCAACTTTGAAAAGCTGCCTGTAAGTCTATATATTAGTCTATATGTGGATTTTGTATAAGTCTATATTCTTATACTCATTCGTAAATATCAAAAAAAGAAAATAGTTTTGTTTTTGACTCTTTGCAGCAAAGTGTTGATATCAATACACATTCAAATAGGCTATATATTCATATCTTAAAAAATTAATAATAATAATTTGCAACATGATGTATTTTTTTGGCTCTGCAGGACAGACTCTGAGATATTTGAGGATTCGGTGGAGCTGCAACAGTTTTTCATCAAGATCAGGGATGAGCTATGCAAAAACGGAGAGATCCTGCTGTCCACTGCGGTCAACTACACGTTCAAACACCTGCACAGCGACGTAGACCAGGAGAAGAGGGAGAAAATCCCCAAAGAGATTGAGGAAGACAAGCAAAAGAAGGAGGAAGACGAGGATAAAGACAAAGGTGTGTGTATGTGTGTGTGTGTGTTAACGTTTAGTATGACGCACAGGTGTGAAGAATATTACATATGTGGACGTGTTACTCGTTTGAAATCATTATTAATTTCTCACTTAAAGAAGGCGAGAAAGCCGAGGACCTGCCGGGAGAGGACTGGCAGTCGGAGTCGGAGTCTGAGCGCGTGTACGTTCAGGACTGCAGCTTTGAAAATGTGACCTACCACGTTGGAGACTTCGTCTACGTGGAGCCGTCAGAAGCAAAGCTGCAGCCTCACATTGTCTGCATCGAACGTCTGTGGGAGGATGAAGCTGGTAAAAGTCTTTTGTTTTCTGCAAATGTATCCATAAATATTCTTGGTTTCGCAACATTTAGCGAATGTTGAACCACCCGCTTCGCCTAAAATGAGCTTGTCTTTGCGTGTGAAGGTGAGAAGTGGGTGTATGGCTGCTGGTTCTACAGACCAAGTGAAACCTTTCACTTGGCCACTCGTAAGTTCCTGGAGAAAGAGGTCTTCAAGAGCGACTACTACAACAAAGTGTCCATCAGTAAAATCCTGGGCAAATGTGTGGTTATTTTTGTGAAGGTGAGTCCCTCTGGAGCAAGTGAACCACATGTGGAAAATAGTTACACACAAATTTAAACCTAATCACGACTCTGTGTTCCTGTTTTAGGATTATTTCAAAATGCAGCCCGAGGGCTACAGAGCTGAGGATGTGTACGTGTGCGAGTCCCGCTACGCTGCCAGAAATAAGTCCTTCAAGAAGATCAAGATATGGGCCATGCCCGAGAGCTCTGTGAAATTAGTCCCTCGGGAGGTGCCTCTGCCTGTTGTCCGCGTAGCTTCCATGTTTGCCAAACCCAACCAGGAGAAACTGGCAATGTCCTACGTGGCGAGTGGCGGTTTCGTGGAGAAGGTAAGGTGACACCGTGTTCTCTAGGGTTCGAACACTACACTTCATAGTGCAGTCTATTTGTGTATTTATCCATCTATTGTGAAAATGTTTCCTATTAATTAGTCATATTTTTGAGCTGTTTGTGCTGTAAAGTCAGGAGACTAATCTTCTAGTTAAGTTGAGGAAAACTTTGGAGTCCAGGGATAAATGAAAACTCCTACAGTGTATTGTTGCCCAGCACAAACACTATTATTTGACCTCGACTACAGGGATTAATTAACTCCGAGGTAGGTAGGGTGCGTGTCTTAACAAGGAGTCGGGCGGAAGATGAGTATTTATTTCCAAGAACAAAACTTTGTTTATCACAATACAGGTAAACAGCTGAGTCCTCTGTGTGTGTTATGCTGATGTATTTAGGAGAGAGAAGACGTCCCGATGGAGATGAGCGGAGCCGATCCCGGCTGTCAGCACTATGAACAGTTACGCTATAACAACATGTGGTTTAAAGTGGGAGACTGTGTTTACATCCAGTCACATGGTCTGTCCAAACCACGGGTTGCCAGGTCGGTAAACGTATATTCTGCTAACTAGTGATGGAAGGCATCCTGACTGAGAGGTGGAGATGTCACAGAGTTGTTGGTAACGCTGCTCGCTTGACTGGATTCTGCAGGATGGAAAAGCTGTGGGTGCAGAATGGAACAGCTTTCTTATTCGGACCCATCTTCATTCATCCTGAAGAAACCGAGCATGAGCCCACGAAGATGTTTTACAAGAGAGAAGTGTTTTTGAGTCATCTGGAGGAGACCTTGCCCTTGACCTGTGTCATAGGTATTGCTTTGACAACACAGCTTCTGTTCACACATCATATAGTGCATTTTAAGGACCACTTAGCTACGAAGTTTAATATTATTCTCTGACATGATGAATACAATGACAATGGCTTGAAATAAATTATAATGTCTACATTAATGTCTACACTTTGAGTAGGAGCTGCTTTAACGAAAAGCAATTTCCCCCTGGCATCAATAAAGAAATTCTGATTGTGATTTTTGTTAATGTAACGTTTTATAGTGTGTTGGTTATCTACTTGGCTGAAAAGTAACTTCCGGCATCTCCCATTCTGCCTGTCTCCTCACCAGGAAAATGCACAGTGTCCTCATTTAAGGACTACCTGTCATGCAGACCTACAGAGTTTTCGGAGGACGACGTCCTGCTGTGCGAGAGCCGCTACATTGAAAGTGAGAAACAGATGAAAAAGTTCAAGGGCCTGAAGCGCTTCTCATTCTCCTCCAAAGTGGTGGAGGATGAGATCTACTATTTCAGGTTTGTCAGTTAAATGCAGCACTTATTCTATTTGGAACCAAACAATTTCTTTCTCTAATTTTCTGTATTTTGTTTTTTGTTTGTTTGTTTAATTTTCTCATGTGCTGGTACCGTTAACAGGAAGTTGATAGTGCCACAGAAGGAAGCTTCGCCGTTTTTGGATAAGAAGATTGATGAGCTGGAGCTTAAACTGGCTGATATGGAGGATGCAGATGAAGATATGGACGACATGGATGATGAGGAGGAGGCTCCGGAGACGCCTTCCTTGCCTCAGTTGCAAACCCCTCATGCAGTAGACATGGACGTCATGCCATACACGCCGTCACAGGTACCCTGCATACACCTTAACCCAATATATGCACAAACAGCTGTTGGCAGTTTTAAAAAATGCACAATATTTTCTTACACGTGTGTCTTTTTCATGAAGGCCACTCCTAAAATAAAGGGCCTGTCAAAGAAGGAAGGCGCAAAGAGGAAGATCAACATGAGCGGTTACATTCTGTTCAGCAGTGAAATGCGAGCCGTCATCAAAGCTCGACACCCAGACTTCTCATTCGGGGAGCTGAGTCGTCTGGTCGGCACAGAGTGGAGGAATCTCGAAGCTTCTAAGAAAGCGGAATACGAAGGTGAGATAGAGGCGGAGTTAAAAGTTCTTTTCATGTGAGCTTGGGTCAACAATTTTCTTTTTGACCGTTTCAGAACGTGCAGCCAAAATAGTAGACCAGCAAGAACGTGACAGGCCGCCCCAGAAGCAAGCATCCCCTAGAGCAGGTACCCCCGTAGGGGCACTGATGGGGGTGGTGCCTTCGCCTAGCACTATGGGAATGATAAACCAGACCATGACACCTGTGTCAGGTAACCCCTCTCAGAGACAGCACGAGTGTTTTGACAACAAGGCAGCAGGGAAATGAGGCTGGACTGTTAAAAACCGTAATCCCTTTAATTTTCTAACAGTCTAAAACATGTTTATCCCAAAACTACATTTTTAAAACTGCATTTTTGCTTCTTTTATTTGCCATTTCGTGTTATTTTATTTATAGTTTTGTTATCACTAGCTTCATATCTGATATTGCATGACATTGACTGCATGATTTATTTTCAACCACGAATGCCTTTTTTTCTTTAAGATTTCATTTAACGTACATGCTTGTATTGCTAACATTCTCAAACTTGTTTTGTGTTGTCTGCCCCTTTCACACACTGATCCTTAAACATCACCAGGTTGGGCTACTTTGTGTCGGGGTTTGATTTCTGTCATTCACACATACTCACACATACACATATTCACACATTAGGCCTGTTAGATAGCAACATCCAAGCGACTTTTCCTAGCGTACAGTATGCATCTTTATTTTTACATACATACCATAAAAGATATCGATTTTGAATTAGATTGATTGATACATCTTTGATTGATTGAATTTGAACACACACTTAGCTTGATGGCATAAGGTACATGTGTGAAAGGGGCCATTGTGTGCAGTAGTAGTGCATGTTATTATAGGCTGCATGTCACTCATGCATGGATGTTGTTGTCCTCACCTCCTCTTCCCAAAGGCATGATGGGAGCTTACGGCCCACCTTACATGCCCATGCAGGGCCCCCATGAGGGTTTGCTGAGTGTGGCCCCAATGCCACCTCACCCCGCAGGGGGTCCTCACCTTCTACCTCACCATCTCCAGCAAGGTATGCCTGGGTACCCTGGCATGCCTCATCAGGGTAAGGGTCACTGTCCTAGCCACATCTGCTTAGTCACATCCAGTCGTGTCTCTCCTGCTGGAGGGGTTTACCTGGTCCACAGGCTGCGCAGCCTCATCTACAGTCTGAGCAGTCAAAGTTCTCTGGTCTTCAGCGTCCTCTCGCAAAGTGTACTCACATCCCACACCTAAAATATACAAACTCCACATTCACACATAAACAGTGTAATGCATGTGAAAACTGATACTAGAAAACTAACATTCCACATTTTATAAGAGCCAGCATGATTTTAGTTCAGCACACTTATTTGATGCACATGAGCTAAATGTTGTCATTTAACAGGTATGATGGGCACTGGTATGAATGGCATGGCAGGAAGTCCAGCAACAGGAAACTTTATGCAACAGGTGAGCTCCAATCCAGGACATACCCGAACATAGTGGTTTTAATGGAGTACATATACAGCTTTACACAGAAAGTCTACATGCTAACAGAACGCTTGTCATTGTTTGCTCAGCCTGGGATGTTCAGCCCAGGACAACATGCTCCTCCACCATATCCAGGACAGGGTCAGTTGGGCCAGCCCTCACATTTGCAGCCCACCACTCCAATGTTTGTGGCTCCACCACCAAAGACCCAGAGGGTGCTCCACTCAGAGGCCTACCTGAAGTACATTGAAGGCTTACATTCAGAGTCCGGCACCGTCAGCAAGTGGGACCAGACTCTGAAAGGTGGTGTTAGCAGGTCTTTCTTTCTGTTTTTGGTTTTACTTACTGCTTCTTAAAGGGGTGGCACAATGATTACACAATTATGAAGTATGAAGTATTTGGTACATAAAAGTACATTAATGAAAAACCCTTTGTTTTCAAAACAGCTCAAAGGCGAGATGCTCACCTGACCAAAGAGCAGGAGAGTCGGCTGCCAGCTCACTGGCTGAAGAGCAAAGGAGCCCACACCACTATGGCGGATGCGCTGTGGCGTCTGCGTGACCTCATGCTTAGAGACTCTCTGAACATGTGTCAGGCTCACAACCTGTAACCTCTAGGGCATATGAACCACTCAACTCACACACTGCTGTTGTCCTTAAGTTACAGAGTTTAGGAAGCATTATAGACTGTTGAAGCAATATTTTATAGTGTGTCACGATCAATTTTATATTTATTAGCTAACATAATAAGCTTAATAGTTAATTGTGTGTGCATTTCGTTTTTTTTTTTACACCCTTTGGATTAATAGCTCTGCAAAACGTGTGATTTTTGGCTTATTGATACGACCAAAAATAAAATAATAGCTACACTGTGTACGATTGTGTCTTATTGTGTTTCTCTCAATCTTGTTTTATTTTGGAAACTTGTTTGATGGAAGTACTTCCTGCTTGGCCATGTCACTTCCGGGCCAGTGAGTCTAGATGGTCTCATTCTCTTTAGTGTTTGCCCTGTCTTCCCAATGCCCTCCTCTCCACTGCCCGACTTTTCTTATAAAAATAACATACATTAACGTTTGAAAGTGGCCGTGGGCAAAATCAAACGATACTGTATCAACGTACCATATGGAGTAGAAAAAAAAATACTGAGCAAAAGGAGCGACGAGGTGAGGATTATTTTCTCTGCTGACTTGCTAGCGGTTTTACCGGCTGCTCCGAGACTCGCTGAGAATTAACGTGGCGTGTTTATTTAATTCGTTTAGCAAACCGGTGTCAGGTACTACTGCTAATCGGCTACGAGTTTGCCTTCACGGCGATACCACTGTTACTGTGTAAGGTTTTTGTTTCCGTTAAGTATGAGCCATTATGTGTGGCCCCTGCTAGTGGAGCGAGTAAGCTAGCTGGCTAAGTGGTTAAAGCTCTTCTAGCTGGTGGCCTGGTTTTATGAAGACCATGTTAGTTTATATTCATCTACACCCATGTTACCAAATTATTAGAAAGCATGCAAGTCCAGTGATGCACGAGACATTCCTTTGTGTTGGTATTTGCAAGAAGATCACGCCTTCGTGTCAGCTGTCCAGCATACTGGGTAAATATTAAAAAAAAAAAAAAAAAAAAAACGAACCTATGTGTGGGTTAACACGTCATCAGCGAGTTGATTAACGTTGTCAAGCAACGTTTTGATGCCTGAAGTTTATGGTCAGATTCGTGCATGTACATTTTAGGTCACAGCTTGCAAAGGCTCCAAGGGCCCAACAACATCCTCCCAGACTGGAAGACACCTCCAGTCTGTGCACCATGGAGGAAAACAATTGTGTCATATTGCCAGCTTCCTTAAATGATAGTCATGGTAACAAATGTGTTACTGGTAGTGTTCATGCCAGCTCTCTGGTTAAATTGTCTGTCCCTGCCCTGGTGGTCTGTTACACGCAATACAGTAGCTGCAAAATGCTGATAATGTTCAGGTTAACAAATATGTCAAAGCAAACTGAAGAAGCTACGCATATGAGCGGCGACACGTCTTCTCAAAACTCCACAAGTCCGGTTGCCTTTTTTGTTTAAACTCCTTTTGGATTACCGTGACCTGGGTGACTGAGAACCTTCATGGACTCAAAGGCTCTTAGTTTTCATTTGCCCAGCGGTGCTCAAATAAAGGTTAGTCAGAGTGTTAATGAAGATAACTCAACAAGGAGTTCTCACTCATTGTGTGCAGTTTCTTCACAAAGGCTCAGCATATATGATATTGATCAATAAGGACAGTGCAGGAACCGGAGATGAACAAAACTGTTCAAATGAATACTTACTGGTTATAAACATCCACTGAACTGAACTGTTCATACAGTTTATAGTCCAGGATTTCTTTTAGACTGCGTTGTCCATTTACTGGATTCAGACGATCCATCGATGATGCTGATTGTACACTGTAAAGAACCGTAGTATTTTCAAAATGCTAACCCAGTTATCAGTGTAACTGACTGAATATTGAACCTCGATTTTGAAGCTGTGACTGCAAACCCTAAGTGTAGTTGCCCACAATTTTGATTGGCTGCAAAAAGGCAGTGGCTGTTAATGTGATCCGCAGCATTGTCATTTGTGTGTGGTTCACATGTTTTCCCATCTCTGTGTGATGTGTTCCCCCGCGGTCCGTACCCACATAGGTTAGGTTAAACGCATATCACCCACTGATGTCTTTGCTTGACACGCCTATGAATCTTGGCCACCGAACGGGGGCTCCATTTAGCTTTCTAAAAGACTAAAATGTACTTCTCTCGATATGCAGATAGTGGTCTGTCTCATTGTTCTGTCTTTACATCCTATTCTTTTCTTTCTCTGCAGACAGAGCTTACATACTCCCTTCCACTCTGTAAATTTCTTACTGTGACTTCAGCCTACAATCTACCAAGCTACAGCAACAAGGATGTCTCAGCTCCAGTTTCAGTGTCCAGCTAGTCCCATGCCTGCTGCTTCTGCCCCGCTGCAGTTGGGGCAGCCACAGCCCGGCTACAGCATCCCCTGTCCCTCAGGCACTCATCCGTCGGAGAGCGCCAGCCAGCCCATCAGGAGCTCCGCTCTCCCTGCAGGCTCAGCCACTCCCTACAGTACCACCACAGGTTGGTTTCATCAGCTGTTAGGGCAAATAATTTAACTTTCATTGTTTGAGTTAAGTTTAAACGCTTCTTTTATTGTCGGATGTTCAGTATTGATTGTGTATTTCTTATACTTTAATTACACTTTTTTTTAATATAACGTTTCTTTACCAGATGGGGCGTGTGCTGGATGTGGGATGATGTTGCTCGGAGCAACCTTTTATATGCGATGACATCTGTTGGTTAATGATAATGAGCATTTTGGTTCTTTTTGTTCCGGTACAGTATCTAACATGGCAAACCCTAAAGAGAAGACCCCCATGTGTTTGGTGAATGAGTTAGCCCGTTTCAACAAGATCCAACCCGAGTATAAGCTGCTTTGTGAGCAAGGACCAGCTCATTCAAAGGTGTGTTGAGTGTAACCAGCCAGACGTGCAATGTCATTTACGCTGTGTTCCAATTTTACGCTAAAGACAGAGAATCTGTTCCAGATTTTCTCCGTGAGACTCACACTGGGAGATCAGCACTGGGAGGCAGAAGGGACCAGTATTAAGAAAGCCCAGCATTCAGCTGCTGCATCTGCTCTCGCTGAGACTACACTTCCCAAACCGACCTTGAGGACTCCCCGCAACACAGGCAAGCCCCCAGGTGGGCTGTTCCCACTGGCTTCGTTGCATTTTTTTAATTCTTGTAAACACTTTTGAGAAAACAGTTAGTAAATATATATATATATATTTATCTTTTGTATGTTTGTTTGTATTTGCCTTGCAGTAGATGGCATTACACATACTATGGAGTTGAATGCACTATGTATGAAGCTTGGGAAAAAGCCGATGTATAAACCCATTGATTCATACCCGGGCATGAGACCACCACCAAACTTCAACTACAATGTCCGGACTCCAGGGCCGTACCAGCGCTCTATGCAACAGTGAGTTTACTTCTCCCACTTTTAGCATTTAAATGAAGTCATTTTCTAGTGAACAACAGGTTGCATATAACCTTCTTGTGTGTCCAGGTATTACTACCCATTTCCACCTGTGGGACCAATGTTATACCACATGGAGCTTAACATAGGAGGCCAGCAGTTTTTTGGGAAGGGACGCACGCGGCAATTGGCCAAACACGACGCTGCTGCCAAGGCCATGAAAGTGATGCAGAAGGAGCCAATACTGCAACAGTTGCCAGCGGTGAGAAAAATAAAATGCGCACTCAGCATGAAATAGTTTCGTGGAGCTTTTATGCAATCTGAAAGACTTATTGCTTTTTCTTTGCTTTGCTTTTATTTATTTAATGTTTCCTTCTTTTGACAGATGAACGGAGAGCCCGAGGAGGAAAACCTAAACAAATCAGAAATCAGTCAAGTGTTTGAAATTGCACTTAAACGCAACTTGCCTGTCAACTTTGAGGTTTGAATGGATTTGTGTGTATCTTCCAAGAGCTTTTATATGTCAGCAAAGTTCATTGTTGTGTTCACAAGGTGCATGTTGAAGCCTGGTATTTCATCCGCGTTAATTAAATAGGTTTAATACTGGAATTTCCGCTGATGTTTTCCAGGTTTTAAAGGAAGAGGGCCCGCCCCATATGAAGAGTTTTGTAGTGCGCGTTACGGTCGGGGAGTTCACAGGAGAGGGCGAGGGTAAAAGTAAAAAGATTGCAAAGAAGCTGGCAGCAGCAGCGGTGCTAGGGGAATTGAAGAGGCTACCCCATATACCTAGTGTGGAAAAGACGCTGCCACGCATCAAAAAGAAAACCAAATCCATCATCAAGGTACTATGACATGTTAACTGGAGTCATGATGGTCATTAAAGACCTAAAGACTCCTCACTAAGTAACGATTGCCCTGTCATGCCAACAGCTGCAGACCAGCCCAGAATATGGCCAGGGAATGAATCCCATTAGCCGCCTGGCTCAGATCCAGCAGGCTAAGAAGGAGAAAGAGCCTGAGTACAGCATGGTGACAGAGCGAGGGCTACCACGGCGCAGGGAGTTCGTCATGCAGGTGAATCATATGTAAATGAGGCACGCTGGCAGCAAGGCTTCCCACATCTGTCTCTGTTTACTCTGTGTTTGCTTGTTAATTTCACATCTCATTCAGTTCTTTTATCCGTGCGTTCTGGTCCAGGTGACGGTGTGTGGCCAGTCTGCAGAGGGAATGGGGCCTAGCAAGAAGGTGGCCAAGAGGAACGCAGCAGAGAAAATGCTGGAACTCTTGGGATACAAAGTGCCTCAGCCTCAGCCCCCGAAACCGGCCCTCAAAACTGATGAGAAGGTACGTGTGGAGCTTTTAGTGAGCAGTTTTTGTAAATACGTCAGACAGGCCCACGTTTCTCTATGTAAAAGTTTGTCTTTTTGCAATGTTTAGACCCCAGTGAAGAAACCTGGTGATGGGCGCAAAGTGACCTTCTTTGAACCTGGCTCAGTAGAGGAGGTGTCACTGGGTACGTGTAGCACATTCAAATATTTTGATGTTTGAAACAAATGGTGTTTGAAGTAACATCTTCTTTTCTTTCTTTCTTTCTTTTCTTCTTTAAAGGCTCCAAGGATGAGGAATTCCGCCTACCTTACCCAAGCCTCCAGCAGCTTCCTGCAGGTATCCTGCCCATGGTCCCTGAGGTGGCTCAAGCAGTCGGAGCCCTCCAGGGATCCCAGGCCAAGGACTACAGTCGAGCCATTCCCAACCCAGGCAAGGCCACAATCTCTGCCATAATTGCCAATGAGCTGCTCTACGCGGGAACATCTATGACTGCTGAGACTATCCTGAAAAACAAAAACAACCTGAACCAACTGCCCCACGGACCCCTGACAAGACCCTCAGAACAGCTCAGCTATCTTGCCTCTGTGCAGGGCCTACAGGTAACAAACAACGTCTTCACCTTCTTCAACCTTGCCTTCGAGTTGTACTAAAAGTCAGCAAAAAATTAAACGAAGTATAACATTTTCTTACAGGTAGAATACAAGGATTTTCCCAAAAACAATAAGAATGAGTTTGTGTCACTGATAAACTGCTCCTCCCAGCCACCACTCATCAGTCATGGGATCGGTAAAGATGTAGAATCCTGTCATGATATGGTGAGTGTTTTAAAAATGTTACTCTGGGTTAATACTGAGCCACACATGACTACACTGATGGACTGAATGCTTAACTGAATACACATCAGACAAGTACATACTCACCAAGTGCATCATATTTGTGTTTTATGTTGAATGCGGTAGTGGGTGTCTAAAGCTGACAATTTTGAGAAATTTCAAAAAGCCCATTGGGGTCTACACCAATCAGCCACAACATTAAAACCACTGACAAGAGAAGGAAATAACATTGACCATCTTAAGACAATTCTGCTGTGAAACATTTGGACCCGGTATTCTTGTGGATGTTACTTAGACATGTAGCACCCACCTGGACCAGACCAGACACCCCCACCCCATAGCAATGACACTCCTTGATGGCAGCAGGGTGCAGAAACACACACACAAACAGTTTAGGAACAAATAAAAAACATGAACAGCACAAGGTGTTGACATGGCCTCCAAATTCACTAGATCCAAAAAAGTTGCTGCCACCAAGACCATGGAATAAAACTCAATAGAGAACTCAATCTCCTGAAACGGGTCGGCTGAATAATACAAAATGCTTTTCACCTATACAGGCTGCACTGAATATATTGAAGCTGCTCTCCGAGTTTGACCAGCAGTCAAACGAAAGGACAGGAAATGGGCCAGTCTCTGGGTAAGCCAAAAACCTTTTTCTGCTTACTTACTCCACTGGTTCTATTTATTCTTATTCTAGCAACAATCAAGGTACAGACTAAAATTCAGATAAAAATGCTCATCAGTCAAAATAGTGTTTCTAGTGTAAAAAAAAAACTTGCATAACTTAAAAAGCTCTTTCCTGTTATTCTCTTAGTTTTAGTGTTATTTATTTAATTGTAATTCAATAAATTTTAAGTTGAGGGTCCAGTTTAGAGAAGGAAGACGATTGTTTGGAACAAAAATGGCACTTTTGGTTCTGCTTCGCCAGTCATTGTTCTTGCAAAATAGAAGTATTGACTTTGGCTGATAATAGTGAGACTAGATTTCATATAGTGACAAAGTACTATTGTACTGAATAGTGAATATATTCTGATCGCAATTGGATGAAAAGGAAGGAGAGGGAGGAAAAACACATCAAACAAACCCTCAAGACGCCTGTATATCCCAACTGGACAGGGAGGAGGAGAACAACAAGGTGCCTACGCCTACGTAGCTGGTGTATCGTAAAACTCAGGAGAATTTTCAGGAAACACTGCAATCCTGTTTATTTAAAACTAGTAATACACTTAGACAGAAACCGGTCCACCTCACAGACAAAGTACCCAGGTAATACTGGGTACTTGTACATTGGGGACACCAAACAACCCATCCACAAATGTATGAACCAACACAGGAGAACCAGCTCATCAGGAAATGACTCAGTGGTCCACCTGCACCTGAAGAACAAAGATGACAACGTCAAATTCTTAGACAGGAGTAAAGGCAGCTATCTATGTCAGATTGGAGAAACCTTCTCTTAAAAGAGGAGGTGGACTGAGATTTAATCTGCCATCAATTTACAATGCAGTCTTAACTTCTGTCTATCACACCCTGGGATCAGAGCCTCTCACTGACATTGGCTTTGTTAGAGCACCATTTATAAGGAGAGTGGTTAAGGGACAAACAGTATCCTGCCATTAATGGAAATTAGTTGCACTAGTTGTTGGTTCTTATAGAAACAAGTCAAGCATGTTTTACCCAAAACTCTACACGTTCCGTTGACTTTTGTAAATTATCTTTTGATTCTCTCCAAAGATTTCATTTTTTTTTCTATTTTACACAAGATATAGTAAAACCTTTAATGTGCACTGTGCACGAAGTCTGTCCTGGTTGAAGTATATATCTTAAACCAGACACAGTGGTAAGAGAAGTTAAGGGTGACAGTTCTGCTCACATACCGTGTCTTGCAGCCCTCGAACATGCCCGTGTCCACGATGTAGGGGCACACAAGGGTCATGTTCACTCCATCAACCTCCTCAGCGAGCAGCTCATGAGCCGTAGACTCGTGGAAGCCCACTGCAGCGAACTCACTGGCGCAGTAATCTTGCCACAAGCAAAAGCTACACTCATCAGAGCTCACTGTGACATTTGTATAATGTAAATCTGTGATTTGTATCGCCTGCATAGACCGCTACGAATACTGTAACATGCATGAATATGCACTGAATATATTCTGATGGGGATAGCTGGCTGTCCCAAATCCACACAAGTTACCTCCCAATACATCGTCGATGTAGCGGTCAGATGTGTACTTTGTGTGTGTTTGCCAGTGATGACGTTTCAAAAGTAGAGGTGACAGCACATGGTGACTTGACTCTAATTGTGATTTATTTTCCGCAGGTGCGGCAAACAGGAAATGGAAGGTGACTTGCACCTCAAACAGGCTAACTCAAGCACATTGGCACAGACCTTGGATGGCACTGTTTAGAATATCAAGTTTGGTTGTCTGTAAAAGCACTAGAGAAAACTCAGACACTGTGTTCTTAGTTAGATTTACAGGACTACAGGACGCGTCCAGCGCTGTAGGCTCTAACCCACCACTGTTCATAATTGTTCATTGTTACAAAATGTCCACAGTTAAACAAGATTGGTTGGAAACATAGCTCCTACTCTTTGATGTTGTTTAATTGTACACATTATTTATTTTTCTGTTGCTCTTTAGAAAAAGTAGCTGCATCCCAGTCAACGAGTGAAGGGGGTTTACTCGGTTAAAAAAAAAAAAAAAAAAATTGAAGTAACTAACTGTGAAGGTTTTTTTTTTGTTTTGAGTAGAACTCGTTTCCTCTTTGCGAGACCCGTTAATTCTTGTTTTTAAGTGTTTTATGTTTTATCCCCCGCTGAGGTAGTTCATTACAGAACGGTCTTGTTAAGGTTCAGACCTCATCGTTGTCTAGGCTGCAGCTGGTGAACCTCTGTTGATTTTCCTAGAGTGCTTTATATCAACAACCACAAGTGAAGTGTTATTAACATTACCATGTAGGGCTGGGAGGAATTTGTGGTTCAATGTAGCGTGTGACGTACCGTGATGTTGCCCCTGCTGTGTGTGACAGAGGATGTGTCCCCGTTGCATCGGTTTCACTGACTCCCTTCCTTTCCTCCCTTATGTCAACCTCCCTTCTTTCTCCGCTCCCCATGGTAATTAAACTGATGTGCTTACATGCACAAAACGAAGGCTGCTGATGTCTCATCTTTTTCTTCATTTGCCAGTAGTGACACCTTTTACTACTCTAGTACGTAGCGGTACCTCTGTGGTGGTATTGGGGGGAAAAGTCTATATAACTTGCGTAGAAAATAAGCAGGTTTTAACTCGTTTTGGTGCTAGGTCAGTAGTTAGCTTTTAGCATTAGCTTTGTGTTATGCACCATTTCTTGAACTGTTGGGGCTCCCCTTCACACATGCCTTTGTATGTCCGTCTACAACTCTGTTTCCTTTAAGGATTTCCCCATTTCCAGATCACTTTTAAGTGTTGATATAGTTGTAGGCTCCTGTTTCTGAAATATTGCACACACTGTGAGGGTGTTCTTCACATAAATCTCAGCCATTTCAATTATTTAAGTCAGAATCCTAATGCTTTAGCAGCAAGCACTTTTCCTTTCTTTGCATCTGATGCCATAAACATTCATATATTAGTAATGTATATTTTCTTTTATGAGAAGAGAAGTGGGTTGTTTTTATTCTTACTTAAGTGCACAAACACGCTCTCATTCTGGGGCATCAGACTTGGAGACATTTCCAGCTCTGCATTGTGCTGCAGCAAATGCTTCATCATTAGTCACACTTTCTCTCCAGCATGAAGCTAATTTTGGGCAGTGTTAATGTTACACTGCATCATGCTGTCACGTGAGATTAGCGACACTTTTCCCCCCTTTTCTTTTTTGTTGTTGAAGTTACACACGGATCGGCCACAACGTTGAAGCCACAGACAGGAGACGTAAATGACATTAACCGTTTTGTGATAATTCAGTGTTTTGCCAGGAAATGTATGGACCTGGCATTCGTGGGGATGTTACTTAGACATGTAGCACCGGCAGGATGCAGCCTGACACAAACACGCGCACAATATTAGGAATGTGGTCATGATGTTATGCACTAAAAAGTAGTGACTAAATTCTTTTTAACATTAATTTTATGCCGTGTCGCTCCCTTTAGCTTATTTGGAAGCCGATACGAGAACAGTCCGGTGTTGTAAGGACTTGATGTTCAAGGACAGCAGTTTTGGTTTCGGTCATTTTATTTCGTGTAAACATAATACAGCACAACATTTAGTAATTCATTTACAGATAACAAAGACACATTTCCCATTTTATTTGTTCCTCACACGGGTTTGTGTTGAAGTGATTTTGAAGGGGCTCTAAATTTTATGTGAACATTAGCGAAATCCCATCAGGTGCTGATGACCACTTGGCTGAGCTGTCATCTGGCACCCGCCTCTCAATGGTCAGTCTTAAAATGTACAGTCCCTTCCAGTTTTTCTGAGCGTCCATATGACTAAATGATGGCAGTAAGTGAACAGTTTGGTCTGCTGCTGTACACACAAGCAGATACATATATATATATATATATTTGTCCAGTTTGTTATATCATCAGGCTTTTTGAATTAACTCTGATTTTATTTTTTTTCCAAGGTTTTGACTCGAGAAGTGAAGGTTTCTTATGCAACCGCAACCGCGCCATTAGTCACTTGATTCTTCTTGGAATCGATGAACGGGTACATGCACTTGTCAGAACCCATGAAACGATATGCGACCACGTTGGATTCCCATGGCAACAACCTGAAAGAGAACACGAGCGGTAGACCTTCAGACACTGAGCGGCAGCTGCTTGGTAATCCAAAAGCGCACGTGGACCAAATGTTCAAAAACAGAGTTATTTATGAACTGATGAACGCTGCTCTGGTACTCACGCTCTTGACAGGACGGGCAGGTATGTGAGGCGGGGGATGCACACTAATGGCTGGTCTATCAGGATGGCGTTCATGGCCTGCTCGACGCAGTACTGAGGATCCAGAGGAGCTAGGAGCAGTTCCACTTCCTCCCTGACGGGGGCATCAAAGACACATATCATAGAATACACACTGATCCGCCATAACATTATGACCTCCTTCCTGATATTGTGTAGCTCTCTCCTGTGCCTCCAGAACAGTGACCGCAGAGGCTTGTGGTCTTGTTTACCTCCTCAGATGTCTCCCTCTCTTTCATAATATCATCACCTTCTTAAAATAACGGCCTATGTCATTTTCTATGACAAAGTGATTTTTAATATTTGGATCAGTTTTTTGACTTGAGACACTATTTTAAGAGGGTGTCAATATTCAGTTCTTCCCTCATTGAATCCATATCTCCAGCTTTCTCTTCTTTTCAACTCCTCCTGAACAGCTTTACCTTCTCCACTTCCCAATCTTGATTATGTCTGGAGTTATGTTATCGTCAATTTCTTGCCCCTATTTTACATATTATATAATAAAACCTTTAATGCGCCCTGCGAATGAAGTCTGTCGTGGTTGATGTATATATTTTAAACCAGACACAATGGTGAAGGAAGTTAAGGGTGACAGTTCTGCTCACATACCGTATCTTGCAGCCCTCGAACATGCCCGTGTCCACGATGTAGGGGCACACGAGGGTCGTCTTCACTCCATCAACCTCGTCAGCGAGCAGCTCGTGAGCCAAAGACTCGTGGAAGCCCACTGCGGCGAACTTACTGGCGCAGTAATCCTGCCACAAACAAAAGCTACACTCGTCAGAGGCTGCCGTCGTGACATTTGCAGAATGTAAATCTGTGATTTGCATTGCTATGAATACTGTGACACGCATTTGAGGGTTATTTTTTTTTTTGCCCCAACTGAAGCAGATGAAGCAGATAACTGTGTTAAACAATATAACAGGAAAAGCTGTCATATCTTGTTGTAGAGGTGCTTCTCCTCCTCCTGGTTCACCTCAACGCAAGCTGTGCTGAAGAGGCCGAGGACGCTGGCGACGGTCACGATGTGTCCGTGGTTCTGTTCCTTCATTCGAGGGAGGAAGGCCTTCACTGTCTGAGACACAGGTACACACCTTGTAACACAGCGCCAGTTCTAATGAGGCAACAAATGTGACCTAAATGTGACTTGAGTGGAAAGGAGGCTTACGTTGCACAAGCGGCTGCTTATTAAGAGGATTGATGTTGGGTCTATAGTGTGAGGGGGATCATGGTATTTGAACAACACGTTTTACATGTCATGAGTCACACATCCTGTGCACAATAACCTGCTCTGTAAGCAGCGGCTTATACGTTACGAAGTTCATATGCTTCAGCTCAGTACGAGAGAGTGCTCCCCAAGTCTGCTGAAACAGTAGTGTTTAGCAGGAAGTGAAAACCAGGCCTAGTACTGAACGTGTATTCTAGATGTAGATGCATCTGAAGGCTCCGTATCCTCTGATGAAAATGTGAAGCTGCATGTACATGGCAGCTTCTTTAATGTTAGTCCGCCTTTTCTTATTTTGGCAATTTCATTACAGTTTGACGTCTGCTTAACTTGTTTTGATTCAGATTTGACTAATATTGGCAAAGGCCAAATAGTTCCAAGCTTCACAGAGTTTTAATCAATAGCTGGCTGTCGTTTACAACAAGAATCAAGACGCAGGAGGAGGATTAGACCGTAATTAGAGAGGCAAGTTTTGTTCTGGATGAGCAGATTAATGAGACAGTTACAAGAAAGACACTAAGTACCCGTAAAACAAACATTCCAGACTACACACAGATAGATATGAGTCAGTGATGCACTGACATCTGCTCAGTATCTGCTATATATCTGCCCTGAAACCTAACCCTAACCACTCCTCTGAGGAGTCTGACTCAGCGTTTCATGCCGACTAAAAAGTTCTCACCCAGAAGAGGGCATGACAGTTGACTTTCATCGTCCTCTCCATCAGTTCATCGGGACACTCCAGCATGCGCCGCCCAGCCACCACCCCAGCGTTGTTCACCAGCATGGTGACGTCCCGGCCCAGGTCCTGCCTCACGAGCTCCGCGCTGCGGTACACGTCGTCCCGGTTGGTCACGTCCACCGTGTAGGTGTAGGCCTTGCCCCCCGTCTCGCGCACCAGCTTGGCTGTCTGCTCGTTGGCACTGCTGTTGACGTCCCACAGCACCACGTCTGCCCCGTGCTTGGTGAACTCCTGAGCGAAGAGACGGCCCAGGCCGCCTCCCGCCCCGGTGATCAGCACCAGCTCGCCGTCTATGGGCTTGGTGCGTGGGCGCAGGATGGCACGCACGGAATTGCGCAGGATGAAATAAATCACGTCCAGCAGCATCATCTGGAGGTCCATGAGGAAAATCATTCTGCTGAACGTTACACTAACCGTCTGTTAACTGTGAAGCGGTGTTTTCTATACCATCCAGCAAAGGTGCAGACAGCCAAGCTGGTGTTCACCCTCCTACCTACTGTGACCCCCTCAGCCTCCGTCGTTTAAGTACTCTCCTCCGGGATTAGAGCAAATACCTTCAGCTCCTAATAAACCAGCATTGTAAGCTGTGAATGTATGCATTTTCACCAATATGAGGGGAATAACATGCACCAACGTCATTATACAGAGGTACAGACTATTAAAGTTTGAGAACGCTTTGCAAAGGTCACAGCTCATACTCTTTCACACAAACATATACACAGATGTAAATCCACCGTAATACAAAATATTCATGCACATGACACACTCAGTTAATTGCTCATATATGTGAACGATCTAAATTGTATCTATGCAAACAGCGAAAACGAAAATATGAGAGATGGTTGTGCAGAGCTTGCATTTTGTTGATGGGATAAATGAGCATATAGGATTATATAAATTAGAGTTTTCTCATCGCGAGTCCAAAGCTTCATTACCCGAGTAATATAGCTTGTAAACAAAGTGATCATTAATTAAAAGTTGATCATTACTCTGTTTATCTGAGATGGGTAACACAGATGTTATGTTAATGAAAGAAACCTCAGCTCTTAAAGTCTCATCAAACTGAGTATTCAGCTTCAAATTCAGCTCAGTTCAAGGATAAGATTGAACCAGTTGCACAGCTGTTCGGCTGTGAAGTGAGAAGTGTATTTAATGAGAACATAAGAAGATTATCTCTATGAACTATAAATCTCATGCTTATGTCCCACGGAGCCGGCTTCTTGGGCATCACGTTGCCTTCTGGGTGAACACTGCAAGCCTTGTTTACTCCCAGCGTTAGGCATGTGAGGCATGAAGGTTACCAATGAGTGGCACATGCATGGGGTATATTACACTGCATATACGTATTCTGGCCGTTAGCTATTCTTTCTGTAGTATTTCTTCTTATCTTAACTTGCTAAAGATGCAGTGTGTCAGCCTTTATTATGATGTTAATAAAGGTTGTATATACAATAATTTGATGAGAAACCTACATTTATTTCCCAGCGGTAGAATGAGACAACAGGTTGATAGATTAATAAGAGCAAATGTTTTCAACACTTGATTGATAAAGAAGACAGGGGCTGGCAGGTAATTAAAGGACGAGGTTACATAAATAAGACCTTGTATCTCAACACAATATAATGAGTCAACTTTTTTCCACCCTAAGATACAGAATGAATTAAGAGAAATGGGCCAAGGCTGTAAAAAAATTTAATTTAGTCACATCAAAGACATCCTTTAAATCTTAATACTAAAACCTGAATCCTGGCATACAGACTAAAAGGATGCCTTCAGGAACATACATTACCAGTTTCAGTGTTATGTAGTGTTGCTGGAAGGAGACACTCAGCACTGGCCCAGCTCATTTGTTAAGCAAATTAAATCAGTGTTTTAGAGGATACGTGATTTTTAATATTATTCTTCCAATGCAGCACAGCAGGAAAAAGGCAGATCAAAAAAGTCACACCCGCTTGGAAAAATAGAAACTTTATTTTAAAAACTACTGAGGACAGTAGAGTTTGTCTCCCATCATTTCCACTGGCAGAGCATTAATGAGTTGCATATTTCAGTAGCTGGAATGAAGAGAGTAGTTTTAGCAAGCAAATGTTTTTCCAGACCTCACTGTTGAGTCGAGTCTATACGAAGCACATTTAAACGTCACAAATGGTGACCAAGCTGCTTTGGGAGGAGCTGTGGAGAAGTGGTTAGAGAAGGGAAGTTGGGATTGTAAGACTATATGTGTATATTGTGAATATGTGAATATTTTTTATACTTGGTCAATAAATCTTGAATAAACATTCAGTAAAGATAATCCTTTCAGATAAGATAGTACTTAATCCCACAGTGAATGATTAAGTAAAACAAACAGACAGGGATGCTGAAAGGAACTCAATGAGAGAACATGCAGAAGTTAAATCATCAAATGCATGAGCATATGCAAGAAATTACTAAAACAAGCTTGAGTCCAAATGTACACAACAGGTACAAAGTCCAAGACTGACATCCAACGTAACTGAATGAACAGTCTGTCTCTGTTTTATTGTGAACGTGGACATTTTGAGATCTTGAAACTGAAGTTTTTGCTCTTTTTATGAGAAAAGGAGAGAAAGCAAGAGTGTATCCAGTTTGAGCTGCAAATAGATGAGGTCACACCTCTGTGAGCCACACAGTTTTACTGATCAGAAAGGAGGCAACAAGCCGACACTATGGGACACATTCTGCTGCGCCCATGATTTTTGATCTATATACAGTATGTTCCCCTCTTACGTGCAGGACAACTCTTAGTTTTGATCAGCCTAAACAATCTTTCTGCTTCAAACCCTTCTCTGTTTCTATCCTCACTCTGTGTCTACACACAATAGCAGGCATGCACTGTCCCCAGTGTTGTTCTTTTTGCATGAATAACCTCAGCCATAGGAGTTTCATTAATCCACGGCTTTCACATGTTGAGGCACACATGGGCCACAGAAGCGGGCTACTTCACAAACATGGCTGTAGAGAGGCAGTGGAAGGGGGAAGAGAAGTCAATTTGTTACATTGTTTTAGCCAATTTGCACTAAAGAAGGCTTCTTGTCAAAAGCGTGATAAATAAAGTCCAATGCAAATACAGATCAGCATGTCAACAGTTTACATGTTGTGTTGTCTTTCTGCTACAGTCAAACATCTTCATGGTCTCCTCTTGTCTGTGACCACGTTCAGTGTAATGATCAACACCTTGTAAGGAGACCCAATGTGTGGAAAATGTAAATAAGGTGAAAAGAGATTTATTTATTGTCTCGTGCTTTAATGCATTTGTTTGGTGTGGTCAGTCTAACTTAGTGGACTTCCTGTCGCTCGTTCAGTGTTTTTCAGTGAACTGCTCCTTTAAGAGAACCAGAGTTGACAGATGAATAACTTCCAGTCCACCGCGTGTTTCAACTCCCGCTGGTCACAGCGATGACCCACCACTGACCAGACATGACAGGAATTCATTTCATGAAGAATTTAAACTTCAAACACTGCTCTGGCGAATAACTAGGGGCTTCAAGCAAAGTTGTGGAAACTGCTGCAAAGCGCACCAAACGTCCTGAAACCTGTTGAGTTGCGCGCCGCGCTCCGTCGTGATGCCCGTCTCGGGGACCAGCTCTGTCACGCTCATCTTTCTCGGGATGTGTTCACTCCTCGTCGGCCAGTGTTGGTCGGGCTGTCGGGAAGCGGCTCTCTGCTGCTCCGGGAGGGACCCGTCGTGCACCAGCAGGGGATGGAGATCTGACCGCTCGTATGGCACCTGCTACTGCGACCAAGCCTGCGTGTCCACCGTGGACTGCTGCCACGACTATGGGGCTGCGTGCCCAGGTAGACTGAAACTTTTCACTTTCAGAATTGAAACCTGTGGTGATAAGCTATTGGCAACTGAGCTTGAGCTGTTGAAGACATTGGGAAAATGCTTAATATAAGGCCACTGACTGATGCTGTGAGAATGCTTTTTGAATCCTTACACAACTTCAAATAATTAAATCCAGTGAAATATGCCTGAACCCTGTTACCAGAGGCAATGCAGGATATTGTGGCCTGTCCATGTATGCATTTGAAATCCTCCCACTCATGAAATCTGCATGTGATGTGCTTTGTGCCCCGTGTTGCAGCCGTGTCCTGTGTGGTGAGTGAGTGGACGGAGTGGTCAGGATGCGCTGAGCCCTGCAGGGCCACGGTCCGCAGACGGAGCAGGACCATCCTGCAGGAGCCACTCAATGCAGGGACCCCCTGTCCTCACTTGGAGGAGTATGCGGGCTGTGCGCAGTACTGGTCTCAGCACGGGCACTGTCAGAACTCACTCGGTGAGAGGAATCCAACTTGAGCATCTGACATTCCTCTCATTTGGTCATTATAGTATTCACAGGCGAAAGTCAGTCTCTCAGATCTGTAAGAAGCTACCACCTACCTTGGTAAGGAATGGTCATTCCAATGTGTGGCAAGACCAGGCCATGTCTAAAGAAAGAGTTGGTATGGAAGAATAGATTTTTTTTTATCTTGTTAGTGTTGAAATATAAAGTCCTTCTAATTGTTAATTCAACAATAATCTAAACATTAGTGACAGCTCAGGTGGATTACAGATCCACACCTGATGAGAATAGAATAGGTTTACGAACATCATCATGCTGCATTCAGGTGTATTAAATTAAACTGTGTTGTATGACTGTTTGTCTGTGAAAGTGACAATTAAATGAAAATATGTCTTAAATGAAACCATATGTCATTTCCAAAGTGCAAATTTGCTCATATTTGTTTCTTCCCTTTCTTCTTTCACACAATAGAGGATCCTAATTTCACAGGCATTTTCCCAGCACATGCTTGTTTGAAATGTGTGAGGCCCATTATCGCAACATATGGTCACATGTAATGTTCTTTTCACTCCTGCAGTCCCAGCCCTTATTACCACAGGTGGCTATGGCAACGCTAGGAAGAAAAGAGACATCCCTGACAGCAGTGATGTTGCAGGGTAACACATCTAGACAGTGTACAGAAATCTTTTGATGTGTTCTAAGTGTTGTTCCATTAAATCTAATCTGTCTGTGTGTTCATATGCGAGCCTGTGTGTCTGCCTACATGTGTTTGTCTAAAACAGGTACTGTGTCCAGTTCCAATTGACCTCTCTGACAAAAGGGTGCCAGCAAAGTGAGGGCCCACACACCCTGTGGATGCGGTACCTGAGGGAGGGCCACCATGTGTGTGTCGAGTGCCAGCCGCCTGCTCTCGCTGCTGGACAGACACACTGTGCAGGAGATGGAGAAGAAAACACCAAGGACAGGTACAGCTGGAACAATCAAGGATCAAAACAATTTAGGACACATTGAACATGCAGTTATAAATCTTTGCATATGTCCAGAAATCATTTCATTGAACTGACCCTTGCACTTCATCTGGAAAAATCCATAATTTATTATCATCTTAACATCAGAAGAATAAATTCTGGAGTGATTGCATCTTTTTTAAAAATTCAACAATTGCACACCTTCAACACCATGGGTTCTGGGCATATACCATACCAATGAGTCCACAAAATAATTTTTAAAGATGGTTAATAATGGATGTGAGCAATGTTATGAATGTTCCCAAAAAGTGACTTGGACATCCAACGTGTGTACTCTAATGGCTTTTATGTAAGGTAAGATCCTGAATGATGTTTGAGAAACTTTAAAGGACCAGTGTGTAGGATTCAGTGGTATCTAGTAGTAGAAGTGATGATTGCAACCAAACTCACCCCCACCCCTTCCTTACCCGCAGTTTATGTTTCTGTGTTAAGTTGACGCAGAAGCTACAACAGCTCCCCAGATATGTTACAACACGGCATGGAAACTCAGAGCACAAGAGCTGTGATTGGTTCACTTGGTAGAAGCGTGTTTCCGCTTTAGTATTTCTGGCTGCTACTGCATTTCCCAGAATTGGTAAGGTTAACTATGGGTATACAGGCATTTGAATTTGCGTGTTTGGCGAAATTTCGGCGGAATTCAGCCAAAAATTCGGTGAAAGTTTCAGTTGCCATTGTTGAAAGTTAAGCAGGAAGTAGAAACAAAAATAACCCAACTGGCAAAAAAGACACAGCGTCAAATAATGTTTGAGTGGCATTTTAAAAGAGCGAGCAAGACTGACAAGTATAAATGGCTCATGGAGCTTCCCGGCATAACTCCATGCGTAGATCACTATGTCTTGGTCCAGCAGTACTGTAAAAGCACCTTTAGAGCTACTGCTGTGGATACATGATGGAACAGTGTGATGCTCTCCAAAGAAAAGGAGCTATAACATACCTGTGAATAACATATTCTTATTTCTGTAAATATATTTTCCTAAGTCCTATATACTTGCCTACAAACAGCCCTAATAATGAATAAGCTGCTTGCTATATCTTCACATTTACAGACTAGAAGTGATATTGTTCTTCCCATCTGTCTTAAATACATTAGCATATATACCAAAATGTTGCACGACTTATTTAAAGCATCATTTGCTTAATATACATTTTTGGCACACTGCAAGACATTGATCTTGGAGCATTTTATAATCGCATTATGAGAAATAACTGTGTTTCTCTGAAAAACACATCTAAGCCATCTAAACAACCCTATGCTTTTGAATTGGTTTTGTTACTGTGCAGCCAGCAAATATTTTCCAGAGACAGCTACTGTCCTTGACATCTGCCAAAATCTATATACTGTATATATCTTCGTCTGACACAATATCTGGGTGTGTATTCAGTGCTAGACAGAGTACAGAAATTGGGTCAGTCGTGATAGCATAGCCAGGCTCACATTTCCAGGGTTTTTTTTTTATCCCACACCAGTGATCTGAAACCTACCGGATCTGATTTGCAAAGATGAGTACGTCCACTAGATGGCAACACCATCTATCATTTTTGTGATTGTCTCTCCCTCCCCACCCTTGCAGAAGACAATCTCTCCAGTGGCAGGCGGTGGGAAACCCTCGATGCAGGGGCGTGTGGAGACGTGTGGGGAGGCTGGATGCGTGCTCCTGTCCAACAGCCCACAGCTTCCTCTTCATCTAACCTCCTTCCTTCCTTCTGTAAGCCTCCATCCTGTACGGATTTACTGAGCTATGTGGGAAGAGGCAGAATATTCCAGCAAAATAACATAACAGCCAGAATAGGTACACATACTGAATGCTGACTCTGTTCACTTAAAGAGATTTGGTCATGGCTCATTTGTGGCGTTTTAATGGTGCCAGACGTAATCTTGTGTGTAAATGCTGAATATGTGGCAAGGAAAATTCACATTTTTGTAAGGATATCATTTACTGCACTTATTAACACAGACTTTAATACCAGTCCTATTTCCCCACTGAAAACTTACAGAAAATGAAATGAAAGTCAAGAATTCGGGGATCAAAATGTAAAGTGATCTGATTTATTTCATTTTGAGTCATTTAAGGGAAATGTTGCTTTTTGTTAAGAAATAGAAATATCTTGGGACACTGAGACACTTGTTTTTTTGTTAGTTTTTTTTACATGACAAGTACTGGCTCTGTGTGAATCACAACCAGTCACAACGCCAAAGTTACAACATGCACCGAACAATAGAACATTTATACAGAAACAACAGCATAGAAAGTCGACAGGTAAAAATGTTTTTCTTATCTTTTTTACAAAACAGACAGCCTCGGGACCTACAAACAACATTGTATAAGAGCTGGCTAAGGTCATTCAAAGATCTTTTTTTTTTTTTCTTCAATTCCCTGGAAACAGTGTACTTTACAAAGACTGATGGCTTAGGCAAGGTTGGGGTCAATTCCACTGAGAGCTTAGAAAAAAATAGTAGTGTTTGAAATTTGTACTCGGTTTTAATTTGTGTCTTGCTCTAATACTGGTTGCTGTTATAGTGTCATGTGCGATGTGTTTTTCACTCTATCAAGGCATCCTGAATCGACCCCAACCCTGTAATACAGTGTTAGATTCAGAGTGTGTGGAACTGGGCTTCTTGCTAGACCACTTGGAAACTACCACATGTCCTTGAAAAAGTCCTGTGGGATTCTAACAAAAAATGGAAAAAGACTTACAGTTAAATTTAGCAGCTACAACCTGACAACCAAATTCTATTTTTAATTTCAGCTAAAGGCATTTACTGTATAGTTGGGAGTCTTATGGGATAACTGGGAGTCTAGTTATGAAAATAGTAGAGAATCTGTGCTGTTCATTTTAATATTTATAAATGAACACGGAAAATCATAAAGAGTTTGGTTTATTCCCTTGATTCACATCAGGATCTTGGTGAAATTAAAAGGCCCTGTATACTATCACATTTTATTATTTTTGAATAGCTCCCGTGGAAATGGACTCAAGCAAACGATCCAAATAAAATGAAACCAAGCATGTATGGTAAAAACAAATGACCTTTTTTTTCTTCTTTGTATTATGGTGGTGTCACAGTATCACAGTCTAAGTATCAAATGAAAACACCATGCTTGATATTCTTTCTTTTCTAAAAGCGTAATAACATACTCGTGTCAGGATTTTAATACTTGTGTTTCTTTCATATTTGCCTGCAATAAATCTCAGTTCTCCAGAGTGCTGGCTGCCTATTCATGAAATATTGATTGTCATCATAGTTAAAAGACAAAAGTGGTCCCTGACTACCATAATATAGAAAACCTTATTGATGGGACAGAAGCTCACGTGATGCTTCGTGAGGGGTCGTGCGAGCTGAATGCCCTTTGTCTTAGTGTTGAGGAATTAAATATTCCCTTTCTTAAATGTCTGACTGATGTGCTTCTTCTCAACTTAAGTAAATATAATGACATCTCCAAGGACATTAAGGTGTAGCAAGGGAAAGTATCTTGAGATGCTTGGCTTTTTTTTAGCCTTGACTCTTTTTATAAGACAAAAAGCAAAAATGAAACAGAAGTATAGTCTGGTACTAACGTTCAACTTAAAAAGGAACTAAACTGCAAGTTCATCTTGTTTTTTTCCTTGGGGAAATAAACCTGTCATGGGAAATTGATGGGAAATTGAGAAATATACATGCAATGTGCATTGTAAAACTAAAAGTAGGAGTATAACCAAAGAAATATCACTAGGATGTTTAGTACCTGTAGATGTCTCACTTTGGAACTCCTCTATGTGGACGATACCTGCATTTATATTTCAAAATATTTAACATTGTCTTTCTTTCTGCGGAATGCAGCTTCTGATAGTACTTCAGATGTTACTCCCTCCCTCTCTCAACTATGAATAAATCTTTGCCAAGTGTAATCCTACTTTCACATCCGATCTCAGAGCTCTGTTTGTATTGCAACCTGTATTACTGCTAATAGTAATGTATTAGAGGCCAAACTGCAGACAGAATATGGAAACAACAAATGTAGGATTTCCCCAACATGCATACATTCATTTTGGAAGCAGTTCATTCTTTTCTATTAAGCGGCAGCCACACTGCTCTAATGCCCCAGCTTTACAGCAGTTACACACACACACGCACACAGTCCACCCTGCTTCTCACAGTCATTGATATTCCTTTCACACCTCAGCTCCTCTCACTATGGGAAGGCAATATGAAATGGTCCAACTCTGCGATTAAACAGGAAATGAAATCAGAATTTGTGATTAGACTCCTAACAACCACATTGAAATGTATGTCAATCACTTTCTGTTTACTTGTGATATCAAATTTTACTCAGTAGCTACATATATCATAGTGCAGTGACCTGTTTTACTCCTCACATCTTCTGCTAACATATTTGTGCTAGGAAATGACTGAGACAGGTTTTCAGTTTCTTTAAACCACAAATTTAGCTGATGCTGGAGTTGCGTCTTTGCTCGTCTTGTTAATGTTTTAGAAAGCTGTGACACAAAATATAGAAAAATTATCTTAAGATAAGTTGAATGGATGTTAACATCTGGATATAAAGCAAAACTTAATATAGAATTAAATTCTCAATCATTCATTGTAATTACAGGGGAATATAATATATATTCTATATAAAGGGTAAAATAATTCTTGTAATAAGAATCTGTCTGTTGTTTAAAAAGTGGCAAGTGTAAAGGGGCAATAGAGATTTAGTGTTTTCCAGTTTAGCAGGTAACATTCAAGAAAGTAAAACTAAGTCCCCAGTAAATGTTAAGCATAAATATAAGGTTAAACGTCCTTACATCATAATGTACACAGTACCCATGGAAATGCAGTGAGGAGCAGCTCTGCTAACATGCAACCATCTGTTGTGCAAGTGTATGTTACACGTAGAGAGAGACCTTCAACACCTCAATTAACAAATTGCTGCTTAGCTATAGCCAGCTCTTGAGGATGCTGTCACCATGAAAACCAAATGTATTAATGAATCCTGATGTTTGTCCTCCATACAATCTTTTTAGCATATGTGTGCTTATGCATGAGTTTTATCAGTTCTGGTACTGGCAGCTGATCAATGATAACGCTGACCTGCTTGTGTATATTCAGTGCTGTTAAATATACATTTTATTTTGATAGATAGCTACCCTGCTTTCAGTATCTTTTACATCAATTTTGCAAATAATAATAATAATAAAAAAAACTGCGGGATCTCTTTGGCTGCTTTTATGTTGGACAAATGAAGGCAGATGCATGCTGAATATCTGTCACTGAATACTAAACTTTGTGTCAGCAAGCTGTAAACATAACAATATAGGTGGATTTGCTTATGTTTAGTTACATCTCTACATAAGATGGACAAGCAACTCATCATGGTTTTGTATGTTGATTTGTGGGTGCATGCATGCTTCATAAATATGCACTTTAAGCAGCAATTGAAATAGCTATTTTCCACTTCAGGAAAACCCTCAATCTGCCATTATCATCATTTAAAGATTATACAGAGGTGCTAAGACACTATGCACCGGCAGAGATGTGAAAGTATCATCCATTCTTATCATGAAAAATCAATTAAGGATAGCAAAATACTGAAAGAGTGGTCATAGTAATGGACGATGAGCTGGAGCCTCTGTGCCAAGACATTGAACTTCATACAGGATTACTCTTCACATATGACTATGACACAGCGGACAAGCAAATCACTTGTTTCTATAAGGAACTTCCTCTTATCTATATAAAAATAAATTAGGTTAGACAATCTCAGGAGTGTGTTTACATGAGTTATGCCTTGAGATCACTCATTAATGTTCGCGCACTCTCTCTCACACATACAGATGTCCACACCCCTACATATGTAAATGACTAAGGCCGGGTTTGGGAATGGTGGGCACAAGTAAGTAGCTTATAGGCTTCTAGGTCCTTTCCTGTATCTCCACGACTACAAAATGGACTGGGACTCAGTAATGGGGAAAGTAGGCTGCTGGGATTTCATTTTTCCTTTGGGGAATTAAGTGACAACCACCCTGCAGCCAAACCGTCATTCAGTTGGGTTACAGCACAGCTCAATTTCTCTGTTAACTTTGTTTCTCTGAACAGACTCGTTGCTACTTGGGAGTGCTCTTTTCTTTCGCAGGTGCGGAATACCTCTAATTGGAATGAGCTGAAGGAGGGGCAGTGACATTCTCCAATTTAGAAACAGTTTTCTCAAAGAGTATTTTCCACACATGTTCACCCAGAGCTTATTACCTAATGGCATACTAAGGTAATATTTGAAATGCTCGGTGAGACTCCTTGTCTCTCCCTCTTCTTTTGTCTCTGGCTTATAGAGTGTTTTAGCTTCTCTGGTGTCTCTATCACAAACACTCTCTCCCCAGCTTCCTGTTTGTTTGTTTTTCACTTGTGCCTCAAAGGTTTTTATCCAACGTATTTTGCCGACCCCTCTCAACCTTTGGTCTACGTGCCATCTCAGGTCCTATGTGATTCTCGTGAGCTATCCCACGAATTCCTTCAAGGGGGAACAGACAGTTCTGGCCCAACTTTTTCTGGGCTGCTTCTAAATGGTTAGTGCTCCTCTGGTAATTTATATTAATGCTGCGTTTTGGGCTGGCACCCGCCAGCAGACGCTCTGAAGGACTGGTGTCCGAGATGTCACGGAGGTGCTCATCATCATCTGTGTCGGCGTCAATGTATTTGCTGATGGAGGAGTCATGGAAAGTAAAGACAGTTGGGGCCTGGGTGGCACTTTCTGGAGACTTCGGTGGTGTCCTGCTGCTGGCAGTGGTGTAGACAGAAACTTCAGGGCTTAACAGAGAGCGGTCTGACACAACCGAGGTGTCTGAAAGTGGGGATGGTCCGGACTCCCCTTCACTGCCACAGCCCCCTTTGTGAAAAAGGCTTTTTGAGGAGTTCCCAGAAAAGAAGTATTTCTTTGCATTCTCTGAGCATGAGGACTTTGCAACGGACACAGGAGTCAGCATGGGCTCACGCTCTCCTGTGGTGTGATGGCCTGTTTTTGAACTGGCGTGCAGGTTCAAAGCTGTAGCTGGACTGTGTGAGAAGCGGTTGCTTTCCTGAACACCAAGGTCCATTCCTGGACAATGGGGGAAGCGTGTATTCTCCTGGAAGTCTGTTGCACAACTGATGTAGCTGTCGATGCTGGACAAGCTTTTCATGTCCCCCACACCTTCTCTGGTTCCTAGTACTGGTGCTCCATGGTCTTGGATGGCCCCCAGCTCTATCTCATCCCTCTGTTTGCTGACTCTGGAGCTCCTGTCTTTAGCATTAAGGTTGGGTTGTGACTGTGTTTTGGCCATCTGGTTGTACATCTCCTCTAGTTTTTGAACATTTAACCTCTGTGGGCTGGTGCCTCTGGTCTTGCTGGGAGAGCCTAACTCCTGGCCGTTGAAAGAATGATTCGAGCTTGTCTCTGATGGAGCTCTCTTTGGAGTCCATTTCCATCGATTCGGAGAGATGTGGTTGTCGTGAGGCCTCTCGCTCTTCTCCACAACCACATCCATCAGTTCTGCGCTACGAGCAAACGCCTCTTTCAAGTTCATTGACACAATGCTACCGTTTCTCTTTGCCCTCTCAAGGGCCTCCCTCCGCTTAAGTGCTTTCTCTTGCCTCTTTTGCTCCTTGTAGAATTCGGAAAAGTTATTTACAATAATGGGAATAGGTAGGGCAATCACAAGCACTCCAGCTATGCAGCATAACCCGCCCACAATTTTTCCCAAGAGAGTTTTAGGGTAGATATCGCCGTAGCCTACAGTGGTCATAGTAATAGTAGCCCACCAGAAAGATGCTGGAATGCTTTTAAACTTTGTATCCTCCTCATCCTTTTCGGCAAAAAATACCAGACTGGAGAATATCATGATACCCATGGCCAGGAAAAGAATGAGAAGGCCCAGCTCATTGTAACTTCTCCTAAGGGTGAAGCCCAGAGACTGAAGACCGGTGGAGTGGCGGGCCAACTTCAGAATACGCAGGATGCGCATGATTCGAAAAATCTGAACTACACGTCGGACGTTCTGAAATTGCAGCACACTCTTGTTAGATTCTGTCAAAAAGATGGTGACATAATATGGCAAGATGGCCAACAAGTCAATGACGTTGAGAGGGCCCTTAAAGAACTTCCACTTATTGGGGGAGGAGAGGAAACGGAGCAGGTATTCCATGGTAAACCAGGCAATACACACAGCTTCCACGTGGGCCAGCTGTGGGTTGTCTGTTGACTGTCCAAACTCATCTGTATCCTGCAGGTCTGGAAGGGTGTTCAGAGACAATGCAATGGTGGACAGCACGATGAAGAGTATGGAGATAATGGCCAAGATCTGAAAGACAAAATTATAAAAGTAATATGAGTAATTATCAGAAAATCCAAGATGCTTGAACCAACCTACCTCGCAAGTACCTCTGAAAAGCTGAGAGTAGTGCTGTTTTACATGCAAACCACATCAAATACTTGTTTTAGTTATATTTTTACATTTACCGGATTTTAGATCACTATTTCAAATACATTCTTGCTCTTGTGTCTTACACGTTTGCATAGTACTGTATAGTATAATAGTTTAAATCGATCGTCAAATATGTACTTAAGCATAAATGTCTTATTCTGATTAGATAATCAAACCGTGTGCACAATAAAAGCCATGCACCACCAATGTATTTATAAAAGGTTTTGACTGCGGTACGAAAAATGGTAAATGAACGCCAATAATCTTACAGTGTAAATAAACCTTCAGTAAAATGGCTGACTGACTGTAGGATTGGCTGAGAGTTAATGGACTAGGTTGACTTCCACCACTTATTTATTCATGGCTCACTTATCAGGTTCATCCCCAAGAGTGAGTGTGCAATACACAGAAACAAAAGCATCTCAGCAACTAATATCCATCCTGGTGAACATCCTCTCAAGGATGTCAAAAATTGTAACATTATTGTGTTTTAATTTAATTTTGTAACATTTACCAGAGTGTATTTAGATAGAAACTAGATGAAAAGATCTGTCTGTCTGTCTGTCTGTCTGTCTGTCCTACGTAGATTTTGACAGGAGAGACCTGACTGTCACCTTACCGTATAGTTAACATGCAACAGTCAAAAGCAGAACATCCCCACAATCCGCTGCATTAGATAATGCTATGATTCACATTACATGGTGTGAAGAACTGGGAAGTCTGTCAAAAAAAAAATAAAAAATACAGCAACCTGACACACACACACACACACACACACACACACACACACACTACCCCACCCACACTCCACCAACCATGCATACAGGCAAGTACGTGGTGGCAGACTACACCTCTTTTAGCGCTGTATGACAGCTCTCCTCTCTAGCAGCTTTCGCGGCGTAAACAGCAAACAAAACATGAACAAAAAAATCATTTCACTTGCTCTGAAGTATTTTAATCCTGCAGTTTTGAGCATGTTTGAGCTAAATAAGTAACAGTGTACCACATGTGACACTGCCATCTTACATTATCTTATCTACATCTTACCAGAATATTTCTGTGTTATCAATGCCATGTCATAGACTGAAAGGTCATCTTACCAAGACACATTTAACTATGCATGCTTACAGAGAGCTTTTTATGTGTTTTGGGTAAACGAGTCAGTGTTTTGCTTCTGGAGACACTGAGGGTAGTTCTTTTAATGGTCTTATTTTGTCACGCTTATAGAAGAAAAAACATCAGTCAGACATTAGTGTTGCCATTAATAAATTTCCTCTAAAACTGGCGATTGCGAAGGACGCAAATCACACAGCTCTCTTGTGATCATAATGCTGAGGTATAAGAGAATAGCGCCTGCCTGGCCTGAGTCACAATGAGTCATGGTGTAATCCAGTCTATATTGTGTGTATTTAGTATAAACTAACATTTGACAGCTGATCCTCTACTCATTTACAGGGTCAAGAGCGGGACTGCTTCATGGACTATAGTCTACACTTCTTATATTAAACCTAAATGACTCCAAACTCCAAACAGAACAATTTAGACGATGAGTAGGCGGTTGTAGCTACAGTGAGCCGGTTTTGGCAATAGCCCACACAAAAAGAGGTTGGGACGGTGAAAAAAAATCAGAACACATTTAAAGTACTTGGAAAAAATGGATGCAGCTGAGCCTCAGACCTATGTAAGCATATATTAACATTTAATATAGGGGAGTACAAGTTTCATTTGAATTATAAAACTGTGCAAAATAATACACTCCTCCTTGTTGAGCTTTATCAAAACCTCAGCGGTGAACTGGTTCTACTGGTTAAACACACAGTTCCTGGTGTAAACAAACAGACCACAGGCCGGCAATTGATACAGGGTTTCCCTACAAATAGTCCAGAGGAAATTACAGTGACATAAAAGGGGCGATAGCAGGGGTCGTTACAAAGTTATTTGACAGCCAGATCCTTGACAACGGTCTAATAATTCAGACTCCCAGGTGTAAATGTGATGGCTAAAAAGGCAACTTTATCTATAACCAATCAGAGCAGGAGAGCACTGTTGCCATAGCGTCATGGCAGACCTGAATAATGACCCTATCTGTTTATTTTCTTCCCTCTGTGCTCCTCTCCCCCGGCCCTGCCCTGGAGAAAATCCACTTGAATCAAACCCTTGAAGAGCGGAGAGGTGCCCAGACTGGAGAGTGATGGTGGGCTGATGAGGGCAGCACAAAAGCGAAGGGGGCAGAGAGGGGGCAGCGCAATTATGATGCTGCTAAAGAGAAATTTGTTTTCATAAAGTTAATAACAAGGTGTTGCATTACCTACTGTATCTTCATAAACAGACTGTGCACAGAACTGTAATGAGCAATAAACAAGAGACATGCTGCTGATAAATCCCAAACTTGGAGCCATTGGAGATTGTAGCTATGGAAAAGCAGGGCAAAAAAGGACAGAGCTAATAGGATTGAGAAGCTATAAAAAGGCCTTTAATGAAGGCGCACTGGTGCTGCTGCTGTGTAACGTTATGGTTATGAGGTTAAGTTCCACTAGGAAATCCTGCACATTTCCCACCGGCCTCTATGTCCCTTTTGCCCCTGCCTCTAACCACCTACAGGGACTCTCTCACGCTGTCTGGCCTGTCTTTATCTCTTCCTCTCCCTGAGACGTTTAATGTCACAGGGCGCTAATTTCATAAAACGACCGAGCTGCAAATCTGAGATGACCTTTCACTGCATATAAAGGAAACCACAAACAAACACATGTCTAGAAAAAAGGTTGAATGGAGTGCCAGACATGATTCTAATGGCATCAACAGAATTACTGGCTATTTATAGACTCTCAGCGGACGTGGAGGCCCACATAACAAAACAGATGTTCACAGTGGCCGACCGCACCCAAGACGATGCCCTTTATGTCTTGTCTGCGACAAATGCTTTGTTATTGCAAGTTGGACACAGAAATGCCAGTGGCTATCAGTGAATGCTTCTTGGTGTCCTAATAAAGGGAAGAAAGGATGAAGGGAGGGAGATATATTTATATACAGAGGAGAGGAGAGGACAACATGTGTGCAAGACAGAGAGACCAGATTGACAGGAAATCCTACTGTGACACTAAACAAAGCCCGATCGCACTGGCCTGTGTCTCTCACGACACACTGTCATGTGGACCAGCGGACACAATAGACACAGAGCACCGTCGTCTTCAGGACAAGGTGACAGCAGTCCTCATTAGGCAGTAGGAGGAGACGTTCCAGACACAACTGGTGTGAAGGATGCTCTCAAAACTCAAACCCAAACATACGAGTGGGAGAGTGGAATAACCTTTCAGATGTGACATTCAGCTCAGAGGGAATACTGGCTCATATATGCGTACACCACAACATGTTCCTCCCTCCAGGGGTGTACACATACAAGGCTCAGGAAAGGGGTTACCTCATTCATTTACAATTATTTCTGACTGCGCCTTCCGTTTGCTCCGGCACCAGCTCACTCAGACACAGTGGCCTGGTTTTATGTTGGCTCTGCCCCAACAACTGTGATTAATTTTCTTTTTGCTACACCAGTTTTGTCGGGGTCAGGTCTGCTCATCTGGGCACTTACCCAACGGGGACAGAGCGCTGAACTTTGCAGTTTTTATGTATAGATATAGACTTGAGTAAACCGAGTAACATTTATAAATCTTATTATAAAATCAGTGGTGCAAATGTGAGTAAGGATTTAGTTTTTCTGGTCATCGAGGCTAGTCACATGACCTAATGTGCAGAATATAAATAAATGAATTTAAAATAATTCTGGCATACTCAGTGTATAAGTCAATTTGTCACCTTCTTTTTGCTTCTATTTTGCCTTCACCAATGAACTATGAGTCTGTTTAACTGCTAAAAACCTGTATTCACCAACTCATCACAGGATCTTTCTGTCTGCTGATCTCAGAAGAGCGTTTGAACTAAAAAATAGAGGCTTGCTCCTGGCTGGAAATAAAACTGACGAGAGATTTGAGCCTGAGTTCAACCAAGTTGCGAAGATCCAAACAATATCCTGGAAAATACTAAAATCATGTCAAAATGATGAGTATTACGCTCCAAACCAGAGTGTTAATTATTGCTAAGAGGTCAAATGTTTGTTTTGTAAGAGGAACATCATGTTATTTTTCCATCAGCAGTAACATAGTGCCCCTTTAAATCTTCCTGCACTCTTAGGGGTGGTTAAGTCAGGTTGACATGGGGCTGTTTATTTGGTTAGGTGCAGCTTGGGTTGGTATTCTGACACTGCATTAAGTCTGGTGGCATCCCAAGAGCTCAGGAACTCCCAGGCTCCCAGTGCTCTGAGCAGCACTTTCCTCATTAGCGGCAGCAGATGCAAGAGACACACAGCTGTGCTTCAACAGTGGGAGCTCCTGTTCCTGTGAGTCCCAGTCCAGTTGAGTTTTCTGTTAGCGTCACCTGTGCTCACCCGGGGAACCTGCTCTAAAACTTTTAACACTTAAATAGGTGTTGACCGAAGAGTTGTTTTTTTTTTTTTTTCTTTTTTGCAAAGGTGTATCTATTTTCGGTTGAGTAAATCCAGGATTCGCTCGATTTCCAAGACCCACTGACAGCTGACTTGCTTTCCCATCATCCCCTGAGCCACACCGGAGGCCACAGGGATACCGTGCAGCACTCTCCCGGCCTCGACTGCCAGCCACTGTCACCATGACAACTCCCTTGAAGCTCGACAGGAGGTGGCTACGTGGACCTTCTTGTGAAAAGCAAGTCTGACAGAGTCTCCTTCTCTGTCTCACCCTCCCTCCCCCCTTTCATTCCTGGTATCGCCCATTTGTACCTGATTCAGAGCTCACCCTGCTTTGAACTGTACTGAATCTGTACTGCTCCAGTCTCTGCTGGTTTTTCTCTTATGTGTGTCAGGTGGCTTTTTGAATTTCAGCATAGGTTGTCAGTTCACTTGGCTAATATTAGCCCATGGCACCGTGCCCCCATTACTGAAACCAAATTAATAGCCACCATCATTATTTGAAAAGAGAAAGAGGGAGTCTTAAAGGACTCTGCAAGGCAGTACCCTCATTTGCAGATGTTTTCGCATGAACACACTATTGCTCTTCACCTCCTCCGACATGTTACTGTCAACGGTCAATAGCATGCGAGTAATAGCGTGAGTGTTAAATAATGTGGACTAAATCACACCCCTGATTCTGAATGTAGACTGGCTCTGCCTCTCTGCCTGTGAAAGAGACGGGGTTTCCATGGAGACGGGAGGAGACTGTGTCTTCCACATTTCCCCCAGCATGATAGCTTGAAATGCACACACACACACACGCACGCACAACGAGGCTCAGCTGTAATCTCTCCACCCGACATCACTTCTTAACTTTGAACAGCGGAGCCTCGTTTATCTTAACCTCCCACAACTTGGCAAAATGAATAACTTGTACCTCTGGCCTCATCTTGGGGGATGCAGCATGTGGCTCCATGATCATGACCTTGCTTCTTTAGGACATTAAAGCTACTGCACTTCTAGTTATTATATGCATTTCATAGATGGTCAATATCATGTGATAGTTAAGAGTTTATTACCAAATTACCGTGATGTAAACAATGTTTAGACTTAATTATATTAAATTTAATTGATTTGCACAGACTCTTTGGCTGCATCATCTGTACATTTTTATTGAGTACATTCCACATGAAATATTGTGTTGGGAACTGATTCTTTAGACTTTCTTATCTTGGCTTTTTTGTATTTCTACGTTTTTATAATTTAGTAATTCTGTGCAACTGTATGTAGCAAGTCATTTCTGAGGAGGGGCTTCATCAAACTTTCCCCTAACTCGTGCCATGCTTGCATGCACAAAGTGCACCACAACCCCATTCAGTAAACCACTAATGTACATAGGAAATCTATGCCTGTACCATCCATCTCCTGAATGAATCCCACCTCATCTCCTCTCCCTCTCAATTATTCATGCATTTCAGATGAAGAAGAGAATCCAGACTCAGCATCTATATTTAAACTCTGACTGGTCCATGGTGGTTGTATAAATAGAAACAGTATACGGTCTGGTTTGGTGCACCGAAGGAAGCTGTTTGCATCAGGAATTGTAGCTTTGAGAGGGCAGCATTTATGAGAATTGGAGGGAGATTGGAAGGTACATTGATCAGTGTTGTGAAGAATCACATCTAGATTGAGGAAATAAAAGATAATCCTTGAACGTTGTAATGTATTCCTGTTGGCCATTACAAAAGCAGCAACATAATTTATCTTTAGCAACGATTTAAACATAAAGATGATAACATCATTCGTGGATATTGCTTCTACTAGTTCACCCGGTCTTGCAATCCATGATCATTTATTCAGGACAGAAATCGTGGTTTTACTCTGCAGACATCAGCACTGGGAAAAGGTAAACACAAGAAAAGCAAAAATTGATTTGAAACGCAGAGAGATGCGGAGAGAGAAAGACGCTGCACACACAGTCAATCAACAATGACGCCTGAATAGAAGGCAGCTGCAAGTCTCACAGAAATGACAGTTGCCATGGTGATAGTGACAGTGAACTTTTAAACATTTTAGTAATGGCTGCGGAAGGAGAGAGACGGGCGGAGCATAAACACGTTAAAAATCAGAGAAACAAAGACGAGAGGCACGTGAGCTGGACTGAAAGACGTGAACGTCATGTGATTCTTTTCACGGGGAAAGAGCAATAAAGGCGAGGTTGCTCTTAATCCCGCACTCAAACACATGCTAACTGCAGATATTCAACTTACTAACAGCATATCTGCATATTTCACAGTTGGAGAGAGTTCTGCTCAGTGGCCATTCAGCCTCAGCGATGTTAATCCCTTTGAGAGTTACACTCAAATTAACATGCAAATCTTTTAGGATTTGGTAATTGGACAGCGAGCTATAAGCATGCGATTTCTGCGTTTAAAACAGCCCCTGTTGTGTCCTACAATTTAGTATCAGTTCATAATGTCAGCATGTGACACATGCAAGAGAGCATGGAGCACCGGGGTATCCACAATGAACATTCCATGATCCAATTACTGCTGCACACAGTACATGTGGCTCTGTGTTATAATAATGTAAATTAGCTTACATGAAGATAATCGACCCACCCTCCCTTAGTTACAGTTGCTATGCATTTATGCAGTGCCAGATGCAATTTTTCTCAAAAGCGAAGGTTTGAATTTCTTTGATGTTGGAGATACTAGCGCTTATTATGTCCCTGTGACACAGCTAGAAGAGAGCGCTTTGTTTTCGCATATTACAATGCCTCCTTTAAAAATAGAGCAACACTGCCCCAGAAATCAGAAATCCAGCAGTGCTGCCGGTGAAGGAAAGACTCAAGGTTAAAGAGGGTCACAAAAATTTGAGAAATCATTTAATTGGATGCAATATTAGTTTACGCCAATGAGTGCAGGATGTGTCATCAGTTTTTTTCCTATACTCCTAAAATACCATTAGGTATAACAAGGATCCAACATGTAGCTGTCGGCCTAGATACTGGTGTAGCAAAACTGACCACAAAATGAACAATATATTGCTTTAATATATAATCAAGACTTCTTTCTATATATGTACAAGCCATCTGGTACAGTACATAAACATTTAAGTCTGGTAGTACTTAAATCTAGGTTTCTATTTTACATAATTAGTATTTAATAATGAGTATGATATGGTAACATTTTCTCTAATTATCTGTTTCCTGCATATATATGTATGTGTGTGTGTGTGTGTGTGTGTGTGTGTGTGTGTAAAAACAAAAAGCATAACAGCTTGTCTAAACTTAAAAACTACTTATACTCCACATGCACTCTGGTAAAGCATGACAGGTCTGTCATGCCTACACAGCTGCAGTTGCTTTGATCGAATAATCACTGTGTGGATTAAGCGTTTATCAGACAGTCAATTTCAATTTAAAAAAAGACATAAGTAACTCCTGATGACAGGCTACACTTAAAAAAAAAAAATCCCACCGTGGTGGCGATGTGTTTATGATTTGCGGGTGATAACGTGTGTGCGCCTTTGTTCGGTTTACATGTTGAAACCTGAAAATAGTCGAATGCGCTGGTGAAATTGCTGATCAAGGTGAAAGGCTTCTCACACCAGCAGTCAAGTGCTCTCTCCATACCCTAACAATCAGCCACTGGCTTGATGAATGTCTCCCCTTCACCTTAGTGGATTTCTATCTGGCCTTCTCACTTTCTTCAAAGTCATCCACCCAACCTTTCCGCGCAGACAGAACAGAGAAGTAAAATCCACGACGAACAAAGCAGCAACAGCTACAGCAAGCGGAGCAGCTTCCTGTGGCTCCTGATTTATAAGAACTGTTGTTCTGTGCGCATGTATAGACGTTGAGGATTGGATGTGACGTGCAGAGACTCATATATCAAATAACTTTTACCAAGGTAATGAAGACATGGCCTCTCTCTGGTGCCCTGGCTAACAGATGCCAGCAGTTATAGACCAGTCATACCATGGGACACATTAAATGTCACGATATATACCTCACTTTTTACGCTCATACTGGGTGGCAGGAAAGACATAACGCAGTATGCTGCAGAATGGAGCTTTTGAGCTAGTTCAGATGAACAACTTTGAGCTGTGCTGATACATAAGGCGCATGACAAGCTGTACTTGATGCAACGTGCAGTGTATCCATATGGAACTGACAGTACCCTACACACTGTACAGCTATACTTTGCTCACGTGGCAGCAAACACTTGCTACTGTTACGGCTGCTCAGACCATCTCAGCTTTCATGGGAATCAACTCTGGAGAAGTGGGCTTGTGAGGAGTGGAGGATCAGAGTACGTATTCTGTATATAGTGTAAATACTATGCATTCACTTTGACCCACTTCTTTGCGTTCCCTATTTGCTTATCATGATGCAAATCAGCTGTTCGACTGTGTCAGAGCCACTTTTCAGTTGTCACTTGCTAGCCTAGGCTCAGCACCTCTACTTAAAATCACCGTTTCACAGACATGCCTTCCTTTTCCTCCTTTAATTAAATCTTTCATAATCTTGTAATTATAGATACCTCCTCACTCAGTCACTCCCAGCGGGTTTATCGTCTTCTACGCACTGTCAGTCTCGGTCAGTCAGTCAGCAATGGTACTTTCTCTCCTTGCCCCAGGTAACCAACGGAAGTAACTAACTGTTCTACTTCGTTGAACAGTGGATTGAATGGGGATCTACACATGACATATCATGACATGGTGGATCCATATGAACCAACTGTGACATGCCAGGATATCTGTAGGAATACCTCCATGTAAAAGACGGACCTATAGCCACAGTCACGTCACCCAGTTTTAGGTTGACCTAAGTATCTGAGTTTCCTGCTTTTTTTAACCTTCCTTACAGACAAAGGTGCTTGTATTTTATTGAGAGGGAGGAGCTGGGGACGAGCGAGGCGTGGATCTGATTAAGGACCCAAGAACTTTGTGTCAGTCCCTCCAGTCCAGACACGTCAATGAAGCCAGGGACACACCCAAACATAGCCATCCTTGAAAGCTAACATGGAATTAGGAAATTATTTTCAAAGGAAACGAATTTACTCACTAGCGTCATAATGACTAGTTCATCATTTGAATGGCTGACTGAGTTTCGGCAGCCAGTGATCATTATCACTAGCTATTTCCATGTCCTTCCAGACCTGGTGGCTATGTCCATCTTTTACCATTTGCTGGTAATATTCTCGGTACTCATTCTGTCACTTGGCACTATTAAGCAACTTATCAATTAAGAGTTTTGTGTGAACGACTGAAGTAAAACCAAACAAATTTAAATTTAGTCTTGGATTTTATTTCTGGGAACTTCGCATGCATCTTTTCCTTTACTGCTTTCCAGCTCTGACTTGAACGGTGCGTGACCACGTCATGTGGTTCAGCAGTTCAGCAGTGGTTCAGTGTTAATCACTCTCACAGATTTATACAGCACGGTTTTAGTTCTATGAGTGAGGCAGCATTTCAGTGAATGACCTCTTCTTCTCTCCAGCTGAAAAACTGAAAGGACCATCTCTTTAAAAAAACATATGATACACCACAGTGGTGTGCACTCCCTTTTTCCACAAAGGAAAGAACACCTAACACATTGTATTAGCCTTATTGTATAAATCACATTAAGGACACAAAAAAACATTGTTCTTTCCTTCACATTGTCCTAATTATTATTTTAATCATACGTGTGTTTTCCCAAGAGCATCTGTGTCCCAGATTGGTGTTTTTTTTTCTGCAAACAGGGTACCCCGAGATGGAAATCAATAGATAAGATTTGTTTTTTCTTTGCTCATACCAGAAGCCAGATACAAAACAGAACCTTTTGTTCTCTTCACCTCCGGGAATGTGGATGAGTGTCCCGCATATGAGCCTCAGCCATTAGAATTTAATCTCGTCCGAGGGAAACCAAAAACTCCACTGGCAAACAATCTCCGTGAAACTGATTATGTAAGGGTTTCCCGCAAATTAGCAGTGAGCTCAGAGAATCCTAGCTTGTGCAAAGTAGTCCAATGATAGTGATGTTATTGAATCTTACAATGATTAAATGGAGTAAATGTTCTGGACATTTTCTATGTTCTAGTAAGTTTCACTGTCTTTAATGTGCCTAGAAGCAGATTAAGGTCTTATTATAAAGTTCAATTTGGTATTCTTAACTAAACACAGCAAACATAATCTGAATGAAATACTAAAATACCAGATATCTGTCAAAGTTTACTTACGTAAAGATGTTTTATATAACAGAAATACTCTCTGTGTGATGTGAAGGCCTAAAGACTAGAAGGCTAACTGGACCTCAGTAATTAAATAAGGATTTATTGTTTGTAATGTTAAATGAGGGAAATATGAAAGAGACAGTTCTTGCTGTCATGCGAAGCCTCACAGATACAATCCTATGATGCACATTGATTCTATAGGAAACGTAAATTTGCCGAATGCCACACACTGATAAGCCATAATTTGATGTGTTCTTACCACAGGCTAAAAGAAGATATTCAGCTATTTTCAAGCTCTAGATTGGATTTATTTATTTTTTTTTCCTGTAGTCATAAAGCAGCTTCTTCGTGTTCCATTTGCCTGGCTCACATGCAGCCTACATGTCTCATGTTATTTTCTCTTTCATGTTTACTGTCTCTCCAGATCCCTTTGTCTCTTTCTTCCAGTTCTTACAGCCTTTGGCCCTCAAGCTTCCCTCCTCTTGGGGACACTGAAGTCTTAGTGTCTTTCACTCAGTGCTCACATAACAGCTCAACTTCAAACTGAATGAACAATGGAAGTTGCTTTGCAGTAGCAGTGCACAACTCTGACTCTACCTCCCATCCCTCGTCATCTACAACCGCTGAATGCACCAGTGATGCAACTGGAGCACAGCTAAGGGGTTTTGCATTAGATGTAGGATTGCTGCTCTGATGACCACCACTACACAATGTATTCATTTTTGTCCAAACAAACAGAAAATATCCACTGAAATAAATCCTCCAATTAGAAATAGAGCAAACCAACATCACTAAAACTATTCTGTTGCAGTGTAACAGAGCGAAGCTGCACCTCAGAGCAAGCCTAAAAAAGACGAGATGACGCTACAAATCTGCTACAAAATGCATGACATGACTTATAAAGCACTCACCAACAACAGCTCAAGCTTTACAACTTCAGACCTCTGCAAGTCACCAGTGAATGAACATAAAATATGTAACACACTGCTAAAACAGCTACCGCATGATCCCAAACCCTTTACAAAATGCCTGTTCACCAGTAACAACTATAAAAATTAGATCCATAACATGAATGATTACCATCTTCGCTGTTCTTGGTCATATCGCCCCAAATAGTATCGCATAATTTGTCCATAATGTATCAAATGCCAATTCCAACTCCAAATCAGGTTGGAGGGGACTAAAATTGGTGTGAAAGGTGCGTAAAATTTACTCATGTGTATCAGGTGACTGAAACGCAACTCCAGGGCCCTGTACCATGACGCAAGATTAATGGATCACAGAGTTATCTTTGGGCTTAACTGCGGTGTCCTGATGTCACGAAACTCACTTTGGAAAGAACAGTGTTGACTTGAACTTCGTAATGACAATTAGAGTTTCATTTTAATTGAAGAAATATTGTTTCATTTCAAGTAGGGTTCCCAGGATTGTGGATGTTATTATATTTCATTCAATTGCTATGATTTTGTGGAGTTACTCTGTAGAATAAAATAATTTTATGCTTATAATGAGATATAATGAATGTATGTACCCTTTTTATTAAAAAATAATCCACATGCAACGAACACCCTCTCCACACTAAAGACACACTACACAATAATAGTTACTATTATACAATAAGTAATTCACCAGTCAGTCATAACATTATGACCAAATATTGTGAAGGTCTCCTTGTGTCTCCAAAACAGTTGTGACTCATCAGAGAATGGACATGGGTCTTCTGAAGGTGTCCTGTGGTGTCTGGTAACAGGATGTTGTTAGTGGGGGTCTTTGGGTCCTATGGGTTGAGGGGAGGGGCCTCTGTGGATCATCCCACAGATACTTGATCAGTTCGGGATCTATGAATCTGTGAATTTGGAGGCCAGGTCAATGCCTTTTGCTGTTCTTGTGTTTTTGTGTGTGTGTGTGTCTGCATCCTGCTGGGGATGTCTGCTGCCATCAAGGAGTGTCATTGCTATGGGGTGGGGATGTCTGGTCTGGTCTAGGTCCAAACATTTCCCAGCAGAACATTGTTATTGACTGTCTTTGGTCATTATGTTGTGGCTGATTTTACTGTACAGATCTCAAACAGAGAAATTCTTTCTTTGCATTTGACTCATCCATTTGTTCACTTAGTAGTCAGAGCAACGCAGCGCAATGTACTGCTACCTGTGCATTATTTCACAAATGAATAGGCAACTATTTGTGAACAGAGACACCATAATACTGTGTTGTGTCTCCAGCATGTCCCACTTACTCAGAATGACCAAGCTGGAAATTCAAGTTCAAGACACAATATCCAACAAATATGTTCTTGTCAATTCAATCAAAGTAACGGGCAAATTTATTTATTATTGATATTTTGTTCTCCAACAAAGTTGATAGACTCTTCTCTTTAAATGAGCAGAAGCGTCGTTGATGTGATTTTTAAAACTGGATTTTCTGAAACTCCAAACTGTTGTTGACTGAGATATGCAAATGACTTTGGCACTGAGGATGCAGAATAAGGAAGGGAGCCATCGTCCTGCATTAAAAGATCATCGGCATAATTTCTCAGCAGATACAAGTCCTCTGTGTTCCATCGTCCATCTGGCTTAAAGTTATGCCACTCTCTGGCTCAAAAGTTTCTTGGACACTTAAGAATTCTAAATTAGTCCAAAAATATGGTTTTGTTTTGTTTTTCCAAAATGGTTCACTGAGTCTAAAACCAGCAGCTCTCACTCCTACACTTTAGTCCTTAAGCCTTTAATGTAGGTGAGTAGGATGTGTAAGTAATTTTACTGTCACAATACTTCATTAATACATGTTGACACATACATTAGGAAGGTAAGTAATGCTAATAACTGTATTAATTTAAAGACAATTTCAGTCTGGATGTCAGCATTAATCTTTTGAGCCTTTCAGTCTGTGCCTGAGAAGGCTGGCTGTGAGTGCATGTGTAACAGGGGTGGGGGTATAGAGTAAGAGACAGTAGAGGAGACAGTGAGTTATTTATACATTTAACTCCATTATTAACTCCACAGATTGTATTTCACTGCGTTAGAAACTGCACACTTGGCAAATTTTGGTGTGTGTGCATCTGAGTTTGCATAATCATGACAACAAAATCGTTCAAAAGTGAGGGTGGATAATCAATTCCCTTAGCTCTCCCTCTTCAATAAAGCTATTACGGGCAAAAACCTAATGTGGGCCAAATAACATATATGGTTTATTTTAACTTTAACCTTCAGAGGTTGCAGTAGAGGGTTTAAAGCTGCTTTTTAATCAGACTTCGGGGCAAGTAACAAGAGACAATAAGAGGCACTGCTGTTGAAAAGGAGACGGTGTGACAGGCGGAGAGAGCAACCAGCATGAAAGCAATCGCTGGGGCACTCAGTCTTCAAGTGCATATGATCCTAGCTTACATCTCTGCACCGCACAAACCCATACAACCCGGACAAATAACCTGGGAAACCCTGATATGTTATTTCCCCTAATCTCCTATCGCACAATTGATGAGTTCAGTACTGCGTGGTCAAGCCACAGCTTCTTGCTGGAGACAAATATGACTTGATATTTGCCTTCTCTTTCTCTGTGGTCTTTGAGACACATCTATACTAAAAAGTACACCTGCAGCTACTTCATCGACGCATTATGTTATGATGATAATCTTACAATGATGATATGATTAAATCGCAGCAACATTAAAGCAGATAATGAAGCACCATCTCCACTAAGTTGGATAACAAATACTTGACAGTGTGCCTTAAAATATTCATTAGCAGTCCCTGAAATGGTTGTGAGGATGCACGAGATTAGGAATGTGCTTTGTACTCCATATATAAGTTCCTTTGCTTTTGCCTCACATAAACGTACTATTCCGTACGAAGTACTGCCATTAAGATGGTTATGTTTCATGTACTAGATAAATAAACTGCAAAGGATGAATATTCACAAGGTAAGGCTGATTAACTCTTGTATTTTTCACTAAGTATTTCCATTTAGACACAAAAAATTAAATAAAACTGAAATTGGCAGAAAGATCATCATGGTCATCTGCCTATGAACTTAAGTGACATCCGATTCTTAATCCATAGGGTTTAATATGACGTCACCACCCTTTACAGCTACAACAGCTTCAACTCTTCTGGGAAGGCTTTCCACAACGTTAAGGAGTGTGTTTATGGAACTTTTGACCATTCTTCCAGAAGTTCATTAGTGAGGTCAGACACTGATGTTGGCTGAGAAGGCCTGGCTCACAGCCTTCATCTAATTCTTCCTAAAGCTTTTTCTGCTGGGTTGAGACCAGGAGTCAAGTTTTTCCACACCAAACTCTCTCATCCATGTCTTTATGGTCCTTGCTCTGTGCACTGGTGCACAGTCATGTTGGAACAGGAAGGGGTACATCCCCAAATTATTCCCACAAAGTTGGGAGCATGAAATTGTCCAAAATCTCTTGGTATGCTGAAGCACTCAGAGTTCCTTTCACTAGAACTAAGGGGCTAAGCCCAACTCCTGAAAAACAACCCTACACCATAATCCCCCCTCCACCAAACTTGGCACAATGCAGTCAGACAAGTACTGTTTTCCTGGCAACCACCAAACCCAGATTCATCCATCAGATGGAGACGTGTGATTTGTCACTTCAGAGAACGTCTCCACTGCTCTAGAGTCCAGTGGTGGTACTTTACAACACTGCATCCAACACTTTGCATTGCACTTGGTGATGTATGGTTTGGATGCATCTGCTCAGTCATGGAAACCCATTCCACGAGTTAGACTGCTAGGTGGGTTGCACTGGAACATATAACAATGTGGCATCTACAGTACAAAGCAATGGAAAGCAACAAAGACAGACTACAAAATCTTGTCAGATGATGTCCTAATGCTTTTCTAAGCTAAATCTCATAGCTGTTAAAAACTACTTAGGGCTCTTAAAATAGAACTGAAGGTTGGGCTGAACCTGTGTGTCCTTCCCAAATGAGGCGATCTAGCCTCAAAGACACCGAAAATAGATACTGAAGAATGCACAAATGCTCAAAACCTGCAAACTAATTAATAGAATAAAATTAAAAAAAAATATTTATATATAAAAAAAGAAGATGTTGGTCCTTTATAAGCTATTCACTCTAAGGATTCAGACACTGGAGGATCCAGCCCACAAATATGTCTCATTTTTTATGACTTCCCATACATCATCTGACTAGTTGTGACTTCCCAGCTCTCAGAAACAGTGATAAATTCTAGCGTGGTTGCTTCATGTCACAGATTCTGTTCCAGACTGACTTATGAGTAGGACCATAGCCAAATCACGTTTATATCTCATCTTAAGTGTGACATGAGAGGAGCGTAATTGAAATTTGTTGCGTGCCATCTGATACACAATACCCACTGACGGAGTAGGCACTGTTAATTCTCTGTCTCTAGGTGCATGAAGGACAAAAATGACAGAGATATTTGTTTGAGCTTCAGTTTCTTCTTTAAATCGTTTTATAGCCGACCCCTTGATAACACTGAATTCCATGTCTCATATAAGCATCCAACAGAATCTAATATTAATGAAAACTCATTCTCATAATCCAATAACACAGTACTTTGGTGTTATTAAAGGCATAAACCCAACTTTTAGGTGATGTTACATGAATGCCACAGCAGGTGGAAAGGCTTTTCTTGGTGCCCACCTGACTGTTTGGAGCTGCTTTCCTAGCGGTCAGACACAATCTTATTTCACGATGACTCAAATCTGATTTGAGCAAGAGACAGACAATGCCATGGCTTCCAAAGTATGTAAACAGAGAGAGGGAAGCTTCAAATTGGGCCCAGAGTCTCCTGGAGAATAATTAATGTGACATTTCCCTGACATTTAGTCAGAGGTATAGCAGAGGAGCCTGAAGAAAAGGCAGGAAGGAGAGATATGAGGCAGCGAATGGAAAAGAGGAAGACAGGGACGACGGCGGGGAAGAAAGAACGCAGGCACGCTCCTTTTCCCTGAACATCTTGAGAAATATCACAGCTGTTATCCACCTTCTAGTGTTGCTTTGTGCAGACAGGAACTGAGCAGACGTGCAATTACACACACATACACACAGACACAGACCTACAAATAGACCTACTCTAATGTTCTATAGACACTCCTTCAATAATGATAAAATTGTACTTTTGTTGCTTGGTTACCACTTGTTTTGTGCTCATTTCTACCATTCATCAACTGTTTATGGGCTGTTGCACATGCCTTCCCATCTCCGACCCAGGATAGGAGAGTACGGTTGATGAGCCAACACCGGGACAGTTTGTGGTTGAAGCTGGACCACTCAACTAGCCCACAGTTTGCCCCAGTCTATTAAGAAAATACCCAAGACAATGCATCACACCCCACCAGTGCTTTTATCAGCTAGGTCTGTGGTTTCACGTTGCCCTTTTAAGCTAATTAGGAATTAATAAACTCTGCGACCTGTGATGTCGAGGTTTTTCTCTGGCACACTATCCTCTCCTCTATTCTAATGATGCCAAACCAAGAGATGATTCGAATTAACGGCGTGGCTAAACACTTTTTAATGGACATACTTATCAGTGGGAAGATATCTAGAGCTATAGATCTGCAGGAAGCACAATGAATAATCTGCTGTGTCATTATTCTAAGTGAAGTGGCGTATCCATCTGGGTCAAGCGCTTCAAAACGCTTCGCCACAGATATTTTGATGAACTGCATTTATCAGGGTGTGATAATGGACGCAGCAAACGTGTGGTTGAATCAGGGCGGACATCTGCTTTTTGTAGGCTACAGCACTTTCTTAGCTCTAACACAATGATCATTGATTTTGCGTCTCTCCGATTCCTATGAAGAAGACAATTCACTGACAGACTGGCAGCACTCGTCTCAGCCCTTTTGTGGCCGAGAGCGGACAGTTCTCACAAATCCCCGCTGCAAAGCATCACGCCAGCGCAAATTGCTAATAGTTACATTTCCATTTCCCGCACACCAAACAAGCTCTGGCTCTTCCCCTAACACGGCAGTGGAAAGAGACAGCCTCCTCTTTGATTGCTCCAGTCCATCCTAGAAGAGCGCGATCAAAGGTTGCTCGTCTTTAGTGCTGATGCGGACTCCCAGGTTGCAGAGGCAGGTGTGGCTCTCTGTAAGGGGGTCAAATATAGCTTTTGCAGCGACTAAACATGAGCACAGCTGATGGGAGTCGGCAGATGCAGCCTTCAGATAAAGAAACAATGTGCACTAGAGTGAGGGGCATAATTATTCAACAGATGGCTGTTACAAACAAAATGCAGGGCTACGTGCCCATTCAACCAAATACTGCATAATATTAACAGCCAAAAGGTGTTTTAATTCTAACAGCTGCTGTGCTGTCAAATGATTTTTTATATATTCTTTGCTAATAAAGTGTTTGAGCAGTATGCCCCGACCGCATACTGTGCATACCCTGGCTGCTCAGTATGACTTGGCTGCCTTCTCAGACTTAATCTTAAGCTAAGCGCAGCAACTAACCTTTTCTAATGTGCTAGTTGTACAATAATGTCATGTCAAAGTCGTCTTTTCACATGCACTGATTTATCTGAATGATTCCAATGGTTCTAAATTATTTCTGACTTCTTTGTTTACGTCCACACCGAGATATAATTCAATATCCCAGCCTTCTGCGAAGGCTCTCAAATCCAATTGTCTGAGAATGATGAGTGTCGCTGTCACAGACAACAGCTAACAGAATGCGGAGAATAATGCGAAGAAATTACTTCAAGAGTCAGAAATGTATTTTAGGTTGAGAGTGTTAGAAACTATGTGACACTAAAATAATACATTGATGTATGGCCAGTCTAAGCACACATCTGTGCATTTAAATCTGTGCGTATTCGAAAGTCTGTTTTGTGGGTACAGTAAACACCTAACACTGGGGTTGATATTAGGAGCATTAGACAGATGATGAATCTTATGTGCAGTCCATCTATCCGCACAGCCATTTTCATTTTATTTTCCTGTTGCTAAACTTATCTGACTGTTAAGACGTTTTCTTCCCTGCTCTTGAGTAACACTAATGGCACAAATGGATAATAGCGCACACATATCCCGTACTAATAAATCATGTTGACAGGTTCTCTCTAACCTCGTTCCTCCCCATGCTTGAAGCATTCACAACATAAGTAAAAATCAAAACCAGTTTCGTGAGTTGTCCTAATTGGCCAATCTTGTGCAACTGTAAATGGCCTTTAAAAAGCGTCAATTTTATGGATGCAAAATTGGAGTTCTAGTCACACAAAGGTGATATTTTTGTGTGCAAACAATCTATGGTTGCTCTCTCAGTGAAGATTAAATACACGTATAGCACAAGACTAATTCCCTGTATATGAAGTAATTTGCTTGACAGCCAACGCTTCGTAGCTGCCACTTTGGTTTTGTAGAATGTAGACATTCCAGGCTCTGGTTGCCAAGGTAACCCTCTCCTGCATTTCACACCCCAAATATCTGAAATTTGCAACCCACAAAAACAAACAGAGCAGAAAAATATAGATAGTATATATGGTTCGACGGGGGCAATTCATCCGGAAATTCTGGTATCAAATGTTGGAGATCAACAGGGATTGGAACAATTTATCCTAAGGGGTTCGTTACTGTTTACAACATGCTTCCTCCAGTAGTTGTGGAGAAGTCGGAAGTTTAAGCCACTGGACCAAAGTGGTTGACAAACTAACAGACTAACAGAAGTTGTATCTCTTGGCCCACACATATTACGATCATGTCAGAAGATGATCGTTTAAATCAACCATACACTCACACCCAACATCCCGTCTCAATTACCTTTGCTGCAACAGATGAGCTGGGCTTTTCCAGGAGATCCCAGAGCTTCTTTCGTTTCTCGGCACAGCAAGTGTTGTCAAATTCTTCTCCCTCCCTGTCTTTTAAATTGTCGGCCTCTCTTTTGAGCTCCTCGTTCATCTGCTCCTTTTTCTGGTGGTACCTGGCCTGGCAACACGACTCCAAGTAGATCTCGTCGATGCCCCAGTAGTCGAGCTCTTGACTAAACGACAGGGCGCACATCTCCTCCATCATGTGCAGCTTGCCCGTGCGGTAGAAGTTCAGAATTGACGTGAACGCCCCCGGATGTCGGTCAAAAAAGTACTCGTTCTCCTCCAGGTTGTAGTCGTCGCACACTTCCATCAGGGAGTCGTGGGAGTTGCAATCTCTTAACTTTCCCAAGCGCGTTCGTGGGAGCCTGTCTAACGTTCGCCACAAGACTTCATGTGGGAGACCCCCAACATTCAGCCTGACTCTGCGGAAACACGACTTGCTGCGAATGATGTCCACCGGTTCAGGTGGCAGTGACGATGTTGACCTGGAGCCAGCTTTATTTAACTCTGCCAACGACTTCTCCATGATGACTTTCGGTTGAGGAAGCATGTACACAGCCAGGGTTATGGACTACAGTTGATCTTCTTTTCATTCATTGTTGTATCTAAAAGAATCATGAAACAAAAACACGTCATCAGTATTATGAGGTTTCTCATATCAAGTGACATGAGGGACCACATGCATCTCAAACTAATATGGTTATGGCTGTGGCCCCAGGGCAGGGGTTCCCAGTGGAGTGTCATGACCCTAGAAGGTGTCTAACAACCTGACAGATCAAAAGATGCTCCAAGAAAGACACTACAGTAATTTATATTGCATGAACTAATCCGTGGTTTTTCTTGTGGTTGTGGTTACTGTGGTTGTCTCTTGTAAAATGCTTGATGCTTGTATCATTTCAGACTTGTATCAATCCTTCAAATGAAACAATTGAAAAAATTCAAAAACACAGGAAACCCCTGCTTTATACTGAATTTTTCTATGCATTTCCAATGCATATCGTATTATCATATATCGGTAGTTCTATTTATAGCTTTATACAGTTTGATTTTTTTTTTTTTATCCTTTTCCGAATCAACAATAAACCTATCTTTGGCGAACAGATGGAGGTTATTGAGATGACTCACACATATTAACAAGGCAAGAAACCGAAGCCTGGCTTATTATTGCATTGCTATCATCAAACCAGGTGCTGAGAAAAGCCTCATTAAAAAACTATTACCCACAACTTACAAATCTGCTTTAAAATGCACTCAGGTCTGTTGCTGAGACAAAAACAGGAGCTTAACGGGTGACATTTATTTGTTATCTCTGGATTTAATTTCATCACTTCATCCATGGCATAATCTCCTCTGAATTTGTTTTAAATTCTTTCCGAAACCAATACTAAACATTCCCTGCAAGATGAGTCATGCCTGAAGCCAGTCAGCAGAGTCATGCATTTCTATTATTGGTTTAAAAGGGAAATATTTGGGATCCATAACAAATGGTCCCAACTGAAGCAGGTATTTAGGAAAGACCTTGTTGAAATATCACAAGTTCTTAAAACTTTCAAATGTGCCGACTTCATTTTTGGAGACATGTCCTCCATATCATACACTGTTTCTCCAGGATGTCTAACATGGCAGCACTCAATCATGAGGGGAAAATAAAGCCCAAGCTCTCCACATTTCTTCTTTTTCTTCTGTATTTTTGTCACCCCAGGATTTCTGGCTGCTCATATGATGCCCATGCAGTGTTGTTCATCCCACCAGAGTGATGAATATGGTACGGAGTGAACGCTGTCCAGTCCAGTGGTGCTGAAACACCAGGAAGCGCTGCTCACTCCCTGAATCACGGTGAGCTCCCTTGGGGGAAATGCTGAGACAGGCTAAGTGACGAGAAGCCTAGATTAGAGCTCCTCACAAAGAGGCCAACATTTTATGTATCATTTACAACCTCTGATTTGGTGCAAGGTGCACATACTATTGTATTTAGATTTGTATAAGAGCACAGAAACCCCCACATCAGGCCTGCTGATGTGATAACTGATAATAGTCACACGAAGTTTGTAATACTTCACAAACCCAATTAGGCCGTGGGACAACACAGATTAGCATGTGCATGCAAAATAAAGATTGTCACAGTGTATAACTGAACACGCACAAGTGTTGGCTTTAACAAGCTGCAGGAAACACTAAAAGGAAATGAATGTGAAGAGCCTCCACCCTCCTGTTTTATCCAAGTCAAGGCTTCCATGAATCCGTTTAGCATAACAGATCACAAATAAACATCCTTCTTCCTGTGAACACACTGCACTGCTCCGCACATTGTGCTAATAAGCTGATGTTTAAACATGTACAATGGAGTAACCTATAGAGAATGCAAATCCTCCATCGTTAAGCATTTCTCGTGTTTTTCAAAGACCGCCTGCTCCATATTGGTGCAGCTTGAATGCAGAGTGTTATTACATGCCACTGATAAGCTATCACAATCGAAAGGTTGTATCTGATTCAAAGTCCTGAGAAGGAAATGAGCTTAAAAATACCGTAGTGAGTTGTTGTCATCCTGCACTGAATCAAACCAGCACGCACCGCTCTGTGAACAATCAATCCGCTGCCACAAACGCAGATGAATCAGTAGCATTTAAAAAAAAAAAAGAAGAAGAAGAAAAGAAAAGGAGGCGCTGTTATTGGTTTACTATTGCCAGGGTCTAACCCAATCCATGTCCCCCTCCTCTGCCTCCGACATGGCAGAGAGATGTTCAGCACGGTCTACACTGCCTAGCCGCCGGATTCCTGCTCCGCATTTCGCCCGAAGATCAACAAGTATGCCGAGCGCCTGTTCGGACAGACTACCTGTGTTTCCCAGTCAGCTGTGTGAGGAGGCGCCGCATCTCCGTGAAGGTGGATCCATGGCAGCTCGGCGCTCTCTTCCACATCTGTTTAACTCCTTCAGCGCCGCGTCCTGACGCATCGCTGTAACAGGAGACCGCTGTGCGTAGGTCGGGCTGTAACGCACGATAACTGCACATAATCACACTGGCCTATGTGATCTGAAGCCAACAACATGCAAATCAAGACAGCGGGTTCATTAAAAAAAAAAAAATTAAATGATCCTCTAATAACAACTTATACGAGTACTCCTTAATTTTGGGATATAGGTTTGCGCACCGCTGCATTCAGATGGTTTTCCAAGAACTAATTCACTAATGTATAATCTTATAATACGATAAGCCCTGCATTTTAATACTAAGAGGTAAGAAATGAGAAGCACATTTTCAGGAAAAGGTTAGGTATCCAAAGCAGAAGTAACCTTTCTGCATATCAATGCAGCCGTTAACTGTCCTAGCCAGTAGTAAATAAAGTCAGTTCCACGTGTTTCGTATAAAGGTACTGTATGTTCCGCAGTCCATTGTTTAAGGCTGGAGGGCAGCACGGACATTTGGCAACGATTGGTGGATTTGTAATATACTGAAATTTCTGGATCTTTTTGATGCAATATTGTTTAATGTGACCTCTACCAATCAGTCATTTAATAGACGTTAGAGGATGAGAGAACATTAAATATGACACATTGCATCTTGATTTTTATTTTATTTACTTTTTCAAAAAAAACAAACAAACAAAAAAAAAACACGTATTTTGGTACGGTGGTTAGCGCTGATGCCTCCCAGCGATAAGGTCCGAATTCGAGTCCAGCTCGGGCCTTTCTGGGTGGAGTTTGCATGTTCTCCCTGTGTCTGTGGGTTTTCTCCAGGTACTCCGGCTTCCTCCCACCTCCAGACACATGCTCGTTAGGCTAATTGGTGAATCTAAATCGACCCTAGGTGTGAATGTGAGTGTGAATGGTTGTCTGTCTCTGTGTTAGCCCTGCGATAGGCTGGAGACCTGTCCAGGGTGTACCCCGCCTCTCGCCTGATGCCAGCTAGGATAGGCTCCAGAAACCCCCCACCCTAGTGAGGATAAGTGGTAGCGGAAGATGAGAAGAGAAAAATCTTGTTTTTTTGTCATAAGGGGCCACCACTACTTTAATCTTTAACAATGGATCGCATTGGCCAGGTCCAAATGTTTTATTTACTAATGTAGTACAGTAGAAAGTACATTGCAATGTACTTTAAATGTAGAGGTGTCATTAAAGGAAAATACTAACGAAAAAATGTGGAAGACCTCCATCCTTCCTGTTGTCCTTGGGGTCAAATTTGATAGATTTTCTCATGATTTTCATGTAACGTAATTTTAATTCTATAAATGTGTTGCACATTTTTGAATTTGGTGATTCATTAAATTTCAGGCTTCATAAATAGTCAAACGGACTTTGTAAGAAGAAAAGTTGCTGTGTTGCTGTGAGGACAACATTAAATATTTTTTACACTTATTCTCTTGCATCGATAAAAAAAAAAGACAAAAACAAACTGCTGGACACAAGGTGTCTCCCTCTTCACTGTATGGAGGTGACAAATTAGTTTGTTTTCTTAATTTTCGTTTATTAAATAAAAACTTCTTTCACACACACACACACACACACACACACAAGCTTAAATATGATTCATAGGTGGACTGATTAAATATAACTGAATAAATAACGCTACAGTGCATTCAAGAAAAAAATGGTTTCTCAATCGATAAAGGCTCATCATCGCTTTGATCACATTTCACGTCCTCTTCAGTCTGTATCGAATCTGCAGATCTCCGTCCGGCTGGAGCATCCCAAAGCCGTAGCGACTGGGATTAAATGGTGGCAGTCCGTCCTTGGGGTTGCACATCTCCAGATCAAGATGGGTCAAGAGCAGGAGCACAAATCTAGAGTCACAAAGGGGTAAAACCATTCAGAACGGCCACAAACCACCCACTAAACACCATGACCTATCGATAATGTTAATAATGTCTGTCTCAAATGAGAACAGAACAAACTAGCTTCCCTTGTGTGTTGTGGATTACATGACCTTTAACCTTTGTGATGTAGTTCTCCCAACTGCCCCTCCTCTATTTCCCTCAGCCTCTTTCATACTGATCAATACAGAGTATGAGCAATTACTTTATTAAAGCCAGTTGCTAATGACGATGGAGAACATGAAAGCAGGACTGAAATGATGAGAACGGCCTTTATTAAGTGAAGATGGATTTTGCTGGTCTGATCTAGTAATCAGGATGAAATTGCAGGAAGCTCTTTGATCATGAATGCATCATTTTGAAACTCAAGATACATTATGGAAAGATATGAGATTTTTTATTTTTTTTTTTACACTCACTGTTTAATGGCCGTCACAGCAAACTCTTTCCCAACGCAGCTGCTTCTCCCTGCGCCCCAAGGCATGGTGTAGTACTTGACCCTTTTCCCATCCTTGTAGAACGTATCCTTCACCGTCATGTCTTCATTAAGGAAGCGATCGTACTTGAAATTCTAAAACAATTAAAACCAAATCATTAATGACGTGTGTTTCATAATATCATGCAAACATGTCTGATGTCTCTTGCTCTATATATTATGTCAAAAATAATGTGCAGTGATTACAGCACTCGTAAACATTAAAAGCCAAATAAACAGAACAGACACTGATAAATGATCTCACCCCCTCTCTAGTCCCTCTTGGCGTTTTATTGTGGGCATGTACCTACTTATCCCAAAGGATGTGTTCTGTCAGTGATTTTAGTCACAGTGCTTAATCTTGCCTCCTCAGGACAACATGTGTGCTATGAGTGTACCATGGAGGCATGAAAGCATAGCTAGTCTATGACTGCCATACATGTGGGAACATTTTACACAGTAAGTACCTGTGGATCTTGGTGTATCTGTGGGTCCATCTGAGGGCTGAGGAGGGGGAACAACAACACTCTGTCCCCTCGTCTCAGGTGGTACTCCTGTCCGTTGGCCATGCGCAAGATCTTGTCCTGCACCACTTCTCGCCTGATCATTACTGCGGCAGTGAGCCGTAGGGTCTCACTCAGAACGCTATCTGCAGAATGGAAAGGACAGCAGAGTGGAGGATGTCAGACGGGTGTCGCCTTGAATTACATCAGCAGTGCCCTCGGACGTAATTTGGAGAGCTACGAACATTTGCACGGATATGAATGTATGAAAACGGCGGTCTTCGTTTAACCGATTCAAAGGTCAAACTTCAATCGTCGCTTTTACGGTTGCAGTGCATTGTGTTTATATAAGTCAAGTGAGCCATTGTTTCCGTTTCATTGGCTAAACCCCAAGGAGGACGAGCTCAAGTCAATAACAGAAGAGGCTGCTAGCAGCTGTTATGTACCAAGCACAGGTGTGTTGTGCGCTCCCAGCAGGTTGATGGGGGGACGCTGAAGGGAAGTATCCCGGAGAGTGGAAAGGCCTCTAATCTCTGACTTAACAGCCTCCATGGCCTCAGGGTGGGTGAGCAGAAAGCCAAGGAGCCAAAAGGCAGCAGGTCCTGCATTACACTAAAAGGAAAAAAACACAAAGCACACATAAACACCTTTACATCAGCCATAGGCTTCAAGTCTGGAAAAGTTGCATTTACATGTCCACAGAACACACAACTTAAAAACATTTCTGAATATTTATTTTCTTTCTGAACCATTAAAAAATACTTCCTTTCATTTTTTTTTTTTTTGTGCTGCTGCTGTCTGGATGTGATATGAAGACAGCAAACCTCTCAGGGAGAGACACCTGAGCCTGTCACACAGTAATTGCTGTGGGTTAAGGGAGGTGTTCTTCTTACTTCTGCACATCTCAGGTTAGATCTCCACTGACAGCTAGGGCAAAGGCCCAAAAGTGACTAAAGGTACATCACATTGTCTTTCTGCCCTCTTAGGTCGTCAGATCACCAGATCTAAAGCCACGGATGATAATATGAGTCTGGCAGCCCCAACACCTGCAGGGTGGGGATTCCTAAGGAAAAGGACTTGTATTTTGGGGAGTATTAATTGAAAAATTAATCGAAAGTAAGACGAGAAGATTGCACTTAACCTAAATATATACGGATGTCTTGTACTGATGAAACAAATGAGATGAAAATTGCTTATAGCTAGGCTAGCCATTTCTCCCAAATTACTGTCTCAGCCTCATGTTAAGCTCATCACCTGCTGGCTCTAATAATCCACAATCCTAATACTGTGTAGGTCTCCCTTGTGCCTCCAAAACAGTTGTGACTCATCGGAGATCTGAGGGATCTTGTTAATTTAGAAGCCAGGTCAACACCTTGTTGAGTTGTTCCTAAACTGTTTTTGTGTCTCTGTGTGTGTCTGTGTCAGGCTGCATCCTGCTGGGGATAGATGCAGCCATCAAGGAGTGTCATTGTTATGGGGTGGGGGTGTCTGGTCTGGTCCAGGTGGGTGCTACATGTCTAAGTAACATCCACATTAATGCCAGGTCCTAAAGTTTCCCAGCAGAACATTGTGTTGTCACAAGATGGTTAATGTTATTCACTTTTCCTGTTAGTGGTTTAAATGTTGTGGCTGATCGGTTTATTCTGTATTTCCACCAGAGATTACTTTTCTAACCCTCAAAAACATTCAAATTAAAGTACATGTGTGGGGTTTAGAGTTCACTGGCATTGTTACACGTATAATAGCAACCTTCCCTAAAAGGTAAATAACCAATAAATGAATTTTAGCCTATAGTATATGTTTCAGTCAATAAGATTGATCGTTTGGAAATAGAAAGAGGACAGCAACCCCCAGCTTGTGCAGGACTCATGATGCTGAGGATGTGTCTGGCATAACATGGTAACACATCAATGTGCCTGAAACTCATGTGTAAGCCACATTCTCTCTGGCACCTCTCGCTAGTCACACGTCTAATCCCTCTATTCTCTGCAGCCGTGCTCTAGTTTCCACCCAAGACTGAGGCTGTGTGCTCTGATGTCCCAGCAGACATGATAATGCACAAACAAACAAACAAACAACTTGAGGACTGGCAGTCCTTCCCAAACAAACGGCCTAGCTGTGAGAGCCCGCAATGGTTAGCTTGGTCGAGGTTTCTCCTTGCTTGAATATAACCGGTGTAAAAGGGGAACAAGCAGCGTTGCCGTGAGAACGACAGAATAACATAAATATTACAGCTAAAACGTGTTATAGAAGAGCAGCAAACGCAGCGACCATTAACAGCTCTCTTTCTCCCCCAACTGGCGGAAAGGAGCAAATATGTCATGCTGATCTGGACTAGGAAGCAGTAATTCTGTCGTCACACCTGTGTCAACATTGCTAAGAATGTAAACTTATTACATCGCAGCCACCTGAACTGTCAGAGATTAATCTGAAATCGGGTATTGCAAAAGAGGAAGTGAACATTTGTACAACTGAAATATTAACGCTCACTGGTTTGACAACATTGCCAGCTGGCTCACAGCCAAATGAGCAACAGACTACCACAGTTCCCAATATACGCCTTCGTTTACAAGTTAAATGTGCACTTCGAGCTTGACACGGCAGCATGGAAACTGATTCACGAGATTGGAACTGGCAAAAATCCACTCTGAAGCTGCAGGTTGAGGCAAGCAGCTCTGAGGTACTTGGCCGTGAGGAATCTACTGCCTCTGGGTTTCTGGCAGGCTGTGAGGCTGAAATCAGGCATTCAGTCTGGGTGTGGGAAGTTTGTGTGTTTTTGTATCATTTTAAGGCATGTGTGTCCGTGTGTTGTGAAAAAGAAACCCAGACAAATAAAACAGCCCTCACCTGTGTGGTCCATAGCTGTAAGAGCAGAGCTTTTTTCTGCATTTCTGCATCTACTCCCTCTTCCCGCAGGAAGTTGTAGTAGCTCTGCTGCCAGGAGCTCGACTCGCCTGACTCGCTGTTCAGCCAGCGTGGGGACAGCAGCTCCCACAGTCGCTCCTGTGACGACCTGGCAGTTTTGCTTTCCTCTGTTGGCAAACCAACACACATCAACTGTATAAATATTATGTCCGACCGGATTTCAAAAGTTTCAAAGTTTAGCGACTTCTGTTCTCATTTGCTGTGGTTTGGCTTACCCCGCTTGAGCGTGGAGCGAGCCAGTTTGGTGAGAAGATCATCAAACGTGCGGAACTCTTTGTAGACTGCGGCAGCATTGTCTCCCCTTTCAAACAGCGTAAGGTATCCAGCTCTGAGGAAGACAATAAAATGTTCCTGTGTATTTCGACTTTAAAAAATAAATAAATAAAAATGTTCATCTTCAGTATGATGTAAAATGTTACCTGAAAAGAAGACTGTAACAGAGGCTGAACAGTCCGTCCTGTTTCCACTCTAAAGAGTTGCCGCCTGTGTGGTTATTCAGGAGCAGACTCTGCAGGTGAGTGTTCATAGAGCTGCTGAGCTTGCAGAGGCTGCGTTGATCCTGAAAATGCCTAAGGCATCAAAGCGACACTCATTCAATACATGCAATTCAGGGAAATCCATAAAGTGATATGTTCTAAATTCACATTCATTACTTTTCCATCCAGTCCCTCTCTGACGTGGGCTTCACGCTTGGCAGCTGCAGACTGAAGACCTTTTTTATGAGCTGGCCCCTGATGCGGGAGAAGTCCAAGGAGACTGTGTCGTGCAGCACGCTGTCAAAGGAGTGCGGATCCAACAGCATTGTGACATAGAGACCAGCAACCCGGACCTATGAGGAAGTCATTTTAGATGTGGTTTAGTCGTTAATTCGACAGTTGTTTGTTCAGCTGATCAGAGGATATTCTGACCTAAAAAGCTTAAGTCTGGGTGTGTCAATATGTCTGGCAAACACTGCAACAACAAGTGTATTGAGGTTAAAGTGATAATCAACATGACATTTGTATGAAGTTGCTATATCCCAGCAGTCCCCTTCTCTTTTAAACCACTTCATGTAAATCCCAGTGTTTGCAGGTATAATCGGAGCTTACAGTGAAGATATCTCCGTGCTTTTCTTTCATCCGGGTCAGAAACTTTGGAGCATCTTTTCCAAACTCGAGGGCATGCCCCAACCATGGAAGGAAACCCTTATCGAGAGGAGGCTCATTTTTCTGCCTGTAACACACAAGGAAACACGTTAGATATGGAACGGTATCATGGTTTGCTTATCTACTTTTCATATATTCCCGAATCTCACCAAACAGGTTTGGAGTTAACATGAGGCCAAAAGAGCTCCTTTTTTTCTTTTCTTTTTTTTTCGTGGTAAAAAACCATGAAGCATGTGGATCACAGTTTAAATAAAGGTGTATTAACAATATGTTATGTTTTGAGTGTTTAATTTAATCAGTGATATATCTTCAGCTTTATGCTAATATATCTAATTCTGCTAAAAAAAAACAACAAGGTCTGATTAATAGTAGATCTCATCCAAAAACAACTATTCTAAATTAAAACATTTTGAAATGTTCTGTTCCTGTATTTTACAAAAGCTTTAGACTCATTTAACCTTTTAAATTAACCTCAGGTACTAATTTAATTTCTGTGAAAACAACATAGTGAGGAAAAGCTTTACCTTTTGCGGGAAGTAACAAAGAGAAGTAGTAGTAGTCCGCCAAAGAGTAGAAATATTGTCCACAGCATGATTCTGTGATGATACTTGAGCTGCCCTGTCGATTATTTACTCCATAGCTGCTCCCGGCTCTCTTATACCTCTGGGCCTGACTCAACTGTAACTAATCTTCTTCGACTTGGGGGAGTGGAAAGGTGTGGCTTGTCACAAAAATGTTGCACAATTTCCAACAATAGATGGTGTCAGACACCACAAAACAACTTCTTCCCTTGTAAAAGAACTGTGTGACTTACAGGGGAACTATGTCTGCTTTTCAGAACTTAATTCGGATTAGGTTACACCCTAAAGAGCAGGCTACCATGGAGCAACCATGTAGCACGTGGCCCTTACGGGTCACTTCATAAGGTGCATGGAAAAATCACAAGCAATAACATTTCCAAGCAGTGACATCAGTAAGACTAAACTATTCATGTTGGTTTAGTAAGAAGTGATGTCAGGAAACACATTTTTAAGGGTATAGTCACCGGTTCCCATGGTTTGTTGATGTGAACTCTGTCTAGCAACAACCTAGTTCCTAATTGAAGTTGTGAAATAATCTATTATTATCTCCCTTAAGAACACTTATGGTCTGTGACGGCCACGACTATCTGTCACACCGAAACCACCGACACCAGTGATTAATCATCACGAGAAGTTGTTTGTGATCACACACGATACTAAAATTTTACAAGAGGATAAATCATCAGTAAATCAAACCTGAATCACGACATAAACAGAAGTGACACTGCAATAAATGCAATGAATCGTGTATTCAAAAGTAATTAGTATTAAAGGTTTTCTGCTTCATGTGTGAACTGTACCAGCAGAGGGTAGTCGTGCACTTACAGCAGCTTCACTATTTATCAGCTGGAGAGAGAAGAGGGGAGTGTCTGTAATGATTTGTTACTTTAAGTCAAAATGATACGTCTCATCAGAAGAAAAAAAATAAACCAATAGAAATTTCCTTAGAAAATTAATTCTCGCGGAAATATATACTAGATAGTCTTTCAGATTTTAGTCCGTTTAACTGAAGTTGCCTTTAACTGACAGCACGACCTATTTTTTTGTTGTTGTTTGTTTGTTTGATAAAGGAAAGGGCTAGTAAAAGGCACGGGAAATGAACAACATTACTTTGCGCACGTTAAAAAAAGTAAGTTAAGCTTTATTTATCAATATGTGACTCTCACAGTCCAAAGTAGCTGCTAGCTTCGCGCTAACATTCTGTGTGCTCTTCCTAAATGGGCCGGAGTAGATACATCAAATACAACGTTAGTTCCTACGGCAAATACGTACTCTATAATGAGCGTTTCATTTTTGGGTCGTGCACCTAGCTGAAGTAGCTACTTATATGCGGGCTATGATTTAGCCAAAATAAATAAATTAAATAAATAAAAACAAATTAAATTAATCTGAAAGTGTAATCATTCAATGGGATGATTATAGAGGGACCATAACGTATATCATCACAACCATAGGATCTGATCTCCATCTGTCACTCCTTTACGTCGCCATCATGACTAAAATATTCATATAATCCCAAATAATATTACTATGATGTGCGCACATTTCTATGCTCATTAAATACCTTTCCTGTTTGTGTTACAGTTTTTATTTAATTTTGGCTCTTGATCAAGGCTCTTGTATTCGTAAGTGTCACGTAAGCAATAACTGTTATTGGGTCATTTCAGGTCACTGCAGTTGGGTTTACAATAAAGTCCTCGAGGAAAAGAAGCAAGTGTGTATATGTTGCAATTTTGTTCCAATAATTCTGCAAATTATTTATTTCTTCCCAAGAACTTGAAATATTGCAGTGTCTGAACTGCCTGTTTTAAAAGTGCATCCAATGTGAAAATTTGACAGAAATTACAAAATGACAGTAGAACATCAAGCTCTAAAAGTTAAATGACTGCATCTTATTACTAGTAGCTCATTAGTTAAACTTCTTTTGATGATGCCGATGCCGTGTGGTTGATTTTGTTCTCATTGTGGATGAAACCTCATAATGAGCGGACCTCAGCCGTCTGGTGTCATGTTGGAGAGAAAGTCTGCAGAAGAAATGACCATCGACGTAAGAAGGAAACCCACCCTCTCCTGACAGTTCATGGAACCACAGTACACAGAGTTGAATCTCCCAGACTACCGGAAACTGTCATACAGCAGAGCCTAAAATAAGACATTTCATCCATCACTATGAAAGCCCACTAACTCATGCACTTGCTGAGACAGCTGAAAAAGTTCAAACTGTCACATACTCACATGCTTGGGTGCCGTGCTGCCACCACAGAAACCATGTTCACTTCTTCCATCACTTGTCTGGTTTGGCTCTGCAGCATCTATCTCTTAGCTGAGAATCAGCATTGTGTGCGATGTGCAGAGCAAATTATTGTCTATCCAGTCTTCACTTGAACAGGCCCGTGCCCTTCCACAATGGAAAAGAGGGCAAGAAAAAAAAAAACATGGATGACCCCTCTCACCTCGGTTACTCTCTCATCCAGGGTTATTCCTTCAGAGCTCTGAAAACAAGGACTAACCACCAACTTTCATTCCTTCTTCCCTGAAACCATACACAGGCCATGTCCAACATAAACAAAGATAGAATCTATTCCATTTTGCATTGTGAGTAAATTATTTAGTTGTATTATTGTACCTACATTATGTATTGATTGAACTGAAATAAACTGATTGAGTGACGAATTCCTTTCCTAGTTAAGCTGATGGACCGGAAATTGACCTGTAACAAATTAAAATGCTAAAGCCTAAAAAATAATTTAGCAGTCAGACTGGAATTACTTCCTTCTCTTTTCAATCCTTATATATATAATTAAATTGTGCTTGATCTACAATTTATTTAACATAAACTCCTGCTATGTGTTACATTTAAAGGATGCAGTCGCTGTGTATTGTTTTCAATTTCAAGTCTGTATGGGGCTGCCTCCATCTCCAAATTTTTCTCCCATGAGAAGGGAAGGACGCAGCATAGACCCAGCCAGCAGGGGCAGGCTCTCTGCTATAATGCTGTTATTATGGTAATGACTCTAAACAGCCTGCTTTATAAAAACTGGGTGTGGTGCACTGCAATCCGAGTCACGTTAAACAAACAGCCTGTCGCAGGAACGAACGTCACGTATGATACCACACACGACAAAAACCTTTATATCTGACCGTTGTTTCAGGGTATATATATTTAATGTCTAACATTTACATTTTTTGCAGTTATATCTGTTACCTGTTGTAATCTTGAGCTCAATCAGATCAACATGGGTATTGTTTTTGTGGGATGAACTGTATTCTTGATTCACAATTTTACGTATAAAATGATCAGGCATAACATTATGACCACCTGCCTGATATTGTGTAGGTTGTCCTGTGGTGTCTGGTAACACGATGTCGTTAGTGGGGGTCATCGTAGTCCTATGGGTTGAGGGGAGGGGCCTCTGTGGATCATCCCACAGATACTTGATCAATTTGAACACCAGGTCAACACATTGTTGAGTTGTTCCTAAACTGTTTTTGTGTGTGTTCCTGTGTCAGGCTGCATCCTGCTGGGGATGGCTGCTGCCATCAAGGAGTGTCATTGCTATGGGTGGGGGTGCCTGGCCTGGTTTTGTTGGGTTGTATACATCTAAGCAGCATCCACATGAATGCTGGTCCAAAAGTTTCTCAGCAGAACACTGTGTCGTCACAAGATGGTCAATGTTATTTACGTCTCCTGTCAGTGGTCATAATGTTGTGGCCGATCTGTGTACGCTACAGTGGAAATGGAAATAAAGTGAGATATAACACATTCAATCACATATTTCAGTTCTTAAGGTAAAACAATAATACTCAGTGTAAAGTCAGTATTATTAAATCTTTACATTACATGAACATTACCTATAATCCTGATTAACTATGCCATAAAAACAGCAGTAATTCTACACTTACACAATACAGGGTCTTTACTAGCCTCTTGATGGAACCTAATCTTTTCTTCACGCATCATGTGACCATCACTCCTCCTGTAAAGACCTGTAAGTGGATGGTGTTAAAGTTTCCATGGCCTGGTGAGACACAGATTTTTCACATTATTTTCAAACCCACCCCAGAGTTTTATCAGGCACATTTTTATTCCAAGTATTGGTGAGTAACATTTTCTTAGGAAATTAGAAGTTGGAGTGCAGATTGCCTGGTGAGAACCAAAAGGTCCTTTTTGCAGATTTCTCCGGAGCCGTATCTTCGCAGCTTTAACTGTTGTCACAGGATGACGGTTGCCCGCAGATTTCCTGAGAAAGTGGTGCAAAGGCGGGATCGGGATTTCTTGACACAAATCAAAATACAATCTTCTCACAGCCTCAATTATCCCTGTCCTACATGTCAGTTTACATTCTGCTGAGAAAAATACACATTTTGGGAGACTGTGAGATCAAAGCAGTAGCGCATAGTTTCTCTTGAGAAGATACAGGAGGTTATTTGACAGTATTTGTCAGCAACTGTCCTGAAGTGAAGTACACAGAGCGGGGGAAAGAAGGGCAGGCTGAGCAACTGTTACTTTCTCTGGGTAAATAAATAATCCATCAGTGTTGCACTTGTAGTGTACAGTGTGTTTTGCTGCAGAACAGGTCTTTTTGAAACACCAAAGTTTTGATTATGTTAATCTGGTCTGTTAAAATAAAAATAATACTAACATTGTATTTAGTGATTTCAAAGCCAAAAGTGAATTTTCAATTTCAATTGTAGCATTAAACTGATTTAAAGTCATGGGAAAAATGAAGCACATCCCATGGATGCAAATCTGGACATGCACCCATTTAGTTCTCCCTGATACAATGGCTCCAGATTAAATCATCCCGCATTTCCATGCCATTTATTGAAACAATTTTATTTTTTTCTGTGAAAAAAGTAAGACCACTCTTGGTCTCAGAAGGTGCACTCTAGTATAAATGAAATTGGTTGCCAAAGCAACCTCTTGTAGGAGTTTTGCACGAGTGTCACCAGTCAGTCAGAATGTCAAAAGGATTTGTATCTGCTCTTCAACTTAGATGTTCCATAACCCAGAATTTCTCCTTTTTGAGAGATTTAAGATCAATATCTTGGTGAAAGGTCCACTTCCGGCACAACTTCACCTCTTAGACAGATGGCCTCACATCATCTTTGAGCACTCTTTGATGTGACACAGGATCCAAGGTTGAATCAATGGCTGCAAGCTGCCCAGTCTCTGTGGCAGCAAAGCAACCCCACTCAATAACATTTCCACCACCATTCTTCAAAGTCGGTTTGAGGTTCTTCTGAAAAGCTGCATTCGGTCTGTGCCAAACTGTCTACTGTTACTGTGACTAAACAACTCCGTTTTAGATGAGTGTATCCAAAAGGTCTTCGCTTGTATGTGTGTTGGCAAACTGTATTTTTATCCAATATTGTTTTTGGATGGTATTTATTATTATTTCCCCTCCCACGCCGGCCAAATTTCTGTGATCTCTCATTACGAGGGATACCTGCAGATCCTGTGACGACATTTCACTTTTCTTGCCAAACTTCCATTTGTATTAAAGGGTCTCTCTGCTCTTAAGCCGAATTTGCTGAGAACAAATTGGCAGTCATTTGAAATCCTCACGATGATTTTCCTAACAGTGGAATGATATCATTTAAATAACTTGAAGGACTTCTTAAATCTGTTGCCAGACTCGGAGGCACACGCAACCTTTTCTCTCTGATGGCCTTAGGGCTCTTTAGATGTTGGCAGGATGACACCACAGCCAACAGAACAAACATGTCAGAGACTTTGAAAAAAAATCCCATGAGGAGTTTCTAATCACTGGCACCAGATCTGACACCCCTAATTGTATGAATATGAGGGCGTGATAAATGTGAGTGTGTCATTTCAATGCATATACCACCTTTCTATACTGTTTTACTTACAGAGGATACAAATGTTTGCTTGTTTACATATATCCAAGAAGCTATAATGTGACAGCTGTACATTAATGATAAAAAGCAAACAAACAAACCCACTGTGTCGTGGTTGTACGGCTTACATAGCCAACGCTGTCCAGTCTGTTCTTAACATCTGTATCTCTTATTGGATGCTCCACTTTTGAAAGATTCGTGTGACTGGGGTCATCTCAGCTTGGAGTTCACGCGTACAAAAATGTTACAAGGAGCCTTTGCAGCGCAGAGGAGAAGTGGTTAGCACTGTCAAGGTTCTGGTTTGAACCTCCTCGTGGAGTTTGCACGTTCAAACTGTGTCGCAGTGGGGTTTCTCTGGTTGGTCTGACTTCCTACCACAGTTCAAAGAAACACATTGATTTTAAAAAGGGCTGTTTAGTGTGAGTGTTTGTCTCTGCCTGGTCTCTCGCTGAATGACCACTTGGATGGCCTCCATGGACATATGAAAGGAGTTAAAATATAGGTATTAACCAGACAGAAAAAAAAGGCTTTTGTTTTACATTGTGTCGATAAAAGTGTCTCTTGAGAATGACCACTTCATGCAAGTGCAGTAATGCATTGCAGTTGGACCTCTTGTAGGTCATGATCCTGCAGTATCTCCTTTTTGAGATAAAATGACTCGGTGTTCTATTTTTGAAAAGCAGCGGCCCCACAGGCTGCAAACGTCATTCTTTCTGCTGCCAGTACGACCCTGCAAATGCATGCATGTACACGCAGAGTAACAATACTTTATCACCAACATATACTGTGGCATAATAATCGCCAGTAAATATGTAGTCGGTCCACACGACCCAACTATTCCTGTGTGCCGCATTCGGCTTCATTCTCCATGCTGCCGGTGTTCCTGACACAAAGCAATCCTGCTCTGATTTCCCCTCAAACTGCTCCCTCAGCTGTGGACCCGAGGCAACATATCTGTTATTGGCAAAGGGTTTTCATTTGACTTCACACAGAAGAATCTTAAATCATCCATGAAAAGAAAAGTGGGGAAGAAGGGAGGGGGTAGGGGGAGGAGTCTCACATTGACTTTCACATCCATTCAGCCTTTTCTGCAGCAGCATTGAACTTGCAGAGAGAGGCTGAGGGGGGAAAAAGCAGACAGGAGGAGGCAGACTGGACAGGGTTATGCAGAAGGAGCTCAGTGCTATTATCACTGAGGCTGCCATATAGCTGTGCTCCTTCCAGAGACTAATCGAGGCTGTGCGAATTGTAGCTACACGAAACGGGAATGTTTTCACTGAGGAGTGCTGGTGAAGAGGAGTGGTCAGGGACGGAGATCATTATGCACTTTTAGATCGTACGTGGCCGTGAAGCAGCGCAGCGACAAAACCTCGAGCGCGTTCGCTCCCCGAAGTTGTGTCAAGCGGGCGACGGTTCGCGTCTGATTGTTGCTCAACTATCCAGAGAGGACTGCAGACGCGCAAACGCTGCATTGTGGCAACTGAGCCGCCGATCCCTGCCTGAGGATTGCACAATCCGTTCTCTCCACACAAAATGTCATCTCAGGCGAAAGTCAAGAAGGACAAAGAGATTATTGCTGAATATGAGACCCAAGTGAAAGGTTGGTAACGTGCAGGCCCGATCGCAATTGTTATTCACTGCATGAAGGCACTATTGCGTAACTTTACCACAAGCTTTATATGGCTTTCAGTGTGCAGTGTTGTGGGGTGGGACAGATGAGGGTCATAATTCTTTCTTTGAAAATGTCTCATAATTGCATGGCATTAACTGGCCATCACTACTACTCAGCGGTACAATGATGAAGGTGTAACTTGGCCGAAGCGGTTTATCTGTACTGAAGATGACTGTGCCCCAATCCCACATGACTAGCCCTTCATGTTTGGCTATATAAGCTATTGATAGCGTAATAATTTGTTTTTAAAGTACAGCTGGTAGATAATTCCCCACATCTTCATATGTCCTTTACAAGGATAAAGGACATTTAGAGACCTGGGTGCATTATACAGCCACTGCACTACACAATATGACTATATCTGTGTGTGTGTGTGTGTGTGTGTGCGTATATATATATATATATATATATATATAAATTATATATATATATATATATATATATATATATATATAGATAGATAGATAGATAGATAGATAACATCTATGTACGTATGTATATATATGAGTATTTACACTCAGGGATAACGTGTGATAAAAGGATGGGAATGCTTGAGAAGGTCACACAGCCAACAGTTCAGAAAGTCCATAAATAATGTATGCTGTCTGTATGAATTATGAAGCATGAAAGGATTTTACTGTCTGCCACTAAATATGTGACTGGATCAACCACCCAGAGAGGGAGAGGGGAGTCAGGAACACTGATGCTGTATAACAGCAGCATGTACTGTATATGGCTGGGCTGCCTTTTAGAGTCAACTACAAACAGTGTCAAAACTTGACACTTTGTGCATCACCTCTTACACTTGTGGTTTTTCTGCAAGTCATACTGAAAGGATATAGCTTCCTTGCGCAGTTAGTTATTACTTTAAGTCAGCCAGAGATGAGAAAGTGTTCAAGTAGTTTTTTTTTTGTTTGTTTGTGTTTTTTGTTTTTAGTTTTTCATGGTAAAAGGGGCAAATTTCACATTTCCTTTTGAGGATTTTGTGCTTTTCTTTGTCGGAAATATTTTTTTGTTTGTTTGTGTAAAATCTTGAGCAGTGACTCATGTTCCATCAAGTGCCAGTTCTCTGTTTTTCCAGCGAAGGTATAGTTAATTTTGGCAGACTTGTTTTTCAACTCACCTGTGTGTACAGCTCAATACTGAATGAGGGTAAAACACTCAGCCTGGTTTGCACTTATAGATGTTTCCCCTTAATTTGGTGGTTACCAGAATGTACCAAAATGCACAGTAAACACAGTATGCGTTCGTATAGCTCACTGTTCGTTTAATCTTGCAGGAAGTAGTTCATATGCATGCCACATGAAGGCAGTGAGAGTTGAAGACATTCAGAGTGACCAGGGTGTCAGTGCAAAGCGTTGGGGTGAAAGTTAAATTTTGCTTGACAATTTTAATTTAGGTCTCAGTGCTGTTGTACATACACAGATTGGAAAAGACAAATGCCGGTCAGCAGCTGCCTGGAATGAAGGGTATGATTAGAATTTGGTTGTCAGAGGTGTGGTGTGAGTTCTCCTTGTCACTCTCTTTGTTTATGTGACTGACTTCTCTTTCACACAGCCACGCACGCGAGCACCCACACACACACACACACACACACACACACACGCACGCACGCTCTCTCTCTCTCTCTCTCTCTCTCTCTCTCTCTCTCTCTCTCTCTCTCTGTCTCTCTCTCTCTTTCTGTGGTCTGCACACCAGCTCTGTGGCCTCTGAGAGAGCCATCACAGCTCCATCTCTCGTCTCAGTTTCAGGAAAAGCTTTTAAGCTGACATCTTAAGCTCATTTGCAAACTGGGTTTAGATCGGTTTGGTGCTGTGGGGGCTTTATTCTGACACTGACACTGGCCTCCAATAATGCTGAGTTGCTGACTGCACAGCGGTTCAATCAGACACAAGCCTAATGCACTTTACTGCATTTTTCAACATGCCACATTTCAGCCAACAGTGGAGTCCCTGCTCCGCTTGGCGTGCTAGTCTGCGTTTTGAGATTTACGGTTTCACTGATGACTTAATAGTCTCCCTCAGAAGAGATATGGCAGTGTGTCATCAATCAAGTCATCACTTTGGGATTATTTGTCACGTGTTCATTTGTTTTGGACAAAAAGAAATATTTGACTTCCTGAATTGAAGGTGGCTTTAGTTACACTTATTCTTTCCTTTTAAAGTGTGCCTGGTTTCATGTTACCACGAAGCCATCCTGAAACCAAAACACAAACTGAGGGGATGCCTCTAATCCATGTGCTGTGCTCTGCTTCGAATTGTAAGCCACATTGTCTTTAATGCAATTTGATCTGTTTGGAGTCTTATGCTCACATTGCTCTAATGTGAAATAATTCAAACCCCTTATTAGATTTACCTTTGCTTAGGAATAGTATGGTACAACAGCATTTGTGTAAATTCACCATGACTTTAAGGAATATTATATACAAATATATACAAACACAAATAGAGCAAAAACCTGACATTTCCTCATTGTGACAGTTCAACTGCAAGACACCAGCATCTTAATACAGACAGTTTTTTTTATTTATTTTTTTTAATGCCGATATGCATTCCACGGGGAGCATGCAGACCCACCCCTCTGTGGGTAGCCATTATAATGAAAGAATCCTTAGACCGATACTGTCTTGAAATGTCAGGGTTGCATTACGACAGCGAAACAATATCTGTTTTGGCAGCATCTATGAGACATTGATTGTTGCCGTGCTGACACATACGTGCTCACAGAACTGCTTGGAATTCTGCACGCTGCTTCCTCGATTTTCCTGTCCTGCGGTTGCACACGCATTGATGCCTTTCCCTGTTCGAAATATTTGTGCGGAGTGAGAGAGGAAGAAACACGCGCTCGGGCAAACAGACTATAAAGGCATGCCATAGCTATTACCACATCCAGAAGACAAGTGTTCACAGAACACAGCCTTGATTTGTACCAAATTATGTCAACGTGTCAGTCTGGGTTAGACCCCCGTGTGACTAGCCACCCGTGGCTAACTGCAGACACAGCCCCAGAAACTGCTACTGGTCATTGCAATAGCTGTGCTAAGCTAGTTTTAACAGGTTACTACGGTGACAATGGTTCTTCGTGATGCAATGATTGGTGCTCTTTGCTACAGTGATGCACAAGCGTTACTGGCAACACTGCAAGGCATCATTGACAGATGGCTTCTTAGTGATTTGTTAAATTCTCTCCAGGAGCATAGCCACCACAGATACACTGTGTTTGAAATAGTGGGTGGACATACAGAATAAAAAAAAAAACAAGGACCAGGCAGCTGAGAGCAGGAACCTGCTCTTAAGAATCCAAACCTTAACACGTACATTAATAAGCAATGCAGGCCACCTGCTGTCTGATATGTAGACATACTACTGTTTGACGTTTGCAGCTCAGCCTGTTTGCTCTGGGTCTGCTGTAGAGAAGTTCTCTTCCCCTTTGTCCCTTGTTCGGCTTCATTGTTATTCTCACAGTCTCTGGAAGCAATTAATTTTCTTTTTAAATTCGTCACTACATGTCAGGACTTAAACCATATGCGTTAGGAGCAAAATAACATTACAAATGCCTAAAATCCTATTAGTGAATTTCCACAAGCCTTTGGGTGTGGAACATTTTATTCATTTTGGCCACACGCTGTTACCAGGCAGAGAACCTGGTCCAGGATGCGACTCATTATTTCATTACGCTCGTGTCATCACGAAAGAGAAGGATTGCATTTTGAGGCTCATTTCTCGACATACGATTCACCTGATTTCCTTACCAGCTTCTTTGCAATTACGCATTACTGTGTAAGGGCTTGAATCATTCATCAAATGTAGTGCAGTGTTGCACACTCCCTAGTAACAGTTTAAGATCTAAAAATAACACACTCACTGGAGAGTGAATGCAGATATCATGAGTCTTTTGATAATTTCCTTTTCACCTCCTAAATTTCTCGGGTGAAATCAAGTTGGATTTGCTCAATCTAGTGTCTGCCCTCTTTATTACACTGGCACTGCATGATTAAAACGATTCAAGACGCAAAGGCCAACAAATTATGTTGTCCAGTGGTCTATTTTAGTACAGGAGAGCATGGTACTCTCTGTTTTGAGCTTGATTGCTGCCTCATTCATCATCGCAGGCTGTTTGTTGAGTGTTTTGAAGCAGAGTAAGTTGCCCTTGTCCTTGGCCATTATGCTAAACAGAGTGACTGCTGCGACTTTCAGAACAGGGAACTGGCCTGCTCTCATTGAAATGCCTCTAGAGGCATGTAACCAGGCAACTGGGCAACTATGGGGACCGTGAGGGGGTACTTCTCCAGATAGCAAGGGACTACATATTTACTGTTAGTCCCGCTGTTGCTCACTCATTCACATTTTCACTTGCACACTCACAGACGTCGGAGGAGGCACTTTTGAAATCCTTTGTACAGAAACTGCATTTAGAAATGAAGAAAGGGGGCTTTTCTTTCACTGGGCAATCTTTTCCATTGATAAATTTATACAGAGTTCTTTTCAGTGCATGGCAATCATATGCATGGTTGTAGCAGTCTGTCATAGTGGGATCTGCAGCCAACTGCTTCTTATTGTCTTGCACAAAGACAAGTTTTGTTTATTCCCCCTCTGTACGTAGGCCAGTGTGAATAATCCACAGACATGAAGTCACCAGTAATTTTTATTTTGCATGATATATGCTAAACTAACTGCTCAGACATCAGCTGAAACAAAAAAAAAGGGCGCCCGGACAGGAAGCCAAAATGGTTGTTGTGATGGTGTAAAAGATTTCTCGCTATTATTCTTCCACACACATCTGCCATGTGAACTGAACATTTCAAGACAGCTCTAATGTGATCTGTATTTGCTGCATTTGCATCGACACATTACATCAGTACCAGGATATACTGAATGTACCATGTGACTCAGCCCTGTGGGCTCTGACATGATATGCGAGTTAGCATTCAGCAGCCTGTTAGCGACTGGATTTACGGTAGCCCTGTAGTAAACAGTATATGGGCTGACATTGAATGTGATTTGTAGTCCTTTTTGACTATTAATGTAAGACTATAAAAATGATGTTATTACTTTATTGGCTGTTTTTTATTACCTGAATTCCCAGAGCTGTTTCGGAATAGCCTACTAAAATACCAGCTCAGGCTGCCCATGCGGCCGGGAGTCTAGTCATTTAACTGCGGTCATCTTGATACCAAGAAGATCTTTTAAGGAATGAATGAGTGTTAACAGAAGAAGAAACAGTTCCCAAAGATATCAGTTTCTGTAACTATAAAACATACGTTTTTAGATACATTTTCTACAGTTAAGTACAGAACTTGACTTTACTTCATTCTGAGACTGAGAAGAAGAGCAGTGAGTTCCTAGACTTCATGTGCAGAAACCACAGTAATCTTGTAATCGAAAGAACGCTTGCGATTTGTTTTTATTCAAGAGAAACTTCTCTGAAGGCTCAGCACAATGCATTTTGAGGAGCTGACCTATTTTGTATTTTCCGTGCTGTCTGCTGCAATCATCAGACATGCATCTCATATGCACGTGTGCTACCCCAGCATTTAGACACCCCCACAAACCCCCCTCCTGCCCTCTCACTGCACATGCAAACCCATGCACATAACAGACGGCAGACAAATGCACTCTGACATCCAGTTTTATCCAATTATGATGACTTTGTTCTTTTATTAGTGCTTGTGCTGGCTCGACCGTATCCTCACATGTTTCTATTTACACGCTTTGCTCGATCCAATGGCGAAAGATTGTAGGTTTAATTATGACCTGCCCCACTTGTTTGGCAAGCAAAAGTGAGGCCCGCCGTGTAACCCTTCCTCCCCACCCTCTGCTTCTCTATTCTGAGGATTGTCTCTCTTTTTGACATGCAGAGATCCGTAACCAGCTGGTGGAGCAGTTCCGTTGTCTGGAGCAGCAGTCTGAGTCCCGCCTGCAGCTGCTGCAGGACCTGCAGGAGTTCTTCCGCCGAAAGGCCGAGCTCCAGCTCGAGTACTCCAGAGGCCTGGACAAACTGGCCGAGCGATACTCCGCCAAGATCCGCACCTCCAGAGAGCACCAGCACTTCAAGTGAGTCCCACTGGGCTCCGCTAAGCGGTGGAGCGTCTGTATCGATTGTGTCTGACTGATAAACAACCGTTATGTATTTCTTACTGATCACTGGCACAGACAGATTAAAATACAGACACAGGGAAAAAAAAAAAAAAAAAAGAGGCGGGATGAAAGCAGAAGAAATGACCTGAAATGAAGCCAGGGCCAAGGAACGTTGTGGCCTCGGGCTGCTGTGTTTCTCCCAACTAGGTCAGACTCTGTATCTGCCCCCCCTCGTCTTTTCTCCATGGCTGTCATTTCATTTCCATTCTCAAACAACTTCACGCTCGACTGCCAGCAAAATTCTCATATTCTCTCAATGGATGCAGAAAATAAAGCAGAGCTGCGTTTAGGAGTCTGAAGGAAGAAACAGACAGTTGAACGTGTTTTACTCTGACTTAATTAAGTGGTTTTTAGTGTTTGGGAGCTCACTGGTTATGAAACAATTGAACCCTGGAGCACATTGAGAAACTGCTTCCTATAGATGCCCAGACTAGCTTGCAGCACACTATGACTTTTAGATGGTATGTGCTGCCAACATCCATGTGTTTGGTTAGAATGCCTGACCATAAATAAAAGAAAAAAGTATATTCACTTTAGAGTTGACTCTAAAGCTTGGAAATGGATCAATTTATTTCCAAACCTTTACATAAATTGGAGCAATGCAACCTATTCATTTAACTTATATAATAATACCAGAAAATAGATAAAAATGCATTTTGAATTAGCAGATCTCAAAAATATATCAGTAGTAGTGTTGGATCAGCACTGCATGAAATGAAACATTCATCCACAGTACCACAGAGCAGACAGTAACTGACTCATAAGCAGTTGTGCATTCCCTTCATGTAACCTGGCTGTGTCAGTCACGCGTAAGAAACGCGCTGGTTTATTCAAGAGAGGTCTCTCCATCTTTCTTTCAGTCTCTCTGGCTGATTGGACATAAAGCCTAATCACGGCGGAGAGCTCTCGTCACTGCAGCGTTGATAAATGGGGCACTCCCTCTAAGGAAGATCCCTGCATTGCATGACTTTTCTCTGCACACAACTGTCCCAGATTCTCCCTTGTCACAATAAATGGACGTCATTATGTCCGTCTGTGAAAAGCTAGATTCATACATGTAGACCACAGTGGGACTAAGGTCCAAGCCTCTGTTGAGTCTCTTTCCTGTACAAATCTTTTCACATTTTTAAAACCCCCTATAGAAGAAAATCTGCAGATAGAGGCGATGATAAGGGAACACAGCTCTATGCATGTTTAAAAAGAGGTACGTTTTGCAGCCGACACAGAATGTGTTTGAACTGTCAGTTACCCCGAGTTCAGCTGAGTGTTGCAACCTTCTGATGTAGAGACCTTGTCGTGGAACAGGAATCGCTGTACTTTTTGTTGGCTGTCAGGTCTAAAGCCTCCTTCTGTCATCTCCTGTGAACACTTCCACGCTCATCTTTATTGAGGAGCAAACAGCACCTACATTTACAGTCAGGCTGATTTCATCCCATCCCATGTCCAGGATCAAACACCTGCTCTGCTTGAAAGGAGGGCCTTCAGGGATAGGTTGTTCTTGTAATTTTTGGATGAAAGGAAAGCTAAAAGAAGATGTTAATACCCAGCACTGTTGATAACACGACTCTGCAAAATGAGCACTGAATAGAAGTTTAAAAGGTTATTAATTCACGTCCGTTTTTCCTGAGATTATTGATCAAGACAGAACAATAGATTCATAAATCTAAGTAAGGACAATACGGATAAACTGCAAATGTGGCATGTATACCTAAAATAAAGAAAGGTAATTCTACAGTGTGGTTTTAACTTCTGGAACGTATCAAAGAAATAAGTTCAACCCATCGTGACTGGCCACAACATATGCATGTATGCGTGTCAGAGGCAGTGTGAGCAGAGAAATGTAAATTTTTTAAAATGCATTAAGAGGGAGATTTAGGTCTTAATGAGGTGAAGTTTGTTACATTTAAGGAATATTTTGGGATACTTTCTATCTGCTTTGGGGTGCTACAGTCTAGTAACCAGCATTTGCTGAAAATGAGATCGACCTTCAGCGAGGCAGAAAAACAGCCAAAATTCACTTCAGAGAGAGCATGAAAGCACAAATACAATCCTCCGAGGATAAAAAAAAAAGTTTCGAAGCAGTTGACACAAAACAAGTTCAGTCTGCTCTTTCAGCGAGATCTTTCAAGACAGGAGACAAGAATAACTCTTGTATGCACAATTCACGCACATCAAACCCAGATTTGATCACGGACCAAGTTTTTCTTTTTATCAAGAAAGTGCAAAATAAAACAAAATCCCAGATTTTCCAATTATCGGTTAAAATCATAAATTTATAGACAACGACTGACCTAGATGTGTCGTCAACTTTATATATATATATATATATGTGTGTGTTTGACTGTGCATGGGTGTGTCACCATGAGCTAGGGAATGTACTGACGTTCCCAGTGTTAAGTATTAATTAAGGGACAGAATGTACAGGCTAGTCCATAAAATGTTCTTGAAAGTAATGCAAAGACACTGGTTGTGTGCGGCTGTATGTTAATGTAATGTATAGTGACTTAAAGAGGTTAATAAGAGTCCTGCTGTGTGTGTGTCTGTGTGTGTGCATTTCACATTACATTGTTATATTGTCTCTTAATAATCAGGACATTTCCATGGTCTTTTTTTTCCTTGTGTGGTTTATAGAAGGCTTCTTATATGTGTAAATCAGCAGACAACTTCTCTCTTCCACTTTGTCTAAACATGTAAAGATTAATTACCTTGGATTTGGCCCGTGGCAGCATACGTTATGTGTTTTTAACACAGTTAACCTACACTATGCTGTACATTTTAAAACGAGTAAAAATTTGAGGTTAGGAACTCAGTGAAATGTTCTCTAAAGACAGAGGACCACGAGAAAAAGACAAAAAAAACTCCTTGGTGTGAGGATAATTGAACTCACATGCTCCCTTGGACGAGGAGGCAGTCGGCTTGCCTTCGCGTGTGTGTGTGTTAGTCTGTGGATGAGTGTGTGTGAGCACTTGATTCCTATCCACATGTGCAGTGACCTCTTGGTCTCTAATAAGTAAAGCTACAGAACTGTAACCAAATAATAGGATGGAGTATAATAAGAAACTCTATCTCCTATAAACACATACTATCATTGCTATCCTCAAGGACCAAGTATTCTAATCAGAGTTTGAATAATATACACAAACCAGCTAAAACATTAAAACCGCTGACAGGAGAAGTAAATAAAATTCATCATCTTGTGACAGCACAATGTTCTGCTGGGAAATTTTATGACCTGGCATTTGTGCGGACGTTACTTAGACATGTGACACCCACCTAGACCAGACCATTATAGCAATGATACTCCTTGATGGCAACAGCCATCCCCAGCAGGATGCAGCCTGACACAGACACACAAGAACAGTTTAGGAACAACTCAAAAAACATGAAGAACAGCACAAGGTGTTGACCTGGCCTCCAAACTCAATAGATCCCAAACTGATCAAGTATCTGTGGGATGATCCACAGAAGCCCCTCCCCTCAACACATAGGACCCAAAGACCCCACTAACAGACGACACAGGACACCCTCAGAAGGCCCACGTCCATTATCTGATGAGTCACAGCTGTTTCGGAGGCACAAGAGAGACCTACACAACATAAGGAAGGTGGACATAATGTTATGCCTGATTAGTATATACAACATGCGCTATGTGTATGATTTCTTCTGCTCTCAACAGTTTGTAGGTAATAATTTAAGCCTTTCAGACAGCTCAGGTTAGGGGATATGAAATCAAAGTACCGCTTGAGGCCATAAGCTCTATTTAGTATTCATCATACAGTATTCACAGGCTGACAGAGTATTTCCTTTGCCGTTTCAGAAAGGACCAAAATCTCCTGTCCACTGTAAACTGCTGGTATCTAGTCCTGGACCAGACCCGACGAGAGAGCAGAGACCATGCCACTCTGAGCGACATCTACAACAACAACGTCATTGTCCGTCTGGCACACGTGGGCGAGGATGTCATCAGACTTTTCAAAAAGGTCAGAATTTAAAGGAGGAGGGCATGCCACCCCGACCGTCACTAACAGTCACAGAACTCACTGATCCGACAGCACGACTGATGACCACTGCTGGGAACTTGACGTCACAGCAGCAGTAATATGTAAAAATATGCTTAAATGTAGGACGTATGCTGTGTAGTATTTCACAGCATTCAGTCCTCTGTCAAGGCATTCCCTTTGAAGACCACTTTTGATTCGAATAAGTACAGTAACCATGTCATTGTCTCTTATTAAGACCAGAGGTATGTAATCCGTCATACATGCAAAGGTCTTCTGGGAACCAAACATGAAAAGTTTCTTCACCAGTTAAAGAAAGTGTGACGTAAAGCTTAACCTTTTGTTTCCCTTTGCGATTTCATTCTAAATATTATGTTCCACTTGGTTTTATTCACACCTCATTAGACTCATCAGTTCCTCCAGAATTATTGTATAAGATCTTTAATAAAATAACTACGGTTGAAAATGAGAGTAAGTAAATAAATGCTACAATAATGTTTTTTATGGCATTAAATTCACTGATAACAGTATAAAAATAAATTTAGGCATGAATTAAATTATATACTGTGCCAGAAAAAAAATGGAAATAAATATGTGTTTGGAAATAAATAAATAGGGAGAAAGACAAAACAGAAAATAATACAAAATAAATTAAATTTAAAACCAAATGAATTTATATTTTTTTAGCAGATTAATGGGGGAATTATGAAGGTACACACATACACAGGTAAAAGCAGAAATAGAAGTTAAGGTTGTATCAGTAAATCAAATTTTACTATTAAAGAATGTCTATATTTATTTTTTATAACTTTTATTATTATTATTATTGGCGCATGTGACATGCTAATTCATTTCAGTCATGTAGTCATCAATGAATTTATTTCTGTTCTATTTTAACCAAATTAACCAAATCTATTCCTAGAATATACCTAACATATATATTATTATTATTATTATTATTATTATTCATTATTGTAAGGTTTGCATAGTGCCTGTGGTAAAGCAGCTGTGACGAACAAACTTCTCGGGATATTTAGATCAGTATCATTTGAAAGCAGCAACAGTCTGCAGCGATTTCTATTTTCTAGGGGGCTCACAACAGTAGCATTGATGGGAATGGGATGGCTCTGGGCCAGCACAGAGGAAAAAGGACTAATAACTCCCTGCAGTAAAACTTTCTTTGGAAAAAGTTAGCTCAAACTGAGAGAGAGTTCTCCAAAACAATTATTTTGCTATACTCTAGTGTCCTGGTTCATCTATGGTGCAGTCTCGGGGTTAATGAATTACACAAGCACAAGAGGGAATGAATCAGCTCTGGCATTTGTTAAGACAAACTGTAAATGCACTGAATGGGCTGAGGTTTAATTCACATCACATGTGAAAAAGCCAGGTTGCTGTTTTGACAAGTGGTCCTGGAGAGGTGAGGAGAAGCAGGATTGATCGGGCTAAGCGTCGCTCCATATCCCCTCAACAGGATTTCCAGAATCACTCTCCTCTGGCACCATTCCTCCTCTTGGACTTTAAGCCCTATTGTGGGACGTGTCCTATCCATCATTGGCTCTTATCCCCTGTAAGTGAGCTGAAGCTGTGACTCCGCTCCATGGGAAACGTTCTGCAGTTGCTGCACTGTTCTATTTTTGTCGACATGTGCACTTTGGGCATTGTATTAGATCTCTTCTGGTGCAGAGTAATGACAGCGTTTCAATGGCTGCTGACATCCCTCACATAAAGAATAAAACTGGCACACAGCCTTCAAGTTATTGTTTTTTCTACTGTTAAATAGGCCAGTCTTAAACGTGCGAACACCTGTCTTTATTAGTTCTGGAACGAAAAGTAATTTCCTCTTGGGATTATTAAAGGGATTTTGATTCTGATCCTGATTGTGAAATGTGGTATTATTCTCACCTACAGAACTCTCTCTGTTTTTCTTCCTCTCAGAGTAAAGACATCGGCGTGCAGATGCACGAAGAGCTAGTGAAAGTCACCAATGAACTCTACACAGTGAGTCAAACAAATATCTCTGTCTCTTTCTCACCTGACTTTTCTGTCGCTCTCGTGTCCGTGCACTGTGTTGTGTTGGCTGCCTGTGGCATGTCAGTCCTGAGGCCCAGGCTGTTGTCAAACCAGACCCTGTAACCTGTGGAGCAGCTGGCCTGACACTGCACACAACAGATACGCCTTATCAGCAGAGCAGCCTTTAACAGGTCATTTCTTCCTCCTCCGGAGGGAGGAAATTTACATTCTTCCTCCTGCTGTGAATTTCTACAGCGTTTGAAGGAGAGTGTGCTCTTGCCTCTGGTTGTGCGTCAAGCGGACTCAGCAGTGTGCGCTGCAGAGGTGCAGTGTGCTCACGGCGAACGCGAGCGAGCACGGCCTGATGTTACTTGCACTCAAACACCTCTGTCTCTGTGGTTGTCACTCTTTCTGGATTGTTATACCGTGGTGTCATGGTGGTGTGTGCACACACATGACATGCAGCACACAGAAGTGGTCTGTGTGGTGGTGCAGATAGAAAACATCTGTGTTCAGTGATGCGGTGACTTTCGCTGGCTGAAGAAAAGGAACTGATGCAGTGATATCATCTGCTGAACGTGGGACAAATACAGAGGAGTGCGTTCTTCTGGGTCTTACTGCGGCGTAATTTCATGATCTTTAGTTATTGTTATTATTATTATTAACAGTTATTAATATAAAAAAAAAACTTAACTTGAAACCAACCGACTAGGTGACAATACAGTATAGGAGCAAAATATCCAAAATCCGCTCCTTAAATGTTTCAGTCCCCAATTTAATGGAACATTCTTATATTTGCAGGTCATAGGTCTTAATATCCACACACGTTGCTGTTGTTTTCATTTCCAAAAGAGTAATAATTATAACATTTATTGTAATAAGAGTGTCTCACAAACACGGTTCATTTAGTGACACACTTCCACTCAGTATATTCACTTATTTCATTTAATCCTTGCTGATTGTAGAAACTCCACCCGTGGCTGCTCCCTCGCTGAATATTTAATCACTCGCTTTACATCTTATTTGTTATTGGGCAAGTACCGCAGGTCATCAATCACAGATAATTAAAAAAAAATAAAAATCTTGGGCAAATTGGGGTCTTTTAGTAAGAGTCATTTATCATGATCCTGTATAATTGAGTAGGAACTCAAACTACAGTGTAGTGTAACCTTCTCAGTGGTGTTTGAAATCCTAGTTTGATTTCTTAATTAAAAAAATTGCAACATAAAGACCGAAAAGCTGCTCATTGTTCATACAATCCCTTGGATGAACTTTGCAAATAATTTACGTACAGTTAACTTAGAGTAGCAGTAAATAAAACCTAATGGAGTATGATGATGGCATCGCAATTTCAGTGATTGTTGATGACCGCTCACTGGAAAGTGATGTTTGAAAACAAGTAAAGTACAAACAGAGCTAAGAATAGCATCGTGATCCGTACCAGGACCAAATATTCTCACATGCAACAATATACAGCACATGGTATATCACTGCTGTACTGATATTGATTTTTCTTCTCCCTGACTCATGCATTATTAAATGGTCTGTCTGCAGCTCCTACACACAGCACAAGGAAATATCACGATTATGTTTAAGTTTAACTTAGTGAAGTTAAGTTGTTTAAGTAATATATAGCATTTAAATGTAAAATGTGTAGGCTGTGCAACTTTTGCTCATTTTATTGGTTTGTGTGTTAAACACACACTCTTTATCCGGCTGCTGCTCTGGTATTGATCCACTGTCGACTGTTTGTGGAGTAGTTTTGGGTTTCTTTCAGCAGAGAAGGTTGCTCACTGTCACTATGTAACCTCCTTCCTCCCCTGCTGATCGATCTCTCTGTCCTCTGCACGTCCGCTTCAGACACGGTTGCTAGGAGACCGGAACTTGAGAGTCGTGATGGAGAAGCAGATGTTGTGTAATTGCACTGTTGACTCAGGAGTTCCTAGTTAAACATTAACATGTTTGTCTCTTCACTAACACCGCGAACAAATGGTGACGCGTCAGAGTTCAAGTTGTAGTAGCAGACAATTGTTTGCTGTTGCTAGGATTATTTTGTTTTATCCTGATTGCTGTCATGTCAGACATTCAGAAACAACAATGTAGACATGTCCGACAGACACACCCAGAACAACAGCTCAGGCACGATTAGGAAATATCTGTGAAAATATGACACCTCCCGTGAGACAGATGAAAGAGCTACACTCCTTAATGTTTACACGCCTGATGAGCTCAAACACTGTGAGGTCACGTGGGATCAAGTCTGCAGTTAATAGGAGGCAGGTATTGTCTAAATGAAATTGGGACAGTTGCTAAAAGTAATATGTACCTTTACATTGTCACTTAAGGTAGAAATGAATCCCAATTATATACAAACTCTTGTCTGTTCACCTTTAACAATGTATGTCAGCCTCTCCTGTCCGAGGCCTGTCATCAGCTCCTTCCGTATTCCAAGTGACAGCGGTTCAACAATTTCCCAATTTAGTGCAGTCACTCTTCTTACAGGCTGCTGCTTCTTGCTTGGGGAGCAATTTGGGTGTTAGGCACTTGCTCAAGGCCATGGACACAGGAGAGGCCCAATCCCAAGCACTGCTGCACAGCTCCCCCTTAAACAGGACCGCAGTGTCCGCCGTGATAGTTGAATGCATACACTGTCTGAGCTATAGCTATTAGTGTTGTATTTCAGCCTGATTCACGCCACATTGTGGTACATTAATTCACTAATGTCTAAGAGTAAAATCTAAATCTAACATAGGAGTATGAACCTTCCATATGCTGTGGTCCATTTGATGATCTGTTGTATGTTCTCGTAGGTGATGAAGACATACCACATGTACCACACTGAGAGCATCAGTGCTGAAAGCAAGCTGAAGGAGGCAGAGAAACAGGAAGAGAAGCACATTGGCAAGACTAACGACATTGGCTCTGGCCTGCTGCGTTACGGCCATGACGAACGTCCACAGCGGCGAAGTTCTGTGAAGAAGATGGAGAAGCTGAAGGAGAAGGTAAAGCAGTTATCTATATAAATATCTGGAAATGCATTTCTGATGGAATTCTTGGATTTGGCCGTTTTCTGACGTAGCAAATGGCATTTGAAATTTCAAATGTCATTACAAGAAACATTTACATTACATTGTTCCATTCATTTTATAACCATATTATATAAGATGAAATCAGTTAAATGCAGTAATGCATTCTGGGAGTACATTAGGAGCCATTTTACATCCTGCATTGATGGGTCTCTCTTCCTTTGTCTCCCTAGAGACAAGCCAAGTACTCTGAAAACAAGCTGAAATGCACAAAGGCCCGGAACGACTATCTTCTCAATCTGGCAGCAACCAATGCTCTGGTGGCCAAATACTACATTCACGATGTCTCAGACATGATAGACGTAAGAAGAAGTCCATTTATTGTCCCAATGTTAACAGCAACAGGTCCTTCATTGAGTCGTAATTCCTCCGTTTTACTTCTTTTTCCTCAGTGTTGCGATTTAGGGTACCACGCAAGCCTGGGGCGCACTATGAGGACCTACCTATCTGCAGAATATAGTCTGGAGACATCTCGCCATGAAGGTTTGGACTTACTTGAGGGAGCAGTAGATGCCATGGACATCAGGGGAGACAAGCTGAAGTTCATGGACACACACAGCCAGATCTTTTGTCCTCCAGCACGCTTTGACTATCAGCCGCACATGGGGGACGAGGTGAGCCGACACAGAGGGGAAGCGATGTTAGAACAGTTTTTTTTTTGGTTGGAGTTCTCATTGTGTTTGCTGTCTGCGGTTAAATCGTTCCGCTGAAAGATGGCTTACGTTCTTTTGTAATCCCAGGTGTGTCAGGTCAGTGCGCAGCAGCCTGTCCAGACAGAGCTCCTGATGCGCTACCACCAGCTGCAGTCTCGCCTGGCCACACTGAAGATAGAAAATGAAGAGGTGAGAGGTTCTGTGCATCCATGTCTGAAAGGTAGCCTGTGTCAGCTGTTCACTTCACAACGAAGCAGGCTTTCTGCAAGTGTGCTATTCTTAGCCATCTGTGCCTCTCTGAGCAGAAAGGACAGTGCTAAGTACATATTAGGTTGACTGAGTTACATATTGGTATAGTAGTTCTTAGTTGTGTTAAGGCCAGTGTGAATAATCATTCATATTCTATATGTAGCATTTACCTGGTACATTCCTTTTAGCAGTCTGTTTATTAGCTAATGACTGCCTAAACCCTCAAGGTGTTTTAGTTCATTAAAATATATTAACATTTATAACTTTATAATGAGAGGTGGTCTTTGTGAACCAAGGCCGCTGGAAAATACTGCAGGGAGATAACTTTTACCTCTGCAGTACAGTACAGTAATTATTAGTATTCTTGAGACCTTAAAAGTGCACGGGAAACATATCTTAATTGGTCAAAACACATTGGTTTGTGAAAACTAAATTGTGAAACTTCAATGCGACACGGTGACAACGGTTTGTGAAAAATGGAGAGGTAATTTCCTTTCTGTGCAAAGTCTTATCATCTGTGGCATCAGTCAAGTCACGATGTCATGTAGCAGCACAGGAAAGTGTCTTAAAGATGCGTATCTGCTGCTCTGTATGTAAACCAGTCTATAAAATGCCACAAGCTTTAGAGTTATAGTCTCCCTGTGTACACCTTCCAGACAATCAGATGCTCTTAAATGGTCTTGTTTGTTTGACTCTGGCAAAAAAAAACAAAAAAAAAACAACAAAAAAAAACACAGTTATTGACAGGGCGCAGTGGCTTCCTGGAGTCATTGAGCAATAGTCCTGCACCACTCATAAAACCACAGCATGTCGTGTTCACCCTTCATTGAAATTGTAGAGTTGCTTTAAGGCAGATTTCAAGCAGGTATATTCCTGTATTTCCAGCTACACTAACCGGCTTACCTTTGTATGTGCAGTGCAGACATTAAACTGGTATCTAAGTTCTAATTCAGGTTTTAGAAAAAACAATGTTGCACTGTTCCCTTTTCTGTCGGAGAAGCAAAACATCTTAATGTTGATCAGTTTATCACTCATCATAGCACCTGTTTCCATTCTGATTTTGGCTGCGCTCTATTTTAAAGTGACTGCCAACAGCTCTTTCTTCTGCGCTTTCTTCTCACTGACATGTAACAACCAGTCCCCACGACTGTCACCCTTCATTTCCATTCACCTTATCTGACACTGATCTGTGGGGTCGTCTCTCATCCAATCTCCTGGCTCCCCTGGGGGTCCACCCCAGCATGGTCCCTGACCTGCTGGCTGGGAGTCACCAAGGCCGATCTGGCTCTCACAGACCTGTTTAAAGGTCACCAGAGTATATATTTGTGTCAGTGCTTGTCTGTTATGAATATGGAAATGCACACTGTCTTCCTGTCTGCCTCACATGGAAGGAATGTAGTTAATCTTTCAGGTCACGATGCATCATGCTAGGAAGCTAATTACTCAGTTGTTTACGGCGTGTCAATCAAACCGCTGAGCAAATGACTTGCAGAAGTATAATCGAAGACTGAGCTGCGTGGTTTAGAACGAAACCATGTTTGTGACATTGAGAAAATGTATTTGAAAATGTACACAATAGGCATAAATACTCTTTCTTGTTCTGTGAATAAGAATCGCCAGCCTCCTTCCTCTTTTCGTGTTCATTTCATACGGTTAAGAAATTGTAATCCTGGGCATTGTTAACATTACAGTCACGTTGCTCGTCTGTTGCTCGTGTGTGTGACAGGTGAGGAAGACTCTTGACGCCACCATGCAGACCCTTCAGGACATGCTTACCGTGGAGGACTTCGACGTTTCAGATGCCTTCCAGCACAGCCAGTCCACAGAGTCGGTCAAGTCGGCCTCCTCTGACTCTTACATGAGCAAGGCAAACATCTCTAAGAGGCGAGCCAATCAGCAAGAGACGGAGGGCTTCTACTTCACTGTGAGTTCTCAGACAAATGAGAGTGCAGCATGGTGCGGAGGCACTGTGCTGTATGACAAATATAACTGAGAAGGGTTTAATAATTTGTCATTTTATCCATTTGGCCCGCAGAAATACAAGGAGTACTTGAATGGCAGCAATCTCATTATCAAATTGCAGGCTAAGCACGACCTTCTGAAGCAGACGCTAGGAGAAGGTGAGACTTACTGAAAGGCTTTTATGTTGAGCACTACAGCAGTGGAGAGTTCACTATTAACTGGGTAACACCAGTTTATCAGCACCATGATAAATGTTTCCAAGCCTGTAGGATTCTGCAATATACAGGTGGACATAAAACAAAGAAAAATAATAAAAAAAAAATGTTTTAGTTCAGCATTTTCTATCTGAAACTACCTCCCGTTCTTCTTTTGGAAATATTGTACAAAAGTGTATCATTCTCTGTCACTCATTTGACAACTTGACAATTTGACATGCAGCAAGGTCACTGGTATAACAGAAACCCTGCAGCTCACGATAAGAATAACATTGCTTGGAGGCTAAGCTATGACACATTTACGTGATGCACTTTGACTTGGAGCCAATGGAGACGTGGGAGCCAAAAGAGGGAATGAGGATTTATATTTTCACACACCTCATTTTTCTGTTGCTACTTCAGGCTCTTGCTTATTTGGTTGGATAACCAATTACATATGTTTTTGACTCTCAGGATCATTGATCAGCTAATGTCAGTGGTTCAACCTTTGTGAACGTAGAGCAGTAAACAGTGTGCGGTGGCGTGTGATGGATTTCATTTCAAAGACTTTAATTTTTTATTATGCACTGAAATTTCTGGCCCTAATGGCACGTCATGGGCTAAAAAGACTGGAAAACCTTGGACCAATACAATACAGTGTAGCACTGCACTTGAAAATCACTCAACCTTGATGTGTTATGATGCATTACCTTCAGCCAAAGAGAGAGAAAACACTTCAACCTCAGACTCACGCTGCTCTAAGGTTGGAATTATGAGCGTCTGACATAAAGAAGGATTGTGCTGGAAGCTGCTTTGCTCATGACGTGATCCTCCGACAGATATTTCTGATTGACTGATCAAAGTGAGGCCTTAATTTGTTTGCGTACAGAGAGATGTGCGTGTGTGTGTTTGCATGCGCTAATGTGGCGTGCGGATATCATGAAATCATCACACTGTACAAATCAGCTCCCACAGCCTCCCACTCCAGTTGCCCCTGGATACACTTTCACTTTGCAGAGAGAGTAGACAGGCCATCCCCTTCTGGGGCTCTTGTGCCGTTTCTAGGGCGACCGCTGAATGACCGCTGCCTGGCGGTGAGTCAAATACAGCCATGGCGCTCACCCTATTCAATGTGGCTGAATAGATGCCCGTTTTCTCATAACACCCCTTTCCGTCTCCATCTGCCAGCCTTGCATATTCAGCCAGCGCTCAACCGTACAGCAAACTTCTGTGAGTGTAGAAGTAGTGTATACTAATTTAGTCTCTTTCTCTACGTTCCGTCCTTTTAGGGGAGAGGGCTGAATATGGAACAACAAGGTAAGACGTCCAGAAACAAGAGGCTGAATAAAGCAGGCGATGATGTGTAAAATGCTTCCCATGTCCCTGGATGTTGGATGAATGAGATCACAGTGTGGGAATAGGAGTTTAGTCTCAACAGTATTTGTTAGAACAATGGATTGATCCAAATTAGAGAGGGTGGTGCTCTGGGTTCTTCTTCCACGCTTCAATCTATAAAAATGTGTTGAGACTGAAATGATGAATTAAATGACAGTGAGATTGATGTCCTGCGGTTGTTTTGCTAAAGAAAAACAATTCGGTGAGGAGGAAATGAACAAATATTGACAAGTAAGGCTCATGAAAAATTTAATGCAAGATTTTGACTGTGATTCATCCCTTGCAAATTTAATTAAATTCAGTCAAATATAGACTGAATAATGTGTTAGACAACTCCTCACAGTCACTGTCATTGACTTTGATAAAGTTAGCTAGACTAGCGGCATGTTCAGTTCAGTTTAATTGAATTGTTTCATATTTTGGGAACATGTGAGCCTTAGCCTTAGCTTAGCTTAGCATAAAGTATAGAAGTGGGGGAACAGTTAGCCTTAAACGGATGCTAAAACCACACAGTTTAAAGGGCAGCAGTTGTTAACATGAAACATTAGAAAGTTGTCGTTTAAAGGTATTTCTTCCTGTTTCCAGTGCTTGTGCTAAGCTAGTCTCAACAACTCATATTCTCCAACTGTAGTCAGACAAGAAGGGTATTAATCTTTTCACCTAAAGCTCCACAAGAAAGCAAACATGTGTATTGATCATATCATGAAACTGTGTTAAAGTTTGATGTTTTTTGGAAATGAAAATTACTATTAACAGATATTTTGTGGGAAAACAAATATTACTGATGTATGTTAAAAAATGATGTTGTTCACTCTTGCCTATTGCATTACTATTCATATATTTACCATGTACCAATGCTAAAACCCCCACCATCTCCCCAGGCCCCCCACTCTTCCCCCTAAACCCCAGAGAATGCGGAAGTCTAGACCTCGCTCCATTTTTAAGCAAAAGCTGTTTAACGGCAATATGGAGGCCTTCATTCAGGTATTAGCCCATCTGTGCCCTTTGTCTCTCCATGAGCTCAGCTGTCTCGCTAGCAGTCCTTTGGGGGTTCTCTTGCCTGTGACCACTTTTTTACCCAAACGTTGTCTACTCACGCACTTTCCTCTTGCTCGTCGCCTTGTCTTCTCAGTTTTCCAGTTTAGGAATGATAGGATAAGGTGAGTGCTAGTGAGGCAAGTTGTGCAGATACCCGTGCAAGGTTGACACAGTCTGCAGCCTCCAGGTGCCAAATAAATTTGGCTGCTTTATGGCAGTTTATCGGCCGTGCACCGACCATTTTAGGCCATGCAGAAAAATGTTTTGTCTGTTAGTTATGAATTGATATTTTTAAAAATTGAATAAGTTACTCTTTTCAATTAAAATATCAATTTTTTCTTGTTATAGGTTCTTGTGAATTTTTACACTCCTGGTAATTTAATGGGCACTTATTTGACAGTTACAGGGAGATCAATCAGTTCAAAGCCCTTAAAATTTAGTGTTTTCCTTGAAGTCAACCAGCTCTTTTTCGGCTGATAAATCAACTTATTGCCCACCTTCCCTCCTCTCGGGTACCACCTTCCCTCCCACCCCCCTCCACCCTCAAGCCATATCCTCATGTCTCACGCCCCACAAGGCTCTTATGCTTTGGCTATTCTCTCAGGCCAGGCCTCTTTCTTCTCTCTTTCTCTCTCTCTCTCTGTTCTTGTAAGATCTCTCTCTCTCACTAACCTGTTGTGGTTGTTGTTGCCTCTCTTCCTCTGTCTACGTGCCTTACTGCTCTCTGCCCAGGGGAAGAAGGAATGTCCGTGCCAGGAGTCAGGTACTCTGTCTTATAGCGGGGCGGTGATTATCTCACACACTGTTCAGTTTGCTAACATCTCACATCCCTGAGCCTTTGTCCGGTTGGCATTCTTGTGATACTATTGTAGTGATAGCAAACTTCCATGGTGAAAACACTAACACGATTTTATTCTGCATACTTTTATTTTATTTTTTACTTTACCAGTCAGTAATTAAAAATCTCAAACCATGTAAGGCTAATTTGCTTGAGGGGCTGTCTCTGTGAACTTCTGATGATACTACCTTGTTGGCATGATGTTGTCTATTATTATTATTATTATTTATAATTATTATTTATATCCAATAATAATAAATGGATTCTGTGTGTAGGATTCAGGGCAGCCTATACCAGTGGTGGTTGAGAGCTGCATTCGATACATCAACCTGTACGGTATGTTCCAATTCGGTTCTTATGTTGTCTTTTCACAAATTTCCCATTCCAACCTGTCCTATTCTGTTTGTTAGAAATATTTCAAAGTGAGCCAAGGGTTTGTGAAATCTTAAATTATGGTCAGTATGAAGCACAAGAACAAAAAGAAATTAAATAATTTACTTTTCTCTGTTGCTTTTGGATTTTCCAGAACAGCAGCACATGCAACTGTAACATACAGCAGTTCATTATAGAGCAGTGCAATCATTTTTTTTAGTTTAGTATTTAGATTTATCCTTATTTTAGCCAGGTCAGATATAAATCTGAGATGATGTAACTGGCTCTGATGGCACATTTGAGAAATCTAAAGTTAGGCCTGTTATAAATAAATATACCTTGATTAGTGAATTGATAATATGCACGATGCATCGTGTAAATTAATTTATGTGTACAGGTTAAGATGAAAATGGCCACAATTTTATCACCAGCCAAAAGTTTAGGGACATTAACTATAGGAATTGGTTGCTTCCCACAGTTAGATTTCTTTAGATCACATTTAAATACTACAGTATGTCCATTTAATGTTTTATTTATTATCATGCAGAGGTTTAATACTCTTTCTTCTAAAATATACTTAAATTTATGGTGCTCTCAGGAGTCCATGTGGGCAATCTGAATTGATTAAGAGACAAAAATCACATAAATAAATTAGCATCTCCCCAGTGCTGATGATTACGCTCATGGTGAAAATACATCTCTTAGGATCTACATACCAATGAAGGCTTGTGGATTTTGTAACAAAAACACCCAATGAAACCTCAAACAACATAGATACTTATGCACATAAAACATCTGGAAAAATGGCAAATTAACAAATAATATGTCGTCTAATTTCCCTCTAAATCTACCTCTCAGCACCTTCCACTGTTTGTGTGTAAACATAACCCTATTATTACTATTATTACATTTGTTTGTTTTTGCTAATGTGCTTTAAGCCTCCTGGCTTTCAGTGTTTTGCATATATCAGATTTTTAATCATCTTTGAATTTAGTACAATTTGCTCTTCATCATTTGTCCACAGTAATTGTGCACAAGACATTCAACAGAACAACAGTGTAGTGCAGTGTTGTTTCAATTGGATGTGTCATTTGTATTCATTTATCTTTGTTCCATTTACTTTCATTTTACACTAACGGCTTTATCTGTCTACAGGTCTTCAGCAGCAAGGTATATTTCGAGTTCCAGGATCCCAAGTCGAAGTCAATGATATTAAAAATGCATTTGAAAGAGGTTAGTCCCAGGTCACATGGCCATCTCTTCTTGATTGATTTTAAATTGTGTTTTGGCCACCTGGAAACCCACAGTCAGTCTCACAGGAGTCTAAAGTGCAAATAAAGAGCCTGTATGTCACATGTGACCCTGTGATGGACATGTAAACCATTTAATGCATAATGCATAAGATCAGCACAGCAGAACAATGACTGAGGAAACCCATAGCTCTCCCAGTGGTTATACTGACTTCCTCAATTTGAAAGACAGTTCAAAATATGTGATGTGATTTAAAAAATTGATGGATTAAAAGTATTTTACATCCACAGGAGAGGATCCACTGGTGGATGATCAGAATGATCATGACATCAACTCGGTGGCAGGCGTTCTCAAGCTCTACTTTCGGGGCCTGGAAAACCCACTGTTCCCTAAAGAGCGTTTCCTCGACCTCATATCCACAACCAGTGAGTCACATTCCAGGAAGACCTCTGAAATATGCAACGTGCTCCTCAACTGATCCACAACCGATTCTGTTTTAGAGCTCGACTCTGGCGCAGAAAGGGCTCATCACCTTCAGCAGATAATCGTGACTCTCCAGCGGCCTGTGATCATCGTCATGAGATACCTGTTTGCATTTCTGAATCAGTAAGTCTTGTCCCAGCAGATGTGTGCAACACTGAAGTAGTGATGTTCACTGCCTCCGTCTTTCCAAGTCTTTCGCAGTACAGCGACGAAAACATGATGGACCCCTACAACCTAGCGATTTGCTTTGGTCCCACACTGATGCCCATACCGGACGACCAAGATCCCGTGTCCTGCCAAGCGCATGTTAATGAGGTCATCAAGACAATTATCATCCACCATGAGGCCATCTTCCCGAGCCTGCGAGAGCTGGATGGACCTGTGTATGAGAAGTGCATGGCTGGAGGGGAGGAGTACTGGTAGGTATAAGGCAAAGTGGCCAAAATGTGTCAAATTAGGCGGAAAAATCCACTTTGTGCCATGGCTTTAACTGCTGCTTTGTCTTTGTTTCCAGAAGTTCTGTTTAATTTTAGTTATTACATTTTTAAACTAAAATAAAATCCTAATTAAGAAGTCTTTTGATAGAAAGATAAAATCAAAAGACCATTGTCTGCCTCTCATTTTTTATGCATCTGCTTTTCCCCGCTCAGTGAAAGCCCTCACAGTGAGCCGGGAGCTCTTGATGAGATAGACAATGGTACCGGCCCGAACACGAGCGATGAAGGTGAGTCGCCAAACACAATCAGTCCTCTGTCGAGATTGCAGCTGCAGCTGTAGGAGCCGAGGGAGGAAATAATGGGATTTCTCGAATTGGATTCTGTCACATTCTTTGTGTCGCAGAGCTGGAGCAGATTGAGGCCATAGCGAAATTTGACTATGTGGGCCGCAGTCCAAGGGAGCTGTCCTTCAAGAAGGGGGCCTCTCTGCTACTCTACCTGCGAGCCTCTCAGGACTGGTGGGAAGGCCGACACAATGGTGTGGATGGGCTGATCCCACATCAGTACATTGTGGTACAAGACATGTGAGTATTTAGCTTTATTTAGCCCATAAAAACATTTTATTAACTTACGCAGGCGTTATTTTAGTGTAAGACTTCATCCCATTTTTAATTAAAGAAGCCAGTGGCCAAAATACATGTTTCCCTTCTTACCAAATTTACAAGCTGAGTTGTGTTTTCAGAAAAGGCCCTAAAAGACTTTACCTTAGTGAGGATGAGCGTAATTAAAATGCTCCCTCTGCTTCTACCCATTTTCTTTCCATAGTTTTAGTTGCAGGAATAAAATTAATTACCCCTTAAAGTTCAATAATCTTCTATAGAGGTTTAGAGGGGAGCCTTTTCTTCAACTGGACAAGTACTTAAGTCACTCCACAAAAGCGTCCTACTTTTAGAACAGCCTTGCATCGCACTGCAGGTGACACAATTAAAGCCAAATTAAGAAGATTTATGGAGCACCAAATGTGGCTTCTGGGGAGCAATCACGTAGTTAATTTTGTCTGCAAAAGCCAATGAAACGTTTCATTAAGAGAGAAGCCATTAATCGAGAGCCATCACTGGTGTTATGTCTGTGTCAGGGATGATGCATTCTCAGACACCATTCAGAGGACTGATAGTGAGACGGGCAGTGGGCCGCACCACGATGACAGAACCTCGTCCAGACACGAGCATCAATCACCTTGTGAACACACACCCGAGAACCGCTTCGGACCAGCATTAGGAAGGTGGGGTTAGTTAAAAACTCCATGGGGGGTAGGACTTTGTTTGCGGGAGGGCACTGGAATTCTGCTAAGAAATTCCTACTAATGACAAAATGTGAATCTATGTCATCACCTTCTCTTAGGGTGAGAGTGCGGTCAGATGGCGGTGTAGTTCCACGCCACAGGAACGGAGCCGACAATCTCAGCCCCACCAGATCTGCCGATCACCCCCCGAAGGTAATGCCTCGGCCCTGCAGCCCGCACAAAATGGCTGTTTGCAGGGGCCCGACAGACAGTCCAGAGAAACGGCGTCTCACCACATTCGGCAGTGCAGGCTGCATCAACCACCCCGACAGGAAAGCGTTTGTGGACAGCCACTCTCAGCGATCGTCACCAAGCACCACTCGACACGCGAGTCTGGGAGACCACAAAGCCCTCGAGGCCGAGGCGCTCGCCGAAGTGAGTGTTATCACTAGAATACACTTTGAAGTAGTCGGATTCATTGATTCATTCATTGTAATAAAAGTACTTTCTGATGCGGTGTGCACTTCACAGTAATATCTGGACCCGTGCTTAATCTATGGGTTGTGCTGACGTTTTAATTTTAGCAATTTTAAGCTTTAAATAAATTACCTGTACACACTAGCAGTCAAAAGTTTGGACACAGCTTCTCATTGAATAGAATGAGAAGGTGTCTATCCTCCATCCCGAGTAGCAGAACAATACACAACCGCTGAGAAAATAGGTAGAATTCTCCTGCTTTAACATTAACAATGGTTTTAATTAAGCCATTATCATTTCTACATCTTAACATTTCTCTTTACCGCCACTTGTATTTGTCAGGACATAGAGAAAACAATGAACACAGCTCTACACGAGCTGCGTGAGCTGGAGAGGCAGAACGTAGCCAAACACGCCCCCGATGTTGTTCTGGACACGCTGGAGCCCCTCAAACACCCCGGCGCGGGCCAGGAGCCGTCTGCCAGCCCCCTCCACACCATGGTGATCCGAGATCCGGATGCAGTCCAGCGACGCAGCAGCAGCAGCTCCTCCTCCGAGACCATGACCACCTTTAAGCCAGCCCTTTCAGCGCGTAGACCAAGTGCGCCTCTAAGGCCCCCGCCTGTAAGACCTGTCCGACCTGCTCCTGTGATCGGACAGGGCCAGGGGCCACATCGGTCCAGCAGCTCTAGTTCTTCGGGTCTGGGCAGCCCGGGCATCACCCCAACTGATAGGGTCTTTCCAAAAGCACCCTCCCCATCACCGTCCACCTCCTCCTCGTCCTCTGACAAACAAGGTAACATGTAGCTCCGGTCAGTCACAAGTCAAGTGGATGAAGAACACTGTGGACACGACTGATTGTGACCATCACGCCCCTACCTATCTTTCTGACAGCGAACAAAAATTGACATTTAATCTGTATGAAAAATATTGACCACTAATCTCGTGTAGTGTAGGACGGCTACTTCTGGTTTCCGTCCACACGCTTGTTGGGAGGATTACGACATACTGTATTACAGTAACATAAATAGAAATAGAAATAGGATTATTTTATAGACCATGCTGAATAGCCATGCTGGAAAAAAAGAAGAAGAAGAAGAATGCACTGGAAAATACTTGTGTTTACTGAAATATGGCAATGAAACATCTTGTCGAAATGTTATTAGGTTACGAAGATGCTGTGAGCTTGTACTTTTCGTCTGGTTTCCTGTTCCATTATGAGGGAACACTTAGGGGATATTTCACCACTGATCATGTAGACAATCAGTCTGTGCTGGTGGTTCATATAGTCTGTTGTTACTATAGCTCCTTGGACACCATTTATATTGAGAAAGAAGTTTGCTCAGAGAGCCTTTCCCACAGGGTCACATGTTTAGACAGCATGGAATTGCCTTAAGCTGCTGTTCTCAAAATGACCACTAGATGCTGACTCATAACTGTATCATAATGAATTGTGTAAATGATAAAAAAAAAGGGGGGGAGAGAGAGAGAGAGAGAGAATCTATGCATAGTGGCTTTAAATGAAATGGACACATGCTCCAAATGTTGAAGTGTAAGAAGTTGCATAAAATCATAATAATTAACAAAGTCTGTCCTGGTCAAACTCATATCAGCTGAGTGATTTGGTTGGCAACTAAAGCACAAATGTGGCTACTTGGCCCACGGCAGAGCGGTGCCAATTCAGTCTGGCGAGTTTGCGGTTCAATTGATTTCAAGCCGAGTTAAGCGGATTCAATTCAGCAGCTCATTTGCCTCTCTTTGTCGCATTTGTTTGGCAGTGAATCAGGACTGTTACAAACCCACTGTGATTCTACTACTTTATCAGTTCATAATGGCGTCATATTAAAAATGACTTCCTATGTCTGATATGGAGATAAAATGAAATTATTCTGTAAGACTTAACTACCTTCCTTTGTCCTCTCACATTAATTTCTGAATGGGCCAGCTGGTGGCAGAAGAGACCAGGCTAACACTGACAGTAGTTGTAACCATTATTGATATGCCATCCGTATGCCCAAACAGGGAATAAAGGTCAGATTATAATATTTTTCATCTCGCTATATACATATATATATATTGAAAAAAAAGACAAAAGATTAGCTGTGTTACCTCAACAAACAAGTAAACGCTCTTGTACAATTCAAATGTCTAATGCACTTATAAACACAACAGGGAACTGTGCTGCATTTGTAGGTTCTGTGTCTTCATTTTGATAAAGTTGTACTAGAAACATGATTATAGCACATCAGTGTCATTGCAGCTTGTCTAGACTCGTCTAGGTTGCACACGGTCACTGCAGGCCGCGCGGATGTTTAGCCCAACTTGTTTACCGTCGGTGATAATTGTTGTCTCATGGGGATGATCATTATATCTTTAAAGTGTAACAGGTACGTTGGAATGAATATATATATATATATATACATATTGTTAAAGGATGCTTGTAAAAATAAAAAAATAACATTGTATGATAGGAGCGGGATATATTATCATCTCTAGTGTGTAGATTTTTGTAATTCTTATCCTTGCACAGATATTAGCAAAACAATAAATCCATGAAACCCGAAATAGGTCTCTCCAGAGTTTTGTATGTCTTGTGACTGAAAATGAACAGTGGCCATATTAAAAATACACCACGCAACATTATATTAATACAAATGCAGACATTCTCGAGAGTTTTTCTATATGCTGCACAAAAGTTGAATGAACTAAAACTTCAACACAGCTCAGTGTATTGATCCATTCAATAACTACAGTGGTTTTGCAGTGCCATCTACCGGTCAGCATGGATTTTAGCATCATCTTATTGGAAAGCATCAAAAAGTTAAGAAAACACCAAAATAAAATGAAACATGAGCTCCCAGACAAGACTTACTAATGATTATCCTCTGTGTTTGTTTTTTTAGTTTTTGTTTTTTTTATCCAACTCATTCCATACTATGTGATTAATGACTTGACAACTAATTTCAACAGTAGGTGTTTTGATGAAGCTTTCGCCTACTGAATTATCAACAATCCTCTGGATTAGGATCTGAAAGCTGCGACAAAATACTGGTAATAATATTCTGTGTGGTTCTCATTCATTACTGCATGTGCCCTGTGGATGGAGGCATTGTCATCCTAGAAACACTGGTCTGACATGTTCCTCGGGGTGGAAAGTGTCTCCTTATTTTTTGATATTTACTTGCATGGTTCGAGTTGAGTGAATCCTAAAAGGGACACTAAAAATACACCTAAGAGTAAATTAAAAATACGAACTTTACTGTGGCACCGTATAATTTTAAATTAGAAGCGGGACCCTAAGACATAGAAGGAAAAAAAAGCATGTTGCAGCAAATCAGTCCTCATTACAGCAGGAAACACACCTTCACACCTAAGTCTTCCTAAACAGGCCACTGCCCTTTCCACTGGGTCATGAGACAAATTGGAGAAGGAGGAACAAAAACACACATACAGTATCTGTATTGATTTTTGGACTTTTCTCTCGGAAGTTTAGAGGAGACATCTGTCTTTGGCGGAACTGTTAACAAGACAAGGGGCCTTAATGAGACACTTGTATTTATAGGGGCAGCCTCTTGAAAGCTTCTTGTCTGCAATGTATTGTATTCATTTTAAGCTGAGCTGCCAGGTTTTCTAGCTGGGAAGCAAATATAATGAAGAAGTGCAATTTGAGGTGTAAAGTAAAATCAAAGTACTGCATCTTATTACAGACAGAGCGCTTAAGCAAATATATTAAAATACTAAAATAATAATGTATTCTCTGCACCTGCTGTATGAACATAATAAGCATGAAAAAAAAAAGGTTTTTACTTAAAAAATAAAGTGGTGCCTCCCTTCCAATGCCAACCAGATGTTACAGTGATATTTTGTATGAACTGATAAAAACCTGCTCGCTTCAGTTTTCTTCAACAGCACCTCAACAGCTTTTCTGAGGTGCTGGGAACATGAACACAAAAATACATGAAAACAGACAGTAAATGATCCTCTTTGTCATTTGTGTTGTTTTCCATATCCTGATCAAGGTAATTTTCCTTGGCTGTTTTGTTTCGTCTGTGCCCAGCCCTCAGTGTCAGGTTTAATTCATTTAGGTGTGTTTATTGAGATTAAAGTGGGAATATAATCAGATTATGACCTTGACCGAGGCCTGAATGGCTGCCAAGAGGGAACGGACCACCCGTAGACTAACACCCAGCTTTCCGGCTATGGCCTCTTAGTTCAAAAGGCCTTTTCATTAATGTTGTGATATGATTAGGAAGGCCACCAGGGTTGAAGCTAACACAAGTCCGGGGATTGTGGTCAATTCTCTCAGTACTACCAAGCTGAGAGAATTGACCACAATACAGCACACAGACCCCTGCTTAGATGGATATTAGTACACGTAGGAGCTAAAAAAAAGTATGGACTGCAGCAGAAGTTTTTTATTTCAACTTAATTTATTCTTCTGTAGTAGAATTAACCAAAGCTGGCACAAATAACGTCACAGTTTCTGTATAAAAGGAGGGAGAGTAGTCTCTCTGTGGGATATTGGATGTATCACAAAACCTTCCGTGGATGAATCAGAATTCAGAATATTGTTGTTTTGTTTTTTTATTCTTCAACTTGCTAAAACCATCAGTAAACAATGTTTAGGTTCTGCATACAATTACCTTCACAACAGCTTTTTATCCCATTTTTCTCCCTTGATCTCCAGTCTTAGAATCAAAATAGGGATACAGTGGAATCAATACAAAATAAAAAGTTATGGCCTTTTGATCAGTTGTACAATTTTTTGTCATTTAAGTTTTTATTCAGTTTCTTATAGACCCCTTCATAGTTTGTAAACAGTGTAACGTTTTTTGAGGGATGGGGCTTCGCTGGAGGCAAAACATCTCAAACACTATAGCCTGTAAACAGTGGTTAGCATATTTCAATGTACTGTGTTGGGATGAATGGATGAGGAAAACACATATTTTAGAGAATATACTAATACACTCACTCCCCAAAATGTGAGTTTATTTTAAAAAGTTGACTGATGGTACTACATTCACCGACCCCTACACTCTCACTCACGTCACCAAAGGAGGAAACAGAGGGGATGAAGTCTGGTCTGTCTTTATCAAGTGAAGAATCTTCAACAAAGATATTACAAGAAGTAAGTGGAACCACTGTGGAGGCAATGTACAGTAAATGCAACTAATGCTTGGACAGCCCTGAAACACACAACTAATGTTTAGTTAGCTAGCGGTTAGCATTAACTCATTAACCTGTAACAAAAATCCCCCAAATAATGATTAACTTAACGTGATTTCAGTCACAACGTTATCCAGGCTCAAACTGATGATTTTAAATGATATGTGTGCGTGTAGTTGCTGATCGTCTCACTCCATTCCTTTCTTTTAATCGCCAAAGTCAAATCGAAGTTGTCTACTACTGGCAGTGGCTGGTATGTGACAAAACTTCAAGTTAGTGTTTTTGATTTTTCAGTTTTAGCAGCCAAAAATATAGCAAGACGACATTTTCACGATTGACAATGACAGTGTCAACCGTGCTTTTGATTTTCCTGGTGGTTACTCTGACCTGTCTCCCTGCAGGCAGAGTTGGGGGGAATTTTGGTAGAACTTTCCAATCCATTCACCCAATTTTCCTATAACCTCTTTCCAGAAAGAAAATAACAATGTGAACTCCCACAATGAGTTTGTATTATACTTCCAACACAGATTGTTCTGCATCAAGCCCATTTTATAGAGCCTTCCTGGTGTTTAATAATACCTGTGAATAATTTTATAATGTGTGAATTCACCTAGGACATCCCTGATGAACCACACGTGACGTGACATGTCTGTCACTGTGTTTCCCCACACATCTTCCACAATGTCAGTCTTAAATCAGTATATTTCCTACACTGGGCATCCACAACCACTGAGACTGAGTGAGCAGAACTAGGCAACTCCAGAAAAGAGTCTGATCATATTTTCCCCTTAGCCTGGTTCTAACACTACTCCTTAACTGGAGTTACTGCCAGAAGTCCCCCTTTTCTTCTCAGCTGAACCCTATGTGTCCCCACATGTCTAAGTTGTGAACCATTGCTGGCCCAATGTTTGACTATCTTTACCATTTCAAATAAGCAATGCAGAATTTATAATCTGTAGAATGGAAGCTGGAAACAATTCAGTGAAATGGGCAGCGCATTCAGTCAGCGGATCATCCATCTTCGGTGCAGACCTGAACGCTTCAGACGCTCCTTTGTGCCCACTGCCATTAGACTGTACAACAGCACACAGCTCTGACGTCACTGAGTCAACATGTAGTTTTTTTATATAGTCACTTTATGCACAACTGTTGTCAAATTTGTTCTTGTGTAGTGTATTTTTTGTTGGCTGTTGTGTTTGTCGTATTTTATGTCTTTTTGCTGCCGGCTCTCTGTCCTATTTAATTTCTTTTCTGGTCACTGGTTTTCTTGACTTCTGCTGCTGTAACTTTTGAGTTTCCCCAATGGGGATCAATTAAGTATTATCTCAATTTATCTTAAATGACTGTTTCATAGGAGATATATGACTATGCAAAATTCAATAAGAAAAAGCAAAGGTTTCAGATACATGTGAAAATATAACACAATTGTATATCAAGGATTGCTGATTTCCTGAATTTCTACTTAATTTCATATCGATTTAAAATCATCTGGTGCCTCGTTGTGAGCCCCTACCCTCTGTATTCACCAACCTTAGATAATCCGTTCTCTAAATGATAAATAATGAGATTAATGAAGTCCTTGTACAAGGTAAGCAAAATAAATCTATGGATTACTTCCACATTTAATTTGTCACTGACGCTAGAGCAGAGAATCCCCCTCTCCATTATAATGACTTTGTTATTAGATGTGGTCTGCTTCTTGTATTAGAGGTAACATTTGTTTTACACCAACACATGTAAGTTTCAGTTCCCGCTCATTTGATCCATTGGTCTGCATTAAGCAGATCAATTATACTGACTCACTGGGGTCATCTGACATGCAATTAATTGATAAGATGCTTATCCAAAGTCAACGAATGGATAAGATATACTTCTGCAAGCTTCACTGAACCTAGAGTATTTATTTCCAAGTAAAACAATAATTCATTTCCTCTACCAGACACCAGTGGTAGAGGGGAAATTGCTTTATAACCTTAAAACTTACATGTATATGATTTAACTCGCTGAGGGATTTCAGCTAAGAAAACCGTGACTAAAAAAGTCAAGTTTTGTTTCACCCTGTGGGTTGTTTCCTTTTGATTATTGGAAACATCTGACTGAATTATTGCGGAAGTATAGTTGAAGCACACATGTACACACATCGATGTGTTGAAACCGCGATTATCCAGTGAGTAACTCACTACAATTGTTTCTGTTCTCTTTTATGGGAATACTGTCATGCTCATCAGTCCAGTTTGAGTTGAGCTGAGTTCTTGCAGTGGTTTCACTTTTTGGTGCAAATACCAGCCGGTCATTCCAGTGTGATTAACCCCATGTTTCTCTTTGATCAGTGCATTTTAAATGAGTCCAGCCTGACAGGGAAACATTTCTGATTCACACACACATGGCTTGAAACTGAAAGTACCTGAAATGATTAAACTTGTTTTCAAACTTAAATTCCCAGAAGAACATGTGAAGAGTGTGAGTTTTCCACTGCAAGAGTGTGTGTGAGAGATGTGTGCTGCAAATTATTGAACTGGAGAGACTTTCTACAATGAAACAGATTATTCTGGCAGGGCACCAATAAAAGGTAGTGTCTCTGTGTGGTGCGGACTTGATGTCAAGTCACAAAAGTCACTTACTGTGCTGAGCTGCTGATGAATGACTGATCGGTCTTCTGGTGTTCTATCATGGTGACAAAGACAGAATGGGACATGCCGTGCATGCAGCTTTACAAGTAAATGCTCTGCCTTCAGAGCAAACAATGGAAAAATCCAAAAACAAATAATGCTGTGGGTTTTGGACTTTTGATTTTATGGTCAGATAAAATGGAAAATTTAATCTTTGCCCAGGCTCAAATGTAATCTTTGAAAAAAGACAAGTCATATCAGGACAATTTCCAGGTAACATTTGGATTTACATTAATGGGCTACACAGTAATTAGAATGAGATTTCATAACAGCAGATGCTGATGATGTTATAACTAAATATAAGGGGGTAATTCCTTAATTATTTCCTTCAGTGCCATGTGACAATACAATGGATGACAGCTTCCAAAGACGTACTCTAACACAACAACACAAGTTGATTATTTTGTTGATACTTTCAACTCTTGACACTCTTGACAATTACCACCCTAAAATTGACATAGTACTAGTTTAAAAACTTGTAAAAAATATGTACACATTAAAAAAGTAAAATAGATAATGCTTGGAACAGTATTTTTATATTATTCAAATAAATGTGGGGAGTTTCAGAACTCAGGTGACGTGAAACACATAAATAGTCCTAGTTTTGGAAGCTGGGGCTTAGTTCTCGATGATCTTGTTTTGCCAGCTGCTTCGCGTGTCTTTGTATTTTTTCTTTCCCCTGCAGCAGTATGCTGCTACGGTTGTAACTGTTCCCCTACTCAGTGACTTCCTCCTAATGTTAAACACTTCATTGCCAATTATGGTAAACAGTGTTGATCGGTTAAACATATGGGTTCAGGAGTGTGGTTTCCCTGCGAAGTTTCAGCCTGAAGCAGACGCGGGCTTACGTTAAAAGAAAAATCTAAGTTAAAAAGAAAAGAAAAGAAAAAAGGAGAAGCAAAGGAGGAAGAAAACGGCTGTTCATGGCAAACTGGGATGCTTTTTCAAAGTGGCAGCAGGAAGCAAACGAAAAATGAGGGAGGGAGAGAAACTGTCCTCCTCTTCAGATTCTCAGAATCTAAAACGTTTATGTCTGCATGAGGCTCCATCCAGAAGACCAGCGCAGTCAGATGGTGGGCCCACCACTGGTCCATCAGCTCCACAAGCCAACATCTGAAGCAGCATCATGATGACATTCATGATCAGAGGCTTACACAATTGATAAGATAAACCATCAAACATCTTAAATCTGTAAAATACAGGTATGTTAACTATAAGATTTCTGACTTTTAAGTATTTCAATGGGACCAAGCACATCCACTTTCTGGTCGGTTCAGAAGCAACAGAATGACACAGCAGAGTAGACGTCACGTTACAAGAACATTATTTCTTGCAACGGGCACACTTCCTTTGGAAAGACATGGTTCCATTAGCATGTCACAACAAAAAAGAGTTGTTGTTTTTTTTTTTTTTTTATTTAACTTTACTTGGGAGCAGACACTGACTGTGAGAACAAGTGGAGCAGACATAACAAGGATACACTTTGGACTAATTCACCTCTTTTCAAAACATTTGATTACCTGCACATGTACTTCATTAAACTGACACCAAGACAGCGAAAATAATATAGTCTAGTGATAACTGACATGTTGCCTTCTCTACATCTAAACAAGACTCTGCAACGGTGGCAAAAGCACTTCTCGGGAAAATCATTTCTCAGTGAAGGTTTATAACAAACGTTTCCAATGATCATTAATGTTGTGATATGATTAGATTGATTTTTCATCTTAATTGTTATTGGGTCTCTGTGGATCATCCCACAGATATTTGATCAGTTTGGGATCTAGTGAATTTGGAGGCCAGGTCAACACCTTGTGATGTTCTTCATGTTTTTTTTGTTGTTGTTTCTAAACTCTTCTTGTGTGTGTGAGTCAGGCTGCATCCTGTTGGGGATAACTGCTGCCACCAAGGAGCGTCATTGCTATGGGGTGGGGGTGTATCACCCACCTGATCTGGCCCACCTGCTGGTAAACCTGGTTTACCAGCAGAACACTGAATTGTCACAAGAGGATCAATGTTATTTACTTCTACTGTTAGTGATCATAAAGTTGTGGCTGATTGATGTAGACTTGTATACATTTACCTTAGACATCTAATCTCATCATCTACAGTGCAGATGTAATCATTTTATTCATATACTCCTATATACTTAATTCAATTGTATTGATTGTGTTATGACATAATTAATGACATAACGATAAGTTAGCCTGTGTTAGTGCTGGATTGAATTAAAGAAAAATGTGTTTGTGTTATTCAGCCTAGGCGACTGATTAAAATGGGACTGTCAGAATAATAGAAGCATGTCAGTACAACATAATACAATTTAACAGTGCTACAAACCACAAAATGAAAACACAGCTGAAAAAACAGCTCTCTTGAGTGAGTGTGTAAGGCAACTGTGTTTCCAATTACTACAAAATAGCCATAGAGAATGAACAACATGACATTCAGCAGATAAGATGTAATTTTCCTCCTTTCTGTCATTTACGTATGTATTGATCACAGATAGTCATTCTATATGCTGATATTAATTCATGAAATCGATTCAAATCCATACAAACCATTCCGATTCTGTCATATTCTGTTTATTTCACTACTTTTATCTGAACCTGGAAAATCAAACACTCTCAATTTATGTGCAAATGCTCAGACATGGAGCTGGGGAGAAAGAAAAGCATCTGTTTGCCGAGATCACAGACGTAAAGAAGAACATCTTGAAGCGGGAAATAGGTTGACCAGGAGTGGTTAGGGTGTCTTAAAATACTCTATATTTTGGTGTACATATGTAAATATGAGTATTTAAGTCATTATTCATTTCATGTTTATTGACAAACAACACATTCTGTATTCCCTTCTATTTAAAAAATCCTTGGTAACATTGGTTGTTTTGAACTTTTTAAACCTGCTGCTTTTCTGTGTCTCATGCAACATAGCACTGGAGCAACTTAAATGATTGATTCATCTGGAAAATTCATTGGAATAAAAGCGACAACTTTGGGCTTCATGGCTCTCCTTCATGTCGAGCCGTGTCTATTTCCATTGTGGGCGTTTTTGGTTTAATTCATGCATGAATTGTTATATTTATGATTCCAGGCATGACCTGCCCTCTCCGCTGATAGGTCCCCACTTCCCGCATTCCACACCATTGACTTTCCTCAGAGGATATGGTTTTAACTGTGCAGAAGTAATTGAGCACAGACCAACAATCTAATGTGGCTTATTCATTCACACATGACAAACTTTTTCACCATGGTCATTTCACTGTTAGGCTTCATCTACCTTACAGTCCTTGGTGCGAGAACTTAAGTTTAGTACTGATACCATGTAGAAAAAAAAAATAATACAAATAAAAGTCTGGTATTAAAAAATAAACCTAAGGAAAGAGTACAAGAAAAGGCTAGATCTGTGTCATTCAGCTACATTCAGTGGTCACCTTGAAAATGTCAACAAATAAAACTGAGGGAATGTGAGACAAAGAAGAAGAAACAGAGTTCTGATACACATTTTGTGAAAGGTCACAAGACAAAACTAACATAGCTGGAAATTCGACTTTCTGAATGTGGTTCTTGTCCCAGTTTACATGCAACGGAGAAAATAAAATGACTGACGGGTGCATGTCCTCCTCCCTTCACACTAGGTGGCGATATGTGTCTTTTCAGCAGGTTAAAACCAGGTTAATACTGCCACCTTTCCGGTTGACCTATTACGTCATATAATAAACAAAAGTCATTCATGCGGCAGACCGCCACTTCACACAACAACAGGATGGATAATAGTACAGCTTTTTTAATCTTATTTGTAATGTGCATGCTACTTATGGTGCAGATAAAATGCACACTGTTCCTCAGGTGATTCTTCTGCTGGCTCTGTTTACCTTCTTCTTCTGCGACCAGCTTTCTTGGATGTTTTTGTTCTGAGGTCAAAGCCAGCAAAATGGTTGTGGCACACGCGCACACGCGTTATCTAGTTAAAAGTCAGAATAAGCGTATACATTCGCATTATCACAGTATCTTAATTGGATAAGGAGAACTCTGATTTAGTTTTACATGCACTTAAGTTGTCCCGTTAAAGTCAGATTAAGGCAATAATTTGTTGTTGTTTTTTCACATAGATGTACTGTGTGTTAGCCCTGCGATAGACTGGCGACCTGTCCAGAGTGTACCCTGCCTCTCCCCCGATGACAGCTGGGATAGGCTCCAGCAACCTCCACGACCCTTGTAAGGATAAGCGGTAGTAGAAGATGAAATAAGATTGTCTTTTATCTTTATATCTTTCTTTCAATCTTTTTACTTCATTAGGTACACCTTGCTAGTAAAAGGTTGGATCCCCTTTTGCCTTCAGAACTGCCTTAATTCTTTGTGGCATACTTTTCCACAGAGATTTTGGTCCACATTGACATGATAGCATCAGACAGGTGCTGCAGATTTGTCAGCTGTACACTGAACGAGATGCCAATCTCCTGTTCCACCACATCCCAAAAGGGGGGTCTATTGGATTGAGATGTGGTGACTGTGGAGGCCACTGGAGTACATTGAACTCATTGTCATGTCCCAGAAAACAGTTTGAGATGATATGAACTTTGTGACATGGTGCATTATCCTGCTGGAAGTAGCCGTCAGAAGATGGTACACTGTGGTCATAAAGGTCAGCAACAATACTCAGGTAGCCTGTGGCATTTAAACCATGCTCAGTTTGTACAAAATATGTTCCACACCATTACACCACCAGCAGCCTGAACCGCTGATATAAGGCAGGATAGATCCATGTTTTCATGTTGTTTAAGCCCAATTCTGACCCTGACATCCAAATGTTGCAGCTGAAACTAACCACTGTGTCTCCCTCTTTCCCCTCCCCTCCTCCTCCATCTTCTTGTAAGGGTCTCTGGCCTGTGGTGCTGTTTATCTCAAAATCAGAATCAGAATCAGAATTACTTTATTGATCCCAAGGGGAAATTACTTTTCGTTACAGCGGCTCCTACCCAAAGTATATGAGTGTTAAGAACAAAGAGCAATGTCAATATCTGACCTGTTAAGTTCCAGGCTACATCTGCTGTCATGTCCTCAACAACCAGCCCAGTCTTCATGGCTTGCAGTTGTCCACTCCTACCTGGATTCTCCAACCTGCCCATGATTCCTCTTATACTCTCAAACTGTCACATAAGGTCATCAGCTATATCTTGTATTATTAGATTCTACGTGTTTTCTTCTGCTTGATATATGTATCTTTGACGGACGTTTGTTTATGTTCCTGCACTTCTTTTCTCTCTATCTTTGTTTCTACCTGCTGGCCTTTGGCAGATGAGTCCCTCTATATTAGTTGGGTTCTGCTCAAGGTTTCTTCCTGTTAAAAGGGAGTTTTTCCTTGCCACTGTCACTCTCAGGCTTCCTCTTGAGGTTATTTTTTGTAAAGCGTCTTGAGTCAATTTGTATTGTTACTGATGATATGTAAATAAAATTCAATTGAATTGAACTGAAATCGAGACTCGTCAGACCAGACCAAACAACTTTTTTCTAATCTTCTAATGTCCAGTTTTGTTGAGCCTGTGTAAACTGCAGTCTCAGTTTCCTGTTCTTAGCTGACAGGAGTGGCAGCCGGTGTGGTCTTCTGCTGCTGTAGCCCATCTTCTTCAAGTTTCTGTGGCTTTCTGGCACCAACAACCATACTACGTTCAAAGTCACTTAAAGCCCCTTTCTTCCCCATTCTGATGCTTGGTTTGAACTTTAGCTTCAGTTGTCTTGATCACCTCTACATGCATAAATGCACTGAACTGCAGCCATGTGATTGGCTGATTAGCTATTTATCTTAACATGAAATTGAACAATAATGTGGCAAGTGAGTGTATATATGTATCTTGATGAAACAGAATTTTGAGAACTATGCATACAGTCCAAGTAAATCCAACAATAAAATGACATCAAAATGCAAAATCATTTAGTGTTACAGGCTGAATTAGTATTCAGAATTAAGCTTATTCTCTCAAAATATCCAAGTGTTCCAGTGTGATGTTACACTTACCACTGAGCATGGCAAGCAACTTACTGCCTCTGACCTGTTGGTGTTAGACTGGACTGGCTTCAGGTTGGGATCTGCCGGGGCTACTGATATTGAGGCTGGGGTTTGTCTGGATTTGTTCTGCACCTGATTTCCGCTTCTTTAAAAACAAAAGTCAGAAATATCCCTCTTCTCTTCACAAAGTGAGACTACCAGGTTACACATCACATAGGAGAATCTTAATCCCTATATGAAAAAATATGAGAAAAATAAACCCAATACAATACAAATAATCTATCAATTCGACATTTGAAGGGAAATAATGGAATTAGGCATAATAGAGGCACACAAATCCAAACCAAAAACAAAAGTATATCCTCCTATTTCTCTGTATGGGAAAAAATGTTTTAAATAATGTCTTCTTTTGCGGCTCGTTTTATACACGTTAAAGTGGTAAAATCTTGCAACCGTACGTGAATTCCGTCACAATCTCGACACTTTGGTTTTTTGCTTATACTATTTTATAATATTTTGACTATCTTCACCTTTTTTTGAGTTTTTTATGTGCAACTGTACTAAGCAATTTCCCTTCTGTCAAGTCTAAGCTGGAACACTTGTCTAAAAACCACAAATACTTCCTAGATGCAACATACATACATATTTCTTGGGAAAAGTTCTGAAGATATTTCAGCCTTGTCAGAGAAAAGACATCAAGTTCAGTTTCATTTTAACAAAATGCGTTTGTCATTTCTTCTGTTTTCAGTACAGGAGGTACTAGCTGAGCATAAAGAAAATACACCTATCAAAACTACACAATCTCACTAATTAACATGTTGAAGCAGTATTACTTATGTTTTATGGTGAATTAAATACTGTTGGTATTTCTTGACAAATGGTTTTAGTACAGAGCATCGCTATGGCGCAGGTTGCCAGGGAAACGCCTCACTGTGATAACAGTCCCCTGGAATCTCACGGCATTCTCGTGTGTGGTAAGAAATAGATCCAGTGCTACCCACAAAGCTGCAAATTATTGCTTTGAGGCTGGTGTACAAATCAAACAAACAAGATATGTGTTAATTAGTGAGCTTTTGATTTTCTTTTTTATTATTGTTATTATTTATTTAAGAGAGACAGAGAGTCTGGCTGTTCCAATATAAATGCTTGTTACAGACCTAAAGAAAGAAGGACAATACGTGTATTTCCATTTTTTTTTAAAAACTGGACAATTAAAAATTACTCAACTGTCTAACCAGCCACATTGTGGGGACACACTTAATTGCTGTCTCGATTATGTTCAGAGCGAGTCTCATTTTTTCCAGTGAAAGACACATTACATTAATGTTTTGTCCTGTTGTTGTGTGGTTGTTGTGTGGTGCATGCACACCAGAATCTGGGGTTCACATCCTGTTTTGTAGTTTATTTCCTCAACAAAAGTACTTTCGCCGGAGACAGATTGGGGTTTGGACTTAACGAGCTGTCTCTCGAGTTACTGAAGGTTTCTCAAAGACAATCTTTCTGGCTCTATTATTTAAATGTACCTGGGATATTGTATGGTACAGCTGGATCATTGTGACAGAAAACAAGTTTTAAGAGAACAATTGGGGGACATATTTGCAATTTGCACGCATCGTTTCCTTCCTCCTTGTAGTCAGCTGCTACTGCACCGAGACTCCACGAAGTTTCCAAGTTGTCTATCGAGTGTATAAGTTATGTCTTCCTCACTCATTTATCCCAAAAAGCAATGTCTCCTCTGGTTACATAACTTAACGCCAGGCGAGTGCCTAAAGGGAGCCTCGACTTCAAATTAGCTGCAGCAGAGGAACATTTTGTTAAAGCAAAATCTATTGTTCAGACTAATTAGAGGAGAAGACACACTGTCCTCTGAACACTGAGACTTGTTTACACAGCTTCTGCCAGTCAAAGGTGAATTGGAAAACGATGCCTTTTATTTTTTTTAATTGAATGAAAAGAAAGGGGAACATAAGACCAGAATAACACGAGCAAATGTTTTCAAAGTGCAGTGGAACAGGTCTAGTTGAAAATACTGAGCTGATAACTAGATGGTGTGTGAACATTTTTCCAATAACACACTGGAAATTAAACATGAATGGGATGAGCCCTACCATGCACTCTCTGGCTCCTCTTGACCTCAAGGTGTGAGAGGTTTCTGTTTCCAATCACTAGGACATAGTGTGGTGAGTCACCCCCCCTCCTTACATCTGCTGGCCCTCGCTTCGCTAGATTTTACCAGCAACAACTGGAAGGTGCTGAGGTAGCTGTCAGAGATGTAATGGCCTGATCAACTAAATCTCTCCAAAGAATTCTGGCCCACAAGAAGGACGAAGATAAAACAGTCAGATAATAACTGATGGCCGGAGGCAGACGTCAAAGTGCCAAAATTCTCCTGGAAGGTCACACCGATTAATATCTCATTCAGTCAGTCTCAGGATCCATCACCAGTGGAACTAATGCGCTTATGGAAAAAAATGCAGGTTATGTGGGTTCCCGAGACTGAGGGGATAGGTCTGGATATAAAGAGAAAATTCTCCTCTCGGAGTAAAATTAAAACTTATTTTTCAATCCATTTTTCAGCCAAAAAATGCCCAGATTTACCTGGCATCTTAGGCTGCTAGTGGAACAGAAACAAATGAAACCAAAAGATTTGTAATGATTTCTGTATCTAACATACAGGCAAAGAGAATCGTTTTATTTCACAGTCGCAGCCGTCAAAGAATACTGTCACTTTAAGAATTTCATGTGTTGAACGCAGGGAACATGTGCACACTGAGGGATAAGGGCTTAATTGACTGGGTCAAATAATTCCTGTATGATGTTTCTGGTATGCAGAAGTCAGTGCTTACCAAAAGTGTTAGAAAGACAGTCGGTGAAGCGCAGCCGGGGTCATGTGAGCCCGGGGTCCACTTTGACGGCCACCTAAACATTGATGCAGACCACGTGCAGTGCATCCCCTAACCTGGCAACAGTGGCAGGCTCCTCTCGGCAGAATAACAGGCCCATCCATCCACACTGCGAAAGAATGATTTGAGAATTACATAACACAGTTTTCAAGTTGTTGACCTGGCCTCCGAATTCCAGAGATCTCAATCTAACATCTGAGGGATGAGGTCGAAAGACAAATCAGGCTCATGGAGGCCCCGTCTCCCAACGCACAGGACTCACGCAGGATCTGCCAATAATGTCTCACTGCCTGATACCACAGGACTCTGTCAGGATCCAAACAGCTCCGTGGCAAAGAAGTGAACCGCATATTATTATTATTATTCATGTTTATAGCTTGGCTGAAAAAAATACCTAATAAGGGCTTAATTATTTGAACACGTTTTCCCTTTCATTTTTTTATTAGTCTTATCTTATCTTATCTTCCTCCTCAACTGAGCGTTAAACCAGAAAACTGGGGATTGGCAAGAAAAAGAAATGTCTTTTACATGAAAACTGCTTTTACTCAAGTGATATTTTAATCTGTATTTATACTTTTCTACTGTAGACCTGCACTTATTACACCTTCTCTGGCTTAGATGCATGTGAAGAAAAGGTCAAGTGTTTTTCAAATGAGTTAAGTTGGTATTTGGTTAATGACCTCACTAGGGGCACACCGTCGCCTCAGAAGCCAGCATGCCAAGCGTGGAAATCTTGCATGCAAATACCTTCACTCTTAGCATGTTTTGACACATGCAGAAACTCACTGAGATTATCTCTCTGCACGGAAACCCGCTCCCTTCCATCTGTTGAACATAATATAACGTACATTTCTGTCCTTCAAGGAAACAGTTCAGTTAGTCTATTATGTAAATGGCCGGGAGGAACACAGATTTAGATTGGATATGGATTGAGTTTCCCAAATCTCATGAGTAGCTCGGAGCCATGTTACTACATTACACTGCTGGGAGCATCCCCAGTATCAATTTCATGGATATCATCTGTCTCTGTTTAATATGAGATACAGATGTAGGATCTCTTTCCCACATTTGAGATGCAATGTGTTACACATGAAACAGCGTAGCAGGGGATTGTTTGTTTGGTTAGCCTCTGCTCTTCCTGTAGACAAGAAGTAGGCAGCCAGAGAGGACAGTGGCACCAGGCTGCATGAGTCTCATGGGTAAAGGCTGCATGGAAGGCGACTAGACATCTTCACACACCACAGCAGTCCATCAACATCACTGATGGCGTCTTGAAGCAAATACACTTTGATCTGAAAAGCACAGGCTTGAAGCCAAAAGATTTTTTTTTTAACTCATTTATTTTTATTGCTGTATTGTCTTTATAGCAACATACACCAATCAGCCACAACATTACAACCACTGACAGGAGAAGTGAATAACATTGATAAATGATCTTGCGACGTTACAGTGTTATGTTGGAAAACCTTGGGATAATTCATGTTGATGTACCACCCACCTAAACCAGACCACACACCCCCACCCCACGGTAATGACATTCCTTGATGACAGCAGGATGCAGCCTGACACAAACACACATAAACGGCTTAGGAACGATTAACAAAACACGAAGAACAGCACAAGGTGTTGACCTAGTTCCCCAAATTCACAAACTGTTCAAGTATCTGTGAGATGATCCACAGAGATCCCTCCTGTCAATTCATAGGATCCACTAACAGCATCCTGTTGACACCACAGGACACCCTCAGAAGACCCATGTCCATTCTCTGATGAGTCACAACTGTTTTGGAGGCACTAGGGAGACCTACACAGTATTAGGAAAGTGGTCATTATGTTATGCCTGATTGATGTATACTTGATTGTAGAAATCTCCATCCTAGATATTCACTGCCAATGATCAAACTTTAGCATGGTGAACTAAGATGATGAACATAGTTACAGTACATTAATGTTGTGCCCATACGAATAATCATAAAGTCCTAAAGCTGCTATCACTGCTACAGATACATAGTCATTTACATCACATACTGATACATTAAAATGTGTATAATCCTGCCAGAAGGATTATTTGCCAATGCTACTGCCAAGAGATAGATACAAGTATGAAATGTAGGACACTTTTTTGTCTTAAGCCTTTGGTGTTCCTGGTGGGGAACACAGGTCATGGACCTGTGTCTCAGGAAATGTAAAACAGGAGCACTTCACGAGAGATCAGAAATAATGAGGTTCATGTTTCCGTTGAATAATCGTACAGTGGTAATCTCCGCCAACAGTTTATCTTACCCAGCATGTAAATATTTAGAGCTTCTAACCAGGAATGGAAGTCATAAAAATTTTCCTTTATCCATCTTCTCCCCCCATAGACATTCTATAATGTAAGCTGTGTCTTTAGAAGAACAGAGTGTACAGTTACAAACATTGCTCAAAGTTAATGCAGAACTGCCTCCTTTCACTAAACTTAATAAAAACTTCTGGTTTGGAGCTTCACATTTGATCAAATTCAATATGCTGCGTTAAGTTGGACATTGTATGTTTGCTATTGTCCTTTGTAAACTTTGAGTTTACAGCTTGATTGTAAGATGAAGGCTGTTGAAGTGGAAGGCCAACCATCTGTACACATATACATATATATGTATATATATATATGTCCTGAATGTTTGCAACTTTAATCATTAAATGTGTAGAACTTCCTTGATTATTTTTCCCTTTTGGCCCAGCTTTGATTCTCCTGAGAAGAGTAATGTAAATGTTTGTACTTGCTAAATCCCCACATAATACACGTTCTAATGAGTGGCGCCCTCTTGAAATAAGAGCAGATCATAGTTGCCAGATTGATGTTTTTAGCTGCGGTGTGGTTCTGTTTAGCTAAAGGTCTTCGGGATGATGTTTAGTGTCCTAATTTGTTCGTGCTGATCAACAAAGGCCGAACTAGAAAAGACGATTATATTTGTTTAAATGTCATCGTGACCACCGCTGCGGCGTGCCGGGGAAGGGACTCGGTGAAATACGTCACAGTGGGAACCAAAAGTCTCTTGCGAGTTTGCTTTTTTGGGAAGAAACGATTGCGTGTTAACCGACGGAAAGTTACGAAAATGCTTTTGCGTGTGTCTGACTGACGGAAAAGGAGTCTGATTGAAAGGTCTGTGCATGCAAGCAATTAAGTAATATTTGTATATAAAAGAGATGCACTGGAAACAACCAGACACAAGTTCTGTTAAATCCCTACCAGATTGTGTTTTGCTTACTACTGAAACCACTGTGAAGAAAAGCTTCCACACTTTTGCCTGTGTAAGAGATAGCATATGTAATTTGGGCCCGTTTGACACTAGTATCACTTTGTGCTATAATACAGCCTTGGTTAGGTTTTAAGTGAGTTTTAACGATTGTATTTCATCTTCTTACTCACATTAAAAAGACAAAAAACCCGAGTACACAGTTCTGAATGAAAGCCATAGCTCTCTCTTTTTTATTAATGATCAACTCTCTTGAGATGTGCTGTAGGTTCTCCGAAGTGTCACAGATATGAACGAATGACCTATGAGTCATGCTTTGGTTCACTTTTCCAAGTCTCAAAAATGTTCTCTTCGCTTTGGCAAATATTTTTGGAACTCATGTGTCTGACTTGCCGGTGGTGGGAATGCCTTTTTGTGGCCCTTTATTATCTTCTGCATCAAATCACATCTAAAGAAAACATCCCACTTGAATATAGTATTGCTAAAAAGAAAAATGCAGACGTCAACCCCCTTTCATCACGACCAAGTTGATAAGAGGATGTGTTGTGTTTCTTAGTATGAATGCTGGCAGGCTGAGCGTTTCATCTGTGATTTCTTTCACGCTTTAGCGCTAACTGAACCTTTACATCGAGGACGACACATGCATATTATCTGTAGTGAATATGGGTAAACCAAAACCTGTTATCAGTCCCCCTAAACGCAAAATGATTGCAGGGTAATGCATTTAAATGCCTCAAGAGAGTGAGAGAAGTTCCTCGGAATAGGGGGGTTTGGCAAGTCACAATTTCCCAGTCGTATGCATAAACTGCAATTTCCTCTGTGCAGGTTGATGTGTCGCTATCTAATTTTGTTCTGTAAACATGACCACAGCCTGTGACTAACTTTCATTTCCTCTAGGCTTGTGTGATCTGGCGATAAGTTACAGGCAGAAAATTAAAACGAGAAAAACTTGAAATTAGTTCATGATGATTTTTGTGTGTTACAAAAACACGGCAGTTACCCACCGTCGTGATATGAGCTGCATCACGTTTCCATCTGGAAATGATGTGTTTATTGCATCACTAGCGCGCTCCAAATTTTTTAATAGTGAGTATAAGGCTGTGAGCTTTGGTGTTGGCGTGGGATTTGTGGTTAATTGAAGCGGAGTGTGTCGGTGATTTACAGCCAAATAAAAATGCGATCGAGTAATAACCATATCAAAGATTATTGAGTTCTGTGGTTGTTGAAAAACATGACGAGAAAGCCATGAAAAACGGATATAAAGCGGTGAGTTAATGTGCACCACATGTAACAGGCTTTGAGATTTCACCGAAGATTAACCACTCAGTCCCAAAATGTGAGCCATAAATTAAATTTTCCTGTTAAAATTTAATCAGCGCAGAGTGTTGAAGGAGGAGTCATAGATCACTCGATTTTATTTTTACCTCACGCTATGATAAAAATCTTCCTACTGTCAAAGTGTATCAGAGTCTGGTTTGTCAAAATGTTAGTGTTGGACTTGTCTATCAGCAAAGCACAGGGGTTTAAAAACACTCTGGCAAGCACAATTTTGTTCTTGTGATATGTGGACAACCAGTGTTGTTACTTTAAAATCAACAAATATCTAAATGAAAGATAGAATACTTAAGTTTTTAAAGTAATGTTCACGCAGTAAAGAATCAGCTTAAAGCCTGCCTAATGTTTTTTTGTTTAATAATCTCAAGGCAGCATATGGGAAACATTTAAGTTAAAAAAGTATTCTGATTTTCAATGCTACATGTGCTGTTATCACTTTATTTGACACTGATTTATTCTCCTGGCCCCAGTCAGCACCCACTGTTCACATTTCAGCAACGGGGAGATTCTAAAGTAAAACATCTCAGACTGTCTTAGCATGTGGCAAAAATAGACAGAACAACATCCATTTAGCACTGACAGTGAAAAATTAAAGATAATATGAAGGTTTTATTTTCAGTACAGCTGCAGCTGGTGCCCCAGTGCTTTTATTACAACCTATTCATTTATGTATACATGCACCTACTATAGCTCAGTTCATCCAAAGGTTAACATGTCCTGTGACTGCGCTGTAACGTTTACATAGTGATATACGCTGATCAGGCGAAACATTATGACCGCTGACAGAAATAAATAAATAACATTGACCATCTTGTGACAATACAATGTTCTGCTGGGAAATTTTTGGACCTGGTGTTCATGTGGCTGTTACTTAGACATGTACCACCCCATAGCAATGACACTCCTTGATAGCAGCAGTCATCCCTAGCAGGATGCAGCCTGACACAGGAACACACACAAGAACAGTTTAGGAACTAAAGAAAAACACGAAGAACAGAACAAGGTGTTGACGTGATCCTCCAAATTCACTAGATCACATACATCATGTATCCGTGGGATGATCCACAGAGGCCCCTCTCCTCAACCCTTAGAAAGACCCCCAATAACAACATCCTGTTTCCACACACCACAGGACACCCTCAGTAGACCCACGTCCATTCTCTGATGGGTCACAACTGTTTTGGAGACACAAGGGAGACCTACACTGTAACAGGAAGGTTGTCATAATGGTGACCAGTACGTGACTGTTGCATAGTGGTGGAACTTTGTAAATGTGAATAAATATGTAGTTTAATTACTCACTGATCTGGGACATAACACATCACTGTAAATGTTCCATTATCAATCAAATAATTATAAGTTCTGCATAATTATATAATTATAATAGTTGTCCCATTGAATAAAAAACAAATATTGTTAATGAGTGGCTTGTTGACACGGACAAGGTAATTAAAATTAAATAAAGACGACAAAAACAAAAGAAATAATGAGAGTCCTCAATTTGTGAGGGCTTTGGACAGTTTTACACTAATGTGTAGGATCTAATTTGAAGGTCAGACATAGCCCGGTACCCAATGCGTACTCTGTGAAATAGCATCACACATGCCAATAAATGTCAGTGATGTAAACAACAACAGTGATGGCTTGAAAATGCATTTTCTCACAAAATGTTTTTGTCTCAGTGACTGGAAAGTACACGACATCCCCCTCCTCCTGCATCCTACACATCGTCTACTCTGATCTCTTCCTTCTTTTGTTTGCTATCATATGGGTGTAGACCGCCAGAAGTATAAACCTTCTCTTAGAGACAACTCTCTCAGAACATCAAATTTGGATTAAAGGCAATATTACATCCCACAAATATACAATACATATTACCAGAACTTCAATATATTATAATATATTTACTTTTTCTCTCGTCATCTGCAAAGTAATTTGGTATTGTGTACTATTGTGTATTGTGTAAGTGCAATATCATCTCATTATGCGTCCAGAATCTTTTTAATCTGACTGATATCAGACTTTGCAAATGTCATCAGTTGGATCTATAAAAAGGTGTTGTGCAGCACAACACCTTTTGACATTTTCTCTATTTCTCCATTCCCGTATTGTTTTTTTTTCTGTATTATTACACTCATCACACACTCACTAATGAGGGTGTACTAAAATGAGGACACACATTCAGCTATCTTTTTTCCCCAATTTTCACCTCGTTATCTAATGGCCGTCCACAACAAGTAAAGTTTTAGTCATTAAGAGTTCACAGCTTGTGAGCGCTCAAAAGTTGTTGCTTTGAAAAATGCAAGTCCAGTCTGTGGTGTATTACAGTACACATGGTGACATCGTGTGTAGTGTCAGACAGCTAAAATATGCATCATGTTCGGATACTGATCTAGGAAAAAATGATTTTTTTCAAATATACTGTAGAAACCTGTTGCAAAATGAATGTAGAAGTGGATTTCCACTTCACAGATATGCTCATTTATACACTGTAATAATATAATATTATTAGAATGGTTATTGGAGAAAATGACAAATAAAGAAACACAATTTCAACCACGTCTTCCCATCCAGAGAGCTTTTGTTTTTTTTGTTTTTTTTTTATTGTTGCTGAATTTATTTCTAATATGGATCCAGCCTTTAATAGGAACCTAAGATTTATTTGTCCCTTACGCTGTTTGCTTTCTATTTTTACGGCTGACCCCTATCTTTTCTCGGTCATATCATGGGAACACACAAGCTCTGAGGAACAACAGGGAGGGCTCATAATAAAGGCCATTGAATCCAGAAATCTGGTGGTTGTTCTCTGGTCTCTGGTGTAACTGAACATCTGAAGTTTGGGTGGTGATGATAAAGGTTTAATACTTGACAGGTAGAACACACATATAAACATATGGACTACGGACTACAATTCTGAAACCAAAGTCTAGTTTCTAGAGAAAAATGACCGACTGCGATTCATCGAGTGCTGCTTCTCCAAGCATTATGTGATGATTAAGATTTGGACGGATAGCTGCATCCGTAGTTCACAAAGAATGTCTGGAATATGTCATTGTGAATATGGGGGAGTGTAAATTATAGCCTTTACTTATCAAACCACCCCACTCTTGGACTGTGGTTGCACATGGATCAAAACGCTCAAAGACACTTTTGAAAGTGATAACTGACTAGTAATTTTGTCTTGTCCAAATGCATTTATGGTTCAACTAAAAAAAGGAAAAAAATTGTGTAAATGAATATTTAGAATTGATTTCCTCAAATTCCTGGTCAGTGTAGCTGATACCAGTCAGACGAGACTCTCTCATAAACGGAAAATCCTTTTTTTTCTTGTTTATCTCACTGCCCTTGAATTTCCTTAACAATCAAAATGATGTTCCCACAGAGTTTTCATTTTAATTCTCCCGGTGCAAGCTGAAATACAATATCTCATTTCACCGGTACAATAACAGATGTGACTGGCACCAAGGGAACGGCCAAGAAATGTCTGAAATGTCTGAATGTGACAACGTGCGCTGCAGCAACATATAAATAAATCTGGTTTAAATTGTTCAACGTGGGCAAGCCAGGCCTTCATTTCATCACTTACACTATACAGGCAGGAAGACACACACTTTAGCAAAACAAAATGTCAAACACATCCTCGCCTCCAGTCAGATATCCTATAACACAATCAGGAAAAGACAAATAAAATTTAACAATCTTAAAAACAATATATTAAATACAATTTGCACTTAAACCCGGATTTATATTAATTTGGGGATGTATCAATTGCAGGCTTACTCAAGCTGTTCTTGGTAGTTCCTGCCCAAGGCCACTCTCGAAAAATCATTCCTCACATAGGTTGCATAATCAGTCATTCCCACATTTCATGGAGGAGGCTACAGTATTCTGTGCTACACTACACCTCCAACACATCTTATCCTGGCTCAGCCCCATCTGGTATAACTTAAAGACCGTGAAGAAGACTCTGCTGACTTGACACACAATACCATTTTCCTTTCTCTTGATGTTGTTTTTCTGCCACTGCTTCAAATAACGTGCCATGTCTTACCATGTGTGTTTGTCCCGGTGTGTATTATTGCATCTGCAATTCTTCAAGCAGCTGTAATCAGTAGTTATCCCCTGAATCTGTGGCTCCCCTTAGCTTTACAGAGCTTTCTAGTGAGTTAATGCAGCTAATCTCTATTACTTCACTTCTTTCATTTTCACCCACATGAGCAGCTTTTACTGTTGAACAGCTCTAAAAACCAGGGCTACACTTCCCGCTCGCAACTTAACAGCACAGTTAGCAAGTAGCTGCTACCCAGCAGCAGCTACACAGCCACAGAGTTTGATATATCAGGAGCCAGGAGTTACTAAGATAGTCCTAAAATAGAGTGAGCATTGGACTTGATTTTTATCAGGTGGCCAGAAACGGGAGTGCAAATGAATGATCAGTATTGTCACAGTTATCCTGAAAAAAATATGTTGTTATGAACAAGACAGCATTTCTTCTACAACACACTGCCCGACCAACTTCTTCAACTCTCCCCACTTACTGGTTTTGTACCAAAGTCCATCTTTGTTGTTGGGTGGTGGTGGACCTCCTGACCTGCATTAGGTGCAGCTCTCTGCTTCGCACAACCGGATGTCACCTGCTCTGTTAGCTTGACCGCGCTGCTGCGACCCCAAATGTTTCTTAAAATTCAACTTATTATCTTAATATCTTAATATCGTCTTCTATAGCTGACAAAAACTCAAAATATTGGCTGTGTCTCCAGCTAGAAAACGCGCATCTCTCTCCTCCCACCGTTATTGTTTACGTTTGTGTGCTGCGTGCACGTGCACGTGACTTGTCCTCATGCCTCATGTTGAAAACGTGACTTGTCGCATACCTGACGTCACGAGATAAAATACGAGAAGATAAGAAGAAAGCGTGTGTAGCGTATGTTTATACGTATAAAAATAGAAAATTGGGAAAGTAGTAGCGCACGGTGACTTGGATAAATAACTTTAATCTGATTACTGATTTGGTAATACTAACGCCTTAGATTAATCCTTACTGAAAGAAGTGGTCAGATTAGAGTAAGTGGCAACACTGTGAATGACAATGTTGTTTCCTAAGTGCAGGCTGTGTAAATGAGCAAGTATTTGCAAGCAGGTTTTTGCATGTCAACTAATAATTAAATATATTATAAATATATAATAATTAAAGTAGGCAAATCAATTATAGGGAAATGTCAGTCATTTGAGTGAAGTTTGACATGTAGAGAGGGTATTAGATAGGTAGGTAGATTAGCCCCTGCTAAAAAGCTAATATAGTCCTGTTTCTTCTGTTTCTTTCTGCATATTTTTGAGAAAGCCATCTATTTTGAGTAGAACCCGGGAAAGCTATAGAAAACTTCTGGACTCATGCACCTCTAGGCAAGTAATTGATATTGATGTGAGTGGGCGCCATCTTTAGCCAGTTCTCTTTAAAACATCCCAAACCCCCTTCTTCTTCTCAGAATAGGGGTAATATGCAGTTGCATCTTTAGTATATTATCTGGTGATAAGGACTAAGTATTAGTAGCTATGATTAACTTTTGAACAACTTTCAAAATGGATGACATCTATCAAAATAAAATTTAGATTAACATTTGTTACATGCAGATATGACCAAATACGTCACATGACATGGTCCAATCAGGCAGTGGCCTATTCAGACTTCTCAAGCACAACCTTGAAATGGATTTACTCAGTCGGAGTATAATCCTATGTCAAGTCCAACTAACCTGAAATATACAAACGGACGTGATTTGGGGCTGTATTCCCCGTTGAAGTAAGACAGCCCAGGAAACTGTAACTTAGAAGAGTTTGTAAACCATCCAAACATTTCTTCAACATCTGATACTCACAAAGTCCAATTTTCCATTGAACTTTACCTGGTAAAGAAATCCAGGCGCCTGTAAATTATGACACACACGTCTATGAAAGGCACATCATCAAAAGGTAGCAGATTGCATGCAAACCCTCTGTTTGAAAGCATGTCACTGATTTTTCATTAATTTAACACAGCATCCACAGATGGTTACAGATGCTGTGAGTATTATGCTATCCTCAAAGAACAGTGCCAGGGGCTCCGTATACTGTTGTATGGATTCTCTGGAGACTTGGCTTTTATCCCTGTTCTTTAAATTGAGTCCACATGCTGGAGTAGTTGTTGGAACTATTAGTTCTGAAACCAGTGATTACTGTTTTCCCCATTCAGACAAAAAAGCTTTACACCTTTGAAAATTAAATGGGACAAAAAAGGTTTTATTGCTCTTATCGCAGAATTATATTTTGTTAGACTTTGTTAGCACGTCTGAAAAAATGCAATCAGTCTTGTTACTGAAGTCACATCAGGTTCCAAAATTGCCCATGTCCTTTCTTTGATGCTCACAGCGTGACTGGTTCCATGGAAACAAATGATGGAAAAAACAAACAAATAAACAAAAATCATAGTCAGAATTAATTACATCTATCTATCTATCTATCTATCTATCTATCTATCTATCTATCTATCTATCTATCTATCTATCTATCTATCTATCTATCTATCTATCTATCTATCTATCTATCTATTTTCAGCTCTAGCCATTGAACGTATTTCAGATATTGCCTTTCCTAATCTTCATCATCTGCATGTACAAACTTTGGGCATTGTGTAAATATAATTGTATCTGGTCTTCTCTACTGAAACCAGAAACAGTTTTTCTCCTATTGAATATCTGAGTAAGGAGCAGCTTAAATTATTCTCAGTGGGTGTTTGTATCTACCATATCTATAACTGTCACCAAATAAAGCACTACTTAATCTTTGCTCTAAAGAATTCGGATTTTAATGGTGCAATAGTATTAAATTTACTAAGGTTTTTTTATTTCTTGTGTAAATAGAGGAAAAAAATATGTAAGACAATCCCGAAAGATGCAGTACACATGATAGGATATATAGATAGAAAATATAGCTTTTGAGACACTGTGTTTATTTTGGTTGGCAGTGTTCACACAAACCCTGTTAGTCACGCTAACATGATTTAGTTCTGCATGTGATTTCTGACCTTTCTGGTGCCACACACATGCTTCAGGTTAGGAACGAGAGAGTGACTGCTGGTTTATACCTGCGTGAGTACACGGAAACCACATGGCAGCTGCACCAACACACTGCTTTGCTATCCTGCACTGCAATGACCCTCCTGCGCTCGGGCAGTCCCACAGCAGGATGCCTCCACACTTACGTCACCAAGTCAAACACTGTCACTAAAATTTTCTGATGAACTGATGATGCATATAGATGCCATGTGCGCTTGAGCAAGTGTCAGTTACATGGCAGTTGTTATACTGATGAGCCCTTGTTGTGATATTGTCATCTGTTTGATGTCAAGGTGTTTGTGTGAAACAATATCAAGTCCAGTATCTGTGGACTTGGGTTAATGTGGTTCAGCTGTGCTGCAACTGGTGGAGACATGGTGAGATAACCATGAACGTGAGGCAAATTCACAAAATAATATCCTACGTACAGTGTCATTTATGCTAAAGCTAATGTGGTGTGGCTGTGCAGTTTTAAATTAATGTGGTGTGTGCTATAGAAACAAGATCTCTCAGTATACAGTCCAGATCATAAATGTTTGGACATTTCCACATTTTTGGGTTCGCCTAGTGCTTCACCTTCGGTTTGAAATTAACAAAATGGATACAACGTTAGCTACAGTGCCAAGTCTCTGCTTTGATTTAAGGAACTTTGCATCAATGTAAAAAAAAAAAAAAAAAAAAAAAAAAGCTTCACATGAGATAAAAAATATTTCAACAGTATCGAATGTGAAAGGTCTAAACGTCTCTTAGCTTTTACATTGAGTTCATTGTCTGAGTCAATGATTCGGAGTAAAGGGGAGAGCAGGCAAGTGAATAAGTGAATCAATATCTGATTTATTGATTTTCTGTTTAACAAAAACCCAAATACCACTGGAAAACCCCCACTCTTAAAGAAAAGAAAGATAAAAATGATGTAATGGCAGTAATAACGATTAATGTGACAAACACATAAACCTGCTCATAGAATATATGAGCTGGTTGTCCACATTGTCAGCTTAACTGAGTGAGACCTGAATACCTGTCTAGTACAGTATATATGTATGTGGACATTGCTGGTGTACAGGTATGCATTCACAGAGTTACACGTGCAGTTACTCAGGTCAGTGTTGACAGATACAACGAGAAAGGCTGCCACATTTTGTCCAAGGCTGCAGAGGTTAAAGAACTACCGTGTCGAATCCTCTCCAGATGCAGTAAGTTAGTCACTTCTGCCAGACAGGTCTTAAAAGAAGGGATGTCCTCATTTTTACATAGGGTTAAAATGTTCCTTTTTGCAAAGACCATGCAATATTGTACCATCTTTAGTTAGAGCTGAAATGCATTGGGACCTGCCCAGTATAGCTGTGTATGGATCTGGTGAGACACATACCAGAAGTTAAGTCAGGAGGTAAATCAAGAAATCAAGGGAGACTTCATTAGCAGTACCTCAAAGATGTTTGTATAGGTTCTCAGTCATCCAGGTCATGCTATATCCCAAAAAAAAGGCAACTGGACTTGTAGAGTTTCTTAAACATTTTTCACTCCTCATCCAAGCGGCTTCTTCAGTTCTAAGGGACAGGTGGGAAGTTGAGGTTTAAAAAGGAACATCTGTGAGTGTAGCCTCAACAGAAACTTGCTAGACTAGTGTCTCTTAACAGCTAGATACCTACCTGTCGCTGAGGGGGGACCTGTTTGTCCCGGTCCTAGTTCCTCAATGATTGGTGCTCTAAGAACCCAGTGAGAGGCTCCAGGCTCAAAGTATAAATGAGGGTGAAATGTCTTGGGGACAGAGGTTTAGACATGACACCGACATTTTACTGATGATTTCACTGCTGACAGCAGAAGCAGGACATAGGTACGCAGGAGAGCTCTGTTCACACACTGATCCAACTGCATCAGAACTCCTCATTTCAGCACTGAGAAGGACTACTATACTGAACAGAAAACTTTTCAGGGTGGGGGGGTTAAATAGCTTCACCGTGGGCGAGTCAATCACCTGGTCTTAGTCCAACAGTCCACTAAGTGAGGACAAAAGCAAAGGCAAAAAAGGGGCCCCATGGAAAGAAACTCATGGATGTGGATGTGGAGAATCCCCGTGAGACCATCAGCAGTGAAGATGAAGCATCTGCTGACACCAGTGGCTGGAAGACCCGTCAATGAGTGCAGAGGGTTTGGGATGGAAGATTGAATATCGTGCTTTTGTTTGACTTTTGTTGAACCTGTCAACTTCTGTCTCTTCAAGTTTAATGGGCTCAGTTTACACCATTCTTTCAGCATCAGTGTAAACCTACTCATATTAAGGCAGAGACTTGGCAGTAAAGCACAGAGCCTGAAGAACCAAAAATGTGTCACTATCCAAACACATCAAATACGCAGTCAGAGTTTAGATTGCGCTGTATATACACCATTTTTAGAAAGTGTTTGTTTTAGATTTTAGTGTTTTCCTTTCTAAATAGCAGATGACATTCACCTTTTGTTGTGGTCTCAACATGCAATGACCTCTTGAAAAAATGTTTCAACACATTTCCGATTTGATTGATTTCTGCGGAGCTGTGCCCTCTCTCCAGAGTCCAGACAAAATGCCGGAGCTTTTTTCTTTAAGATTTCATTCTTATTCTTAAACAGATAAAATCACATAAAGATTTGCTTTAGGGAATCTCCTCATAATCCCCAGTGATTAGGGTGCAGGCGTCTCCATCATGGGAACAGCATGCCCCCGTCTGACCTACAATCATAGTTCTGTTCTCGCTCATTACAGTTTAAACTTGTGTTCATATGGGAAAGAGGTTGTGTGTTTCCGAGTTGCAACATCCTCCTTCTGAACAATATTTTGGAAAAAATAATGATTGGATGTTTGTCTGAGCAGTTTTATTCCCCCATTTTTACAGTTATGAAAAGTGAAATGCAAAGGTGTATTTTTGTATTCTTTAGTTTTTATTGGGCTTTCCTTGTCACAGACAGATACAAGTATTTGAATAAATACAAATGTAAAGCTGTCAATTAAGTAAAAAAAAAAAAAAAAAAAAAAATTGAAAAAAAAATATGTGGAAGCATGAAAAGTCTAGAGATTATACGTATATCAGTAGGCCAAGTCTCCTACCTTCAGTTGTTCTGGGTAAGCCTGATTAATATTTGATTCTAATTGTTCCAATGTAATTTCTATTGTTATAGCTCTTCTTCTCTACAAACCAGCCCCAGTCCCATTTGCTTTGAATTTAGGTCTCACTCTATGGAGACTTATTGACTTCATGTGCGTTCCAGTCCCAGTTGCTGCCAGCCCCCACTCTTGACCTGAGGGAAAATATGACCAGTAATTTGTCTTCTCTCATTTACCAGATGCTGTCCTTTTTTTTTTAAATTTTTTCTTACCTGACAACACAGCATTTCACTTAGAAATCCTGTGAGACATTCAACAGGCTCCTCACCTAGCCGGTAGCAGCCCAGCAATAACAAAAGATTCCAGGTCAAGTAATTTATTTTTAATCTTGAAAGTTATAAGCTGGAATATTTTCATCAATATCTTACATCTTTGCTGTAAAACTCTTTCTGAGAATTACATTTCAAATGGGAAGAAGGAAGCAACCCTTTTAAAGTCGTAGGGTTACTATTTCATGCTCCTTGTATTGTGTTTGGAACTTTAACCATCTTAGCTTGTAAACTTGTGCATTTTCAATTTTCAAAAAGAAAAATTCTACCAGCGTACCTTTGAATAATGCAGTCCTGAGGAAATTAGCTCATAATCAACAGCTTAATTCTCACTAATTAAATCTTAAGCAGCATTTCATTGTTTTCGTATCTGCTTGCAGTGTCCAGATAACTGTGGCTGGACAGGCAAATGTGTCACAGTGCAATTATGTAAAAGTAATCATTTTCGAGTCAGTTATGTACCAATTATGGTAACACTGTCTGCCTTAACTAGTAAACAATTAGCATGTCTGATAGTATTTAAGCTGTGCTCCTTATAAATATCTGCAATTTTCATCCCCATTTAACTAAGAAGCACATAATGAATTAAAAACCCCAAAGTAAGAGGTAGAGGGGTCCTAAGCAGATACCGTATCAGCGATAGATCTTCCAAGGATTACTGAGTTTTTGCTTTGAAAGAGCTGAAATTTATTCCATGTGAGTATTAATTGAACATCTCATATAAAAGTTCACTTATTGCCGTACGTTTATATCGATGCCTTCACAAGCTTCTTCGTAAGGAGGTTACGTGACATTTCCAGCCTGTTAATGACATACAGCATTGTTGAGTCACCTTACAAATGAGCTGTTGCTTAAAAAGCATTTAAACAGCAGAACAGCGTGTCAGTTTTTGGGGGTTTGCCCAGCTGCTAATGCCGGATATGCTGGGAACGTACAACACAAGACAGAGACGCTGGGTACACTGCTGTTAAGTCGGTGTTAATCTGAATGCATCAACAGATATCTGACCCCTAACACTGCATTATGTATTGAGCAGTTAAGCATGATGATGTATTCAGATGCCTTTGGATGAATAATGGAAACTACGTACAGCATTTTGGTCAATACTCTCAGAGCTGACCTGAGGCATAAACAAACTAAGTGGCTGCTCAGGGCTATGGAGTCATTATAGTTTAATATAAACCAGCCACATAAACTTTTTGGGTGATTTGAAAACTGCTGTTTTCCTTATTGCTTTGGATGTTGGTGCCAATGTGAAGGTGTGTAATGACAGCAATTTATCAACTCTATAGCCAGGTATTTATATAGACAATTAAATCTGATCAACCTATGCAGTGGGAGGAGGAAAACTGCCAAACACTTCACACCCTTTACACTGATTCAGGGAAAACTGCCATCAAATATTCAGTCCCAGGATTCAACAAGTCCACTCTTCCTTTCACCTCTTTTTTTAACTGAAGGATGAGCTGTGAGGGGCTGCAATGAATCACAAGATGCCAGGAGGCTATTACTGTGCATAGCCTTCATTCTGCTCTTTGTACAGTTCAATGCTCCTTTCAAAGAGACCTCCTGATCAATAAGACACCATCTTGACCATCTAAAGCTTAACACCAAAATGATCATGTCCATCTTAGATGATAATGATTCCCTTGAATTCCACACAAACCTTCTTCAATAGTCATTTTTGTATAGAAAGCTGTACGGATCTGATTGGGTATTAAAACTCTTTCCCCTGGCGATGCACACCACACGAGCAAAATAAATGGATTGATCCTACCTATCAATGATAATGAAGCATGCTGAGTTCTTGTAGCATCGTTCATTGTGTTGATGTCAACACCCCCTTTTAAAGTTGTTCATCAGAAAGTGGAGATTTCACTTATTGTAGACCACGGGAAGACTAACTCGTCAGTTTAGGTGGGAGCTAATGGGGATCCATAAACAATTATTCATGGAGGAGAATTACATGTTAACATGAAATAATACATGTTAACAGTTAAAATTCACAAAACAAATCTATGTCCTATTGAACAGTCGTTTTGTAACACTTTATGTTATAATAAAACTGCTCCACTTGTCTACAGGTCAACTGTTGGTTGGTCAAAAGCACAAACATGCATATAGTGTGGAACCGCAGAGCAGAAAGCATTTACCTCCCAGCATGTCTGGTTAGATTACATCTAGCAGCAATTCAGCCGAATGAAGAACGACAATAGAGCATCTGGGCATCTGTGAAGTGTTCAACTGAGTCCATCAAATAAACTGTAAAGAAGGAACATTTGTTTTCATTTTTTTTTTTTTTTTTGCATGAGATGCCCTCATGCTCATGTTGTCCCCAAATAAAAGCAAAAGTTAACTGTATGTGACTGAGCTGCATAAGAAATATTCCGGCCCACTTAAATAAATGGTAAAGTCTTTTTTCTGTTCAGAAATAGTGTAAATGTTAATGTCAGGTTATTGGGTTAATAAAAAGAAAGAAAACGGTATTAGATAAAATCGAATGAGATTCAAATATACAATATATGACATTTAACTAAATGTCAACCTGCATTTTGACTCCTGTAAAAGATCACTTTGGATGATGGCTGTTTTCTAATTTTTAAATACCGCTTCTTGCTCTTTTATGGACCTGAACTTCATTCTTTCAGGGCTGCATTTGAGGAATTTAATTTGGCAAGCTGTTTAGTTGCTCCTGACAGCTGTTTACTTATGTTTACAGACAAACAAATATTGCAATCACTCACATCAACCCACTCTGCATATTTGAAATACAGTTGGATTTACTGACTCATTGCCCTAGCACACTTGAGTTATGCCTGTTTGATTGCATCTCCAATCATCCCTGACAGGCTTGGCTGGTTTATGGCACAACATCACAGACTCAGATTTTATTAGGCAAACATAGTTTATACATATACTGTAAGACAGCATCAGTTTTAATGTAATAGTCCAAATGACCTCTACAGATAAAAAGGGATCATGTCCAGTATTGTAGATTTTTTAAAAATTCAGTACTTCAAAATACAAGACAACAAACGATGCTGCCAAGTGACGTTTGATTTAGCACAGGGTCTGAGGATGAGAGAGACAGGAAGAATTATAATATGCAGTCTGGTCATACTCAGCCCAGGAAGTTTCCTGCAGAAGGAAATAAAAGGAGGGGAGGGGGGTTACATTGGTAGGGCACAGAGCTTCTGCAGACCACATCAAACTAGACTCAGCGAGTGATGAGGACTGTGGGTCCTCTGAGAATAATTCTACAAACGGTTTGAAAGGTGAGCTTATCTCTTTATTTATCATTTATTCACTCCAGCATGACTTCACATGGTTATGTGGTTATGACACAGGGCATGCGTGTATTGAATCACCGTTTTTAATTAAAAGTGTTGCATTTATCTTCTCTGCAGGTTACAGAACGACCGATTTTTGATTTATTGTTACAATTATTATTATGTTGGATTGTGCAATTCAACCGCAAGCCAACGGCAAAAACTAACTTTGACGGGGTGAGCTGGAAGGAAATTGCGCAGTAACACCACCACAGATGACAGCGGTCCTGTATCCCGGTTTGTGATGTGATCGCCGGCTGCGCCAAAGTGGCGCTTTTACGCACGATGGAAGACCTTTTGCGGGAGCACGACAGCTGGTCTCAGAATGTTTCTTGGAGCAACTCAAGTCGCGGAAACGAAAGCCACTTAGGAAACGCCACGGTGAACCCTTTGAAACGAAACGAAGAAGTGGCCAAAGTGGAAGTTACCGTCCTGGTCCTGGTGCTGCTGCTCGCTCTGACCGGAAACCTGTATGTTCTGTGGGCTATCCACACCACCAAGCACAGCCAGTCCCGAATGTATTACTTCATGAAGCACCTGAGCATCGCAGATCTCGTCGTTGCAATCTTTCAAGTTTTACCGCAACTCATATGGGATATCACATTTCGCTTCTATGGACCGGATTTATTGTGCAGGTTGGTCAAATACCTCCAGGTCGTGGGCATGTTTGCGTCTACATATATGCTCGTCCTGATGTCCATTGACAGGTGCTTAGCAATTTGCCACCCACTTCGCTCCGTTCACAAGGGAAAAGACCGCCTCTGTGTGATCGGCTCTTGGACGCTCAGCCTGATCTTCAGCACCCCTCAAGCGTACATATTTTCTCTTAAGGAGGTCGGGAACGGCGTGTACGACTGCTGGGGGGACTTCGTGCAGCCATGGGGGGCCAAAGCATACATCACTTGGATGAGTTTCAGCATTTACATTTTCCCAGTGGCAATTTTAATCGTCTGCTATGGTTTGATATGCTTTAAAATATGGCAGAATTTCAATTTAAAAACCAAAAGGGAGTCCTTCCTGACCCTCACTCCAAGGCCCTCCAAAGGCGCCCATCCCATTTCCCGTGTGAGCAGCGTGAGGCTCATTTCAAAAGCCAAGATCCGCACAGTGAAAATGACATTTGTGGTGGTCCTGGCTTACGTTGTGTGCTGGACACCCTTTTTCTTCGTCCAGATGTGGTCTGCATGGGATCCTGCTGCACCAAGAGAAGGTAGAATCACACAACTTGGTAGTCCTTTTTTATGTCAGATGACTAATACTGATATAAATGCACCACAACCAGTGTTTCCTTGATCCATAACATAATTTATCTTTCACATTACCTACTTGCTATTGTATGCAAAGTGCTCAGTGGGTAGAGCTTATCCTTGTCCAAGGTTATGGCGATAAATTGTTCGTCCATAAACCCTTCTTATCAATTATTATTATTCCACAACAATAATTCAACATGTTTCATACATAAAAAATGGCGTCCTTCAATCCATTTGTCTTCCAAGGCAACACAATGGTGTTTAAATTCAGGCTTCCACAGAGTGAACGCAGATGAATGGGTGTGCCATTTACACTGGTTATCAGTCCTCAGAGTCACTGGGAGAGAAATGTGCCAGGACATCAAAGAGTTTCCTTCACTGTTCCCACTGGTAGTTTATTTAATAAGCATTTAACTGAATAGTTTGTTCTCATATCTTGTTGGTTTGTCATTAAAGGGCACAAGAGCAGCGCAGTGCATGCCCTTTCAAGCATTTTTATCCTTAAAACAGGCATTCAGATTTCTCAGAGATTCAGATCAGTCTAAAATAGCCGAAGCTTGCCCAACTTAATCACCTTCCTGTTTTTGTCTTCTCCAAACAGTGAAGCCCAAAATCAGGAAAACAAACACATTAGGGCCAAAAAATGCATGTACTGTGGCAACACATGGTGCAACAGGGGTCGTGGGTTGTTTAAATGGATGAATGAACTATTTCTATTACTCTTTTTTCCAGTTCAACAATTTTATAAAAATATGCATTTTGTAGAGGACTCAAAGGTCATGTTCCAGCAAGTTTTTGTAAAAGAATTAATAGGATAATGTATATTTGTGTCACATTCATGACAGTAAACTATGAAATGCTTATCCCTCCAATGAAAGCAATGTCCGTATCTCCAAGATGTCAACATTTCACAGGCCAAGAAAAACAGTCCTGTTTCCATCTTTGCGCAGTTGTTTGAAAAGTTTAATTCACTCAAGAAGAAGGAGAATCTTCTGAGTCAATAAACAACTTTCAGGATAAAAAACTAAATGTCAGAAACATAGTTTTTATTGGGCACTATTTATAATTTGGAGCCATAAAAGTCACTCTGATGGTCAATTACACATCAAACGTACATTCAGTAAGCAAAAGAAAAGAATTAAAGAATGATAACAAAAATGAAGTGCTGTCAAATGCCATCACTTGACTTTTATATATGTTTTTTATCAGCAGTTTTGTGAGAGCTGGATGAGGAGACTGAATAAATCACTTATTTTGGATACATTTTATATTAAGGGTTAGATTTCAAAGAAGAATTTTCTGAAATAAGCCTCTAAAGAGATAAGTGAGACTCCACTGACTCTCTACCCGTGTTTCTGATTCACTGCAGTTTCTTAGAAGTACTGCAACTCAGTTTACGACTCCATGTTGCAGAGTTTCCTGTTGCTCAGGGCCTTCGATCAAAGTGTGAAAGCCATGAACTCTGTTCCACAGAGCTTTAGTCATATAATCACATTGTAGAACCTGCAGAGGATTCGCTGATAGCGAAGGATAATCCGTGTGCGCTCTTGCAGTGTTTGTTTAACTTTATATCGTCCAAATTATCTTTGATTTAGTGCGTGTTCTTAAAATACGTGACAGCAGTATCATCACAGTCATCCTTGAATGTCAGCATGCTTTCTTTTCTGTTTTTTTTATTTTTTTTTTAACTTCATGCTCAAAAGAGCAATGCATCATGATATTACAGGAGAGGAGGAGCCAGGATTACTGTTTTTCGTTTGTTTCTGGCAGCGCAAAGTGGCGATTGCGCTGTAAGTCAAAGTCAGCTGTACCACTTGCAGTTAAGTTTGAATGCTGTCTTTGAATTTAGGGGTAAGTTTCCACTGACCAAGCTAGATTTGTCTGTTAAACACTTTTTTGAAGTTTGAAGGCTTATTTAGTTGACACTGCGCAAAGCACATCCCCCTCAGTGACTCAGTGTACTGTAAGGAGTCAGAGCACCAGGAGCAGCATAGGTCAGCACTTGAGAGGAGAAGACAACAAGTTCTAAATCTCTTCACACCCCATTAAGGTTTTAGGGGGAAAAAAACAAAAAAAAAAACTTGGAAGTCTCCCACTTTCCACTTCATGCTCTTTCTCAACGCTCTCTGCAGCTCTAACGATTGGAAATGTAACGACTGAGCAGATGAGAAAATAAGGAATATATTTCCCCTCCCCGGAGAGCCACCTTTAATTGAAGCTATTTATCATATATGTGTCAAGTTATTTAATCTTCCCTTTGTGTGGCATCCGTCAACCTTTTCCAGAATCCCAAATGTTTTAGGCCTTGTCTAGAGGGCTGTCAGAGCAAATATTTCCAGATAATTTATGTGTAACACGCTCAGAATGGTGACTGATTTATTCAATAGAGAGTTCACAACTGTCCCAGTGTGGTTTAAATGTCACCTGAATTAACATTTACAGTTGCTGGTTTACAAAGTCTTTAACAGAAAATACAGATTAACGGATGTAGCAGTGCACTCTGGAAGCCATATGCTATGCTATGCTATGCTATGCTATGCTATGCTAACAGATTAACTGTTTTATGAGCTAAAGTTTCAATGTTTCCACTAAACACGTAGCGCAGCTGATGCCAATGGAGGTTGTCATTAGTTTTGGCCACAAGTTCAACAACTGGTTGACTTAAACTTTGACCCCAGGGAGATGTCTGGAGATTAGAGCTGATTGTGTCATGAAGTGGAGGCTGGTCACCATCACAAAGTAAAAGATTTGTTTCTATAAAACAAATAAAATGGCACAAAGAGGCAGCACAGTAACAGGGCGAGCTTTGAAGACTGGTGACTAACCGCATGGCTTTTCCATTTAAAACCCGACAGTGTTAGTCAAACCATCCCCAGAGCCAGACTAAAAAACTAAACAAATTTTGAACTTGATGACATGATAGTATCTTACCGGAATGCAGGAAATATGGTCATTTGAGTGTTTTTTAGAGAACCCCCTCACCCGCTGTTTACTTTCTAAACCGCTCATTTTATCCGTGGTTGCAGGGGACTGTCGCATTTACATCTTTATCACTGACAACAAGGCCAATGAAAGGCCGGAGAGGCACTTGCGTGAGTCTCTCGAGAGTGCCGACAGTTGAGTCGGCAGCAGAATTAATTCACTGTATAGCTAGAAGAAGAGAAACGGAAGTCTGGCGTAAACACACTCAATTCTCATCAGAATAAGAGTCTGGTAACAAACCGTGTGGATTTCATAATGGGACGCGTTTCAACTGATACAAGGAAAAAACAACAACCTCTGCACGCAATTGAACAGTCATACAACCAGTCAGAGCCATTTCGTTGTAAACACGAGTATAGAATGATGAATACAGACTACTGCCACAAGCTGGCATGAAGCTATTTCCTTTTGTGCAGATGCAGAACATATGTGCTGGCTCATCGTGTATGTAGTTCTGATACCCAATCCCATTAATTCTCACTGAAAATGGCGATCCTTAAACCCACAGATTATATCTTATTTCTCTTTCTTTCCCCAACAAAGAAGATGAACTGAAGAAGGGTTCAGGCAAAGGTTATGCATTCGTTGGTGAAAATGTTCCGCCTCAGATTTGGTGGAGTCGTAAATAAACAATCTATATCTATAGGACGGATTCATTCAGGGCAAACATCACCAGGTTTATTCTTTCTTTCTCTCACCTTTCTAAAGCCAAAACTTCTCAGATGCTCTTCTTTGTCTCTCTTTTTAGACATGGCGTTCATCATTGCCATGCTGCTGGCCAGTCTCAACAGCTGCTGTAACCCCTGGATCTACATGTTCTTTGCTGGTCATCTGTTTCATGACCTGATGCAGTGCTTCCTGTGCTGCTGTAGACAGCACCTGACGGACTCCTCGTACAGCTGTGATCAGCACTGCAGGCACAAGAGCAGCACTTATGTCATCAAGAACACCAGCAGTCAGAGGAGCCTCACTCACACGTCCAGTACAGGGGGAACATTACAGTGAAAAGTCACCTGAAAGCCTTTCGAGCTTCCTGTGATCGAGTATTCTAGAAAACACGCAAGTCCCCATTTCAGACAGTTAATATTCTGCAGCAGCTCCGCTGTGGTCTTTGCAAAATGATTGTTTTCAAACATTTTAAACTCAGACAAACAGACAGTGTAAACCTCCTGTCCAGACAATATCCTGTACCTCGTGATAACACAACGCAGGACAAAATGCCTTTGTGTCCAAAATGTGAACAAAATGGGATGCAAAGTGAGGCTTCTATACCGACTCCAGCTGGCATCAGTTTAAACCTCTAAGGATGTGGGCTCTTGGCTTTTCCAAAAGACTCTCTTTTCTTTTGGGTTTCCTTTGAACAAGGATCAAATCATATATTTCTTTAATACTGTGGGCCGTAACTCCATGATATGTATCCCTTAGCTTTCTGTTTCAACACACTACGAGCATTTACGAATGTGTTTGCATACTTCTGTCTGTTATTTTAAAGTACCCATATCGTACTACGTTTTAACATGTCAGTGTAGATCTCACAGAATGTGTCAGAACAGATCCTCCGTTACCATACCTATAAACCCCTGTTTTGTTTTGTTTGTTTGTTTGCTTTAAACCTTGTTTCAAATGGGAAATTTCACTGTATATAGCTTTAAATGCTATTGAGCAGGAGGAAGAATATGGCTGGAATGAAAACACAGGAGCAGTTGTGTTTGAACCAGCTGGGAGTGGAGCTCTAAGGTGCTGAAAACCTGAATTCAGATACAGGGACGTTCATGGTGACATGTAAACCAATTCATTACCCCGATCAGCAATAATATTATGACCACTGACATGTGAGGCGAACGGCACTAGGAATGTTGTCATCATGGCACCTGTCAGTGCGTGGGACATGTTAGACAACAAGTGAACGGTTTGTCATCAAGTCCGAAAAGTGGAAACATTTGAACGACCTTAAGCAGGCCCAGACTGTGGTGACTGAGTCACAGCGTCTCCAAAACATGCGCAGCCAAGGCTCTCTGTTGCACATAGTGAGCAAAGACTGGCCAGCGTGGCCATGACTAAGCTAACGTAGCTCTGACTGCTGGAAAGGTTAATGCTGGTTGTAATGTAAAGGTGTCAGAAGAGTGATTACCAGTGGAACACATGGAACTAGGATTCACCATGGGACAAAGGCAGGCAGTGTGATGCGTTATTTATATCTCATTTTTTTGAGGGAGATTTATTTTTTCACAATGTTCCGCTGGTTGACCTTGAGCCCTGCCATTAATACCACCACCTAGTAGAGGGTGGACACCGTTTCATGGAAATAGATTCCATTGTAGTCAGCTTTTTCAGTTGGATAATGTGGAAAAAAATGAAAAAGACTACAAAAATGAGTTCAAGGTATTGACTTGGCCTCCAAATTCCCCAGATGTCCAATTGAGCATCTTTGGCATGTGCTGAATAAACAAATAGAATCTGTGGACGCCCCACCCAGGATACTCAAGCACAAGTTCAGGGGTCAAGTGGAGTCCATGCTTTGAAGCATGAAGGAAAACTAGAGGATGTCTGGATCTAATGTTATGGCTGATCGGCATTTATATATATATATATATATAAATACCTGACATGGTCCAAAAATGCCACGATTTGACTTTTAAAGAGAAGTAATTACCACACTGTAGGGTAGATGAAATAGTGTTTGTCAGCCCTGAAGTAATTTGAAATTCAGTTTGTAAATAGTTCACTGCTCCTCGTCTCTGTCTCTGCATTAGCATTTTTATTAATTCTGTCTCTTCCTTTCTGGGTTGTTGATTTTTACAGTGTGCATGGGTTATCAGAGGACATTTAATTTGTCTGGAATCAAACCAGAATAATGGCCTCACCTTGTGGCGATGTTGGTGATTGTTGTAACAGTTTCCCGCTCAGTTACTTTATGAGACGATACGTCAGGTTAACATATGGAGAGGTTAAGTGTCATTGTCTGATAAAAGATGATGTGCATTCCTGTCTTATTAGTTGTGTTTCAAATTTAAACTCTGTGTAACCTTGCAAGCTGTCAAAGAGCCTCGCAAGATGTCAGTGGAACATGTGGCAGTATCCACAGGAAGCAGCTGCAAGGCGGAGGATGGGGTTATATGGAGTAGAAAAGGTGAGGGCAGAAGTGTCAGCAGCAGAGCTGTCAATTTAAAATCTGTCTGTGTTGTTTTGTAATTTGGGTCACAAGAAAATTAAAGGATTGGCTCAAAGCTTAACCTGTCGTTTTTTATTACTGAAAAGCTAGAACTGACGGCCACGATTGACACTAAATATGTAAAGTACCTGAACCACGGTTAATTTTAAACAAGAACACACGTTCATATTTTCTGCACGCAAAATGAAAGTATCCGTTCAGACTAGATTTCAGCCACAGTTTATAAATTGTTGTGCAGTGCAGCACACACAGTAAACTCAACAAATCAAAATGATTACATTTAAATTACACGTTTCCCCTCCTCTTGTCCTCCTCACAAAGATCTAAAGGAGTGATGTAAGTGGGGAGTTATTTATTTATTTTTTACACATTTACATATTCATACATACTGTAAATACAAGTCTTCACAAACAGAAATACTGTATATGCTGATGTCTGAAGAACTTCATTCCATTCATGCATCTTTTCTTTTTAATGTGTCGTATGTGTCGGTGAGCTCTGCCACTCTGTTGTGGATGTGGACGTCCCTCCTGGCTGTGATCCTGTCGGCTGTGGGAGCGGCAGTGAATCAACCAAAATACACCTCAGTGGTATTCCAATCCAAAAAATGCCGGCAGGCAGCTGCCACTGATAACTACCTCAGACTGTCAGACACACAGAAGGCACTGCTGACACGTCCCGTCAGATAACGGGACGCACACATGCACACACAACGGTCTTCATCACTTTAAAGGACATTACACTGATTTACATTCATCACTGACGCCTACCACCGCTGGAAATACTAACATGCCTCGCTCTCCCTCTAACTCAAACGTTAATTCAGTTAAATCAAGCCTCCAGCCAAAAATGGAATTATTTCATTTGTGGGGACTTGCTTTTGTCCACTAAAGTAAAGTACATCTTTTTTTTTTTTTTATGTTCCCACAGCAAGACCATTTGATTTTTAAATGTGTAAGTAAATATCTAAGCAACAATTAGAGTGTGAAGAGTAGAACATTAAATCATGTATTTTATTGCTTCTTCCTCCCAGGTTAATGCATTCAATATAACGCGTTTGTCTGTTCTACTGAAATGCGCTGGAAACCCCTTTAGGTTAGTTGTGATTGCTGTGATTGCACGTACATACATAGATGTATGTGCAGAGACTGCTACCAGACGCCTTTAAAAGAGGAAACTCTCTCCCATGTGTGACGTGGAGACCTGGATCGTTCAGGCGTTCGGTGATGCAGGCGACATCTCATGTCCAGCATTTACATTTTGGGAGGACGTTTGCGCACTTGCACAGAGTCAGAGTATCTTTCAAGGGCAGAGAAGGTGTCATTTTAATGTCATTTTCTAACCAAGTAATTGAATTTTTATCCAACATTAATTACCAATCAAAGCATATGAATAGTTTTTTTACACTCCTCCTGAAATACCTGGGGAGGAGCTTTAAAATTTAAACTTATTGTAGTAGAAAATAAAAGCTAAGCATTATGAGAGCTTATATAACCAAATTTGCATAACAAGCACTGCTGAATCACGTTGAAATCTTAATATCAGGGTGAGAAAGCATACAGCACGCAGAGCAAGAACATAAAAAAAGAAAGAAAAAGAAACAAAGGAAAAGTAATCCTGCGTTGAGCTTCTTTTTGTTACTGTGTCAGGTCCAGGAAACTCCAAATTACATAACCCAGATAAGAAGCACTTAAACTGATACCAAGGCTTTGTTCAAAGCAATTTTAACTGTCAAAAATGTGTGCTGTACTTTCTTTTTTTTAATTAAATATTTAAGAATCAATATCCACTTGGGCTAGGTCCACGAGAACAGGACACAAACAGTCCCAGTCTCATTCTTTGGCCAAGTGAATGCTGAAGCCTCCGCAGCATTTCCCAGCACTTGTGAATAAAGGTTGCACAATGATGCCCAGCACAATGCTCCACAGGTTCTGGAGCCAGCGAGTGCCAATGAGGACACAGTGGATGCAGGGACTGACCATCCTGTCACAAGAAGAAACACACAAAAAATAAATCAATCACATGTCCTCTATGTGTCTGCCAACAGAAATTGATTCTATTTTTTTTTCATCATTTCTCATATTGAATCAGGCTGCATCCTCTGTTTCTAGACATCATTCTTAAAGTGTTTATTTTCTTAGAGCTAATATTTCAGTTTTACTGCTTCATCGGACATGTTTTTCCACAGCTCGTAATACACACACGCTTCCTTTTAGCACATATTTCAATTTAATAGGATCGTTCAGTTGCTAACATTGAAATCAGCGTCTCATTCATTTTTTCGACATGTTAAAGGCTACCTAATAAACAGCTGCAGAGATTATTACCTCACCAAAGATTTTTATAGTCAGCCCCTGCTATGGGCACACTCTAAAAACTTGAATTTTCCTAAATGCAACAGGAGATGCCCCGTCTCAAAGCATCCACGTCTTTCCAACTGCAAATCACCAAAACCTGTCCGTCTGAATTTATAGCAGCCAACTTTAGAAAGGCGCTCTGACATTCATCACCATGAGCCCACACCATCAGCGGTGTGGCACTTTAATGGTATTGTAGAGAATATTTCAGTGTGGTTTCGGTCCTTTTCTCATCTCCAGAGGCTTAGAGTCTCTTTAGCCTCAAGGGAAATCAGAGCCATCTTTATGGCTTCACCTACACCTCCAAAGTCAGCAGCCAGCAGAGTGCAGTGAGGTTAAGCGGATTTTAACATGTGGTGCTTGTGCTTTCCCAGTTTTCCAGAAACACTGGCCAGTTACTTTGGAAACTCTACAGATCTCAATGTCAGCCGCGGGTTTTGTTTAAGACGGTGGATAGTGGTTTACAGAAGAAATAGTAACCTGACAGGGTGCGGATTGTCCACACATCGATGCTGTTTGTCATTGATTACTAGTGGGAATGTGTCAGACTTAGGAATGTGAGACATATATTATTGGGATTGTGTGAATGAATGAAAAACAGAGCACAGAGTGTTTAAGACACAAATATCAGTAAGTGGACTTAGTGCATCCAGAGTGACTGCAGGATCTAAACCTACCAGATGTGGAAGCAGCTGAGGACGGCAAAGAGGAGACCAGATATAACGGACATGGGGATGGCAAGAAGCACTGTGACTATCCTGTAAATCCAAACCCTGGACACCTCAAACAGCGCATTGCTCCAGATCCACACTCTGTCCCCGCTGCGCACCGACACCGGCTCAGCGATCACATCCTCAAACGTAACCTGCAGAGACAAAGACAAAAGCGGTGCTGGTGCTACTAAGGGTGATTCACATTTGCCTAATAAATTATCTCCACTGGAGGGCAGTGCAGTCAATCAAGCAGCTTCCTGGACGTGCGTGCCAGTTGCTGAGTGATTATTTATAAGCCAGTGTGCAGCATGGCAAATGCACAAATGGTCCATAAAACAAACTACAACGGAGCCACACTGGATTTTCAATGTAATACCTTGAGGGTGTCATTGATACCTCTCGGGTCTCTGGAATTAATCAGAGGCTTGGTATCACTGATTTCCACTAGTGTAGACGTATGAATGTTTTCCTCCTCTTCCAGGGCAGGAGGGGCCTTCCACAGTGTCTCTGGTTCCTCCTCATTTTCATATTCTTCTGGGTCGCTGGAGTCCCCCAAGTCAATCTCCACTTCCTCTGTTTCGTCCCCTTTATTCATGGTGTCCGCTCAAACATGCAAAGAAAACACGATTCAGAGTGGATGATCGTGACTCCGCTTACAGGCCAGAGTGAAGCCTCCCACTGACTGGACCCCCCTGCAGCTGGCTGTGCAGCGAGGTTATATTGGGAACATTACAGTGGCCCGGATGGTATTCGCAGATGGTCTTTCAAGTGAAGATCATTTTCCTGAGTTCTGGGAGGACAGGAAGGATAGGGGAAGATATAAATACTGTTAGCGTGAATGTGGCTCTGTATAATCCGATACACCCGAAGTAGGAATCTAACAGACACATCAGTAGTAGTAGTAGTAGTAGAAATGCAGTGCTAGCATGAGAGCAAAGGCAGAGAACAACAATTTTCAGCCCAAATATTTAGTGACACTGGTATTTCTTCCTCACTCATTCAGTTCATTCATTTACCACAGTCTGCCTCACTTGTTCGAAATGGCATTGTACCACAAAGTCAGAAAGACAATACTGCCATCCTCAGGGCTCTTATGGTAATCAACTAATCATCTTCGCTTGTAAAATTCTCTGTACACAGTCTCCTTTCTTCTCCCCAAAACTGACCTCTGAACCATTCTAGAGCAAGTGGGATTCATACAGACAATGGTGGAGTTAACCATTAATAAAACTACCATTTACTATGTACAGAATATCTCAGCTACTTTGGTATCTTGACCAAAATAATGATAAATAGAAATTATACTCCTTGTAACAATTAACAAAAATCCACGTGTGCGCCACTTGTCTGCTGACATTTTATGAATTTATAAGCTTTTACGAGCGAAATAATCCCCTGGTACATATAGGAAAACAAACCTTCATCACCTGAACTTTGGACTGTGCAGTTCCAGGACATTGCACACAGTATACCCTCCTCTAGCTGCACACGAGTTCTGTAGGGTACAGCTCATTTTGCAGCATGCCATCCCTGGCAACCTTTGTACCCACTGACCATTCATCCTCACTGCTTTTAGTAGGTCAACTACAAATGTGCAGAATTGGAGCACATCAGAGAAAAAAGAAAAAAAAAAGTTAAAATAACTAGGAATTTGAGTATATATTTATATATGTAGGATGTTCAGTAGTTTTGATCTATGCACTTACTGGCTAATTGTTGGAGGATCAAAAAGATCAGAACAATTTCTGAATGCATTACGCAACAGCCTACGGCCAAGTACAAACTGTACCTCTGTTCAGAGTTAAGAATAAGTGCTCGGCTACGCCATGTCCACTGGACAGTCTCCATGGTAATGATCATTTCTGCCTGCTGGATGGAGATGGAAAGAGAACACAGCGCATTGATGACAGAGATTTTCCTGTGGAGGCGCAGGAGACGGCGGTATGCTAATGGACCACACACCTCACCCAGCAGATGGGGTTTGTTTGTTTCCGGCTGCACAGGTGAGGTCAGCAGAGAGAGGGTGAATGTATGCGTGAATAGGAGGGAGAAGGAGTGGGAGAGAAGGAAGTGAGAGGAGGGGATAGACAAAGGAAAACTGTGGTTTTCTTCCCACACGACTGTGGAAAGTTAACTGCCATTTCAAATAAATAAATAAAGAAATGATTGAGTTGTGCTGTAAATGTGAAAAAACACACAAACTAAGTAACCAATGTCGATCATACATATTATGGAACATGTTGCTATATTTCTAGGAACAAAAATATATTTATTAAGGATTTAGCTTGTCACTTTCATTTAGACTGTGTAGGTGTGGTGTGATGGGATCAGAAAACTGCTACAAAGCAGATACGTATTTTTATCCAGTTCACCAAGTGGAGCTAGCATGTGTTCGTTTTAGCCAGTGCATTAATTCAAATCAAAGCTCAAACCTTCTGCTGACAGCAGCAGCTTATATGGGCTATGAGGGATGTCAGACAGTGTTCCTGCTCAGCACCTGTCAGTCCAGCTGTTTTCAGTACAATGGGTCAGACTGATTATTTTTCATGTCTAGTTCACGGTGAAGTCACCGATTTCAGCAGATCACGAATTCTTCAGCTGCTCACTTTCAGTTCCACGTTCTAACACACGTTTTTAAGTGCGGAGTTAATGTAATGATTAATAATATAATAATTATAAGTCATAATAAGTAAGTAAGTAAGTATAAGTAATAATATTCTAACACACAGTCAGCCAAAATTAACAAGTAGGTGGGATGACTTAACATCTTCTTTGAGGCCAAATGGTTAAAAAAAAGCAAAAAAAAGCAGTGTACTAAACAAAGAGGTGCTGGTGGATAGACCTTCAGACAGAGCCAGGTCTTTCCCCTCTTTTTCCACTCTTCATAATGAGCTCAGTTCATCAACCGTAAACTGTCACCATATGTTTACCACAAAGACATGAGTGGTGGTGTTCTTCTAAGACTCTGCACAAAAGCAAATAATCTTACTTCCTAAAGTGGCGGTGTTATAAACTCTCATTTGTACTATACTTGCTTTGAGTTTATCGTTAGTTTGTGGGACACGAACATTAGCGAAGATGCTTGGACGGCGACCATATTATCTGTGTACGCGCAGATCTGAGGAAACCCGAAGCTGCACGACTTTCCCGCTCTGATGAAATAACGTGGCTCATTCCCTCGGACAGCTCCATCAATCACACCTTCTCCCTTTGATTGTGCAGGAGTGGCTGCCTCATTGTTTCTTCTGCGGATCATTCATCACTGTGTGCATCAAAACAGCCCATCAGGTTTAAAGTAAAGCAGGCAGCACGAGGTAGAAGAACATCGTGTATTTAGAGCAGATTTACAATTAAGTCAGGCTAACAAACCACACTCAAATGGACCCGGGCCGTTTTCTGTAAAGAATGGGCTTGCGTTTGATCTGCGATGAATGCACTATGCAGCAGCAACGGACAGTTGATGTGATTGCCTTGTTTTCATAAAAGCTGCCACTGAAGCGGGCGGTCCTTCATTTAAATTAGCAACCTATGAGGGCTGCTCAGGCTCCAATATTCATGAGTCACACTCTCTGGGAGCAAGGGGATGAAACAGACAGATCTTTGAACTGACTGTCTGCCCCTTAAGTTGCATCGTAAGTGGAAAAATAATTTCATTTTATACAGCCAGACAAGATAATGTATAGCTTGAACAGGCTGTTGCTGCTCTTGAAGCCGCGTGATGTCTACACTCAGTGATACATTTAAACCAAGGGCTTCTGATTTTTATCATGTGAAGCCCCGACAAGATATATATGGAATTATATCTTTGCAATTTATTGGTAGTCTAAAGTGGACACTAAGAGGACAGTTAGGGAGGATAATTGCATTGCATTATTTTATTCGTCTGCTTTAAAAAGTGTGATAACATGTCTTTAAGGGACCGTGTTGCCCGTTACACATGAGTGTGTGAACAAGTGCACCTGAGAAAAATGCAAATATGGCCCCATCAAATACTTTTAACTGTGTTTTATGTTTTTATGTGTTTTTATGTGTGAGCGTGTGTGTGTGAAACATCCCTTCAAGTATCATGTCACCGCTTGTCCTTTTATTATACTGCCTTTGATAACAACACTTGGCTGCCACCGTTATCAGAGCTGCAGCCTACTGGTGCTCCTCAGCACTTAGGTGAATATGTTTGCAGCCAGGAACCATAAAATGGCATGGTGTTATCTTGCTTTTAACATATCCAGGTGTCTATAAATTGGATTTCGGTTACGGTGTGTGTTTTTGTGTCTCTGCAGCTGTCACTGCTCCCATTGATATTTCCGTCTTCGCTACCATCGCAGGCACGAAGAACTGCAGTTCTACCAGACTGCAAGGCTGGGGTTATTTTTATACGTCTCTTTGTGTAATCAATTAATTTGTTTGCTGATTTAGCTTTAGATTGTGTTTACAGGGGTTTGACATATTTAGCTCAGCATGCTCTTTTCATTTGTCACCAGTTCTCAGCGTGTTCATCCGATGTTATCCCTAAAGTCTAATCTGTGTGGGAGAGCTGCACATTCCCGCTAAATAATCAGCATCAAAACATCAGCAATATGTGATCAAACCACCTCCACTGATTGATCTGTGTACACGATAAGCTAGCTTAAACGTCCAAACCGCATACACCACTACACTACGCCACCTTGTATTATATGTGACAATATGTTATTCATGGATAAATGTAACACAAATTATTTGCTGTTAATCTGTGTATAGACACATATAAAGAGGGTATTAGAGAGTTATGAAATGGCATTTTCTCCTTATATAATTGTGTGTGTTAACTGAGCTCAGTCTTAGTTACAGGCTTTTTGGTAAGTGGACAAGTGGAGGACGGAGAGGTCAGGTCCCGGAGAGTCAACACTGGTTTGCACAGAGATGAAATGTACGGAATGAAATGCAGCTTGTTTTTTTAGCGCAGACACATAAATTTGGCTAACGAACTTGCGAAAATCTATAGGGAGCCTACAGTGAGTGCGCTCAAGGGTAATTTGACAGGATTTCTACGTAATAGACTTTGAGTGAGGAGGCTTGTTGTTGATCTTGTGGATACAGGACAGTCGGAGAAAAAAAAAGGACTGTAACCAAACAGAATGCAATAAATGAATCTTGTTGTCAGAACATAGAAAGTAACCCGCAAGAAGAAACCACATTTTTACTCTAGGACCCACCATGCACATATAAATTCCCTTCGTATTGCTTGTACAATAGAAATAAATGTTGACCTGAATTAACAACGTAACAAATGTTTATTTGCACATTGAAATCAATAAGAAGTAACATTTTAAACAAAAAGCAATATGTCTCCTCCTTTCATAGCAATAAATACAGTACACGAATTCCTGTAGGATAAATACAACAACTGATTGTGTTCTAATTACTCGTACAAAGAGTCTATAGTCATATTTAAAGTATAAAAGCAAGCGGTCTTCAGAGATCAGGATTATTGTTAAAATGATTGACTTCAAGTGTAAATCTGATGATAATAATAATAATTGATTCTGTCCATTTGTTCACACAGTAGTGTGAGTGGGCTGCAGCCTGAGGTAGGCCAGGCTCGGTGCTTGCTCAGGGCACCACAGCCATGGACAGGATGGGAGGCGAGCCTGTGACCCTTCTGCCTCCAAGCTGCACCTCTAACCACCACACCACTTTGTCTTCATTGTGTTAGATTCAAATATTGATTGCACGTAAATAGCAACTTTCCATCAGTAACAGGCAACTGCATCGCTGCAACATTTATCACGAATACAGTGAAAACTATTTTAAGAAGAAGTCCATTAATATCCCAGTGTTTTACTACATCTTTAGATAAAAGGAATAATGTTTATTATATTTGAAAGACAGTCTTTATTTTTTAATTCTGTATTTCAATCTTTGCACATATCATCATCAAACATCATTAAGTAACATTGTGCTTCAGTCATTACCATTATTATTACTATTATTATTATCCTTGCAGACTACTAAAGCTGTGGCACAACACTGAGGTATATCTAGCTGAACTCTTCTGGGATCTGTCCTGGTATCCTGAAAGCCGCCTGTCCGGTTTGATCCAGAGTGCTTCTCGGACTGGACGTGGCAAAGCTCGCGCGTGTCTCTAATGTGCAGCTGGTCCTGTGGAGGAACTGCAGGAAGTTCTCGTGGCCTGAGCCCTCGTGGCTGGACACGGCCAACTCCATGGGCCGGGCAGAGTAGCAGCGCCTCAGCTTACAAAGCTCCTCCCTGATCTGCCGGTTGAGAAGTCCATAGAAAAATGGGTTAACAGCGAACGAGGAATATGCGAGCCAGGTGACCGTTTCCTCCAGGTCCTCTGGGATCTGCGGTGATGTGTCCAGTATCAAACGGAGGTGGAAGGCAAAGTAAGGCAGCCAGCAGATAAGGAACTGTCCAACAATAACCACCAGGGTGAGGGCAGCTTTGCCGCCACCAAAAGGCCGCTCACGCTTAAACCTGCGGGGGGCGTTGCGTGTCGTGATGATGGTAGTCTGGCTGTTTATCGAGTCAGACCGATGCTTCAGCTGACTGTTTGTCCAGGACGGCAGAGGTCCGTGCTGTCGAGCCGCCACGCGAGCCACCTTGTACACGTTACAGTAGACGGCAAAAATCACAACAGCAGGCACGCAGAAGCAGGTGACGCTGAAGAGCACGGAGAAAATGCGCCTGTGGTCACTGTGGCTCCAGTACAGCGAGCACTGTGCAGCGCTGATGGAGCCAAAGCTGCCATGAGGCGGCCATCCAAACACGGTGGACAGCCCCAGCACGGCGGAGGCCACCCACACCATCACCACCACTGCTGCGGTCAGCTTCAGAGTCATCTTCACCTCGTAGCGCATGGGGTGGACAATGTAATAATAGCGTTCCACGCTGATGGCTGTGATGGTGAAGATAGAGGCAGCCATGAGAGTCACATTGAGGAAGATGTAGACCTGGCATTCCAGCACAGTGAACACCACACCGGCAAAGTACGGGGAGCTGGATACGATGCCAAGTGGCATGAGCAGGATGGCACACAGCAGGTCCACTGCACAGAGGTGACACACAAAGGCAAATTTCCTGAGATGAGGGGCTTTCATAACAACCACCAGAACAGCAGTGTTAGCCAGGAGTGCCAGAACATTCAGGGTCACCATGAAAAATATCCCTGTCAGGTCCTTGAAGCGTGTTTGTGGGTTTGGAAGAGTGCCCAGACGTCTGCTGGGAGCCGAGGGCATCGGTGCCCATTCAGGGGCGCTGTCATTGTACTCAGGGGTCAAAAATGTGCTGTTCTCCTCCATGATTCATTATAAAGGTTCCAAAGTGCACGTCTGTACTCCAGAGGCCTCCATTATTCAGTGACGAGGCCAAACGGTCATTCACACATCACATTAAACAGTCTTCACTCCTGTAAAGAAAAAAAAAGTCTTTCAAACAAACTAACAGACAAAGATATTTAAATTTGTCAACCTGTGAATTCGGCATTGCTATATTATCACGCTTAGAGTTGATATGACAAACCTTTTAGTAAACATTTGCTTATTTGCACATTCAGCAGCAAAGGCAGCAACGCGTTTCTGGAGACACATTTGTGTGCACCCGATCAATACAGGGACACAATTCGCACATTTCGAGTCGAATGCACGTTTGTTTTCCTGCTAATAACTATATCAACACATGCTGCTTAAACACGCCGCCTGCTGCAGCTTAAAAATGACACCGAGAAGGCAAACCAGAAGAGAACAGCTGCAGGCTGAAAAAGTAAAACAATGAGCTGCGAGTTGTAGAGCTGAGAGGGACTGCAGCTGGGAGATGAAGTCCCTGCGGGTCCTTCTGAAAGAGCTCCTCCTGTGTTCATGTGAAAATATTCATTAAAGCTACTCTAAACACACAGTTGAAAACATCATAGAGTACACATGATGCTGTTAGGTTAGTTTTATACCTCCAGTTTGTAACACAGTTGTTTTGCTCTTAATATTTAGTCTCAAGGCCTAAGCTGACTTGACATAATCAATGACATAATCAGAATTGATGTGGGCCCTTGAGTTTTCCTGAGTGGTATCAATCCAGGCTAGTTAGTACACCTTTTATTTGTTTTTATTATTCATTGACAAATATAATCATTGAATAATATCTACTGCGGTGTTATAAGAAAACACACACACAGGCTATTCAGTGAGGGTTTGCATTACTTGTGGGAATACGGAAGAAGGGACAGTCTCTCTTTAGTGAGGGAGAAACATGATCAATAGGAATAATTCATGGAGGACACCTTGTCTCTCCTCCATCCATCCCCATCCTTTAGAAATGAAAGATAATGAGTGTGCTTGTTTTAGCCCAGCTGCAGGGAACGAGGCTGCATTGATTAGTATGAGTTCAGTGTCACCCTTCACCCTACCATCAAAGGGGAAGGCTCTTACCAGAGGCACACTATAGCCCAATCACAATTTAGGAGCATTATAAATTGTAGTTATATGTCTACTCATCTTGTGCCGATGATCATAATCGGGATTCAGACGCACGGCCGTGGCAGATGCGTTGTCCTAAATACATGTGCTCTCTGTCTGCCAGCGGTCCACTGCTGTTGTAATCTCCTCTGGTGGACAGCTATTGGCATGCCACATTAGCACTGAGATTTATCCCCGTGAAGGACGGGTACGTGTATATCACCGTGCAGTCCGTATTATGTAAGGATGCCCTCATTTTAATCATGTTCCAGTTGCAGCTCAGCATATGTTAAATCCTTCAAGTCCGTGTTTTAATTCTGAGCAGGATGTTCATTTTTAAGCCACTGGCCATTTCCAGTTGATTTAGCTCTCCGAAGACTTCTTTATTTTAACAGGCAACATGCAGTTCACATTGTCTCCCTTGTAGTTCTTTGTTATAGATGCATTTAAAGAAGAAATCATTTTTCATTTTGTTTTAAGGTGGATGAGAGAATTGTGTAGGTATTTTAATGCCTAATAAAGCTCTAGAACTCCTCAGTTGCGCCGTTTTGATGAATGTAAGTTGGCATATTGCATGTGCCAACACATTTTTTTGCCAATTACAAAAATAAAATGTCAAGCATTAAAGACACTGTAAATGTGCATCACGTGAAAAAACAAGTTAAGAATTCTACAAAGGTCCTTTGATTGTGAGCCCTGTCCTGTGCAGATACAACATGAGAGACAATAAGATGTGCAGCTGCAAAAGTGTTGCAAAGTTCTCACAAACTGTCTTGGTGTTGGACACTGGATGTCAATATCTTAACCATAGACAGTCTATGATCTTAACAGGTTGTTCCTCCAGCTTCTTTCCTCACGTTGTGTGATCATTGAATTCATTCATTCATTCATTCATTCATTCATTCAAATTAAATCTTTGTAGTACTTGATTATTCATCTGTAAAAACTGGTTCTGCCTTTGGTATCATTTGTAACATCTACCTTTACGTTTGGTGCCTCGTCCATTCATGCATAGCTTAACCTGATGCTAACACCATTTAACAATTCTGTCTCAGGGTCCTTTTTTTTTTTTTTGCGGCGTCAGACTGATGTTAACAGAGGAGTAATGGAAGAATCACCAGGGAATCCCACAAAACTAAATGTCTCAACAATGTGACCTGATAAAAACGTTCATAAAAACGTACCAAACAACTCTTACATTTTGAAATCTGCCTGTAGGTCCTCCAAAAAGCTTTGGCAAGGCAGAATACTTCCAAGTATGGTGATAAGTCATCTTTGAAAATTAAAAAAAAAAAAAAACAAACAAACATCAAAGCTCAGGTGTTGCTTCCAGGTGTATAAGTGATGGTCCACTTTCCTGAGCTCCACAGGGAACTATCCTGCTGTTGCACAACTTGTAGTGAAATTTTCCCAGAGAAAGAGCAAGCGTAGCCCCAGGAGAGCTGCTAGTACCAGAGAGAGAGAGAGAGAGAGAGGGAGAGAGAGAGAGAGAGGTGATGTGGCGTGAGTCCACAGAGACCGCACAGCCCGCTTGAAGGGAAAGGACGGGGAGGGGCCAGCAGTTGGTGGCTGTTCAAATCCCATCTTTCAAGGGGAGATGACTGCATCAGTCCGCCACCCACTGACATGAGCCATGTCCCACACACACTCACTCGTTCATCAGGCGGTATGTGGCGGTGACTGTCACACACTCTCCTCTGTGCTTTACTTTAGCTTCTGGGAGAATGAGGAGCACTGGTTGGATTTGTTCGGTCCAATTACAATTTTAAGTGCAGTATTTCCTTAATTTAACTGAGTTAATTATGTTTGTTGAAGGCTAGCATGAAAAAGGGCTCAGCACTGACATCTGTTGGCTGTTGGGAAACCAGAACTGAGCACCTCACTGTACCCAAGTAAGGGAAACCCGGTAAGGTAAGTAAGGTAAGGTCAACAGGAGGATATCGGTTCCAAAAGTTTATTGGGCCTTTATTGGGATTATGAAGCACAACAAAGACGTGATCAACATGTTGGAAGAATTAGCACTTATAATACATTATGAAACTGCATATGAACTATCTAGAAACACAGTATCACTGGTTGTAAAGCACAGTTTTCTCATGAACCACGGGGTACAAAGGGGATCCCTGTTATTCTGAAACATCAAATGTCCTACACACACATCACTGAAGGTATAAACGCCAGACAAAGATTTCACAAACCTGTTACACACCGTCTCATATAAGGAAGCATAAATAAGAACACTTGTTTTATACCATTCACGACCACACATTGAGTAGCGTTACTGAACACCCACATTCAGTCACTAGGTTACACTTTTCAAACACACAACAGACAAAAACAGCTTAAGTAAAAAAAATAGAAATCTAAAAAGTGTTTAGAAAAGAACTAAAATCAAGCACAAGATCTCAATACCGAAGACAATCTTACACGTTTCTATCGGACACGAAATACTGACGAAGGCTGGAAAGGCTATAACTGAGAGTCGTTTGTCATCGCTCCGTTCTCAGATTGAAACGAAGGATCTTGGCAAAAGCTTTGCTCAATAATACCTTTGTTTTCATTTTTACCCAACCCCAATCTCTTCTTCAGTAATTTGTCCTCGTTATTCAACTTAGTTCGGATTGCAGTTTTTATCTGGCTGCTGTCAACGCCAAACTTGACCTCCACATGATCTAGAGGAAGAAAAAAAATGATGAAGTCTCTCATAAAAATGAGCAGTTAAACTAAATGAATTTGACCTTACCAATGATACTTTTCAGGATCTCAGGTGGGAGTTGAGGCTTGTGGCAGTCGTCTCCTGTGAAGGTGTTCCTCCGGCCCTGCAGAGAGTGAGTGGCCAAAGTTTCTCGGTCAAAGAGTATCATCAGCAGTGCTGAAGTGTACTTCTTGTAGTCTGCGATTTCCGCCACGCGCTCATAAAGATTTTTTGGCACTCGAAGACTCTCAGAGAGGTACAGGTAGTTGTGGTCGTCCTGAGAACGAAAGGAAAATAAACCTGTTAGTTTCAGAAATGTTAAGGTAAGATGTTAATGTCTGATTCTGGCGGCACGTTTTTTATGAAGTGAACCTGAACTTAATAATCTTGAAACAGAAACACTGACATGAAACCAGTTTGCAATGCAAACGATCTGAGCAATCTTCCCCCACTCATGCTGCAGACGGAAAGTATACTCACCTCTGGTAAATTATGAACTGCTCTCATCTCCACCTCAGGCTCGGTTAAGAAAGAGACAGTTTCATCAGAGTTTTGTGGTGCTACTCCGGGCTCGCCTCCCTGCAGGACGTGATCCAGAGTCACTCGTAATTCGTGTGCCGTGTGTCTCATCTGCATCATGAGAGTATTCATCTCTGCCAAAAAAAAGGAGTAAAACAAAACTTTGTGAATTCTTAAAATGATCTGAATTATTTCATGTCATAGTGAAAAGCTTAGACATGAGCAGCATTTCAGAAAGACGAGCCCGTAAATAAACAATAGTTTGAATTTATAATGGACTAGTGTTTCCTTCTCTGCTTATTGTGACAAGTACCCAAACTTAGTAGAGAATATAAAAATAAAATGTATTTGATTTTTATTTGTTATTATACTCAAATTGAAGTTTGTATGGTCTTTTTGAGATGATTATGTAATTTGTTGCAAATGAAAAGAAAAATAGGAATGTCCCTACACAAAATTCATTTTAGGGGAAGCTTTTAAACATGCATTCATTTGACTGTGCTACTATAAACACACGCTGTATCGTTCAGTTTAACATGAGCTGCTGGTTACTGACCTGACATGACATGAGGTGGGACGAGATCTGATAATAACTACTGTCACATCTGGGCTATAATAGAAATGTTTGTGTTTTTTTAGGATATTAATTAATTAATTAATTAATATTTTAATTAATGAATTATCTTGCCACCAACCTTTGAGTTCCCTCAGCTCTCTCTCGGCCAAAATCCTACACCTGCGTTCATATTTCAGCTGTGCCTGCAGTTGCTCTATTTTCATGAGAAGGCTGATGGTGTCTGTTCTGATGCCTGGACTTCCAACATTTTCTTCATCGAAGTCAATGGTTTCAGGCTGCCAGATTGGGAAAAAAAATAAAAACAAAGAATAAAAGCACATAGTGAGGAGATACACATGAGTAGTTTTTATTCACAGTTTAGTAGTCGAGATCCTCACCTCGTTGTTGGGGAAAGAAGAGTAGCTGCTCTCTTCAGCCAACCTGTACTTATCCTCCGCTGGATCGCAGCCAAACTCATCTGTCACGTTGCCGATCTTTATCATCTTCACTGGAGGCTGGGTGGAAGTCGCTCCTGATTCTCTCTTGGGTGGCATGGGAGGGGAAATATCTGGAGAGAGTAAGAAGGTTGGCCTGTTGACATGTCAAGCTACGCTTTTCTGCACAGGGTGGAGTCAAACTTGGGAGGCAAAACTTTTTTCTTTTTTTTTCCTCTCCAGTCACTTCAGCGACGTTTGTCTGTTCGTTTCAAACTCATTAACACGAGTCTAAACTGGGTCCTGGTTCACGTTGCATCCCCCTCCTCCTGCTGCCTCCTCGACCCCTCCTACTAGCCTCCAGCTGGAGCCACTGATACAAAACTCAATTTCACATTTTAAAAAAAAAAAAAAAAAAAATACACGTCATATTTAATGTGAGCCAGTGTTAGAGGAGCCTCACCTGGACGTTCAGACTGACTTCAACGATAAAACTGTGGACACAGTCACTGAGGACAAAGACAGCGCAGTACATGAAAATACTGCGTAGTAGAGGAAGTAGTAGTACTACTGCAGTAATACAGTAGATGGGTCCTGATATAATTACGGCAAATTTTAAACAGCCGCGCGTGACGTTTACGGTTAAATATGTGTGAAATACTTGACCGGTGTTCGTCTTTCACTGTGTATGGTTCGCCCTGTATATGTGATTAGTGTGCTATGAAATTTATATTTTTACAATTGTGCGCGGAACAAAGGTGTGGAAACTTATTCCCCGGGGGAAGGATTTCGCCTCAGTACAGTTTCCTGTTCATCTAAAGATCAGAACTGACCAATGAGATTCCAGAGTTCTGACAAAGGGCGGGACGTTTAGGAAATGACGTGACACTCAGCCAATCAGCGTGAGGCCGAACCAGGTTTTACACTTCCTAGTTTGGTTGCAGTCTACCCATGTGGGTTCAGTGTTGACTTGATGGTAGGAAAGTTGGAGAGTTAGCTCTATCAAAGCTTTGCTGTTCTGCAACAGCTGTCTCTCGCGTTTCAACATGTCTTCGTCGTTCTTCATAAAGAAGAAAGAAAATCCCAAACTAGCCAAAAAGGTGAAAAACACAGCAGGTCCAAAACGAAAAGTAAGTAAACTGAACTGTTAGCAAGTATGCTAAGCACTGTTAGCTAACCTGCAGTTTGACTCATGCTGCTCTCCTCATCTAGAATCTCAGACACCACATTTGTATTAAATACATATTTCCTCTCTTCTGCAGCAGGGTGATGGCACATTAAAGGCGAAGAAACCAAGCTCCAAATACAACGAAGAGATTTCGAGCGACTCTGAGACAGAGAGGTATATTACTTATGTGGTTATTCGAGAGTATACTTTGTTTGTGACGCCTTCAGTGAAAGCACAGCTCTTACTCAGTATTTGTGACATTTTTATGTTTCATTTCTCAGTCCGGCAGTGTCCAAGAAAAGGCAGTCAAACGAGGAGATTGAATATGATGAAACTCCACAAGAGAAGAAGCTTAGATTGGCTAAAGTTTACCTTGAACAGCTGAAGGAAGAAGGTAAACGCACTGACACAACATTAAAAGTGTAAGAAGGCGATCAAGGCCAACGGGTACTAACTGAGGGTTTGTTCTCATCAGAGGAAAAGAAAGCGGAAGAAGACGCCTTTGAGGCAGACCTGATTGCTGGAAGACTCCAAGAAGAAGTGGTAAGAAGTGGCTTCTCAAGGATGGAAGAGCTAACGTCCAACATTTTTGTTGTCATTTCACCATAATCAGGTCTACAGGGGAGGTTATAGTCCTGCATACTAACCACAGTATGCTTGGTAAATACATCCATATATAGTCAGTTTGATCTGTAGGTAGATATGTGGCTGTGGTCCTCTGGGGTGTAGTGATTCCTGAATGGTTTTGTGAACCTTGACCCTTTTCCCAGGTTTGGCAGAAAGAAAATGTATGCTTAATAGCCACTGGAACTGTCTAGAATTTAGTGGGTATTAATCACACATGCATCCTACTGTTTAAGAGACTGGCATTATGTTAGATGTAATAGAGACAATGAATTACTTCACATTTATGTCATTTTTCTGTGTGTGATTTTTCTCCTCAGCTTGAACAGAAAGGAAAACTCCAGAGGCTTATTGCCAAAGATGTAAGTATAACCACTTCCATCACTCGTGCCATCCAGTATCCTTGGTGGGGTGGGCGGTGCAGACTTCATACACAGGCTTTTTATTTAACTTTCATTCCATCTTTTTAGATCGTACCACCAGATCCTTCAGAGATCAGAGTGTTGAGAGGACACAAACTTCCAATTACTTGTCTGGTCATCACAGCCGATGACAAGTGCATCTTCTCTGCTGCCAAGGACTGCTCCATCATTAAATGTTGGTATAAAGTCACCTCCTCTGAAGCCATTATTTTAATAGCATTCAGGAAACGTAAATGAAAATGGTGTCACTTGTTGCATCTTCAGGGGATGTTGAGAGTGGTAAGAAACTGCATACAATACCTGGAGGACGGAAAGGGACACAGGATCGCCATGTTGGACATACAGCTCACATCCTGTGTATGTCCATATCTTCAGATGGAAAATACTTGGTGCGTAGTTCCTTCTCAGTTCCTGCTTTTGTAACTTTTGGAAAACCAGCCTATTACGCCTGTTAACTGAAATGTAACACGTCTTTTCAGGCAACTGGAGACATGAACAAACTTATCATGATTTGGGAAGCAGAGACTTGTAAACATCTATACACATTTTCAGGACACAAAGGCCCTGTGTCGGTACGTTGTCAATCATTCTCCTACATTTTGTTATGTTCATACAATTAGATACACTTTCTGCCTTTTTTGTACATTGACTGTCATCCGTCATATAAGCTGATAAAATCCTTTTACCTTCCCAGGGGCTCTCGTTCAGGAAGGGAAGTCATGATCTGTACAGTGCCTCTCATGACCGCTCAGTCAAGGTGTGGAATGTGGATGAGAATGCATACGTGGAGACTCTGTGAGTAACCAAAATCACTTCTCGCTTCCCAGCACTTTTCTCTTGCCTCTAAATGTGTAAATTTACTCGGGTGTCTCCGAAGCTTCGGCCACCAGGACGCCATCACAGGACTGGACAGCCTGAGCCGTGAGCGCTGTGTGACTGCGGGAGGACGGGACCGCACCGTGAGGGTGTGGAAGATAGCCGAGGAGTCTCAGCTGGTGTTTCACGGCCACGAGTGAGTTTTTATGCCACTTGTGGGGCAACAGTTTTTATAAATTTTACCCGGTTGTGACTGAAGAATGGGAGCAGTTTTAAAATAAGAAAGCTTGTTTTCATTGGACTCTAGCTATTTTCTCTTCTCTTGCTACGTTTACCACATCCCATACATCTCCCGCTGTCGTCCTTTATGTAAACATTTTATCATTATTATTTAGTGTATTGAATTGGGACAGTGCACATTAATCAACATTGATGCGTTAGTCATCAGTATAAATGCGCCAGCCATAGCACAGATGATAATTTTCAGCTGTAGTCCCAAGACCGCTACACAACACAGACACAGAAGACTTGTATATTTGTTGCTTATGTGTTTTGTATTCTATTGATTTACATGTGACATAACATGATTAAATTCACTCTGAAATGTAGAAAAACTGAGTTATGTTAATGTAAAAGGATGGAGAGTGAAAAATGGGGAAATGGTTGACATGGAAGAATTAGGAAAATCAAGGATAACTGCATTGTCATAAGACCCTTAAAGAGACCAAATGTCACTCATGTGAGGAACAAAGCATCACCAGTTACAGAATAATTTGTCTACATAGGGAGTAAAGAACTCATTCTAATTCTCGTCCACAAGAGTAGCTGTAAAAGATACGAAATAGCAGCTAAGGATAGTGGAAGGTAAAATGATGCAAACAAGTCTACACTGTAATCTGTTGCATTTTATAGAATTGCTTTTGGTGGAGGAAGGATATTTAATATATAGTGTTTTGACTATTGCTTGTCTTATAGCTTTAAACATTTTCTCTGCAGAACTAAGATTTATAACATTTTGAGAAAACTGAGTAGCTATTATGTAAAATTTATGGCGGAAAGTATTTTGGTAAACAACAATATCTAATACTCATGAGTATATGTGTCCTATTGCTTCTATGAACTCAGTGAAAGACTTACATAATTTGTGGTTTACATTTTTTTGTTTTTTCCATCAGGGGCTCAATCGATTGTATCCAGCTCATTAATGAGGAGCACATGATAACAGGAGCTGATGATGGGTAAGACACAATTTTTTCTTTTTTAAACATTCATATCTTGGTTCGTTTTTTTTCTGGATCTCATTGTTTCTCCTCTGTATTTTTCCTGGACTACACCAGCTCTGTGTCTCTTTGGAGCGTCAACAAGAAGAAGCCTCTCGGCACAGTGAAGCAGGCTCACGGTTGCCATGGTGATGCACGGCTGGAGCAGCCTCATTGGGTGACTTCAGTAGCGGCGCTTCAGAACTCAGATACCGTTGCCTCAGGTGCCTCTGGCTGTGAGAGTCTTTTTACAAGATTTTTAGTAGCCTGCAATCTTATTATTATTATTATTATTAGGATTTTATATATACATATATATAGGATGCATTAATTAAACCTTCTCACTGTTGGCTTATATAAATGCAAATTTATTCAATGTAAATAATGCAATTTTCCCAGAGTGGCTTATATATTAAACACTGTAGCAGTTGAGGTTTTATGTGTAACTAAGCTGCTCCCAGGATGTTGTAATTTGTGTAGGGATACTCAGTAACAATTGTTCTTCTGTGCAGGTTCTCACAACTCACAGGTGAATGTTTGGAAGTGTGGCCAGAATTATCGAGGGCTGGAGCTTCTATTCAGCATACCGGTGGTAAGATCTTTGTCTAAGCCACAAGATTTACACAACAATCCTGGCTGCAGTTACAATATCTGTACATTTATTTTGTCTTCCTCGTCTTTCCTCTCCCAGACGGGTTTTATCAACAGTCTCAAGTTTTCAAGCTCCGGTCAGTTCTTGGTGGCTGGAGTCGGACAGGAGCACAGGTGATTTTTGGATGCTCATGTTTCCATAGAAACTACCCAAAGAAAACTATTAAGTCAGTACGGAGTCATGTTCAGTGACATGACCACTAGATGGCAATGTTGGTCCATCTCATCCTCAGGTCAACACTCATCAGACTTGGTTTTTCTAGTGTAGACTGTCCAGATGTTTTCTTAAGATGATGCAGATTAATGAGCTATATGGAACTCAGTTGTTGTAAATCCATGTAATAGTGGTTGCATACTTTTAATGGTGCGATCCCAGAAAGTCGTCATGAATCTATCTCTTTGTAAAATGTTATGTTCATATAATTCTGTAAAAACAAAAATTATTTGTGATAATGAGTTTGCACAGAACCCAAAGTTGCTGTGATCTTAAACACGTGAACCCTCCAGGCTGGTAGGACAACTTTGGAAATAACTGGTCGTTCACAGTTTAATGCAGTTTCTGTTATTAGACCGCAGTGAAAAGCAGGCTATTCAGTTTATTTGTTGGTCAGATCAGCCTAAAACGAGAATAGATCATGAAACAATGGTCCATCCCTATTCTGTTGTTCTGCATCAGGTCTAAAGCTGATATTGCTTGTTTCATTCACAGGTTGGGCCGCTGGTGGAGACTAAAAGAAGCCAAGAATGGGATTTACGTTATTCCTCTTAAAAGGAAGCCTTCTAATCCTGGGGAAGCCAAGATGACTGAATAATGAACTGTTAAATGTCTTTTTGTTTTTGTAAATTAAAGGTTTAAAAACAGCCTAGATATCGTTTCCTTTTAATCCACTTTACTTGGAAGGAAAAAAAAGTGTGCATGTGTCTACTCTGCGTTTTCCCCTGTGGTTAATGTTTTCATCAAAGTGCTTTAACAGCTTCTTCTTTAATGTCTCAACTGAAGTTGGAAAAAAAAATGTGGAAAAAGCTGCAGTGTAGAAGTCTAACCAAGATTTGGTCTTTGTGCCTAATGATAAAAAGGTTTCTGTTGGAAGATGGTTTGAGCTTCACCTTAGCTTACTTAGTATATTACTTCCTTTATAATGTGAAAGACTTGACAATATAAAAAATGTATTTGTTTATTTTTGCAGTGCAGTTTGCATGTTCTCCCTCACTAGGTGCGAGTGTGAATGGTTGTTTGTGTTAGCCCTGCAATAGACTGGAGACCTGTCCAGGGTGTACCCTGTCTCTCGCCCGATGACAGCTGGGACAGGCTCCAGCGAACCTAGTGAGAATATGCGGTAGCAGAAGATAAGATTTTTTTTATTATTATTATTATTGGGAAAATGTGACTCTGGAGCATGAACATGTACAAGAAATGGGAGTTTAGCTAATTTACACTACTGGAAATGGACTGAGCAAAAGCGTTTGGTTAAATTATAAAAGGGATCTATCAGGGTAACCCTGAGCAACACATCTGTTAACTGATAATATGTCAAAGCTAATCATTGTTGAATTATAGAATAATAGTATTCAATATTTGCACTGTCTGCAGTTGTCCTGCAGGTGTCATCTGAGGCTGTGGCAGGTGTGTTCATGTCACTTCAACTGTTTCACTATTGTTACTCGTATCACTATTAATAGAATCGAAGTGTAAATATTAGGGAGGAATACCTGCATTACTGCGGCTATGGTTAAACAAAATCAGATCAGAGTCTCTTTTGTACTAGGTCTGGATGGGCCGCAGATTTATATATAATGTACGAGTGGATGCAATTTAAAATCAGGAAGAATAAACGAGAATCATTTATTCATATTCAGCTGGACATTCAGGTAAAATAAACTAGACTTTGAGCTGCTATGAGTCACTGCTTTTAATTTGACTTAATAATTGTGAACAAAGAGCAGTGCAATTTAATATTTTTAATAAGAAAAACAACATTTTATTTACATAAATTACAAGAAATCACACACTGTAATACCAGTCTACATTAACACATGTCCTTTATATTGTCTAGTTGCCTAGTTTTCTTCACGTTCACTATGGTTAGTCACACATTTTGTTTAACAGAAGGGCTAAATTCATCTCGTAGCATTTTATTTATTTGTTTTTTCTGTCTAAAACATTTGGATATATTCACAGCACTGTAAGGACAAGATAAGAACATCCTTTTGTATAATACTATTGCTTCACAACCACCCATTTGACAACAAGACTCTTCAGGACAAGGCACGGTGCATTTAATCACATCTATTTGTAAACCAAGGAGATCACAGCATATTAAATCTATACAAAAAGGCTTTACAGTTGATACATACTGCTCGCTGTAGCAACGTCATTTAGCTTTCACAGTTAAGAGTTACCCTCGCTGCTGTCAGTCTACCCCGACAGCGTTATCTCTCTGACACATGTTAGATGGCATGGATGACTGATAATGGGATGGTCTCTTGTGCTAAGAGAAGAACCTCTTTCACAAAGACGACGTTGTGGAGTCCACCACCTCGCGGCCGTTACAAACCGCTGGCACGTAGTTGGAGGCTGATCCTGAGAGAAAAAGAGCGGCGAGGTTAGCCAGGCAGAAGTGTTTCACTGATAGCAAACACAACTGTAACACGGAGATAAGTAAATGAACAAATAAATGAACAAGTCTGCACTTGACACTGGATCCCCAAGTACAAGTTTGAGGTACTTGTACTTTTGTTAGTTGGACTTTATGTTTTACACATGAAACATAGTCAGTAAACTATGACACACAGTATATATTTATTAACTGTATATACAATCCATTTAAATATATATAATACATAGACAGTACGTGAAGTTTGCATATCTGACAAGTGAATGCCTATTTTTGCAGAAAACAATTGCGTACCCTCGAGGTAAGACTTTTAATGGAGTACTTTTGTATAGTTGCTATTTTTACTTAAGCAAAACTTTGACTACTTTTGAGTCTTCACATTCATTTCAGACAACAGAATTTACTTAAGTCCAGGAGAAGAGATAACGACAAAATAAGCTAGTGTAAGCCTTTGAATGCACCATATTAACCAAATGTGTGTTATATATTTATTTAGTTAGCGTCGTGGACACGTTTAGTGTATTAATTAGCTCGAGATAAGCCTTCCTCTCATCCAGCATGAAGAGAAACATAATGACTGGATGTTAACTGCTCAGCCACAATGATACAAAACCAAAAAGACAAGCAGAAAGGAACTTTTAATATTGTTGAATTTTGATTATCAAGTGTCTTTGCTTGTCCTTTATGTTTCATCAAATAATTACAACAAAATAGAAACAGAAGTAAACGCAGCATAGAGCAGTACTACTGCACCAGCTTTATTTGGAAAATCTGAACCTTTAGGTCATGTGAGATGATTTGCGTCCTACGTATCCATGGTAGTGAAAAGCTACTGCCAGCAGCAAGCTAGCTTAGCATAAACACTGGAAAGCTATACCACCAAAGGTAACAAAAGTACCTCTGCCAGCACCTGTGAAGCTCACTCATTAACACACCAAAACTCATTTACTTAATTTCACACCAAAAATGAATAGTTGCAGTTTTACTAAGTACAGAACAAATTCTTGGCCAGTTTTCAGAGAGCTGACTTTCCAAAGCCTCTTCTGGTTGCCTGGCAACTGATTAGTGTTTGTAAGTTTAGTATCTGACTGCTTGAAAGTATATTTTCAGAGCTGCAGGTCTTAGGCAACTTTTTCTGGAACCTGAACCGACTCCACTGCAGCTGCTGTTATCTCAAACGGTAGGACTGACTTGACCTGACCTGTGAGATCATCCAAATATGAATGTGGTCATGATGAGGAAGAAAATAAATGTGGCCCAGAACACATTCTAGTTCATGCTTCTACAAGAACATACGAGGCCCCGGGACACCAGGACTCAGTGTGTTCTTGATTGATCTTGGGAGTTGTATCTTTGGCGTGTTCAGACAAAGCCACAGCTACAAGTCATTTTCAATGGAAGCCGGCAATGTTAAGCTACAAACCTACTAATGACTCTTATGATTATGTGATAGGTTTGATGCTCAACATATTCGATTTCAGAGCTTCAGTGGTGACTCACTTCAGTTATATTTCCCCAAATTTCCTGTTCTGTTTTGTCTGAAAAATGGAAGAAAACCATGCCCCTATTCATGTCATTATCAAGGTCCACGTGGAATTTAACCATAGCCATCGTGTTTTCGGCGTAAACAACATGAATATAGTCGCTTGTATTGAGAACATTGTGTTTAGAGCTATCCACTTCAGAACGTTCAGATAAGAACGCTGAAGACAAGGGTCAAAATGTATTTTCTTATTTAAATGATTCCAGACATAATCATCACTCATTAACCCTCTGAAGTCTTGGGTATAATTAAGTGCTTACATTTAATTTTACCTTTATATCTTACCTTAAAACTGTTTTTTTGTTTGTTTGTTTGTTTGTTTTTTGTTTTTTCATTTTGATGGTACTCTATCACCACTTTGGACCTAAAATCACACACACAAAATCCAAGGGGAAAAAGTTCTATTTTTTTTTATACTGTGAAGACTACAAACATGTTTAACGAACCACTTCTATAACTTTAATGCAAATATAACTTGTAAATTACAAAAACGTACGTACAAATTTAGCAAACAACAAAGTTATTTACAAGTATTTATATTAAAATGCAGATTTGCTTGTCCTCCATGTGCCGTTGTGCTGGTATTTAACATTCGTTTGGTACGTATAAAACCGGATACAGCATTTAACACAAAAAGTATTATTGGTACCTTTTGAATAGCTGGAGCTGGGAGCTGAGGCAGAAGTAGATACCGTGGCACTGAAGCGGTTGGCTGTGACCCTGAGCGTGGCCACGTTTTTCTGGGGCTGGAACAGGATGATGTGGACCTTGGGGGCAAAGAGGCAGCCGAGAACGACGGAACCACTCAGACTGACGGAGATGCACATGGTGGTTGTCTGCACCTGTGGACACAGAAAGAGTGTGTGATTATTACATATATATATATATGCTATGCAGTTGGATTTTCTCCTTTTGTCTTCAAAAGGACTAATGAAGTTTGTTCAAAGGCCACCTGGCCCCAGAGCTCCTTACACAAACACACAGTCCACAGCCTTTGATCTAATCAGTTCACTCACAATTTTATTTCTTCCCTGCTCTGGTTACTCCCACTCACCCCTTCTATGATTATCCCTGAATCATTGACCAATCACTTCCCTCTTTTCCAAGGGTCACTCATAAAAACTAAACATGACCTACATGTCAAACATATACTGTAGGTTCTGCCTTGTGCTTTGTGTCCTATGGATCACGTCTCTGTGGATCAGGCTTGTTCCAGTGCATCCCACAGATACTTGATCAGTTTGGGATCTAGTGAGTCTGGTCTGGTTCAGGCAGTTGGTACATGCCTAAGTAACATCCAGGTCCATAAGTTTCCCAGAAGAACATTGAATTTTCACTAGATGAACCTGATGTTATTTACTTGTCAGTGGTTTTAATGTTGCGTGTGATTGGTGTACATGCTAACTGATGAATAAATACTGTCAGCTAATCCTGCAATCATATCAAAAACTGAAATCTCCCAGGTCCTGTTCTGTTTCATATAGTTAATACGCTCACATTATTTGCTACAGTTTCATTTCCAATTATGGATATGTGTGTATGAGGTTTTCAATTATGCACATTAGCAATTTCAATTGAGCATTTGTATGTGAATGCATATGAGAGCAAGGAAGAGAATATGGGTAAAGCACAGCTGGCCGTCCCGGGCAGTCAGGGCCTTGTTAGTCATATTTCAACTGCTAATGTGAGCTGACTGCTGGGGTCATCTTCCTGAGCTCCATCTCTTCCCACCCCACTGGTTACCCCTGCAGTCCAGTAACTTCTATTTGCAGAACCACAGCATGAAATGAAAACCCTCCCAAACATACCGCACAACAACACAGTTGCAGAAATGAATGAAGTCTTTGTACATTTTAACTTGAAAAATAGCTGGTGAAAGCACCACAAGGACTGCAGGTAGTCTTACTTAGTCCTCTCTCTGTAGCTCCTGACCTCTTTAAACCATAGAGATGACTTTCGAGCAGCTAGTTCATTGACTATATAATGTTTTATAGGTGTTTGCATTTAGTTGGATTTAACTGAATATGTTTTTAATTACATAGATAGATAGATAGATAGATAGATAGATAGATAGATAGATAGATAGATAGATAGATAGATAGATAGATAGATAGATAGATAGATAGACTAAAGCCATGTTTATAAAAAACAGGAAAATGATATGTAAATAATTTTCACGTGAAGGTTTCTGAGCACAAGAGAATAATCGTATCTTTCAGTGAAACCTTCATCATGATTCACTGGGCAACAAGGTTACTCTCGGTCTCATTAGAATATTTCTGCACTATCCAACTCTAATTTGAAATGTGGCAACTCAACCCGCGGCCATTATTATTGTTGTCACACAGAACCGAGCCATCAAGGTCTCTGTTTCAGTGCCAAACTTCTCATTTTTTCAAGTACTGCGTGTGCTGCCTCTCCAGTATGAGGCCTTCAGTTCTACACCGTTCAGCTGGTCTCCTGAATCGTACTGAGGGTCACAAAAGGTGTTTTTCAGCTCATGATTTGGGGAAAAAGGAAAAGTGATCACTACCGACGTGTGAAGCCCGAGGTACCTCACGATGATACAAAGCGGGTGTGATCCCAGACCTCCCCCCATCTGTTTTCCCAGCAAAGGCCTTGTTGCACACCCACAACAAAATGCAGTGGCAGTAGCCTTGGGTCCGCCTGAGGCACCAGCAATCTGTACATGGTCTGTCAGCTTGTAAGTCTGGGCTTTAGTCTTATTTGTCTAACTTCACACTGCACAGGGAAATGAGCTAATTGTTACTAGCAGCTTTAAATAAAAGGCATGTTCTAATTTGTGGCCTGCTGGAACATTTCAGCGCAAACAAGTTCATGATCATTTATTCATGATCATTTGTGTGATACAAGGCTAAATTTAGCAATTTGTTTAAAGGCCAAAGGCAGCAAAAGTGACGACTCTGCAGCAGATTTTTACTCTTTTTTTTTTTCCACTTGACTACTGGGAAGGTAGTGTCACAAAACGAGCGAGCACTTTACATCTCTGCTTACAATTAAGTGGGTGTAAGTTCACTATGTAGAGCAGCTGTGATTTAAGCTTGGCATTTAAAAACTAATTTAAAAATATCTTTTGCACCTGAAAATGCATCACTAAGCATTTCCTAATAATGCGATTCAATGACTCAGTTTGACTGTCATTAATTATTTCTATCCGTATATTCAGGTCTGATGGGTCTCCAGAGTCTTTGTTCTTGTCTTGAAAGATCCTGCAGCCCACATGAAAAGAAAGCTTCCTCTTTCATGAGTCTGGGCAAAGGTGATCAAATGGAATGTGAAAGTGACATGGTCTTCTTTAGGAATGGCAAACACACAAGGGGCAGTCATTTGTAGACTTTGTATTATTCCACATCAGTGGACTTCAGTCGCTTTTATAGAAATAAAGATTATTCAATTAAATTTTTAAACAAAACATCACGGATATTTACCCGGTAGTCACTGGCAGTGACATAGAAGATGGGCTGAAAGGCGAGCCAGATGATGCAGGTTGTGTACATAGTAAACCCAATAAACTTGGCCTCATTGAAGTTTTCCGGGCACTTTCTTGTCTTGAAAGCGTAGACTGTGCAGAGGATGATGAGGATGCAGTTGTAGGTGAGGGACATGAGCATGCTGGTGTCTCTGCAGTTGCACTTGAGGGTAACCACGTCTCTCCTCTCTGGGCTCACCTCCTTTCGGACGCCTGGCACCTCAACCAAGAGCCAGATAACGGCCACGAGCAGCTGGCAGGAGATAAGAGCACCGCAGATTGCCACCTGGGAGGCTGGGCTGATGAAGCGTGGCCGCTGGGCTCCGTCTTTCACACCGCTGAAGATACGAGCGATCCGGTTGGTCTTTGTTAGCAGGGCGGAGTAGCATACAGCGAATGAGGTGCCCAGGCCTAGTCGGCGTAGGGTGCAAACAGCGGTAGAAGGTTTGACGATGTAGATGAAGGTCATGCTGTAGCACATCAACACTCCCAGCAAAAGGATGTAGGAGAGCTCCCGTCCACTCGCTTTAACCACAGGTGTCTCGTTGTTTTTTAAGAACAAGCCAACTACTGACAGGGTGCAAAGTATACCCAGACAAGAGATGGTAACAGGCCCGATTGCCCAGGCATCCTCCCACCGGATGTAATCTTCAGGGAGATCATAGCAGCCAGTCAAGTTAGCCAGAGGCCACTGACCGAAGCTGCAGTCAGCACAGGTGAACTCATCCTGCAGATACTGGTAGGGTTGACAGGGAATACAGATCCAGCAGCACACATCTCCTGGCTGCATGCTCTTCACCTCATTCTTCTTGCAGGGGTCACTACACTGGGAGGTCGGCGGTATGAGGCCACGCCAGGGTATCATTGTGGTGTTCAGGGTCAGGTTGTGGTCCCAGTAACCAACTTTCCTGTAGGTGAACTTGCCATCTTCTTTGTGATAATGAAAGATGTTGTAGCGGCTGATGCTGTCTCCAAAGGAGTCAAAGCGCACCATGCTCTGTGTGTCTACAGGTCTGAAGGGAGCTGGTAGGAAGCAAAAGATACAGAAAAGTTGACTTCAAGCTACTAAAATTCATGCATGCATATGACAGAAAAACATTTATAAACGGTCTCGGGGTACGCAATGATGGAAAGTTTTGCTATGCTGAATAAATACACTGTTGGAATTAAATATTTTTACATCTTCTCATGAAATGATTGTGACAATGTGATTAATTCTTGATAAAGTGTGGGCCTGTATCTTCTGAAAATAAATCTCTTCCAAACATAAGAAGAATAAATAACAAAAAAAATTAAACTAATCAATATGCCACAGGCTATATGCATCCACTGTATATATTATTGAAGTAGCAGTAGTAGTAGCCCCAGGTAAAGTATTTATAAAATGGGAACATAAATATGGAATACCCTGGCATACAGAAGAATGTTTCCTATCATTTTACTTCATCTAAATGTGAGCGTTCATTCATTCAGCAGATAGTCCTCTCGGAATAGTACGTAGATAAATTCCCATCCCTTGATTCCTCCAATGTTAATTCATGGATTATTTTTGTTAATTGAATAATTACAAAGCCTTTTTCAGCTCTACAGAGGAAACCGTCTGAAGTCTAATCCTGTGTCATGCTTATTTGCAAATGCATTAGTTTTACTTTAAATCCTTCACAATAAAGGGAATCATATCCCATCTATTTAAAAACCATTTGAAAAGCAACCATTTCTGTGTTGTTTGACTGAAACATTTGCATCTGTGCTGCTTTCATTGCAGTGCTCACCTTCAAACTTGGTCTTCAAGATGAACTCTTTGTAGAACCTTTTTCCATTACCTGGTTTCATGGCATCACAGACCTTGGATGTGTTGGAGCACACTGCTTGCCTCATGTTGTGCAGTGCATACGCCATGGCATAAACTGCATTCACCACAAACATAATCTTGGATTCCTGCTCAAAAGTGCCGTCCCGTAAATTGTGTTCACTGCAGCCATGCTCTTCGAGGCTGCAGCCGAACCGGTGCTCCCAGAACTCCTTGAACCACGGGTTCCTTGTGTTTGTGTATGGGTTCAGTTTGGTAAAGTAGTCTTCAAACTCTCTGATCGGATAGGAGGCTAGTTCAATGGTGAAAGCCCCGTCTGCCGCTGTCTCGCTGCCCCTCACCACACTCTCCTGTGCTCCCCATCCATCGCTGGCCACCCAGGTGAAGGACACATTCATTCGAGCGGCGGCCACCAGCAGCTGGCGGGCGTCCTCGCTGCGGGTGAACAGGATGACCACCTTGGCGTTGGACTTCTGCTGCAGGGAGCGGATCACATTGTCATAGCCCTGGCGGTTCATGGAGCGGCTGACTTTGGCTGAAGTGGCGATGCATATTTGGCGGGTGCGTGCCTCCTGCTGGAAGGCATCAATCCCGGTCTCACCATAGTCCCCCTCAGATGCTACCGTGGACACGTAGGTCCAGTTGAAGTAGCAGAGGATCTCAGCCATGGCCTTGGCTTGGTAGAAGTCAGGGGGCACGGTGCGGGCGAAGTAGTCATAGCGGGTCTTATCGCTCAGCTTTGCGCTAGTGGAGGCATAGCTGATTTGAGGGATCTGGAACAACCGCAGAAGGTTGGCCACCTGGAGAAAGAGAGGAGACAACAGAAAAATAAAGTGCTACTTTTCAAAGCCTACTTACAAGATGCATTGGTGAATTAACATATTGTGTTTTTTGGACAGTTGTGGTTACTTATGTTCATTTACACTCAATGGGTAATGTGGTCAAGGCCACGTTCTTCACGTACATGTGCTCCCCCAAACCATTAGGACTTTTTTTTAATACTCCAGTCATAGTTGCACTTAATGCTGCAATCAATCAATTGCACCTGTGCTCCTAGGCGTCCTGCTGGTTTACTACTACAAACAATCTGCGTCATTACTGCGACACCTGTGGTAATGTCACTTTAATAGCAACTATGAAACACAGCCAACAGTAAGGACAGTTTCACAATAATGAGATTCCAAATAACAATGTTCTAATTTCTCTAAATCTTAGCCTTTCAGCAGAATGCTTCAGTTTTGTATTTAAAGTTTTATTTTAACTCTTCTTCCTCCTTAAACTTGTAGATATCCATCTGTTTTGTCTGTGAAGTGGAGCCATTCAAGTGCAGAGCTCCTATCTGATTGTCTGCTTCAGCTCTATAGCGGCGACTGGCAGTTGAAACAGCAACAATTCACCGTTACTCTCCCTCACACTGTTTACTCTGTCAGGGATCCACATCGCCAGCAGCTAGCGCCACAAAATCCCTTCACCAATCGAGCCAGATAGCAACAGTGACAATGGCACGGAGATGAGGATTTTATCAGTGTGTTTTTCTCCAGTTAAAGCTATGCAGTCAAGGCATTTAACACTCATGAAAAATTTCGGGATGCCCACATAACCCAGACAAATATATTGAATTCCTCTTGGAGACGATGGTTGGTGGTGCTGAGTTAACCAGGGGTGGATGATAGTCTCCAACTGTAAACACAAGCCTGAAATGATTGTGTCATATCATAAAATCATGGCAATTATTTTCCCACACAGCAGTGTGGATCTGTGACAGAGAGGGAGTAAAAACTTGTCATTTTTGCAGGGTTCCCTGTGAGACAAAGTGGTGATTAGTGAATACCCACGGGCTTCAATATGACTGCCTCCTCCTTCAGGCATCATTGTCTGCCTGGAGGCTTTCCGAACAATGGCTTTCCCATGGATGTAATTGGAACCTATCTGCACTCACACTATGTCCTATTAAAAGTAGCATTCTCTATTCCAGCACAGTCACTCCAGCCCTCAACAACTTAAACAGACCTATTGGTGTGTTATATACTGCATCTACACCTGAATGTCAATTTTCTAGACGTGGTCTGTTACCTGAAGATCTTATTTTGTCCTTTCTCATAATGGCTGGTGGGCCTGTTGGTGAATCACTTTTAGGAAATAAATAAATGGATGAATAAGAACTATTGGATGCATTTAAGTAAATGTGACATGCACATTCATGTCTGTTGGTGACATTTAATTTAGCATCACCATAGGGGATATATTATATTAGTAGTTTATTACTCTATGACCAAAGGCAGTTATCTTCAGGGGCGCAGTGGTATTTATAATTATTATTATTATTATTATTAAGTATGTACATGGTTAATTTGTAGCTCATTTCTAAGATTATGTAAAAACTGTTCATATAGTGACAGTTTTACACACATTAGTTAATCCTGAGCAATAAATGGTGTATGTGTGTATAAATAAGAAGCTTCAAAAAAATAATCTGAATACATTGTTTTGCGATTTATTTGAAGGAGAAGTGGGATTAGAATCATCATTACCGATGTAAATGCACTATAGCTAGTGATACTTTATACGGGAAATAAATAAATCATGCAGTGTGCCAGAAAAATAACTATATAATGCAAAGTGCAAAACATTGCCTCATGAATCAAACACTAATATGCAAATCCTGCAAATCCAAATAAATATCAGCACTTCAACTAAATTCAGAATCAGAATTTCAACCAAATTAAACAAACCGTAAACGACTGTTTAACACGTCAACAGAAAAGTTGCGGAATTGAAGAATTTCCCCATGAGGAATCAATAGAAAAAAGGAAAACATAAAATATACAAATCTCACTGATACTGCAGAGAAGAATTTCTCCAACGTTCAGTAAAATGATTCATTCATTTCCTGTGACCGCTTGTCCTCTGGAGCTGTAACTGGGCGAGAGGCAGGGTACACCCTGAACAGGTCTCCAGTCTATCACAGGACTAACGCAGAGAGACAGACAACCGCTCACACTCACACCTACGGCCGATTTAGAATCACCAGTTAGCCTAACGAGCATTTAGTGTCTTCTCCCATTAGACCAAAGCAGTTCATATGGTAAACACTAAATCTGTTAAACATTAGTATTAAATCAAGCCGCCAGCATAACACGCTTGTCTTGTTCATTTTATGCTTCATTAAATCTCTTGCATATTTTCTTTCAGATTGGTATGACCAGCCTTTAAATACAAATAAACCATTTGTAATATAAATTACTCGACCGAACAACCGGTGGAGACTACTTGACATTCCAAATGCAATGCAAACACACTCTGTTTTGCCTGAGAAATTATTGACATTTACCCTCATCTGCGAGCGGCCATGTGCATAAACTGCTTTAGTTTAAACACCCCAAAGACAGACAGCATCAGAACACACAGGCACACCACAAGCTCTTGAGGGGATGGATGGAGTAAATATGATGGATTTAGACAAGCGAACTGCACTCAGCAGAGGTCCCCTGTACTGTTTCTAGTGGAATATAGGTCAGAGGTCTCATCAAATTAACAACAGAGAGATCTCTGTTATTAATGCATGGGAAAGCTTGATTAAATCCAATGATTGCATTTATGTTGCCTCATATACAGCATTTACGGAGAGGGCTAATGCATCAGCATCTACACTGAGTCAGTCGCTACAACTTGCATGCAAATAGGGTAGTTTCCTCTTTCAGGGGTTTTCAGACAAGCAGTCAGGCTTCATCAATAGTTTTGTGAGGAGAGTTGACAGCACACCTTTCAGGACGCCACTGGAGTGTGTGACAGTAACCGTCTGTTCGTCCTCATGCGGTGTTTCCCTTGTCAGTCGGATAAAAACACCCACAGTTGCAGCTCAGGAGTATTTTCTGTAAATTTGCTCTCGGTACACGAGACTTCAAAGAAAATGCGAACTTGCTTTTGATTTCACACTTAAGACCAATCACTGTAGAGGATGGCACAGTCTGTCACGATAATGTAGGGTGGGTCTGTTGCTGAATCGCTTTAAGTAAATAAATAAATAAGAGCTATTGGATGCATTTTCATGTCTGTTGGTGACATTTCAATCAGCATCACCATCCGAGGGGGATGATACATTTTTTTTTTTTAGTAGTTTATTACTCTATGACCGAATGCAGTGATGCAGTGGTCGTCAGTGGTTAAGAAGCTTCTAAGAAACCATCTGAATGGATTGTTTGGCAATTAATTAATGATGTAAATGCACTATAGCTGCTGATCCTGCAAATCCAGATTATGAACGCAGTGTGTGGGGCAGGTTTATTCAAACTAGGTACATAAACATCAGTACTTGTGAATTTCTTAAACCCATTCAAAAAATGTCACCCCGTACGAATTTCAACTAGATTAAACAATCGGTTACTTTAATGAAAAAGTTGCTTAGTTTGCATAGAGCTTTGATGTGAGACACTAATTTACTTAAAACTAATATTATTCATAATCATTACCAACCTAGATCTCTGCTGTCTTTGCCCTGACATAAACATGGTGATAACCCAAAACATTAAAAAAAAAAGAGAAAGAGATTCCCATTAGATTTTCTTCATGGCCCACTGGTTCAAAATCCCAATGAGATGAGCTCTGACCACAGCAACTCAGAAATAATTCATGACAGAGGCTTATCTACACACGGCCTCAACATGCAGTATCTGATTAGATTTTAAGGCAACTTCCTCCATGTAATTTCCAAAAGGAAGTACCTCAGAAAAGTAATTTTCTGAGGTAAACCACTCTACAGATGCAGAAATCTTATGAGTGGTGCACATTTGAGTTCACCGGCTTTATGAGAACTGTTGTATTTCTAATCATTGCATAACTGGTTTAATAATCTCATCAGAATAACAGGTTATATTGTGTTCATCATTATGATTCAGGCAGTGCATTATACACTTAAGGTCTTGTTTTAGTTCTGTAACTGGATATAAGAGGTTCTTTAGTCAAACGGACACTGCTTTCTAATATATCTTCTTTATAAAGTTGAATCTATGTATTTATTCCTTCTTCCTTCTCTCTTTTGTCCTGTCAGGGTCTCATTGCAGTACCGAAGGCAATAATAAGAGCACATTCTTTAATATATTCCCACTCATCCGTTTCACAAATGTTAATATCGCTGCGGAAATATTTTGGGCCTTTATGAGTCAAGAGATTTTGGTTGCCAATATTTATTTCAGAGGCTTCTCTGACTCATTTTCTAAGTTTACTTATGTAATGGGTTTGGAATTATTTTTATTACATTTATTTCATCTCATTGATATCTAGTTTTTTCGAGAGATGGAGTTTTTCTCTCTTACCACTCAAAACGCCCCTACACTAACAGGCGAGCCTCAATAATCCAACTTCAACTGACTACAACAACTGCACTAGCTTACAGCAGCAACTCCTTTAAGGTATCTCATCCCACTAACACAGGTATGTAAGAGCAGCATACTGCATCAGAATCAATTGTTCTTGCTCTTTGATTCGGTTATTATTACTTATGTAGTTTAGAACTAGTTATGCTACTATGCTCCCTATGTTCCCCTTTTCCGTGAGCTTCTAGCATATTCACAGTTAGCAGTGTATTTTGTATTATAAAACATAAAAAAATGTTTATTTGCAGTACTATAGCTATTAAAGTTGTTAAAAGTGGCAAAACTGAGGACTACTGTGAGAGCTATTTCAGGAATCGAACACAAAGGAATGTAATAGTTGCACTGCGTGTAGCTTCGGGCCAGAAATACAGCATATGTGTGTCGATATCTATTAATGTCACCGATCGAGGAAAAAAGATAAAAACTACACACGGATTCAATGTAAAAGTCTTCAGGTTTGGATTTATAGATTAAAATATTCCACCGTGGCTGCTTTTACGGCTGAGGTGCACCGTGAGGGCTGGCACTGTGGGACTCCATGCCAGTGTTCCTGCAGAAGCAGAAGCAGTAAAGAAACATATGAGACAGCTGGAACATGGGCAGCCTCTTACTCATGTGTCTGTCTTGATTTTTTTCAACATGGAAAGTCCATCTGTATTTCCCCGAGGTCCCTGTCAAGCTGAGCCCTACAGTAGGTACAGTAAATGGCATGCACAGCTAACGTCTGGATGTATAGTACGACAGCCCAGTTCCTGGCGGAGGATTCAGGAACACGATATACAGTAGTACACTTTGCTGAGACTAGTGGAAAATGTTAAGATATATAAGACATAACAGTTCTTAACCATTGGTATCAATAGCAAAGCCTCAAATAAAAAAATAAACACCCAGTATGACTCATTGCTAGCTGCAAGGTTACATGTTAATTAATGATATTAATTAATCAAGTGGCTAAGGAGAAATTTATCCAAGAACACAGCAGCTAAAATCTAGAGCAAATTATAGAGATTAATTTCATTTAACAACCTCTTTGTTCTTTAAGTGTTTCTTTTCAGTACGGCCTTTTCAAAATATCCTCTAATTTTGAAAAGAAGCTTAGATGTTATACAAATAATAGCTTCAATTTTCTGTGCCGAGCTCTGCGTTGGGTCCACATTGGAAATAATCTGCTTCAATTTGTGCATGCGAGAAGTTCTTCTGGAGAGGCAAATCACACAAAACATGCAACAAAAAGAGGAAAATAGCGATAATAGAGCTTAACTCTTTTATAGGTGCCAAAATACACCCAAGATCAAAAGTGACTGCTGTGACTCCATTAGGATGTTGAATCCCATCATCAAAGCGTGGTTACTCTGTGTGCCGTAACATGTAAGACAAGGGTAGTCAAAGGCAATAACAGGTTTGCATTATTTCACAGCAGTGAAAGCAGTACAAACTCCGGTCCAAATGTTCACTGAGAGAGAGCAGCATCAAGGCTAAATCATGCTACTGTGGGAAGACAGCTGATACAACAGCTCACCAGTGTTATCTAATTGACTGTGCAACATCAAATAGAAACAACTTCTGCAGGAGATGCATTTCCTATGCTCGTCTGATCAGATTTAGTTTGTTCTCACTCACAAGACAATTTGAAGGAAATCCAAGTACCAAGTATGAACTTGCCTCCTGAGACTGATCACAGCGCCTCCCTCCTTCCAAGACTTATTCCTCCCAGTTGGAGATTGGATCAACATTGGTGTGCTGCACACCTGTAATGAACTTGCTCACTTGCATCTGCTTCTGCTAACTGATATTTGAGAGAGTTTATCTTGACATTTTCTTACCTATACCTGATACCATGGGGGGAAATCACAGCGGTACACAGATGCTATGTGCTATTTCAGTATATAGCATGTCTGCTATATCTGCTACTACCCATCTGTCACACGGCAGGAAGAGATTTTGATCTGAAGCAGCTTCCTTCCAACTTCCCCCCAAAGTTTAAACAGATGTAATTCAAGATATGACCATATGTGGTTTTCAACTAACTTTATCATGAGCTCACAACAAAGTTGTTATGATACAGCCTCGTATATTAACCATTAATAAGAGCTTTTGGGATAGAAGCTGCTTGGTTGTGTGAAATGCTTTGAACATATGTGTCTTTATCTTTTGTTTTGTTAGAGTTTATTGATTAGGACAGGATGGATCTCCAACAATCAATGAGAAGCACTAGACCAGGAAGATTGGCAGCTGCCACCTGCAGTTGTCTGACCACCATGGGCCTACATGGATCTTTATTTCTGAAAAAGGAAAAGTGTGGTCAGTGGCGAGATATGTTATGGATTGAAAATAGCCATGGGGCTCTCCTGCCTTGCATAATTATTCCTCGCTCACCACTCTCAGTTCACCAGACAAGCACAGGGAATTCTTTCTCCCTCTGCCTTCTACGCACTATCTACTCTTTTCTTTGTGGCAGCGATTTCAGTAAAAGTAACTGTTAAGTTCAACTCCAGCATGAGACACTCAGTTCCAGTCGTCATTGTACTCAGAGTGTCATTGCTATGGGGTGGGGGTGTCTGATGTCTAAATAACGTCCACACTAATGCCAGGTCCAAGTCCAAGTTTCCCAGCAGAACAAGATGGTCAGTGTTAGTTAATTCTCCTGCCAGTGGTTTTAATGTTGTGGCAGGTCGGTGCAGGCTTTCAGTAAATCCACTGCAGGTGTACAAACCAAGCTCAAGGAAATGCACTTAATTATGACTTCTGACATGACATCTGCCCTTTAGTCTGCATCAGGTTGTAAAAGTATTCTTGGTGTATAGGGCTCGATGGGGATTGTGTCACTTTTGGAGCCAGCCCCAAGTGGTAATTTAAGGAACTGCAGTTTTCCACATCAGGCCGGCAAAAATGCAAATGCACATGTAAACAGGTGTGTGCTATACATAAGACTGTGTGTACGGTGTGTCTCTGGGTAACTGCTGCCTGTGGGCTAAATTTGACAGTAGAGCATAAATATCTGGGAATGCCCAGAATTCATGGGAGGAAGGGACGTGTGTTGATTTGCTTCTATTTCTAGAATTCTTCACATTAAACTTACATCTGTTATTTCCTCCCACCAGCAAAACATTGCTCACCAAGAGAGCAACCTTTCGAGCTGCTCTTGAGAACAGGGATACATCTGTTTCTTTATCGCCTTCACTAGCTTAAAGCTGTGAGATATCACTTCCAGCCCCAAGCACTTAGTAAACTCGATAAGTCTGGTAATTTTTACTGTTATTAAGAGTGAAATGCAGGGCTGCTGTCTCAAAATCTCAGCACTAAATAACAACCACAGTTTCTGAGTCGAGACTGGTCATTTATTCTATGTGGAGGGAAAAAATAAATAAATAACAGCTCTCAGACAGACAGGATGAAGAGAAGGGCATCTAGAAACCAATATGCTTGCAGTACTATTGACTCCAACCAACCTCCCAGTCATTACAGTGTTTTCCTTCACTTTGAATGACATTCAAATGTGCTAATTAGAGAGCTGAGACATGTTCTCCGAAAGTGTTAAAATTTCCAGTTCAAAAATAACAGTTTCAGGGAGAGGAGAGGAAAGGAGGGGGGGATTCAGCTGTAATATCACATGATAAACAAGCTCCTTTTGAAGTTAACACCAGAGCAGGCTTTTTTCTCTCCTCCGCCCGACTTGCTCTGAGAAGACGAAAACACAATAAAGACAGAAGCCCTCTTCACTTCCTCCGCGTGGCGCATCAACAGAGTTAATAAAGAACAGCAAACCAAAAATATTAAACATCAATATATGGCAGGACCGATGACAAACCCTTATTGAGGACTTTCCCGGCAGGTTTTGCTAAAGATTGTCCATTGGTCTTAAAGGATTAAGTTGGTGTTTTGGAAGTAGAAGTTGAAGATATTACATTTTGATATTCTTCATTCTGGGACGTCGGAAGAGAGAGAGAGGCTGCTATTATTAATTTCATTTAAAATGTCAGGAGGGAGAAAATTGTAGTTTTTTCTCAATTAAGGATATGTGCAACAGTTACCTTGTGAATCTTTGCTTTAAGTTATTTGTGTAAAGTTCACACGAAAGAAAAAGCTGTGAATTCACACCTCTGAGTAAAGGCTATTTACTTTTTCCACACTTTGTTATGTTACAGCCTTGTTCCAAAATGGATTAATTTTTTCCCCTCACAATACTACACACAACACCCCTTAACGACAATTTGATTTTTTTTTTTTTAGTTTAGACTTTATTATAAATAAAAAAGAAATCACATGTATTCACTGCCTTTGCCTTCATCCTTGAGATGTTTCTACAGCTTAGTTGGAGCCCACCTGTCTATATAAGGTCCCACAGTTGATAGTGTGGGACTAGGACTGGACTAGCCAGGGTAGAGGGAAAGATGAATGCAACAATGTACAGAGACACCCTGGATGAAAACCTGCCCCTGAGCACTCTTGATCTCAGACTGGGGCAACGGTTCATCTTTCAGCAGGACCGCGACCCTAAGCACACAGCCAGGATATCAAAGGAGTGGCTTCAGGACAACTCTGTGACTGTCCTTGAGTGACACAGACAGAGCCCAGATGTGAATCCAAACGAACATCTCTGGAGAGATCTCAAGATGACTTGGCACCGAGGCTTCCCATCCAACCTGAAGTAGCTTGTGAGCCGCTGCAACGAGGAATGGGCAAAACTGACCAAAGATAGGTGTGCCAAGCTTGTGGCATCATATTCAAAAAGCAACTACATACATGTGGTTTTTATTTTTTATTTTTAATACATTTGCAAAAAAATTTGCAAAGCCTTTTGCATTGTCAAATGGGGTGTTGTGGTAGAATTTTTAGAGAAAAAAAAAATGGAATCCATTATGAAATAAGTCTAACATAAGAACGTGTAGAAAAGGTGAAGTGTTGTGAATACTTTCCGGATGCACTGTGTTGTGTGGCTATTATTTGTAGATGAACATCTCACTTTCATTTTTGTTGTGCAGGAAGTTTGTGAAAACAGTTTAAAATGGTTTCATTGTTCTTTTTTATATATATATTATTTCTGTAATGCTTGGTTCATGTTCATGGCTGTAAATTGTGTAGGCTGTTAGGACTGAGTCATCACTCACAATTTATTCTATACTAACATCCCAGATGGTGATAAAAAGCTATTTTCAAGAACTTAAACTGTGAGAAAACATAACAAGGACCACAAAATACAGCAGGGTGACTAAGACAGCGATGAAAGCCTCCTGTATGTTGCTGGGCTAATTAAGAACGGATCTTTTGAGGCTGAGGAAGTACTGGCTCATCTCTCATCATCACCGCATCTTGTCCTTGGCCCTGTCACAGGCAGTGTTAGCCTTTTCCCGGCACGCAGGTTGACGCATGCCCGCCAGCCAATGGAGATGCACCCCACAGATGGGAAAAGCAGCTCCTCTCAAAGTTGCCCAGGATGGGTCCCTGGCAATCGTCCTCTTTAGTTTTATAATGTCCACAAAAGTGCTTCTCAGGGATAAATGGGGACTGTGTAAAGCAGTGACCTCTCTCAAAACAAAATAAAAAATCCCACTGTGGGCTTCCTGCCACTCTCACGGCTCAATTCATTATCGCGCCCAGGAAGTGAAAGCACTGACAAAGAGACTGTTGAGTATAACAGTAGAGGTATGTATTCAGATTCATACAAAGACACTCTAAAGGCAGAGAGCTTCTTTGAGTGTGAACACTCATTCACAGGGGGACACATACACAATAAATCATGCTGTTCTTTTGTCAAAGCATCATCAGCATTATAGGAGAGGAAGATCTATATTATTCACTCCTTTCTAAGAGGGAAAGCTCTGTATGTAATGGAGGCTTTGGACAATTACAACATGGACACCCATAGTCCAGTCTGTCTGACTCTCCATTCAGCTTAAAATGCTAAGATGAAGCATCTGTCTCTGCAAACCGAAAGCAAGGAGTCATCATCTAAACCGACGTTTTCCATTGAAGTCACTGTTGGAGATGGAGAGTAAATGAAGCTTGAAGTGGAATGTGTCCTAACTACAAACAAAGGACTTAAAAAAAGTAGAAATAATAATAAAAAATACTTAACGGAGTGGTGTTGACCCCGCTTTTCTTAGGTACAAATTGAGGTGGTTCCAAGAAAATACGGTTGAGAACCACTGTTGTAAGGGATTAAGCAAGGAAAACAAGTACCAATGTAATATTTAGTGTTAAGACTTTAAAACCACACAGGGTGTACAAATGTTTAAATAACCACAAGACCAGAACATAGTTTAATGCAGTCCACTGACATTTTGGGAATTATATTAACTTTTGTTTTTCTCGAATTCTCCAAAATGAAAAGGTCAACATCACACTCATATGCATCGATCAAGCATAACATTAGGACCATTGACGGGAGAAGTAAATCACACTGACCATCTTGTGACAATTCACTGTTCTTCTTTGAAACATTTGACCTGGCATGAATGTGGATGTTACTTAGACATGTACCACACACCTAGACCAGGCCGACACCCCCACCCCATAGCAATGACACTCCTCGATGGCTGCAGCCATCCCCAGCAGGATGCAGCCTGACACAGACACACACACAAAAACACTTTAAGAAAACAACAAACAAACATGAAGAACAGCGCAAGGTGTTGACTAGATCCAACTAGATCCAGACTGACTAGATCCAAACTGATGAAGTATTTGTGGGATGATCCAAAGGGGCCCCTCCCCTCCAAGGCCCCACTAACAACATCCTGTTAACAGACACCACAGGACACCCTCAGAAGACCCATGCCCATTCTCTGATGAGTCCCTGCTTTGCTTACACAATATTGGGACTTAATGTTATGTTTGATCTTTATTGACATGTGAGACTAAAGGAAGAAGGTTTGGTCAACCCTAAAGGGGTGCCTAAAATGGGCTCGAATCGCCTAAGGTGTGGCTTAACGGTGATCACATTAAAGCAGGAAAAAATGGCTTCTCAACTCAGGAAATTAATACAAACAATGTCATTGGTAACTAGTTGGTTATGTCTATAAATATAAATAATAATAATATATAAAATAAATTCCCGCAACCTAGCACTCAGTCCCTCAAGCTCCCGCCATTGTAGAAAGATTTAGCAGAATAGCTCAGTGTGTGTTGGCCTGTCGAGGGCTGCTGTTGAAATGGCTGATCTTTATTGTTTAACATTTGATGATGTGATGAAAATGCACAATTTGGACGTCGTAATCTAAGGTGAGTGTGTCATTCACACTTGTGGACATACACGCTTGTGCTTTTAGTAAATCTTTCAACAGTAGTGTTGTACAGGAAACCGAAAGCATGAAAAACTGACAACTGAGAAACTGTGGTAGGTGGCACACAAATAAAAATACCTTTGTGGTTATAGCCATCGTGGCCATTGGTTCACTAATCCAAGGTCCCTGTCACTAAACCAAACATTAGCTGTAGCCTTGCTGCTAATGCCGATGAAAATTATGAGTGTACATATTAGCACTGTGTGTGTGTGTCATAATTGTGTTGTGATCTGGTTGTAGTGAAAAGTGTTACCAAATTATTCCTACACATTTTGTCTCGCTAACACCCAGTGCAGCATGGTAATTATGCCACGTGAGGGCAATCAGAATTAATCAATTATGCTCAGATGCATAGCCACTGGCAACCTTTCATACGTGTGGGAAAGGTCAATTTTCTTTGCAAGGCGGAAATGAAGTCGCTGACAAAGTGATGGATGTTTTTTGTGAATGTTGGTGCTTCAAATAGAATCATCCCAGGTGGATTCCTCCTACACGCTAGTGAAGGCCTCCAGCTCGTAAAAAGGGCAGATGCAAGGATTTTTCTTAATTGCCGGAATGGCGTGATTGTGAGTGGCTCTATATTTTTACAAGCATGCTGAAATGGATGTTTGGAATGATTTAATTAGTTTGTGTGTTTTGTGTTTGAGGGGTATGAAGATGTGAAGTGGCAAAAAATTTGAAAATATTTTTGGAAAGACTTAACTGACATATTTGCAGAAGCTACTCAACCATGGGACTACAGAGACATAACTACTGATGACCCTAAATATGCGGATACATTGTTTAATTTACTGTAACTGCTTGTTTTCTTTCAGGGATACAGAGACATTCTACTGTTTTTGCGATTATGGCGAAACTAAACCTGCGTTCCTGCACCTACATTAAGAAATCTGAAATATCACAGATCTTTTTGCAAAATACGCACATTGAAAATGTAGCATGGTTAAGGTGAGTAAAAAGATTTTGTTTATGAAATGTTTATTAAAAATCCTCTACACGACACTATAGTAAGGCATAGAAGCTCGTTCAGTGACAGACTGTTATCTCTGTCCTGCTCCACGGATAGGGTGAGGAGGTTGTTTGTCCCTCAGGACATACGACTCTATAACATTGTATCCACACTGCCTACCCAAAAAAAAAATCACCACCAAAAAAAAAAAGGTAACACACTTTAATATTTAAAGTCTACGTCTAAGTCTCTCTAGCACCAAGCTCCTATCTTCTACTTTCTTTTCTCTGGCACTGAGCTACCATCCTCTAATTTCTTATCTATTTTTTCTTCCGTTACTAGTCATGCAATTCTGTGCTACTACTGTAGAACATGTTAACTGTTGTGCCTCCCCTCCCTTCCCCTCCCCTCCCCTCCCTCATCTTCTTGTGAGTGTCTCTGGCCTGGAGTTGTGTGTTTCTGACCTGTGGAGCTCCATACTGAATCTGTTGTCATGGTCTCATCAACCTGCTCAGTCTACACGGCCTGCAGTTATTCACTCCTACATGAGTGACCAATGCTCCAACCTGCCTACCTCTTATAGTCTCAAACTGTCATTTAACATTGATCAGCTACATCTTGTATTTGTATCATCATCAGATTCTACTGTCTCTATTTGCTTTAGTCAGATGTATTTATGACAAATGTATGATGATCTTGTTTCTTCTGCTGTTCTCTCTCTTTTCTGTCTCTACCCGGCCAGCAGATCCAGGTTCCTACATATAAGCCGGGTTCTGCTCAAGAATAATTCCTTGCCATCTTTACCTTCAGGCTTGTTCTGGAGTTTTCAGGCTAGTTTTTGTTTAAGCAAATTTGTATTGTTATTTGACGCTATAGAAACAAGTTATGACATCGGTTGCTCCGTGAAGCAGCCTCATGGGGTTGTGAGAATAAAAATTAGTACAGTGTATAATCCAACATTTCTTGGTAACTGGTGAAGGTACAGCAGAGCACAGTATTAATTAAATCAGTCATCGATGATGCGGCCGCGGGTGGCTCCACTCTCCGACCGTACTGAGCAGACTGTGGCTCCAAACACGCAAGATGGTGCCTGTACCCTCAGGAAAATAGCATCAGGTTGGCCAGTGCAAGGAAGTGGGGACATGTTGTCCATATTTATATACAGTCTATGTGGGATAGAGTCATTTTTTTATTATTATTATAGTAGTACTGCATTGCTGTGTACCATTTTCTTTAAATGTACACAAAAGCAAGTGAAACAGAAAACATGCACTAAATAAATTTTCACACTTACCTGAATTGAAACATCACTGTAGGAGCCTCCGATTACCCCAGATATGGCCAGTGGGACCTCATTTTGGATGGGTCTGGAGCCGTCTGGGCAGATGAAACCCGGATCTTGCACCTTGGTGAGGGAGGCCCTGACAAAGTCTAAGGACTGCTCCAGAGCGTAGGTGTCCTTCGAGCAGGTGTCCAGTATGTGGGCCCCCAGCTGGAGTCCGGGAAGGATGCGATCGCTGGAGTTAATCTCATCAAGCGCCAGCAGCATGGCTTCCAACCTCTGGATGCCTCTCGCCTCATTGATCTTACCGCAGTCCTCCATGCCATCGCCTTTTTCATGGACGGGGAAGAGGCCTCCAATCACCAAGTCCCCGTCCATGATGATCTCACGTTTGGCTGCAGGAGGCAATCTGGACATGCTAGGCAACACTCCAGGTATCAGCAGCTCCAGCAGGAATATGTGCAGGGGCCAGTAATTGGCAGAATTGGCCAGTGACTTGGCGTAAAGCACTGCAGTCAGCATGGCAGGATCAGGTAGGGTTTAGCTGGTTGAAGTAGAGAGGCGTGGAAGTTCACAGAGTCTGGAGGCAGATTACTTTCAAGTCATCTCTCAGGGAAGATAGCATATCTGATATTTCCTGAGTGTATGAAAGAGAAAAGTAATTTACCAGTTAATCATGCATGAATGAATAATCTCTATCTATCTATCTGATAAATTAAATATGTGAAACAGTAACTTCAAGGCAAATAATAGTATAGAGGCCACAGCATATATGTAAGATTTCTCTATTGATTCTTACCTTGAGATAACATTATTTTTTCTCTATTATTGTGACCTATACAGACAAATAACACACTCTTTCCTCTGGAGACTGAAATTGATCTTAGGAGTTACCTTCTAGGGTGAAACAGAAGTAGATATAATTTCAATCAGTCTGTTGGTGATTCCAGTGTGAAATTCAATCTTGGCACTTTTATGTGATGGACAAACTCGGAGGCGTGACCACATCAAACATTTATAGATATTTAATGCACCTCTCGAGCGAGGCGTAATTTCAGAGCTCACAACTGAGATACCACATACACGGTGGTTCTCCTCAATGGCTGCGGTTGTCATGGAAACATGGCGGGTAAAAAAACTCAGGGTTGGTCTGGGCAGTGATAAGCGTATGCTAATATAGATTCCTATCATGTTGAGGTTACTGGCTTGCATCTCACCAGGAGTTGTTATGATTCAGCCATTTGTCAAACATCACAGCTAAGTTGAGCAAATACATCGATTTATGTGGATACGCGTAGTCATGTACTTTAAATGACTCATTGTTTACCACTGTTTCCGGACTATAATCAGATTCTTTATCCAAGCAAATACCAGCTGTATTAGTCACAGTATTTGGAAGTCAGATAGATGAAACATTTTAGGCCAATAAACAGAAATTGTCCGTGAGACCGTTTTGCATCTTTTTAATCCAAGATGTAGAGATATAAGAGGAGTCATGCTGGAAAACCAACAGTGCTTGGCTGTAGTTTGGACTGTTTGATGAGCTGCCACTCCCCTCTCTTTTAAGGAACAGTGGGAAGCTTTGCACTGACTTTTACCCTTCTATCGCGCAGTGTTGTTGCTGACATTATAATACTACATTAAAATGTATCACTTGTACACCCAAAAATCCTTATGAGTTCTATTATTAGTATATCTCTACAATCAATCTGAGTGTGTCATGTTTCCTGAGCTCACAGAGGCAGAAAACCATCACAGTGGGGCATTCAGGGGCTGGTTGCAAAAACAGCTTCTGCAGCTACTCATACGCGACTTCATGTGGCGTACTATATGTGTTTAAGCATGCTTTTTTTTTCTTTTTTAGCTGGCAAGAATATCCAGTGACATCTAAAAGAGCAGCGCAAGCAGCAAACAAGGGAGAAAACAAAGGAGGGGGAAAAGTGTAATGAATGCAGAGTTTCTTTCCAGATAAATATTACATTAGGTTGTGGGTGGGAAACCGGACGGTGCATTGATGAATCCACTGCCCCCTATCTATCAAAGTGGATTACATGCGATAATGCATGATGGTGTAATGTAAAATACGTCTCGGATCTGTTAGATCTGGAGTCCTCGTGCAGGGTTTGCTCTTGTTGTGCCACATTTGCCCTATTATTAGAACCAAGGTGAGAAAGTAACTTAGAGAGTTCAACATTGAGATTCTAATTGCTCTTCTTTGCTGTCTGCTAGAGCAGATGGAGGCTTCTTCAGCTGCAAAGACTAGGTCACGGTGCAAATTAATGGTGCAATAAGGAACAGCCAATTAGGCCGCCCTATGCAAAATAGGCCAGAGTGAGGTTGGAGGTCCAGAGGAGCGTCTCAAACCTCTGAGAGCCACAAGTTAAAGTCGGGGAGGATAAAGTGGACACACATGACATCTAGCAGATCTCCTTCAAATGATTTGAAACACCTTTTTATATTATCAGCTTACATGTGCATTAAGTCTCAGTCTCAGCTCAAAGCAGCTTTTATCGGTGCGTCGATCACATCATTAAAACTGTCTTGAAACGGCTGTCACACTCACACTGAGCAGCCGAAAGAGGCGCTCACTCCCCAGCTGCCCGCGCACAGTATTCCCTCTGAAAGGCAAGTTCAAAAAGAAAAAGGCAGCGTGCTTTACTCAGCTTTGAACCGCCAACTAATGCATCACAGCCCCTGCCCGGCACAGAGAGAGTTTCTCCGACATTAGCATAAAGATGCTCTCAGAACACCATTTCTTATTGTACTTGTTTCTTATCCAAATATAGCTATATATAATGTGTAATATGTGACTCACAGCAGAGTTGCTTTCAGCCATGATGGTAATTGGCATGTATGCTCACGCCATACATGAATCTACAGAGAAACATGTTGTTATTTATGTCTGGTAAATGGGCTGGAGAAACGCTTTGAGGTGGAGGACAAAATAAGGACATGCCATCCATTTGTTATTGTTGATACAGTCCGCTGTGATTATTAAAGATATTTCTCTCTGTTATATAAAGCACAAATTTACAGTCCTTTACCTTGCTCGTTGCATTAACTTAAACTTGTAGACACAGCCTGCATGGACTTTTATTAAATGCTTGAAACTTCATGACATTTAATTCAGTGCCGAATCCACTAGACACGGATCATTAAGTCCGGTGAGTGATGACAGCCTAAACACGGCATTTGTCCTGTGACATTCAAAATATTGCTCTCCCATGTTTATGTGACTACAACGGATAAGATAATAATATATTGTAGGAGATTTTGTTATGGCACAATCCAAAATCTGTAGGCTGTAGAGTGTCAGGTAAAGAGTCATCATTTTCTGGATGTGTGAATTACAGGTTAGAATTTGGATCTATTATGCAACACCAGATAGAAACAGATTTTCAAGATATGCTGGAGAGCTGTGAGAAGACGAAGACAAATCACCCAGTTCAAAACAGACCTTCATATGACTAATGAAACACAAAACAATACAAGAAAACACACACACACGCACTGCAGCCTCCATAACTCATGTAATGATTTCCATTATTATATAATCTCCAGCGGGGACGCAGTTTATCCATCCACCTGGACTTGTCAGCTGAAGGAATTAGGATGCCTCTGTGTTTGGCAGCAGCCAACTGAATTTGAGTTTTATCTAATGCATCACGTTATCGGCATAGATCAGAGTAATCTGCTAGGAGCTTGTTTAACCCTCCAGAATAATGATTATATTCCGCATCATGTTTATTCATCGGATAATTGGCTGTGAGAGTGAGAGACTCCCCTGGACACAACAGGTTGTTATTGATTGTCGACCTGCGTGGTGGATCCATCTATAGATGATAACATCCACCAATGCATTGTGTCTCCCATAGTTATCAGTCCTCTTGCAATTGAGAGAAATCCCGATGCTACATCACAGTGTGTCTGACCCAATGCCGACCGTATCATGTTCAAAAGAGTAATTGTTAAGATTATATAAATTAAGCAGCGGAATTACTTTCCGCAGCAGAAACGTGTTAAGCTACATTGTCCAGGGCGCTGTCTAAAATCAGAACCTGTTATTGGTTAAAGCTCAGTCCGATGTTAATTTATGTAATTGTTGTTTGAGACAGTGATGTCTCGGGTCAAGCAGAGTAGAACTTAACATATTCATCCATATATGACAAATATTAAAGAGAGTCCGCCTCCTGTTTCTGTTTGCTTTAAAATAAATATTTTATTTTTTGTGGCTGGGATTTCAGTGGAATAAAAAGAAATATTGGAAGCGTTTTGTTCTGCTGATAAGGGTCATAACTAGATTTGGTTGCATTTACGTTGAAGGACATAGTCCTAACTCGTAAGAACAATAAAAATGCAAACGTCGGTAAGAAAATTGCGCGTAATTTGCGCGTAAGAAGCTCTCTGCCAGGTTCAAGTCAAAGGGTCATAGGACCGTTTCTTACCTGTGGTTGTGTCTTCTCTGACGTATTCGCAGGTCTCCTTTACACGAGTTGCACACAGAAAACGCGAGGAGCTTCATGTGAGGAGCAGTGTCCAGATGTTTCTCACTTTGGGCATATTTGCCAGCCAGCGGTTTGGATCTGTCCTTGGTTCTGAAGTGTCGTTCACACTGGCAAGTGTTCTAAACTCCTCTCGTTGGTCCCAAACTTAAAGCTGCCAGTCAGTGCACACAGACTGTATGTCCACAAGCACAGAAGAACCGATGGATTCACTGCGAGCTGGACTGAGACGCGAATGGATCTAAATTAAAACTCGCATTTTCTTGCGTAATATTTCATATATTTAGTCTCGTATGTTCTGAAAGTTAATCAAATCAACTTCAAAATGAGAGCTCGTTGAGAAATCCCGCTGCAACACGGTCGGATCACAGACGTGCAGCGACTCTCTGCGCCTCCACAGCTATAATGCGTGCGATGCGAGAGTCGACGCCGCGCTCGCCTTTCACAAACCTGACGATGCTTCATGCAGCGTTGGTTCGCAAGTGAGTTGGCACCGAAATAGCATAATGAAACCTAAAAAAAAAAAAAAAAAATCAATAAACAGTATGTGCTGTTTAGGATTCAACGAAGCCAACAACAACAGCGGTGATGCACTAATCCCAAATCCTGTCTCCAACTTCTCCCAGGTCTTTTTGAGTGACTCATCCATTGCATTCCCAGTGGAGCAGAATCTGTGGAAAACTTTTAATGATTAAGAAAAAAAGAAAAGAAATGGAAAAGTGTAATACGAAAAAAGATTATGCAAAGGCCTATCCTTCTACAAGAAAAGTGAAATGAACATCAACTTTGTTTTTCTTTTTCTTTTTTTTTCACTCTGTGAAGGCTGGCCAGTTCCTCATTCACCTCCATCTCATTAAAACTGAATCACACTCCAGTTGAGTGGCACAGCTCTTCACAAACTCAAGAGGCACGATGCAGAGTTTGTTTTTCACTGGAAAAGGCCATGGCATCCAAAAGAATTCATATCATTTAATCAGCAGTTCGACTGGGTGAAGGTCGTATTTTGAGATTTATTCTAACACGTTTTGTCAGATTAAAAACTCCTTAATTCAGGTTGTTCTTGGCATTCTGCACCGATTCTGATTATTAATATCTTTATGGGCAGCAGTGGTAAAAATAAATCCGTTTTTTTTTAACCCTCAATCGAAACTACATTACATCAGCAGCCTTCCTGAGCAATTAGTGAGGGGTGCAGAAAAGTAGCTGCTGCACCAGTTTGATTTTTGTGTCCAATTATTCTGACTGCACAGCCAGTTCAATCTAGGAAAGAAAAAAAAAAGAAAGAAAATCAGCCAGCGACATAAAGTTCACTCTGTGTGAATTTGTCTTCATTGCATTTTCTACTATAACTGCCACCCTCCTCTCAACCTCACGCGCAAAACACATCTCACAATTCTTGAAAAATGCTTAATTTCTGGATTCACGATAGCTACTTTGCAGTCAGGGGTTGGGTAAAGAAGAACTTTTCCTGAGTACAGTGGCAATTAAAATGACAAGCCTGCTCTGCTTGTTGCATAATTCCCTCTGCTAACACAAAGGGACCAATTTTCTCCTGAAATAGAATTGTAGTTTACGTTACAATAGTTGAGGGCATGTGGGTGGAATGCAGAGTTTGGATTGGAGCATGCCAATTAATGTCGAGCAAAATAACAGAGGACGGAAGCAGAGTGTTCACAGCCAGTGGTCAGCTCACATCAGTCAGACCACAGCTGCCTTTGTAGCTTCCTGATAATTCAGCGTTGAAGACGACAAAACAAACAGCCCACAATCCGCAATTAAGTTGCTCTCTGTGGTGTGTCTGTTTTATTCGATATCACCAGATTGTGAAAACATGTAAGCTTAAAAAACAAACAGCGGTTTATGTATTATCTGCACAGAGAGGAGCCATCAAATAGTTCTTTTGCTTCAGCACCTGTGCGTACACTCAAACTAGACATTTATATAGTTCCTCGCCATTATCTGTGGGGGAATCTTGTCTTAGTTTGAGCAGAATGAACTTCATACAAATTATGAAAAGCTCCCACGTCCAGTCACGCAGATCATTTTCATTTTGCGTGGGTTTTGAGTTCTGTAGCAAACACACTTCAGTATTTTTTTTTTTTTAGCTGAAATCCACATTTTCATTTCAGACCTCTTGACTCATCACAGTATGGAAAGCACAGGTGCATTAATAATAGATGTATTCCACTTAAGTGAGGTCCTGCTTTTGCACATGTTGGTTCTGCCCTGACATAAATAAATCTTTGATGTGTAAAAATGACTACACAGCATTTTTTTTTTTTTAATTAACAGGAAAAATGTACCAAACAATTCTGAATACATTAAATGTTTAAATGTGAGTAGACTGAATCATCATCAATTATCAGGATATTATGTGTTTCACTGGGAGCTCCATCAGGGGGAGAAAAATAGAAGAGCAGACAGTCCCACAGATCGTAATGAACCCTTATACTTGGAGACAAAAGAAGAGCTGAGCACATTTGAGATGAGAGTCCTGTAAGAAAGCAGCGCTTGCAGAAATGAATGCTTTAGTGGGACGGCAGGTAATTGGAGGAAGCCAGTCTGAGATGAATTTGGATAATAATTTAGATGCTCTTTTAATCCTCTTCTCACCACTGAAGTTTCTTTTCTTCTATGACTTTTTTTTAAGACATATCACCGTGAATAAAACCAGGTCTCAGCCAATATGAAGAAAATGATTTTCCAATTTTCAATTTCAACAGAAATTGTCATCTTAAGCTAAAAATCCATAATAATCCTTTAAATTTCCATTATCATAAAGCAGGGTCCCAACTGTGTGAGTTCGTTTACCTGCTGAGGTCATCATTGCATCACAATACATAATGATGTATACTGACATAACATTATGACCACCTTCCTAATACTATGTAGGTCTCACTTGTGCCTCGATATCAGTTGTGACTCATCAGAGAGAATGGACGTGGGTTTTGTCCGTCTGCATCCTGCTGCCATCAAGGAGTATGATTGTTATGAGGTGGGGGTGTCTGGTCTGGTCTAGGTGGGTGCTACATGTCTAAGTGACATCAACACAAATGGCAGGTCCAAAATTTTCCCTACAAAACACTGAATTGTCACAAGATGGTCAATGATATTCCCTTCTCCTGTCAGTGGTCATAATGTTGTGGCGGGTTGGAGTAAGCTGAGATAACTCTGGATCACTATGCCCTATCCATGTGCACATCACACAGTTACTACCTCACGTGTATACAAAGAGCGGAGTGCGCTCACTACTCCCAGAGGTGTTATAATTATTCAGGGAGAAAGCGTCTCAGCACTTTGTTTTAAGTCCCATCCATCTCGTTTAACTGCATCCTCTGGGCACCCCGTCTTTGGAGGAATCAGCATTTAGATTAAAAACACACCCATAGATCATCTTATTACCCCCAACATTTGACAGCTTTGAGCTCAGTACTCCAGTACTACCAATTAAACGTCTTTGGCCACTTTGTGTAAGGCTAAATAAATGAATGAGTGGTGCTATACGAGCGCATGTGCGGGTGTTTCCATGTTCATGTTCAGCTTAAGGAGATCATCATCAGCTTAAATGGTGCCTGTCAACACTCCACATATAGCTCTAATGGACATTTAAGCAGCTCACTAATTTTCATGAATGCACCGTCTTTGACACGACGCTTCAATGAGCTGGTTAGCACCACTTTGACTTGTCGTAGTCTTTTACTTCCAGCCTGTACAGGTTACATTAAGGTAAAGTCTACTTAATCTGTTTTATGATACATACATTAACATATTGTTATTTCTTTCTTATTTTCCCTCTTACTGTGTTCATTGGAATTGTTCTACACTAGAAGAATTTGGCAATAAGTGCATTTCTCATTAGAAGAGACCATACTGACACAGATAATGTTCAGACAAGTATTTTAGGCTTAATACACCTGTAGCTGAGATTCTCTGAGAGCAGACGTCCTGAACCAGGAAGTAGGTGAATTTGGGTGAAATTAGCCATAAGTTGGCTCCAGATCCATATTTTGTCTTTAGAGCGGCTGTAAACACGCATCACCTATTTCAAATCTTCATTTGATCATTGTTTGTCATTATTTAGAATTTTACAACAGTGCAGAGGAGAGTCTAGGTATGGTCTTCTTGTGGTGGATGGGACTTCTGATTCAAGATATTTGCAATGATCATGTGTCACAAAATGAGAAATATGGAACGTGTTAAACTATGAGTTTTAGCTTTTAGCTTTAGAAATAACTAATATCTAGTTATTATTTGTTCTATGTGGGCGTTTTTGTTACACATGGGTCGAGTTTAAAACTTAAATACTTCAGAGACGGTGCGCAAGCCTGCGTTCATTTTCATTTCAGGCAATTTCCAGAAGGCTATGAGAGTTTTTATTTGACCGGGATTTAGATTTACTGCTCACTACTTCAGCTTTGGATTGTTCCATGACTAGAATCCGTGACAGCACCGTTACAATAAAAATTCAGGACACATCCGTGATCCAGCGAGGATGAAATCGTTTGTATGTGGGAGGCTGTGGGCATAGCTAAGCCTTAGACTAACCCAGACAAAGTGGTGCTGTGAAAAATGAACAAGCTGGAAAAAATCACCACTTCTGTTTTACCTGAGATAAAATACCCTCACTTCAGTAGGTTTTCACAGGGCTCTGATACTGTAGCCTTTGCAGGATGACTCACGCATTCAGAAAATGACAGTTAATCTGTCATTGTAATGGCACTGTTATTACTGTATAGTATAATAATAATGAAAACTACTAACATCTTTCATGTTTTTGATTCTTTTAAGTGCCCACTTTCTGAAGTGGTCACCTGGGAAATTTCTACAGGTTCAACATACAGCGGTGGAAGAAAGTTTTGGGACAGCCCATGCATTTGTGAAATATTACATTAAGAATCACTCTTAGGTTTTCAAGTGCAATTTCTTTCAGTACAGTCACAGTGGCCAAGGGTTTCTTCAGCAAGAAATTACCGCATCCTGATCCACACGTGCAGGAAAAACCACATAATGACATCACAGGAGCTCCAACAGCAGTGGTCAAACCAAACTGGTGTTCAGTGATCCACCCACACTGTTCGTGACCAACTTTTAGATCATGGCTTAAGGTCCTACAAGGCTGTCAGGAAGCCCCCGATCAATGAGAGACAGAGGTTAGTCTGGTGTCGCCCAAGCACATAAGAACTGGACAGTCAGGAGTTGGAAGAAGATTCTGTAGTCAGATGAGTCCTGTTTCCAGATTTATCTTCCTACTGTCAAACATGGGTCAAACATTGTGGAGGCAGTATCATGGTTTGGGGATGAACGAGTGCTGCTGGTGTTGGTCAACTCCCTGTCTGTGATGGCACATTGAACTCTGCCAAATATTGAGCCATTCTCCAAACTCACATGCTCCTTTCTGCACATGCTCTGTCCCGATGAGGTCCAGACTGGATGTTTCAACAAGATAATGGTCCTTTCCACACATCCGGGACCAGTAGCACAGTATCCAGATCTTAGAGTGACCAGCTCAATCCACAGATATGAGGCCCATTGAAAACCTGTGGTGGATGATCAAAAGCACAAACCAAAGAATTCAGAAGAATTAAAAGCAGTAACTGAAGAAGAATGGAACCAGATTACCCCTCAACAGTGTGAAAGGCTCGTGGGGAACATGTCATCCAGGATTAGAGCTCTACTGCTGCTAATGATGAGTACTAAATATTCATTTGATGATGTGATGGTTCATTCATTTTTTGTGCAGTTTTGAACACATTCTCTTATTTGTTGACAATGTTGAGAACTGAGATATTGAAACCCTCAAGAATTTAGTTTTGTTAGTTTTTCTTCCAAACAATAAATTCAAATCTTGTTTTCACTTTTCTTGTACCATTGGTCAAAATGAGTCAAATTCCTTGTATATGCACACATACCTGGCTAATAAAGCTAATTCTGATTCTGATAACATTTGAGATAGTGTAAAATTTTAAGGGTGTCCAAAAAGTTTTTCCAACACTGTATGCTGAACAATTATTAGCCAGGACATCTGATGCAGAACTTTATCACTTTCCTTCATGGTCAGATAGAAGCTACAGGTGTGTTTTGGCCTGTGGTCCTGTGGAAGAAGCAAATAATTGTCCTACAAAATATCAATCAGCCTTGAATTGTGAATGGCGTCACCACCAACCAACCATAAGACTTACGGACTTTAATGATCCACAAGCTGTGTGGTTCTTAGCGTAATATGGATGACAACTCAAATTATGTTCTCAAAAAGCCTTATAATGAGTACTGTGAGTGATCTAACACACTAGTGTATTTACTATGCCGCAAAAAGCCTTGAACAAGTGGATGTGTCTACACCTCTCTAGACTTCATGTCTGTTTAAGCAAAGCTTTTGTTTTTAGTTGTTAAGACTAAAGGCAAACAAAAGCCTTTGTCTGCTGGTACCGTTTTACTAATTTCTGTAAAACAACAAAACTCTAGAGAGTCTTATGTGAACATGCGTTGGGGTCATAATGCGTGGAGGCTACTTGCTTTAAACTCTTCCCTCTCATACACACAGCTTGCAATCAAAGTGCGAACGGCTCGCTGTGAGGTTCTCCACGTGATCTCCTGTTTGTTGGAAGATGAAGGACACGATATCAGGGGTCACCAGGTGGTCTTTCAGGCTGCAGCTGCCATATTTATTTCACAGGGAAAGGGGAAAAAGAACAAGATGACTTCATAACAAACAGAAATTAGACTGCGCAAAGATACAACAGATGGGAGAAGCAGTGAGAAAGTGAAACGGGAGAATTTGACGGCTGAACTGAAAACACCAGTGAATGACTATGTGAGAACCATCTGAGGACGCCAGATGTATTGACTGTAAATATACGTTGGAGTCAGTGAGTGAAATTAATATGAATGATCAGTCCACTCTTGGCTGCACAGTCACTGTAATCATGTCCTCAATCTCAAGAGGTGCTCTGAGGACTACAGGAAGAAGGTCGTTGCGCATTCATTCATTCACACTATCTTTATAGTGTATATCTTTCAAAGGGCAGGACATTAAAACATACACGTCAACACTAAAGGTACAAAAGTGTATTTAAAATTCACACAAAGACATACGGTTCAAATATATTCACTGAAACATGAGAAAGTAAAATGTACTGACTCTCCGTGAGGTCTGGAGAAAGAAACGCTGTATTGATTGGAATTTGTAAACAAGTCACTAAATACATTTGAAATGAACAGAATTCCCTGCAGATACAGCACCGTGCAAATGTTTAGGCACTTACTGTAAGATGTTTCACAAATGTAATTTACTCATTATTTTCTATCTTCTAGATTGGTGTCAGATCCTATTCTGGATTTCCACTCATCACGCAACCAGGTCACTCAGAACTGGCAGTCAAAAGGAACTTTGTTTAGGATTAAGAGGGGCGGTGTAAGCTTTCAATAATCCGATTAGCATTAGCACTTAAAAATTATGAAAACACTTCCAATTGTTTCTCTCGACTCTCTACTAACGAGAATGAATAGATTCTTTCTGAAGGTAACGAGGCATCTTCTCAGTGTTTTTCCAAAGTACCTATATGTTTTTCACAGTACTTCATTTTGTTTTACTTAGTCCCCCCCAGTACAGCAACATAAAGATGATCAAACAGCGTTTTTCTCTTTCAGCTGAAAGGATTAAATATTAAAAGTGGAGGGTATTCAAGTCTGCAAAAAAACGTTTCAAAAAATGACCTGAAGCTTACCTGAACATCTTCACATTCAAGTACCCAAACTGTCATTTAGCAGTAATACACTTTCACTTTGTGATTAAAAGAACAAAAGCCTCTTGAAATTCTACATTGTTCGTTTTATCAACAAATGCCGATACAATACACCTGCAGTAGATTCTTGCAAGAGAACCAAATGTGCATTGATCAATAACCCTAACAAACGCACAGTTTAGTCCAGAATGAGCAGCAAATTTTTAAAAATGATTTATAAATTTGTAAATATCAATCTATTTATCAATAACCTTTTGGTGTTTCATGAAACTTCTCAGCAGTAATAAAAATATAAAGCCTCGCCGGTTATCTATTATGCATTTGGGCATGAACACATACTAAAACATTTTACAATCAGCAGTTCCCAACCTTTAAACTCTTATCCACAACTAATATGGCTCAGTGAACTTTTATTCCTCTCCAACAACACCCCACCAGGCTTGAGTGGGAACCTCCTGGCTCTTCTGGTTGGAGTCTTCATGAAGCTGCTCATCTCTCTCTTCCTGCTGTCCATCAGTCTGCTCCCAGTCCGGCCTTTTAATCGAATTTCCCCCGGAGCCTCTGTAGTCTCTATTCCCTTGATCGCGGATGGGCTCGGAGCGGACCGAGGACGCCGCCAGTGACGTCTCTCTGCTGTCTGACAGGAGAACCCCACTCTCCGAGCTGTACTCGCTGTTGGAGTCTGCACCTAGAGCAGTGATAAAAACAAAGGGTGGGGAAGGACAGATGGTGAGAGGACTTCTATAAACAAACACCACATGAGGAAAGCGAGACTGCCCAAACGTCTAAGGCTGGGAATGAACCAAAATCTGCATGACGGCATTTGAGCTGCTCTGTGATTTCAGCAGTTTTCCTTTAATTCACAGCAAACCGATGAATAACGTGTAAATCATATACACTGAGAGCGACACCAGAATGTTATTCCTGAAATTGTCACTTGAAAAGGAAGCCAGTCAATATATCAGTCAATAAAGGACAAACACTGTATGTGGTGTAGAAAAAATATTTTAATTCCAGCCCATAAAAACACTGAAAAACGTGTTAACCACCAACCTGTGAGTAATATTAAAGGTCCCTTATAATACCACTTTTTGGCAAGTCAGTGTAACTCTTGTAGGTGTCCAGAATGTGTCCTTTAAGTTTAAACTCAAAATACCTCACAGATTATTCATTCTACCGTACTTAATTACTCCTGTCTTTAGCCCTGTAACAAACGGGCTGTTTCAGTGCCTGTCACTTTAAGAGCAGAAAAAGCTGAAAACAGGAAGCAGAAAACAAGGCAGGTGAACCAACATGGCACCATTGTACACGTTAGAACCAGAACCTGGCCCATGACAAGGAGAGATGTCCCACACTTATGTAGGTAGTTATGTGGCTGGTTGTTGATTAGTATGAATAAAGCCTGATGGAGCTTCACACCTGAATGACTTGTTCAGACACAATGTTCTTGATAGACACAAAAGAAACAAGGGGGTGGTCCTCTCTTGTATTTTGTGGGTCTCCAGACAGTATGAAAAACTGGAATTAGATGTTATGTAAAGACATTACAAGCTTATAAATTAATTTAGTCTGTAATTTTATCTGAATTTCTTAGGAGAATGGTTGCTTACAGTGAAGTTTTCATAAAGACAGCTATTTTTCCCCGAGACTTTCAGATTTCTCTGAAACATTTTCATAAATGAATATACTAAAGTACAGAAGAGTTGTTTGGTCTTGCACATTCAGTTCAGTTTGGTATGATTACTGTATTTCAATTTATTATTACAACTATTAATGACACATTTTTACCTGACCTGTAACAGAAGATTCTTTTTAGCATATTTCCCTGCTTGTTAATGAGCTGCTGCTGATGATGATGATGCTGATGATGAAGACGACGACGAGATACCAATAATAGTACAACACCTTGTGCTGTATCCTGAAACCTAAAATAGGCACAAAAGTGTTGTTACTTAGAAACTCCTGTGAGGTAAAGGTCTTCTGTCTTTAATAGGATGGGATCGTATAAGAAGCTCTCTTGTCTCCTCCGTGTTTTCAAGCTTGAGCCTCACTGGTTAATAAGATCAGTTTCATACCTGTGTGTGCCAGCCTGTTGACCTTTTGTGTTTGAGTGTTTCCACACACTCTTCTCAAATCAATATCTCCTCACAATTAGCAAGCCTGTCATTAACCTCAAACCTGATGAGGATACACAAAAACGCCAAGAACTAACACCATAGTAGTGCACAGATACAGAGGCCGACTGACACACTGCACATTGTTATACATGACAGAATCTCTGAGGTTGTAGATGGAGTAAACAGAGTCACAAGGTGACAAAGTGTACGTCTGGTCTCCAAAGTGTATGACAGCTCACAAAAGTGTGAACATGACAGTATAACGCTGTTAATCTTACAGCCATCAACTATTTTTCCCATGAAAATTTGTTTAAATGCTACATTTCGAGCATTAAGATGAACGCTGTTCTTGACCTCAACTTAACCTTGGAAAAATTTTATTGATCCACAAGGGGAATTGCTTGGTCACAGTAGCTCAGTTGCACATAAAACATGAACAGTCTTGAAAACCACTAGCAAAAAGAAAAATGGATTTTAACATAGTTAAAATAAAATAAAATAATACAAGTATGTACAAGGTTTGCATGTGTGCAAATGTATGAGAAATAGAGACAGGAGTAAATGTACACGACATACAGAGGTGTGGAAAAAGTGACACAAGTCAGATAAGCGTGAATAGTCGTGCAGAAGAATGATGGGTGGAGGGGGTGGGTGCACTGGTGTGAAAATCACCCTTCCTGGGTTCTTATTTCATGCATGTTTATCACACATAAACGTTTCCGATTAAACCAATTTAAATACAAGACAAAAATAATACAAGTAAACACAAAACAAAAAAAAAATGCAAACCTACATGTGGTTGCCCTCCGTTTAAACACAACTTAACTGTGGTCTATTACACCAGAGTTCAATTTCTATAGCCACACACAGGCCTGATTACTGCCACATCTGTCCTCAATCAAGAAACCACTTCAATGGGACCTACCTGACAAAATGAAGTAGACCAAAAGATATTCACAAGCTAAACATCATGCCGAGATCCAAACAAATTCAGGAACAAATGAAAAAGAAAGTCATAGAGATCTATTAGTCTAGAAAGGGTTATAAAGCCTTTCATAAGGATTTGGCACTCCACTGAACCACAGTGAGAGCCATTATCCAAAAATGGTAAAAACATGGAACAGTGGTGAACCTTCCCAGGAGTGGCTGGCGCAGCGACGAGTCATCCAAGAGGTCACAAAAGACCCCGCAACAACATCTAAAGAACTGTAGTCAGTTGAGGTCAGTGTTCATGACTCCGCCAGAAGAAAGAGACTGGGCTAACATAGCCTGCATGGAAGAGTTCAAGGCCAAAAAGAAAAAGAACATTGTAGCAACAGTAAAATCTGCTGGTGGTAGTGTGATGGTCTGGGACTGTTTTGCTGCTTCAGGACCTGGAAGACTTGCTGTGATAAATGGAACCATGAATTCTGCTGTCTACCAAAAAATCCTGAAGGAGAATGTCTGACCATCTGTTGGTGACCTCAAGCAGAAGAGAACTTGAGTTCTGCAGCAGGACAATGATCCAAAACACACCAGCAAGTCCATCTTTGAATGCCTGAAGAAAAACTAAATGAAGACTTTGGAGTGGCCTAGTCAAAGTCCTGACCTGACTCCTACTGAGATGCTGTGACATGATCTTAAAAAGGTGGTTCATGCTGGAAAACCATCCAATACGACAACTGTACAAAATTCCTCCACAGCACTGTAAGACGCATTACAATTTATCACAAACGCTGGATTGCAGTTGTTGCTTATAAGGGTGGCCCAACCAGTTAAAAGGTTTACGGTAATCTCCTTTTAACATGTAGGGTTTGATTTTGTTTTCACCTAATAATAGAAACCTGCATTTTATGTTATCTTTGACACAAATATAATGTTATCTTTAACATTTAAATTAGTTTGATGATCTGAAACATTTCAGAAAGCAGGAAGGGGACCAACACTATTTTTCACACCACTGTACACAGGAAGGATAAATAAGGAGCAACTTGAGAGCTGAGTTGTTAACAGAATCATACATCTACATCCATACAGGAGATTCACAAATGTGAAGAAATAGCAAACAACTATAGAAAGAGTGTAATGTTTAATTACATTTTTATTTTTACTTCTCTCATATAAACTGTGTGTATTTGCATATGTGAACTTTTAGACCATACAAGTTCATAACAAGCCAAAATAAGTTTAGCAGAAGTTCACTGATAAGTGTGACGTTATGATTTTGTTTGTGCAGACTGCAGGTCTTCATTATCTCTTTTGACTTCGCTTACACTTCCTCCTGACTTTCTTACCTCCTTTCTATTCAGACGCAAGACTCGAGAAGAGCAAAGTGCATTTCCTCCAGCCCCACCAACGTGAGCGTGGACTACAAAACCTGTTGTCGCCCCCCATTGGTAATGTTACAATGTAAGAAACTCTGTCTGCTAGGTTAAGAAGTAATACTGCACGTTCAAGTAGGTCAGGATCACTGTTGAGTGTGCTGCATTTCATTAATTCTTATTAAGTATGACAATTTTCATGTGTTCTAGTGTAAGAGAAATTGTATATGTGAGACAGAAACGCATAATAAACTTATAAAATTAACTTCAATTTATCTTTTAATAAAAATGTTTTTGAAATTCAAATAAAAAAATAAAAAAATAAAAAATAACCATATCAAACCTACCCACAAGCTCTATCTGATTCATTTACACCCACCTCATGTGCAGTTGAGTGATGAGGCGATAGATAAATTAAATAAAACATTTAAACATACGCACACTGAGATCTGAAAGAGCGGCCCAATCAGTTTTCAAATGCTGGTTCAACCCCTGAAGCACGGCACAAAATGTAATCAGTGGCCACTTCAAATCCCTGCTGGATCGGAAGATGCACATTACATGTGATATTTTCATCTTTTAGGTTAATTGGAGAAAGACCATTTCACGAATAAGGCTTTTGTACTTTATTTTCTATTGAAAATGAATCCCTTAACTGAAGCAAGACACACAAAGCTGCTGCAGACTTTCAGGAAAATAATGCTGGATCTCAAGTACCTAAACTTACTGTACGGAAATGTAATTATTATAATCAGGCTTACGTCCAACAGGGTCACAAGCAGCCATGACACACACTTCCTGTGAAACTTAAAAGCAAACATATTCAGTTGGTGCTCTGCAATCTGCGAAACACTTTACAAAGCTGACAGTCTAACCACCACTAAACGTTCTGTATAAAAATGTAATTGTATGAATGGCATAAGCTCCATTCATACTTCTGCATTTAATGCTGTGACTACAGAGGCTGTGTGTGTCACCTGGCATGCAGCTCTACAAGAATGTAATTACACACTTCGGCTATAGAGCCAATGGAGACGTCACATGGAGAATGCATGAACTGTTTGTAATGCTGTTACATTAGTCAGTGAACTGTATGAAAATAGTTTTACGGACTCTTTTTCTGTATAGCAAATTGAATAAAGGCATACAAACAACAAATAAAATACATCACGCCCTGCACACTACATGACACAATATCAATATGACAATATTAATATGAGAAGCAGCTCTGAGACAGTGAGGGCACTGGCTAGATCCCCTCTAGAGGACCTAAGTCCTCCCTCAACCTCACTTACATACAGAAGGGAGCATGGGTTTATACACCGATCAGCCACAACATTAAAACCACTGACAGGTGAAGTAAATGACATTGAGCGTCTTGTGACAATTCAATGTTCTGCTGGGAAACCTTTTGGATCTGGCATGAATGTGGATGTTACTTAGACATGTACCACCCACTTAGACCTGACCTCCAAATTCACTAGATCCCATAGTGATCAAGTATCTGTGGGATGATCCACAGAGGCCCCTCCCCTCAACCCATAGGACCCAAAGGCCCCCACTAACAACATCCTGTTACCAGACACCACAGGACACCCTCAGAAGACCCATGTCCATTCTCTGAAGAGACACAACTGTTTTTTAGGAAGTGGTCATAATGTTATGCCTGATCTGGTGTGTAGTTAATGTTAGGGATGTAAAGCACATTCTCACCCTGAACGAGTCACTTTAGTAGCAGAGTGAACTATATACGCCAGAGAGTGAGTTTTAGACTGACAGAGTGAGGAGCCAGAGAAACTGAACACGGAGACAGGGCTGGTACGAGGGAGAGGAGGATAGTGGGTGGCTGAGTAGGGAGAGGGAGGTCATTGGACCAGAGAAGCTCCCAGTGGCCTGAATGCTCCACTGGCCTGGCTGAGTTGATCCCAAAGTGACAGGAGCATAGCTGTCTGTCACATTATCATTCGCAGTCATGAACCTGAATGTCACTTCCACTCTGCACCGCACGCTTGACACGTGAAGAGCACAGGATTTGTCAAGAGTACCCAGTTTTTATCTGCTTTGTAAAGTCAAACTGTGGATCTTCTGATGCGTGGCTGTGCAGCTTGAGTTTGAGCTGAAACGGGAGAGATATTAGATACTAGGAGCGAGTCGATGGAAAGAAATTAAACTACAGTCGAGCAGTTAATTGTTATAACACCGGTGGTGGTATATGAGTGGCTTTGTTATGCACTTCAGGGCAATTTGCTTCCAATTTAATTTAATTTAGATTATTGATGAAATATACTTCATCGCAACTGGAAAGGCAAGAATTAATATTCTGTTGGATTTTCATGGCTTTTTAGTCGTGAGCATTGCTGAGTAATTCAAAGAGTCTGCAGCCGCCACACACAGCAGCTTCAGCCTTTAACAGGCTGTGAATGAAATAAAAGCAATTTCTCTACAATCAGAATAACTTTGTGTAAAAGACTTTCCAAAATAAACTTTATAACAACAACGTGGAACCGGCAGTGTGATTAAGCGGCCATTTGCACCCTCAGATATTTCAGATTCAGCTGGCAAAATAAATAAAGGCAATGTCTTATGTGCAAAAAGAACGAAGCTCAGAGAGATGAGCGATTAAAGTCTGCCAGAAAACAGTCAAAGGAAAGAGGCAATCACAAGGACCTGTCTTCAAATTGCTTGTTCTGTCTCATTAACAGCCCAAAGCTAAAATATATTCAAATTAATAACAAAAACAGCGAATCATCAAATCTGAGAAGCTGAAACCAGGGCCTACTTCAGTATTTTTGACTGATAAAAACAATAATTAAAATAATTACCAATTAAATGTCAGTCTGTCATAATAATCACTGTAGCCAAGCTACAAACAACATGCTATTTACTAAACGTTTAATATTTAGACATAAGCTGTAACAGCTGCTGTCCCATGTGTACTCTATTTCTATTATTCACCGTTATGTTTGCGTCCTTTTCAGCGACGCTGCATTTGGATTGATCACACCACATCATAATTCATCATATTGCTAAACGGGACTACACGGCCTCTGCCACAGAGCTGTAGCAATCAGTGCTACGAGTCTGTTATGATCAGCTTTTTTTTCCCCACGACTCATGATTACAGTCACTTCATCCACCCCTGCACAAGCTCCTACGTGTCATGACAATAAATTACTGTCAGGCCGATTGCGCGCCCTTTACAGATTTCCATGCGGTGGTCGTATACGGCTGCGGACAGCCTCTCGGTGAGTGGCAGCACCCCTCCACCAGAGGCTGTTGTGTCTGGGATTTTCATTAACACCTAAGAAGGTGTCAATCACAGGTTGCTTCTGCGGGGCTGCTCATAAACAAAACAGCGGTAGGAACTAGGTCCGATTCACTTGTGGGTCCGACTCAAGCTGAACGTGACTGCACGAAAAAGCCAAAACATGGGGGGTTTAACGCGTAGTTTTCAAACAGCCGTAAGAAACTAACCTTAACTGTTAGATCTGAGATCTGTGCAGCTTTTTTAAAGTCTTGTTGCTTTTCTTTTGCAGACTTTGCTTTCACAGCAACAAGCTGGGAGCTGCTGTTCACAGTGGAGCATTGAGCAGCTAAACAGGTGGATATTTCCCCCAGGAGTTGGTGGAGACCAACAATCAGACTGAATATTATGGAAGTCGCCACAGTTTGCAGCGTGACAGAAGCCATAGAGATGTACCGCCTCTGGATATCATACAAGCCAGTTTAACTGCATCTTTGGTGACCTGTGTTTGGGCTCATGCTGGCTGAACAGCATGGACACTGAGTAACTGGAACTGAGGCTGCTGGCCTGACTGAGGCATAAAAAAAAAAAAAAAAAAACTAACTATGGGAGAGGTGAAGAGATGCACGAATAACTGTTGAACTTGAAACCTAACAAAAAGAGTTTATGCAAATATATCACAAAGGCCATTACTTTATTACTTGTCAGTGTTTGCCCTTTATTGTGTGACAACATTCATAAATTAAGGGTAAGGATTGTGTGCATCCTAAACGGGGCTTTGATTTAAACTGTAGACGTCCTTTATCATCAGACTTATGGACGTGACTTTGATTCCTGCTCCCTTTACAAAGCATAAAGGTTGTTGTACCTGAGACGTCCGTGTCACTGTGAGATTCCTCTTGTTCTGACAGCCTCCTCTCTATCTGCCGGACTTCAGGCACATAAAAATCTCCCTGCCGTGCCAAGGGGACCATGAAGTGGATGTGACCTCCTCTGTAGACTTCAAGGAATGGGTGCGCGCACAGCCTCCGTTCCTGAGAGAGTACAAAAAACAACAACTATGTAATACATCCGAATAATGTTACCTATGCACACACCGTAAAAAGGATCATCCACACATTCAGAGAAGTGAGATAGTTATTTTCACCACGATGCTGAATGCGTTACTGGTCGGGGCTTCATTTTAATCTGCAGATATTAGCAACACTCTTCAAGAAGAAGTTCCAAAAGTACTCCTTTAAAGCCGTTTACTGCTTTTGTTTTTTAAATAATTAATAAGGTAAAAGATTAAAAATGTCTTTTAGGAGAGCCAAGATCTGCAGCAGCACAAATCACAAGGCTGCAGACAGGATTATAGGCAAAAATATGATAGATAAGATAGTCACATAGAATGAAGATCAAGTTACGGAATCACAGAAGCATTCGTCAAAGTTATCAGTAGCAGGGATCAAACTATAGGGCCAGAGGAACCTGCCCAGACATCTGGAGCCAGATGTGAGCACATTCGGGTCAATTGAAATCAGTTTAAATTTTATTGTCACCACCTCTGCAAGATGTAGGTTAAAAAAAAATAAATAAATAATAAAAAAAGTTTTCTTTGCCAGTTCAGTTCCAACTCAAAAGACAGATGATGGGAATACGAACTGGGAGCAAAGACCACATCTTTCAATATTTTTATGAAGGATGCACTTTTGTTTGATGCAAGCTCACACATTAACAGAAAAAAATATGAGCAAAACTACTGGTACAAATAATTAAACTTTTAGGTGCAGAATCACTTGTGTCCATGTCAAAACGAACACAATCAACTCATTAACACGTGCTTTTATATTCACACATACATGCACATGTGAATGACAAACACCATATAGATACAAGCACAGACACGCCACAAACCAGAAATCCCCTGCTCCCGGTCGATTGTGAGTGAAAACAATTCGATGAGATTTTCCCTGGTCTAAAATGAACCCCGCGCCCTCGATTCCCACCCCCAGTATTTGCGAACGCGCGGCCTCTGCTTTTATTACTTGCCTCGCTTCTCCTTGATATGTGAAGTCTCACATGACAGAGACCACTCCACTCGTCGGGGCTCATTAACCTTTCATTCGTCGTGTTTAGTTATTCCGGTCATGCTCAGCAAATGTCTGTTACCTTCACCCTTTTGCCATATGTTAAATCTCGGGCAATAAAAAAAAAAAAGCACACCACAGACACCATTCAGCGTCTTGGTGCGACTGAGACAACATAACAATAAAGATACTTTCTAACAATAGAGAATCTATTGCTCCGTTTACTCCTGTTTTAACTAGTGTGGCTTGAAATTAGCTTCAACACGGAGCCCCCCAGCCCCCTCCAGCCCATCGCTGATGTTCCAGACTGGTGCAAAGTGGAAGTGGTGACTGGTTGTCACTGTTAAGTTGAGGAACACTTCTCACAATCAGGCTCGGAGACTGAGCAGAGCGAGCCGACTCCTGTTCAAACTCCGTCCCATCATCTCTCTTAACATCTGCCTCAACCCAATTATGACAGCAGTGATGTTCCACTCGCCGCTGTGTGCAATAACAACGTTGTCAGTTTCAGTGATTTCAGCGGCATCAATTATTGGTGCGTTTCTCCTTCAGAAACATCTGTGTATCCTCGCTGGCTTCGCTCATCAGCCAGACACAGACACAGGCTGCTACATAATGCATACTGATGTGTACGGAGTTGGACGCACGCAGACATACAAGTTAAACTCTGCAGCTCTGCCCCCATCAATAAATGATCAAATGTGTAAATAAAGCAGAGTGCAGACGCAGTGTTGGAACAATAGATGAAAGAATGCAATATAACAATATTGCATATACATATATATATATTTCACTGCTGTATTTGAATAATGAAGGATTGAGGACAAACTCACAAGAGCTGCACTGCAGACATGATGTAGCAAATAAAAGTAGACTCTGCAGTTTAATAACACATTCAGGGAATCCAAGCACAAAAAGATTTTACGTCAAGAGAACAGAATAAGGATGAGTTTTAGAAGCATCTCATTTACCTGTAAACAGAATGTAAAGTTGACTGTTTTGAATAATGATCAGGGTATGTCAGGTCCTGCAAAATGACCACATAGTTCTTATGTGCGAAAGTGCAAAGACAGGATTGATGGGGCATGTTTCAGAAGTTTTTGAAGACACAATAAAACATATTTTGCTGAATTTAAAACGTGAGAAAAGCTGGAAGTAGGACATAATGATGGTGCATAAGCAAACTGCTCTACCACAAGTTTAAAAAAAAAATAAAAAATCTGCACTCTTATTGTCTTTTTTATTAAAATGAAATTTGATTTGGTTGAACTCTCACCAACCTATGCTTTCGTTTTGGCAGCTCACTACCCTAGAGCTTAGATATTCCATGACTTCTGAAACCACTTTCTTTAGCACCTTACCTGTTCTTCAGTTTGTGACTAATGCACTTCAGACACAGGCTGTTTATTTTATCAGTGTACTTGGAAGAAGGATGATCATGTTTCTAAAAGTGACTCGAAAACTGAATTACTCATCTGTGAATCTGCTTTTGGAAGCGTCCTTTTTTTCCTACCCAGTGAAGATCTGCTGAGATGGGACCCTATTTAAAATGAATTCCTTGTAGAAAAGAAAAGGCAGAAGATGTGCACGTTTCTTTAATGAACAATCAAAACTGCTCTTTGGCAGTAAGTGGCTGTAATTTTGCCTCTTTCAAACCCACAGTGATGGCCAGACAAGTGAGTGAAGCAAAACAGAGCGTTAAATGCTAATTCATTCTGAACAGATTAATATTCAACAGGAAGGGTCCGCTCCATTCATCTGGGCTCTGAGACCGACTGGTCTTCACGATAACTGTATCAGGCTGAATGGAGATACAACAAAAAGTTTTTGTCTTTCTTTTAGTATTCTACAACTTCAGATACTAAGTTAAAAAAGCCTAAAAACCTTTGTTGGTTATGGTTAGGTTTAGTTTCAGTTAGTTTAGTTTCATTAGCAAGTACAGTAAACAATAAATATTAAAGTAAGACCACTACACGATCAGTCTATGATCCCTGTACCACACAGCAGCTGTATAGAAAGACATGTTCGGCCTGAAACTGAACAAATTGTTAAGAAAATGACATAAAATATCAAAAACATTTGGCACTGGTTGTTGGTTTTAGGAAACTGTGGCCTCAAGTAAACAAATATATGATTTCAAATTTTGTGTTAAATGTATTGTGAAACCTCAGTGACACCTTTGTTATTATTAATTTCGCCCGGAGAGTTCCTAACAACATTTGTAATCGCCGTACGCAGGTTAAACATCAATCTTGCCCGTGAGGCAAAGCACAAATCAAGACTAGTTTCTCTGTGTCTTATAAACCGAAGAGCTGAGACAACAGAGGCCAATAATTAGACCAGCAGTGGAATTGCTGAGGCCAACTGTTCGTGGTAGGCCTGTGTAATTGGGAAGGGGATTGCGGATAGTGTACTTATTGATTTTTTTCGTTTGATTTCCCCCCCAACTCTTCCCCTGCAGTATCAAGACCTCAGGGCCCAGGAGAGCCCTTAAAGCAGGTTCATTCAACAGGGTCACCACAAGGTCAGACTTTTCTTCACATCCTCCACGCTTCAGAAAATGCATTATTTTTATACAGCAACATGTTTTCTATATGGTTTCCCTGGATAAAAGCATTATTAGATTTATTACGTGAATAGACATGGAAAACCACAAGGACTAGTTGAACATAACCTCATCTTTCTCCGATTAATTATTTGCTTTAATGGGGGGTGGAGGGGAGAATCAAAACTAACATATCCATCTTCCCTTCATGCCGCTTTCATCTCACCTCGGGAGACGCACTCATGTCAGACGGGTCCAATCTTGTTTTTCACAACTGGGAATGCAGTGTAAGCCATGAATCATAACTGGGTATTAAAGATGATGCAGATCATCACCATCAGTGCACCAGCTTCACTGGTCTGTCTTCACCAAACCTGGTTCATAGATAACCATTTAACGTTCGAAAAAAAAGTCATTATGATTCTACTCATAGTAAAACTGAAAAGGTTAATCTGCACCAACAAAGGATTCAAGTGAAGAATACTGAACTGATGAAATAAAATATAAGAAGGCTAACTAGATACTCTGCTTTATATCCAATGGGGACTGGTAGAGGAAAGATGGTCTACAGAAAGAACATGATGCGTTACTGTGCTGTCTATAAACGCTAAAAGTATTTTTAGAAACTCCTAGATCCCATCAGTCCTCGTCCCATTTTCCTATACTGTCAGTCCAACGCAGCTAAAAACGTAGCTTACGACGCCTTAGGTTTTTATTTGCCTTGGAAACAACGTCAATAAATGAATCCATTTGTTGTCTGGAGTGCAATCTGTCCAACCAAACTATTAAAATAAACAAGAAATCAAGACTGTGGTCCGCTAATTGGTGTGTGCTTACTGTGATTTTGGTTGTAATTAGAGTCAACAAAAGGGATTAACAAGTGTAATAATTTTTGTAATTATTTGATTAAAATTGTAATTAACAAGATTATAATTAAACAAAACAATCCGAAAAAGAAAAAAAAAAAAAACACTGAAAACTCATGAAATTGTGAATGTGCCGTTAAAACTTTTTGAATAGGATTTGAATAAATCTCATTTAATCCCATAAATGACATTGCTGCATCTTGCTATGAATTCCAGCATGGCCCTTCTTTTAGATATGACAAAATTGAAAGATTAAGTAGTTGCGTATTGCTTTGTGGAGCAGCAAAAATTACACTGCAGGTTTTGTCTTTATTTACTTTTCTATCTTTTTCCTCTTCTGGATTAAACTGTGCATCTTGTTATAGGTGTGCATTTTACTAATCTGATGGGAACAAAATATGAATAATACATAAAAAAAAAAAAAAACATGCAGTTTGCTGCAATTTCCCTCATGAGCAGCAATTCAATGATTGACAAAAAAAAGAGAGGAAATTTCTCTCCACTGTGGAGGAGGAAACGTGGAAGTGCTCTTTTCCTCAAAGAAGACATGTCTTACCACCGCATAAAGAGGCACTTCGGGGTGGCATGACAAATATAGTGATTACATTTGGGTACCGGAGGGGTGATTTCAACAAGCAAAAAAAAAAAAAAAAGAAAAAGAAAAAAAGTGATATTCTGTAGAAGGAGACTAACCAAAGTCAAGAACACCACGAATAAAGCCTGCGCCCAAACTACCAGTACTGGCTCTGTGGAGGAGCCATTAGCTCACAGCAGACAAAGAAATAGGACATGCTTTTCCAAGGAGCCTCGTGATGAATCACACACACTAAGAGTTTGTCATTTTAGCTTGTGATATGGTTGTTGTCCACATATAAATATGGGAAAGGGACAAGATTCTGGGACAGGAACATGGTTTTGATCCATGCATGAAAACAGAAAGGCTGTCAAGCAAACACCACAAAGCTGCTGTACTGTAACACTGTCTGGCTGCTCAATACCAAGACTATTCTAACATCTCAAGTTGCTAGTTAGACTGACAGGTACAGGCAGTCTTTCCCAGACAGGATCTCTTATCTGGATTTCTGGCAACACCAAAAACATCATGAGGCTGTAGCTGATTAGCTCCCAGATGAATGAAGTTCATATTAAAGTTAGCTCTAAGTTTGAATAACGGGGGCATGATGAACCTCTACTACACAATTTGGGTCCCAAAATGAACACAATCCAAAGCCCTGTGTTTGTATGATCTGCAATTCAGTTGTGCAATTAACCATGTTATGGTTTCCTTTATCAAATGTCAGAAAACAGTTATCGTGTGTCTACAGCCTACTTCAGTGCAAGAAAACCAGGTCTTAAAAGACCAATTTCCAAAAGGCCTAGATGACATATTATCTTTCCTTTTGTCCTGTCAAGAGTCTAAATCCCAAGGATGTGCAATTTACAGAGGTATAAAACAGAGAAAAGAAAAACTGCGTGTGTCTAGATCGAGAAGAATCACTTCTCCGTGGCAGTGGACGGGCAGTCTGTCACACAGAAAACATGCCTAGGTTACCACAGGACTTTGCCCTTAACCGGTAATGGTTTTAACACCTCAACTGCCACGCTCCCGCAGAGTGAGGCAGTATGGGGGGAAATGCATCGGGCGGAGCAAGTGGAGGAAAGGCTCCAACTGAACAATGAAAAAAGGACGTAATGGAGAATGTAAATACGTTCCCAAATAACAAACGTCATTATTGCAGCACAGTTGTCAGGTTTCAGTTCAAAACACCTTTGAGTCATCTGCTCTGGAATTCACAGGTCTGTTGAAAAAAATAGGTTAAAGATAAATCAAAAGAATTTTGAAGCCATTTTTATGGCATTTGGCATCTAAAAGATGCATTACACCTCATGTTTACCACTGTCTGTCTTTCACGGTAAACAGTAACTTCAGTGATGGTGCAGAGTTTATAAAGCCAGTGTTAACAGACATACGAGAAGAGGATCTCTATTTTCAGCCCAGTTGTCTTTTCAGGGTTATTCTGGTCATATTTGCTCAGGCATGTTGGACTTCAGATTGCTGTCAACATGGTTCAACGGATATGAAGACATGCAGCAGATGTCTCGCAGCAGAAATGTAGCAAAGAGAAGAGAAAAATGGAAAAGTAAGAGATATATTGGTGCTACATGTGACACGGACCCAACTAATTCAGAAAATGAAAGATACTCATATCGATTGAGAATACAGCCTGCTTCACTACAATCGATTGAGTAACCAGGGGTATGTTGTTTTTCAGATGTTTTTATTATACATCTTTAAATTAGACAGAAGAGCAAAAATGAACACAAGTGACGACATTCTCATGTTAAAAGCTGCAGCTTGCTGGTTCTGTTGTAAAATGGGGACGTAGTGGATAAAGCAGAGTAGCTATGGGTTATGATCATGCCCAGAGAATGTCTCGGGTCACATGGACTCAAAAGATTTTTACAGAAAAGTGGTTTCTATCCAGCTGTGCTACTGTTGTGGCTTGATTGATGATGTGCTGCTGAGATGGTTGTCCTCCGTCTGCTACTTCTGAAACTCTGTTTCAGACAAAGCACCTCCTTAGTCGGTTAAAGGTGGGCTCAGAAATCCTGCCCATTTATAAAATCAGGCAACATAGCAAGTTTTGTAAGAGTATTAACATATACATCTTATAAAATATGGCACACACACTACAGCCTAACACATGCTACTGGGTATTATTTAGATGATTGTCTCAGATCAAGGGGCACACAGCACCACTCCACATGGTCGCATGGAGAAGGTAATTTAAACAAAACAGAGGCTGAAGTGCAACAAGTTGATGTAAATCCACTGATTCAGACTCCAGTCGGGATGGCAGCCATAGTGCAAGCTGGTTTGCAAACAAAACCAAAAAAGAAGAACGTCTTGCTAGTATTAGATTATTATCCCACAGGAGGACAGATTTAGTTGAAGATGTTCATCAATTACAAACTGTCTCCAGTTATATCAGTTTTTCCCCCTAATGACATCAATTTAGAAATAACCATAAAAAAAGACTTTAAAATTCCACTTGCTAGTTCTTTTGTTAAAAACACTCTGAAAGGACACCGCATTGTCACTGCTCAGCAGTGACACAGAATGTATAATTCAGTGGGTAGGAAACACTTGACTGTTTCCGCTGTTGTTAATAACAGCTATCGGTAAGATTGTGGAGGACACCACTCGATCAGACGCACACTAACGGCCTCGCCCTGGCAACTCACGTCCCCTTTATGTCTTTGGCTTTGTTTAGTTTTTTCACCATATCAAATAAACCACTAATATTAACGCTGCATTTATTCTCTATTCAGCTTTGCTTTAATGGTCATTTTGATAACTTGATTGTGTGAAAGTAGAACTACAATAGTGTTTCCTCACTAGTGTTCAAATGTCCTATTGCTTCACATACAATATCCCCAGCCCTTTAAAGTCTACATTTCATTTCAAAGCCTTGAGGGGAAAAATGGTTCAAAGGGTCTGAGGGCATGATAAGTGACAGTAGTCTCTGCCAGTACGAACAATCCAGGTGTCACTCAAGCGACTACACTCTTTACACGGTCTTATTCAGCCTTGACAAATGAACAAGGGCCGTCTGAAAGTCACTGAGCTGAATAAAGCTGTTAAATCCTAAGCCTCTTTTTTTATCTTTTCCATTTTCTTTAGTTCATTCACTGAGGTCCCAAACCTCCACACCTTGGTTAAGGTGCCCCCATCCTGTTGTTGGACTCATACTTGAATGGTTCAGAATTGCCTCTTGGATTGCTTTTCAGAAAATCCCTCAAGAGGACACTGGAGCAAATTCATTTAATTTGCATGTCTATCTCAACAAAGGACGCGGCCAAATTGCCGGAATATTTTAGCCAGCCTCGAACCAGTGGGCGAGTGTCTGAGCGTGTTTTCTTTTCTTTCATATGGCAGAGCAATATCACAGATATACAACTGACCAGGTGTCCGATAAACCCAATTTGTTCCCCTAATAGAGCTACGAATGCTACAATTTGTGAAAAGATGTTTGGACTTGACTTTGGTAAATCACCCAATCACAAATATGTCAGCAGCAGCTTCAACGCCAGAGGGTGATTTCAGAGTACTTCCAGGTTGTTTCTGAATTTGAGAAATACATTTTCTATTTTTATCCCAACCAGTTACTCCCAAAAATATGAACATTCTGCTTGTTTTCCGAAGGGATTTGGGGATTTTGCAGTTTTGCCACAGCCAGCCGCTAATAAGGAAACACCATATGTGTTGTAATTGCTCGGTATCTCATTTTAATGAAGTTTAGTAACATCGCTATAGATTCACTATATCCGTTAAGGAACTTTTTCAGCGTTTAACAATACACAATAGTGCCTCTGCTCCACATCCGAAAGAGATTGATAAGATGGCCACAGGCGGGGAAAAAGCTATTTGTCTTATATTTAAAAATAACCACAGTTCTTAAATTGTAATCACACCCCCCTGCCTGATCTTAATTCACAGCGACAGTGCAACAGTGAATAAAGTTTAAATAAGATCAATCATATGTAGATGTGACATTTAACACCAACAGTAGAATCCCAGCTGCTGGAGGATGAAAGTCATGTTTGAACATTTGATGGGCAAACTGCACTGAGGCTCTTGGGGGGGAACTTGAATTGAAACTCATTTTTATCTCTCATACACTGGCAGTCAAAAGTTTGGGCACACCTTCTCAGTTTTGACTGCTAGTGTAAGTTGACCAAAACTACTGATTACTGAAGATGAAGTTTTTAATAATTAGTAATTAGACATTTCATTTTTAACAAACCATCAGTTCACAGTATCACTTTATAAAATCCAAACACTGCTATTTTATAAGACATTAGAAGGGAAGTAGACAAAAGGAAAACCAGAAACATTTACGGGCGTGATTCATGCTGCAATGAAGACAGCGCTGAAGATAGAAGCCGGTGTTTTATATTCAAGTTGAGACTTGAGGCTTCAGCGTTAACTGGCATTAATTGGGACTTGTGCACATGCAGTGCCAACGACTTGGACAAGCTGGGGAGGAAGGCCGGCTCTGTGGTGGGGATGGAACTGGACGGTGGGAGGCAGTGACAGAAAAGAGGATAAGAGGGAATATGAAAACCAACATGGACAAGCCCTCTCACGCTGCCCATGCCAAGCTGAAGCAGATCAGGAGCACGTTCAGCCACAGACTCAGGCAGCCACATGTCTCGGAGCGTTTAGGGGGCTCTGTCACGCCAACAGCCCTCAGCCTCCACATCACCCAGTAAGTCCACCAGCCACAGACTGTCTCACAGATATATACCACTCACAGTCTGTCATACTATTATTACTGCCCATATTAGATAGATAGACACATAGACAGATAGACACATAGACAGATAGACAGATAGACAGGTAGGTAGGTAGGTAGGTAGGTAGGTAGGTAGGTAGGTAGGTAGGTAGGCAGGGATGTAGGTAGATATTTTTGTCTATTTTTTGCTGTCTCTGTCTATGATTGAACCATTTCTTTCTGCTGTTCCAGTTTTGTCTGTTCATCTGTTCTGCTCTGCTTCTGTTGTATGGATTTATGAAGGTTCCTTTCTGATGTTAACTCCCTATGCTATGCAGTTGTCTCTTTCTGAATCTCTCCTATGGGGTATCGTTAAACATATTGTACATCTTACAAAATATATATTTTGTTAGAATTTGTTGCATGTTACTGATCCTGGAAGCAAAAAAAATCAAAAATGGTTGAACTGTTCTGCTGCAGGTGTCTCATTAATGATATAATACTGTGTCACATGTTCCAAAATAACAACAAATTGTAGATAGGAGATATAAGACTTAAAAGTATGTATTAAAGTAAGCACTAAAGACAAAAAAGTCTGATAATAAATCCTCCTAAATATGGCTTCATCCATGTAACTCATTAGTGTTACCACTGAAACAGACATCCACAATTGGAAGAAATATTCTTGAGTGTCCACGTCCAACTCCTTAAAAACAGCTTTAAACCAATAGTTTCTGACTTTCCTCTTGCAGCAAACAAACAACCAACAACCTTTTCTGACCTTTTTGTACATGGGTCACGGTTTGCCAAAAGTCTGCATGTTTAACAGAGCCTGCGGACTAGCATCTGTGCACTGCAATCCTCACTCCTGCACATATAGATGGAAAGAGTAAGAATTGAGAGAGGTCCAAAGCCAAGCCTTCGTTTTCTCTCGGGATGAGACTTAATGATCACGTTAACACGTGTGTTAGTGTCAAAAAAAAAAAGAGAAAAAAAAAAGGAACAAATGAGAACTTGTTCTGTATTCAGCCCAGAACCTCTGTGCTGGCAGAAATCTTCAGTGCCCTCAAGCAAACAAATGCTCCATCGTCTGCCTTTCGCAAACCTTTAGATCTCTGTGAATGTCAGCAATATCATTCTCCTGCTCCAGTTCCCAATCCAGTCCGAAGGCCTGGCCACTGAGCGCGAACCAAATCTCAAGGTGCCAAGGCGTCTGTGATGTAGCTCCTCCGTAAAAAGCCAAGGCACAGAAAAAAAAACAGTGGGGCCGATCGATGGTCTGACTAGGCAAATATCAGGCCTGACCATGGGGCTGCGAATCAAAGTGTCTGACAGACAGAAATCATTCTGCCATGACAAGCCGAGCATGCTAAATGCTGATGAGCTTGTCTGAAAAGGTCTCACCACTTGGGATATTCAAAGTGTCAGCCATCAACAGCATGCTTTATTCATGAAAAGAATCCCGTTCTGTTCCACTGGTTCTGTTAAATGTTTGCCACATCTTTAGTTTAAATATTGCTGTTGAACATTTTAAATTACAATAAATCATAAATTAAATGAATGGACTGTTGCAGAGTTAGTTTTCAGAGCATTCAACTGTCAAATACACAATTAAAATAAGCTAAGATATGTTTTAAGTCCTTGTGTTGAAGTGACAATTTTATTTTTAGTCACTCAGCATCCCAGCAGTCTTAAAGACCTTTACTTGTCAAACCTTTTTAATGCACCGCCGACACCATGTCAGTTTCCTTTCTTTCTTACAGTGACACTTCAGCTTCTTTAACAGCATTCAAACATGTTTCACCACAATAAAAATGCAGTCTAAGTAAACCGTGTGATACAGCTGGATCCGTCTCTCAGAGGGAAGAAAGGTACCGGATGCTGCAGGAAGCAAGAACTGAATTTCAATGTGAATTTTCCAAACAATGTTGACTCAAGTGTAATAGTGTGTGATCTGAAAACACAGCAGTATTGGAATAACTACTTACTGTGGAGTCACCGGGAACTGTAAACCTCACAAAGACTCGGCAACATAGTCTTTCCTGATTCTGACATGTACCCAGCCAAAGGTGTCATTCCTATTAATTAAACTGTAAGTGAAACTGATTTTCTAGACTTTTAAACAAAACCATATGGATTCCATGGCTGTGTGGCTAAATTGTGAGTCAGAAACCCCAGATTCTGAAACATGTTTTTCTTAGTCTCACCTCATCTTCTACTACCGCTTAATCCTCACCAGGGTCATGGCGATTGCTGGAGCCGATCCCAGCGGTCACTGGGCAAGAGGCAGGGGAAACACCCTGGACAGGTCGCCAGCCTATCGCAGGGCTAACACTGAGACAAACAACCACTCTCAAACCTAGGGTCAATTCAGAGTTACCAACCAGCCTAACGAGCACGTCTGTGGTGGTGGGAGGAACCCAGACCTTCTCGCTGGGAGGCATCAGCGCTAACCACCGAGCCGCTGTGCTGCCTAACAGACAGGCAGACGACAGGTATTTATTATTAAATGTAAATTTATTCTATTATAGTCTTACACCTGGATTTTAACAGAAAAGATCAATATGAACTTAACATCTAGGGTTTTTTTTCCAGTCCTTCCATATAAATAATAGCTGGCGGGTCAACAGGTGATAAGGAGAGAAATCCGCCCACATGAGACATTATAGACAGAGACGGTTTTGGTTATAGTGCAGTTAGCACAACGATATTCTGTAAATGCTACATACCTTGAGTTTATGGTATTTATTAGCTACCACTAATGCAGTCTAATATCAACAGGCAATAAATCCTGTCTGCTTAAAGGTTAATGAAATAACTTTCCAGAAGAGAAGTTTATTAAATTCAGTGGCTATTCTGGGGGCTGCCATTTGCAGAATCAGTCCCGGGATGAAGCTGAACGAACACCTCAATGAACCGATTCACGAGATCACGTAGATCGTGAATTTCATGTACAAGTACAATCAAGTACAATTTACACCAGTCAGCCACAACATTAAAAACAATGACAGGAGACATCTTGTGACAATTCAACGTTCTGTGGATGTTACTTAGATGTTAGATGTCACCCCCACCCACCTAGACCAGACCAGACCAGACCAGACCACTCCCCAGAAGGATGCAGCCTGACACAGACAGCCACAAAAACACTTTAGGAACAACTAAAAAACAACAACAACAAAAAAAAAAAAAAACATGAAGAACAGCACAAGGTGTTGACCTGGCCTCCAAATTCACTATCTGTGTCTGTGGGATGACGCACTGAGAACCCTCCCCTCAACCCATAGGACCCAAAGGTCCCCACTAACAACAGACACTACAGGACACCCTCAGAAGACCCATGTCCATTCTCTGATGAATCACAACTGCTTTGGAGGCACAAGGGAGAGAATATTAAGAAGTCATAATGTTATACATGAGGTAGTAAATAGAAAGGTAAGGACATTTGAGTACACCACGAGAAAATTCAAAATACTACTATAGTATTTAACCATCTGTATTAAAAGAAGGAGAAATCCTCGGCTATGCAACTACAACAAACTACAGCCAGACTGTGTAAGCTGACCTCCCAGATAGGGTAAGTGCCCACTGGAGCGGAGCCAGGCTTAAACGTCGTCCAAGCAGATGGTAGCGCCAGCCACACACGACACACCGACACATTCCTCCAGCAGAACCAGAGAGACTGAGACATCCTGTAGTGATGCCACCTGTTTTAGCACACTACACCGCACTCGCAAAACTCTCTGCTCATCACAATGACTCATTTTCCCAGCATCCCCTGAGCAAAACTCGGCGAGAACGTCGATGATTAAGTCCTAAAATGAGCTTGAATTGGGGTTTTTTTTCTTCTCCTTCTTCTATCTTCAAGTTCACCTCCTGTTTTGCCACCCAACTATAAATCTCTTCCTGCTGTACTATCTCGCACACGACTCCAACCCTCCAGGGGATGCTGCAAAGAAAAGAAGGCCTAAGGACATGTGATGAAAAGGTCTGATGTGCTCAACTTCCCACAAAATACATTTTAACTCTGTGCTGCCTGAAAACACGCGATATGACTCAGGAAGTTCATGTCGTGCGGTTTGTTATTGATCATTTGCTTGCTACCGGTTGAAGTAAACCCACATCAGATTTAGCAATGATTCACTCATTTCACCGCTCTGCTCTTGCTAAGATAACCATAGAGACAATGGCTTACAAAAGGTAATTTATTCCTCCCATAATATGTTTGGTTGGTGCTCGCCCCTGAACACTGATGGACTATATTAGTCTATACGGTGTGTTCTATTAAGTGCATTAATGGTGCTTTGTCTGCTGACTCAGTGTGCAGCCAAGACACTTTACATTTACACCTGTGATTTTACATGCAGACGCTCAAACAGCATCTATCCACGGGTAATGATTATGTTATTAGTGTCACGTTAAGTCTCGTTGTATCATTGCTTTCAAAAAGTATATTAAACAGGATGAAGAAAATGGTAATAAAGAGTCTAAAAAGCATTAATACCTTGATGTAGTGCTCTAGCTGTGGGTAGACTCGCTTTACACTCAGGAGGATGGAGAAAAAGGTCTTGTAGGGAAACGAGGTAGTGACCGCATGTGTGACTTCGGGAAAGGAGTAGACGTTAAAGCCAGACGCCTCATAGCGCTTCAGGAGCTCCTCGTCTGCCTTGTTTTCCCCTTCGCTGAGAATGCTGCCGACAGCGTAGCGGCAAAGTGATCCAGGCACCTACAAACGAGGAGCAAACAACCAAATGAGTCAAGGTGTGTGAGGAAAATAGAAGATGTGAACAATACAAACTGATAGATAAGGGGCTCGTACATATTGTCTTATCACGTTATTCGTGGACAACAATACAGCAGCAGCAGTAATTGGCAGATAAGGGCCGTAAATAAACAACAATTTCAGTATAATGTTCATTAGTTGTGTTCTTGCTTGCTCACTCTATATAGTATATCATCTTGACTCACAAATTCTATCTTCCTGAAAGAAAAAAACCTCTGAAATGCCAACTACCCAGTCTTGAAAACAAGGGTGTGCAGTTTTGTGAACACTGCATGGCATACATTAAGAGAAAAAAACTGGGAGGTATGAATAAAAAAATCCTCTTGTGATGTTAGCCAGGTGCCAATGTTAAGGAGAAAATATGCTCATTAATCTGAGCTCTAATTGGAAGATTTGGAAGCGCTGCAATAATTGCACCTTCGTCTATTTTCAGCACCGCGGTGCCCATTAAAAAAGAAGAAGAACAGGGAGACGCTCACTTACAAATGAATAATCCTGGGACAACCAGGACTTTCTACCCACTGTGCTGAGCTGAGCACCACTGAAGGCTCGTGCAATAAATAAGCTGAAATCATCTAATTTGTTTGGAAACCTATCACTGTGTTGCACTTTAAGCACAGTCAGGATGTCTGAGAAAGTTTTTTTTTTCCCCTCCAACACACAATGCCAGCGATGGGTGGAAATTTACTGTTCGTGGGGCTCACAGTCCACTGCAGAGAAGGCTAATTTATCACTCATTCAAACCATGGAACCCAAAGAAATGAAAGGGGAGGGGGAGGTCTGCATATATTTCTGACGTAAGCTTCTTCCAGTATAAATTAATACGTGTTTAATTAAATTAATTAATAAGTGGGAAAGTACTAAATGCACATTTATCTTGTCTTGCACTGCATGCATACATTAGGCTTCATTGTCACTGCATATAGTTCAGGTACAGGCACCATGAAATGCAGTTAGGTGTCTAAACAGTGCAAAATTTACCCAATAGTAAGGAATAAGCTATGCGTGTTGTACAGGCTATGACTATCGCATTATATAAATTAGTATTTTACACTAAAAGCAACTTTCATCATTTTAGGATGAACACTGAGAACCTCAGCTTGGTATGTGCATTGCCTTTTAAATGCTGACTAACACACTATTAGTAAAAAGAAATGGGTTCATCTCTGTAGGGAGGTGTGGTTACTGTAATGATGACCCTAATCAAGCCCTGGCTGCTTGATGAAGGCAGTCTTCATCAAACGTGGACACAACCGGAATAAAAACCTACTCTCCAATCCAAATCAATAACAGTGACTCTTGCTCAACACAAGAGGAGAGTCGAGCTTCGGTGAATCTGTCAGAACTAAAAAGTAAACGTGGTAAATTCTTGACCTAAAAATAAATACCTGTTCCTGATGGATTTGGGATTTGAGTGAATGGCTGGACTAATCTTGCTGAAAGCACCACAACCACATCTGGGAAAATTTACACGTGAGGATGTATTTTTTTTTATATGCTTTGGTTGTTTTGAGGGCTCACAGCGGGGGGGAGTCTGATCCAAGTGGATTTATTAAGCATCACGGGAATGCAAGCAGGGAGTCCAGAACAAAGAAGCAACCAGAAAAAGCACAAATCTCTGTCCGCGTCCTTTGTTTTGCCCCTCTACACTTATCAAGACACAAGAGTGCTGCCTTTTGATGCTTCTTCAATACGCTGACAGGCCGTCTGAAGAAAAAAGTTCAGCAAAAGGAATCACGTCTTCTTCTTCTTCTGTCTCGGTTGCACATCAGCTGAACCGACTTTGGCGAGGCGTCGGGCAAAGAGGTGCAAACGAGAATACAAAGCATCTTCCGTCTGCGGTCAGATTCAGAGGGCCTTATATTTTAAATGTTTTAATCCGACTTTCTGGAAGGGCGAGTGGAGGAGAGATTTCATCATTCACCGCGAAGACCCACAAGCGTACTGATTTCCTGACCAGCCCCTCCTCTCCGGCTTCCATTCCCACAGCTTTCATCATATTGTGACACAAAAACATTGGTCCCCGAAGATGGGCAGACACATGTGTCATCTCGCCACTATTCCACATGTCATCCAGCTTTTTATTTAGACAATCTATGTCTTGAGGATTGCAAACCCCTGACCCCAAATGCTTACTTGGAATATCAAATTTGACACAGCGCCATATCTCCCCTCCCTGTTCGCTCCCTCCCGACGAATGCTGGACTGAAAGGTGGAGAGCTGCAGGGTAGAGGTGAAGTGGGAACAGCGGGTCAGAGAAGCTCCCCCCCTGCCTTTGAAACTGTGAAGAGGCTGGTGGAGGGGAATGGATTGGTGAGAGGGGCCCACAATATGTGTTAGCCGTTTGAAGGAGCACACGGAGCTGCACCAGCCCCGTATCCATGGCAACCATCTCAGGACCAGCTCGAGTCCTCGTCGAGATCTTTTGTTTCTCCAGAGGAAGTGATTAAAGGACGTAAAAGTGAGAAAACCCCAGAACTGAGGACGAAACTTAGCCATGGTGATGGCACTCACACTGGTGTCTGCTGCACTTTTGATCCTTCCCATCGCAAATATCTGTGGACAGTGTCGTACTATTTATACTGGTCCTCCTATCTGAGAACACCCTCTTTCTCTCCGTCTCTCTTTCTCTCCGGGGCTCCTGATGCGGGGACTAAACAGCATCCTGAGGCTCGAACGCTAATGAGCTGTGATCATTACGCCAATTATTCCAACTTAGATCAGGATTTGGCTGTTACTGTGCAGAGGAACTAGGACCCACTGCTAGCCTAATTGCTGGCTTGGGAAAATGAGGATGAGCGCAACAAAAGGGTTTTAGAGAAGGGCTGGGAAGAGTCCATCACTAAACTCTGGTTACATTCCATCAGGTTGTTTTGTGTTGGGCTGTGGGAGGTTTCAGCAGTGTCATTTAAGTCAGTGCTGTTTAAAGGAAGTTCTGTAGCTTCCTTTAAACATGTCAGTATTCTTAATTAATCGTTTCAAAGTTCCTGGGCCTGACTATTGGTGCATCCATGTAGCATTTCTCCCCGAATAAGGGCACAAAATGACAGGAAGAAAATTTATTAAAAGCCAAGCAAGGGAGTGTTTGCTCACTGCTCAGTTAGAACGGCTCATTTATAATTTCAGCGTACGGCACAAGTACACTCACTAGACACTAGGTACACCAGTGAAAACAAAGGCATACTAATGTAACAGTCCTGCACTAAACCACAGCTTCATGAAGGTTACGGTACTCAGCTTTTGTTGAAAATAACTGAGAGAGACGCTGATACGACTGTGTTTTCGGTTGGAAGCTGCGGTTTGTAATACTGTTGAAGTGTACTGTGTCCTATCAACACGTTTTTATCATTCCCATAATCCTCATTAGTCAGTGACCTCAACTAAATAGCAGAAACAATTCTGTGTTTAAATCGGAACAGAACTCTAAACTACATCCCTTCAAAATGATCATGCAGTGAGTGTATATAGACAAATTACAAGGTACACGTAGCTAATGTCTAATCCTGTCATTTGTGGTGACTACAATATTCAGTTAGTAATTAGGTGTAGCACATAAATTATTTCAAATTTGCAGAGTATCTCCTTAATTCTTTAAAATATAACTGACACATCTGTCATCTAACAAATGTGGAAAAGTCACACATTGTTACAGTAGCTGCAACTATTTGGCTATAAAGGTTGAATGTTGTTAATAAATTACCTAAATTATTAAGTAAATATCAAACTATTGTCCAATTGATTTTCCAAGCTATGTTGCATTGTATCATAGGAGGTTGAGACTCCCAGTGTCGTATGAATACAACAGCAGGTTACATACAAGTGTGATTTTTGATTAAAATTTTTGATCTGCTCCTTGTCTCATTCCTTCTTGGTCTGGTAGAACCTAATAAAAACACAACTCACGTTGCACTCACAAGCACCACACGACTGCGGGGACCCCGGAGAGTGTGGAGTATTAGGTATCAGGAAAACAGATCCAGCAGATATTATTGCCTGCTGCTTATAGGAACTCAGATTTTGGGAGGAAAGAGTTCACACGAGGAACTACTGTAGGAACGCATTTGAGAGAGACCCAACTCACAACAGCTTTGTTAGCAACACCGGGACGACAATAAAGGAGTGAACATCAGCTCCAGTGAGGTTTGCATATGTCATAATCTCCCCCTTTTAATCTGTATTAAACTCTCGCCATAGTTTTTCTCGAAGTGACTCTTATTCAGCATGTGAAACTTTCTGTCTACAACATTGTCACGGCTCAACTACTATCAGCGTTAAGGCAGAGACCATCCTGATTTACACGACCAGATGCTGCTTTTATACCTCCACCCACACTAATGAGACAAGGCCGTCAGCTCACTGTCAGGAGGTGAGTTCAACGTAGCAAGTTGTTAGATTACGTGAACGATGATCACGAATGCACCATAATCCAGTTACATGGAACCACTTGCAGAGCAGTTACACACCCCAATGACTAATTTACACAATGGCATTTTCAAATACAGCACATCACAACACCCCAACCACTCAAACCTGCTGCATACTGGATACAAGCATTAAGTAAACTGACAAAATGTAACAATAAAAGCACTAAATCCCCCTTCATGACTGTAATATTCAGTTTATGTTGAAATGGTGCAAAAAAAGGCAGTAATTGAACTGTATGAACTGATTGAACTGTATTTTGGAGGATGTAGTTAGAGTAGAACGGAAACAGTGCAGACACAAAATATATACAAAATAGTGCAAAGTGTACTATTTTCAAGAGAGTTAAAACAATAAAAGCGTTGAATATATATATAAAAAATATAAAAAGAAATGTAAAAATGTATTTTTGCGGTGAAGACACCAGGTTGTCAAAATAATAGGAACACCTGTTTAACAAAATTGTAACAAAATTTAGTGTAGTACAAACTGCAGCACACAATAGAAAACACAGTTGAATCAATAGCCCTTTGAGTTATTAAAAACAAAACAAAACAAAACAACAATAACACCATAAGCCTTCATAAGATTTTTACTGGGACTGTTATTAATTTTACTAGTGAATCTAATGAACTGGCAAGTGAGTATTTGTTGCCACATGTCATGCTGGGGTATCTGATTGACACTCTCTCTGCTCCCGCTGGTGACCATATAAGAACCTTGAAAGAACTTAACCAAGCACATTAGATTAAGCAGATCTCATTCGAAGCATACAATCAGATAAATCAAATCTGTGAGATATTTGTATCTATTGTAACAATGTCCTGAGAAAATGACACCAGTATCATTAGATTGAATTTCAATGATTTTTTTTTGCCCCCACACTGAAATAACAATGACAGTGTGTTTTATTAAGCAATTATGTGTGAATGAAATTCCCCATAGAGTCTTAATTAAGCTCAGGTTTGTGATTATATTGCAGGACCTTAAAAGGGCAATCCAGTAATGCATTTGGATTGCAATTCATCAGAACCTACTAAACAGGTCCTGTCCAGATGTGCTACGATAATACTCATGAAAAACACGCAAACAAAGTCTGCTAGTCCCAGCAACCTTTGAAACGAACTGAGGAGTAAATGAAAATAAACGGTATCGAGATGAATCAAATGGCTTAACCCGTCAAGCTTAAATAAAAGCCGAGAAGTAAAGGGTTCAGGTTCGGCCACTTGTCTATTTTTATGAGAATGACGTTGTCGCCATCTAGCGGTCAAGCACACAATTACGTAGTTTACATTTTTAAAACATCTCCAAATTTTTAAGCTAAAATTGCTAAGCAAAGTGCTAAAAACATAGGTGGAAAAATGCTATCATACACAGAGTGCTGTTTAGTAGATATTTACCTTTTTAGGGTCATCATAAAATACTCCAATCTCTGCAAGTCCTGGGCCAATATAGTTAGACTCCTTAAAAAGTTGACCGCTGTTTCTGTAAGGTCCTTGTTTGAATTTGTAGGCGAATGTAATCTTTTTTATGGGTGGGCGTCCAGTTAGGACAGCGATCTCTGAAAGGAGTCCCGAATACAAAATGTAACTGGCCAGTGTTAGAAGACTTAGGAGGCTAACGACTACACACAGACTGACCCAGTCTGGCATGGTAGCTTACCAACAGGCGGACCAGGTACCGTTATTTAGCTGCTACCGTACACTAAACACGGCTTTAATAGCTGTAACAAGTTGTCATGTTTCAAATAATCGCTTGTCGTTTCCCTTCAGTATTTGTACTTGTTTGAAATTATAAATTTCACTACGCGGCAACAATAGCAGCAGATTGCACATTGCACGGGACTTCCTGGAACGTACCATTTACTCCGATCACGGGGGTGAGCGTTACAAATAATTTGTAAATCTTTTAGAAAGAAAACATATCCATGAATGTGTGTTTTTATAAGCCACATCTACTATAATTAAATAGTGGTGTTTGAGTTCACTGTCAAATTTTGCAGAGGTTGTTTCATAAATAATAATAATTTCGATGCACGATGTTATCATTGCTAATGCTTAAATTTGTCACGCAGAGTCCAGAGCAAATATGGACTTCGGGGGGATGGTACTGAGTGAACATAATTTGTCATATTTGGCTAAAAGTAATGTACATTTTATAATTATGTAGTACAGCACAATAGGCTACAAGGACAGACTAGTTCCTTGTAGAGAAATGGACAATTGTGAGTCATAGTTAATCAAGAATTGCAACATTGATAACTGAAATCATGTCTTTGTGATTAAATGTTAATTTTTTTCGGAAATAAATAATAACGATTTAAAAATAAATAAATAATTGCGACAGTAAAGCCATGAGGTGTGTGTCATCTAAATGCCCCGCCCTCAAAGAGGCTGGTCTTGGAAGTAGTGATGACAGAATAAAGTTAAACTGGGCGTCTTGTTCGCGCAATTTTCACTCGCGCAATTCGTAAGAATGTCTGGGAATCTGAAAAGGTTTTACGACGTGACAGCTAAGCTGCTGTCCGGAGAAACATTCAGCTTTTCTTCGCTGAAGGGGAAAGTTGTTCTCATTGAGAATGTTGCGTCTCTATGAGGAACAACAATCAGGGATTACACTCAAATGAACGAGCTGCACTCCCGCTACTCCTCCAAGGGGCTCGTTATTCTGGGTGTTCCCTGCAATCAGTTCGGACATCAGGTAAGACAGCTGTGTCCTTGTATATCATATGATCACATATGACTAAGTGCACACACGTGTGTTTCCAATTTTTGACCAGTTTGGTGACTTTTATTTCAGTTAAAAACATCAGTAAGATACTTAAACGATCAAAGTGTGCTCAGAAGTACCTATATGCAGCTGAATTGTGATGTGTAGCGTTATACTAATCACTAATAGTGAATTATTACTAACTAAAGCATCTTAGATGACAATGGTGAACTGCTGGAATACCACTGGTTCATACCATATTTTTATGTTATATCTGCCTAATAATCAGTAACATCCTGTGTGGCTGTGAAATGTAGTCTACAATTAAATGCACCTGTTACTACAAGAATATATTAGCATAAAATGCAAATACTGCAGTGCTCTGTAATTTGTCCATGTTTGTGTACTTTTATAACAGGAGAATGGCAACAACGATGAAATCCTCAGGTGTCTGAAGTACGTCCGTCCAGGGAATGGCTTTGAACCAAAGTTCCAGCTCCTGGAGAAGGTGGATGTGAATGGAAAGGATGCCCACCCACTGTTTGTCTATCTCAAGGAAAAACTCCCAATCCCCAGTGATGATGCTGTGTCTCTCATGACTGATCCAAAGTTTGTCATTTGGAGTCCAGTGTGTAGGAATGACATATCCTGGAACTTTGAGAAGTTCCTGATCGGTCCTGATGGGGAGGCTTACAAGCGCTACAGCAGACATTTCCTCACTATTGACATAGAAACAGATATTAAAGAGCTACTTAAGAGGGTCAAGTAAAATGCACTGCAACACACTAAGGGTGACTGTTAGGATATCAGTAACAGCCACCCTGACTAAAGTGATTAATCAGCAGACACAAATGTTTAGGGTATTTTATCTTTACTTCCAGATTCACGGCTTTGAGTCGATTTGAGCTCTGCAAAGGGAGAGATATTTACAGTTCATACACTATGGTTGTTCAGCCTATTTACTGAATGAAAAAACTGCTTGAAATATATCTGTGAGGGGAGTTTCTGATGAAAATGTAAAAGTTTGACCCTACCAAAGTGTATAATTGTAAATGTTTTCAATTGATGGACTGAAAAAAAATAAATAAATATGCTATATTATATCTGTGTTGTGTTTTTTTGTATAAATACATACAAACACGTTTATTTAAATACAAAATAATAAGTGTACGTAGTTAATAAGTATTAAAGTGTAAAGAAATGTATGTAATTCATGTAAACAAACGTGTTTTATCTCCAATAAAATTTACAACAATAATACAATCTTCCAGGTTCTAAACTTTGCTGGACGGGCTTTTATACAGTGGCTGTGAATGGACACGAAATGTGTTATTTTAAGTTGGCTCCGATGGTGATGTGATTTCGATTAACTTGTAACTAAAAGCAGAACCATATCTCTCTGGTCCATCTTCGCGGTGCTTCCTGGATGAAAACAGATTGGTCATCCTCGATTGAACGTGACGCGAAACTGCAACTCGTCCAACATGGCTGGCCAGGAAGACCCGGTGCAAAGAGAGATTCACCAAGATTGGGCGAATCGAGAGTATATAGAAGTCATTACGAGCAGTATCAAGAAGATAGCCGACTTCCTTAACTCGTTTGGTAAGCTCTGTGTGGATATTTTGATTGCTGAGCTAGCTCTTCGGCTGTTGCTAGCATTGATGTTGATGTTTGCAGTGACCACTCCCAGCTAGCAGTTAGCTTGGCCGCTAGCTGAGAGCTTGTTATTGTTGTTTAGGAGGATGATGGCGACAATTTAGAGTGGAATTGTTTTACACCTTCGTTTGCTTGTTCGGCAACGCTGGCTGCTTGACAAATGTCAAACTGTTGAATTGAGTTACACTTAGTATATTCGATGGCTAACGCCTATACGGCTACCGTAAGAGCTAATGCTAGTCTTCCCGGTTGTGATAAACATCTACCATACTAGCAGCTGAGCGGAGGCATACGATCCGAATGACACAGTGCTCTCTAAACAGTAGTTGTCACCTGTGACACTTGTAATCGACAGCATTTTCAGTCAAGCTACACTGAATGAAATGTCACGACTGTAGATGATAACACGCTAAATACAATATCTCCCCAACAGATATGTCATGTCGATCTCGCCTGGCCACCCTCAATGAGAAGTTGACGGCGTTGGAAAGGAGGATTGAATATATCGAGGCCAGAGTAAGTATGCCACAACAATGAAATTAATTTTTGTGTTTATTCGTTTCCGACTAATATAACCATTGAATTGCTGTTTATCTCAATACAGGTGACAAAAGGAGAAACCTTGACCTAGCTTCCATCATGAACATTCATAGCATCCTCGAGCTACCTGCCCACTTCCCATTCTGATTTTTTGTTTGTTTGTTTTTTTGAATATGTGTGATGGACCACTCTCCATTTTTGGGACCATGTGGACCATTTTTATATTATGTGGCTGGGTTTTGTGTTGTTTTATTTCATAACACATTTGTATACAACACGTGGGTCTGTCTTGAGTGTCAGTGACTCAAGCATCATCAATGTTACAGAACAAAACTACATAAGTATTGGTTAAAAATATGTATATTCTGGAGCTCAATTATAGATCTGGTATCAGCACAATTTGTTGACCAACTGTATGATATATTTCATCATTATCAGTTCAAATAATTATAAAGGGTAACATTCTTGTGTGCCAAGTTAATCAAGTAATTGTGGAGTCACCTTTATTAAGGAACTAACTGTACAGTGAACTGTGTGATGTTTTGGAATTTAAATACTGTAATAAATGAAAGTCAATAGTCTTGTTTCCTGTTGCTGTCTTACAATCATATTTAACTTTGTTGGTTAAGTATGTTGTCATATTGAATTTAATCTATTTCTATGGAGCACTGAACACTTACATAAAGCAGACAGGCTCACAAGGATACACATAAGGGCATCCAGCTGAACAAACATTTACAGTATCTCCCATAGGAAGATAGATTTTGAGCATAACGTTTATTATAGCTCAACGTGCTTATACAGATTTTGGTGCACACATTGGAAGAGTCCATAGCAGTTGAGTTAAACGTATGAGTAAACATTGTAAGAATAAGAAGCTACCCTGCAGTACAAAGTGAATTGAATTAACTGGCATTCTGGAGGAATTAAACACATTGCTCACAGCATTGGGGTTTAATATGCTTTAAGATAATATCATTTAACGACCACTGACATCTCTAATGCATTAATTAATTAAGTAACACGCTCCTATATTGCAAATAAGAACGCCAAAAACAAACGGTAAAATGGCGGAAATATATAGAGGTGTGACTTTCGGCCCTCGGTTTTGACTTTCAGGCAGTCCTTCGGGCTATGCTCCATCGATATTCAAGTAACGTGTTTCCGCTTTTTTTCCCGACATTTAAGTCCCTAACTTCCGCAAATTTCATCCGTAGCCATGAGTCGCGACACAAATCTCATGTAACTTCGGCCGTATCATCAAGTGGGGACGGACAGAGAAATCACACCAGGGATAATTGTCTGCCTGTAAGGCAAATCCGGGGCTAAATTATATTTTTACCCACAATGCACCTGGTTATACACCAATGCATTTTGGGATAAAGAAGGGTCCATAGTTGGGTAGTGGAAAGACCGAGAACGTGAGATGAATTTTTGTGCTCACATTTCTTCAGCTATCGTTTTGATAAAATAATAGCGGGTAATAATACTATCACCAAACTTTAATCGGTAAGTTAATGTATGTTCAGTCTAAAAAATGCAATGTATTTCTAACCTTTTTTTTTTTCTTAGCGTAATTGCTTTTGTCAGAAGTTACATCCGTTTGCCCAGTCCAGGGTCCATATTATGTTGTCGTTCACGGGCGTTTATTATGCACAGCGGAATCGTTCGGCTGTAGGGAACCTGTCATGTTAGATGACGTTAATAAGTTTAAAACACACCACAATACCTGACCAACTCTGAACACTTGGTATTTTTTTCTCTCTACAGGCCGTGTGTGTGCTACAGCCGTAGGAAAAATGGGAGCAGATAAACGGTGAGTGGTAACCGTAGGCCCTCGTCCCTTGCTAGGTGTGGCTAATTATAACGAAAGTGTTACTTTAATCCAGTTTCTAATGTCAATTTCCTCATACGTTTCTTTTTTCCCCCCATGGTCATAAAATCTCTGTTTAAAAATGTGACATTACCTGAGCTAGTTGAATCACGGAGCGCTCTGAAGTGGCCTTAAGTGGGAGGAAAATAGTTAAATTCATATTTAAATACATATTTTTATTACCGCTTTCACAGTATAAGTTGCAGTTGCTTTTGCAGAGCTAGTATTGATGCAACCTGCACAGTGGTTACAGACCAGCTGACTTGTGTTGTGTGATCATGCCACCACTCATAGCGCATATGACACAAATTGAACTCTTGAACTATAAACGAAGTCAGCCCTGGTCTTATCTTTTCTTTCTGGGTTTAAGTACTCGATTATATAAAACAATGTAAGCAGGTGTTGAGAATACTATTTTTGTAAGGTATTACCAGTGTATGTTTGTGTTGCACCTTACCTGGAACAGTGTCCCAAAAGTGTGGCAATACCTCATGCTTATCATTTTGTATACATTTTATCAAGGGATTGTGTTTGACACAGTGGTGTTTGGTTGAATCATTCTGCATAAATATGTAGATTAATTTCGAAATTCACATTATTTTCCCCCAATATTCTCCTGATTAGGATAAGCCGGACAGAACGTAGCGGGAGATATGGTTCCGACCAGTCCCGTGATGAATCCGAGTGGCGCGACAGACGAGAGAGAGACCCAGAGCGTGAACACAACATGCGCCGCTGGGGTGAAGAGAGACGTAACGATCGTTATGAAGGTGATCGCCGGGGATCAAGAGACAGTCCTGAGGTACTTATGCTAACATTTAGAGACTTTTATTTGCATTATCTTTCAGTAAAACGTCTTTGTTTGGTGACAGTGATACTGAACAAATCTATGTGTTTTAAAGCAAAGAGAGAGGAAACGACGTAACAGCGACAGATCAGAAGATGGTTATCATTCGGACGGTGACTACCCAGAGCAGGATTACAGACGGGAGCCAGGAGAGGAGAAGAAAAGCAAGACCATAATGCTCTGGGGTCTGTCTCCTCAAGTTACCGAGGATGATGTAAGTATTGCAGTTCCTTTTATAGATGTGTAACCTTTTTAATTGTCTGGGTTTCATGCTGACATTTTATTCATTGTGAAAGAGGATTTACCAGTGTGTCATCTGTACGTCTCTGGTTAGATTCGTTTTGCCATAGACCAACTGGAGGGGCCCCAGCCAGTGGATGTCAGACTGATGAAAAAGAAAACAGGTGAGACCCAGAGACGTGGCAGACCCTGCTCTTCCCCCAGTCTTTGAGCATAGGGCCAATCTGCTTCCATTCAGACCCATTTTCCCATAACGACTAGGAAATAATATGAAATTACTTACAAAATTATGCAAAATATTGATTTAAGGCTTATCATTTCAGTACGTTGTGGATCACTCCAAGGTAAGTAAGAGCAGCATTAAGCAGTTATGAGGATGTCAATTGGCTGACACACTTTGTTGTTGACTGAGGTTCAAACAGTGGTATTCACCAGGATTACTTGCTATGGTAAACTCCTAAGGGGTGGCCTATTGTGTACCAAACTGGGCCTGGGTCGTGAAGCAGTTTGTGGAAGAGTTTGAATCATATGCCCATGGACTCTTAACTAACACGCCTCCCGTCTATATTTGAATGCTGTCTCTAGGTATAAGCCGTGGTTTCGCCTTCGTGGACTTTTATCACTTGCAAGATGCTACCCGATGGATGGAGACCAATCAGGTTGCTTCACAATCGCCAAGTCTAGTTTTAATCTTGGGGATCTGAAAAAAAAAAAAAAACCCTAAAGGCAACCAGAATGTGTTTAATGCATAGTGTGGAATCTGTACAGAAAGGGCAACTCATGGATTCAATGCCAGAGTGCAACAGTATTTTGATTGTGTATAGAGATGATTATATTTGATCTATAAATTATAATTAAACAGATATTTTAGTGACTTATTGGCAGTCGCACTAAAGCTGCAGATTTGACTCATTTTGTGAGGTCATCTCCTTATGGAATCTGCATTCAAAGTTATGAACATACCATGCTGATACTCGCATTATCAGTCATAACTTTTTTGTTTTTTAGAGTTCAGCGTAACCTCAGTCTTTTTTTCTCCCCCTCCCGTAAGCCTACCCCTCAATAGATGGGATTTTTTTTTTTCTTTTTAAGTCATTTTCTCCTCAACATTTCTTGTTGGAAGCCCATACATGTTTTTTTTTCTTTGTTTTTTTCTTTTTTTAAAAAAGCATTCAGAAGTGTCTGTAGGATCACATTGTACACTCTGCTCCAGCTCAGTCTGGGCACACGGGTCCCAAACACTTAAAGAACCCTCTTTACACCATGTTCACATATACATCATGTACCTGTCTTAAACTCAAAGGCTATCTGTTGGGGGTCCCTCTCCCCTTCTCTCCCTTCCAACACTGCTTGCTCTTTTGATGAGATCAGTGCTCGCCATGAACACTTGAGTGATTTTGTTTTCCTCTTTCAGAAACTTCTGAACATCCAAGGCAAAAGCGTGGACATGCACTACAGCCACCCCAGAAACAAATACGAAGACTGGCTCTGCAGCACTGTAAGTTATTGTCTTGGTTACACAGTCACATTATCCAAACAATTGTTCTGCAGAACACTGCACACACACAAACCTGATAGGCTTCTGAGTTACAATTGTTGCAGTCCTGTCAGCTTATGTTTTTGTGCACCCACATATGGAGAAGTGGTAAAGGTTACTTTGTGTCTCTGGTAAGTGTGGTATGCTGACACAATATGGATTGCCTGTTCTCTGAGGCAGCACTGTACAGGGTTTTAGTAGGTGTATAATCAAAATGATGTGAACGGTTACTTGCAGTGTGGCCTGTACAATTTCCGGAGGAGGCTGAAGTGCTTCAGGTGTGGAGCAGCCAAAGCTGGTAAGTAGTTTAATCAACAAGAGGCCACTGACTGCAGACATCCAGGCAGCCAGAGACAAAAGTGCTGGGATGCAACACGAAGTTGTGGAGGCCCAAGTTTATAGAGATGTTGTCACTGTCATTTAGAGACGAAATGCATAGATTTGAAACGGCATGCAGTTTTCATTACTTTCTCACCTAATTAATAAGAAACGGGAGGTGGAATACAACACATATTGAAGGTTTATATGAGGCTTATATTGTGAACACTGACTCAATTTAAGCACAGGTTTTTGAGAGTTACCACTTTATAGCTTCATTTGCTACACATTTCTGAATGTTATGTTAACGCAGTTTGTATTTCTGTTTTCTCAACAGAAAGTGAAACTGGCAATAACACTGGAGTCTCTGAAACTCAACCCAGTGGAGATTTCTATGGCGACAGTAAGAACTTCTGCTACATAGATGCAGTGTCCAGTCTCAAAATATTTCTATCCATGGAATGTGGTGCTTAAATGCAGTATTTTCCTTTTCAGCAATCATCCTGAGAAACATTGCTCCTCTGACCACTGTGGAAGCCATCATGGCAGCCTTGGCACCATACGCCAATCTATCTTCTAACAACATTCGCCTCATCAAGGACAAGCAGACAGGCCAGAACAGAGGTTTTGCCTTCGTGCAGCTGTCTTCTCCTCTGGTAAACATTTCTTCATCGTGTACAAATAATAATGTCACAGCTCATATGTCTCCATATCACTTAAAGTTGAATGTTTCTCCCTTTTTGCAGGAGGCTTCTCAGCTGCTAACCATCTTGCAGGGACTGCAGCCTCCGCTAAAACTGGATGGAAAAACAATTGGAGTGGATTATGCCAAGAGTGCTAGAAAGTGAGTGTAATGCTGTAGATTTTGTGAGGGCAAATATTTTCGTGCAACACTGTTCTTTTTGATTTCTTTCTGAAGTCTTGCTGCACATTAATCAACTTCCCTCTTTTTTTTGTGTGTATTAGGGACCTTTTGCTACCTGATGGGAATCGTGTCAGCGCGTTCTCTGTAGCCAGCACAGCCATTGCTGCCGCCCAGTGGTCCTCAACTCAGGTGCGTACATTTTCTCTCATCCTCCTATTATTTGTCGTCTTCTATTATTTGTGACACATGCTAATAATTGAGATGTGTTTGTTTTTATTTCAGTCTCAGCAGAGCTCAGAGGGAATGTCTGAGTACAGCTACCTGCAAGAAGGCTATGCTCCACTGGCGCCGGTTAGTAGGAAATTAAATGGATAATTTTCAATCTCTTTCACTTTGTTTGCTGATGCATTTGGAAAAATATGGCTCTATAATGTCATGTCATGGTAGATCTGTTATACAACTGTTTCTGACTATGTGTGTGTGTATCATAGCAAAATGAACACTTTATATTGCCCATCTATTATTAACAGGACTACCAGTCATACTACCAGCAGGGAGCAGGAGCCAGCACCTCCCAGGGAAATGGGATTCTAGGAGGTAATGGATGCTTTCACGCATTTCATGTAATGCGACATAACTGATGTCACACAATATCTTGACAATCACACTGAGACACACCGATTGGATGCAGTTGGACAGATATGTTTATTTAGTGGTTCCTTTTGTGCTTGTATGTAATTTTACATCAGTTTCAGTCTTCTTTCAAACATGCATTGTTGACAAAGTTGAGAAATGCTTGCACGTCCGCTTCTTCAGACTGATATTTCATTCAAAAACATTTGTGTGTATGTTTAATTTCAGCGTATAGCTGAACTGCATCTGTAACCACTACCCAGCAGCTTCCATAAAACAACAAGCTAGCCAGGAGTGATGTTGAATGTTTGGATAACTGATCTTTTTTTATTTAATTCTAGCTGCCCCGGGTGTGAAGATTGTTCCGACACCAGTCGGAGTAGTAATATCACAGAATGCTCAAGTCTACCAACCCCATATAATCGCACAGCCTGCTGTGCAGGTAACACACACAGTTTTGTGACTTCTGTAATTAATTGATTTAAATGAATGTCTTAAATGCTCAATAACTCTTTCACCATTTGTAGGCATTGTCACTTGCTCATCAGCTGGAGGCAAAACCCCAGACGGGACACCTTTCAGGCATTGCAGCTGCATCTGTGCCGGCTGCCGCTGTAGCTGCTGCCGCTGTTGCTGCCAGTACATCAACAGTGTCTGGACAGCTAACGGACACCAACACTGGTACGAGCACACGATGTCCCTTAAATCTTCTACTCGAGCAACGTGAAAGTGTCTTGATGTCACTGTGATGTATACATTGTTGTAGTGGGTTCATAGCTTTTTTTAATTTTATTTTATTTTTTTTAAATGGCATTGTGTTTTATAACCGGCAGCTGTTCCTGACATATCCAGCTATCAGTATGATGAGTCCTCTGGCTACTACTATGATCCTCAAACTGGTCTCTACTATGACCCAAATACACATGTAAGCACCACCGTCTCTTGATGTTTTCGTATTGTTTATTTGATCATCAGTTGGAATATTAACTTTGTTCTTTCAACAATGTGTGGATTTTGTTTGCAGTACTACTACAACTCTCAGACTCAGCAGTATTTGTATTGGGATAGTGAGAAGCAGACATACGTACCCGCCACAAACACAAATGCTGAAAACGCAGCAAGTGGCTCTACAGGAACGGGCAACAAAGAACCTAAAGAAGGCAAAGAGAAAAAGGAAAAGCCCAAAAGCAAAACTGCTCAGCAGGTGACCTGTTATAACCTCTGCATTAGCACACATTGTCTGTTGTACTTGTCGTAAAGTCTTCAAAACTTGTGATCCTTTAAGGGTTTTAACTTTTTATGTACTTCATGTTCAAACCCATGATGCTTTCAGATTGCTAAAGACATGGAGCGGTGGGCTAAAAGTCTCAACAAGCAGAAAGAGAACTTCAAAAGTAGCTTTCAGCCTATTAGTCAAGAAGAGCGGAAGGAGGCAGCAGCTGCTGATGCTGGATTCACACTGTTTGAAAAGAAGGTATACCATTAGGATTATATTAAAGTTCTGGGATTGCATGTGTACGTTTTAGACTTTCATGTCCTAAATGGCTTGGGTGATGTTTTTGCAGCAGGCAGGTCTAGATAGACTCATGCCAGAAATGCTAAGGACCCCTGAAGAGGAGCCACCAACCAGCTCAGCCACCACTTCAAAGGTGAGCCTTAAATGTCTGCTTTTGGTATGTGTAAGCTCTGTTGAAAGTATGATGTTGCATATATATTGCACATATTCTGCTTTTATGTTAATTGTGGCGCTTGTTCGTCCACAGTGTGGTCTTGTGGCAGCATACAGTGGAGACAGTGATCCTGAGGAAGGAGGATCAGAGCCCGATGGTTGTGATAGCAGCCAGGACAAGCTGACAGACTGGAAGAAGTTGGCTTGCTTGCTGTGTAGGAGGCAGTTTCCCAATAAAGAGAGCCTTATTAGACACCAGCAACTCTCTGATCTTCACAAGGTAACATATAATTTGTTTTCAAGCCTAAAATGCATGCAGGCAGTAAAGAAGAGCCGTGAGATCACAAAATTTGTTGATGTATGCGTCTTGTTGTCTTGTGTAGAAAAACCTGGAAGTTCTCCGCAGATCCAAAATGACTGAAGCCGAGCTGGAGGAGTTGGAAAGAAAAGAGACGGAGGTACACCTCAATATAGAATCACCCACTTAGCACTGAATCATTTTCTTTCCTCCTTAAACTGGATCCATTTTAAATGTTTTTTGTTTTACTATGAATAGATGAAGTATAGAGACAGAGCAGCTGAGAGGAGAGAAAAATATGGGATCCCAGAACCACCAGCGCCTAAAAAGAAGAAATTCAGTCAACCAGCACCCGTCATGTAAGCACCTTAACTTTATTTAATAAACTTATTTTGTGTTTTGCCTGAAGTTATAAATTTTGTGATTTGATACTTAATTTCTTTCATTTTTCTTGTGTTCAGTAACTACGAGCAACCGACAAAAGATGGCCTTAACAGCGACAATATTGGGAACAAAATGCTTCAGGCCATGGGCTGGAAGGAGGGCAAAGGTCTTGGTCGCAATCAGCAGGGCATCACTACTCCAATAGAGGTATTTTAAAAAAAATAATAATAATAATAAAAAATTATTGTAATAATTTTCCTCCTTTTGTCAAGTTATATCCGCTAAATCATCACTTATTAAATGTCACGAAACTGAATTCTGTTCGTTTCATCCTCAGGCACAGTTGAGAACAAAAGGAGCAGGTCTTGGCACTAAAGGCACCAACTACACCCTGTCTGCTTCAGACACATACAAAGACGCAGTCCGCAAAGCCATGTTTGCTCGCTTCACTGAATTGGAATGATACATCAGGCTCATCGACAGAAGGAAAACAGCTGTTTTTAATAAGTTGATGATTATACCTCTTGCCATAAACCAGACTGTAGGAAACAATCTATAGGGTGGCATACTGAGATGGTTAATTCTCTCATCTTCTACTGCCACTTATCCCAGCTATGGTTAAAAAATATAATTTATAAATTGTACATATGCACAGTCAATTTCTTTCCTGGTTTACATATTTCTTTTGAGATCTATAGTAATGACAGTTTTGTTTCTGCATGTTAAAAATGTACAGTTTATACAAAATCTTGTCTATTTGTACAGGAAATAAATGACATGAGACATTTCTGGTGGTCTTAATTGTAGTTAAGTGCACACGGCAGTGTGTTTTAGTGAAATGTATTATAAAATGTGCAGATTCAGAGTTTGGTTCTACTGTTGCCACAATTTCACAACAAAATCGGCTCATTAGTGAAAACTGGTGGGTCTCACTGGTACTGTTAACTGGTCTTATTTATCTCTCAGATCGTCATTTATTTGTGAGTGGATACATGTTCCTCGAGAATGCATGAAATTAAGTGTGGGGTTCCCCAAGGTTCAGTTTCAGACTCAATACTTTTTAGTCTTTATATGCTTCCACTACTCCATTATCATCAGGAGCATGGCACCATTATTCACAGTTACGCTGATGATCCACAGTGCTACATTGCTGTATCTCCTGATTACATGGCCAATTAATGCCCTTTAAGACTGTATTTTAGATATGAAGTCATTGATGGTCAACCCAGACAAAACTGAAGTTTTAATCATTGGTCCTGAAGGCAAGAGAGAGAAACTTACCAAAACTGAAGGATTTTAAACCAACACAATGTGTTACAAATCTGGGCGTCCTTTTCAACTCTGCTTGATTTTATTCCGCATATTAGAAACACCGCAAAAATGGGATTTAATCATTTTAAGAATATAGCCAGAGTTCACCAATTTCTCTCTCCGGCCAGCACAGAGGTGCTAATGCGTGCTTTTATTCCTATTCATATAAATGATTGTAATTTCCCTGCTTTCTGGTCTCCCCAAAATGTGTATTTCACAGCTTCAGCTACTCCAGAACTCCACTGCACGTGTGCTGATGAGGACCAGAAAGCAGGCTCATATTACACGAGTTATAGAATCAGTGCATTGGCTTCATGTGCATTTCAGTATTGATTTTAAGGTCCTTTTATTAGTTTTTAAGTGTTTTAACGGCCTTGTTATCTGTCTGAGCTGCTTTTACCCTCTCAGATCCTGAGGTTCTGCAGTACTGGTCTTTTAACTGTTCCCAAGGTTAGAACAAAAACCCATGGTGAAGCCTCATTTTAATATTATGGCCCATGCATGTGGAACAGCCTGCTTAATTTAGCTTTCTTTATTACTTATTTATGCTTTTCTTATTTATCTATTTATGTATGTGGATTTTACTGTTTTACTGTTTGTAATTGCTCTTAAAAGTTAGTTCTTTTTTTTTTTTTTTAAAAAGTTAAATATATATACCTATATATATATATATAAATAGTTCATTCTTTTTAGTATTATTCATATTTTACTCCATTGTTTTCTTAGTTTTTAGTTTGAGTGTTTTGCTCATAGGGGCCGTCCACTCTGGGACCTATGTCTGGCCTGCCTGTGGAGGTGCCGTCCTGGGTGTTTTCCTGGCCTGGAAGGTTGGGGGTCCTGCTTAAGGGCTTTATGGCCGTGGTGTGGGCTGCCTGTCTGCCTGGGTCGTGGTGGTCTCTGTGGCGGCGTCCTCTCGGTGTGGACCGAGAGAAGAACAGTGTTTCCTCACTCGGTCCCTCAGTGCTCAGCCATACTCAACCTTTCCATTCTGTGGACAGGGTAAAATGTTAATGTTTTAGTTTTGTAACAATCCTTCCATCACAGGGTGATTTTATAGTCCTAATCAGATACTGCCCTCTTGCAGAGACCTTGAGCAAGATGCTGAATCCCACACGACCTCATAATATTGACCTTCCTCTGAAGGTAATGGCAAAAACTAATTTCATCAGGGAGACATTAGGAATCAGATCCACGAATAACATGTTACACTGTCATCTTCAATAAATGTACTGACAGCTGGATATTGTTGCTTTTTATTTTTGGCCTGGTTGCTGTTATATGTGTGTATCCAGCTATTTATTCTTCCACAGTCTTAAGCAAGTAAGACTTGGGTGAGATGTAAAAATAACACACGGACGTGAGCTGCTTTTGGTGTAGCAGTGAACCTGTGGAGCTGGTATGAAACAAAAAACAGTGCCCCTAAGAGAACCACAGGCAGGGCACAATGTCAATGTTTGTCTTTTCCACTGAAATTATAGACGTTAATAGTTAGTGCCTTTTACCTTTTGTGTAGTTGTGTTTGGTTGCATTTCCAGTGCTATTCTGTCCTCTTGTGTCCTCATGTTAATGGTATGCTGCGACCTTGGCAGCCCAGCTGAACAGACCTAGTGTAAGTGCAATTAATCACACTGTGGTGCTGGAGGTGGTTGCTCTCTTTTGGCTGTTGCTTTGTGGATTTTTATTTTCTCAGTATTACTGTTATTATTATTAGACTGAGGCTGTTCTTTTCATACAGTATAAGTATTATGGATGTGAGAATGCGTACATTTGTAGTGTTGGATTAGGAAGTTCTTCAGTCTTTTAATGTTGTTTCCCTGGTTTTTCTAAACTGTTAAAGTGTCATTGTAAACTCCCTTAGGCCCCAGGTATGTAATCAGAAACGTCGCCATTAAAAACATCTCTAAATCTGGTCAGTTACATTTACAGTTCAGCTGAAGGCCTCTGTCTCTACAGATGGGAGGCGCTTGAGAAATTTTGGAAATACTTTCTGTATCAGTGTCACCATCACCACGAGGTCAGATTAAGAAATAAATCTATGAAAAAAAAAACAACAAAACACTTTTTACTTCCTTGTTAAATCAAAGGGAAAAAAATGTAAATAAGACGGTAGAAAGAAATACATCTCTGAAGTGGGCTGAAGCACTACAAGGCTATATCTATTTGTGTCTTTACTGAATGTGAACCTCCAACAGAATAGCAGCCATCTGCTTCTAATGACAGCCGGGTCCTCTGGGCTGAAAAAGGTGAGTTTTATTGCTACTTAGCATTGCTGAATACAAATAAATCTTTTATGTGTGGTGAAGTAAGGTGTTTTGGGTTGGGGGCGATTTGGCAAATCCACAAGAATGATCACATCTGGCCAAACACCGAGTCCATATGACAAGTGAAACAAAAAAACCCCAGCATGTATTAAGACCTTTGAGTTCATGCGTGTCTTTGGTGTAAGGGAAAATGAAACATCCTGTCACCAGAGATCGGCGGTAACGAATCAGCCACGTCACACTCACCTGTCCTACTTTTCTCGTAAAGTGAAGTCAGTTTGCCTGTCTCACTGCTGGCAGCCTGTATGTAAACAATCGGTGTTACGTAAGGGAACATAATACACTATATCCCTTGGGTTGCTTGGTGAACTATGCGGTGCCCCATCGTTTGAAATTTTCCTCTCTCAGGGAGAAATGTTCCGACCCTCACATCCACCTCTGCTACATAAATATAATGTAGCAATACGGTGTGAGCGTGAGCAGCGAGATTATATATCTCACTTTCGTTTTCTCATCTGTTCTTCTGTAGAGTATCCACACACAGACAAACACCGCACCTAAAAAACCAGCTGGGCTACGGAGTGATATTCTAAAGCAAGAATGTAGCACTGTGTTCTTTTTAGCCCTCCTATGGATCAAGCCACACTGTGTTTTTACTGGTGACCTGAAAGCCGCTGTTTAATGAAAATGACTTCTGATGACCTGTGCAATGTATCGTTTGTATTTTTGTTTTTCATCAGCGAGGAAACGTGTTCCCTCCTCTCCATCTTTAAAGGTAATGAAAGCACACTGGCAGAGGTAGGTTTTGTTGGCCTCGTGGGTTTCTTGGAATATTGCCCAAGACTATTTCTTTAGCAGATGCTGAACTTAATAAAATGTATAAATGAATATACATGTGAGAGGCACAAAACAGAAACAGTCTTTTGAGCAACAATAGTAAAGAAATTACTTTTGCAGTCGAATGTTTCACTTTATACACTTGGCAAGCTGAAGGAGCTCCGAGAGTATGAGATGTGTGTGTATAAAGCATTTTCTTTTCTATTCCTGATTAAGCCCCGTATGCAAATGTGTATGTAATATGCACCATAGTTTGAGGTGATGGGCATTCTCGTGGAATCCCAGAACTAACAACTAATCACGTGAAAGGTCACACACTTAATAAACCCTCGGGGAGCTATTTCACAACTCAAAACTTGGCTGAACACTAAGTGCGAAACTACAAACCAAACGTCAGTGTGTACCTTGTGTACCTGATGAACATAGTGAAGCATTTTGCAACTGAGCAGCTATTTGCCTAGTGTGAATGGAACAGCTGGAGGAAAACAAAATGACCTATGACGACAAAAAAGGTAAACAACTTCATTTGTGAGGGCATAAGTGAGACATTGTGTACAACTGTTGCTAAGGTTTGACATATCTAAAAAAAAGAAAGAAAGAAATAAAGAAGAGAAAGAAAGAAAGAAAGAAAGAAAGAAAGAAAGAAAGAAAGAAAGAAAGAAAGAAAGAAAGAAGAGAAAATAGAAAAATGCCAAAGTTCCTCCATCTGGCTAAAATGTCAGTTTCTGATAAGTTAATTGAGCAAGTTTTATTCTCAGATACTCAGATGCTTTACAAGGACTTTTAGTCACACTGCACTTGGTTACACGTATCAGGCATAACGTTATGAACGTTATTTTCCCAGTTCCTTAACTGTTCTTGTGATTTCTTTTAGCCATCGTGGCCCCTAGAGGCCGCTAGAGGGGACCACCTCCACACTAATGAATTTCGACCATCTACTTTGAAGACTTTTTAGGAAACGTTAACAAAGCCCTTGAAGTGGCAACATTACTAAACGGGCCGTGTTTGTTCTGCGGAAGAAATGCTGTCGTGTATGTTATGGTTTCAGATATCTTGACAGCCTCTGTAATTTATTCCGTGTTTAGTCTAGTCTATTTTAGTGCATGATGTCATATTGTAGACTGAAATACACGTTGCATTTTAGTGTAAGTTGGCAACACTTTGATCGTATAAGGTTCGGATTTGTGTCTAAGTTACCTTTTTTTAAAAAAAAATATATATATATATATATATTTTTTTTAGCTGAAATTAATATTTAGTTTTAGATTCTCTATAAATCTTCTCTATAAATTGATCAAATCACACATGAACCATGCCCTGACCATCAGCACAATTCCCTTAAAAAGAAAAAGTAAATGAGCCAACTAGTAAATGAACTTATTAGAGGTATTTGCTCTCCAGGGGCACCTCCGCATTAAGTAACCGGCTATTGTTTCCTCATGAATGAATGAGCAGAGGGAAACACTTCACATTCCACACAATCTTTAATAGATGCCACATCACACTGCTCGGGCGGGCACGGCCAGCGCAGGACGTACGCGTCTGAGATACCACAGGCCGGTGTGGGAAAAGGGCTGATGCTTGTATTTCTGCGTGGTTTGTGTTAAAAATGGTCTTTGTTAATGTTCTCAACCAATCAAGACACCACAACGTGTGCCACCCTCACACCGTGCCTACTCGCCGCTTTGCGCATTTAAACCATTGCCCGCATTGTCCGTTTACGCACAATCCATTCGTGCCAAAGACTTGAGAAATCAGTGCGACTGATGGGAGTCATTTTTCCCCGCATTTCTCTCGCAATCTACAAGTAGACAAAACCCCCTCAACTATTAGGCGGCGAGGGCGGGGGTTGGAAAAGGAGGCGGATCGAATGCGACCCCCACCGTCGAGCCTTGGATGGTTTCATGCCGACCATTACGCAAATCACGTTTGCCAAAAGGGAGAGGGAGAGAGGGAGGGAGAGAGAGAGAGAGCGTAAAACCCCACGAATGTTGGGACCAGGTTTACTGAAGGGATTGAAAGAAAGAAACAGACAGGGAAGGAAGCTACTCATCAGTGGGATTAACCTGAAATCCTCGAGACAAGACCTTTTGGTAAGACAGACCTGGCCTTTTACTTTTATTGAAGGTAAATGGATTTGTCCACATGTCTCATTTGTGACTGACAGTGATTAACTGGTAACATCGGATGCCCGAGGCGAAAGAAAACGTGGCTTAAAACCATCACCGTATGTTTTTCTTTACAGGCACACAAGAAGATAAGCAAGACTTAGAAGTGAAATCGTATTCAGTAGGTAGTAAGACACACGTCGCTCCTTCGATCATATGGCCCTCTTTATAGGCACATATGGCCTTATTTCCCATCTATCGTGATCAATAGAGAGAGAATGGCCAGCTCGGTGTCCCTGCGGCGAGCGCCAAGTCCAGATGTCACGACCATGTGCCTCAAGTGACAGATTGTCCGTCCAGATTTTCAGTCTTTCTCACATAGCATCCGCGAATTAGCCACAAAGTTGCAAGTCGTCGGTCGTGCAACAGGTAAACCCAAGCTGGTCATTGCGATCATCTTGTGCGTGTGATTTTACAACGCACGAATAAAGCGCTGGACATCGCCACATGGCAGAGCGTAAAAGCACTCCCTTTTCCTCATATTACCGGAACCACATGCAACAGAGACTAATAGTTTTTATTAAAGACATTTCAGCTCAGAACGAGTGAAACCGCGACCCGTTTGAGTTGGTGGGAGAGCGACAGGCGCTTTAAAGGGCTGCGGCAAACAGCGACCAGCCCTTTAAAGCAGCACTTTGCCTCTGTTATTGTGCTAAATATACCCATGTGGAGGAAGAGCGCCCTGTGTGGGAAGTTAATGGTGCACATTAAACACTCTGCTGACTGAGTCCATTACGCGAGATTGTGTTATTATTGTGTGCCTGATAGTAATGGCTTTGGGTAACAAGACACAAGAAACAATAGTTTCCCTTCAACGAACTTGTGACTTACATCTCCCGAAGATTTGCTGTTTCCTCCGAGCAGTGACACAGTGCCAGTGTCCTACAGCTATTTCAAACAACTGGCATTCAAAAGGAAAGAGCTGAACACAAACTGGTTCCAGTTCCTGGGTGACGAGGTTTTGTGGCTCAGTTTGCTGCCTTTTTGTGATAATAAAGGAATATATTTGGGGTTTTGGGCAAGTAAAACAAGCAGCCGAGACTTTACCTCTGTTTAAAGGGTAACTGTGATGAGCATCACATGTTTAGATGACCAAGTAAAGAATGGACTGATCAAGAGGATGATCAGGACATTGGTTGCAACCATATAATTTTTATGAACTATTTGTTAGGCTATATAATTAAGAGTTGGATATGTACGTTTATGCCCAAAATTTGTTATTATTAACTTTTAATTACTCTGTGGTTACTCCAGTTTATTCCATAATTTTAGGGTTAATTCACATTAATGTGCTTAAAGTGTCTTGCAGTTTGCTGGGTCTCTGACTTGGAATGTCGTGAATGTGGAAACGTGGAATACGATTGTGCAACAGCCGTTGAGACGGTTTGAAACATGGCGCCTGACACCCTCCAGAAAACACTGGCACATTTTGCAACAAAGGTTTTAAAGTACCAAACTGAAATGTTCAACAGGGAAACAGACGGACTGTCCAGAGATGGCTCATCTGTGGGCGGTGTGGGAGAGGTTGCATGTTGTTTTTGACTTTGGTCCCCTCTCTAAACATCAACACCCTACATGGGGGTTGGTGCTGGGTTCATCAGAGTGGTGAATGAGCAGATAAGCCCGACTGTGGTCAGCGACCTCGATTGGTGCTGTTATCAAAGGGGCTGAGAGTTTGAGCAGGAGCCCGACAGGTGCGCAGCCTGTGGAGGCTGGGGCCTCGTGTGTGTGGGACGCAGCCAGCTGTACTCCTCTGTCACGCTGACGAGACCAGTGAATGTCTGCTCTTGAGTCGGCGTGTCGGAGTGTTGAGTGACAGCCACTCCAGAGGTTATTATTATCTTTGTCATGGGGCTCTTAATCTGACTGTGTCATATGCTTTTCTCCATTTATACTGAAGTAGTTTGTTGACATTATTCAAATTTATGCATATATAGGTATATAAGACATACATATGTGAGCTACATATGTAGGTATGTAGGTACCGTTCCTTCTGAGGTAAGTAGCGCTAAACAAAGGCTTCCAGGCTTATATATGCTGGCTAATAACCTCTCAGTGAGTCAAATGTTCTTTTGTCTGAACACAATTCAGCAACTTTGTATATTGAATGCCATCAGCTTGCTGCCAGCTTCCAAAAGACGATTTAATCGAGAGCAAAAAATGTAAGTCTCAAGTTTTGTATTTGTGAAACTGGCAACTGATTGATTCCAGCTGAGTTTCATTTTCAGCTCATTGCTTAGTTTTACAGCTTGAAATTATGCTGTTCGTTTCACCGTCAGGGTTCTCACTGCATCGTTTTCCCAGTTGCAGCAGGCAGATGTTTACAGTGAGGACACTCATCACTAAACTTTAGACAGAGTTGGCGGATGAATAAAGTTGATCATTGGCTGGAGTCAGATCTCTCTCCTAAGAGAGACCTGTAGATGTAGATGTTCCTAGGTCATGAAAGCTTTTTGACGATGATTCACTAATTTCCTGACTAGTATTTTTTTTCCTCTGAGCTACCATCATTGTGGTGTACATTGTTGATAATGTAAACTAGTCCTAATGTCACACCAATTGCACTAATGGTTTCAGAGGGCCCTATAGGCAAATAGAGGTTCTATCCCCACGGTCCAAACTAGCAAAAGCTATTGTATGGTAGATTGAATGCCCACGACCCCTGATGAACCATAGAGACTCTCTGATGGCAATTACAGTATTATCAATACATGTCACTCTTGTTTGCTTTTGTTGCAATCATAAAAAATAACTAGCTGTTATCTATAAACGGAAATTCAGTTATATAAATATAATGATTTGCAGCATGTTGGCAGTTTATAACAGCCCCGTGCTCGAGTGTAAAGAGCCCAGTACCTCCTGCTGCCAGCTGCTGGTTCACAAGCTGTTTCTTGTCCTGCAGCTTATCAACGAGTACTCAAAATTAATTAGAGGTAACAGATTCCTTATGTAACTAACTAGGGTGTCTTTTCAGTAAACAGCCTCTAGTGTTTTGTCCGTCACCAAGTCAGATTTTTTTTTATTTGCCTTCGTGATCTTATGTGTTTGTTTCAGATGGCTTAACAGAAGGGAACAGGGTTTATTGCACTGCATTGTACAGGTGTTCCTGTGTTTGTGTCCGCCTCCTGTATTCCAGTTAAGTTGCGGATGTATCAGTCATTACCCTCATAACGTACGTTACATCTGTATTTTTTTTTTTATGGTTGGCCAAACTTGAACCAATGGCCCGTAGAATCTGCACCGGTTTGTGATTTGATCAGCATGTGCAGGAAACATTTCAAACCACTGTGTAGCTGTTTCTCATTTGAGTCATCACTTTCTAAACTATGGTGGGAAACATGGTCATTTTCAAAGTCGAGTCTAAGGTTATATAAGACCTGCCTCCAGGATGCACATTACACGGACTGATGAAACAACCGAGGATTGTCAGGCTCTTTGATGTTGCTCTGCTAATCGTCAGTCAGTTTATTATTCCCACATAAATCCTTAGGGAGACACCGGCTGTATGGGCTGCTTGTTAAAGAGCATATTAAATCATATCTTGACTCCCCTGTCTGCGCTCTGGTGGCTGCTTTCTTTTACAACCTGTGTGTGAGAAGGACTCAGATGATTAAGGAGAGACAAGACAGCGTGCACATTCAGTTCAAAAAAAAAAAAAAAAACTTGGAGGGCCAACATGATCACTGGATATCTGCAGTTTTTTGAAGATGTGACATCTCTCCTTTTATCTGACAGATTTGAAGCGTAGTAATACTACACAGTCTCAACATCTCATTTGATTCTGGAAACATGTAGTAAACATTACTAATTTTATCAAATTCAGTCATATTGTTAGAAAAGGCAAAGTCAAAATTGAAATTCACAGTATATTTTTGCTGTCCCTATATATTTTCCTGCTGTGTAGAATTTAACCTATATCTCAATTCTGGTTTTGATAAATACACAACATACTCTGTCAAACCCAACCCCCCCCCCCCCCCAAAAAAAAAAAAACTTGAATGAATAACTTTCGGTTTTCTTATCGTAACGGGGTTTTCGCACATGTACACACAGTACACAAGTTCACATTAGCCAGCCAAAATTAGCAAGAAGGTTCGCGAGAAGGTTGCCAAATTAACGTCAGAACCTTTTGCCCGCCTTCACACCCAGTAGAATTTGTGATTCAGGTGGTGGCCGATAACGCTGGACACGAGCCTGCGTCCCTCTGCCCTCAGCAGACACGTGGATTCAGATGAGCTGGTGCTGCCAGGCACTTTTGGCTGAACCTCGTGCCACATGGGCGTTTCCTCATCTACATGTGCTCACCCACTGCCCCCCCACTGTCCCCCCGCTTGTCCCGTGCCTGCTCTGTTTCATGTCCAGCTATCACAAGACCGGATGGCAAGTTGTTGAGATGAGCGCTGGTCTTGGTTGGTTGATTGTCAAACTTCAGCACTGAACCGACTGAAGATAAAAAAATAATCTTACAGCTATTCATTGTTCTCCCTCTCTCTTTTCGAAACATTTCAAATGTCATGTAATTCCAGTAACTCCAAAGGGGACGTTTCATCCTTTTATGTTGCACAACTGAACTCAGTGGGGCTCCAGGATAGTGTGAAAGTGTAATGTGGTCCCCCTGCTGCTCAGTAGAACTTTATCTGCTCACAGGCCAATTTGTCAAAGGGACAGGGATGGATGTTCAGCGTCATTAGATAGCCAAGAGTTTTGAATGGGAATCATTTAACTTACATTATATAATGATGTTGGTTTTGATTAGTTTATTTACTAAAGACAAAACCAAAACCGTTTTTTACAAAAATGTAACGGTGATATATGTTTAAACTGTCCAGCCTGTCTTTTGGCCATCACTAGATACAATTACAAGCAGAAATAGTACCAGGCATCTGTCTTTTTAAATAGCTAATATAGCTCATTCGCAGACATGGTCTGTTGCTCTTCGTCTCGGACATTTATTCAGTCCTGTTAGTGCTGCGGACTGGATGCCAACAAAGTAATCACAACTTTTTTTAGGGCATTTTTTTGATAGCTGGCCTTTAAATACCAAAGGGTTTTGTACCTTTTATAGAAAAGTGAGTGATGTAGCGTCACAGATCATTTTGATACTACTTAAAAGCACAGTGGACACCTGGTAATGTTTTATTTTATGGGACTGTAATTTCTGTAATAGTTTCCAACAGAAGTTTCATGTGAAGTTTTCCGATGACGTTTGGTATTTATAAGAACTAGGAAACTATTGGACAGAAGCGTTCTACTTTAACCCAAGAAACAATTCATTAACTAGCCATGATTGGAGACCCTTTAGTCCACACACTATGACTGGTATGGATGGTGTATAGATTTGCCTTAGTGTGTTCATTGGACTTGTTGCGTGCTTAAGAATGCACCGGTTACTAGGTTTTTACTTCTAGTTTTCAAGTAACCCCTTCTTAACAAAACGGACGTATTTCTCATAAGTTAAAGTAAAGTCATTATTATATTGATATATATATATGTTGACTCCATGCAGTAACACTATAGTATCATGCCCACAATATTTCTCTCTATTTTTATTTTTTTCAGCAAATCCTACCAATTCATAGTAATTTTCAAAATGCTTTGCAACACAAGCACAGTTTCATGTGTTCCCAGTTCGACCCAGTCTCTCTAAGGTGTATTTACATAGTAAAATTGAAGACGTCATGAGATTCAGTAACTATCCTCCTGCTTTATTTACTGTAAATCCAGTGATCCAGCGCTTTGCAGTTGCTCATGAATATAAACAATTATTTGATTCTCCCTGGAAGAGAGCGCCATGATGTTTGCGTCTTTATTTGTTTTTATCCAGTCACTCTCACCTTTCTGGAAATGATAGCCGCACTATGTTGCAACGGAAAGTATTGACACTGGAAGCTTCTACATTTTGAAACTACGTTACAGGTCATTTTAACTGGTGACTCACCAGATAAGGCAGTGGAACATTTCGCTTTTTAGGATTTGAATGCGGCAAATGTTTCTGTGCAAGGGGAAAAATCGATTTATCGGCGCCTGCACCGGGTTTCTGTGTCAACTATCATTCAGTGTCACATTGTCTTATGGTATCAATGACGCTCTTCAGCTGGACAGTATGAATAGCAGTAGCGGTGATCTTCTGGCAGAGAGGACACTGTGAACACAACTGAGCTGTAGTACAGTGGTCACGGCGGAAACTTCGGACAACACTACCATTGTCCTTCTGGGTTCACGCTTTGAAACAGCCAAGAACATTCATTTGTGTCGCCGAGGTCCACGAGAAGCTGTTATTAATAGTTGCTAATCGTTCATTTGAAGTGATAAATCACACATTAACCGCTATTCTCTTCTGACTTTGGGAACAGCAAACACCAGAAACTGCTTCTAAAATCTGTAATTATGGGATTGCAGCAATAACTGTTTGGCAAGTGGTTTCTCTGTAATTAGATGAATGTCGTTGCGTTTGGTTTGATCCCATTCTTTTAAATTTGTCACTAAGCTCACCACTTTGGTGTGGATATCTCAGCATTAGCACAGAGAATCTATGGCTTTGCAACATAAAAGAAAAACGTTAAAAAAAAATCAACCTTAACCTTTGACTGTGAGATCCTGGACTTGTTCTGGAAAGTGAAAAACTCTGCCCAACATTTGATCTCAGGCAGGGGTTTTTGGAGTACGTAGCAGAAGTTTCAGGAGAAAGAACTGAATGAATGAGGTCGTTTACCGCGTGTCACTGTGTCAATAGTAGGACTGAGTCATTGCTGCACGTTGTACAAATACACAAAAACAGTAAGAGCAGTAACCGTGCTCATACAACAGCCAAGGCACAATTTGAACTTAAATTTGAATACCGGTTTGTGAATCAGTCAATAAGGGAAACAGAAACCTGAAAACAGAAACCACATTTTTTTAAAGGTGTGTGAGTGTGATTTGATATTTCTGCTTTTTACCAGCTCAGTTTCAACTATCAGACAGAAAACTTTCCTATTGGTAGCTGAACTAGATACTACGTCAGGTCCTTTAAACGTTAAAATGTTTTTTTATTTTTTATCCAGATACTCAAGACTTCAGAAGCATCTCCTCCTTTACTGAACAAGTATAAGCCAAAGAGAATCTGATATACCTTGGACGATGGAGCCCTCTCAATCAGAGATGAACATATTGTCCAATGGGAAAAGTCACGACCTGGTGGATGATGTTGGCGTGCCAATGAAGACGTTTCTAGACGAGGATCAGTGAGTGGTCTTCTTTTACACCACACACACAGATGAATGGCTACTCTTTTATTTTTTAACACAGCATGTAGCAATCACTTCTTTTTTTTACACTTTTCCTTTGTGTCTCTTTGGAGTCATACTTGTGGGAAGACATTTTACAATACAATAACAAACAAAACAGACATTTTAATTTACTTGGTTCTTCACACAGCCACATCTCACAGAGTATGACTAACTTCCTGTACCATGTTTGCGTGTTTAAATGCATGTTTACTTTGTTTTTGTGCTTGCGTCAACTGGCGGATCCTTAAACAGAAATGGCACTCAAACAGTCAGGTATGTCTGTAGAGATTTGCGTCAAGGCTGCTTTTTAGCTGCATATTTCATTTTTTTTTTATATCATATACAGATAAATTAACATCAACACAATTTGTCCTTTAGATTTGATGACCCCGATGGAGGACATGAAAATGAGGGGTTTTTGCCCAGTGCAGATGGAAAGAAACCCATCCGTTTCACAGATGTAAGTGAGAAAGCCCACAGTGATGGCACACAACAGGACAAATGACATCAGTTTGATGTTTAATAAATGTTACTTCCAGTTTGAAGGAAAGACCTCGTTTGGCATGTCAGTCTTCAACTTGGGCAACGCTATCATGGGCAGTGGGATCCTGGGGTTGGCGTACGCCATGGCCAACACTGGTATACTTCTCTTCTTGTGAGTAAAGACCTATAAAAGCACGCTTTTATAGAACGACACTTTGATATGGTTTACCCAGCTTTGCCAATATGTGGAGGACTGCATGTACTCAACAGTTTCTTAAAATAATTGTTTGAACTTTTAGAAATAAGATTATGGATACAATCCACCTTTCATTTAATAGATAACTGAAAATCGTTAGTGTAGCTTATTTGCGTGTATGATAAAAACATGGCAACAAAAATAGACTTGTCACTGGCAGAAAAGCAATGAGGATTTGAGGAAGTCACTTTATTTCTAGCACTTTCTAAATCATATTATGATTATTAAACCTCAGAGATATTGGTTGATGTTTTTGTGCTAAGCTAAAAGGCTCCTGGAACACGTCTGACCGAATCTAAATATTCCTGTGCACCCAGAGCTATGTGCCTCTGTTGATGTTGGTTAAATTAACCTGAGAGAGTGGTGAACTCAAAACAAACTATTTGGCTAAATCATAGCAGAGAATGTACTGGACTGTGTCTGAGCAATTAAATATCTGGCAGATTTACTGCATGTCATGACATCTTTTAGCATATCATATACCATGATATGTACTCTTCTATTCATACCTATTCATACCCCCTTTTCCCCGCCCTTGTGGCCAAATATAGGCCCCAGAAAGGCTAGAGCTCAGAATAGCTGCACCTCCATACCTCGTGTAAGGACTTTTACTTCCTTCTGCTCCGTGCAGACTGCCGCTGTCCATGACCATGACCCTAGTTGTAAAGTAGTATGTGTGGTATAGTATGTAGTAAGCAGGAGGACTGGAATGATGAATGGCCTCGGTGATGGTCGCAACCGCGAAAGCAGGAAGTTCTTATGATGAAGGAGGCTTCAGGACATCTCTTATGGTATTAATTAAAACCATGGTCTGTTAGCATTAGATGGAAGAGATACTTCATTTATTTATTTTACAGTTTTCAAAGCAACCAGTAGCAAATTGCAATAATTTTTACCAGAAGAACAAACTGCATTCACAAATGCAAATGTCTGCATGAAACAACAGCAGGCGAAGATGAGTATTTCTCCAGTAATATTAAATGACGGAATAAGCAGCAGTTTTATTAATATAAAAGGATGTTAAGCCAAATAATAAATAATTATTTTTAAATAATAAACGGATTAACTCCAAAAGTAAGAAACATTATTACTATTTCTATTTGATGCAGGATTTTTTCATTGTATCTCACTGCACTGTTTCACTTCGGTTTAATACTGTATTCCTCAGATTTCAATAAAGAAAACGTTTGATGCATCAAGTGCACATTTACTACACTTTGTTGTATTTTGACAGATGCTTTGCAGTTCATATGTTCATATGCAAGTGGCGCTTGCCCTTAGTTTTACTCTCCAGAGTCTCAAAGATTTTTTTGGTGACCCAACCTTATAATGAATATCACAGCCCTTTAAAATCCTTCATTCGCCACCCATGACAGAAAAAACATATTCACAGTCCTCATCTGTATAACATTCATTATTACACAGGACAAGACCTTACAATCCCTATGCACACAGCAAAAACTAGATGAAAAGACATTGAAAAGACGTAACTCATGTGCGTCCAAACAATGTCTAAATTTGGTTGAAAAGTGAAAGGTAAAAAGCCATCACTTTCAGGTTGTCGAAAAGACGTCTACAAAGATGTCGCTGAATTAGTCTTCATTATGATATCGTAATTGTGACAAGATCCCAGGCGAAACACATTTAAAAGTGCAGTCAAACTGAAGAAAGACCAGCAGGCTACCAGTCAGCTACCAGCTAGCAACCAACCTGGTAGTGTATAATTAGAATTTGTTTGTGAGTAGAACGTGGTTCACGGAGCCTCTTATGAAAACGCCAGTTCAGTGAAATCTCAGGGCAAGGCCTCAATGCCTCTACTTTCAGACATGAGAGAGAAGTAAGGATTCACACCAATGTTGTTGCTTCAATATATCGAGAGAAATGGAAAGTGTGCACATATGCTGCAGTGATCATTGTATTACACATGTTGTGTAGTTCTTATACAAAAACACTGCAAAAATGTCTTTTCTTCTGTTGTGGTTAATATTTATTTCAACTGTTAGCTCTGTATTAATACACCTTAAAGAAAAATGAAAATGACTGTTGAATTATCTATGGAAATGGTCAGCGCAGCTATATGACTATATTCTGTATTGTGGCACAGGTTTCTTCTGACTGCAGTAGCAGCCCTGTCATGCTACTCCATTCATCTACTGCTCAAAGCATCTGGCATTGTGGGTAAGCCTTGTGTCACATTTATTTTTAATTGTCAAGAAACAGCAAAATTACCAGTCACAAGTCACCAAAAGGATATGTGATGACGAAAGAAATCTCGCACTTCTGCTAGTGCTGGATAGCGATGAACTGATCCTGGACTAATCAGCAACATTTTTAAAATCAACCAAGAGATTTTTACTTAGCGCATGTATGTGTGTCTGTCTAGCTGTCTGTTCTGCCAGTGTTTTATTGTGTTGTGTTGGAGGGGGCATCTCAGCAAATATAAGCCTTAATATCTTTAATCTGCTTTCAGGAATTCGAGCTTATGAACAGCTGGGGTACAGAGCGTTTGGCACCCCTGGAAAAATGGCCGCCGGCATAGCGATCACACTGCAGAACATTGGAGGTGAGGAACCAATGCTGGATGTCTGTGCATTATACACTTTTGCATGGTTTAGGATTCATACTCCACCTAGCCACACACATAACTACTGTATATTCACTTAAACCACCACAAACTCACTGTGGCTTTTGTTCTTAGCTGTAATAATGGGATATGAAGAAGATTTAGGACCAAAGAATAAGCTGCATTGCCAGCGGTGATGGCATCAAAGATACAGTAGTTCATCCAACTCACTGAACATGAACATATGTGGCCAAATATGTCTTTACCAAAGGTTTGTGGTTAAAAAAAAAGGTGTTAAAAAAACTCAATGCACGAGTTTTATTTAAAAAGCACTTTTATCCCAAGTTCATGTCCAACAAATAACAAATTAACTACAGTTGTTCAATTTACACCTGGTATTACAATTAGATATGTATCCATAGCTTTCATGAACAAGAGGACACATGTTGTACACTGTACTGTGTAAACACTGTGAGATGTGATCAGATCAGGCAAACGGTCAGTGTCTCAGCTGTTGTCAGCTCTCATTCAGGTTTAAGTGCATGGCCATCTGACTCCACCTCCTGCTGCTAACACAAACAAGCCAAGCCACAAAAGCTACAGATGCAAACAGAAATGTTTGCTCAACATTAAAAAAAAAAAAAAAGAAGGCCATACACCAACTTTCCTCCCCTTGACCTGGAATCTCGGCCACGTTTATTGACCACTCGGTGCAATACTGGGTTTTTTCACCACGGAAACAGTCGAGGTGACCATATGTGGTCCTCGCTGCTCTTGAGTAATGTCTTTACTGACGTCTGTTTCCGTCTTCTCCGTTACAGCTATGTCCAGCTACCTGTACATCGTCAAGTCCGAGTTACCTCTGGTCATTCAAGCTTTCACGAAGGCAGACCCCAACTCTGAGTGAGTATTATCGCTTGTGTTCTTGCCAGTGTCAACACCGGTGCGCTTGTGACGGTGAAAGGCACGTAACTCCAGTGACGCCAGTTGGTGACCCAGAGCATGGACTGTGTGTGCAGGGTCAAGGGGCCTGGCAGACTATGTGGGTTGCGGATATTTCACTTTGCACCACTGATTGATTCAGTCACTGTGTCTGGGTGTGGTAAGATTGAAAGCTTGGAATTGGTCGGGCAGCGGGCGCAGCAAGAGAGAATGATCGACGGTATTTGTCAGTTGCATATGCGCACAGTGTAAAGCCTCAGTTCTGTCGACTAGCGGAGGCGAGTACTGTCCACCCCACAGTTGTGCCACACACACAAACACACACACACATATAGACTCGCTGAATAAGGCAAGGACTAAAGTCGATTCCTGCTGCCTGCTCAAATCTAAAAACAAACCTTGTACTGAGAAGGGAGTGCTGTGACTACATACATGTAGTCTCCCCTCCAGCATGTGTACAGGAGCAGAGTTTCAGATAATCATATCTACGAACAGAAATCAATAACACACAATACTCTACAGAGTTCTTTAACATATCCACACAAAATATCCATCAAAACATCTGGCCTGAGAAGTTTCTTTTTTTTTTTTTGTTTTGTTTTGTTTTATTGGATTCCATACCCTTCAGAAAACAATTTCACGTATTTCTGATCTTTTTGACCTTTGAATACATATTCAGTTTGGAGTGGGGTAGACCAATATTTCTATACCTGCGCACAAATTTTGGGGTACTTCAGATATTGAGATTCTCCACTGCCATAAAAAACTACCTTTAGCGACAAGAAGGCGTCTTGCAGCAGATGGTTTGGCCCCGACGGAATTCTGAAGTCAACGTGACCGAGTCAGTCTAAGATTACATGACGAGTAAGGAAGAAGCAACTGAGCATAAATCCACATCAGAACTTCGACGAACCCCCCCGCCCCCCACCAAGACACTGGGAACAACCTCAGAAGCTGCGCACAACCATGAATTCTCACATTGTCACGGTGCCTGAAACAGTACTGCGTGCCATTGTTTGTGTGTTTACTGTGTATCAGTGTCAGAGGCTCAGCTGCACTCATAGCTGATGGATAAAGTGCTGTGACTCACATGCATAACACAAACACACACACACACACACATACACACACATGCATGTACACAAATGACAGGAGCAGGTGGTGTGAAGTGGGGCGCCAAATTCCCGAGGCTGAGCATAAGGGCAGGTTAGCTCAGGGCCAGCTCTCACTGACCGAGACACGCATACTGTTCATTTCCACTTCTCGGGCAGTTCAAATCCGCGGCGTCACAAGAACTGGGAGGAATGAGGGGCGGGTGGCTTTATTTATGGCTGGAGGCACTTTAAATAGGCAGCAATGACGTGTGGCAGATGGACGGTTAAGTACCTTTGACTTGTATCCCCCCCCGAGTAGATGCAGTTGTTAGCAGTACATAGAGATGTACTCATCAGGTAAAATATAAAGTGGCACACAAAGGGGATCAGACAATTGGAGGACATTCACCCAGGGTAGACATCTCATTTGGTCTTGACTGCTATTAGACTTTAGTATGTAAAGACTAGACCGTAAAAACAATGGATTTGTAAGGAGCAAGACTTCGCCTACACAGGTTAGACAGCTAAGACAAAGTGTGTTAACCCTTAAAGCTGTTTTAAGTTAAATTTTATAATGGATCACATGTAAGCGTGTACAAGATCATGCCACCCCCTCTATCTGTTCTTCACACTGCTCCTATCTGGTCGCGGATACAAATACCTGGCCTGAAAATGGGCCTGTTGTGCCAGGGGTTTTGTCCCCTCTGCCATAGTGGCACTAACCCAAAACACCCCATTAGGCGTGTATAGGTATGCGTGTATAAATGTGCTCTATGTATATGTATGTTTTCACGTGAGACTCTGTAGAGACAGACTGTAGGGACAAATGTCCTTAAAAGGAGGAGTATAGAATGTATTTATCTTTCGATTAGCATTCTACTTATTAGGACTTGGATATGACTCAACTTTGATTTAAACCCTGAACATGTGGACCCGAGTTCCCTCAAGCGACTCACATGTGAAGGGTGATGTGAAATGACTTCGCCTGCTTTCACGGAGACTCCTTAACACATAAACACACAGCTATTGTCGTATATCACTGCGCGCTCCAGCCCGCGGCGCTATTGAGGAGGCCAATCCCAGTGGTCCTTTCCTGATTCAGGGTTAAGAATAACAGGCTTAGCAGCTTTAAAATGGGCTGCAGGACACAAAGACCTTTCTGTATGCAGGATTTAGGAGACAGCGGTCTTTAATGGTCCGACAGTCATTTCTAAAGGCTGCGTGTTGCTGGGCTTCCTCTCGGGCCTGAGGGCTACATGGTTTGAGATTTACTGTTATTGCCCCCGGAGCCTATACATTTTCCCCAACAAGTCTATTTAGATGACACTAAACCTAAGGTGTTAAAGCACATACTGCCTGTTTACTATAAACAGGAACTGATAATGAAGTACAAAACAGGGAAAATACAGTGTATGTTCATCTTGTATTCCAGTAGATTCTAACATGTCATTTGGGCTGTTTAGGTCACATGAGGGAATTTGTTTTTGTGAAGGACATACACAGGATGACTGTCTAAAGAGATGGTGTGTGGTGCCCACATATAGATACAACAGAATGGTGGACGAAGTAGAGCTAAAACTGGACATGTCCTTCTGTCCTCGTGAGTTTTTTCTGAGTCAAGTAAATTAAGGGCAGATGTGTCAAAGCTAACATCGGTAATATTTACTGAATTCTTCTATGCCCTGTGTCGTTTCGGCTCCACGACGGCGTCCTTCTCTGCAGCTGTGAACTGTCACATAAATCCTCGGAGTTATATAAGCGTCTGCTCCAGTGCTTCTGTCCAGAGCAATATGCTGTAAGCAGACATTTTCTTTTTTGCCCCAATCTCCAGGCCAGGTATGTTCCCAGCAGGTTGCTGTTGTCCCCAATGAACTCGCAGCACATCAACCATTCGGACCGGCAGATTTTTCACAGCCCCGTGTCGCTCAAACAAATATCCTCAGGCGGCGTTTTTAGAGAGAAAGAGGCACCAATATTCTCACTAAATATACAAACCGATTGGTCACCATCTTACACTTTCCACTCTATTTTTGTCTCTGTCTGGCTGTGTGGTGTGTACTGAATCTGGGTGTCAATGTTTGAAATATTGAGCTCACCAAAGTAAACTGGGTTTTGTCTCCAAACAGTCTGTGGTACTTGAATGGAAACTACCTGGTCGTCATGGTCTCTGCCAGTATGATCCTGCCTCTCGCTTTAATGAAGCAGCTCGGTGAGTAACAGTTCAACTATTGTGTCTTTTCCCCGAGTTTACTGCCTCTTTAGAAGGTCTGAAATTAACTTAGATATTTCCATCTAATACAGAGAGCTATTAGTCTATTAGTCTACTGGTAGGAATGTGACAAATACAGTATAATCTGTATATTTAGACAATGGAAATATTTTTCATGACTGGGCCAAGGAAAGTAAAAATACACCAAAAGTTAAGAATAGGACATTTTTTGGACTTGTTCCTTTGAATGAGGCCACCTGACCTCAGTGGCAGGTTACTACTTTGCTATCACTGTACCCTAAGATAAGAAAGGAGCTGATAAGAAGTCCAATACATTCACGTGTTACTCAAACCAGGCATCCAGAATCACTGTGTCACTGTTAGGTCAAACAACATGCCTGTAGACAATGAAGCCCCCAGTATTGATTTAATATGGTCAAAAATGTCTTGTTGGGAAACCTTCAAGACGTTGACCATGAATCAGGATAATAAACATTCCCAGTTCCAGTCTAGAAAGGTTTAAAAGACCCAATTTCGCTATTTTCACTAATGGTCTCAACAGTTTAACTTGCTGTGAGACAATTCAATACATTTTACTATAGTATACTTTGAGATTGAAGAAGTGTTTGACATGTTCATCTGCTTTAAACCCGACTTCCATGATACTTACTTACTGCTTCTCTAACATTAACAGAACGTCCTTTTACTAGAGGGACTCTTTGGAGCATCTGCTTATTTTAATCAAACATTTTTTAAGTTGCCCCTTACAACTTCTACATCCTTAAGTTTAATTTGTGGAACGAATCTGGCTATTTTACTCATATTTCTGAACATTTCTTTCTCCCGTACGTTTTTTCTTTAAAAAAAAAAACTCTATGCAGGAATTGTTACTCAAGATTTTGTTTTTGCAATAAGCCAACTTACATAAGTTACGTTTCGATGGTCACGTAAGAGTCAAGCAATTAGCGTGTTTTCATCTCTCCACCGGTACCGGAAATCAGCAGGTGGTCAATTAAACACAGTTTTCCCTGAGACGATCACACCCTCAATTCCAGCTTAATCTGCTCATTATTACACAGTGTAAACATGCCCTCACTTTGCTGTGGGGCCATTCTGCACATTTTTGTGAAGTTTGAGGACTTCTTGTCCAGCTAAAACAGACCTAATGCGTCTGGATGAGGAGCGCTAACAATATCTTTCTCTTTATTTCCAGGTTACCTAGGTTACACCAGCGGTTTTTCTCTCAGCTGCATGGTGTTCTTTCTCACTGCGGTGAGTTGGTCCAGCTCATGCCGTGACGCTTCGTCACATTTACTCTTCACACAGAGCCTCGTTTATTCTGGCATGTCGTCCTGGCACATGTGGTACACTCTCCCTTTCCCACCCCTGTTCCCTTCCCACTGTGGGTCTCTCTTTTCAGTGGTATGTAGCTACGTTTGATAAGAGCTGCTTAGAGACATCAAAGGTTGAGGGTAAAATCTAAGGCTTACTTATAGGCTGAGTCACGCTAATCTGGTTCGAAATGCTTTAGGAAAAGAAAGCTTGTCGTTACTGACACATGCCATCATCTTTTCTTTGTTTAAACCTCCTCTTTGTTTCCCTTTTTCCCATCTCTGTCCAGGTTACCTATAAGAAGTTCCAGATCCCCTGCCCCTTCGAGGAGTTCTCCGCCAACAGCACTGCCTCCCACCACATCTCCAATACCTCAAGCCACTTCCACGACTACAACAGCGGCTTGGTTCACGAGGACGACGACTCCCACTGCGCCCCGCGCATGTTCACCATAAACTCACAGGTAGGCAGGCAGCCGAGGCGAAGAACAGTGTGCTTATCTGTGTCTGTTTTCAGCATCGAAGACCACAAGCCTCTCGATGTACTTGCTGACCGGAGTTCATGCAGTTTGTTGTTTTTGGGAGGCTCAGCGGCGCTGCTAATTATAGGAGGTCATCTTTTTATGTGTTCCTCCACAGACCGCGTACACCATCCCCATCCTGGCCTTTGCTTTTGTGTGCCACCCCGAGGTCCTGCCCATCTACACCGAGCTACGCAAGTGAGTCGCCCCCTCCGTGACCCATTATCCTTTGTGACGTGGCAGTGCCGAATGTTTGCAAAAACTTTGCGCAACTTTCTGATTTCAGTCCAACGCAGAAGAGGATGCAAAAGGTGTCCAACATCTCCATCTTAGTCATGTACACCATGTACTTTCTGGCGGCTCTGTTTGGCTACCTGACGTTTTATGGTGAGAGCAGTCGCCGCCGGCACTTCTTTATGCCCTCATCAGATAGCCAGTGCACTGACAGATGTTTTGTATGGTGAAATGATAAGCAAGTCAAAGGAAAGCTTATTTAGTTTGGAAGTGAAAACGAAAGGCAACTCTGCTGCAAAAATGGAAAGGTTCAACGTAAAAAATAAATAAATAAAAAAGTACACTTTTTATACTTGAATTACAAACAATTATAATTAATTTTGCAACTTTATGTGCACAGGAACAAATGAACAAAGATGTTTTTGTTGTTGACTTTAATGAGACGTTTAGATTTTAAAACTTTACTTTATCAGAGCTTTTAAAGAATACTCTAACGTGGTTAGTACCAGACCACAGTAACAGTGAATTCTTTTTCAACAGTGTATTAATGTTTTGGGATGTTTCTGGTTGTAGTTTGTCAGTAGTGCAGCAAAGATATTGAACCTGTATTTTTACATAGCCCAGGCTCCCTCTTGTGGCAACAGATTGTTACAACGTGCCGTCCATTACTAAGCACTTTTAAAAATATACCATTTCTCTTTCTAATTCCTGCAGACAAGGTGGAGCCCGAACTCCTGCACACTTACAGCCGGATCGATCCTTATGACACGTTGATCCTGTGCGTAAGAGTGGCCGTCCTCACCGCTGTAACACTGACCGTGCCTATTGTGCTGTTCCCTGTAAGTTAATTTTTTTTTCATTCTGGTTCATTCTCTATCAAAACGTTGCGACCGTGCTGTTTCTGAAGCGAATCCTCCATCCACAGGTGCGCAGGGCCATCCAGCAGATGCTGTTCCCCACCAAGTCGTTCAGCTGGTTACGTCACATTGCCATCGCTCTCATTCTGCTCACCTTCATCAACATGCTGGTGATATTTGCTCCCAACATTCTGGGCATCTTCGGCGTCATCGGTTAGTACAGCGCTGGACGCAAAGCTGGAGCAGAATCAAAACAATAACGTTGTAGTGAGTGTGACTGAGGAGGCTGTAATACCTAAAGTAAGGGATGGGAAAAAGTTCCTCAAACCTGACAAGCCTCAGAGAGGCTCAAGCCTATCATCTTGATCTTGATCTTGATCTTGATCTTGAATATGATGATTCCTGTCCAGATTTCTTGGGCATGTGAACAGCTTACTTAGGAGGCTGAGGTGAGCTTTGGCCATCTCTGAAGTTCTTATTGACACACTTTATTGCATTCACGTCAGACCATCTTTTAGATTCTCCCTTTAGGAACTCGGTCGTTCCTTTCTGGTGTTGCTTTGCAGTGTGGGTAGCTGTTACCAAGGTGAAGCAGCACCCTTTCCTGTAGGAATTTCCATCCCTGAATCATTTGTACGGAACCTAAAGCGACCTGTGATTGGCTAAGGTTTCCCTTTGGGTTTCCCCTCACGTCACTTTAACTGCAATACTCTGTGAGACGAGCATGCATTTAGTTTTTTGCCACATTACTGCCTTTAAATACAATTTAATGTGGGTCCCAATAATATAAAATACAAACAAATAAGTAGGTCACCCACTACTGGTCTGATCCACTATTTTTAATCAGTGTATCTCGTATTGTGAAGATTATGGGTTACTCATTCTGTCTCTGTTTGCAGACCCCCTCCACCCGCCCACTTCCCATGCCCAGTGTCTGTTATGTTCCATGCATGTTTGCTCATGGACAAACTGACAGCTTGAGTCAATATTATTGTCACATGTTGTCCTCAGACTGGAAGGTCACATTTCGCGGGTCAGGGGTCAGAGTTGAAAACATTAAGTTAAACGGCCACGAAGGACATCTTCAAAGTGACGTTTCGTGCTTCAGCAAACACGAATGCCTTTGAGTAAACGAGATCGCGTGAATACATGTCCATTTACAGGAAGAAAATCATTTAAAAAAACAGCTGATGCAACATACGGGGCTGTTTTCAACGGACCTCATACATGTTGTGTAAATCCAGGAATTCTAGGAAGAGGTGAACGATGAAAAATACAACACAATGTTACAAAACTGAATGAAATATTTATTTAAAATTTGAAAAATTTGACAAAAATTAATTTTACAGTATTATCTACCTAATTTAGTTTTCTCCAAACTAATAAACCTATATAAAAATATTTGCCACACAGAGCTCCTGTGACATGTTAAGTACGTGTCTTTGGGACAAAGACCAGCCTTAAACTAGGCTTCAGTCTCAGGTTGAAGTGACATTTGGTGTATTTAGGATTCATATATCCACAGTTTGTGTCATAAATATATTAAGCTACTGTTGCTGAGCACGATGTGACTGTGTAAATCTTTGAAAAGCAGATCGCTATGCTTTAAAGTAATCTAGCTAGCGAAACAATGAAAAGGGACAATCATTATAAAAAATGTTTTCTTCCTTCACTGTGTCTAGCTTGTTTTTGACCACTCCTCCCTCTTCATTCTTTCAGGTGCCACATCGGCCCCCTGCCTCATTTTCATCTTTCCCGCCGTCTTCTATATCCGCATTGTTCCCAAAGAAGATGAACCCATGAACTCCGTTCCCAAGATAGCGGTGAGACATTATAATCCGTATTTTTGTGTATCATTAAATCATGTAATTCATTTTTTTAATCCTCTGAGGTTTAATCCTCTGTGACACTGTTTTTTCCCCCCTTAGGCTGTTATTTTTACTGCTCTTGGCGTCTCCTTCATGGTAATGAGTCTGAGCTTCATAATTATCGACTGGACAACAGGGACGAGCCATTCTGCCGGAGGCCACTAGAGGTTGCTTCAATGTGTGTGGTCTTGGGTCGGGGAAGGGGTACAAAGAACAGTGTAAAGGGAGCACTATCACCTCAGTGGGAACACACTACAGGGCAGCCCAGCAGAGTCTGGGGTAGATAACAGTACAAAATACACACGTATACTGATCAAATTAAATTAACTTTTAGACTGTAACTTTATACATATCTGAACAATTTATTTAAATAATCAGGAATGAACAGGGTCTTTCCTTAGTGCAACTAAGTCCACCCATGATGGTGAAATGGTCCTTTCCTGCTGCTTCTTCTTTATTTACACGCAAACAGCTGCAGCTGGTACTGTACAGGAAAAAGTTGTCTTTTAGGCTGAAGATGGGAAGGTATTACCATATGATATACATGAGAAATAGCAAAATGACTTCCAACTTACTTTTTACATATTATTTCCCATGAGAAGCAGAAAAGTTTATGGTCAGATCAGATTATCTCAACCAGCAGTGATCTGCACCGTCCACTGTCTCTGTTCATGTGAGACAAAGACCTGCTTTAAGGCTTTAGAGCGCGGGTGAGCGTTTGTTAATCTGCAAAATTCCTTCACAAACCCTGGTGCCTTCTAGCATTTCAAACAGCACAAAGACAGAAAAAAAAAAAAAAAACACGAGTGGATATTTATTTAGCTAGCTGCTATATTTGTCTTTATAATTTCAAATGGAGTTTATTTAACTACTGTGTATGACGAAGTTAATAAATCCAAAACATTGTTTAGCTCACAGTATTTTACATGTTTGATAGAATGCAAATATTTGATACCTTTTACCTTTATTTTAAAAAAAAGTTTATCACAAATATGCCAAAGTGTGACTTTGAAACCAAGTGCAGTTCAAGTTTACCCTAACAGTTTATACAAGTTTAAAGATTACAGGTGTAACAAATAACATCCCTTCACGAGGCTTACACTGAAGCGGATGAGGCTTTCGCTGAGTGGAAATTCAAACCTAAGATGCCACAGATTCCAAAACTGCTCTGGAATCGAATGGAATAGTTCCACATTCTATGGAAAAGTATAGTATTGCCGCTCTCATGTCTCCATTTAAAGCAACAGCCGTGAGACTGGCGCTAGCATAGAGCTCAGGAAAAGACTGCAGTCAAGGGGAAACAGCTCGCTCAGTCCAAAGATTAAAAAGAAAAAACTCCTGTTGCACATGCATAAATAATAATATCTATATACAGTTTTCAGTCTGTTATGCTAAGCTAAAAGGAGGCTCTTAATAATCATAAATGAGAGCAAACAAATCACCAAAATGTCCAACACAAGTTTAAAGGACGGGTTCATCCAAAGGAAAGAAAACATTTAAGACACAATTTTAGGAGAAAATATAGTTTCACATACATAGTTTTGGTTGTACTTGCCTGATATTTTGTGCATGAATTTGGATGGACCCACCTTCTGAATAAAGCTCTGTGGGTTTGAACTATACCAAGCAAACAAAGAGGTATTGTTATTTTTCAAAGATGCGCTTGTCATTCATTTTAATAATGTGTTGTGCTTTAATGATTCTGCCAAATGTCTGTGCTTTAATGCTTTTGTCGTATTATGATCAGCCTCGTCAGCTATTTACGGCGGATGTCGATGTTTTGCATGAGAAGTCTTGTCCGGTCCGTCCTATAGTTTAGTGAACTGCACAGTAACAGGGCGTTTCCTTCCGGCACTGTCACGAGTACATGTTATTGTAATACTGTACATTTGGCATCTTACAGTGAAGTGTACCGGGATCGCAGTCTGTGCTGTAGTTGTATTGGTATTATGAAGCACTTCTTAGAAGATGTGAGAACTTTTCAGATTTGATTGTTATGATGATTCATTTTTTATCTATTATTCTTTTTTAGCTCAATCTAGATATGTGTGGATGAATAATTCCTCCGTGATTTTTGAGACCCACAATAGCACTGACAAATTCAATATCACTTCAGTTTTGATAGATTACAAGAATGTTTAATTATAAACGAATGTAGACCATAAATTCAAAACCTCTATAAATAGTAAAAAAAAAATTGTATACCCTACCAGTCAAAAGTTTAGACACTTTCTCACTGAACTGAATGAGAAGGTGTGTCCAAACCTGTGACTGGTAGTGTACTTGCTATTCGTATCCAAATATGTTGTTTTTAGTATTTCGCAAGTCTCAGGTTTTAGAAAGGTCCCTCACCTATCTCATTTTATTTATATATTACTCTATTTGGTGTTTGTTTAACGTGTCTGTCTCTCAATGAAGATGTTGTTGCAGACAAATTATGAGCAACAGCAGGAGATGTTTTTAGTCCAGGCATCATCCTCGGTCCGTCCCTTGCTTGTCCACGTGGATTTGCAGTGGTTGTTGTGGTGTAAACGAAGGTTTCGGTGAACGTGAGCATTTCTTCACTTTAGGGGCTCACGCCAAAATAACAACTGACTACCTACTAAATGCCTTTAGCTTTTAAACAATAACCACCGTTTTATCAGACAGACAGAGTATATATCGAATATGCATTTGTCATGCACAAAGCACATCTGTGTCATCTTTTATTGTAGCTGTTGTTCCACACGGTAATCTATGGCTATAAATAAAACAACATGGTCTATGAATTCTGGTTAATAAGACATGACTTTATATAAATAATGTATATACAGTATATGTAAACCTTTTATATTTGTGATGCATATTTACAGCAGCTTGTAAAGTGTAAATAGCAGGGACAGTTTTAGTTTGCTAAATAAATAATTGTAGATGTTTTTAGATTGTCTCAGTTGTCATCATTTCCCTTTTTACTTTCTTTTACTACTTCTTTCTGACCTTACATTTTTACACATTTATTAGACATTTTCATGCTTACATGCTCACACACGCGTGCTTATTTTGGTTTTACAGAACAGCTTATCTGCATCTGGTCAGTGTCACTTATCGTATCTGTCAAGGCTAATGGGTGTTAAAGAAACAATAAAAAGAATAATAAAAAGAATAATATAAAGAATGCTAAAACGATACTGCTGCTCATCTTGATCCTTCACTGCTGTCCTTGACGTTTAAACCTGGGGAAAATTTTCAGTGTGACACATCAATTCTAGCTTGTTTAGATCTGTGTGGTCACAGCAACAGCACCTTTCCTTTGATATAAGAAACATATCAATTTGCCCTAGTTAACAACAACGTAAATGAGCTGATAACAGATTTGGGGGCAATGTAACGCCAATAAATAAATAAATAAATATTCAAGTTATTTGGCGGTATCTCATTACCTCTTCTATTGTCACACAACACAATCATTCTAATGGATTTTAATTATCTGCTTTGAGTTCAAATTACATATTAAATGCGCTGATGTGCTAATGGTTCAGGAATGTCTTTAACCAAACTTTAATTAATGGTACGAGATAAACATATTAACTGAATATGACAGCGAGATCACAACAGACTTTCTCAATCTGGCAACCATGATAAAGCTATGCTAGTTAGGAACACCGGCGTGGTGTACAGGTTAGGATGTTCATTTGTATCAATAACCTGGAAAGACAATTGATGTAGAGCAAGTTCAATTTCAGTCACTTACACTTAAGGTGACACAAATGCAGCGTTCCTTCTTCCAAGATGAAGTGTTGCTGCTCTTTTCCCACAGGCAGAGAGAAGACCCGCTCAGCATGTGCACAGTTAACTGTCGCCACTCTAGCTTGTTTCTGGGCTGTGGATCTGAGTGCTACCCCCACTCTGCCCTACTATAATATGAAATCCCTACTGCATTTAAGCATACAAGAACACATGTGCAATGGAACTATAATAATATTATTATATTTTTGTACCTTTAAAATATTTACTTTTATATAGTTTCTCTTGTCTTATTCTCTCTCTCTCTCTCTCTCTCTCTCTCTCTCTCTCTCTCTCTATATATATATATATACACACACACACACACACACACACATATATATATATATATACATATTGTTCTCTGCCATAGTAAAACCTTAATTTCCCCACGGCCATAAATAAATTCTTATCTTATTCCAGTGACAACCAACAGGTAACAGGTCAACTAGCAAAACATCTTGCCTTCACACATCTTAAGCCTTATCAATGCCTTGTAGTTTATTATTACCAATGGACAAAAGAAAAGCCGGGTTAAGAATATGACTTTGCAATAAAACTACGATATGGTTGTTCCACATTATATAGGACAGACTAACTAAACACGACTTTAAAATCTCAGTAAAATTACCTGTTTTTTTCTAAGTCTCAGAACTATTAAAGATGGTTGAATTGTTTTATTATTATTGTTGTAATTACATTCATTTATTCCCAATATATTCTGTTTATAATTTAATTTAAATGTAGTTTTAAAACATATGCTGCAATTCAGTTAATCTCTTTTCATGTATTTATTGCTTCGTAGAGCGCTTTGTGTTCCACTTATAGCCCATTAAATGCGCTGTATAAATAATTTTTTATCATGATCAGTATTCGTGGCATCAACTAGAAGAAAACATGCCCATCCTTTCCACTTGGCGGCGCTCTGTACCAGTTATTCTGACGGCCTAGTTATGTGCCAAGGCATTTCATAAACAAGTGACGCAAAGAGTCATTATCAGTTCCTTACAGCTCGCCCTGCATCCCTCCACACACCAAACCCCTCGTGTGTGGTGCAGTCACTCACAGAAAACAGTTGCTGCTGCAACACACTGTGTTTGTCCTCTCTGGGTCTTCACGCACGAGAAATGCAGAGGGACGATGCTGGCACAGCGCCCACTGCAGTCTGCACATCCCACTACTAAAATCACGCCTCGCTGGCTTCCCCTCTAATTGGCTCCTCACCAGCCACCGTGGAGAGCTCACCTGATTTAATTGGACTATCGCGAGCAAGTTGCCCGACTGACGTCGATTGGTTGACTGCTTCCAATTGTCTCGGAGATAGCTGAGGGTTTTTCACGCAAGCCTAATTGAACCCCGTAAAGCGCTGCCGCACTCGAGCGACGGAGGGACGTGCCGCTCAGCTCAGCAGGCCGACGACACGAGCGTGAGGTAGTCACGGACTTTCAGCCCGTGGATGGATGCAGGACAGAGGGCTCTGAGCGTTTCGGCATGGACCACATAGGGTTAAAAAAACAAATCATTTAAAGGCTACGTTTTTGATCTTGTGGCCGAACAGAACAGGCGCAGGAGCGTTTACTTTTTGCGCGTGGATAAAAACTCTGGAATAGACGGGTTTCTCCCAAGAAGGCAGTGCAGAAAGAAAATAAAAGGTGCACCATCGTGATTCTTGGCATCCTCTGCCGCGCTAAGAGCATCGACACTGAAACCTTTTTTGTTGTTGTTGTTGTTATTGTTTGTTTTTGCGCAAGTGGTCGGTGCGCCCCTGCGTTCGGATCCATGGGTTGTACGGTGAGCGCCGAGGATAAAGCTGCCGCGGAGAGGTCAAAGATGATTGACAAAAACCTCCGAGAAGATGGAGAGAAGGCAGCCAGAGAAGTGAAACTGCTTTTACTGGGTAGGTTGCAGCTGGAGGTCACTCCTAAGCTTATATTGAAAAAAATAAATAAATTAAAAAAATAAAAATGAAAAGACAAGAAGCAGTGTTTGTTGCTCTAGAAGTATGCCCACAGTTATGGAGTTAAACGCTGTAAAACAACATGCCACCTCTTACGTTACAACATTGCGCCTGCATAGAGTGCTGCATGAAGATATAGATTATGAGTCAAATCAGATCACCAAGAAACTGTCACGTGTGTCACTTAATTCTCAGTGTAACCACAACAGGGACAGATCATATTAGCTCTAATACAGAAAAGAGGCCATTTCAGTCCTCATCTGTTAAATACAAGAGTCCGTACACTTGGAGATAAGTCAGATCATCACAACATCATCATCATGTCAACATGCTGCACAGCTTCTCAGCGCTTTGAGCTGTACTTATTCCCAGAGAGCTTAATTCAGTATATTAAACTGGCGGACTAGGAGTATAGACATTAACAGGGTTACACTTCAGCTCTAGCGAACCAGCAAAACAATTGGTTTGTTGGTCGTCAGGAGAGGAGAGGCTGTATTTATTAAAAAAAATATATATATATATATTCTGAAGCCTGAAATCACAAACCTCTCTCCCTCCTCCAGCCTTCCCACCTTCACAGACACACACATACAGAAACTCGCAGTCAAATACACACACACCCTCGCACTCATTACCACATTCTCACTTCCCCTCTCATCCGTTCCAGCTGTCTTTTGATTTGTCTTCCCCATTCTTACTAAACGCACATAGTTCAAGCAACAGCTGACCTGGAATATAATTGTTGTGTGTGTGTGTTTGTGTGTGGAGAGCCGGGGTGGTGGAGGCGGCCACGCAGGGTTGGAAGTGTGTCATCTTGCTGTGACAAGCTGTTAATAGAGGACAGGCTCCAGATAAGTGCAGAGGAGTGCTGCAGGGTGGCTGGTTGTGTTGTAGTTTCGAAAACTTGAAGTCATTTTGCTCTGCACTCGGAGACAGCCATTAATAATCAGCCTTACACTGATTGACACCAGCACAGGTTCATGTGCTAAGTTTGATATTTCAAACGATGTGCAAGAGAAAAAGTGGCACCAGCTGAAGAAGCGCTCGCCGTCTGAAGGCCGAACACGTCCTGCAGCCGCTGTAGTTTTTATGCCACGTGTCCTCTCATTAAATACAAACATCTGCTCTTTACTTATTCATGCTCTACTGTGGCAAAAAGCCCCTGTTGCCTAAACCTGTTATATCCTGATGGCTGATCTTGCCCTTTTTTTAACCGGGCTCTAAATCAATGACTGGCTTCAGCTTGTTTGATTTCTCAGGTCAGACTTTCTGGGGCCTTGCTTCTTTCACCATGCACAGAACCAAATGAGATGTTTATTACAAACTTTGTGCAGATGTCTGCATCCAGTTCAGCATCAGCAAAAGATTCTTAAAACTTGCAGAGAAACTGGGAGTACACGTAGATTAGAGTTTCTGAAACACATTTTGACATGTCACAGAAAGAAAGCAAGTGCAAAATAGTGGAATTGACTGTAGAATTTTTAACCTCTTTAGCCTCAGAGTCCAGGTATTTTGTCTTGTGTGTATCTGAAGGGTTAAGCTTACTCACTTTGAAATGGCACTTCTTTCCTGCAACACATTGTTTAAAGCTTGGTGCTGTTTGCAAATTCAAAATGTATTGCCTTCAAAGTATATTGCCTTTAAGGAGAATGATGCTTTATCCTTCTACACATGGTTTTGTACAGTTTAATGTGTCTCCAGTGTTTAATTAAAAACGAAACATCATTTGATGTTAGATTGGTTCCACATAGTTCAAACAGCAGTATATCTGATATTGTAGTTCTCAACATTAGTTGTGTATTTTATGTGTGGATTTTATTTTGAAACCTAGTGTAGTCACTTTATTATTTGAAAAGGAGCAAAAGAAAAGCCAAAGCTTGGTGGAACAACAATATCAAGGTGTAGGTAATGGATGGGAGTTTGAGTGCCTGTGGTGTGGCCTTGGCTTATATTAGGAGTTATTACATACTCCTTTCACCCCATACTGAAGCTTTGAATTGTTTAGAAATTGGCACAAAAAGCTAAAAATAAAATACTTAGTGATGATTAACCATAAGCTTTAAAGCCAACAAGTATGGATGGAGAGTCACATTAATGCATTTCCTAGAAGCGCACTCAGGCTGCTGCTATTATAGACAATGTAAATATTTTACAAGGTGTCCAGAGGGATTTTACTTCACAGATACTTGGTAGTCTAAGGGACTATTCCTCAGCCGGGTGCAGTAACTTCTTGGAATTTTGTTGTCACGCCAGGCAGTCACTGCGTAGTTTTAACGTGCTCCAGGAAGGCTGAACTGTTCCTTCTCAGAAGGTTGAAACCTTCCATAAACAAACTGTGAGGTGGCTCAGTCTTCTTGGTGGAGGTGTGTTTATACTGGGAAGGATTTTCAGCAACATTACCTGTGTTACCTGATGATTTGGCGAAAAATCTCTAATCAGTGGTTTTATTTCTTCACTACTTTAGTGCTTTCTGAAGGTACAGAGGTAGAGGTAGACTCAGTTCTTATCAGAACGTGAGGCTGGTAAGAATTTAGATTTTATTCTGGGACATGTTCCAGCTGATTAAAAGAAAAAAATACTGGATAGTCCTACAACCAGTCAGTCAGTGATCAATCAATTATGTGACGTGGACTTCTCAACATAAGCCTTAATCGCTGTCAATCGTCCTATATCTGTGCATCTGTGCTACTTGTGTTTGAGAAGACACAGCAGACCCGTCGAGGAAAGGGACTAGATAGCTGCCACTGAGGCACGAGCAAGCGTGCATCAAACTTTATAATGACTTCACAGCAATTTTATCCTGAGTTCTTCGGGGAAATAACAGCCTGTTTGTGTTTAAGTGGATTCCTTTGTTGGCAGTGACGTTGTTATATACATGCAGGATTTATGCAACAGCTCATACTGGTATCAGTGAGGACTGGGCAGTCGGAAAGAAATCATGTTGAGAAAAACTGCGTGTTTGATGAACATGTAGCTGTCAGACATAAGGAGCTTGTGCCCTGTGACTGGCTGAGTGGATGGGATAAGACACATTTCAACACAGGGCTTAGAAAACTTAGGCGTCAGGTCCAAAGGAAATACTCCTCACACGACTTTCAGTGTTGTAATAAAGCCCTGATTTCACCACATTGCGCCATACTGGAGACCTCGCTGTGTAAGTGACTGACTAGATGGCACGTCTTTATCTGAGCTGAAACCAGGAACAAAAATCGGTGTTACATAAGTCAGTGATGCAACACTTCAAGAAGTGCAGGATCATCATTGCTTCACATCATTACACTCACTGAGGAATCACTTTGAAAGCTCCGTGTTCCTCTCTGCGTATGTCCAGTGATTTAATTATCTTAAGTAAATCTCAAGTGATAATAGTGGGAATTAGAAATACTGTGTAAAATGAAGCTTTGTGAACATGTTTTTCCATTTGATGATACATAAATGTGGCATCTTTATCTTTGATAAGCATGGCTCTTCCCTTCCTTTTTATTTTTTAGGAGAATTAGGGATTTCTTTATGTTTCATACAAAAAAACATGTAGTGTTTGCAAAGTAGTGCCTGCAGCCCTTTCAGACGTAAGGAACAACCAAACAAAAGATAATTCATTTCCCTCTCTGCTGCCTGAGAGTTGAAACCTGGGGCAAGTGAAGTCAGAAGCACTCAATGCTGCTGGTAAAGCTTTGTAAGCTTATCTCATCCGAACTGCAGAGGCTGGACGCTCAGAAAACCCTGTTAAGGGAGATTGCAGTGTGTAAATAAATTGACACTGTAAAAGTAGAGGGGACTGGAATAAGATTTTGTGAAAATGACCAATTACACCAGTGTCTGGGCAGGGATCACTAAGGGCCTGCTGAAACACACCACGACAGTGGCTGCAGCCGAAGCAGTGCTTGTGGAGGTGTCGCACTTAACTATGGGCATGTTATCGTTTATCTTGTAGCAGCAATGTAATCAAATTTGGCATAAAAACTCTTTCACGCAGAAATTTGTTCCAATTTGAGTGTGAAAGAGCAACAATCATGCTTCATTACTGGTTAAAAAATAGTTTGTTACATCTGAGATTTCATTACCATCAAAGGAATTCACTTTTCTATTCATTTCAGTAATGATATCATTTTATCTATTTTTATTAATTTTAGTAACTGACTCAAGAGTTAGGCCTATGCCTAGTTTCTAATGATAGTACCTTAGCTTATTTATTTATTTTTCTATCTGTTGCTAGTTAGCACGTCTACTGTTGTGTTTGTGTGTTTTATCTGTATGAGCAGTCATTTTTTATTTTTTATTTTTTAGATTATGACTGCCTTATCTGAGGGTCTTTGTTTCCGTTTCACGGTTCTCAAATATTCAGCCAAAAACGTGAACTGAGAACATGTAACCAGCTTCATACCTTTGAACACCACCCCCTGCGAATCAGCATCCACTGCAGCTTATCTCTAACACCCTCCTCAGGCAGACAATAATAATAGTTCTTCATAGACGTTACTCACTTCTCATGGCGGAGAGGAGAGCTCAGGGTGAGACCGGCCATCCAGAGATGACAGCTTCACAACTACCCACGTATTGAAAGAATATACTTATGTACTGTTAGTCATGTCTGTGTTGAATACCACTAAGTCCCCAGTAAAGGTGTGCTGTATTTATATGCTGACCTCGCAAAAAAAAGAAAAAAAAAATATGAATCATCATTGCAGTCAAACTCAAAATACAGTTTCTACTTTTGATGTAGTTCATGAACATGCTCTGGGTTATTGTTATTTTTTTCCTGACGTGCTCAGAGAATATGAGCTTAATTTCAAGATTTATTTATTTTTTTTATGAACAAGGCGGCTTGGCTCAGGGTCGCAGTGGACTAATGAGCAGGGGAACGGCACATGTTTCAGACTTCCTGTGCGTGTGCGCCTGTTTTGGGGTCAGAGAATGAGACAATGTCTGAGGCAGATTGTCCATTCGTTGGCTTTACTTGATAAAGTGGGTAGTGAGCAAATTTCCTAAGGCTTAACCAAGCTGTAGACATGTTTACTTCTGCAGGTATACAAGGATTGACTCGCCCTTGGAGTCACCTAAAGGGGCAATTTAAGGAACTGTACAGTAGTTCTGGCTTCTGGCTTAGCTCTTCAGACTGAGAGGTTGACACTTAACACTGATGATCATCTCTAAGCCTTTAGGTCATGATGCGAGGCCTTGTTCAATGGCTGTTTGCTGTGTGATGGTGTTAATGTTTTAGGGATTGTGACCATATCTAGTGTAGAACCCTTTGCCTAGTGGAGTTAAGTTATGAAATGTTTTTTAATGGCTTGAAGAAAGTTACTACACACAGAAAGATAATTCTTTGGAAAAGAGCACCCATTAAAATGTCAAAATGATTCTTAAGTTGTAAACAGGACTAATGAATATTCCACAATATTATACTGACATCCGCTGGTGGCAGACTTGTGCCTCCCTCCCTTTCATCCATTCAACCCCTTTTTAAAAAGGCTGGAGTTGTAATACTTGTGCATATCCCAAAACAATTTTATATCCAAGTGTTTCATGATATTTAATAGCAGATTTGTTTCTCCTTCCAGTTATAAAATGAGTTTGTATGTCTGCCCCTTTCTAAACATTTATGTATGCTAATTGAGTGTAATAAATATTTAAAATACTTTTCAATATAAGGCAAGTAGTACTCCATCCCCTGGGTTATCAAATTACTGTGATCAAAAACTGAAATTGTAGCCAGACGTTTTGGAAAAGTAGAATTAAATGCAGAACTTTATTAAATAGCCCTCAATGCAGGTGTTGCTAATCATTTTCACACGTCTTCTCACAAGTGACTCCATTTCCAACATTGCTTCAGGCATAGTGTCTGCAGAGGTGGAGGCTTTCTGTGTATTCATTGCAGCCTCTTCATACATTATTCTCAGAATGTTGAATTGCGTAGGTCACAGGTGTCAAACATATGGCCCATGGGCCAAAAGCAGCCCCCCCACAGGGTCTAATCTGGCTCACAGCATGAATTCGCAAAGACCGCAAATTACATAGAAGATTGCCGTTTTTCTATGAAAGTAAAATTCCACTGCTTTAGTAAGAGAAGTGGACAGAACACAACACTGAGACACACTTTGTTTGTGACTGCACTAAAAGGCACGGCACTTGAAGACCCAAGAGTGATTCTTTTTGTAATATTTCACAAATGCATGGGGTGTCTGAAAACTTTTTTCTCACCACTGTATAAGGATGGAGGATGATGGAGGACAGTGAAAAACAAACCATCCAGCATGAATTTTCCAGTTAACACAACAACTTATTTGGTGACTTGGTGCAGCTGTCACCAAGTGACAGCTGCATTTTTTACAGTTATAGACATTTGTGTTTAATTAACCAACATACTCATCATGTCTCACAAATATATGCAAAGTAAGTTCAAAGTCCTCTGTCCTCATCTCCTTTCCGGTGCTGATTTCAATCACATTTCCATTATCGGCCCCATTTATTATTTAGGCAGTTCCTTGTCTGTCCTTATTAGACTCCTCTTCTCTCATGCAGTAGGTGAAGAGTGTGGATCTTATTAGGACCATGAGTCAACAACACGTGTCAGCAGCAATCCGTTCACTTTAGTTCCACAAGCCTCCAAACCAAGTGGGAGGTGATGGATGCAACTTCATATGACCTTGACCTCCTAATTGGGTTTGGAAGAGCCCTCAGTGACATTGTTCAGTTTAATGGAGGGTTGGAGCGCGTGATGGAGAGATAAAGGACGATACGCAACGATGGGTAGTGGAGGCGGAGGATAATGAAGAAACATGGCTTTGCTCGCGACTGCTGTAAATCCATGCATCACCTGGAGAAAATGAGGCCAAAACATGAAATTCTCTTTCATAACAAAGACAAAGTTGGTTTGAAGAAATATTATCCATGTAAATTTAGCTACTTTTAGATGGGCTGGTCACACTGAATCTTAGGGATATGTGCCAAGAGAGGACCTGGCCATAGTTCCGCTAGACTTACTCTCCTTCGCGTTTAATTCATTGGTTTAATACTGTGCTCTGCTCTACCTTCATCAGTTAACAAGAAATGTTGCATTACACACAGAGCGCTTGTTATGGTTACTGTTAATCATCATGATGTCACATCCTGTTTCTAGTGTTTAGTTTGGCCTAAGTCCTATCCGCTAACATGGAGGGGGTGGAGCAATGGCTTCACTTCTGAGGAGCTGTCATGGTGTCCATTTTTTATACAGCCTCTATGCTTATTCCTAAAGGACTAATTAACCCCTAAACTAACCCCTAAATCACAGAGATGTTCATTCGCACTGGATTATTGTCAGAGGACCTCTGTATTACGAGAATCATGTTAGGTTAATATGCGGCGTAATCAATACTTTACAAATTACAGGCCCGGACGATTCGCACAGGATTAAGATCACAGACGAGCTCCGTGATCATTACAAATTACCGGACGTCCCCAGATAAAACTAGCCCCGTGCGAATAGGGCTTATGGCTGAAACAAGCCCCGTAATGAAATCCAAATGATGTACCATATTCTGATAGGAATTAAATGGCCATGTCAAGCCATGAGCTAACTGGAGCTGGTTAATTAATGACATTAGTTAAACTGTTATTCAGTGTTTTTTACCAACTGACTTATTGATTAGTGAAGTAATCATCACAGCAGGTTTGAAATTACTAAAGACAGCATGATGTCCGAAGTAATGTTTGCATCATTGTGCTAACTTTACACTCTATCAAGATGACCATAAGTAGGCCATATACAGTACGCTAGTTGTAGGTGCTGAACTGAAGGAACAAATTGCTGAAACAGGACCAAGGTAGATCAGTGTTAAACACTGTTCTCCATGGAGGCGGTTTTCAGCTTCCACATGAAAACAGGTGCAAATAAGTAATGACAGTTGCAGTTGATGACAGATCATTTCAGGCTAAATCAGATTTGATTTGTGAACTGCTCCAGTTCCCTGTATTCTGACTTAGCTTTTTCTTACTGAATTTGATCACAGCTCTGCTCCTGAACAGGAGAACAAAATCTCTCTCCTCTCATAAATCCCATTTAAGAGGTATAGAGGGAAACATTACCGGATATTACAGCCATCTATCAGTCACACATCCCCAAATGTTCTAGACGAGGTCATTAATGTAGAACTATACTATTTCAGCTTCCTTTCTTCTGCAGTAGCGGTAAACTCAAATGAATTGCTATTGATTACAGTGTTGGATTAATGCAATATGTATGCCGGATGCCCCCACTTTCAGGAGCAGGTAAAGTAACTAATGCTATAAACAAGGTGTTATTTCCAGGTATCCCATTAAACCATGCCAGTAAACCAGTGTGGAGAGGTTCCCGCTGGCTCACCTGAACAGAATATAGTTGTTGACAGTGTTGAATCATCCCCCAGTTCATAGGTCATCACTAGATTAGTAAATCATTGGGGCAATCAAACCCAGCTATTTGCGCTGATGCACCATGTCTGAACGATGGACGTCTAAAGGAAAACTTTCATATTCAATTACCATCATACATTTTGGACAGAGGCCTGGGAGCACATCACGGAAAGAACTACGGTGCACTATCACCACTCCTCTTCTCTGTTAACTTTGTTGGAGGAGCAGTTAGCCTTCATCACCAGCTTCACCATCTGCTGTGGCGTTTAAAAACCTCCCCAGTGGAGTGCACCTGCACTGTAGCTTTGATAGTTGAACTGTCTGCTCAGCATCAACGTAAATTCAGTGCATTCAATAGCTTTTACAATCTGTGGTCCTGATGCAGAGTCCATCAAGTTGAAGCTCTATATTCAAGGTCACTCATTGATTTGGCTTTTAGCTGATTCCCGGAATAGTTCTCAGCTCTCCTCTGCTCATTCATGAAGTATACGCTAGTGCATTGTTTATGGCTGCGTAGATATCAGAGCCCTGATCAGTGTTATGTGAATTACTTTTACTGCAGGGAGTTATCATGAAACAATAAACGTCTCAACACCTTTACAATCAAATAAAACCCATTGCAGGCTTAGTGTACGGTAATGAAAAAGATACAGTTTCGAGCCTAGAAGCTGTAGAAGGGAAGGTAAAAGTGCCTGAAGAGTTTATGATATAGTTGGTACATACAGTCTCCAGGACAGCAACATTAAAATGAGAGACAAGCCAGTGGAAGATAAGGCCAGTTCCTACATAAAGGCAATTATTGCATTGTCAGGGGATGGTGTGATCTGAAACAAAGGCAGCAGTAGCACTAAAGCGTAATATGGGTGTTTTTTCTTCTTATCAACACAAACGATCTGTCTGTATGAAGGTGTCATAATATGATATGGATGAAGTTAAAGTAGTTTAACTCAGTGATTCCTGCACACAAATAGGAATCGGCCTGGTTTCCATTTCTCTCTGGGTGGTTGCCATGGTAATATTCATAGTGAATAATACACTTAATTCATTTTCACCCTTTTTATTCTGCATAAATAGCAGGCACCAAAATACTTGCAAGGATCACATTTACCATTGCATTTGAATTTATATGTTGTTTTTTTACTACTGAGATGGAGATGTTAAATTTTGCAGTGGTTAGATGTGCAGCTGTCTCACAAAGCAGCCTTTCAAAGTTCCCTATCTGATTAAAAAAGTAGGAGCCGCTGACTCGCTGAGTGTGTCCTCATAATTTAAGCTTGCACTTGCCTTAGCCAGATTGGATCCTTATCAGAGTGAGCCTACTAATGCACCATTTCGATGTCATTATGGGGCCACTGAACACAATTTGACCGTCCTTCAACCAATCCAAAAAGTCATTCTGTTGTAAACAAATTCAACTTAATGGGGCCTATATAAAGTGTATGGCTATATTACCTCAGGATTTTGGGAATACCAAAAACAGAGCTATGGAGATCAAATATTTTTGGGTTGGCCAGAAACAATTAATTGATTTTGATAATAACAGCATAACACAGACAAAATAATAAAAAAAATTATTCACTTCAATTTGGCAGTATGGTCCCATTACCCCATTAATGTGCCTCATTGGACATTCCTCTAAATTTTAGCACACCATTTTTAGCACCATTATCTGTCTAGTAGATAATGGTGAGAGACAAAGAGCGACGTCAAAGTTCATGCTTGTTGGTAATGGGCATTTTTCTCTCAGATCGAACCATATTATATTCAGTACAAATTCTACATCTTTGTGTTGTGCTCTTGCCTGTATGCCTCAGTATGACCAGTATTTCAGCTCAGTATGGGAAAAATGACCAGAGCCTGTTTGAAACTTATTTGTCTCACTATGTAAAACCTGCTCTGCCTTTTTTCTCTCTCCACACAATAGAATGCTTGTGTTTTAAATTCTTTGCTTTCTTAATTTAAACCTGCACATGGGAGGCATTGATTCACTGGATTATTTAAGAATTATTGTGCCATTAATTTGACTCTAGCTTGATCCTGTGTAGGAGTTTGAATGTCATTGGAAAGTCTTTAACCCTTAAATGATTACTGTATCCAGCATTCATTTGTCAAATTGTGGAGGAAGTGCCACGAATCAAAATTTCAGCACACAATGAAGAAAGACAGTGGACATAATTACAAGGAAATGCGTGAATTAATGTGGTGTGTTGCTGGCTTGTTGTCGTTTCCTGTAGTTTTGCCCTAAGTGATCTGTGCAGCTGCACATAGTACTTCCATTCTCTGCGACTCAACGACCCAGGTAATAGTGAATTGATCTCTTGTATCGCCAGACACAATTCAGATGAGGTTTAATACGCTCAGTGGTTGGGTTAAGTCAGTGCTTTTCAAATGGTGGGGTGAGGTGCGAGAGGGGGTGTGAGAGGTAAGGAGGTCCAATTTTGCCATAATTTAATATAAATAAATGCTATTTATTTATTTATTTATTGATGCTCGTATTTCAGCATGTACAAAGAAATGTAACGCAGATGAGGGGTCTGTCCACAATGGCTGAACTTTTCGGCTATTGGCTGAACAGCGAGTGCATGGATCAACACACATCAGTAGTTTGAACTGAAATGGCGCAGCAACAGCAGGTAGGAGCCAACGCTGGAGACCAGGCGACTTCAAACCAGGAGATTGCTGCAGAGCTGAGGCACTTAGCTGATGTGCTCCTCCACACTAGGTGGCGACATATGTCTTTTCAGCTGGTTCATACGGCCCCCTTTCCGGTTGACCTATTACATCATATACTAAACAAGACTGGCATTTCAAACAACAACCAGATGGATAACAGCACGGCTTTTTTAATCTCTTACTTAATGTGTGCACCACTTATGGTGCAGATAAGACGCGTGCTATCCCAGGTGGTTCCTCTACCAATTTGCAATGCAATTTCCATTTGCATTACCTGGGTGTCTTGGATCGGTTTCACGCCAGAGCAGTTTGGTCTGCTTTAAATAGACCAGAGTTCGTTTCCTCCAATAGTCCACTTCGTTTGGCCCTTATGACAAAAAGCATTTGGTGCTACAGTAATGTTACTTATCAGTTATTGGTCTATGTGCATTTGAAAAATAAGCAAAAGAAACACAATCTCCAAAACAACTAACTTCAGCTGCTTCATGTTTGCCGTTTGTATTCAGGTTAAGTGGGAGCGAGCGATTTCCCCTGCTACATCGTCCAATCATCGAGCGCCCCTTTCAACCATGTGACATTGCTCAGAAAGTTTGTTTTGCTTCAGAAATTGCCATGTGAAAACAGAACTGAACCAAATGGTAAAGGAAAAAAAAAACAACTTCAAACAATCAACCCAAGTCCTCTTGGTCAGGTGTGAAAACAACCTTAATCAGGAGGAGAACTCCAATTTTAGTTTTAATAATGTATTTACATGCACTTAAGTTCTCTGGTTAAAGTCGGACTAAGGCAATAGTTGTTTTTTTTCATGTGCATGTAAACGTTCAGTGCACAGTAGATAACCTGACTGATAGCCTGTTGCATTTGGCATCGTGCACTGACTCAAGCCTTAACCCTCATATACTTGGATATTTGGAGGAAGTGGTACATCACTTGACCGTCTCTGTCTTCTACTCAATTGTCTTCTTTAAAGTCAGATGATATGACTGTCATACTTCCATTTGAGAGAGAACATCAATTCCAATGATGACGTGATGGTGTTAGTTTGTCTTTGATGAAGAGATGGATAATATTTTAAGATCTATCCAGTAAATAAGATGCTCCAGCCAGGAGTTGCCTACATTTTTTGTACAATGACTGTAAAGGTATTCATACATTGGTTAATTTTCTGTAACCACTTGTCCTCTGGAGGATTGTGGGGGGAACTGGAACCTATGTCACCTATCATTGGGCAAGAGGCGGGGTACACCATGGACAGGTCTCCAGTCTATCACAAAGCTAATGCACAGAGACAAACAACCATTCACATTCACACCTACGGCCGATTTAGAATCACCATTTAACTTAACGAGCATGTCTTTGGTTTGTGGGAGGAAGCAAGAGTACCCAGAGAGAACCCACACAGACACAGGGAGAACTTGCAAACTCCACACAGAAAAGACCTGTAAAGGTATTAAAACTGCAAATTGTTATGAGTTGTGTAAAGGTGTATGAGTTGTGTCAAGTGTTAACTGAAGAGCCTTTTAGGCGGCTTTTTCTTTCTTTGTTGCAGGCATTGTCGTCCAGTATTTGTGATCAGTTAGCATACAACCTAGTAAATAATATAGAATATAAAGGATTTTAACTATAGATCAAACGCAGTGGATGATATCTTAAAGTCTAGTGTTTGAGATGACTTCTGTCATTTGAGATCTCATTTGACCCATTCAAATAAATCCAAAAATGTCAAATAATGAAAAAACTAAAAACAATTGCCTCAAATTTAGTTATTTAGTTTATTTATTTGTACATTCTGGATCAACCCTTTAACTGGAAAAAATATTGCTGAAAGTAATCCAAATAATTATCACAAGAAAAATAGTAATAATAGCAAATAATAATAATTTTTATTGGATAACTATTCTTCTTCCTACATTTTACTGTAAAAAAAAAATATAAAAAAATAGATAGAAAATATATATAAATAGGTTCCACATCAGAGGTTGTTTGCAGTTTTTGGAAGGTGAGATCACAGGTTATCAGCAGTAAGAAGCTACTTTCATGAGAAAACACAAGAAAACAACTTTGCCGCGGTCCTCTCTATTTCAACAACAAATTAATACTGCCTCTGAATGAGTTGCAACAATTATAATATTATTTTCTACTGCCTGAACACGCAAACATGCCATAATGTTGATGTTCACAATTTGTTTTTGGAGAGGCGATGAAGTGCTGTAACCATGGCAACTAATGGAGTGCATGATCATGCAATGCCACGCCATCATTTCACTACCAGCAATTCCAGGAAAGATTTTAAATACCAATATTTAAGCATGTTGTCCAGGTGGCACACCATCTCCCAGAATGTCAGCGATCGGGTCAGCTCTTTAGACAGAATTGTGTTTAATATATCACATTGTAACCACGTATTTTAATCAGTTTACCGCTGCTATCCTCTCACACCTTATCATTTAAAATATATTTAATCCAGCTAGCTGTCATAACTTCTTAATGCACAGCTGTTCTCGCATCTCCAGAATCTGTGTCCCTTCGTCAATCAACTCTATAAGGAAATTAACTTTTCTAGTAATTGTGCATGTAAAACTTTACTCAATGTCCTCACTCACCCTGACAATCTGGTGTGCCAACAGAGTACTGCATGGTTTTATGGTGCCGCCTCAAACACAGCAGCACCTGCCCAACACCCCTGATGTGTCATCTGTTTGCTGACGTGTGTGTGAGCGCATGGAGTATAAGCTGACATGCTGGTATGCAGAAACATAGGGGAGGTGGGGGAGTAAGCAGAATTAATGCCAAGCAAACACCAGCTGTGATGGTTTGTTTCGTGAGGAATCACTTTTCTGGCGCTGTAGATTGATTAGATGAGAGCAAAGGAGAGCTATTTACTGTAAGGTCTGTGTTTTATAGGGGCTTGTATTTCCCCAATCTATTAATTACATTTATTCTTAATTTACCCAGAGTGGCATTCCGGGAGCAGACAATCAGCATGTGGGAAGCTTCAGTTATCACATAGCGAATCATTTGTCTTAGTATTCAGAAAATAAGACCTGCCTTGTACAGTTAAGGGATTGTTTAGTTTGGATTAGCATGAGCAAGATGGACTGTCTACTGAATAGGCCTGTGCTACTTGCATGAAAAGAAAGTATAGCCCCCATCACTGACTAGAGACGTTTCAGATGTTATACTTTATTTGATAATCATAGTGGTTTGATGGTCATTTGGTATCAGCTGAACACTGAATGAAACGAGGCGGATGGAACACCATTTTTTATGGAAACAGAGCTCCTCACATGGTGACGACCTTTAACTTCTTTCCTGTTCCTTTGTTCCGGTGACGTAGGACACAGAGAGAGAGGCACGATCAGGAAACAAAATCAACAAATAGCACTACAGGGTATGCAGTTAAGATAAAAATACACAAATCCAAAAACAGATGAAGACCAAAACCAAGAAGAGAACAACTGAACATGAGAAACTCAACAGTGGGATGTACAGGGGTAACATCACAGACGATCAGGCAAAGAGCAAATGGAAAAGGCATGGGTTATATATACACTCACACACATGCACACACATACACACACCAATGAGGGGAGGAGCACGCAGACAAAAGACACAAGGCAAGACAGGTGAAAGAAACCACAGAGGCAGAGAGAACTTTTATGTAGAATAGAATAAAAAAATAGAAAAATACTTTATTCATCCTCTGGTGGGGAATTCGAGTGTCCATTAGCTTGTACACAAACATACACAGACATCAGCAGAACGTAACAGCAAAATCAACATAAGTAATAATAGCAGTAAGAGCAGAGCAAATGGAAGACTGCTAATATACATACTGTGTTTGAATGGGGGGAATTTGCGTGAATTTTGATCTGAAATCTATTGAACATGTAGTTCTGGCAGAAATGTCTATATATATTTAATGTTCCATCTTCTTATTCATCTTATCCACTGTATTGGTTTGGGAGTCAGTTTTTCTGGTTACCTGAAGAGACGCCACATGTCAAGCGCTGGAGTCGGAGAGGCATTCACTGAATTAGCGTAATTAATACGGACTTCAGCAAAGCAGGGTTCATATTGATTTTGTCCTAAGTGACTCATGTGTGTGGCCTATGTTCAGCGTGATGTAAAATGTGTAATCAGCTTGGTTGACAGCAATCATTCTCTCTCCCAGTGGGTGACAACAAGAGACTACTCATATGGTTATTGAATAGTGTGATGTGGAAAAAAATGAGGACCTGAACACTACTTTGATGTCACTTTTGGTTATTTTAGTATTTTAGTTCTTTCTAATTAAGTCTTTTGTGGATAAGCTGTAAGTATACAAGTATACTGCCAACATGTTACCCATGGAAATGGGTATGGAAAGATCCAGGCTCATGCTGTGTTTGTTTTTGCACTACACACAGAGCATATTGTTTCTGGTGGACTATTAGAGACCACCAACACTCTGGCTTCACTCTCTTTTGGATTACAACAAGTGCTAGTGGCTAGTATTATTGGGGTCATTAGACTTTATTTTGCAGCACTGCTCTGTTCACACACACGCTGAAGATGTGAAATACAAAAATAACTGAAAAATTACTGCCTTGCTCAGAGGAAAGTCACTTTTGATATATTGCAAAATGGAAGAAGCAAGACGGTGCTACATTCATAACCTCATCCTGAAAAGTCAGATCACTGTGAAAAAACACCCACAGATGGTCCAATGTTGGCATAAATACTGGAAAAAGGCAAAGTATTACTTCAGCTTTGATATCGCTGAGATGTGGATGGTGGGGTTAAGAGATCCAACACTTGACATGTGATTCTTCAATTGCTCCACTGCTTTTAAATGTAGACAACGTCAGGCATCGCGAACAGTTGCATAACAGTGAGAGTATGCATTTCATTTAAAATCTTGTTGGAGGAGCATGTAGAAAGGCTTGGATTAGAGAAAGGATGGCACCTTGCGGCACAGCATGTGTCGTGTTTGCAAAAGAGGAGGATGGGGTTTTCAATACCGACTGAGAAGGCTGTATAGGGGAAGCAGTCAAGAGTAGTACCGGTGACACCCACCCTCTGCTTATAGGCATTCATTTAAAACAGGATGGTCGATGGTGCTGAAGGATGCACTGAGTTTTAAAAGGATTAAAAGTAGACTAATGCTTGCTGCTGTTATTAGGAGATAGTAATGAAGTGTGTCTCCGCTATACTCTCATGAGCTCAGTTCTCTTCCTCAGGCAGTAGTGATTGATTGCACTGCATCTGCATTTCAGGCTCTGTTGTTTGTCAAGCCTGTTTATCAGAGTCCCAGTTATCTTGTAGTATGTGCACAATGAGAAGAATCCCCTCGTCATCCTGTTGTCTTGCTTTGAAAATCAATACCTGTTTTCTTTTTCATTTGCTGTGCTTTCATTAGTGCAATTTCACATTGGTTGTTCATTTAGAGTACAGCAGGCGTCCTTCTCTGCAGAGGAAAGCAGTGAAGCTCCACTGCTCCCTGCAAGGCTGATGACCTACTTTTCCACTCCGGGCGATAACATACTGTACTGCATCCAGCCATGTAAAATTCCTCCATCGCTCTCTACTCTGCATGTGAAAAGGGTTTGGGCGGTGGTGGCAGTGGGGAGGTGGCTCCCCGGTCGACTGAAACACCTGACACGCACGACTAGAACCTGCATGTTTTGATAATAATAAGCTAATTTAGGTCTGTCCTCTCCTCTGACAAGCTGAAGTAGTGTCTGCATAAAATAATAATTCAGAGACTGCATCCACTGTATGGTCAATAGGGGGAGGATAGTGAAAGGCTTGACTTCAGGACCGGGTGAAAAAAGAGGAGGCGGTTAATAATAGCCTGCTAAAAGAGGAGAATTACTAGAACCAAGTGTGTGGAGAATAAAAATAATCTATCTTTAACAAATTCATTCTCATGACCACAAGCACGCACTAGGGTTGACCCCACATTCTCTCTGCTGTTAGCTGCAAGGTTTAGAGCCAATCAGTTAAAAGCTGATAAAACAACCTGTAGAACTGAGACATAATGTAAAGTGGAGTCAAGTCAAACTGCTTGTTCACATAAAAGTATTGATCTCTGCAATGTTATTGTCATGTGGTGGGACAGTATAGATTTTATAAACTTTGTAGACAGACTTTAATGATCCACAAGGGAAATTACTTGGTGATAGTGGCTTAGCTTCACATACAAGTAACACTCTTGAAAACTGCCAAAACGATAAAATAAAATTAGATAGATTCCAATTGTTTGGCCGGTTGCATAGCAACAGTTGCATGGATTGTGTCACACGCTGTTTCCTTGTCTGCTGAGGGAGGGATGTAAACTCCAATGGAGCGTGTCTCCATCCACCCGCAGAGTCCCGAAGCCAGGTACAGACGTATTTGTGGTCAGTGAATGAACCCAGGTCTCCAATGCACTTCTCACGACACACTCCCTCTGGGTCCCATCAAGCACACACAGTCCATCCATTCTGCTGCCAAAGAACCTCACGTACCCCGTGAGTACAGATGGCACCACCGACCCAAACCTCAAGGCCTCGTTCTGGGCAGCTCAGGGGGCAGCTCTCTTGAATACACCAACGGACACAACGGCCACTCCGCCGAACTCCAAAGACAAAAGCTACCAACAAACATGATTGGGTCTCAGCACAGACAAACAAGAACAAGTCAAACAAAAATAACCAGTAACACAGTAAGAATAACCTAAAAAGGTAAAAGTCACAGAGTCACTGGCGACATGCTGCCTTTAGGTTAGTGACCTAGGCAACACTGATACTCTGCACTCACTGATGTGAGCTCTAATCCCATTACTTCCAACTGAGGATGAGCATACGAGGCCCCTTTCACAGCGTGGTCAATTGGTTGGTAATCATCAATGAGTTTCACTCTATTAACCACCATCACACTTCTGTATCCAATCTAAGGGCGGCTTACATGCTTGACCTTCACCATTCATCAGTTGACCAGTACAGATGGATGGATGGATGGATGGATGGATGGATGGATGGATGAGGAAAAGTAAAAAGAGATTTACCATTTTGTCTGTGATTGAGCCCGAGGGGTTACTGGCTTTAAAGGTGTGTTCGTAAAAACTGTGATTTGTCACATTTGTATAACAGTCTAACTGCTGAAATTAGTTTAATAATACACATAAATCTTGTTTCTGTTGTCTGCTATATATTAGCTGAAGCAATCCGACTCAGACTGTGGGTGAGATTTGGATGAAATGTGGTTAAAATATGCCTGGCTTCACATATCTTTAGCCCAATACCATAATTGCCTAAGTCATTTTTTGTTACAATATCAATAAAAAAATAAATAAAAAATAGCAATATGCTTTCTAAAAATTGTGTTTTTTCTTGTCTTCCGAAATTATGACTTAGGCTATTATGCAATTAGGCTAACGATATGCTCACATTTCAGGAGTAAAAGGGATTTTATTTCCTACTACAGTAGGTCTCTATTCATGCAAACATCCAAATAATGGGGCAAGATGAAAAATGTACTTGATGTAAATGTATTTAGTGGTAAAATAGCATCGCACCTACATTTGTCAGTCAGATACACCTGGGACACTGGGGCATGGCTTTAAAATAGCAGCAGCATCATGGTTTTATATTCTGCTGGGTGGCATCGATGCCCATAGGAGGTTAACCTTTAAATGGCTGCAAAAAAAATGGTTGAATGTGAGCAGTCGTGACACCAACAGTTGGGGGCAGGATGTGAGCGACGGAGGAATCGTGTCGCAGCCCGGCCAGTGAGTCATTCTCCCATGGCAGTCGCTTAGACAATAGATGGCCCATGACGCTGGCATATGCTGAGACGTGTTAAATGTCTCCACAGAAGAAAGGCTGTGGCGGTGGGTATGTATGACACGGGGATCTGCAATGATGTGTTCGTGATTAAAGGCCTCCTAAGGATGCTGTGACGTTATGTTGAAATCGCAGAATGAATTTATGATGTTGCCTCTTTGTAGAACATGTATGTGCTTGTCCCCTCAAAAATTCCTCAACTGAGTTGTTCATCTACTTTGGTTCTTGTGAGTTTTTGCAAATAGTTGGATGGCAGCATTGGTCAGTTTAGACTCAAATACCTCACCAAATATTAATACACTGTTTTGAAATCTTCAACACAGGTGAGGGGAGGGGCCTCTGTAGATCGTACCACAAATATTTGATCAGTTTGGGATCTAGTGAATTTGTAGGTTAGGTCAACACCTTGTGCTGTTCTTCATGTTTTACTTTAGTTGTTCCTAAACTGAATTATCAGAAGATGCTCAGTGTTATTCACTTCACATGTCAGTGGCCATAATGTTATGCTTGGTTGGTGTATAATACAAACATGCTAAACTAAAATGGTGAACATTGATCATGTCTAACATGTGGATGTTGGCAGACTACTGTTAGCATGCTAACAATAGCAGTTCATCTTCATTCAAAGACGTACATTAGAGCAGCCACACAAATGTTGTGGCATGAGACAACATGGCCTCAGACTGTTGCTGGTGTCGTACTCTCACTTCTACTCTTGACTGAATCTTTGGTGTGTGTGTGTTATATACATGTCAGTACATAAAAGTCACTTATTTAAGTCTCGCCGCCTGGGGCTTACCAAGATGGCTTTTTCACATACTTTAAGTCACTTATGTGCTTACAGATAAGTGATGTAGAAAGCAAGAACAAAACCACTGATTGGCCCTGAATGCACTGCAGCTTTCATTTCAGCTTTTCTCATTTCAACATACTGTACACACTAAGTATTAAGTCTCCATCGCTGATCTTGCTTTTCATTTTGCTTGTAGTTGGGAGCTTGCAGCTGTATTTATCTGCAAGCTGGCAGATAACCTCTTGTGAATAATTGTCAGTTTGCATTCACTCACACTCGCCCTCATCCCACTACCTTATCTCTGAACCCGTGCCCACCGTGCTCAATCCTCTCACACATTCTACTCTGCTGCATCGTCATCCTCCTCCTCCACTCCTTACTCATTTGTCACTCTTGCCCGTGCTGACTCCCAATTTCTTCTCTTCCTTAACTACATTTTAATTCAAATGTTCTTCTTTTAAACTTTTCTTCTCCTCTAAATAGTGATCAGTTACTTCTTAGGGTATTTAAATATTTTGCTGAATAGAAGTGTGTCTCAGCTCAGTGTCTCTGCATATTACACAGTTAAGGTACTGTGTCGGCTTTTCCAAAGGGAATCTGTGCCCTGTGAGCTACACTGGAGCAGTTCTTACCCACTCCTCCTCCTCCTCCTCCTCCTCCTCCTCCTCCTCCTCCTCCTCCCTGCTGGATGCAGCTATTCTCAGCCAGTTTATAATTTGACTTATATTGGCCTCGGGTTTGTAATTAAAGCATATAGATCAAATACAGACCACAAGAATACAAGTGTCACAGATACCGTGTGATCTACCCCCTGCACGGGGAGTTTCTCGTCTGGAAAGTTTCCACTGGTTTCCAGAGTTTTTGTTTTGCTTTTGGTTGTTGCGTTTGTAGCTGCCCTGCCTGCCCTGCCTACCCTTTTCCTGTTTTTATTAAAGTCATTTTTATTTCCTGCTCCTCCATTTGCGTCCTATCTCGCCATTCAACACCACCCAAAATGTGGCATTAATCCAAAGTATTAGGTTAGTACTGACATTATATCCTCATGCGTCTAAATATAGTCTAATCTACATCAAGTAGTGTTCCAGGAGCAGACAGTGGGCCAACTATGGATGGTAAATGCAGACACTGCAATGCAATTTAAATCACTTGTGGGTTGGCTCTTTTTTCTCTGTAAGCCAGTTATCTTTTGTTGAAAACATTCATGCAATTTGCAATTGATCAGGAATGTCTGAATGCTCTGGGCTTGATGACAAAGTGATAATTTTGCCACTTTGAAAGGGAATCCGTGTGCCATCGCACTTTATTCTGCATTTGCTTATAAATGGCACTAATGTAGTGATTCATTTAGTGATTTACCCACTGCATGACTCGCTTTAGCTAATATTGCAATGGTTGACTCCCTGACAGAGGGAGTGCTGACCAAGGCAGAACGTAGACATCCTCTGATTGACACGGAGTCTGGCCTTTCACAGACCATTGACCTTATCTGTGAGATTGTGCGGGGATGTGTTTGCACATTTGAGATCAGGGTATCTCATCAGTCCATGAATGGAGACTTTGTGCCTTCTGCACTAGGCGACCGAGATGGCTGCCAAGTCGTCATCAATGTGAGTGGGCCTGAGAGATTTGGATGTGTTGAAAGAGATTGGTTGTGTTTTCTGTTTCCTGGCCACTTGCGATCGTCATGCCACAAATCATGTTATCATTTCCGTGTGTTTTATGAATAAAAAATAAATAATGAAAAAAGGGGGATGCCATTGTATTCTCGTTGCCAGAAAATGATTCTGGGTTAGTTCTAAAATCACTATAAAGGAAGAGCTTGTGGCCCACAGCACAATGATAGATGGATCTCTGCAATACACAGCTTCATGTACACTTAACACCTTTGTTCTGTTAGCGTATTCTACAGATTTATCCGTACCAGAATAAAATGTTTTATGTGTTTAAATTCCGCGTGTGACAATTGTTGAAACCTATTATGCAGCCAGTCCTTTTTGGCTCATATTACTGTGTTAATATCCTGCTCAGTGACAATCGATTAATCCCATGGAGTGGTTCTTTGTACCCTCATGATTAATTGTTTTGACTGCCAGCAGTGTGTGTGCTTCAGTTACAGTTGAGATAGCAGTTTGGTTGTGTCCCATCGGGATAAATGTATGCTGCCACTGTTTGTCATTAACAATAATTTGACAGTAAGTAAAGCTGTTAAGCAACTGTAAAGTGATTGCTGTCTCAACATACGGTTAACTTAGTCTAGCGCAACGCAAGCAGCTACCTCTGTGGCCCAAAAATGAAGCCAATAATTTAGAGCGTGGCTGTCTTCACTGCCATGTGGGTGTCGTCCAGGTGGCCAGCTGTCCTCTTAGCCGCCATCTACCTGCCTCAGCTCACGCTCCACCTCTTTTATGAGAGGTGCCAGGACTTAGGTGGAGTAAGGCGCTGCCAAGGCAGTGATGCCAGAGACATGGTGGTTGCCAGATGCCGGAGGTTCAAAAACACTCTTGGCAGTCAAGGACATAAAGTCATGAATCTTCCATCCCTCTGTGTGTAGAATTAATACTAAGCAAAGTAAGTAGGTGCAGTATTCTTGGTATGATATCTAAATACATTTCCAAAAATATCACATTAAATTTTTAATATTCAGCCATTCCATACTATTTAGTTGTATCTTTCTTTCAGTGGTACCGGCCCTAAAATCAGTGTCACTATTTTTTATAGTTTCCATTAAAACACATTGAGCGTTATATATAAGTATAATATCTTCTTATTATATAATTTGTCTTCAGTTCCACCTCGAAGATAAATGGAAACAATAACATTAAAATGCACTGTCTTCTTTCTCCAGTCGGAACAATAAAGTGACCTTCTCTGGTTTGCCCATCAAATTGCACAACAAAACTTCCCTGAAAACACACTGACCATGAAGCATTAGAAAGCTCTCTCCTCTTCCACTGCTGCTCACATGCGTTCATCATCTCCCTTTGGGCTTGAAATATTAATGGATGAGTTTTATTCTGGAGTCAGGAAGGTGACCTCCATACACATGCATGACTGTCCGCAGAGAGACTGATATTTCACTTTGCGCCGCCTACCTTTTATTTTTGTGCAGGCGTCTTTAAATCAGATGCTGTATTTATATTGTTTGCTGGTGTTTCTCTTACTGAAGGCAACTGTTGATGTTTGAGATGCAAGTAGATTTAGCAAGCCCTTTGATAAGATGTTGTGTTCTTTGAGATAAGTTTGAATGAATAGAAGCAGCAGCCCTGTTACATAATTTGATCTTGATTAGCTTTAAGTAGAAAAACGTGAGCTTCTGCTTTAGGATTCAATGACGTAAGGCAACAATAATGTGATTTTTATAGAAAAATCTGATGAAATAAAACAACGGCTGTCTAACAGCAAGTTCTCAGTGACAGCTTTTATGCCCCCCCCCCCCCACCCCCCCGCCTCTAAGAAAAGTTTTGGATGTGTGTGATTGTGATCAGTCTTGACAGTGTGAACTGCAGTTCCCACTTGCCCCATCAACCCCCCCCTGGGCTAATGTTTGCTGGCAGGCCAGAGTCAGGTATTGTGAGGTGACGGTGAACGTTGGCATAGTCCTGACAGCACGAGTGACGGGCCAGAGACTTCCACATTTCAGAAGGATGACAATGGTCTTGAAGCACGGAACGCCATGTTCACAACTGAATGGAACATGTTTGAGACAAAAAACAATGTGATGACTTACATTTTTCTTTGCTTGGTTGTATCTCCATCAAAGTTTTTCTTTTTTAAACACTGGAAGGATAGTGGGGAAGCATGGTCTTTTAGGAAGAAATGTGACTGAAAAAAAATCCTGATTGAATGTGATCGACGATGAGTTAAACGTTTGGTGAAATCAAATCGAAGAAAAACAACAATAGAACTCAGATATGGTTAATAGTGAAAGTGGGAGCAGGGAACAGGGAGCTCAAGGGTTTGGGACTGAACAGCTGTGTAGCCTTAAGAAAACCAGTAATCAGTGAGACTAAATGGGTAAAAAAAAAGGCTTTGATTTTCTAGGGAGCATAGAGATTGGACTGGAGCAATGGATGAAGGTCATGTGGTCTGATGAGTCCAGATTTATCCTGTTCCAGAGTGATGGGGCATCAGGGTAAGAAGAGAGGCAGATGAAGTAATGCCCCCATCATACCATGTCAATTTTTTCAGCCTGTGGGAGCAGTGCTATGATCTTTGGTTGCTGCAGTTGCTCAGGTTTAGGTTAGGCAACATTATGTCCAAAGAATGAGGTCAACTGACTTCCTGAATAAACTGGATGACCAGGTTATTCTATCAGTGGATATTTTTCTTCCCTGGTGACGGAGGGATATTCCAAGACGACAATACCAGGATTCATGGGCTCAAATTGTGAAAGAGTGGTTCAGGGAGCATGAGACATCATTTTCACACATGGATTGGCCGCCACAGGGTCCAGACTTAAACCCCATTGAGAATCTTTGGGATGTGCTGGAGAAGACTTTGATCAGTGGTCAGACTCTCCCATTATCAATACAAGATCTTGGTGAAAAATGAATATAACACTGGATGGAAATAAATCTTGTGACGTTGGAGAAGCTTGTTATTGAAACAATGCCACAGGGAATGCTGCTGTAATCAAAGCTAAAGGGGGTCCAATTTCTTTTTTTTTTTGGCCAGGCAGTGTAATTGGGGAAGTTTTCTTGCATAGCTGTACATTGTTGTGTCCTTACAAATGAAAACATACACAAACCAGACGACCCTAGGGGACAAAATGTGATGTTGGTATGGAAGTCATCACTAGGTTGCTCATGTTTTCAGGTCCTAACCCTAATCCTAGAGCCACAACTAAAATCAAGATTTATTCTAATCACACGCACAAAGACAACAGGCCCTCCAGGTTGTAACTCTGTAACCTGAATAATTTGATGTTCCGACAGGTGCTGGGGAGTCTGGAAAGAGCACCATCGTAAAGCAGATGAAGTAAGTTAAAAGACCCATCTTTATCTGTCTTTATTTTTAATGTGACCTGTTCTCTGTAACTCAATAATTTGTTTTTTGTTTAAATATAACAGAAAATTAAAGAACCTGCATTGCCTTGCCTACACCCAAGGATTCTTGACTCCTTGTCATGTTGTCGTTACCATTGTCTCCTAAGATAAATCTGTATGTTGATTCCAGGGCACAATATGGTCACTAATATATCTTTTTTGTCCACTCGTGACACAAGAATATTGTGAATGGTGTGAACTCAGCCATTACAATGACAGAGGTCGATGCAATGCCTCTGCACCAATCAGAACAGGGACACAAACGCACACCAGCGCAGAGGAGCCTAAATGGCTTAATTATTCACATTCCTCTGGGCTAGCCAAGCTTTGAATTTATTTTTTATGAGTTTGGTTCAGGAACAGTCTGTCGCTTTTGAAGCCAGGCTATTAACACAGACGCACAGAAAAATCAGCCTGCAAGGCGGGAATATTACATATTGACTATTGAGTATTGAATATTATCCAACAGTACACATGAAAATATCCAGTGTGAAAACAACATTACATCAGGGAACATTATAAGAAAATCTGGTCTTTAAAAACAAGTCAGCTATTGTATTTTCTAAATTACACCTGTTCAGTGGGCTTTCTTCTTTAGCTAGTGTTGGGTTGTCTCAGTTTTCACTCTCTGCATTTCCCTCTGCAGCTTGGGTGTTTGCTTTGGACGCACACTTGTGCATGCAGAGATATTTAGCTCCCTTATTCTCATTCAAGCCAATACTATTGCAAAAGGTAAACTCAGGATACTGCATCAGCAGAGGCTGAGCAGTTTCGAGTGTGTTAACCCCTTTGTACAGTATACAGTATGCTACATAGTGACAAGACATTCAGCTATTTATAAGTTTATAAGAATAAGAATTTATAAGAGTCACATATAATTGTAGGTATAACTTACTGATTGATGTGTTACTGGATATACCTACTGAATCAATAATGATTATGGAACTTTTTTTCTTTTAAAACCCACTTGTCACATTTACATTTAAAGGTGTTATTATTATTATTGTTGTTGTTACCGACAGGTCATAATCACAAGAGAAAAATATTGATTATACTGTTATCATGGCACCTGCCAGCAGGTGGGAGATAAACTAAGGTAAACTTAAGGGTTTGAGATTTGAGGGTCAAATTATGTCTGAATGCGCATCTGCATCACTGTTTGCCTTATATGGAGGCTGCAGAGCAGTCAGTGTGACCCCACCCTGTCCTATGCCAAAACGCCTGCCCTAAGCACTTAAGTATCAGAATTTACCAACAGAGCAATGCAGGAAAGTGTCCTGGTCCAGTGAATGACGTTTCCTTTGATGGTTGCTTATATGGAGTATGCACTGCGTCAGGATGCAAGCAGCATCCCCTCGCCTTTTCCGTGGTGGCCTGCTTGGTCTGCAACAATATTCAGGTGGTGGTATAATTCAAATCGTAGGACACAGGTCTCCTAGAGAAACATTGCATCATAAGTCTGTGAAGGTTCTCAGTCAGGAAACTAGCATAATGACATTATTTATGTTAGTGACTTTACAGGTTGGTGGTTGTAATGTAATAGTTAATCAGTGTGTATTTAATAACTACAGACTTATCATCGGTTTAATCCTCTGCGTCAATTTGACGCTGTAATTATGACGTCAGTCCAGACCCTACGCAGATCCCACACAGACCCTAACACCATAGTCTCATGTGCGCCTCGCCAGAAATGTAGCTATGTTTCACAGGGATGCAGACCACAAGAGCTATGATTAGTCCTCTTCTTAGCAGCGTATTTCCACCAAAGTATTTCTGGCTGCTTTGTCATCTCTGCAATTTTCTAATCGATTACTTTAGATCAATAAAGATGGAACACGTCAAGGAAAGGGTTTCAGAGATACAAACATTTGTATGGCTCGACTTTGGTGAAATTCCGGCAAAAATTTGCAGTTGCCATTGTTGAAAGTGGAGCAGGAAGTAGAAAGAAAAATTAACCCGACTGGCAAAAAGAACACAGCGCCAACTAGTGTTTGGGTGGCGTTGTTACTGAGTTAGTCAGACTGACAAGTATAAGTGGCTCGCACCGGTGTCAGCTACACTTTAGAGATGAACTCGCTAAGAATGACTTTCTTACTGCGTCCCTCAGGTCTGCAAAATATTTAAATCATTGTTTTGATTTTCCAGCCAACTACTTCTTTCTGCTTTGTTGTTGTGTTTTACTATCCAGTGATGTAATTGTATAGAACATATGTATATAATGTCTTTTAATGGCCACTATGATTAACAGGAGTTATTCATGTTTATCAATGTGCAGCTAAAGAAATGTTACATGTTTCTTCTTAGGATCATCCATGAAGACGGCTACTCGGAAGATGAGTGTAAGCAGTACCGTGCAGTGGTTTATAGTAATACCATCCAGTCTATAATGGCGATTGTTAAAGCCATGGTCAGCCTCAAGATAGACTACAGCAACCCTGCCAGAGTGGTAAGATCACACTAACTCACACAAACACTCTTATAGATTTCTGTACAATGTAATCAAATCACTGCTCTTCATTTCACCCTAATTACTCATCTATAACTTTAGCATGTTGGCTACAAGTGATAAGAACTAAGAAGGAACCGGGGTAATTGTCATTAGTAGAGTTCACATGATTTCCCTCAGGTTATAATAACTCAAAGTCTTGTTTTTATCAGCAGCATATTGCAGTTGTGCAGCTGGCACAGCCATTAAGAGTTACAATATGTTTTCCCACGACTGAATTCACAAGAGTTTACATTTGTCTCTAAAAGTCATTGTGTTCCTGTCACTTGGTCCTGTCTCAGAATAATAGAGAAGAATCTCTGTTGCGTGCACTGCTTGTTGTTTCTGAAACCAACATTTTTCTTCCTCCCTCGGACCTATTCCAGTATAACTCAGCAAACAAATATTGTTTCAAGGATGCGATGCCTTTGGGAAACCAAAACCTGTTTCTTACATCTCTCCTTCCTCTTGGCAATTCATGCTCCGTCAATAACAGAGAGAACTGTGCCGGTGTTTTAAACAAATGCAGGATCATGGATTTCAAGCACATGCCTGTTTCACAGCAGTTTTTTTTTCATCGTAGTACAAACTGGAATAGATTGCTTTACTGATGCATCCTGCAGGGAAACAGCTTCTGTCTTTCCTGCTTTACCTCCTCCATCTTTGATCTGATCTCTTCTCAAAGTTCTAATAGACGGTGTAGAGTCTCAAAGTGCGCTTAAGACCTGCAGCAGCAGCCACTCAAAGCTCTTTTTGGGAAGTGCATTTACTCAGAAGTGCTACCAGGACACATTTCAGAGGCACATTTTGTCTCATGCTTCCTGCAGCATCAGCAGTAGTACAAATGAATCCCTTGTTTTGAAGTTGTAAAAGAAAAACCTCGCAGGGATTCCTTTTTTTTTTTTTTTTTTATCCTGCTACGACTTAAGTACCTTCTCAATGTGTTCACAAAGAGCAGCACTGAGAATTAGCATTAACATGAATCAGTTCAGAGGGTGGTATCTGTTCTAGACAAAAAACTGCAAGAGTGTAAAACGTGAAGGTTTTGATGCTCCAATTCAAACTCCTAAACCAAGGTACAAACTGGCAAAGCATCTGAAATCTATTATTTTTATAACAGTGTAAAAACTGTTGCATTGTGAAAAGGGTCATCTGCAGTGCACCTCCTCTCAGCTTTGTTGAGCTTTCATGATGAGTTTTAGTTGCTTGTAGTCATAAAGTCTTTGTACTCGTGTAGGGTTCTTATTTTAAAAGGGGAAAGTCAGGCGAGAAGAAGTTTTTACAGCCAACAGCTCACATCGTTAACAACAATTAGCTATATGTCACTTTGGCTGGCAAGATCGACAGTTTCTCTGTCGGCAATTAAGCACCTGTTGTTTCAAATTTTACCAAGAATTTGGAGCAGCAAATCTGTCAGTGTTTAACTACATATGTCTCGTATGAGATTGGAGAGCTTGGCAGGCAAAGGAAGAGTCACTAATGAAATCAGGGCTCAGCCAAGAGCCGGCTTGCAGCTTGCATTGGTAAAAAAAAAAAAAGAAAAGAAAAAGGAAAACATGGTTTGGTTTCAAATTCTCTCATGTGAGAATTCATGTAGCATTCAAGTGGACATCTTTAGGATTTTGGACGATTTCTCTGAAGCTGACTTTAGTGCTGACTTCATATTGACATACAGCCAAGTAGATAAGATGCTTAAACAGTTCATTAAAACAATTGAAATGATAACAAACATATAATTACTATAATAAATAAAAATTAGGTGTATCGGTACATATCTGCGTATTCTGTAAATGTGTGTTAATTCAGGAAAGCACGTTCATTAAACAGACATTAACTCGGCACGATCCACATCGACGCAGTCACAGCTGCAGGGAGAGAAGCTGTCGGCGGTGAACGTTATCAACCCAGGAGCAAACTGTCAGTGAGGTCCAACCGGGGCCGAGCTCATTCCTGTGGAGCAGCATGTGATTTTTAACCGTGAAGCAAGCGTATGTGTTCTGTAACTGGAGCTGCAACAGAGGGATTGAGGATTCACTGCTGCAGGGATGTGTTTTTTTTTTTCTTTCTTTCACCAACAGATCTGTCAAATGGCCGTGTGTACGTGACGGTACTCTCACACTCCCACACATGGCAATTAGCGTGCTAGCCTGCCTGCACTTGCACACAGCAGCTCTGTAGAAATACACACACACTTTCACAGATTGCGGATGTGTATGCGCTCACGCGTGCACAAACACAAACATGTAAAGTATATGAGGCTAAAATGTGTTGCCTTACACATTAGCCACGGTTTGTTAGAGAGAGTTCCAACAATTGAATCAGATTCCCAGGGATTTACGTTAAACTGTTTATCACGTACAATCCAGCAGCTGAAGCTTTCCTCTTTTATTGGTGGTTTCTAAGCCCACCACTGTCACTCACTATAACTAAGTACTAGTAGAAAAAACAACTATCAAAACATTAACATTGGGTTATTACATTAGTATTTATCTAATTTGAATATTGGATGCATACACAAAGTTCTGAGAAAAAAAAGAATACATGAAATGAATAAACACATGTAAAATTGAGGCTATCTTTTTTCGGGAGTCCTGTAGCTCTGTGGGATTCCATTAAATTTTTCATGACAGGGAAGTAGAAGGAACAATAAATCTATCCACGGATCAGTTTTACAATGGAAACAGTCTACTGTGATACGAATAAACACTGGAGATCCTGGAGTGAAATTCCACTCAGATATCGCAGAACGCAGAATAGCTGCATGACGAGGAGGCAAATGCATTTCTCCTCAAATGTGGCAAATCAGAACTGGTGAACTGTATATTAATACTATTAGTGAATCAAGTGAATCATTGCTTGTTCAGCTGTGTGTCGATATATGCAAATACAAAGGGATTCATTTCTGAATTTATACAATTGTTGGCTGAACAAAAGCAAGGAACAAGCGAGGAGGGAAACAGCAGGACATCAGTAAACCCCAGCCTGTTACATGCTGCATGCTGTTAGTCAGAGTCACTTCAATATATTTTATCTTTATAAACGTTTGTCCCAGATTGGCTGGCACACCAGGACATTAGAGGCTACAGGTGTATCGTATGAGCCATTTTTCTTTTACTTATTCTACTGTGTATTTAATTCAAGAATTTTCAATCCAAGAAAAGTCAACCATCAAAGCTTATTTGTCAGTTATTTGTCAGCGTAGTTGTTCCTCCTCATCATATAAGCTTTTTTTTTTTTTTTTTTTTTTTTTTAAAGAAGTAGGTCTTTGGATTTTGCCCATTTGTCACTTAGACTATAAAAGCTTTAGTGATGGATCGACAACTCTACGCACTCATCCAGTGGATGATACAGTGGATGCACTATCATCCTTTGTCAAGGATAACACTTTTCATATGTTTTGCCGCTAATATTCCCACGGTAACACCCCTTATCACACTCTGTCCTTATCGCCCCCTGCAGGACGACGCCCAGCAGCTCTTTGCTCTTTCTGCAGCTGCTGAAGAACAGGGCATCCTTCCAGACGACCTGGCCAACGTGATCAGACGATTGTGGGGTGACAGCGGCATACAGAGTTGCTTTACAAGGTCGCGAGAATATCAACTCAACGACTCTGCAGCATAGTGAGTGCAGATTTGTGGTCATATTCAATTACATGGCCCCTCAGTTAAATACACTTTCACCAGACTCACAATTTTTGAATACACTACATTTAAATCTGCTCCTGTTGTTTAAGGTTTGTCAGTTCATTAGAAGCTTTTCTTGAAAGTGGAACACTGCACTTTTCACAGTAAAATATATTTGGTTATTTATAGACTTTTGCTCATGAAGTTGGAATAAAACGTTCATTTACTTCTTCTCATAATAATTGTGACAATGTGATTTGTGTAAGATTTATTCCAACTTCATGGGTAACAGTGTATATTTGCATTTGCACAAATTGATAGGTCCTATAATCAGAGCCCAAAGTGTCGTCCTTTGTTGTTTATAGTTTATTCACTTTGTGGCAGCACTATATGTAAGGTATGCGCTTTGTGTGTCAGGTTCAGTATAATCACTTCATTTCATTGTTTTACAGTTGCTGCTTTGATAAGACAAATGCACATTTAATCTTTCATTACACTGTATTTCTGTCTGTGAAGTGTTGGTTGGCCGGGCAACTGAAACTCCCAGCTGGCCATGAATGATGATGCAATGCTTGTGTACGTGGGGCGGGCTGTGTCAAGCATGGTGAAGATACTTCAACTCTCCCCTACTGACCAACAGTCTGCTGGAAATCGGGGAAAAATAAAAAAGGGTTAGAGAGGGAATGTCGAAAAGAGATGTTCTGAATTTAGATGTAAAAGCCAGTGAGAAGCTAGAGAGAAGGGATGTATTTTTGTTTGCTGTGCATGAATGTCTCATGTCTATCTTTTGCATACAATGCCTTTCCAAGTAACCAATGCTGAAAGAACCCCAACATCTCAAAAGATTGATTTCACGCCGCTCTTGGCTTGATTATTGCGATTAAATGGATCCTAGATGAAACATCAAATTCACGAAGGAGTCACGGAAACCTATGCATGTTGCCATAGAAATCCTCTCACCACAGATCATTCATTTTGTTTGTGTGTCTTGTGGTAATCCCTCAGTGGGATCACATACCCATTTTAGTTAGTCATTTCTCTTGGGGATTTATTGGAGAGGTTAGTTTGTGATTGCTGCCCATGCTGTGACCTCGTCCCACAAGCCAGTAACAAGCTCAGCACTGCAGAGATTGGAGTGGCAAGGAAAAAAATTTATCCACCAAAAAAACTGCATTAGATATTACACAAAGCTATTGCATGACACGTGACGACTCGTGAAATTGAACAAATAAAAACCTGATACGCAGCAGTAGGCTACAACATCTGCCCCAGTGTGCGAGCCTTGCTCTGGAGAGGATAATATTTACCTTCCTCATATAAGTCACAAAAATGTATGGCTTATATTAAGTAGAAGGATGAGAGTAGAAATACACAAAATACCATCATCTACAGCTGGACCATGCCTGCAGTCAGTCTATAGACCAGCATTGGTCAAGAGGAAATGTGGTGCAAAACCAGCTCCACTGGACACTAAAACGTGATTATTACCCACCGTGTAAATCAGCAGCACAAAGTCACCGTAATACATGTCAGAAAATTCAGAAATATGTAAAGAGTATATAACTTAATGTACTTCATTTGGGGGCCACACCTAAAATAAACCATCTGGCAAAATACCCATTTGCAAAAACAGCTACCAGATTTGTGGGGAGTCTGAACTACAGTGATCAACTGTATTTGTATTTCTGCTCAGTCTGTCGATTTTATATTGGAATGACATTATACATACAAAAATGCTTTTTTACATGAGACATGAGGAAATGGATCGAAAATGATTTTTCCCCAATGTTGGGGAATATCATATATATACAGTGGGGGAAATAAGTATTTGATCCCATGCTGAATTTGTAAGTTTGCCCACTTCCATAGAAATGATCAGACTCTGGTTTTTATGGTTGTTTACTGGTTATGGGTATAGACAGAATATCAGTCGAAAATGCATAAAAAACACACAATCTAAAAGTTATAAATTGTTATGTATTTTATTAAGGGAAATAAGTATTTGATCCCCAAGCACAACACAAGTCAGTACTTTGTAGAGAAACCTTTGTTGGCAAGCACAGCGATGAGACGTTTCTTGTAGTTGGTCACCAGGTTTGCACACAGCGCAGGAGGGATTTTGGCCCATTCATCTTTACAGACAGTCTCTAAATCCTTCAAGTTTCTTGGCTGCCTCTTGGAAACTCGGAGCTTCAGCTCCCTCCACAGGTTTTCGATCGGGTTAAGGTCTGGAGACTGGCTAGGCCACTCCATGACCTTAATATGCTTCTTCTTGAGCCACTCCTTTGTTGTCCTGGCAGTATGTTTTGGGTCATTGTCATGTTGGAAAACCCACCCATGAGGCATCTTCAGTGTTCTTGCTGAGGAAAGAAGGTTTTTGTCCAAGATGTTACAGTACATGGCTGCATTCATTGGCCCCATAATGCGGTGAAGTTGCCCTGTACCCTTTGCTGAAAAACAGCCCCAAAACATGATGTTTCCACCTCCATGCTTAACCGTGGGTATGGTGTTCTTTGGGTCATACTCACGTTTTTTCATCCTCCAAACACGGCGGGTCGAGTTAATGCCAAATAGCTCAACTTTGGTTTCGTCAGACCACAGCACTTTCTCCCAAGCCTTCTCTGAGTCATTTAGATGTTCACTGGCAAACTTAAGGCGGGCCTGTACATGTGCCTTCTTGAGCAGGGGACCTTGCGGGCACTGCAAGAGTTCAATCCATAACGGCGCAGTGTGTTGCCAACTGTTTTCTTGGTGACGGAGGTCCCAACTGCTTCCAGATCATTAACAAGCTCCTGCCGTGTTGTTTTAGGCTGCTCCCTCACCTTTCTCATCATCATCCTCACTCCATGAGGCGAGATTTTGCGGGGAGCTCCAGACCGAGGACAGTTGATGGTCCTTTTATGGGTCTTCCACTTGCGAATAATGGCACCAATAGTTGTCACCTTCTCACCAAGCCTTTTGCTGATGGTTTTGTAACCTATACCAGCCTTGTGCAGGTCTACAATCTTGTCCCTGACATCTTTTGACAGCTCTTTGGTCTTGCCCATGGTGCTGTAGAAGTTGGAATGTAAGAAACTGATTCTTAGAGCAGGTGTGCTTTATATACATGACGAGTTAAGATCAGGAGTATTGGTAATTAGTTGACTGAGCACAGCTGTGTGCCACATGCGCACCAGCCAATCTGTAGGGGCCTGAATTCTAAGTGAATTGTTGGGGATCAAATACTTATTTCCCTTAATAAAATACATAACAATTTATAACTTTTAGATTGTGTGTTTTTTATGCATTTTCGATTGATATTCTGTCCATACCCATAACCAGTAAACAACCATAAAAACCAGAGTCTGATCATTTCTATGGAAGTGGGCAAACTTACAAATTCAGCAGGGGATCAAATACTTATTTCCCCCACTGTATATATGTATATATATATGTATATATATATATATATATATATATATATATATATTTTTTTTTTTTTTTTTTTTTTTTCATTGCAGTACCGTGAGCAATTATTAAGACAGATTGGCAGCAACCAACAAACCCACTTTTTATGTAACTGAAATGCAGTTTGTATTTGAGTGTAACCTTCCCTTACAGGACTTATAAGACACTTAAACACTGCACACAGCTGGTAACTTTAGCAATGTCTCTTAAACATTAATGCACATTTTGATCTTTCTTTCTCTCTCAGTTATCTGAATGACCTGGAGAGGATAGCTAAAGCAGATTACATCCCCAGCCAGCAGGACGTGCTACGGACCCGTGTTAAGACTACCGGCATTGTTGAGACTCACTTCACTTTCAAGGAACTGCACTTCAAGTAAGGTCATATAGCACTGACTCGGCTTACTGAGTAAAACTGAGGTATTTTTGAAGCATGAACATGATAAAACAGACAGTCATTGCCACTCTCACCGCTGTCCCCTTTTTGTCAAAGGAAGTGCTTTGGCCATTTGCAACAAATGTGAGAGTCCAGGGAGCTCTTACTAAGCAACTGACCCACAGTTGCTAAGTGTGTATTTGACATCAAGTAACTTGAGTAGTAATATGACTCCCCTGGTGCTCACTCGCCTTTGATGATTGCTTGCAGTGTCATTTGGTGATACGTAAAAAACCTGTCAGTTAGTGTTAGTAGCCAACAGGAGCACATGAAACATGAAGAACACACTGACTAAAAGCTTTTCCTGATACTATTTTTGGAGAGCAGCAATGCAAAACCCCATCTTGTATATTAAATATGGGTGTACTGTATGTCATCACTTGAGCTTCCACTGAATTAGGCTCTGGCAGTGCATGTAGTGACAAGGCAGCTCCAGTCTCTTTTATGATATCTATAAAAAGATGTCTGCAAATGGATATGCAGAATTTGTAGGGGAGGAAAAAAGACGCTGATCCCAGAAACTTCCGCTTGTTTTCCTATTGATATTGAGCTGAATTTGGTTGCATGCAGGCAAACAGTCCATGTAGATAGAAAAAGAGGCAAAGCTAACGTTTGTCAAGCAAATGGCCACTTGAGGCTGGCTCCAGAAGTGGGTCAGTCCCACTAGACTTCCACGTTAAATGGTCCAAATATACAGCACAGGTAAACTATAATAAAAATATTTACAGTCTGCTAGACAAGATAGCTTTTAACAGTTAATTCGTCCATCCTTGAGAACTGTGGGTGAAGTTTCGCATAACTCACCCACTTTATTTTTATCAATGCTTGAAGTTACACACTTTAGGCGTTAGATGGGATCTCTTGCAGTTTGCTAGTTGTTTGCATTGGCAAACTTACACTCCATGTATTTGACTGTTTCTGAATTAGCTAAAAAAAATCATGTGGTGTCTGCCAAGATGGCCACAGTCGGAGTCACCACACTGAGCTTTACAATTATTCTTCATGAATCCTGTGGGTGACATCAAGGAGGATTTGTCCATTTTTAACACAGCGTTAGTGGTTGCACCAAGAGGTGATGTGTCCCTAGATTGCTTCCTCGATACCTGTTCTAAACGCAAAGTCGTTATGACCTTCCTTATTTCACATTGTTAAAGCAGGTAATACATCTAGTTTACAACATTACCCAGAAATACCCGCTTAATTTTAGTCCCAGTTTTAATGGCCTTGAGGGGCGACTGACCCAACTTGCTTAGTTGAAATGCACAACTCCACTACTCAGAGGTCAAATTATAGCAGCAATTAAACGCTTAATTATCACGATTGCTCCAAGAGCTGAGTGAATAAATTAAATCCTGCCCACGAAGCTCTCACTCAGTGAAACCACAGCTTTATTTAGTGATAATGTCTGAGTTTGTCCTACATGGTTCAGTACTTAGGTCTTACATAAAAAATGGTTTGACCCAGCCTGAGTACTCATGTGTGGGATAGTAATGTATGTATAGATTTATCTCCTAATAGAGGTTGTTCAAGAGACGCTGTAAGCGTTTAAAACTGTGATAACAGAACCTAAACCGAAGCACATTCAATTCCTGTACAGGGTATAGGCGAAGATACCAGCTGTGTGGTGTAAAAGTGCACAGAGAGAACATATTTAAGTTGTTTGGTTTGTCTTTTTTTTTGGTCTCGAGCAGTCAATAAAATCCTTCTTTGTGGCTCTTTGTTAAGCGGCTACACAGACCTAGCTAATAAATAAAGCAGCGGCAGCTGCATGCGCTGATGTGACCTGTTTCCCGATAAACTCGCTGATATTTACCTCCTGTCACAGCCCCAATATTTGACCTGAATAATACATGGAGGCAATCAATAAGAAGAAAGTCACGTTTTCATAACTCTGCTCTGTTTGCCATGTTGAATACAGAAAAGGAACAGAGAAGTGTAATTTACTGACATCGTCCTAATTCAGATTTCCCATCACCAACCTAAACACGTGGTGGTTTGCTGAGACCGCACAGTTCCCCTTAATCATCTGAACGGGCAGCCGTGTTCCTGGATGTGGTGGTTGCCACTTCAGCTGTCTGTACGGTTATGCTCACACCTCTAACCTCTAACAGTTTCGATCACAGTGCCCAGCTTCCCCATTAGCCACTGCTTTGCTCTAAAAGGGGAGGCTTGTCTGCCTCTTGTTGCCTGCTTTGACCCTGCAGTCTTTTATCATATATCTGACAGTCTCCTCTCCACTTTTTGTTCTCAAAACAACCTCATGAAAACTTAATGTATCTCCAGGGATAGAATATCACACTAACTTTCACCTTGCTTCCTTTGCTGTCGTTTTTCCTGACATGTCCTCTTTGGTGCCCCGTTCTCCCAATTAGCCTACTCTTTTTACTGTGACCTCCTTCCCCAACCACAAAAAAAACACAATTCATTCCCTTCGTTTGATCTCCCTTGCAGAATGTTTGATGTGGGAGGCCAACGCTCGGAAAGAAAGAAATGGATCCACTGTTTTGAAGGAGTAACGGCCATTATTTTTTGTGTTGCACTAAGTGCTTATGACCTGGTGCTGGCTGAGGATGAAGAGATGGTAAGGAAAACTCCATCTTCTGCTGCTGTGTGTGTTTTTGTTCATTTGTGTGGATGAGATCACTTAACAGGCTTCATAAATCTGCTCTTTGGCTCATTTTCAGTGCTAAAAAGGTTCATATTACAATACCCTGCGAGCTATTTAGCATTTTCCCTCCCTCTTTATTGTGTCTTAATAACAGTGAGCTCCAGGTGGTAAAATTAGCTTATTGAACTTATCTGTGAAGTATAATTATGTAATAAAAGTCCTAGTAGAATGTTTTCTTCAGGTGACTTGAACCATTTGATCCCAATTTTTTTGAACTACTTATGATTTTAAAGGAAGTGCTCAAGAGGGAGTTTGGTAAGAGATGCTCTGAAGTACCTCCTTGTAGTGGTTGTGCTCATATTTTAAAATATGAAACAACATTGCCCCCTTGTGGCAGCTATGGTGAATTGTTGTGGTTTGGTTAAAAGCCTGAAGCCGTGACCAAGTTTTGCTTCTCTTTAGAACCGAATGCACGAGAGCATGAAGCTTTTCGACTCCATCTGCAACAACAAATGGTTCACCGAAACCTCCATCATCCTCTTCCTCAACAAGAAGGATCTCTTTGAGGAGAAGATCACCCGCAGCCCCCTTACCATCTGCTTTCCCGAGTACGCAGGTACGCAGCAGAGTAGCAGGGATAAAGAAATGCTGCACCTGAGAGCGCAGCGTTCAGCATCTGCTGAAAGTTATTGAGCCGCATCATGATAACTCCCTTCCTCACCTCGTTTTTTCCTGACTGCTGTTTCCCAGGAGCCAACAAGTTTGACGAAGCTGCCAGCTACATTCAGACTAAGTTCGAGGACCTGAACAAGAAGAGGGACACCAAGGAGATCTACACCCACTTCACCTGTGCCACCGACACCAAGAACGTGCAGTTTGTCTTTGACGCTGTCACCGATGTTATTATTAAGAACAACCTGAAAGACTGTGGTCTTTTCTAAAGGTATGGATAACAATGAGGTTGTGAATGTTACTGTAAAACCTAACCACAAAAAGTTATTGAACTTTTCTCGTGTTGTTAATGCTTGTACTTTCATACTGTTAGCGAGATGTCTTAACAATTTGAAAGTGTTAACTTAACCACTGATAAATTCTGGATATACTGTATATCTGTAGTATCATGTAACATTTTATCTACTGAATACAAAAACTACATAAAAAAGAATAACAGAAATAACCATTGATGTCATGTTTTATTATCAGGCATTGCAGGCCTCCCAAAACTGACAAAAATTAGTTGTTTGTGTTAATTAAATTCAGCAAATTCTGGCTAGATAAACTGCACAGAAACAAAAACCCTCACAAATGATGTAAAAAGAAAATGACTGATCCGGAAGGGGACTTTAAACAAGCTCACTGTGATCATAGTTACACTTGCCTTTTCAGAGCAACCTTTCAAGCGGGCGTGCAGATATTTGCTCTCAGGTCACATCAAACACAACCTCAGCTGTCCACTTTAATGTGACCGCCCTCACATTGCTCTAAGAATTCAGTCGTGTGTGGACATAAATCATTTACCGGCCGGCCTCAGACAGCCTGACATTTCTTTTAAAGGAATAGAAGATGTTATATGTTGTAAAGATTGAGTCTAGTAGATGGATTTTGAGCCACGTGAACAAATGAGGTTTTTTGTCACACTTTCTGTGGATGTGCCATCAACGATGTGACACCTTAAAACCTCAGAGAATAAAATCAATATGTCACAGTGACTCATGAAAGTGAAGTGAAGAAGTCCTTGGTTTGTATGTATTATATAAATGTGTCCAGATGTGTTGAAGACCATGTACAGTGATCAGGCATATCATTATGACCACCTTCCTAATATTGTGTAGGTCCTCCTTGTGCCTCCAAAACAGTTGTGACTCATCAGAGAATGGACATGGACCTTCTGAAGGTGTCCTGTGGTGTCTGGTTACACAATGTTGTTTTAGTCGGGGCCTCTGGGTCCTGTGAGTTGAGGAGAGGGGCCTCTGTGGATCATCTCACAGATATTTGATCAGTTAGGATCTAGTGAATAACATGAGTACCTGGCCTGGATGTTTCCCAGCAGAACACTGAATTGTCACATGATGGTCAATGTTATTCACTTCTCCTGTCAGTGGTTTTAATGTTGTGGCTGGTCGATATAAACCTGTCTATAAAAAATATCATCTGTCTTTTCATGCAGGACGATGCCAGACGCACACAGACTGCATGAGAGACTACGATAGCCATGTGATGATTACTGCTTTTCATAATGAAAACCATAACAGACTTGATTCCTAGAGGGGGAAACTGAACTCCAACACTGATTTGCAATCATCACATTCTCTGTCTTATGTGTTATTATTATTTTATATATGTGTGTATGTATATGTATATATATATATTTCTTACTGCTCTTTGCCAGGGGTTTTAGCCATACTGCAAACACGTATTTGATCACTTACCCTCTAATTCAACAAGAGCAATCAACTAACAATCAAAGCACTCACCACGGATTTGCTGTTTTTAAAAAAAATTGTTTTATGACATAAATTGTATTGGTTTAAATGGAAAATAACTATTATAAGAGCTGAAGGTTAGCATAATCAGCAGACATTATCTCATCACACCACATGGCCCTTGAAAAAAAATATCAAATTAACATATTTTTCACCCTTGACCCTGACTTTCACTGGGAACTTTGTTAAAATTGTATTTATTTCTGTCATTTTTGTTGTATTCAGATCTTTTATTGCGGATCGGTTAAGGAGGTATAATTTTTTGTTTTCATTTTACGTTGCCCTTTTCTTTTGCAGTTTATTAAGAAAATGCAGTAGATTTTGTACAAATGGCACATTAACTTCTGTTAGTCTGCATTTTACGAACCTTTTGACTGCACCGAACTTTTTTTTTAAGAATAATACAAACATGCATGGAGAATGAAAATGGATGAAGGGAGAAAAAAGTTTTTGTACACCGTTTACACAAAATCACTTGTACTATAGTGCATTGTTCTGCATGACTGTCCATAGATTAGCCTGTACCCCCTTACACAAACTGAATTACATTCCTTACGTAACTTCTTTAAAGAAACAAAACAGAAATGGTCATGTGTCACTTTAAAGATATCTGCAAGATATCTTTAATTTTGCAGATATCGCGGCTCTGTCTGCTCCTGACATGGATTGTTCTGTACTGTTTCTTTCATTCCGAGTTTATGTTTTACATATGTTTGTGCCTTGATATCTGTTTACACTTGTTCTTTAGAAACATGCTATCTCCATAGTGTGAATTAGGGCTATTTCTACTCCACTTCCGTTCACAGGATCCACGACTTAAGGTGCACCTTGACACCATGATAAGCAGATGATAGACGCTCATTAATATTAAGATTAAAAAAGAACTCATTCACTTGTTAAATGTAAATAAAAGTTTGGTCACATGAACTCGTACTCTACAGTGTGATGTGTTGAAAGAAAATATTCAAAATGCACCTTTGAATCTAAAATAGAGGCTTTGCTGATGAAGACGGGGGGAATGTCAGAAAAAAAGGAAACTATTTGTAATGGAATATTAATTAGGAGAAAATGTTTCAAAATAAAGAAACTGATTTGTGTTCAACTTACACAGCTTAAATAGATTTCTTCTGTGTAGTATGTACTTCGGGTGGTGAACAGTCAGTGCTGGAAAGTAAGTGGATTCACTGCAGTACACACACACTGACACACACACATATATAAATATATATAAATATATATATAGTTCTAAGAAGAGATTTATAACAGACATGTCTGGGCCTGCCTAGTGTGCAGAGGAAAACCATCAACGCCCCTATGGACGACCAATTTTTAAGCCCAAAAACCTCAATCTGATGGAGAGATTAAGTAGGAACCCCCTACCTACTATATGTATAGTGCTTATAAATATACATTATTATTATCATTTTGCATTCAATATTAAGCTATTAAAATAATGCATGGGTTAATTTTTTTTATTCATTTTTTTTTTTTTTTTGAACATGTGCAACTGTATGGTCACTGTGCAACTGCCGTAAACATAAACATACCTGATAAATATACATACATACATTTAAATTTGTGGGGGAAAACAACAAAAATTAACCAAACATATTGCGACCCCCTTGCTATACCCCTGCGGACCCCCTAGGGGTCACGGACACCCTGTTGAAGACCTATGGGAAGATCTGAAAGATATGCTGGTGCCAGACTATGTACTGGTTTACATGCAAAATCTGAAACTCAATCCTAAAATTTATTGGAAGTCGGTGAAAGGAAGCCATGAGAACCACGAGAGAGGCCTGATGAATACATAGCATTGCTGAAACAAAAATATTTCTTTAAAAAAAAAAAATGAAAAAGTCAAATTATGTCTCAGGATGGACAAAAGCCCACGAATATGTTTCTTACCAAATGATTTTTGTCATGCAACTTTCGATTCGTTTTCCCCCTAATAAAACCTCACGACTTGAGACTAAAGGACTGAGCCCCTCTCCCAACCTTGCACTCTGCTGAATTACAATACAGTGTTGTCAGTATTCAAAGACGTGAGGCGAGGAGGTGCTGCAACCATGAATAGTTTGCTCATTTGCAAATTAAATGAGAGGTTCATTCAAGCCCTATACTGTCTTTGTATTTCAAAAGACTCATTAAGAAAAGAAAGGTGAATAGTCCGTCCTCATTGTTCAGACCTTCAGAAAAGTTTTGTCGAGGATCCACGAGGTGGCGCCATGTAGATTTCAGTAAATTAGCTCATCCATTATCCAAGAAAACTTTTAGTTCCATGTACAGATGCAGCAGAGGTATTGGTGTTTTTCAGTTTTTATACATTTTTATTCGTTTTAAAAATTTTGTTCTCAATTCACTTTAATTTCACGCATTTTCCAGAGCAGGTCTGTCTGTCACAGTTCCGTTTGTTTTGTTTAAAAAGACTTGTTCATCTCTTTAGTTCGCTTCAGTGTTAATTTTTTTGGGCTGTGGTATGGTGGTATTTGTCAGGAGAAAAGATAAAGGCAATTCAAATTAGGTTTTACAATACAAACACAATAGATAAATACGGTTATTGTATTTTTTTATCATTATTTAATTTATGTCCGTTTTAAAACGGAAGTATGATATGGTTTTGGTGAGTTAGTGTTTCCATAAAGTCTAGTTGATATTTTTATTTTCATCTTACTTTTTCCACACCTAGATTTTGTTTTGTTTGAGTTACCTACACTACTGTACTGTACGTCAGTAAATTGACGCAATAGTGCTGTGAATGAATGACTAAATATTAATGACTCTTAGGTTTTTGTTTTGTCTTGGGGTTTTGTGTGTGTGTTTTTCATAATGAGTCAAACGTGCGTTTCTTAATCAGGTGTTGAGTCTTAACAGTCGAGTGGGGTTTTACGAATACTAGGAACCGCTGGAGTGACTTCAGGAGGTATCTTGTTTCAGGCGGCTCGCTATTGGCTGACTTTTTGATGCGCTGCGCTGATTTGCTGGAGCCAAAAGCTCAGCATCGTCAAAGTCCTCTGACAGACCTTCGTCTGCTTCAGAGTGGAGTGGACGCTGGGAGACTGTTCACCTCACATCAGCTGTTAGTCTGTGGATCTGCTGCTCTTTTGGGGTTGTCCTGAACCAAATGCAAAGGTGAGTTAAAGACTACATTTAATATACAAATATATTAAAGAAGAAGCAACAATTGCCTCATCACTTAACGCATTCCCCTCTTTTTCTTCCAGACAAAATAACACAATTTTGAACTTCACTGCAGTTGTCTCTCTCAAGCAATGGTAAGACTTCTGTTAAACCTCCTTTTCAAGAATGTTGACAGTTTTATTGGTGTACTGCAGCGCAGTAGATATTTGTAGTATTATTTGACGTTTTTCCTCTGATTACTGTACCCAGAAAGAGGTTTTTGTAACACCAGAGTGTTTCAATCCCCCGATGTGTCACAGTTAATTCAAACCAAACTGTCCTTGGCAATTGCATACAACTGCGTGAATCACCTCTCCCCATTGTGTGAATGCAGCCAAGAAGAACAAGGCATTTTAAAAGTGACTGACCACAGAGTCACACTGTGGAAGCCTCTGTATATGTTTGATAAGTGTCCCCGAGGGGCCAAATGGTTCAGCACCCACAGCTGTGATAACATCATGGCATTGTGGTGTCCTCACAACTCCTGGCCAAACACTGGCAGAACAGAGGGGCTCTAAAAACTAAATATTATAAGAACAAACTTCATGACGGCAAAAAAGCCGGGCTGTGGATTGAGCTGGTAACATTTCTGTTACTGTGTGACAGGCGTTATATGATTCATAATGAAAACATCATCTTTAGGTAATTCCAAAATGCTGCTGTCATTTCCTGCTTTATAATACACACTAGTCAACATCCTGTAGGCTGGAGGAGTCCACAGAGGATATGTGAGCCTGCCCGCTCCGCTCCACATTCAGATGGACTTTGTTCAAACTTCCCCTCTGACTTTCGGAGACGGCGACAGTTTTCCCAACATTAAATGTGCATCCTGTGCTCTGAATTCAGGCTTTTTCATTTTTCTGGAGCCACACTGCATGGGATGGTCTCTGTGAAGCTTCTCTAAAGTCTGTCAGGAATACCTCCCTTGTTTTGTGGCCGTAGAGCAGAGTGATCTCAGCTGGTAAAAATCTTATTGGCCGAGATCTGGAAATAACACAAGGAACCGTTCAAGCCTCAGCTGCACTGACCAGGGAATGCAGGGATATTTTGGAATGCAGCCTAAGAGCCTTCTGCTCAGCTGCAACGCCATAACTTAACTTTATTTAATCTGTTTTGGTAGGAGTCCTGATTTTAAGTAGAGTTCTGTCAGCACCACTAAGTGTTTGTCTCTTTGTGCAGCTGTGTTTAGGAGATTCTACTGACTGCCTTCGGGACCACATGCAGTACATGATGAGATCCTTGCAGGACCTGAAGCAGATAAACAGGCCGAGGCCGCTGAGCGAACCGTGCGTTCGGTCTTTTGCCGTAACGCGGCTCTGCAAACAGAGGGCACAGCAGGAGCGGCTCGCCCGTCTGCGAGTTTCTGACGCCAGTGAAGCCAGCACGTACGACTCTGCCTGCTGCCTGGCCAGCCCCTTGGAGGAGGAGGAAGAGCAGGAGCGGCACGAGCGGCTGGCACAAGGCTCCCCCAGCAGCGAGAAGAGTGTGGACTTTGACTCAGGTTACTCTGAGGCTTCCTGGCAAGATGAAGGCGTGGTGCTGAGGAGGACCAGAAATGTGAGGGTCTCCTCTTCTGCCTGTCTCCGCACAAACAGAGGACCTTCTGGTCGTATCCGGCCTAAATCAACCTCAGATGCTTGTCTGGAGAGGTGGACTTCATTTGAGGCCAGTGGTCCGGAGGACTGGACCACATCTCTGCTGAGCCGCAGCAGGAACAGACAACCCCTGGTTCTGGGGGACAACAGTTTTGCCGACCTAATAAAGAACTGGATGGACCTACCAGAATGTCCTGAGCCGGCCGAGCTAAAGCCCAGTGCAGGGAGGCGTCTCGCTAAAGACATTTTGGGGAACATGCGCCGGAGACTGGCAGGGAAGTCTAAAGGTGTCGAGATGAGGCAAAGACCCGCAGACCCCTCAAAGGTCAGCAGGGCGGCAGAGGCTTCCAAACGGATGTCCTGTCCAGTGGGACTCCAGGCCCTCAAACCTTTCTTCCACCAGTCCCACACGGGGCTGCATCAACTAGACACTGACTTCTACCAGTTCACAGCTCTCATGAAGACAGGCAGCCGGCAGCCCATCATATGCAACGACATCATTGGATACATTTGAGTAAGGCTGTACATGCAGGTTGGACTTTTGCCAAAATTTCCATGAGTCTATTCTATTTTTGAATGTTGTTTTTTGTGGAATAAAATTGTTTTGTATTTAATCAGTGGAAATGTGATTTGTCTCTGCTGAAGTCTGAGCAGCGCCACATTCTGCAAAACTATTAAACGATATAAAATGAAAAAATAACACACATTTGCTGCTGGGTTTCATGAGAAGTGCAGTGCCACTTACAGTTCGTGTAGTCTTTTAGCAGAATTATACACTAAAGTACTAGTAATGAAAAAAAAAAAGATTTAAAGGGACGTTAAAGCTGTGAAATAGCTGTAAATAGCAAAATGATTTTGTCTTGATTGAAAATAGGAGGTTGGGTGCGGTGTTGCCATCATAGACAAGCATTGTACCACAAGTGGGTAAAGTATTTATGAGGCGGTTAGGGAACTGTTATCTGTCAGAGAAGTGCACAAATACAATTTGTTCCTCATTTATTGTGTTACTGTTGCATCTGAATTTAATCACAAACTGCATCCTTATATCATACTCCCAATTACACAGCACAGATGAATTAGATTCATACATAGCAACAGGGATAATTACAGAGATGATTCACATGACATGAGTTCAAAATTAACTAACTGGGAAAGCAGCACAGCTGTCAGTATGGTAATGTGAGGGTGCGGAGTGAAGCACATTGTGAGGATGTGGAAAAGGGGAAGGGCACGATACACAAAAGCAGGACAGATGAAGGCTTTCTACATGAATCCAGTGTCTCCACTGTGAACAGCTCTGGGATGTTTAATGGAGGAGGAGGAGGAGGGTGGACGATGGTGGTTCAAGTGTCTTCTACCTGCATAAATTCACCACTGTGCTCAGCCTGATCTGAATTAAACATCAGTAGCATCACTGTCCCTGCAGTTTCAGATCTTCCCTCAAAAGGCACTCCTCAAATGTAATCAAAAGCAGACGTTAGTGGTAATATCTCTGGTCACCTCATTATGGTCGTTTTTGTAGCATCGTATGGACATCGCTCAGAGACATGACAACTGATCCCATAGAGTGATTGTGGTACATAATAATCACTAAATAAAATGTCTAGGACTACCGGTACAGTTATTTAAAAGAACAAGAAAAATGAAAATATGTATGAAAATGAAAATGAAAATGAAAATGAACAGATGAAGTCTCAGGAGGGACGACCTTTTCCTTGTGGCGCGTCCTCAGGGGATTTTTGCGGAAACTTCACTTCGCCTGCATCACAGGAGCAGATACCTGATCGTCGGGACAGTTTCACAGTCCTCGTCTTCAGCAAACGAGGGGATCAACTCCAACACCTTCTTATGTGGAGGGATGTCCTTTTTCGTCACCATCTTCACCACGTCAGACACACTGCAAACACATGCACAGATCATGTCAAAAAGATATGTGAATGAAATGTATTATTTAAACAAATATGTGTTCTCGCTGTTTGGTGTTAAATATTAAAATTAAGATAAAGTCCATCAACATGAATATGTTGCATCTTTTGTTGTTTTCCACTTGTTCACATCATTATATCATACCATTATTTTTTGTGTCTTCAAAGCCTGACATGACTCATAATGTTGTGCTGTATACCTTCATTCTTATCCAGAAACAATTAATTATCAGAGAACCACAAGTGTCTTTCCTCTTTGATTATTATGAACACAGGTCACCGTTCACAGCTGCTGGAAATACGATAACGCGCCTAAAGTCACTTAATATGCATCTTAAAATAGACCAATATATTCAAAACCTACTTTTTATTAAAGATTTTCTAAAATTATTTACTACAATATCCACTGTATTTGTGACCCATTTTATGGATTTACTTCTCGCTTTACAATACACGGAAATAATTAAAGATAAAAAGAATATCAGAAAGAGTAATCTAACTTTCTCCTTACACTGAGTTTTAGTGTTATCTGAGTTTTGTCTGTTCTTCATTAATTTTTCACTGTCCCAACACAGGAAGCTTGGGGCGGGACAACTGCACAGGAAGTAACTACTGCAGGGGGGCATTTGTCACGTAGAGTGTCCAGTCCACATGGCCGGCACTCTCCCCCTCTTCCCTGTAGCGTAATCTAATCGCAACACCAGATCCCCAGAGAAATGAGGGTCAAAAACAGTGAACACACATTTGAAGCACATGGATTTTAGAAAAAAATGAATAATTATTGACTGTTCCCATTCTAGGTCAGCCCTGATTTATTACATTTTCCCCTCCTTCAGCAATCAAAACATGCCACGGGCTACATATTCTACTGTGCACGAGTTCTTGATGACGAGAATCCAAAGCACGAGACATATGATTCATCACGGGGCTTATAAATTGTGCCTCTAACGCGTTAAAGCCCTGAACAGGCCTGAACAACGTGGAGGCAGGGGGGAAAAAAAAGGTTTGCTCTGATTTAACTCTTGTTCACAACAAACAAAGGGAAACCTGAGGAGGAATCTCACTCATCTGTGTTCGTTGATGCATGTGTGTGTCAACAGTGTCTCTCCTCGCAGGCTCGGAGGAAACACCTCATCCTGCCATTAGCTTCTAAACAAACAAAGGGACGCTGCTTTTTGGGATGGTTTACATGTGCAGGACTGTGTGAGTGGAGCCATGTGCAACTTTGCACTGTATCTTTGTTGTGCACATACCTCTTCGTGAGCCTGTCTTTCTGTCCACTGTACAGAATAGCGGGTCCATAGAATAGACTGGAGACGGTCAAGTTGTACTTCTCCTGCACAAATACAGATAATTCAGTTACATTTCCAATGAAATAAAATAAGCATAAGCAACAAGAATGAAAGTACAATACTGCCTACATGCATTTCAACAAAGACATCCGCCTGCAGGGCTAAAGGTCTGAGTGTGGAACTCCAACGCCCTCAGGAAGCTTTGCAGCGTCTCCGCAAGCAAACCAGGGGAACCCCGGCTAGTCAAAGGTTAAATTAAACCTGGAGCAATACGAGCACTTGCCAATTTATTTTCCCTTTGCTTTGCTTCCCCTCAGAAATAAATCCAACAGAATCAAGAAACCAAATGTCTGTTCAGGGCAAGAATGTGCATGCAAGAAAAAAAATAAGCTGTCTTCTGATGTCCTGGTTGCAGGTGTGTGACATGAATTATAGAGCCAAAGTCCTGAAGATGTGGAGATATGGCATGTGTGTGTGGAAATACATACTGTTATCCCAGGTGCAAGCAGCATTATGATACACTCTGTGTTTTTGAAACATTTTATTCTGGGATAGATACTACTAGTTTCTTGCCAAGTGTCTGCTATATATGTCTAAAAAACAAACCACACAATAATACTTAATGCAGAGGTATATTAACATTTGTCACTGAGAAGATGCACTCAGTATCACTTGTGGCTCTTGTCTTGCATGTGTTATAATACAACAGTGTTAAGGCAGCCATATTCACTTTCTTTGTTAGGTGTAAAGTGGACAATTATTTCAAACAATGGGCATTGTGTGCACAAGAGGAAGGTGAGCAGGTTTAGTAAGAGAAAAAAAAAAACATGAATAAAATGTGTTCTCAGCAGCACCGGGTGTGAAGAAAGTGTGCTTCCTTGCTGGGAGGAATAAGGAGACCATACCCTGACATACTGGACCAGATCTTCCAAGGTCATTTCCTGCTGACCGCCGCGTCTGCCCTCGACAAGGAAGTCATCCCACAGGGTGTATTTCTTTCCTGCAACCTGACGAGAGACAAGTTACACACAGCAGCACGCACACAGACACATGCAGACAAGTTGACAGACAAAGTACTGCCTGCTGTGAGGGATGTGCAGAAAATGTGTGAGTCCACAACAAGAGTCCTGGACTCACTATTCATTGCTCTGTAGAGAAGCAGCTGACAACAATCAGCAGACGTGAACAAGCAACACTGAGGTCAACAAGGTGCTTCCTTGTGTATGATTGAGTCTTTTTTTTCTTTTTTTCCCCCATTCTTGAGATTTAATAAACTTTTACAAGATTCAAGACGTTTGTTGTTATATACACTGAGCAATGAAATTCGGACTTTGTGAGTTCCCTTTAAACAACTAAGCTACAAACTAAAATAAAAGAAATAAACTTTACTCTAAAATAAATAAATAAAGTGAGTGAGTACAATGTACAAATGGGTAGAGTGTAGTAAAGTATTCTGTCTTGGTAAAAATCTGTTTGGGGAAGATGTTATTAGTGCAGCTTCAGAAAAAAAAAGTTGGAGAATGCTGCTTGTAAAATCTGCATCTGTGTGAATATAAATGTGCTGTTCCAGGCAATGAAATGGAAACAGGATTTTTTTTCCAGACACATAGCCAGGCTGCACTTTAAGTTGCTGAAATTCATACTTGAACACTTCTGTCTAAAAAGACGTATCCATGCTACTAACTTCACAAAATCAAGATAAGGTAAATAATAAAGATAGATAATAGAAATAGAAAAATAAAGATAAATAATTATAGTTTTAGCTTTACATGTGTACGAATCAAGTGTCTATGACCATGCTATCTGTCTGTGCTAATGTCAGCATGTTAGCATTTAATAAAACAAGGATTAACATATGTTAACTGAGTATGTTGATGATGTTTATTTAGCATGTTAGCATGCTAACATTTGTACATTAGCTCCAAAGAACAAACAACAGCTGGGACATGCTTGATCGTATTTAGTCATACTACTTTCAAAGCTCGAGCTGATGATGGTACCAGATGAAAGCTGAAGCTATCAACAAAGTTATTAAGGTTCCTATAAGGGCTTAAATGAATGAATGAATGCCTGAACAAAATGCTGTTTCAACTCTCACGGATGTTGAGATGGATGGATTGTAATGGATTAGAGAAAATGTTGATCTGTTGGCACCAGGAGAAACGGGGGATCACCACCGTGCCTCAAATGAAGTCCATGCACAAATGGCAGTAGATCAAATCTTTTTTTTTTTTTTTTTTAGTTTTCCGGATCAAAGTGGTGCGCTGATTATGTCCCTTTGCATCAAAGGGCCACACAAATTAAGTCAAAAGGACGAAGCTGTTCAGTCATTAGCTGGAAGGCATTTGATGCGTCAAGATCTTATGAGAGGAGAAACGTGAGGAGTCTTGTGAATCTAAATGCAGCTCAACAAACAGTCATTCATTGATAGCATTTCACAAGCTGTTCCCTTAAAGCACTGCCATCACACCCCTAACATCTCATGAGATCAGATACGGAGACGCATTAGGCTCGTCAAGTCATTACTCCCATAGGATCACTCTTTGACCTCCAAACACAGACACAATACAAAGTCCTGACAGCCAGACAGATCTATTTAACCCCTGCAAACATAAACGCTGCTGTTTCACTCGCCACTGGACAGATATTGGTCACCACATGACACCTCATGTTTACCATAAACATCATAATGCACGTGTGAGAGAACAGAAAAGACAGAAAAAAAAACATCTTCAGACTGAAATGGGTCAAGATACGTCATTAAATCAGATGACACCGCTCGCACATAGGCTCTAACTGGCGAGAGAAGTTGAAGATCAAAACTTGGCCCGAGCTGTGAATACCAAAACTCTGGCTGAACCTGGGTCCAATTATCTCTGCTCCAGCAGCCAAGGGGAACTTTTCGACTAGCCCTCGCAACTCCCACCACTTATGGGGGTTTTGGAGACACACTCGAAGCATACTTCTGCTCACACTAACCGGGTGTCTGTCCTTTGTCCCAGTTTTTAAAACAAAGCATGTTTTGTTTGCAAGATGTACATCGTTAAGTTGTTGCCTTTTTTTCTTTTTTTAATATGTGGCCTGAATTTAATTATCAGCCTCAAACCTTCCAGGGGCATAACACAAGTAAAGCCTGAAATGCACACACGGTACAAAAGAGAATTCTTCTAAATGCTTTTTCAAGCACAACATCATTGTTGGACTGTAAAATGGAGCTCGTTTTTCAGCGGTCCTCGTGCCAGAAATGTTCACATTTGTGTGTAGGTCCTGGTTTTACACAATGAGAAGGAGGCGTGCTGGCTATTTTTACTCCCCCCCAATCCTCCCTTCCTCTCTCTCACGTCTGTCTCACAACGTGAAGCCAATCAACCACCATATCAGCCTGTGCTGTATACGCTGAGGGGTGACGTCAGCTAATCGACAGTATAGCAGAAGAGAGACAAAATAAACAAGAATGCTGGAACCGCACGGACTGCTGGAAACAATTACAAACGGTTTCCCACAAGCTACAGCTACAGTAACTTTTTGTCATGGAATTTCCACAATAAAAAAAAATATGTCTCAACGAAACAGTTGTCTCTGGGGAAAGAACCGTGATACAGAAAGATATTTTTCCTCTTAGTTTTCCTCTTAAATCTAAGTTGAATCTTTCGCACATTACTTTGCAGGACATAATATGAAGACACACTTTAATCTGTTGCTCTTTGCTGGTATGCGGTTGAGAGGGAGACAGCAGTCATAAACAAGACAAATTAAGAGGGAACGGATATCGTGTTGATATTACATAACATCAAGTCTAAACCGTTAATACTAGGAAAGGTTTTCTTGAGGCTGGTGTGTAGAATTACTGTCTGAGAGGTCACCTGTTACGCTAAGAACAGAGCAATTGACAAATCCCTGCCAAGTGCTTCTTGGTGGCCAGTCACAGCTGCAACCAGGCAGTTCAGTCCTCCGACTGGAGTGTCCAAAGTGAAAAAGGCAAGCTGGGATTTCTAAGTGTCCTTAAAGACGGACTTCTAGTGTGTCACGCAATGAATATTAAAGATGGATGAAGAGAAACATGTCAGTTCCTCACTTGAAAAGTGGTTCAACCTCAATAAAGTCTTGTTTAATATTGGTTTCAATCAACCTGTCCCAGTTCACTGTCCTATGTCTGCAGGTCCAGGGGTCTGACTGGACATAAAGCTGAGACGTCTGTCGGGATTCTGGGAGTCCGGACTCTGCTGAGACTGACTCAGACTCAGAGCATGTGGATGAGACAAAGGGCTACTTCATGAGTAGCCTAAAGTAACATTGGTGAACATATGGTAAACGTATAAAGGTTTAAATTCTGTCTGCTTAGTCGTTGGAGGGCGGCCAAATTTCTCGTCTGCTATACAGACTGTATTATAAGCAGAGCTTTGAACTTCCCCTTTAAACATGAAACAGCTGGCATTTCCATGACATTAAAGGAAAACAATGACATTTCGGGTATTTAATTGCTTCCCACTTCATGACTACACTCATCATAATACCAGTTGTCCGTGGATATGCCTGTAAAATAATCAGATCTCATGTAGCACGTTAACGTTAAAACCCTTATTCCTTTTTGACTAATGTTTTATTGGTGTTTGCGACTTCTGTTCATCATTAAACAATACAAATGTCATTCTCTCGTCCCTTGTGGAGTGTCACCATATCACGTTCCCCAACATCTGACATGAGCGGCCAAAACTGGCTTCCTCTTGTTGACAGGAAGGCTGGAGAGCTCCCCTTCGCTTCCTCAAAACTCTGAACACGGACAGCAATTCACCTGATCTCAAAATAAGCCAAGAAGATATTAATAAAGAAACCAGAAAAACTCCACCTAGGTTGTTCTAAAATATAAGTTTCGGAATTCTTTAGATACAAAGTCATCAAGTGTTATTTCCAGTTAGTCACTCGTGGACTTGAGAAAAACTGGGCAAACCTCGCTGCCACAGTCTTGGCCCACAATCAGACTACTTATCGCGGCATATCTGTTGACACAAAAGAAGGGAATTTTACAGCTTAAGTAAAACTATAAACTATTTATCAGTTGGTTAACATCAGCACTGTTCCATTTTCTGTATCCCAGAACATTAAGGGACCCCATTAGTCCGGTCGTCAACATGACCGGAGGCCCAATAATGTCTCTTATGATAAACAGTAACAAGGGACAATGATTGATAAAGTCTAAAAATAGAGGTCTCTGTCTGCAGATATGCACTACATGAGGGCATGGGAATGGGAGTGCAGTCAGACTGCAGGAAGCACAGCTTATGAACCTGATAAGGAGGTAAGAAAGAATCTCCGTCTGTGTGGAGCACGGCCGTTCTGATCATTTTGCACAGGTCACAGCATTGGGAGCGAAACTACAATGTGTATTTCAATCTTGCCCTTTAAAAACAATAGAGCACTTTTGAGACAGGAAGCTGGAATCAGAAGGAAAAACTCGATAAGTCTTCCTCCCTACAGTGTGCAACAAGAAATACCTCTGCCGAGGCACGCTCCTGTCTCAGCTTCATTATCTGGCTAGAATCCCAACAGTGGAAACATTTTTACAACCAGTTGTGGCTGGAGGCCTGTTTCTTCAAAGGCAGCTCATTTTCCTCTTTGAGGGCTTTAAAGCCAGCTTTAGGGGAGGCATGTGGTGGATCTGTGTGGTCTCTCTGGATCATATTTTTGTCTTAATCTCTCACGGATTCCCGTAGGTTTCCTTTAGACAATCAATATGGCCATTTTTCACCAAGACCTCATGACCTCGTCCTCAACGGCCCCTGAAAGTCAGACTGTATTCTGATGCTGCCGATGCTTCATAGTGAAGACTAAGTGCAATGCATGCACTTCAGCTATTTTAGCTAAAGTGAACCATAAATAGTGCATGAACATATGTCTTTTTTTTTTTTTTTAATTTAAATGATTTCACATAATACTATGTACCATAATAATAATAATATAATAGTATTTTTTTTTTTTACTTATACTACTTTATTTTACTATTGAGCTACTGTGACTAAACAATCTTCCTTGTGGGGGGAATAAAGTCTGTGTAAGTCTAAGTCTACTAATAACATTTTAAGATATATTCATTCATTAACTTAAGTTTTTAAAACAAACCTACCAGAGTTTATATGAGACCGATGCTGTCACAACATCGCTGTCTTAAAAACTAGTTTACTGGGTAATAACTTCTTTTGGTTTTAAACTAAGTCTAGGAAATATCTTTAAGGTCAACGAAACCTGTATTAAAAATATAAGGATAATCGATCTCCTTGTTTCTGTATTTCAGTCCATATGTGAAACCTGCAACTGAGAGAATCAAGAGATAGAGAGACTAGAGACAGCACCGTTGTTTCCTCTGAAGAAGATGCCTCTGGTAGACTGATGATACTTAAATATCCTTTTTTACTTTAGTTTGTATTTTAATTATTTAACCTAGACTAAACCCAACTATGGCCACAACGATATCACATATGAATCCTTCTTAAAGTCACATTTATCACTGCTTTTAACGTAATGTTTTTGCTCTACTATATGGCCTTTAAAAAAAAGAGAGACAACAACAAAAGAAAACAATGGGACAGCGGTACTGTCATGTAAAATGTCCCTTTTGTCTAATCGGGAGTGTCATCTGCTACCTGATCACTATTGATCACCACTCTCTTTGGGCTGCAGTGAAGACACAGATGGCTGAGACCCCCAACTGTTCACTCTAGCTCTCCACAATAATCTCTCCCAAGAGAATTTACAGGATGCGTGCCTCACACTCTGCTATTAAGAGACAGAACCAAACTAGAGAATCAGTATTAAATATGCTTTACGTTTAAAAGGCAATTTTTTGAAAATTGATACGTGGTATGTTGGGGCAGAGTGGAGGAGGGGGAGCTGGAGTGGCAGGTCAGCGGCACATAGACTGTCTCAGGAGAGTGCCGAGTTTGACACACAGACTAAAAGCAGCCCGTCGCCTTTGAAAGGCTTCCATTGACGTGTAAAAAAGCAAACAGAATCTCAATGTGATTGTCTTTCAAATGAGAAGATAACAGCACTCCACCTGGCTGAAAATGACCCGGGGCACAAGTAGTGAGTCAATAAAGTGCTCTCACAAATGGGCCGGTGACATGCTGGAGCCTGCAGAAACACTGAAACAGCAAATCAATGATGCTTCTTACATATGGGTACTAGTGCCTGCCATTCATTTCTAATGGCAATAAAAGTGTTTTATGACACGTTTCAAGTTTTTTGCAAGAGGACTGTTACATTTTAATATGACTTGTGTACAAGGTATATTGATTGTCAGTCACAGGATTCTATAATACATCCGAACTCGGTGATCAATGTGCACACTGTTGCTACATCACAATTTGTATCATTGATCTGAGGTTTAGGGATCACATTTCACACTCTTTGGTATAATATGATTGAATGATGCAAACATGTATTGGCCACTAGAGCAAGTTATTGATTGATCTGTCGTTCATTACAATATCCAGTTGTTGTCAACAGTTAATCAGGCACAGGTTTATGTTGGACGTAAACAAATAAGACGGAGACACATGAGACCAGTGCTTGTTAAAAAGGAAGTGGGTATTTGATATTAAAATAAATTTTGTGCAGTCTTTATTCTTAATCAGTCTAGTACAAGTCAAGCAATACCACACTAATTCTATATATAGAGGTATAAACAGAATGGGGACTTTCACCAATCAGCCATAACATTAAAACCAATGACAGGTGAGGGGAATAATACGACAGGGCTACTGTTTGCTGTAACAATAGCCTAAATATAACTGACCCTTTGCTGTAATTAACCGAAGATATTTAAGCAAAAACAATAAATTAGCTACTTCAGCACCACCTACGTCATGACTATTAGACGCAGTGGAAATGGGAGGTATTGTGCATGAGGAAGCTTGGAAAGGACCTGGCTATGATTGCTCAGAACTATTTTTTGAGACATAGTGTGCAGCCGTGTTTGAAATCAAACGTGTTTGTATTTGATTGCGCCATTTGTGTTTTGTGTCCTCTCTCCTGTGCACATAGCTAGCTAATCACAGCGTGAAGTGGATGTGAGTGTTGCATTTGGACTAATTATCATTCCTGTTTGTGGAATGATAATTTGTTCGTAGGAGTGCAGTCTTAAGAGCTGTCATCAGCTGTGGCTTTAGTGAGCTTCCAACAAATATGAAAAAAAAAATGGGATAAATGTGGCAAATAATGGGACTAATAATAGATGAGAAGCCCTGCAATAGACTGGTGACCTGTCCCGGGTGATAACCTCCACATTAGTTAATTCTATATCCAGTGTCAGAGGTCAAGGTCAGTTAACTCCGAAGCAGGATGGAACTCACTGCTTTGCTGAATCTCCTTTTGAAAAACTGGAGGCAACCTCTCGAAACAAAAACGAAGCCTGACTCAGCTTGTTTAAGCTCATCGAAAGTCCCCCTATTGCACGCCTCACGCCTCCAGATTAAAAATGTGTTGGATGAAGAGATATGAGATTGATCTAGAGAGCGCCTCTGGCTAAACAGAGAGCATGCATGCGTGCTGAGTTTATGAGCTGCATCACACACTGCGAGGGCAGCTACTTTACGTGCTACGTCCTGTCTGATGTCTATTTCAGATGCTGCATAAGTAAACAACGGGTGCACAGACATAATGTTGTTGTTTGTGACACAAAAGGGAAAGTAAAGATCCAAGGGGAAGTAAAGAACAGCAGTTAGAGAACAATGCAGGGCAGAACAACATCTGACTTAACAGACAACACAATGCACAACACAATACCACGAACAAATAAACCCTTGGAAAACAACAGCAGGCACAAGCCCTATATGCTGATCACAGATTACTCATTATCCCGCAAGCACTATTCACGTCTGGGTCTTGAGTTACAAACTGCACAATGCCCTCTGTGCTCCTCTGGGAATCCAAAAGGCCTTGGATCATGTTCACCCTGTTTCTTTACTGGCACAGTCCGAGCGGGCCGACGCAGATTTAACCACATGTGAGGCAAATCTCCGCCTTTGCTGTTCTCTTTCTCTTTTTGAGCCTTTCCCTGTTATTTGTGCGGCAGATGCGAGGCCTTCAATTATCCAAGTGGTCAAATCACAAATAAGCTGCCACCCTGGACCGATCAGCAACCTTAAACAGGGATGAAAAACTTGATATAAAAGCACATGAAATACGCAAAACGGAGACGGGAGCAGATGAATTTAAAAGCCCTGCCTCCTCCTGGTGCCCTGCAGACCATGCAGCAGGGTCACACAGTGCTCGCTGGGAAATCTGGTTTCAATACTTCGCTTCCTCTGAAGGCAGGAAATGGACGTCATTTCTTCAGGCAATTAACAAAGAACCAGTGTGAGCGCTGACCCTCGATTGGCTTTCTGGAGATCAGCAGGCTTGCCTCCGACGCTGCTAATTCAATTAGAGACCAAAAGGGGCAAAGTGGGGAAGAGGTGCACCGAGCGAGCATGGAAGGGCACAAAGTTAAGACTAGGGAGTGGAGGATGGGTGCACAGGCATGGAAGAGGGAGCATTTTCATGGCGCGCAACCAGCAGGCCACCTAGCAAACGAGTCAGCATAACGTTGGTAACAGAGTGTTGGGCAAGCAGCCGGAGGGGCTGAGGGTCTAGCTATTTAATTCGCAGCTGAAACACGTCCTCCTCTGTCCTGCCCTCGGGTGATGTTTTACCGAGGCTGCGGCTCAGTTACAGCTGCAGGAGCACAACTCTCATTAATCTTCACTGCTCTTGAAATATCCTTAAATGTCTTGTGAGGTTTTGATTCCTGCATTAACAGCGTCTGCACTGCGTGGGCGGGTATAGGCCCACTTCATGCAGTTTACATGAAGCAGATGACGCTACGTGAAATGAGGTATTCATTTCTATTTAAAGCAAACTTCAATATTATTGGAACAAAAACTGAAAGCCGAGGACGATAAAACCAAAAACAACTGAAAGGCACTAAAACATTAGAGAGTGCTATGAAGCATTGTTGAGTTGGGTGAGAACTGAGTTCACTTCATTGAGTTAACACTTTCAGATAACACTTTTACTCAGCTATTAATATAAATATGACAGCGACTACTGCTGCCATAATTAAAGGGAAACCTACACCGGGGGACTTTGAATGCTCATGGCTAACATGTCTGAAACATGAAATGATGCATGTGCTGACAGCTCATAGGATAGAGCGTCTCAGTGGTTTGCACCCTGCAGGTCTGGAGTCACATGTTGCTCTTCAACTCCTCTGTAATGAACGTATTTATCTTTTGTTGCACAGTCGAGGAACAACTTTTGGTTCAAGGTGAGTCTGTGGTACTGAAATGACAACAATGTTTTAATATTTTACCCACTAAAGCATGCCTCAGGTCCTACTATTGTCTAACACCATTCTCTACTCTTGAGTTTCTGACAACTTTTTATTATGTAATTTCCAGACATTATAGAGATTTCCGTGTCTCTGAGCTTGCTGGGCTTGCTCTACCCAATGGAAAAAGACAAACACGAAGAGGAAAACCATGCTAAAGAGTGGCAGTGCTGAACAGACGAGGAGGGATTCTGTTTGTTTACATATTTCTTCCTCTATACAGAGGACAGCAGGGGAAGAGCCGGAGGGGACTTCCTATTTTGGGAAACAGCTGCTTTAAAGCAACAATTTCTGGAAAATGATAAGGGCGGTGGTTAAAGAGGCTGTGGGTAACAGTTGTGTGGTGGCGTGGAGCCACATCTAAAGCACCCTCTCCAAAGATCTTCAGTCACAACAGTCGTCCTATTTTTTTCTTCTTCTTCAGAGTTATGACAGCACAGGTTACATTGCGATGAGTGCCAGGCGTCCACCATCTAGCTGTGATGTGGTAAACTCCGCTTTAGACAAACACTGGGTGGGCGACCTACACTACCAGAGAGATGTGTGTGCGTTGTTACTTGATATTAATGAACTGAGACTGATCTCACAAGAGGAGAGGTTCAAGTCATTACAAAAGTAAGCCGAGCCCTTGATACCGCATGTCTGATCAGTGATATTTAACAGCTGCACGTCTGCAGTTGCCTCAGAAGCTGCCTACTAAAACCCTTTCTAATCTGAGATCAGAGAGTTAAGAGAATACTAGTGTGTTGCTTGTGTTTTTCCTCTGTTGCTGTGGGCTGCACATTTAATTAGACTACATTGCACAGCTCCACAACTTATCAATGATTGAAAATGTTTTTCAACATCATGTTATCCCTTTAACTAATGATATGATGTCTGGACTGCAAGTGAGACAGCGGTCATTGGAAATGACAAGCATTCAGATTTAAAGTATCAACAAATATCAGAGAACCTGGACCTTTAACCCCTGACTGGAATGTGACTGCATACATGCTTCCTATCAGTAAACTACTGACTGATAGTCGATATCTCAGGCCAAAAACTGTGAGGCCAAACCTGGTTATTTATGTATTTATTTTATTTTATTTATTTTTTTAAGCGAAGGCATAACAGGCAAAGTTGGTTGTTAAAATGATATGGCTAATATATATATATACAGGATGGGCCCTTAAGTCGAACTTATCAGTGGCAAGCGTCAACCTGCAGGGCTGAGATTAAAGCTTATCCTAAGTGCCAAAATTTGCAGTTCTTCGAATGGTCGCTTGAAACTAATGCTGATGCTTGTCATTCCCCAGAAAACCCCAAAAGTTAAAAATTCCAACATTACAGCAAAAATATTCATGCTTATGGCCTGGTGCTAGAGATCATTTTCTCATTCATTTCAACTGTACTCTCCATATTTTTTGCCAAATTTTGAAACAGTGACATCCACACTGATCTTCAGAATCACTATTAAGGGTTCCTTTGGGTGACATTATGGAGGGATCGTTGATCTTTATATTCAGTCCATGGTCAGGGCTCCCTGGACAAACTGAATAAATGACACAGAACCACAAACGTTTCTTTCCTGCTTTATACCAACTCTTTATCAGTGCTTGTAACCAGTGCTCCTAATCTAACAGTAATAATAACACTGGCCAAGCCATTTATGGACATTCAAGCTATGAACTATTTTAAATAATATACATAAATTCAAATGTAACCTAAAACAGCAAGAATTCATGCCATTTGAAGCTGTCCCTTCATCTTTTTACTAGTTTTCAGAAGGAAGTGCAGTTATCTGTGTGGTTCATGCCCTAAATAGGAGAAGGAGGAATACATCTGAGAGTATATTATCAATCACCGTGCTGAACAGAAAGTGTCATAGACAAATTTAAACTAACCGTGGAGACTAAAATATTTTCTTTGGCAGACTTCGGAGTGTCTCCCACTTAAGATGGCTGAAGGTTTGGCAGCTAACCATCTTCTTCTCTCTCCCTCTCCCGCTCAGGAGGTGTGAAATTGCATGTGGGTCTTTCATTTGCCTCACAGTATTAAACTCCAAGATTTCTCTTAAAAGCACAAAACGCTGACCCAGAAAAATGAGCAGCAACTTTTTCCCATGATGGTGTCTGCTTTGGCTCAAGCTGATGCTGCAAAAGTTTTCGCCCACACTGGATCCCTGGAACTAAACGATTTGACGCAACATATATGTTATGAGGCTGGGGTGATGTCATGCTCTCTGTCAGTGTGAATATTTGCAAAGAAAAATAACACAGGTATGTGCAAACAAGTTTACCGAGTTTACAAGCAACAACTGTAAGAACACCAGGGTCTTTGTATGTGAGGTTTGAGTGCATGTCTGGAACGTCGGGAAGTCACAGCTGCCTCTGTCATCACAGCTGCCTTTTATGCAGATGCTGAATTTCTGCCTGTAACCAAAGCTGAAATCAGATCTACACTGTCTCAGAGCCCCCTGTCACTGCACCCTCACGTCCCACGGGACCTCACTTGCTGACCCCGAGTGACCCCTGCCTGTCAGAGGTTCAATTCCCAGAGTGGGGAATCTGGCGAGGTTGCGTATCGTATCTGATTACCTCCAGAGGTGATGAGCAATGGGACCTGTAAGAGGGTAGCAACTGATGGGATATTCTCTCAGACCCTGACCGTAACTGCTACCAGCTTTTGGATTTGACTGTTTGACTTTTTTAGGGTAAAGTTGGGCCACTATAACACAACAAACACGTACTGTGTGACCTCATGAACCTGGTATGACTTCAGATGTTAGGGTGGATTGGATCCTGAAAGGCCTCTGTTCAAACAGAATAAACTCATATATTTTTCCCTTTGAATTACAGTTGCCTTGAATTCACTTAATTTGTCCAAACACAGAGGCAAGCATGGATCTATTTGTGCCTCACCTGCACTGAAATAACCTGAGGATTATGCTGAGCTAGATAAAGACCGGGCTTATATGCGAGTGATTGACAGTTAGTAGGGGGCTCTTATGCTGAGAGCACTCATTCATGACTTACTGCTCTCCACCCCCAGAGGAAGGACGCAAATCTCCACAGAAGTCAACAGATTTATCCCCAAAGTAGACAGGCTTAAATTCTGAATGTATATACAGTAAGAGTCTGTCTGACTTCTCTTAAGGTCCTATATGCACATGAATGCGTCATAGATCTCTCCGCTAAGGACCACTAATTGAGAATGAGCGCGGCTGCATGGAGCTGTTACTCACTTCGAAGGCCTGGGGCCGGCTCGGCTGGGACAGGACAAAGTACTGGACAGCCAGGTTAATGTAAGCTGTGCGGTACGAGCTGATCTTCTCTTGACCCTGCACCAGTTTAAACAGCTCCAGGCACATCAGGCCTGCCACTGCGGCTGTGGTGGTGGCTATGGCAGGCATGATCCTTCCTGCGATGCGCTTGCTCTGAAAAAGAGAAAATAGAAAGTTTCCTTTTATTTCTGCTGCACGAATGTCAGGAAAAAAAAATTCTTAACTCAACATTACTTTGAATGACTTTCAATACAATCCTGATGTCATGATACACGTGAGCAGCGTGATTCCAGTTGTGTAAAGATCCTTGCACTTTGATATTTTACAATAAGCGATTTTAACCTATTCACATTGCAGAGATAAATATTGTTTTTCAACTTAATCATAAAGAAGGAGAATTTGAGAATCTGTGAAATTATAAGAGGTAATCATCAAAAGAGCCGTAAAGATTAAATTCAAATGACGTGGTGCACATAAATCTGACGGGGCATCATCCTGCACAATGAAAGCTTTCAGTATTTCAGATAAACAGTAAGTCGTTGCAAATACCTTGTTATTGTGATTTTGAATGCCTTCATTTGACGCCTGCTAGAATGTGTTTAAACTTGAAGTATTAATACTTTTTACTTAAACATCTCATTCCTTTTTAACACCGCAGTGAAAGTTCGGATTGAGGGAAGTTGTAATAAAGAATATCAAAAAATAGATCTTTTATGTATTTTATTTTATACTATCGTGAAATAGCTTTGTCCACTTTGCTTATAGAAGAATTACACACATCAGAATATTGATTATATTTAACTGGATGCTGGAAATATAACCTCATGAATACTGACCAGTACTGTAGTGCAGCCCAGTTGCACAGCTCATACATTTTGTTTAGAAAAACACAGAAACACATATGAACGAGTTTTGAACGATGACTAAGGCTGAAGGCATTCCCAAACAAGAGGCTACACGCGGAAATCTATGTATGATTACACAAGGGTAGCTCTCTTTTGTCCACCCTCACTCTGCTGTAACCCTCCCCCTCCCCACCCCTCCATCTGTCTTAGCAGAGGAGTGTGTCTGCAGCAGCGGCTGGTACAAGGCCTGGCTCAGGTGTCACCTCCCAGGCGACAGGTAAAGTGCCGTGATTAGTTCTGCTCCAGGAACAATAGGTGAGGGGGCTGTTTCTGTGGCTTTGGGGCAGGTGTGTGCAGTACCAACTAAAAACATGACCTCCAGGGGAGGGGGAGCAGTCTGCTGTACTATTTTTTTTTTGTTGTTTTGTCTCTGATTTCCTTGTACATGTTTTACCAGTGACAGAGATTTGAGATTAAATAATGCACAAAATTAGAATGTTGACCTGGTGGCGATCGGCTGCAGGAATTTCATAGTTCTCTGCTCTCAGGTTGGATGCAGCAACTATGTAGTCCATGTGGAAGTTGGTGTCGTCATCCTGTGATGGTTGAGATGAAGATACATTAGCATTTACATAAGGGCAATGTTAAGTGCCATCTACATGCACACAAATTAAGGCTAATGCACATAAATACAAGGAAAAATAATAGTTTCAAAAGGTTGCTCAGAGGCCATGCCAAATCTACGTCCATGCCAAAACAGTGAGGTGATTCTGTTTGCCTCCTTTGAACTTCGCCTGCTTTGTTGCTGTGTCGTTTAAATCACTCTGACAGATGACTTGGTCACCCGCTCAGAAATCAGATTTCTGTTGTGATCGACGTGGCCAGTGAGGTCATGCGTCTGATGGAGCGGCTCGACAAAGGCTAGGAAGGGGACTGTCACTCCGGGATGGCTTTAGGGGTTGTGAGGAAGCTCCAAGCTGGCAACCTGATGCCTTTGAAACCCTCCTACACACATTCCATCTATCCACAGCATGACCAGGGCACATCAGGATAAAAAATAAAGAGAAGGGGCTTTGGGAATCCCATTCTTATCCAAGACGCCATTTGATATGTGCCCGACTTACCTCATACACCTTCATTACTGCCTCTCCTGAGTCACTGAATGCTTTCCTGGAACATCTTTTAGGCTGCCCATTAAGGCCATTTACCCTCTTCAAATTCCTCTAATAATCACTTCTCCAACACAGCAACTGGATCCTCTTCTGACATGCTCATAGCACTTTGTTCGTCTAGAAGTACCTTATTCCTGAAGTAAAGCTTTTCTTCCAGAGGTTGCCATGGTATAACCAACGTAGCCACTGTTTCTTTCAAATTACAGGTTTCACAGAGGCTTTGTTGCCCCCACATCCACACAGGTAAAGAAAAGCCTTGTTCAGAGGTGACAAATGTAATTTGTAGTAGTACTCCTACAGTCCTATGCTTCCTAGGAAACCCAGGAACTCGCCAAAAGGTTGGTAGGTCAACAGGTTAATAGAACAGGTCAGACAGAGAGGACGAATTCCTATCTAACAGGGATACATGCAGTACAACAACAAACTTAAAAAACATATTAAAAGGAATTAAAAAATAGTTTGCATTTAGTCAGGTCCTGTATTTGTCCATCATTACTATTCACTATAGTATTTATAATCCATTTTGTTGAAATCTGGATGGTACAAATTGTCGTACTCATGTCTCTGGAAAAAAGACTTGATCTTTGAACTGAATGAAACTGAGTGAGTTGATTTCATGCTTTGTTGTTGAGCAAAAATATTCTTTAGTTAATGCCAATGTCAAAGTGCAATAAATTATTTTTATTGGGATAACAGTGCAGAGAAGACAGGAAATGAGGGAGAGAAATTAAGGTCCCTGGCGGTAACTTAGTGGCTGGCTTCACCAAATTTTCAATTCATCTGCATGTGTTTTGGGGTCTTGTTTCCCCAAGGGTCACATTGCTGAAAATACTGCCAGTGAAAAATAGCTCTTCTATCAACTAAATCGCTTGGTTCAAGCTGTGAATGACTACGAGGAAACATCTGGTCAGGATATAACTTATTTGGGAATTATGGACTAGAAAAGTTGAACCCAACCAAGTATTAAACCTGACTGAATTTGAGTAGTTGAGACATGGCATGTGCAAGGACTGTGACAGTGGTCAAAAGAACAATGGGTGTGTTCTAATCTGCCTTTAGGGCTCAGTGTGAGCCACTTCAAAGACTTGGTCTGACACAGTTGCAGGCAGAATTCTGACACAGTGCTCACATAAAAATATATCCTTTTCCATGAGAGCTAAATAACAGCTTGTTGAGCTGTTATTTTTACTATTTCTGAAAACAGGAAGTACACTTCTAGAATATATAGCTGTGCTGAAAAGGCACTGTGTGTGAACACAGTAGACAAGTGAGCTCTGTTTGAAGTATGTGTCGACTCTCAGGACCCAAAGACGTGGAAAAAAAAAGACCTAATCCAAAAATATCTATAGATTTAAGTGTTGCGCCCCGCTACGGCTCAGTCGCCACTCTGTCACTGTCTGCAGATTCTGCAGAGTGTGCAGCAAAAGTGTCTTTGTGCTTTGTTCCCTACCTTCTCAAAGTCGATGGGGCGCATCTTAGATGAGCTTCTCCGAGCCGGTAAGGCCAATTTCACTTTCAACTCCTCAAGTCTGGCCTTTTCTGTGACAAAGACACAGAGAGCGTGAAGAGATGGCGGGCTGTAAGGCAGTGAGGTGGTAGCATGATTACCGACACTCACGGCTAACTCACCTGCATCGTCGCTCCCCTTTTTTTTGTCTTCCTCCATCTCCTTGTCAGTAACGTGAATCTTTACAGAAGACTTGGGCGTGAAAGGCGGCACATGGACCTGCTCTAAGATCCTTTTGATAGCGGCTCTGTCTGTTGTCCCGTTGATCCCGTAGATGCAAGCGTACAGATTAGCAGCTGCCACAACATACTCCAAATGGGTAGACTAAAACACAAGGTCCAAATACAAATTCAGTTATGGCATTAGTATAAAATTATCATGAAAAGGTATCTGAAAAACACATGTGTGACCTACAAAAAAAAAAAAAAAAAACTAATATAAATCAAAGCAGCATTAGGGCTTTTATCCGTGAATAGAATAGTTAGCAAGAATAGCTCTCTCAAACATCATCTGATATGTTGACAACATACACAATGCTGCAAGAACAAGCATATGTAATCTTGTTGGCACTGATTCTGAACTGATGAAGACTACTTGGAACTTCACAGTGTCATCGGTGAACTCATTACACTCTCGAATGTATACTATTGCTAGCTTACTGTATTATTACTGTAATATGTCTACTGTTTCTCATTGTGAGAGTATGTAGAAACAAGCTTGGCTAAGTTCTTTAAGGATGTGAAAGTGTGCTGAGAGCAGATTATTATCTGTCTTTTATTGTCCATATGTATCTGCAGCTTAGATAAGACTTGATTTTACCGTCGGAGCGAAGAAGAGCCTCTATCAGACTAGATAAAGGAGGAATGTGAGCAGCCATCGCGAAATACCATGGTATTTTTCTGCCTCTCCCATCTACTTAGAGTATATCAGGACTGCTACTGCATGAGGAACTGGACCAGAGACTACTCACATTATTAGGGTCAAAGGTCAGTGGATGAGGGCATCTCTTGGTTCCAGACCAGAAGAGCAGGCCATTAGCAGTCACCTAAACAGAGGAAGAAAAAACCCTTTATCACAGTGATGTACAGTTGTAAAATTATTAGAGGAACTGTTGATATTCTTTAATAAACTGACACAACTCAACTCAGTTCCATATAATAAACCAGTGAGGGGCACAGTGACATCACAGTCCTTCATAAAACCTGAACATGTGTTACAAACTCGTCATATGTTATATTCAACACTTGCTAGCGCAGGGCACCAGTTGGTTCTCTGGTCTTCTGACACAGCAGACCTTCAGCCTTCCTGTGACACAGCCACACTAATACTGTTATCAGTTGTGTGTTGACTACACAATTTGTACGTCTGATAAAGGAACAAAGGGGCTGAGAGCTTTGATGTTACCAAATGGTCCATCTGCTAAGAAAGAGAGTCTCCTACTGGTGGTGCCATTTTTCTCTGCAGGGGTGCTTTCTGAAGGGACCAAAAGGCCCTAACAACAGACTCAGGCTTCAGATGGCTCAGGGCCAAAACAAAAGAACAATGATTTATCTTTTAAAAGAAGGATATCACTTGATTTTAGAACTTGTCTGGTCGGCTATTGGCTATCCTAAAGTCTTCCGCTTCCTTCTTAAATTAATAATACTTGGACTTTTCGAGATCTAAACCAACTGAATACTGTACATATACTTTTATTGTTGTTGTTTTTGTTATCTTACTTCGACTAATTTGGTATTTAATAAAGAATGGGGCTGACTTTAATTTTACGAATTCATTGTACAATCAACTTTTTTTTTCATAATCAATATAATCAATAACAAATGTCAGAAATAAGGTGTGATCAACTTAAGATGGCCCCAAATTTAGTCTTTAAATTTCTCACGTTGTCTGACAATTGCAATTAGTTTAAAAAACAGGGAAAGTCACCATCACTAGTTTATTTATTTATGATTACCAGGGATTAAAATAGGGCTTGGGCTTTTGCTAATTTGAGTCATTGTCACTCCTTCACTATTGTTCACCATAATGAATGGGCATGAATGGAAATACAACAGTTACAGAAGCCCTTAAATCTCTTGTCATTATAGACGCATTCATATCTTTCACTGACCTGACACATCTTTTACTTTGATTAGGATAAATATAATCTCATACCGTATTTGGTTAAAATCCAGCCAAACAACACAGACACTACCATTTTCACTTCTATGTGATAGATTAAAAGCAGCAAAGCAACAGTTGTGTGTACCGATACCCTGTCAGATCAGCTTGTGCGCATTAACTTACGTTAGCTGCCTTATCTAGTTCCTCAGAAAGTCTGTGGTTAAAAGTGACTTTCCAACAGAACAATGAAACTATAACTCTTCTATAGGTAAGTTGGACAGAGAGAACTATGGAAGAGAAAAGAGAACTAAAGTTACACAAAACAACAACTGCTACAGTTGAGTTTCAGTATGAGATATGAATGTTTGGCAAAATGGTATCATAATAGTAAAAAAAAAGACAACAATACAACATGTTATTCTAAAAAGGTGCACTGAGAACGCTCTTCTATAAATATGTAAGTAGGGAATTTTTCATAACCCTGTAGAACAGGGGTCCTCAATGTTTTTCAGGCCAAAGACCCCAAACTGATGGAGAGATTAAGTAGGGACCCCCTACATACTATATGTGTCCTATATTAAACTAAGCCTTGTGATATTTACATTATTATTATCATTTTGCATTCAGTACTAAGCTTTTCAAATAATATACAGGTTCAAATATTCTTTTTTTTTTTTTTTTTTAAATTTCAAATGTGCAACAGTAAGGTGGCCATGCACTTGTTGTACACATAAACAAACCTGACAAAAACATGCATGTATCTGTGTACATATATATTGCAGCATGCTTCTGGATTTCACCTGAGAAACTGAATAGGCTCTTGGCCAATTGCAAGGAACCTGACACAGTGTGTAATATGCGGCCCTGTGTTTGGCTCAGCAGCTCTGTGTGAAACAGTGCACTGATTGAGTGAACTAAAATGGGTTGGATACATGTTAATGCGTATTTAAAAAAAAAAAAAATTCTGGGGGAAAATTGAAAAATATATAAAAAAAAAGTCTAATAAACCAAAGACTTTGCGACCCCTCTGGAGGTGCCATAGAGCATGTGAGGAGGTTGCAAAGGGCCAGTGGTTGAGCTGAGACTGGGGTTAGTGAGGGTCTGTTTGAGCTGATACTGATCCGTGCAGCCCCAGATGTGAAGGCAGCACGTGACATCACTCTGTCTGCATGCTTCAACAAATTACAAACCCTCATAGCCCCAGAGATATTTATCAGCGCTGGCTTTCACTGATTCAGGTTACAGACAATGTTAGTGGACTCTGAGCCTGGGGAAATATGCTCTGTTGCTCCGAGGAGTGAAATTCAAAAATATCTCACAAAATGCAACTCCTGTTGCGCTTAAATCCTTAGTAGTACCTCAGTAATTGGCATGCAAAAAGCCTAAACACACAACAGTGCCCCTCTGTGTCCACGTGTATTAATTACACATGTGAGACATTTGGCTTTAAGGGTGAGATTTTACCTCTTCGGGAGGGAAACAGTGCAGAAGTTGACGAATATCGTTGTTATAGAGAGTCTCCCACTTGCGTCGCGCCCAGCTCACACAGTCCTCCCAGCATGTCGGGCGTTTTCCTCCAGCCTTCATGTCCTCAAGGCTGCTCCACACCCCTTCAAGTATCTCCAGGGCCTCAGCATCTCCATGGTCCAGAGTTCGATTTACAAACTCTGAATCACTAAACAAAAACAGTGCAACAATTCCTTATAATTTAATGACAGACAGTGCACTGTAAGATAATAATCACTTGCTGAGCAGAAAGACAAGACAGGACAAGCGTAGCTGCACTACATTCTACTTAAATCTAACTTCCAGGATAAAAGCTTGGACTTGGTGTTTGCTGTACTGTTTAGTGGAACAACAAAATTTGGCCTTGAGAGAAAAAATGAGTGAGGTTCACCTCTCTTTAGCTGTATCAGGCACCGAATGACTAAATAGATCTTTCTAAGTGGAGTCTTAGTGAGTCAAGAGGGGATTTACTCTGAGTTTTGGCTTTAGACTCATAGGCAGAGGAAGGAAGAGTTTGGCAATGTGCTGGTCAGTGCAACTCTAATCCCCCATGCACGTGCAATTCTGGCGCCACGAACATCAGCCAAATCACCATACCATGTGGAAAGAGAAGGGAACTGGCCCTTTTCCATGTACACCTAAACATGTCTAAACAGGAACATTTAGAGTCATAGTTCAGTTCTGCTTAGTGTCGTATGGGTGTGAATGATAACAAGCAGAACATGACAGTTATTTCCCAGAACATCACTAACCATGACTTGAATTTACTGGACTATGACATAAAGCTGATGAACACCATGAAAATGTCTGGAAAGTTTTTCCAACATTGCACAAGAGAGAAGCCAGAGACTAAAGTCATAAATAGCCCCTGAGTAAATATAAACATTGTATTGTTCTTATTATTTTTAAACATCAGATAAATTTGAGAAACTTTAAGGCCAGTGTAAACTAGCAAGAACCACTTCTGCCCCAGTCTGCTTCTCTCTGAAGATACAAAATAAATGTAAATGTAGTTCACAATGAGGGGGGATTATGTTAAATCTCACCAAAACAAGCACAGAGACATCTGAAAACATGGCTGGATTAGGAGGGCTCCGAAGCTCAAAGCTCAGACAATGTCGGAGTCTGGAAGCTCAAAACTGTCACTGATGATCTGTTACCTTACAGTAAGTAGTGTTTTTCATAAAATAACAACCTCGAGGATTTGCAAAATTCTTCAGAACGTAATAATCACAAAGCGGTACAGTTACTGACAAAGCCCTTTCACATAATATAGTAGTTTTTCAGCATTTATTTTCTTAAACAGAAAGCCGGTAATTAGCTGGGACAATGTATCTGTTATTAGGAGAAACAAGTTTGAATGATGCATTACACAGAACACACTAGGCAAGACACAATGTGTGTGTTATTCTTACTGGAGGGTCACCGCTGAAAGCCAGCCACATGTTTTCCTATTTATAGGAGTAAATAATGAGCTTGAAGCACTTCATTAGCTTTTTTTGTAGGTTTGCAGGAATGCATTGCAAGAATGTGGAAAGGAATTATAAAAAGGAGCCAGCTAATTGGTAGCAGACTGGCACCAGGCTGGTGAACGCACTTTCTCACTTGTACTGTAGCCAACACTTGGTAAGGGTAAGAATGGGGACACGTCTCACCTCAAGAAGAGATTCACATTCTCAGGTGTGTGTTTAAATAGTCCTTCGAACTGGTCTCTGGCCCACTGGAATAGAGTAATGAGAAGAATCGTATAGATGATAAGATTTGAGAAGTTAGACTTTTTAAACTGAGTAAGAAAACCATAAACAGAAGAACATGCACCCATAGACTGTATATAAATGAGGACAACGAGTCCGTCCCCAATTCCTTGCACTTGCACTGACTGATGCTATTTCTATCACCCGCCGACGTTTCCTCCAGACTCAGGTGCATTTCCGTTTAATTAATATTGCCTTCTGCACTACCTTCACCACTTACAAAGAATTATGGACAGGATTATACAGTGTACTTGTTTGTTGTTATTTATTTATTATTAATTTGTTTATAACTCCACTTTACAGAGTGGTTGGCATGGCAACTCGTAGTCGTCATGATGTCACATCCTGTTTCTATAGCGTCAAATAACTAACTGAAACAAAAGTTAGCAACATACTACCTACCTAAAATAACAGAAATCACCCTCGGAAAAAAAAGCATTTTTCGTGGTTTTAGTTTGGCCCAAGTCCAATCCTCGAAAACAGAAGTGGAGATTATTATCTATACTACAGCTAGCCACCAGGGGGAGCTCTGTTTGTTGTAGTGAAGCCGTTCCGTTGTCCACCTTTATTTACAGTCTATGCTTGTACCAATGACTGCGACATTGCTTGTAGTAAAATATCTATTTAATTAATGCAAGTGACATTCAGAAGAGCGTCACTGTCGTCATCACACATATTTTATTTTTCATGCTAAGCTAAACTGCAGTGTGAACAATTGGATACAAACAGGCACATATTAAACATCAGCTTAGCAGCACAGGTAACTATTAACATTAAGATTGCTGTATTTCATTTATCTGCATAAGTTCCAGGTTTCAGTGTCATACATGTTGACTCACTGAAGTGGTTTTTAGGGTTAGAGGGAACAGGGCCACAGCTAATATCAGCACTTCTGTACTTTTTTGGCTGCGATGAGTCATGGATGTGCTGTGAAAAAGGTATTTTTTTTCTTCCCACAGTCACCCAAGTAAATACTGTGCACATTTTTCATAATCTACCAAACATAGCATTGCTCAGAGAGACAGACAAAAGAAGAGAAACTTAACCGTGTCAGAGACCTGTCTGTGTCCCACGCAGCACAGGGTTTTATTTCTAACCTTATTTTGAATTCATGTAATTTATTTTCCACACATCTTGCTCAAAGCCAGATATTACTATAGTGTTAACAGCTCCATTTTTGCAATGCTTAACATGGCCATTAGCTGAGTATGGCATTAGTGCAGCTTGTCATGTATAATCTTCTTTAGATGACATTTATACACCAGGCAAAACAGAAAGTCTATCCACAAGAAAACAAACAGTTGTATGGACTAAGTCTCCTATTAACAAAGATGAAAAAGAGCAGAAGAACTTGTTAATTTACCTGCAGTGTGTGCTCGATTCGATACGGGAAGTTCTTGAGTGTGCACATTGGGATGGCATTACCGGCGCTAGACTTAGCGGGTCCATAGGACTCCGTCAGGTGAGGCACCACCACCAGAGTATGACCCTTGCTTCCAAGGGTTCCTCCCTCGAGCATCGGCTTCTGATGTTGAACGCAGCGTCCATCGAGATAGACCCCTAAGCACCATGAAGAAGGGATTAGTTCCTAAAGAATGTACTTGTATGAACAGTTTAAGTTTCTTGTATGTGATTTAAATATGTCTTGACACGATCGCTGTGGCATTGAGAGAATGAAAGAATAAGCCTCCTCACTGGCTTCCACATTATCGAGGGCTGCAGCCACTCCATCCAGACTCATGAAGAAGTTGTAATCATACACTCCCTCGCTGTCGGCGTCCAGACGATTCTGGTGAGCGATGATATTCATTTCCGGGTTCATCTGGCGTCCTGCTTTGGCTGCAACTTCCGACTTAGCTTTCTGTTCACGGACAAGTGTGGAAACGCATCAGGGTGATAATGTGGTGAGCAAATCAGAGACAAACAAACAAGTGACAGGGAATCTGAATAAAGTGCTGATTTATTTGCCATGCTGTTAATAGTATCCCACTTGTCTGTATTTTATAGAATCTCTGATTCAGAAAAGAGAGATCAACTGTCCGACATACTCAACCACAATCATACATGATGTGACATGCCAGCTAGGTATAATCTGACGGAAGCTATCCAAGACTGTCACATGTAATCATCCCCAGCATGTCCCAATTGGCTGAGTCTATTCCACTTAACCGGGTCAAACCAGAAACACTGAGCAGTGATGACATGTGAGATGGTTCACTCTATAAAAGAGGCTGCTTTGTGTGCTCTCTCACCCCAATATCCTGAGACCTGAACAGGAACTGACGATTCAAATTGGATCTTTCTATGAAGTCCATGTCTGTCACAGTGACTTGTCCCTCTCTTCCTGCGCCAAGCCCCATGAGGGCAAAGTTTTTCAGAAGTTCGCAGCCAATAGCACCAGCTCCAACCTTGAACAGTGACAGGAGTGACAGATTAAATGATTATAAGTGAATGCAGCGCAAGTGGATGCCATCAAAATAAAGCCTAAAAAAAACAAGAAAATCATTAATCTCTTGTTGTTCCATTCACATCCTGGTGCTTTGCTTTTTGTCCCCCTGTGATAAAACAAACGTAAACACTGTCCCTCCTAAATAAACACGCACAGCCTGTAAACTGCAGTAAAAAAATAACACATTGAAAGGAAACAGAGCCACTGTTAAATGGCCCCTATACTGAGAGGTCAGTACTGCCAGGAAATGCCACCTGAATCTCAGCCATTTCCTGCATGTGCCATCATTAACACCAGATAAGAAAAACACACAGAGCTCTCCCATTACAGCGCTGAGTGTGCCCCCTGCTGGACAAACATCAAATACATACCAGAAAATACTTCATCCTCCCAAGCTTCTCCTGGAAGGCCGGTCCAAACACAGCAATCTGTCCATCGTACCTTGTGCCTTTCTATCAGGGGGATGAAAGGAGTACAAATCTGATTCATCCATAATCTCTTGTTTGTGTGATAACATATGACTGTTTACGCTGAGGTAATCTTACTGTGGAGCACTCAGTCAGTTGATGGTCCTCTTCAGGGAGGCACTCCAGGGCATCAAAATACATCCACTGCTTAAGAGGTGTAAACTTCCTACTACATGCCTAGAGAAGACAAAGAGAAGACAGTTAGCTGAACTAAATACACCGATAACTGAACTGTTGCCGTTGACGTTTGACTCCACCTTGATAACTTCCTGAGCAGCCAAGCCTCCTATGAAAGCGTTCACAGGAGCCAGATCACCCCGAGCCGTGTAGGAAAGTCTTCGCACCACAGCCTCATCCAGCTGTTCCACCTGTGCAGCTGTATTCAGCTCCCTCACGATGGCAAGCAGCGAGTCTGCATCTGACTGTATGAATTATTAACAGCGACAATTGAGCGGAAACGATCACGTGAGCTGCGCTGTTGATGATACCACGACACAATACCATGGCTGGATTTACAGACCTGACACCAAGGATTAGGGAGACGCTTTTCTCTCTTTGCAAAGCTATGGAGGGCCTGGAAGGCCAGGTGCAGGGTCGTGTGCTTTGATATTTTCCCAAAGTCATTCCATGTCAGCAGTTCGTGATCGAGCAGAGCCTCGCTCAGGCGTTTCTGTAATTTATGTTACTAAATTAAAATTAGGCACGTGTGATTTAACTTATGCAAAAGAAAACAAAGTGTTGCAACTTACAAAGCTCAGCTTGCAGGGCTGTTTAACCTCAGTCGCCACTCCACCCCGTTGGTAGTCAGAAAATCCTGAAGTGTCGCCAATGCTAAAGGAATACGCACCTGGTGGTGGTAAAATAAAGAAGAATGCTCATCACAACTATGAAATGGAACTCGGAACACAGGTAATTACGAGTGTTGAGGACAGAAAACTAGAGAAAGAAGCAGCAACTATAGTAATGCAACACTCACTGCAGTATTTGATCTCGACGGGGCTCATGCTGTTGAGCTCGGTCATGCCTTGGACCTCAGAGAAGACAACTTTAGAGCCATCTTGAAGTCCATGCCTCTGGTCATCTGTGCAAATCACCACTCCAGGATTTGCCTAAAACAAGGTCATGTTTTAAAAATGTTTACACTTTAGAATTGGTGTGAATGTTATCAGGCACAACTCGATGACAAATGATTAAAAAGGATGGCTGGCTCCGTGAACAGAGATGTGGTAAAACAAATGGAAGGTATTACCTTAGAGATGTGTTGTATCATCACTGACACAGGCGTCTCTCCATCCTGATCCAAGACCTCAAACTCCTCCCCAAAGTCACAGAACAGCTGCCTGCAAAGGAGCCACGAGGTTCTCACCTTTTCTTTCTTTGCACTATTTCATAAATTTCTGGCCCGTTTCTCCCTAACCCACTTACCCACAAAGCCCTTTGGTGTCTGCCACAATGAACTTAATTCCATGCGAATGGCAGAGCTCACCAAACCGCTTTTGATCATCCAGTGAGGAGTCAGTGAGGACCACCACCTGGAAAATGACAGCACCCCGTACCATCAGAAAAGGCTTCTGCTTATTGTTACTGTCCAGTTGTTGTCGTACTATGACACAACCTACAGTGTTTATAATTATTTGTGTACAAAGGTTGACACCAGAAAACTGCTTTCACTTTTATTTGATAAGACATGAACTCTTTCTGCACTGTTATGAACTACGGTGATGTACCTGAAATTGCTTAATCAGGTCCTCGTTCAGGGGTCCAGTGTGGGCCCACACACGGACATGTGGGTTTAAGTCAGACAGCTGTTGCAGGGAACACGTGGCTCTGTTCTGACCAAGATGTGACTCCTTCAGAAAGAACTGGTGGCAAAATAAATTCACAAGGTTGGCAAAAGTCCAACTGCATGTTGTGAGACAGAGAATGATCACATCAATCTGGGAAAGTTTTGAACATTTTGACAGCGGGCGTTGCCAAGGATGAGAATAAACAGGTAAAAAAAGAAAAGAAAAAGAAATCCCCATTCAACACAGGACAGGCGGGGTTCACTTAAAGGTGAAAGTAAAAGCACTCCATTTCAAACAAAACTAGTTTCCATTTCAAATAAACCCTTCATTCACACCAGTCGTCCTTTCCTAATAAAACCGTTAGAAAGAATATTTTAAAAATAGACTATTTACTATTTACATATGTTATTACAAATATTATACATTATCAGCCTGAGTAAATCAAGACTGAAAATGGTTGTTTATTTCTAAATGCAATACTATAGGATACTTAATGCACGTTCTACTTAAATTTTACTATATTTCACTTTATATAGACTACTTCACATACTATTTCAGATATGAAAATATCTCAGATCTTTAGATAATGACAGAAAAACATTTATGGACCAAGCAGGCCAGTTTGAAGGTTGCTGCTCTAGCATGAAGTTAAACCCCAATCTATGTTAGTATATGTGACAATGTCCTGAATAACTGTTTATTTATGTATTTATTCATGCAAACAGGTAAACACTCCCCTTACCTGTGAGGACAGGTCGGCCCACACCGCCAGTCCTTCGTCCTGGACAGTGACAGACTTGACTCCAGACAGGATCACATTCTTGGCTATTTCTACGCCCAGACCCCTCATTCCTGCTATCAGGACGTTGGCTTCGCCCATACGACGCATCGCCTCATGACCCAGAACATACCTGTGCAGGTAAAAGAGCAGGTGGAGCATATTACAGTCATCTGTCTAAACAATCTAAGCGAAATTTCAGCGGTTTACTTACAGTTGCCGGGAGTAGAATCCTTCATCTATTTCACCGATTTCTGACATGTTTGTAGTTTGCAGACCAACGTGAAGTGAGAGCCCAGCCTGTCAAACAGCTTCCAAGAACCACCTAACCGGCCAAACCAGGAACTGAGCGTTTTCTGTAGATGAAAAGGCAGTTTAAAGGAATGCTTTTCACTTTCGTTTTTGGGTCGTCCCCTCAGAGGCGTGCACTTGTGTCAATACATGTATTTTATTGTCTACGCCACTAGAGGGCGACAGAGGACAGTAACCACCAGAGCCGTATATAAGAGAGAGTCTGGCCAACAAGGGAATGGGCTGAGCGATCCCGCTATGCTCATTTATTGTGAGCACTAGTTGTGAGCTGGTAACGTGTTTCTTGGGCGCCATGTTAGATACATCTAACCGATATTCACCCATAAAGAAGTGGCATTAACAGAAAATAAAGTTGGATAAAAAGTTAAAACATACCGCAGTGCTCAGCCTACGGCACTAAAGCACTGGGTCAGGAAAACACGGGGGAAACTCCACCGTCTGAAAGTTATTTGAGCAGAAGACTAAATGATGTCAACTAATGTGTCCCTATTAAGTGAGGTAAATGTCAATGTTTCTTTGAGATTGGTTAAGATTTTGTATAGGAAGAATAAATGAATGTGTACCCTGATCTCATAAACGTCTAACACCTCGTTACAAGCTAGCCTTATGCTAGCTACTTATCTAGACTAAAGGCTTAGAAAAATAACAGCTACCGTCATATATATGGTGAAACCCATGTGTGCATGCCGATGTTCTACTATTTCTGAGTATTTATCATTTTTTTGAGTAATTTCAAACTTTTAATGGTGATGGATGAATACGGGAGACTGAGGAGAAGGTAAACACTGCTCCATGACTGATGAGGTGAATGAGCTACAAAACATTTTACAGGCTCATTTAGGATATTTAAAGTGAGCAGACGCTGGGATATTTATGTGAGGGCCTTTTACATATTGACAGGCGTTGGCAATAACATTTATAGGCCCGTTAATGTTGAAAATAAGCGATTTATTTCCGTCCCATATGGTTAAACTGTGTAATCCTCCCTCCGAGATATCTAACATGGCGTCCATGATTTGAGTTGGCCAGACCCTCTCTCAAATGTACGGCTCTGGTAACCACAGATAGGCCACGCCTCTCAAAGTCTGGTAATGTAGGCTAATGAAAATTGGAAGGTACAACAGCTAGAACTCCATTTTTTTCTCTGATAGTAGAAATTCTTTGTTAAACTGAAATTGAGATAAGTGTCATAGTGTATTTTCACTTTCCCCACTTTCACACAAAGATTATTTTGTTTATTGCTACTTCATTTCATTGCAATGCACAAAGTCTGATTGAAGGAGTTCATTAGCTGAAGTGAGGAGTTTCTCAGTGCTCACTTTGAATCTGAGTGTAAGATGTGTACAAACACAATGGGAGAAGCTTCAAAAGATGCAACTTGTGTTGAATGCTCTCATGTTGTGTGGACAATATCTGCATATTCACGTATTCTTGATTAAAAGAATGGGTGTCATTGCATAAAAACAAATAAATCAATAATATAAGTGCCCCACATTTTGTGGAGAAAAAAAAAAGCATGTCAGACACAAATTACTACAAACATTACCAGGGGGGTGGGAGTGAGCTCTGAAGTGTCACCATGGCAACACTAACAATAACACGCCCTGGCATTGCTTAATGTGTTGGTCATTAATTTAAGCAAACTCATGCTGGTGGAAAAAAAAAAAAAGTCCATTCAGAAGAAAGTGGTGCGCAGTCTAGGAGTGACCAGAAGTGATTCATAATTACATATCAAGTATAGGCAGCGTACACCAAACCACAACACTCATTGTGGTGGGTGACTGACGTGCAAGTTCAGGAACTAGAAACAGGAGTCTGTTTCGATATGAACATCTTGTAGCAGTTGAAATCACTGTAGGGCATCATAAAATGCACTTAAGTTTATGGGATACAATTTCAGAGGGAAAAAAAGATTTGATAATAGGCTCGGTGTGTGAGATATTTTTCCTCCTCTAGTTGAATACAGTATATTTTAATGTTTGTTACTTGATATGGAAATGTAGGAAATTGGGATCAATATTTTCTCTTACTAAGGTGCCGTGTTTTAATGAATCTGTGAAACACCCATGAAATATTAACTGTATTTCCACAATGAGAAGTTAAACTTTGATCTTCGAGCGAGCCTATCCCAGCTGTCATTAGGCAAGAGCGGGGTTACAACCTGGACAGGTCACCAGTCTATCACAAGGCTAACAGAAAGTCAGACAACCATTCACACTCACACTGACACCTACAGAAAATTTACAATCACCAGTTAACTTAACCAGCTTGTCTTTGGACAGTGGGAGGAAACTAGAGAAAACCCACTATACCACCCCAGTTCAGTTGAGTTCAGTTCAGTTAAAAAGAAGCACCAGGCGACAGTGGCTAAAGCAGAGTCAACTCATATGGGGGGGACCCATCAGATGGAATGAATGAATGAATGCATTATTTTGAACATGTAATACAAAAAAAAAACAAAAAAACCCAACAGCATCCCGTGTGTGTGTGTGTGTGTGTGTTTCTTCTTCCTTCTTCTTGTTTTTCCCCGTTTTCACATGAACATAAGCATGTTAACATAAGCGTGTATTTAAATATATTCAGACCCCCCTTCTTACCTACACCTGGTGAACACCATGTGTACCGCTTAAAGTAACTCATGCTTGGACATTGCTTTAGTTCTCCCGTGTGTGTGTGTTCCATAATTTCACTCCACACACAGAATAATGAAAAAATGTTTTTAATGTTGTGCAGGCGTGAAGATGTTTTAAATTCAGTTCCCCCCTCAAATTATATCACCCCTCTCACTGAAAAAAACAATATTTTTTTGTTTCCTGCCAATACATTCTTTATTGTTTTATACATCATTTGTGCAGTTTCAAAGTGAACCAGATCAGTAAATTTCAATATTTTTGATTTTATAAAGAAATGGCTTGCGTGCTCTCTATGCTCCAGTGTGGTGAATTATCCTTACGGCTCTTTTTTGTAGTACTGACGGTGGTTCTAGTGTACGGTTATAGGTATAGTCCCAAATCTCTACACAGTAACTCATGGATAAGTGGAGGAACGGAACAGAAAATGTGGAGGAACAGAAAAGAAAGAGGGAGGTGGGACAGAATCAGTTAAATTCTTAAATGCTGCCTACAAACATGCAGCACACGATACTAGTAAAACTGTAAAAAAAAGGTTAGTGGGCATACAGTCTGCACAGAGTCACTGTTATACAAATGAACACCAGCACTGAGACAGAAAACTCCATCAACCTGTATGAATACATGAGATATCAGGTGAGCTATTAGGTGTAACAGTTCGGTAGGACTGGATAACTGTAAGCAATGAACACTTAGCGGGTTGGCAGTGGAGATCAGAAATATATAGCTCCAGGCGAGGGACATTCACAACATGTTATAACCAGAGAACTTATCATAGTTATTGTTTATTATTTTTTATAAATTACTGTCAGAGCTTCCTTGAGACAAAAGACGAGAGAGACAAGCCAACTTTTGACGTCAATATGTGTTCAGTTCAGACAAGAAAAACATCTATTTTCTGTTGGCATACACTCGTCAGACTTACTCAGACAAATCTAAGATGTGTGGCGCAGTGAATGTTTGACTGTTAGTTTCAGTGTGGGTTTGGATGTCAGTGAACTACACAAGGACAGATGTACTGTGATGTCCTTATCGCTGTTGTTCTTGTTTTTTTTGAGCTCCAGTAAAAACAACATTTCGATCTTTGTTTTCCCCCATATTTTTCAGAACCTACTCCTGCAGACTGTTTCTCTGCAACATTAATGAGGCAGCATCGTTGTGGCTTGCGGTTTGGAGCAATTAGAGTGTGAAGAGTGACTGTTTATTGAACTTTGGATTCAGAGGTCGATGTTTGACTTTTGACTTTGTTAATGTTGACTGTTTGGACACTTATGAGGATCTATAGTGTAGGGTTTAGCAAAACAACGAAATAATGCCTTTTTGCACTTTTATTTCAGTAGTATTTTCAAAGTATGGGAATAGGGCATTTACACTTTCCAACCAATAGTCCACCCATATTCATTTCCCCAATTTTGTGTAGAATAGAATAAAGTGGTTTGTCTGGACAGTGAACACATTCTTCTCAAAAACTTCATGGCTGGAGTTAACCTTATCTCTCATATAGAAGTGATGTATTTTTGGAAGAAAAAAAAATCCTATCTGGTGAGAACGTTTTTCCATTAAATTTGGGGGAGCTAAAAAAAAGTTGAAGCTGCTGTTATAATGTGACTCTTGGGAAGGAAACGATGAGGATATTTTTAAGGCGGTCGGATTTCGCAACTATTTCGCATACTTCCCTGTTGCGGGCGCGGCTTGACAGGACTCCACTCACAAGATTAATATGGCAAGCTAGAGTGACGACGGCACTTCCGGTTTTGTACTTTAAAAATAAAATAAAATCGCGACTCTCGAGAACAGGCACATAACATAGTGGCTTTACAATTTAAAAATGGCAGAGAAGATCGCATTCAAACAGATTCAGTGCCATCCTACGAACTACAAGTCATATCTGGATTAGTGATCCTAACCATTATGGGCTGTGATTTTTTTTTTAAAGCGCACAGTCCTAATTTAAAGCGTTTAAGTTGATTTCGATAGTCTCCTGTTTGTCACATTTATAATTTTATTTCTTGTCTAGTCCCTCCATTTTTAACGCATGTACTGCTATGGTGTGCAGTGTTTCGTATAAATGGAGACACCCTGATAAAAACATCAAAACCGAATGGAGAGCTCTTTAAGACGAGGGCTCTGGCCCGGCATGCTCTTATTGTGACAGGGCGCTCCGGATCCTATCTTCGGCTAATAGCTGCAGTTTATCTGAATGGCTTGAAGTAGTTGTATGCCATTGTAAAGTCTCTGACAGTGGCACTGTGACGCTGTCAGGTGAGTACGGGCAGTGAGTGGAGCTTTCACAATCACAGGACACTGGTGTCTGAACAGCTCACACATTGAGACATCCGATGAAACCTCCGCGACATTTCTCCATTTTCCAATCGAGGTAAGATTCTCCTTTTATGGATCATGTTTGTGTTGGTTAATGACTGAGGATATTTTCGCGTCTTAATGGCGCAGATTTATTCCTAACAGTTAAAATACAAATATTCTAATGATATATTTATTTAGATTTATATATTATTTGAAGTAGTTGTAGTGGTAGTTAATGATATGTTTTTATACTGTGGGGACTCCAGAAATCTGTACATTTCCACAGTGTCTCCACATGCTGCAGCAAGTTATGTCTTGCCCACTTGAGTTTTTATCTTGGAACCTGCCAACGTTTCCCCTATCTTTATCACCTTAAGAGCCTGTGTCAACTGTGTACATCAAATCTCATCTCAGTTTTCGGAGGTTTCCTTTGGAACTTAAACAACTGTTTAATCCAAAAGGAAATCACCGGTTGATGCTTTTTTCCTTTTACTTCCACATATTGCGTATTTTAAGCAAGCTAAAATGTTTACAATATCCGCCTACGACTCTTACGCTGAACGTAAGGATGAAATGCTAGAGCCCTCTGCCTGTTAAATCTCAGCATTCCTTTCTGTTTTCTCTCACAGAGCTCCCACTGGTTTTCCATAATGTACTCTCTGAGGAAAGTGTCTCGTAGATAGCACTGAATCACACAGTGGACTGTGACGTGGAAATGAACACTTTGACTGTCTTGCTGACGGTATGCATATGGATACAAACAAAAGCTGCCCCAGGACAGTATACATGTCCCTCTGCTCCTCGCAGCTTCGTGGATTTCACTGTGGAATATTTCCTCCCCCACCTCCAAACAGACAATCCTATACAGAACATTGAAGTCAAACGGGAAGTGGACCCATCAGAGGTGTACGTTGCATGCCAGAATGTAATACTGGCAGTTGACCATTCGCTAAAAAAACTCTGGGAGGTGAAAACTGGGCCCGTGGGCAGTCCTGATTGTGAAACCTGTCGGGTGTGTGACATTGAAACTGATCCTGAGGATCCAGTGAATACAGACAATGAGGTTCTACTTTTAGATCCTGTATTTTGGATCTTGCCATACTTGTACATTTGTGGAAGCACTCAGCATGGGATCTGTTACTTTATTGACATCTACTCTCCAAAACCTGAGCCTAAGTGTTTATACAAAAAAGAACAAAACTCTCCAGTCAAGTGTCCCGACTGTCTGGCCAGTCCACTCGGCACCAAAGTCACCATCGTTGAACAGGGGGCCACATCGCTGTTCTTTGTAGCAACCTCTGTCAATGAAAAAGTGGCGCAGAGGTACCCGAGGAGGTCAATATCTGTGATGAGGCCACTTTCAACCGAGGACGGCTTTCACATGGTTACGAATGGCCTGACAGTGCTCCCTGGTCTACGTGACTCTTACAAGATTGACTACATATACAGTTTCTCCACCGAGGACTATGTCTACTTTCTGTCCCTGCAGAGGGAAAATCCCTCCAACAGCAAGTCAGGTTTTCAGACTCGTCTGGGACGGCTGCCTATTTTAATTCCAGAGGTGTGGATGTACAGAGAGGTGGTGCTGGAGTGTCGGCACGAACCAAAGCGCAGGAGGAGAGGGACTTTCAAGGACATTGTGTATAATGGGCTACAAGCGGCACATTTCGGGCGAGCAGGGAAGGACTTGGCCGAAGAGCTGAGGGTGCAAGAGAGAGAAGGTATCCTGTATGGGGTGTTTGCAAAAGTGGATGAGCATGGTAAACCCCAGAAGCACTCAGCCCTGTGCGCCTTTCCTTTGACTCAAGTAAACAATGCGATTGACCGGGGCGTGGAGGCCTGCTGTACGACGGGGTCAGAACAGCTGTCGAGAGGTCTATGCCACTACCAAGAAAGTGAGAGCTGCCCACATGAAGTGAGTAACTTTATTTTATATGTCTCCAGAGCAGAGCAACAGTACAAAGGTCACCCTATACCCAGACAGGAAGTGACCTGTCCAAACAAATATTGTGTAATGAAGTCACCTGTGAACAGCAGACTGTAGGTGACGGTCTTGAACCCGTGAGAGACACTCTATTAGGTCCATGAAGGTAATCTCAACACTTGACTATTTAATGGCAACTTTGAAGAAGGTGTGTGTGTGGGAAGGAGAGCGCGGCCAAATGAGAGAACAGGGAGGGGCGGATGAGTCATTAGTGGATCCTGCACATTGCCACACCATTTCACTGCTGATACATTTCAGTCTTCTTACCAAAAGAACTGTTTACAGAACAAAGCTTTATCATCAGATATGTACAGTATGTCATGAAGAAACGCGCACTGACTACGCTAAGAATATATTTTGTTTTTTAGTTTCCCGTTTAAAACTCTCAACTGATTATGTGCCAGAAGAGAAAGGTAATGAAAGTTAAAAATGAAACGTTTGGATGGTTTAGCCCCACCATCCAGACATTCTTTCTTAAAACACCTTGAATCTGGCCAGAGTTCCCGACAACACACACACACACAAAAAATAAAGGTGTGGCCTTTTCCTTTTATGGATCAATCTGTGTCCTTTGAGCTCTCGCAGACGTGTACACTGACAGGAATGTGTGCCAACAAACACGAGTTATAAATCCTGCTGATAAAAAGGTGGAATTTCAAGGGGGGGGTTGTGTTGGACTGCGCCTGACTTCTTGGCATTTTATTTGAGCAGGAAATTGGAAGGACGGTGGAGAAGTGGGGGATAGCGGGGAAAATAAACATATCTGATCACTGACTGAAAACATCTTAACATCACATCTTAAGGGTGTAATGTAATAAAAACCTGGAATTGGTATTTCTGGAGTTAGGTGCTTTGAAATTCAGTGAAAAGTAGCATGGAATGGTGTGGATATTGGGCACTAAGGTGGACTGGGGCATGCTGGGGCAGGCCAGCTAAAATTGCTTTGCAGTGGAATGTTTACCATCACTTTAACGTATCCTGTTTTTTTGGGGGGGTTGTTATTTTGAATGATAACGTAGTTTGTGACTCACACTCTGATAGCCAACCACCTACTCTCTTTCATCTACTGTTTAATGTGTGTGAACGTATAAAAGGTCCGGTTTCAGCAACAGAGAGTATCCACTGAGAAACAGTCACTGATTCAACAGAGCAGGAGTCACAGCTGTTTTACTACCTTCCTCTCGCAGCTTGTTACCGTGACTGGAGGCGAGGAGCACTTCCTCTTTAAAAGGATGAATTAAGATTGTCTCTGTTTGCCCTCTCTGTCCCACTTGTCTTTGATGGTTATGCATGTACAGTATATATATATTATATATATATATATATATATATATATATATATATATATATATATATATATATATATATATATATCCCCACCTCCATATATTTAAACATATATGGAGGTGGGGATATAGCAGGGGATACAGGAAAGTCTGACTATGTGTGTGAATGTGTTTTTCCCACTTGCACAGAACTCTGAAGGAAATGACACATGCACTGCCAAGGCCACTCTGGTGTCAAAGCCACACTATAGAATAGACATCTTCAACAACCAGATGAGAGACGTCCTGTTCACCTCTGTCCTGGTCAACACTATTGGGAATCATACACTTGGCCATTTTGGCACGTCAGACGGCCGGATACTGCAGGTAACCAGCTGTGCCAGTGAGCTGGAATGCATTGTGCTGAATGCAAGTCAATCAGGAGACTTTCTCCCAAGTGATAGTAAAGATTGCCAGCATCCTATTTTGAGGGATAGAGAATCTTCTGATGAGAAGAAGAAAATGCTGGAGATCTGCATGGGATGAATAGCGGGTTTTGACGAGCTTAACTCAGGCCCTCGATGTAAAGATGGTAAACTGTAATGACAGCAGACAGCCGCAGAGGAGAACATATCTACATTTGACAGTGCTGACGTGACTGGCTGATTGTGATTGGCAGAAGATCTGAATAGTTAATCCAAAAATTACAGTAGTCAGCTGATTAAAGAAGCAGGAACCAATAATCAGTTGTAAATGAGAGATGATAAAGATTCCTGATTGAACTTATGCAGAGCTTCATTTTTTTTTTTTTTTTGATTTCTTATACTAAAATTCCATGTAACGTCACTTCTCCATTTCACTGCTTTAGGTGATTCTTACAATGTACAAGCCTATTGTTTTTGCCAACTATTCACTGGGAGATGTCAGAGTATCCAGGACAGCAGCCGTGTACTCAGAGGATTCACTTCTTTTTGTGGCAGGAAATAAGGTAAATTCCACAAAAACCTCAGCAGATACTTCTTGTCTTTGGACTGTTTTCCTCACTTTTATGGCTCAACCCCACCCTCATCTTTCTCTCTCAACTATCAAGATGTTCAGGGTCCCATCCACAGGACCTGGATGTGCACATTTTTTGACATGCTCCATGTGCCTGACGGCTCCACGCTTCATGAACTGTGGCTGGTGTTCGGGAATCTGCTCAAGGCAGAACAACTGTAGCTCACAGTGGAACAGCCACTCCTGTGCACCTGTCATAACAGAGGTAGATCTGCTGCTAAGTGTGTCTGATTAGCCGTCGCAAAAAAAGTTGAAACAAAATGAGTCACCGCTCACACCGATTGCACAGTTTGTGGCTAGTATAAAGCAATGCTTTTATTTTTAGGTTTTCCCCAGAACAGTACCTGCTGGAGGGGGGACAGAAGTGACGCTGTGCGGTGCAGAGTTTCAGTCTCCTTTCCGACCGGCCATCATCAGTGGCAAGACTCACATCATCACTGTGGGCTCAGGGAGCTCTGCAACCTCTTGCACTGTCCTGCCTGAACAGAGCAGCAGTGAAAAGTGAGTAGCACACTTGCAAGTGACTCTAGTCCTAAGTCCACTTGCAGTAAATACTGCACACTATTTGCCACAAACCAACGAGTTTGCAGCACACAATGGATGAAAAAGCAAATACTGAGTTCAATGTTGGTTACAGATTTGTTGTTGTAGATACCATTGTTGTTAAATTGGAGCATGAGGAGCATGTAGGATAGGTCAGATTTTCTATTACTGGAAATGTAATGTGGAAATTGACAACATCAAACTGAGTTTTTAAATAGCTGGAGACATGTTTTTGTAAAGTGGCCATATTTGCTGATGTTCATTTTCTCAACAGACAAAATGAATAGACTCCAATATTCCTTGTGTTTCTAATATAGGCTGGTGTGCAAAATTCAGGGCAAAAGTCCAAACAAGGACCTCAACATAACTCTGGATGTGCATGAGGGAGAAGTGGAGGGCCGCTACTCAATCGAAGGCACAGCTCAAGTGTCTGGCTTCTCTCTTGTGGTGAGGATGATGCCTGCTTCTAAAAAATGATGATGCGTAACTGGTTCAATACAAAATAAGTATTTTCTGTAATAAAATATTGGATTGTAATGTGAGTTATTTCACCTTTGTGGAATCAGGAGCCCCGCATAACAGAAATCAAGCCTGACCGCGGACCTATGTTTGGAGGAACAACGGTCACGCTAACAGGAAGATATCTAAATTCTGGGATACAGAGAGAAGTTGCCTTTGCAGACGAAAAGTGCGAAATTCTAAGGTGAGCAACACAGATGTCTGGGTTGTGGTCTACAAGTCTTCACAAAGTCTCAGATTCACTGGAGACGGTCACAAATGCACCCATGTCCTTGTATTGCTTAGATCATCTACAATTTGGGAAGGCGCTCTCAAATTCTGTTGTGTTGTGTGAGAGGCTAGCTAATATGTAGTGGACACCAAACCTTTAAGTAGCACATGTTTGATTATCATGATTTATATTGCTTTCAGCGTTTCTGAAGGAAGTGGGGAATTGTCTTCAATTACCTGCAAAACAGCAGCTGCAGCAGTTGTCGGGGAAGTCCCTGTCAAAATCCTAATTGACAGCCTTCAAGTGACTGCTCCGATGAAGTTCTCCTACAAGGAAAACCCTGTCATAACGTCTGTAGATCCCCACTGCAGTTTCCAAAGGTAGGACTCTAACCCAGTCTTCCTCAAGTGAGGATGAAGGTGTAAATGTGTCACGCTCTCACATAGGTCAAAGTCAGTGGCATAGTAACATGCTCATTCATGCTACCAAACAGTGGCTCCCGGCTGGTGATAGAAGGTCAGAATCTCGACCCTGCCTACGAAACTGTGGTTCAGTTTACTCCCAGGAATCAAAACAGAGAACCTCTTCAACAAGTACGTAGTTCCATTTTTTACATATTGAGTAAATCTACTTCTTTTAACGTACTTCAAACCAAACACAGCCACATAAATGTTGTCTTGTGACCGTGGAATACAAGATCTATGCTTAACAGCTTAAAATTAAAATATACATGTGTTTATTTCACTCGAGGTCTGCAATGACAAAATGAATACCACACATATGGAGTGCTGGGCCCCACCTTTTCCAGAGGAATGGCCAGAAGAATTCTCTATGGTGGGAGCGATTTCTATTCACATAGAAGGAAAAAAGGACCTGTGGAAGAAGCGCTTTGACTACCACCCTGATGCCAAAATCATTCCCTTTGAAAGTGATGACAGTGTATTACCTCTAAAGCCAGGAGAAAACGAGGTTTCACTACATGTACGTATATATTTTTTCCAATTTTATTACTGCTTACATAGTTTGAGAGGGTTTGTTTGACAGTTTGCATTAATATCTGATCAGTGGCAACACTTTAACAGCCTGATTATGATACATGTTCACAACAGCATAGCAAACTGAACGCAGTCCAAGCATGTATGAAGATCGAAATGACCATTGGCGGTGTGGACTGCCACGCCAAGGTACTGTTAAATGAGCTGACCTGCAGGATTCCTAAAGGCCTGGATATCCCCAGCAATGGATTACCTGTCAACGTAAGAAAGTCTACTTTTAAATCTCCTCTTGTAACCTAATTCATCATCAAATATAAACGTATACTAAATAAAATGTACTGCTGATCTAGGTGCTTGTGAACGGGGATGTTTTCAATGTGGGCACAGTAGTCTTTGATGACAACCACAACATGTCTGTGATTGCCGGCATTATCCTGGGCATCCTTGCTGCACTGGTAGCAGGTGCTGGCCTTGCATTAATGGTGATGATTCATTTAAGGAAGAAAAAGAGAGGTGAGAAAAGTTCTTTTTTTTTATCCATTCTACAAATTCCTGCCTAATGTATCATGGCTGCCATCTCTATATAATTTACCTGATCTTAATTTACCTGTGTATTTTCATAGTTTATTGTTCAGTGATTTACTTTATATTGTGGATATCCTTTCAGCCAACATAGAGAACCGCTTATCAACAATGTTGTCACGTAACCGAATGGGGAGTCACCCTGATGCCTCTCCGACAGGTGACTACAGACGAGGTGAATACAAAATAACATAATAATGCATCAGTTTTAAATGACGCTTTATCATAGATACTCAAAGATGCTTTATAGTGGGTACATTCTTCATTTGCTCACACAGTCAGGGTGTGACTGTGGTGGTAAACTACCTCAGTAGTCACAGCTTCCCTGAGTCAGACTGATGGAAACGTGGCTGCTAATGCGGCCAAATATCATTCACATGCGGTCATACACCAGTGGAGTTACTGGACGACCGCTCTACCTCCTGAGCTACTGTCACCCCAGTACATGGCTTAGCTTAGCTTAGTGTGGTTTACTTTCTCTATAGTTGCATGTGGTTAAAAATACCAAAATGAATAGCTATGGATAGCATCTTTGTCCCAGTTATTGTTTTACAGAACTCTCCAAACTATGCTATGAAATGCTTCTGCTTTTCTTTTTCACCTTCATCAACTTCAGCTCAGTTTGCTTTTCCTGTTTGTGTGGTTTATTTCTTGCATTACAGTTGATCTGTCCCATCAAACGTCTGGCTCAGGAGCAATGGCCTTCCAAGGTTTATTGTACGCTGCCAGCTATGATCATCTGTCTGTTCCTTTAATGCCCCGTGACAACATATCCGTGGTTAGTTTGAGTTCGGACCTCCTTGAAGAGGTCAAAGAAGTGCTGATTCCTGCTGATATGGTCCGAATTGAGGATAGCCAGATCATTGGCAAAGGTAAGCCTTGTGTGTTGTTTTTTTTTTCTTTCACTAGAAGTGGAAGTTTAGCACAGATGTTCCATTCAGCTTCTTTGTCCTCCTAAACAGGTCACTTCGGGACAGTTTATCATGGGTACCTGATAGACAGTAATAAACAAGAAACCCACTGTGCCGTTAAATCACTGAACAGTAAGTTTGTTCACTTTATTAAGTGAATCAGGATTATGGATTCTTGGTTGGTAGACGTGTTGGCATAAAAGCATGTCCTTTATTAACAGGGATCACTGACATGGGTGAAGTGGATCAGTTCCTCAGAGAGGGCATCATCATGAAAGGCTTCAACCACCCTAATATACTGTGTCTGCTGGGCATCATGCTGCCCAAAGAAGGGCTCCCTCTGGTGGTTCTGCCGTACATGAAGCACGGGGATGTGCGCCACTTCATCCGATCTGAGAAAAGGGTAAATTAAAAAATGCAGCTTCTTCACCAGGAGGGTCATGGATGTGAATATGTTCTGCGTTAACCTGACTAAAGGCTTTCAGTATGTGCGCTTGGACTGCAGTCAAGATTTCTTTGTCTTCCACAGAACCCAACAGTGAAGGACCTGATTGGCTTTGGGCTTCAAGTTGCTAAGGGCATGGAGTACTTAGCCCAAAAGAAATTTGTTCATAGAGACCTGGCTGCACGTAACTGCATGTGAGTGTGACTCATACCCTGATTGCCCCCCCGCCCCAGCATGTCAATGAAAGGCTTTGCCTGAGTGACGATGGGCTGCTTCACCACTGACGATAAAATACCTGTCACCCACAGCCTTTCAGATTTATAAAAGTGCATGCACAAATACAATTTGGTTAATATTGTTCTATATTGTTGTCGTTGTAGCAGGATGTTTTTTTTGCATTTGTCAAAGCCAAATACATTTTCTTACACTACTTCAGTACTTTTTCCATTTTACTTAGTTTAGTTTAGTTACAGAAATAGATTTATACTACACATTGTCTGACTTTTCTTTCCTCTTTACAGGCTGGATGAAACCTTCACTGTAAAGGTGGCTGACTTTGGCATGGCCAGAGACATCTATGACAAGGAGTATTACAGCATTCAGGATCACAAAAGGGTAAAGCTCCCTGTGAAATGGATGGCTATTGAAAGTCTGCAAACACAGAAGTTCACAACCAAGTCTGATGTGGTAAGTGTGCTTAATCTAATCCAGCCCACAGAAATATGTGTATCTGTTATATTCGTGTTGACAATACTTACTGGTTTACATGTTTCTCAGTGGTCATATGGCATCTTATTGTGGGAGCTTCTAACCAGAGGTGCAAGCCCATATCCAGATGTGGACCCTTATGACATCACGCACTACTTGTTGAAGGGGCGTCGTTTGCAGCAGCCACAGTTTTGCCCAGATGCTCTGTAAGTATCTTACCTGCATCCATTAAGTGTCACGTAACATTATGATCATAGTATCATAGCACAGCTGCAGTTTCATCTTAATCACATTTCTTCAGGAGACTTATACTTTTACATGTGTCAGGTCATAATGGAAATCCCTGGGTGGTTACCTCACCTGCTTTCATATTTACTCAAGTACCCACTCATTCACTTGTTTACACAATTATTCATTCCACAGCTATTCAGTCATGCTGGCATGTTGGGACCCGGAGCCTGAGTGCAGACCCAGCTTCCATAGCTTGGTTACAGAAGTACAACGCATCCTGTCCTGCCTGGAAGGAGAGCATTACATCAGTTTGAAGGTTACCTACGTCAACTTGGACCAGCCAAGGCCGTACCCCTCGCTGACCGGCTCTGCAGATGAGGCCGAAGCCTCAGACTTTGACACAGACAGTCACTCTGCCAGCTGAGAGTGCAACACGGACACGAGCTGGAAAGCATAAGAGAAAAAGGGATAGCTTTCCTCCTCAGATAAATTGTTGACCATGCCTACAAACATGAGCGCGAGGAATATTTGACTACTGATTTAAACAATACTGTAGGTTTTATAAAATCTAACTGGAGACGATTTCATGCTGGAAGTTACCCATCCTACATATTATTTGTAAGGAACGAGACGACATGTAGAGGGTTTTTTTTTCTGACCTTCTGAAGACTAAAGACTTGTCTGTGAATGAGACAACATGAATGTAAATGGGCTTTTGCTTATATTTTTGTAAAATAGAATGTGATGGTTATACACTCATAGAGTATGTCTCTAAGTCAGTATCTGTCTGTCTGTGTGTTTGAACACAAACACAAACTGTCAAAACAGACTTTTGCTCAAGGGTCAACCATTTTCTTTTGTCACACATTTCCTTTCTTGCCTTATGGGGATATCATGTAAATTATATCTTTCCGTGTAAGTCAAGAATGCAGAATTCATATTAGGGTACACGAAATATCGTGGATGCCGAATAACCCTCACCTGCACTGATTCAGGGGCACTGACAATAAAATAAAATCTCTGCATCTAATAATACAGCGAGCTCTCTGTGCTGTTTCTGTAAATACCACTAGAGGGCAACCAGCGCTTCAGTCTGAGGAATAACTGAGTTCCTGCTGCAGTGGAGCTCTACACTACAGCAGACACACACACACACACACACACACACACACACACACGAATCAAGTCAATCTCCCTTCATAATTTTGAAATTCTTTGTCTCTTGCATGTACTTAAAATAATCAGTGATTAGCTGTGATTTATCAACTTTTAGTCTGGCAATGAAATGTAGATTAACCAAAGAATGGGTTTATGTTGGCAGGTAGCTTTTCTACCAGGGACAATGAATTTGATAGTGTTACACATACTTCTGCAAAACATGTCAGGAAAAAGAAATGTCTCTAACCTAGCCTTATCCCAAATAAAAATATATTTTTAAAATAGAAATGCTGCGGATGAAGATAGCTCAAAAGAAGCTTTGTTTTGAATGTTTCTAAAAGGGCTGAGCGAGATACCACGGGAAAAGTACAAAAGTTCTTCAGGAGAGTGGATGATCAAACTCAAAAGTGGCGCTGAGTGCAGTGACACGGGTCTGATGGAGCACAGCTCTTGTTATCTGCCAGGTAGATGAGAGGAAAAACACTGTTAGAGGTCTGAATTGTGTCAGCTCAACTAGCGTGAAACCCCCCACGCTTCTGCCTAATCTGTGTATCTAACATCTGAATATTGAACATTTATGAATAATTTATGGATCTAAAGAGATATATTTTTTGAAATCTACGTTCCTTGTCTTATGGTACTGAAATAGTGACTATAGTAGTGACAATATCCAGAGGGGTTCAGACGAAATTCAGCTTTTAAAATTGTGGTTTCCACCCACAAACGGACTAGTCACTTATAGTGTGCATTCTTTCAAACTCATCGAAGTTCAAAACTAATTAATTTGGATACTATTTAACTGAATTCAAATCATCCTAAATTATCTATAGGCAATTCATGATGAAGGTGAATCCACAGGAAAGAAAGGACCCAGCAGGTAACTACCAGCAGCAACACAGAAGACTTTGTTCTTTAAACCAAGTGTTTTATGCTAAATATAGATTTGTCCTCTATATAATTTTTTTTTTTTTTTTTAATTATTAGATTATTAGATGTTAGCATTTGAAATCAAATTCAGGGATGTAAATAAGGCACTGGCATTGAAAATGAAACCTGAAAGTATAAACAAAAGCTAGGTGCATTTTCATCTTTGGAAATGAAAAGCACTTCAGTTGTAAAATACTGTGGAATTTGGTACAGCACAGTATCAAACCATGTTGTTTTGCTTTTTGTTTTTAATCTCATGATTTTGATTATTTTTTTAGGGTGAGATGTGTTTTTCCGTAGGGATGTTTCACTTTTCTTTTTAGGTTTTAGTTTGAGCCGATGTACCAGGCTGCCACCAGGTCTGACACTGTCCCTCTATAAAAAGCAAGGAAGTCAGTGTCACTCTGTTACAAAACCCTTAAGGTACTGCAAGAAGTACAGGATACTGCCTCTAAAACAAGTGAATTGAATTGGTTACAGCTCACAAGTCTTTAAGATTTCAGGCTGCAGGGTTAGTTTTGTGTTGGTCTGAAAACTGAGAACGTACATACCCTTAGCCCCTTGATTTTAGATGAATTACCTTCAGTGTCAGACTGTGCAGACTGGGCTGCAGGGTGCATCTACATCTGCTTTTCTAGGAACATTATACAATATCAGATGTACTGAATTACACCTGTTTGAGTAATTTTTGCTCACGGACAGGTGCACAAACACCTTGTATCCAAGGCCACAGTGGATGGGAATAATCTGCACTGAGCGGAGAGCAGGCCCCTCGTCTAAAATTCCTTTTGTTGTCTCCAAGTATATATATTTATAAATATTTTACACTTTTATTTCACACTGCCCTGGTTCTGGAGCTGAGCTGGGTGGAAGTCTGCAAAATATCGTACAGCAGCTGTTGTGTGATCCATGATAAACTGGACAAGCGAAAGTAACTGTGAAAGAGCTTTTTCCTGTCCAGATTCGTTCATTTCTACAGACTAAGAAAAGTACAATTTGGGCAGTTAATTCACAATCGCAGTTGTCGAAATAACATAAGAAATGAAATAGTGACATCGGACTGCAGATACACTGCAAGTAGATGAGGAGACCTCTGGAATAATCAATTATGGGCACATATCGGAACAGGAGGAATGAAGAAGGGCAACATCCTGAATGTACCACTGCTTCTAACAAGGTAATCAGTTGCAGATTCATATTAGCTGATGATGAGCTGTGTGAGCGCTAACAAATTGGTTCAGGTGAGAGATATCTAATTTCTGACCAGAGTCACTGCTCAGGGATTATTGGATGCAATAACAAAACGTAAAACGTGCTTCACAAGTGAGCTTTGGGTCACTGAAGCTCAAAAAGCAAGATGGCGACGTGCCTCCTGACATGTCTGTCCATACTATCGCTCTGTGACTCATCACTGAAGATGGGTAGAATGCGGTCATCGTTTCACTGTTGTGCTAATACGTGGCATCAGATAAGCCGCACTGCAGCACTTGGTATAACATAGCCTGAGGAGTGGTGAGAAAAAGAAAGAAAAAAAGAAAGAACTTGAACCTCTTCTTGCAGATATTTCAAAATGGATTGTGCATGGATTTGCTCAAGGTCTCAGTTTTTTTAGGACGGCGGTCAGAAGCGTACTGCAGAGCAGAAGGCAAGGGGAGAGAACACAACAAGAGACTGCGTGTTTGACTGGCTACTAACAAACTGACACCTGACTGTGTCTGAAAACACATTTACCAAATTATCATGAATGAATCAGAATGTTACCATCCTCAGAAGCACGTCTCGTTTGTTTGACTATCAAATGTATCGTGATCTGGTAGTTTCATGTCGAGTTTATGCAGTTTGATGTTGTTGTTTTTTTAAGTAATGATGAAAGTCATTTGCAAAATATCTTGCAAGTGGGTTTGCAGTCTTTCTCGGAGTGAGAATCGGCTTGAATCTGCTATCCTTGAGCTTGTGTACCATCAGTAGCTACCTGAATAGCGAGGCAGTCTTCCTCCCTCTCGCTTGCTCTTCTCCATTGTTGCGCTGCATTCAGAGGGAGGATGAGGAGCTGGGAGGTCACAGATGGAGAGAAGTGTTATGTGTGTTCCTGTCTCTGCTCTCTGAGTGAATGTCTCCACAGATGGGATTATACTGAGAGGCAAACACAAATTTGCAGAGCAATGAAAGCGTTTTAGAAGCACAAGGCCAGGCACATACCACCCCACCGCCACCACCATTTTGAGTTTTCCGGCATCCACCATCAGTGTTTTTTGTGGCTTACATAATGAAAACACGCGTTACGCCATTCATGCCGGATACTGTATATGCTATTAAGAATGTAATCAAGTGTGATGCAAATGTCAGCAGGCTATGATACAGGCCGACCTTCTCATAATGTGTGTCATCGGTGTTGTTTTTCTTTATGGACTGCATTAATAATTCAACTTCAGCTGCGCGAGTAACCACAAACACCTTTCCCGGCTTTTCCCATGTTTAAATATAAGAAGACAGAGGGAAGTGTTACACTGTTTAGAACACGCAATGCTGTTCAAATTCTGAGGCCACAGGACCCATCATGCATCCAATCTGTAAATGCTGTATAGCCTACGGGCAACACTCATAGCTATATAATTATTCTTTACTGTGCCACGAAGCTGCTAAATGTTGAATAATTTACACACAGCTGTGAATAGGTATTCAAAGTTTCGATCTGCTGAGGCAAACCAGATGTCTTGAAGAACTGCGTCACCTGTTCTGCCTGCAGAATGTGTGTAAGAATAATTCTGCAGTGGATATGAAATGCTTGTTAACTCCTTGCAATTAAGTTGTATGAATAGTTTTATTAATACATCTCTTTTCCTCTGCTCAGTCTTGGATTCCCACTTTTTGAGGACATTCAATACAGGAATGTGCACCAGTGCTACATACAGTGTGCAGTGCTTTATATCGACTGTATTCCATGGTGCACATTATGGAAAAGTGACAGAAGCCTTTGGATTTGTACGACGAGGGTTCCAACTGATTAAAATACATTTTAAATACTGCGGTAATTTTTTTTATCACAGATGCCAGACAGACAAAGAACTTTGAGAAGTCGACCAGTGCGCGCCAACAAGACACTGTTAACAAGTGCTCAATTAATTCCTCCTTTGCCAGTTTCCTACTCAGTAACAATTTGCTCTGAGTTTGGTTTTGGCTGCCTGTACAGCCTGTAAAAGTCACACTTAACATTCGCTGAGACGGCGTCAAGTTTTAAGTTTCCCAGTGCTTTGGAAGCTCTTCTACGTGATGTTATTTAGTGCTTTGGAAGTGAAACATTGGACCATTGTCTCTTATACCCTTTCATAATATATTATGAAAACCAATACATTCTAGTATAACAGTGTTTGCCTTCATAATTATTATAATGTTCAGTTTATGTTGAAATAGCATAAGAAGATTGGGAATTAAGATAATTTAGATTTTGATTGGAGGATGCAGCTTGTAGTGCTGTAAAATATATGAATTAAACTGTGTTTCTTATTGAGTCATGATACAGTTGAATAAAACAAAAGAAATGAAAACACAAGTACCGTAACCTCAGCTAAGATTTACTGCAGGGCTAATATAATAGAATGTATTTGTTTTCACTTGTGCATCTAATGAACTGGCGAGGGAGTCAAGAGTAAACTCTATTGGTTGGCCCCAATGTGGGCATCAATGTGCCATCATCAGTATATGAAACATTTAAGCTAAATCTGTATCCTGCTTATTTCCCTAAGCTTTAACATTTTGCCACTGAATTTGTGTTTCTTTGACGTACATTCACAGCATTCCACGTCGCTCCAACTCAAGGGTTCACAGTCATCCCCTAAAACCGGATTTTAAGGTTGCACGATTCTCAAACTTTCTTCAAGTTTACTCCATAGGGCATCGACGCACCCAGAGGAAACTCATGTCAGCCTGCTCACAGAAAGGCCACAGCTTTCAAGCTTGCGTTCAAACGCAAGATTGTCTTGCTGAGCTGCATACTAAGGATCTGTGGCGTTGGTGTTCGGAAAACTCTGTCCCGTGTTCACTGTCATGCGCGCCGTGGCTGTTTTGTAAATGAGAGAAGTGAACATGAGCGCCGTGCCAGCTTTCGTCAGCAGAGGTTAAATGGGTTTGTAGACAGAAAACATGGATGAGAGCGATTTTTCTGTTGATGCTGTTACGTATTTGTCTTCCAAAAGCCCTGTTGTGGCTTGTGAGCCTGTTGCCATGACAACCACCATTTGATACCAGTGGTGTGTAGGAAGGCTGAGAGATATGGCAGAAAATTAGCAAACTGCTTTATGCATGTTTTATAATCTGCTCATAATTTGTGTGTGCATGTGTATTGTGTTAAGGGAATAAATTAAATCAGTTGGGGGAGGAATACGCGCATTCAAGAAAACAACAGTCATTCAACTTGAGTAACACATGGGTCACTTTCCTTCCTGTGATTAATTAAAGGATTATTATTGTACTGTATGTGCGCCGACTGAGCCCTTCACAGTGAGCACTCTGAGCACACGTTTTCTTCCACTGCCTCATTGGATTGCATCTTTTTCCTCATCCTTGTTATGGAGATAATTTAGTGACCTACATCTCTCATGAGACACAACACCGCTCCCAGCAAGAAGGACATTTTTAATTTGCTGAAAAGTCAGATTATTTAACTAATATGGAAACAAATGATGTTGTTTTGTATATTTACCATCTCTTAGGTCCACACAGATTTGAAAGAGTGCTTTATTTGAGTGTTCGCCTCTGTTGCTGCAGTCATAAAGCATGTGTAAATATATTCAAACCTGTCCTTGCTTCGCTCTGTGTAACTTATATTCACTTTTCATTACTTTTCAAACAGAATAATCATGATTTGTGCATAAATCTAATGTGCACATCCTCATTTAAGTAACTGGATACATATAACATAATATTTCTGTATCAGCCATAGCCTCCAGCAATTAAGAAAAAGAGTCCCACTGTTTGCAAATGTGGTTAAGTGCCAGTGCAGGCCCAAAGGCAGCCCTCATAAACTGTGAATTAGCACAAGAGAACTCAAAGATAAATTGCCTTTCCACATGAGCACAGGGACTACCGTAATTACAAGGATATGAAACCTTTTAAAGTGTGCTAATTTATCTGTTTTTGTTGCTTTATCTCAAGAGCACGGTCCAATAATGAGATATACCGAGCTAAAGTTTGTTACCGCTAAATTCTACTTTCTTCACTGACTTTAAATTCAAGTCAGGAGCAGGTTGCATGAGCTGATAAATTACCACTTGGCTCCTCGCTCCTCAGTGATGTTTGACGTTAAATAGGCTGCACCACCAGTTTTCGAGCCGATCCACATTATGGACATCCGGTCTCAATGTGTTGTGGTAGCCATGGTAACCTCAAAGAGCACCAAATGTTCCGCCTGAAGTGTGAGGGTATCATCTGTGACACTGTGCCGTCTTTCCTGTACGGAGGCAAAATCCAAATGACTTCTCCAACTGTGATGATGATTTGAAGGTGCGATTGGCCCAAATTCTACAACAACAAGCATTAAACGAAAGAAAGAAGCACAATCGCTTGCTTGCAATTATATGAACAACATGTATACAGTTTTATTTTCTCTCTGAGGTGTCTGCCAGAACTCCACAAATCTGGCTTAGTAAAATAGTTGTCATATGGACTATTCCTTTAATAAACAGTAGTTTAATTAAAAAGTGTCCACTTCTTCTCCCTGTTTAGTGCCCTTCAGAATATTTATTTGGTCGACTTTACATCCATAACAACAGCAGGGATTCAAAAGACTGGTTTCTTTGATACACTACCATAGAAGACATGACTTGCAGCCCAGTGTCTAAATCCATCCTATCATTGAAACATTTTTAATGTTATAAAAAGAAACCTTTGTTGGAAGAGACCTGTATTGGAATTATTGAATGCACCTGTTTGAATCTATTTGGATTAAAATTCTGGTTTATTTCATCCGTTTACAAAATAGTTTCAGACATGTTAGAACTACCTCTGAAGGACCCAAGGACCTGTCGAAATTCCCTTTTAAAATCTTTCTGATTTGAAAACCTTTATTCATTTTCTAATAGAATGTTGATGGCCATGATATATTGCAATAACTTCATCTTTTTTTTATGTTACTCTCAATATTTTTTGACTCTTGTCCTAACAAATCTTTTGCATGTCTTCAGAGAGTGTTGTAATAGCTGTCAGTGTCTTCACTAATGTCTGAGAAGCATGCCTTCAGCCGTTCAAAGGTTTCCATCACAGACCCCCATGACTACTGGTTTTGGTTTCTATGGCAACTAAGTTGAAATATAAGTTGACTCATCTTTTACAAGGATGAGTACAAGACTATGTGAAAAGAAAAGCAAATAAAATAAAATAAAACAATTCCTTGTTTCCTAAAGCAATAAAATAATCTATACATTAAATAACATCATTTGGCCTAACTTTTCTTTTTTCTTTTTTTTTCGAGATCCGTTATTGGATGATTTTTAAAACTAGAGGCGTTACACAAGAATCAATTAACGTGATTTCAAGCGATACAAACACAGACCATATTCTGCATATGAAACTCCTCACTTCTCGGGTACAGATAGAAAAAACAGACATGTTGAAACTGTGAGGCAGGGGAGCCATTTGAGCTCATTCATAGACTTACAAATGCTGGATTAACTAGATGCAGCCATGGTAACATGAGGATGAGCAGAGCATTGAGTAGTTTCTGAGAAGCACAGTGAGGCACTGCCTGCGAGCTTCGTGACGCAGATTTCACTTTTGCTTCTGCTTCTGCTGCATGACAGACTAAAACACCTCATTGTCAATAATCACATCTGATAGACATCACATTAGAGGAATATGCTGCATGGTTTGTTGCTTATGTTGGAAGATATACTTTACTCAACCACACCTGAAAAGGATGAGGGCAACAGATGTCTTTCATAACAGCTGGTTATTCATGGCATGAAAACCCTTGCACATTGATTCTCTAAATTCTAAGTAAATGGACTGCACTTGACTGCTAGGGACAATTTAAACTGATTTCTCATCACAGCGTGACTTCAGCTATCAAAATAATCATATGAACTCTGCCAAATAAATGAGCAAGACCCCCTGAAGTAACCATAAAGACAGTGTGTACTGTCAGTCACACATCAGAGGAAGAATCGGGGATATACATTTGGTCTAAAACACTAGAAGATTTGTTAAATCTCCAAACATGATTCCAGTCACCAAGCTCATTGTGGTTTCATTTAAATTTAGCAACAAGTATTAAATGACAACTGCAAAATCTGATGATCCCCAAGTTTGGTTTAGAGATACCTGTTGTGACTTGCTCTTCTTTGAAATGACACCAAGCACTGCAATATCCCTGTCCCTGGGAGGCTGTTACTATGGTGACAGCGCGCCAAAATTTTCCATGTCAGAGCCAATTTAGCAGTTGTGTCAAGCACATGGACAAACAATCCTTATATATATATATACACACACACACATACACACACAAGTAAGATACATGGAAATGTGTAGTGGAGAAATAATTGTTAAATAACTCCAAATATGTTTTATATTTTAGATTGCTCAAAGTAGCCCCCATTTGCTTTGTTGACAGCGCTGCAACCCCTTGGTCAGTGAGCTTCATGATGTAGTCATCTGAAATGCTTTCACAGGTATGCCTTGTCATTTGTGGAATTTCTTGCCTTCTTGATTGGGTTGGGACCATCAGTTGTGCTGTGCAGAAGTCAGGTTGGTACACAGCTGATAGCCCTATTTGACAACCGTTGGAATTCATATTATGGCGAGAACCAATTTGCTAAGTAAAGAGAAACGACAGCAGACACAACTCTACATCAACTGCTCAGAGGAGACTGCGTGAGTCAGGCCTTTATGGCCGAATAGCTGCTAAGAAACCACTACTAAACAAAAACAACAGGCAGAAGAGACTTGTTGAGGCCAAGAAACACAATGAATAGACATTATACCAGAGGAAATCCGTGATTTGTTCTGTGAGTCCTAATCTGAGACCTTTGCTTCCACCCGCCGTGTCTTTGTGTGATGCAGGAAAGGTGAACGGGTGGTCTCTACATGCATGGTTCCCAGCGCGAAGCATGGAGGAGGAGGAGGAAGTGTGATGGTGTGGGGGTGCTTTGTTTGTGACACTGTTGGGGATTAATTCAAAATTAACACTGAATCAGCATGGCTACCATAGCATCCTGCATGCAACATGCAATTCTCTCTGGTTTGCGTCACCTTGGACCTCGGAGACAAAGACAAGCAGCTGACACAGCAATGACACCATCCTGCAGTGAATAGCTGCAGCTGGATTATAAATTTATGACAGTACAAATATGTAAACAGTGGCAGTGACACAGTGAATCGTAGGATAGAGCACAGAGTGTGGTGCTAAGACAAGCAGAATTGCAGAGAGCCATATGATACAGGATACAGGCAGAGTAGGTGGTTTTGTGGGTAGGTGGGGAGCAGGTGAAAGATTCTCCACTACTTTCTTTCCTGCTATCCCAATGGCCTTTTTGCGGCATTACTCATTTTTGGAAAGAAGAGACACTCTTGTTACATAAGGCTGTTCTACATAGTCTGCCTGCCAGATCCTCTGTATACCTGTACATCCCTGCAAAGTGATGGTGAAGGTTACGCCAGTTTTCTCTGCACTCAGCAATCTCCTAAAATGACAGAATCCCGGATTCTAAACTAACTGAACTTCACAGATGAAAGGGCCTTAAAATGTTCATTTTGAAAGCTGTACATTTTCATAAATTTCACTATGACACACAACGCTAACGTGGTCAGAAAAGAGTCTGAGGATGTTACCTGTGCACAGATTATATTTTATGTAATATATAATTTCTGGAGAAGAAATGGCACAATTTATACTTAAACTGCGGCTAATTATTGCTGCTTTAGAATTGCATTCCTCCTGGTTTCAGTTAATTTCACTGTGATCTAACAATCATGTGAATATATTAAAAACTATCCTAGTATGTTCAAAGGCATAAAAAACAAACTATAATGACAAAAGGTCTTATTAGTTTTTTCTCGGATCCATTCAAGCCCTTAAACAAGATCTCTTTTCCATCTAAAGACAGAATACTGTTGTTGGCACTGATCTTAGTGAGTTCTTTTGGTTTGCTCAAGCCTTGTCTCCTCCCTAGCTTGTGGGATTTCTGTCCTCCACAGGTTGGTATTTTACATTATGTGAAGAGGCCTGCATTGCTTGAGAGACAGCACAGAAAACCCAGTGGTGTAGTCCACCATCAGTGTACTTATTAACATAATTGGTGGGTTGTGACAGCTATTGAAATTCTAGGATGGTTTATCTTTTATCTGTCCCTCAAATTTGTATCATAGAGAGCTTACATTTTCATATAGGGAGTGGTTACCCATGATGCCATTCTTTCCACATATTGTTCCCTGCATTATATAAGGTCAGGATGTGTTTGAGTTTACCGCCTTGCAGGACTGTATGATGGACATTTAATACTACTTTATATGTTTCTCTTGTATGAATTCTTATTCATTCTCTCATTCATTTTATGATTAAATATGCTGCAATTTGCTAATTACTGTTAGTTGATATGTATTACACATTTGTATGTTTTTAACCCTGTAAAAAAGAAAGAAAGAAAGAAAGAAAGAAAGAAAGAAAGAAAGAAAGAAAGAAAGAAAGAAAGAAAGAAATTCTGCATATATTTTCAAATTATTGCATGTTATATTACAAATTATGAAGATCGTTTCTTTGAAAGAAAGAACGAAGTTATGGATGTTTTTCTTTTGTTTTTGTTGTCGACTGTTAAAAGTCGTAAACACGCCGATCAAAACCCACAACGTTTGATGCGATGGTGCGCACATTATAGCGTGCGTCTCGCACACACGCACACACTTCATTTCTCCTCCTTCTTCCTTTCTGCATCATAGTCGCGCTGTTACCATCACGCGTTCACGTAATACTCCGGTGAATAAGCTGACTTGTTGGAAATGCTTTAGGACCTTATACCTTTCTCTGATAGCTCGCTGCCTGCAACCTCAGTGGAATCACCCAAGGAAAAAGTGAAGACGCATCAGGAAAATACTCCAATATCAGACCGTTGGATTACGGATTAACCAGTTTACTCCGTTGAAGGTAAGTAAGTACAATTTGCGTAATTTGTTTTGCCGTCATGAGACTGGAAAAGCACTGCTGTCAAAAACGCGAGAAGTGAAGGATGCCGAGGAATGTTCGGCGAGATGTATTTATTCAGCAACTGGTATTGATCATATCTGATACAAAAAAACAAAACAACAACAAAAAAAAAATAAAAATAAAGATGGATGATGATCTGTTTCGAAAACTTTTGTGCCATTAAAACAATTTGGTTGGAATGTCAGACATTAAGAATAAACCGGTAGTTTGCCGGACCTGTTCACTTGCAACAGACTAACCTTGGCGATGCGCAAATATTGTGTAAACTGTCAACCTGCTTGAACTGTGAGGCTGACAGATATTTCCAGTAAGCAGACCACAAACGGTGACAACGGGCTTAAAGTTTTCTTCATTATGAGCACCTCGACAACTTAATTCACTGTATGAGCTCAAGTCTTGCAAGCTGCGCTTTGGATTTACATAAGGCACGTCCATCAGGACTGCAGTACTTTTTGAGTTCACATTTTGACAGTCTCGCAGTGTCCCTGCCTCCCTGTCATTATTTGTCATGATTTCACACCCAACGAGCGTGTGATTGCAGCGCTTAAACTGCCACTTCATATTGTACAGAAGTAAGGGCGATTGCTCTGGCGTGTCAGAACATTTTACTCAGAGGAAGCAGAAAAAGAGAAAGTGCCCGCGTTCAGAAGCAATCAAATCGAATAACTATAAATGTATATGTGTGCATTCTTGCAGGCATTTCAGTGTTGTGATGGCCTCTCCCAAAAAGTGGGGATATGCACTTTGATCACAAGGCATCAAATAGTACACAAAAGTTTTTGGAGTGATACAATGAGAATAGAGCTTGTGTTAGAGCACAGCACTGTTTATACTGGTTTATAGAGAGAAAATGTTGCAATGGGAAATATTCATGACTTATTTATGAATGGCAGGATCATTAAAAATAAAAAAAAAAAAAAAACGAAAAAAAACAGATATAGACACTATGAACACACCACACACATGCACACACACACGCATATAATGTATATTATTTGATTTATTTCTATTTGTGAAAGATTCATTACTGAGACTTAAACTGGTTATTTGATAAATTTGTTTCCTTTTGGTTATGTAACAGACTTTACACTCCATAGATGTGTTACCTGTGTCATGATGAATTCCACGGTGCATTTATCAATAGGTAATTAAGATGAAGTAGCTGTCAGATAACCAGTGTGTCAGAGTAGTACAGTAAAATAAGCTTCATTAATATGCACCATCATTAGTGTGGTTAATACTATTGAGCATTTACTTGTGTTTGAATTCGAGGTCTGTAAAGGGAGTTTCGTTGACTCGAAGTGGTCTTGGGCAGTAATGGTGATAATACGCAGAGAGCCGTTCTGCACAGACGGTACCATGGTGCATACTGTAGCACTTGGAAACCATGGCAACAAAACAACATCAGAAGAAACTGGTCAGATGAGCCAGTGATGCTTGAGAGAAGAGATGAATGGTGGACGCAATGCATAGCAGATACAAGCACAAAAGATGACTGATTCATATTCATCAGGATATTCTCAACCAAAGCACTTCTTTCTTTTGCTCCTGATATTACATCTTTGGAAATTAAGAATAGTAAGAAGAATAGTAAGCACATGAATAATGACAATACGTTTTTATTGTCATAGTCCAGTGGGGAAAAAAAAAATACAGTTTAGCAGCTCTCTAGTGTGGTAGCAATAAAAATAAAAGCTGTTGCATAGAGATAATAATTATAGCAAGAAAATAAATCCAATATATGCAAGTGAAAACACGGTAGTGCAAAGATGAATGGAACATAATGGAGTTAGAAATCGTGTGAGAGGGGACGTTTAAATCATAAATGAGGCTTTACATGCCATACAATTTGGCTCAAAAATCATCAATACCATCTGCCCCCAGTCATCAAGCAGTTCCCTTTGAAGAGGCTCGGCTGTGGCCAAATCCAAAGATCTGGACTTCTGCCACCATCTCACATGGTTTTGACCGGCAATCCAAACCCAAAATAGAAACATAGGAAGTATTCATTTTAAAATGGGCACATGTACATGTTTGTGTTTGTAAAATGTTGCACAGCAAAAGCGCAAATTAATACTTGTTTTTAGTCTTTAACCCCTATCATCTAACATATCTGTGATGACATCTATTGGCATATTGCATTCCCTAGCAACCTTACCCTAACCCTAACCGTCTCAACTCAGTGGCTAACCCTAACCCGTACTCTAATCCTAACCATATCCTAACTGTAACTTCATTACCCTAAAATCTAGTTTCGCAGAAATGTCCTCACTCACGATGGTGTAAAAGGCAAACTGGTCCTCAGAAAGATAGCTGAAAAGAATACACACACACACAATGCACAAGTACTTCCCACTGGGTCATAACAAGGTAGGAAACAAAATGTATAGAGACATAAACAATACTCATAACAAAGAGCAACTCATTTGACGAAAAGCCGAGGACAGCATGAGTCAGCAGGCAAATCAGTTGTAGTGTTTAAAAGTTAGAAAGGAGTCTAATCGTATTAAGATGGAAAAACTCCATTTGCCATTTAATTAACATCTACAAACGATTTTACATTTTTGTTGTTGGACTTGAAACCGATCATTAAAATATCAGTATGAATTGGCAGTATATTTCTGTCAGCCAGCTCTACATTCAGGCTTTTTAAAAAAGCCTGAACTTTAATTTAGCGCCTCTGCTGGGCCAGTCTGCATTTTAATGTGTGCCAGACCACGGAGCCAAAATGCATAATCCTTCAGCGAAGTTGCGAGTGGGAGTGTCTCAGATATAATAAAACACAGTATGATGAACAAAATTTGACACACTTGTTTGGTCATTCCGTGTCATTTTCAAGGTTAGCCGAGTTCCAGGCCGCTTACTGCCATCAAAGGAAAGGACAGACCAAGGTCCCACGATGCAAGCTGTCCACGTTTTGTCAAAATCACACCGACGTGCACAGTGCATAATTCAGCGATGCGTCATCCCTCAGATCATAACCACCAGTGTGCTAGATGTGTTAGCCTGCTTTATTTTAAATGATCACAGTTTCCTCAGGTTATGTTTGGTTTCCCGCGACTGCTGGAACACAGTGTAAAGATGCATCATCCGTCCTTTTCTGTTTTTCTTCAAAATTAGACCCGTGGTGGGTGTCTGCGATGTCCCCTGCAGATATCACACTTACACATACAGGTGATAAGCACCTCATATCATAGCCCTTAGTGGTTAATCGCTATCCAAATGGATGTAATTTGTTTGCCGTCTGTAGTAGAATGGAGCTGTGGGGTAGTGGTTAGAGATGCAGCTCGGGCCAAGCACCAAACCTTCAAATTGATCCTGTCTGACTGCACACACTACCACGTGAACGAACGGATGGGTCAAGAAGCAGGATTAAGATTCTCATGTGGGACGAATACAGTATAAATTATTAATAAAAGTTATTATTATTAGTAGTAATGAGAAACATGATGAGGTGCCAGCTCTTTGGCACAAAATGGTACTTCAATGCATACATTAAAACATTAAATTATTCAAGTCAGTTTAATATCTGTAACCTCAAACCACACGTTCTCACTGAATCATACAGTGGACTCAGTGTTTACTGCATTAATGAAGCACTTCCTTCTAGGAAAGTTTTCCAAACTGGCAATATCTGTGATAGCCGGGTCTGCAGCTAGAGCACAATAAAACATTAAAAAGAGCTACTCATGAACTCGTTATTAGTTGTGCTTTTTTGTTTGTTTGTTTTTGTTTTAGTTCTTGTTGAGCTCATTTATTTTGTAATTTTCTTTGAGTCTAAGTTTTAGTTTAGCAGCATTGTCATTTTTAAGTGATAAGTAGGCACGTAGAATTTTTTAAATTCTGCACCATCTGCATTTACATTCTGAAAAACGCGTCTTGGTGCTCCAGATGCCCTTTCCTTTTCAGCCAAAGTTCCTATGCATAATACTGTTAAAATGTGCCCATTAAAGCCATTATTACTGGAGGACAAAAGAATCTAAACTGAAGTTTCACCTTTACGTAATGCTCCTGAACGCTTCGTGGTATTCTGAAAATCTGTCCGTCAGCTCAAGCAGCCCTGCCTTTGTTATTGTGCTCCAAGGACGCTCGGTCTTAATTTGAAACGGCATTTACATTCCCATTAATGAAGAGCCCTTCATTCATATCTTTCCAGAGGCTAAGATAAAAGACCTCTGATTCAGCTATAGTCAAGAGCCTTCTATCTTTTATCTTCCTTTTCTGGTGATAGAGAACCGCCTTTTATCTGAAAGACCGCTTTGAAAGGGGAAAAACAAGCCCGCGCTAAAATTCTGTCTGACTTATCGCGCTCACTGTTTAGTGTTCGGCGCGCCGTGGTACCGCGAGTCAAGTTTCCGAGAACAGGTGTGATTCATTGTGAGCACTGATGATTGTTAATGGTCTCACATCGACCTTAGCCCTTAATTGTATTAGACATTCATAGCATTGTTTGTCCTTTTGAGGCAGAGCTTGTTGGTGCTGTGATTATTTTGAGAAATAGCAGACACTAAATTGAACTACGAGATTATTATTATTATTATTATATTTGTAGCTTTTTTTATTCATACCACTTCCTACACAAAGATGAATATGATGATATCTGCAGACTGAATCACTTTGCAAAAGCCATTATGCAAGAAAATTGTGCACCTGCGTCCTTACTTTATATGTGCTTAATTTAATTTAATTTAACTCTTAAACCTAGACAGTGCAGTTGTGTGAATCTAGGCGAGAGCCAGAAAGCTCTAATGGTGAGCCTGAGTATTGTTCTCACAGGATTCATGCAGGGGAGGTGATTTAGCTGAAGCATTTCTCCCAAATCTCGTCAGTTTCCAGACTAATGTTGAACTGGCAGCTCCCTCCGTCTTTTGGACTGCATTGTGAACAGGCGAACGGCAAACCGGATATTGAAATTGTTTGGGTGCGGGCTCTGCGATAAGAGCTCACCACAGGGAAACATCTCCTGCACTTGAGCATTCTGCTGTAAAAAAAAAAAACAAGTTGTCTAAGTTGTCTAAATAGAAAAACATCTGTCTCTGTGGCTACTCCGAGTGCAAGTGGTCAGTGATTTAAAGTTTGTATAAAAACACAAATATAAATCATTTTCTTGTCTGGCTGAATGTGAATCAAACAGCAATAAATTAATGAAAACACCGGAGAACAGATTTGCTTTAGTTATAAGCAATTCTCATCTCCATAGCGGAGCTCTGTGGAGACTGCATTACAACACAGCTCCCTTGTGGATGGTATCACACTCATACCCAGTCATACTGTCTTCAACTCAACGTTCCTCAATCCAATTATAATGAACAGCTATATTAAGTGCAATGATAAGCCATCCTGGGAAGATCCTGAAACATTGTCCAGGTTTTATTTTTACTCAGCTACTTAGTTGTAGCTACTACAGATATTTCTGGATGCTACCGCCGGGAGAAATCTCTGCCTCTGGTCTTGACTGAGGCTACAGACAATAACTCAGTCAAAATTTCTGAACTCCCACTCTTCTGGCTGCCATTTCTACTGAAAGATCTGCCAAAAAAGAAAAAAAAAACATAAAAAAAAGTCTGTTGTCCATACACATTTCCTAAGGCATTTGTCATATTGCAGCCAACTGTGAACCTGCACAACAGCTGCAGCAACTCTGGCCAAACCAATTTGAAATGTATATGTAATTACGGAAACTCTATTGAGTTAGGGGTCATCCAGTAAATACTTCAAGTGTGGGTGTCTCTTAAAAAAGTCGATATTTAATTCAAAACAAGACTAAGCACAAAAGCAAGCAACAAAGATCCTTTAAAAAACAGGTTACGGCAAATATTCCAGTGTTAGATTAGCCCATGGCTGCGATAGTTTTCCAGTTTCTTTTTTTTTTTAAATAATAAAAAAGGAATAAATAAATAAATAAATAAAAGCAGTAGGGTTATGTAGCCAGGCTGTGAAACTGGCATCAAAATGTGTTAAAGGACTTCATGTGGGTGAATTTCAGTTATCGGCCGTTTTGTCGCCTACAGTGAGAAATATTATGTGTTTCTTTGGTCAGCGGAGGATGTAAGGGGACGCGTTGGAAAATAAGATGATTAAACCGAGAGATGATATGAATTGGTCAGCTGTTTGAAGGACAGGTTTTCCGGCGGTTTAACGTCTCTGACACGTACAGCTGGTCTGCTGTGGGAAATCAATCACTGAGCAGAAAACTGTGCTTCTGTCCTTTAGTACTTCCGTTTGATTTTTACAGCTGATACCTAAACTGTAGGTACTTTGAAAAGAAATGAGATGAGGATTTTTTTTAGATTTAGATTTTTATTGGGAGCACAAGGTATTAATAGCAGAGTAATTACAGGTGAACGTACTTTAAAGTCAGTTAGAACCAAACTACTGGATTCATACCAGAAAAATTACCTTGTAAATCACATCTGTATTATAAAGTGGTACAACATAAATTCAATGGTGTACCTCATCTACTTAACCCATAAGAGGATCTTAAAGTAATTTAACAGCATTATATTATATTGTGATTTATTACCTGCGTTGAGCTGCTTGTGGAAAAGCTGTTAAGCCTGAACTGCATATTAATCACGATATTGCGTGTGCAATATTGTACTGCCACTAACCAGGTTTATTTTCAAACATTTCCCCCCATATTATCTTGTAAATGAGTGGATGTGAACAATGTGGTCTAAAGCGCACTGTGGTGTGCATGCCATTATAAATGTAGGTAGGTATACCTTCACCGTTTACCGATTTCCTAACACTAAACCCATTCACTCTTATCCCTCCAGAGCTGACAAGCTAATAGCTTTTTTCAGCTTTCAAGAGTCTTTTAAATTACAGAAAAAAAAGCGATAAAAGTCACAGCTACAGCTACAGGTCAAGTCCATGTGAATATTCTTTACTATAGAAAGCAGACAAATGCTGCAGTATAGAGCTGACTCACTGCAGAGTGAAAAGAAATAGGCAGAGAGCTCACTGAAGTAGATTGTGTTATTGAAAAATGTTATGTTGTGTTCTTCTTGTGATAATTTACTCCCACAAGCTCAATTACACTCACATATTCTCTGATATATAACCAAAAAAGGCTCCTGAGAAAAGTCCAAACTGCACCCTATAAAAGTGTGAATTGACTTTACTGCTTTTTACTTTATTTTGTGTTGAGTGCATCAATGAGGAGCATTTCTTCTAATGTCATGACAAAAATGGTTATGTGGTGCAGTTTTTTCAAACTGTTGCAGCCACATTGTTTTATGATATTGAGTAATTAGTCTAATACTATAGATCAGGCTTCACACTGTGCAGATTCTGTGCGTTTTATAGCACACAGGTAACATGTTGCACACTGTTGACAGGCTGTGTTGCGGCAGGAACGTCCCCAGCTAGGGCACGAGCTGCCATGCCATTTGGTTGTCTGACACTCGGGGAGAAGAAGGAATACAACAGTCCCTCAGAGGTGGCCGACAAGTATGACCTCGGACAGATCGTTAAATCGTGAGTACATCTGACGAGAGTGTGGAGATTCTTGAGGGCTTTTCGCTCCAAGTTTGATGCATGTCTGCTTTCTCATCCTGCTCGCAGAGAGGAGTTTTGCGAGATATTCCGGGCGAAGGACAGGAACACCTTGAAAATGTACACATGTAAAAAGTTCCACAAAAAGGACGGAAGGAAAGTGAGGAAAGCTGCCAAGAATGAGATAATGATATTGAAGATGTAAGTAAAGTGTTACGCTCCTTACTGCAGAGCCTGAGATTGTGTCGAGTAAAAGACAAAAAGCTAATGTTTGGATGCAAATAGTGTACATGGTATGGTTCTTGTACCATCATGGAGGCAATACTGTACAATTTAACTGTGCTGGTTATACCAAAAATTATTTTATAAATTTCATACTTTTCCTTTTTAAGAAAGAGTCAACAAAGCTGATGAATTGATCCTTTATCCATTCCAACTTAGATTTGTAACCGTATAAGACCATATAGTAGGCTAATATTAGGTATATCCATGAGCTTAAATTCATTGTTGCATCAGTACATTCAAACTCGTACGAAGAATGATGCACAACAAAGCTAACAAAACAAAGAAAAAAGAAAAGAAATTATAATGGCAATCAACAGGCTTGAATTTAATTAAAGCGTGAAATGATTTGGTGATGATTATTTATGAAGGCAGAGACTACAAGTTCTAATTAATTATAATGAACTCTTAGCACTCTAGTGAATCATGGACGGAATAAACTGGAAGTTATTCAGTCAACTGGAACTTATTCAGTCAGTTTCCACAGACTGAGTGAGCAACGCCGAGATTTTTTCCTCAGTCGTCACGGATGTGGAGATTATTATGTGGCCTTATTCTACATGTTGACTGCGTTATTGCTCAACCTAAATTTCCCTCTTCATTGTGCTCTTCTTTCACTCTTTCTTGTTTTTCAAAGGATAAAACATCATAACATCCTTCAGCTGGTTGATGCTTTTGAAACTAAGAAAGAATACTTCATTTTTCTCGAGCTGTGAGTACCACGAAGGCATTTGAGATACATCTCAGCACAGCCTGATGTGCAGCGTATTTACTTTCACAGAGCTAATATTTTACTCGGTCTTTGCATTGCTGTCATCACATGTGACGTGTGTTTAATTTGCCTGCTTCTCATCTTGTCAGCGCTACGGGCAGAGAGGTCTTTGACTGGATCTTAGATCAAGGCTACTACTCGGAGAGGGACACCAGCAACGTTATGAGACAGGTGTTGGAAGCCGTGGCTTACCTTCACTCTCTGAAAATCGTGCACAGGAACCTTAAGGTACACTTCACTGCTGACACCTAGTGAAACACAGATGAATTTCACTACAGGCCAAAAATACACTCGTACATACATTTGCATCCTAGTTTAATACGCCTGTCTGAATTTACTTATACAGCTTGAGAACCTGGTGTACTTTAATCGCTTGAAGCACTCCAAAATTGTTATCAGTGACTTCCAGTTGGCAAAACTGGAAAATGGACTCATTAAGGACCCATGTGGCACTCCTGAATACCTTGGTGAGTGACATTATATTTGACTTAAGATCCATAAAACAAATGATTTGAATTTAATAAAGATTTAAACTTCCAGTAGAAACAAACTGTTATAATTTAGTCTAAAGTTACAATCCACCCCAACACTTCAAACCTGTTTTTGCTACTAGCTCCTGAGGTTGTCGGGAGGCAGAGATATGGAAGGCCTGTCGACTGTTGGGCCATAGGTGTCATCATGTATATACTGTAAGTGTCCTCTAATGTTCTCACCAGTGTAGCATACCTTATTACCTGAAGTAAAAATAATAATAATAATAATAATAATAATAATAATAATAAAATCGCGTTTTTTCAACTCAATAATAGCTTGTCTGGGAACCCTCCTTTCTATGACGACGCTGATGAAGATGACTTGGATAACCGTGATAAGAACCTGTTCCTAAAGATTTTGTCAGGAGACTATGAATTTGACTCCCCGTACTGGGATGATATTTCAGATTCTGGTAAGAGAAATCAGAGAAGAGAATCACTACATGAATGTCAGTGTTCCTGTAACTGGACTGCCAGAAATCACGTGTTCAAGATCTAAATAAAGTGAATTAACTGGCGTTTCTGTTTTCTTGCGTTTTGCAGCCAAAAACTTAGTGGCATCTTTGATGGAAGTGGACCAAGACCAGCGACTGACTGCACAAGAAGCTATAGCTCATGAATGGTACCAAAAGAATTAACTGAACAAATCAAATATACACCGATCAGGCATAACATTATGACCATCTTCCTAATATTTTGTAGGTTGCTTCCCAGCAGAACACTGAATTGTCACAACACAGTCAATGTTGTGGCTGATCGATGTAAACGATCCGACTAACACAACTGCAATTATGAAACTTGGTGCGTAGGTGCCACAGATATAAATAATGTGCCAGGAAAAATATGAGTTTTGTTCCTTCTTTCAGGATCTCTGGAAATGCAGCGTCAGACAAGAACATCAAGGATGGTGTTTGTGCACAGATCGAAAAGAACTTTGCCAAAGCTAAGTGGAAGGTAGTACCTGTCATATATTAATATTAAATAAATTAAGTATTAATAAAATGTAGGATGTTATTTTCAGTGGTAGCTCCTGCTAAATCAGTGGGGATCATTGTTTCAGTGGTGGCTTATGTGACCTGTTCAGTGAGTGAATTAACAGCTGGCAAACAAGTGCCACCTTTGACCACTAGGTGGCAACAGAAACACGTTTTATTGTCTTCACATGACGTGAACATATTTTTTCAACTCACAGAAAGCAGTTAGAGTGACAACCCTCATGAAGAGACTTCGAGCGCCTGAGCAGGGTGATTCGGGTGCCTCCAATCTGGCTGCAGGGGCTGCAACTGACCCCAACGCGCCCACCGCTCCTCCGGCAGGAAGCAGCGACGGTGGAGCTGGAAACATAAAAGATGGTCTTAATGAAAAGTCTTCTGACACACAGACTGCAATCGTCTCCGCGCCCAGTGCAGCCAGACAGGAGGAGCAGCAACAGGCTCGGTGCAATGGCGATGTTCCCCAAATGGTACCACAGAGAAAAGGAGACTAGGCTTCAATCAAGAACAAGAAGAGGAATTTTGCCAACTAACTAACAAGCACATGTGCAGTACAGCCAGTAAATCTGGAATCATGATTCTGTGTCTGTGCTGTCAGGTTATTCCACGATCATTTCATCTTCTTGCCTTCTGTATTGATTGGTCTATAGAATAGTGTTCTCCACTCTTCCTCGTTCTTGTTATTATCTGTACAAGTCCCTTTAAAGATTGTTGCAACGTAGCTCTTCTGTTGTTTCCTTTTTCCCTGAAAACTATAAAAAAACTAAAGAAAAAGAAAAAAAAGTCAGTGTAATTTGGTGAAATCTACTCACTTTTATTCATCAGCTCATTTTACATAGATGTATTTGTCCGTTTCGACAAATTGCTACTTTTTAGCTTCTGAGTTCATGTCTTGTGACTTAAAATTATGAGTTGAAAGATTTACTAATTAAGGTTTATTTAAAAATAATATACAAATTCATGAGAATACTTTCCAGCTTATTTGAGTAAACTCGAGAAGTGAACACATTTATACAAAGAGACAAACTTGTCGTGTAAATATCTTGAACAGATCATAAGTAAATATAAAAGATTCAAAAGTAGAATTTTTTTAAGCTTTGTCAGAGATTTCAGAATTGCACAATTTAATGTGTGTGACATTTCAACGAATGTCCATGAAAATGTTTTTATAGTGAAAGACTATACGTAAAAAGATACAGTGGATTCGATCCGACACCATGACTACTGTCAGTGGCGTACAACCTTAGACAACTTACAATTTTAAGGCAACAAGAACGCATATTTTTAAGTTAAAGTGCCTTAATATTTGTTGCAGTCATGTACTTAAATGTTTCAAGGGAACAGCTTGATTATAATAACACACTCATTACAGATTTCACTGAAATATTTTAGCTGTTTTATTTGCTCCACTGTTTAGAGTCTTAAGCTGCTGTATTGATACTTGTGTTCGGTCCTCTTTCACCTTTAGAACACAGAAAACTAGATCTAGAGCATTCTATGTAGAGCGATGTTTTAGCTGTTGTTGTGTTGTAACTTGTAAGTAGCAAACTCAAAGTTTATAGCCAAGTCCATCTACTGTATGATTATGTATATTTACATTGTATGTGTATACGTGTGTATTTTTTTAATTTACGTGTATTTAGCAACATATAGCGGCGCTAACGGGTTGCTGCAATGCTTGTGAATGAATAAAATAAGCAATACTAATATTGCTGAAACTGTGATGTTCTTTAGAGGTTGCCCCTCACTCATAGTCTTAATATATTTGACTGATTCCTGACCAATCACCCTTATTTGAAAGCAAATTTTATTCACTTAATTTGGTCAAAATCTACAAATGAATATATTATGTTTTTTTATATATATAATTAGTAGTCCAGACAGAGGGGACATTTGACATGAGTGTTATTATCAGATCAAAATCAACATGTAAGCAGCATCACCAAAACATAATGTGTTAATAATCAACAATGTAGGTTACCATACTGTATTTTTGAGATATGTTTATTTTCTACTTAATTATTGTACAGTCTATTAATAATTTTTGCGATGATTTGGGGATTTAGAATTTGGCAAGCATAGTAATTTATTATTTGTAATTTAATATTTAAGGGAAATTAGATGAATTACAGTGTGGTGTATTACATAAATTCTGTTCTTTCAACCAAGATCCAACTCCTAGCTCTTAACTCTAGTATAACTGAACTACGTATCTTGTGGTGACACTTTATGAGTCGCGGTCTGATAAATATGTTACATTGAATATCATGACGTGTGTCATGTACAATATACAGCACACTGTATGACAGAAGTAATTCAAAAAATCGCTGGGTGGCAGCAACTTATTTTACATGCCGATAATTGGACAACGAAGAAGAAAAGGATTCGTCTCCGCCGCTGCAGCAACAGACGAAGAAGAAGTAGATCCCCCCCCCCCCTCTCCATTTTTCATCAATTCGTTCAATCCATCGACGGTCTGGACGAAAACCTTCCGCAATATCAACTCGGAGCTCGAAAATCAACCAAGGTGGGTCTCAGAGAAAATAATATCGCCGTGATAATGGTGCGATAAAATGCTGGATACCGATGTTGCTAAGTTGGTAAGCTAACGCAAAGAAGCCGTCTTGATAAATGTAAGCTAAGTTAAGTTAGCTTAGATAGCGTCACTCCTGGTGTCACCTCTCCGGCGGTCGTTGGGCCAACGTTTGGCGCAAAATGCTCACTAATGAACACAAGCCACACTTATAGTGGTAGTTTCAGGTAATTCATTCGCACCGCCCCCATTAATAGCTCTGGTTGCATTTGTTTGTGCTGTGGCGTAGATTTGAGAGGCCCGGTGAGGGCTGCAATAGCCGGCCACTGCTCTGTGCGCCACCATTAGCCATCACACCACCCAGTGTTATTTGGCCCATATTTGATGTATGCAGCCATCTTTTAAGCAGCATCACAGACAATAAATAATTAACTGCCACATGATGTCTAGGATCGCGTTAATGTGGCTATACGTTCAAATGTTACGTGTCGGTCAGATTATGTGTTTTAGTCTCGAAGTCCTATTTATTTCCACGTTTGTGATCTCATCTGCGCCTCGTCACTGCCAAGTCACGTGCTTGATCTTCATTCAGTAAACAAACAATTAATTTGGGTTCCAGATAGGATACTGACATACAAACATGTGGGATGGACCAGGGCCAAGACAAGGACCACGGGGAGGACCACCCTTTCGGTAAAGTAACACCATGCAGTCACAGATTTAAGGCAAACGTCAACTTCTGCCATCACTATAGCATTTTACAATATTTAATATACACTCCTGCCTGTTCATTGGGTACACTCTTGGAAATCAATGCATTCTAATGTGATAGTCTTAATCTGCACCACAGTATTTCCGAATTATTTTCACTTTAGTAGCACTCATAGGAAATATTGCCTGACTAACCTCACTGAACTGAGTCTGGCTTTATCACTGAACTGAAACCTGAAGTACACATTTTTATTTATTTTTTTTTCCCAGTAATTTGCAAGGGAAACAGAAAGTAGCTTTGAGTGGCAACTTGCCTATCATTTTCACAACCGCATACGTATCTACGTGACATTTGAAAGTTTTTAGTCAGGGTAGCTGTGGTTTGTTGCTCCACTGCTTTGGTGTGGACTGAAATATATATATATATTGGTACATCAGTCTTAAAGTGCAGGATTGTTACATTAGAATGCATTTTTAGTTTTTTGCTAGTGTTTACCTAGAGTCTTTATGCCCACATGATGCACTTTCTGTAATTCCTCCTGTGTGACCTGCTAGCCTACGAGCATTGTAATGTTCTCACATGTTGGCATTTCATGACTATCCTCCCGTTTTATATGATTTATCTAACAAATATCTATCGTCTCGCAGTATTGTTTACATACCCTGCAGTGCAGCTCTATGACTGTTTGTTTATCTCAGTATGTTGGTTATTTGCATTTCAAGCAAATCAGTCTAATATATTATTATGTATATTACAGTGGTGATCGCCGTGGAGAAATGTTTGGGGGCAGAGATCGTCCCATGCCTGATTATAGAGGTAGAGATGGTATGAACATGGGTCCCGCGGGTCATGGGCCCCCCATGGGCCCTCCTGTGGACATGAGGAGGATGGATGGGCCACCCATGAGGGGACGTGATATGGATCCACGTGACATGCGAGGAAGAGAGCCAAACAGAGATTTTTTCAGACCTGGAGAGCCAGACTTCCATCTTAGAAAGCAATATGAATGTGGACCTAGAGAGGACCTGATGAACTCCTCTGGTTTCCCAGGACCAGGCAGAAACTCTGCAGACATGGGGGGGAGAGGTATGCCACCACGAGAGCCAAACAACAGATTTATGGACATGAGAGACAGAGAGTCATTTAATTATGACATGCCACGGTTTAACAATCCCAACAATGATGGAAGAAGAGGATTTCCAATGGAGCGAAATGATGGATTCAGAGGCATGCATGACAGGCCTCCCATGGGCATAGGTGATGCTGATCGCTATAATATGGACTTACCTCCACATGAAGGGAGGATGATGGACACAGACAGAAGAGGGGGTCCACCTTTCAATCAAAGAGGTGGATTTGATTCTGATATAGACTTCAGAAATCGGCCTGGACCCTCACCTGAATTTAGAGGTAGAGATCGATCTCCTTTAAGGTTTGGAAACAGTGATGTTCCTCCAGTGGACAGGGCAAGACCAGACATACCTTCAGGTGTTGCTGGACCTCAGAGATCTGAGTTTATGGGTCCAGGAGACGCTGTGCGAAAGAGAATATATCCAGATTCTTGTGGCAGTCCCCTTATGGATTACCGGAGTGGTGAAGAAATGACTCTTGCAGAAGAATGGAAGAACCGTCAAAAAGACAAGAAGCCCATGTTCAACACGGGTAAAGAAATGGGAGATGTACCCAAACCCACTTTCCCTGTACCCTTTGGCAGAGATGTAAATATTAGGGATCCACCACCACCTTTTCAGCCGAGGGATAAGTCATCTACAGAATTCCCAGGGAAAGATGTTGGCTTCCCCCGTGGTGACCACTTTCCTGCTTTGAGTCTACCATCAGTCGGCAGCAAATGTCCACCAGACCATCCAATCCAAGAAATAAATCCCATAACTGGCCCTCTGGATCGAGAAAATAAGGGTAAGCATTGGCTTGGAGAAAGGGAGCCAAAGCATATTCCGAATAAATCTAATCGTGAGGAAAGACCCCCTTACCATCAAGAGAAGAATCAACCACCACACGTGATTCAGGAGCCAAATGATTGTTTTAAAGGGATAAAAGATATTCGACACAATCAGGATCCTGCAAGGGGTAAGCTGGGGTCAGAACGTGATTTCCATAGCTCTAGCACTCTACAGGCAGGAGATCAAGACTACAGGGACATTGATTACAGAACAGGATCTGGGAGAGCATTTGAGTATAAACACGAAGAGCTTCCAGTACCAGAAAAACTCATCAAAGAATCGAAGCCAATCACACCTTCAAAGTTTAGTGATTCTGGTTCCCAGGTATGTGGACTTTTTGACAGTAGTTGTATTTGTTGAAGAACAAAAATGTAAAAAATAAATGACATTTTAATCTTGTTCTCTAAAAGGATCGAGATTACAGGAATGCGTCAGTGGAGGACAAAGCTTCCAATATAATATCCATAACTGGTATTCCAAAGACTGCCACCATGGAGCAGGTAATTTAACAGCTGTTAAACGGCAGCTTTATTTTGCTTAATATAGTTACCAGGCTGTGTTAGGAATACTAGGCATAAGTCACACAAATACATCATGTATTTTGCAGATTCTTGGTGCCCTTCCAGTCCACGATGGCGTGCCAATGCAGGGGATGAAAATAAAAAATGTTGTGCCAGGTAAGGATTAACTTTCTTTGTGGGACTGCGCTAACACGTCCCTCGACTTTCGCTTACGATATTCGAATCTTCGCATTCTTTTTTTTTTGTTTTGTTTTGTTTTTTGTTTTTTACTCGATGTTGGATGCGTTTGTTGTTGGTGGTCTGTGTGAACTCGCTCAGTAAAGAAGGAGGGGGGAGGGTTCTTTTCCGCCATCCTTTTTTCATGCCTGAGGATGTGGGATTCAACATTAGCAGCTTTTGGAGAGTGATATTCCATGTCAGTCACAAATGATCTGTGACTAGCGACCTACTTTATGTGTCCTTCAGGGGCACTATTTCGAGGTACTCTTATTTAAAAATGAAGTCATCAAACCGGAAACGGAGTCCGACTTACTAGTGTTTTGTCCATCCTGCTGTTCTAAACATCTGCTTCAAAGTGAAGTTTTCTGCCGGGGGACCCTGCATGCATGGTACCTACATGAGATGAGGCCAAGTCTTTTTGTGAAGCTTATCTCTCAAAAGATGTCATCTTTTGCACAAATACATTCAAACAGCATCACAGAACACACAAGTGCCTTTTTCCAATTTGAATTCTCCATGGTGCACAACACGCAAACATGGTTTGCCAGTGGTCTGGATTTATATGTCTATGAAGGCTTGGCTTAATCAAAGTCTGTCAAGGAAAAGTCTGATATGTCAGTCAACAGAAAAAAACAAAATGTAAGTTTTCCTGAAAAGGTATGTGTTTCGGTAAAGGTGTTAATATCCGCTCGCATTGATCTCGATGTATTCACGAATGCTTTTTTTTTTTTTTTTGTTTCACTGGGTTATTGTCATTACTGGCATTGACTAACAAAAACCCATCTGTATTTCAAATGCTGTCCCCAGGTTACAGCTACGATACGGCCTATGTGGAGTTTTTAAACCTCGAGGATGCAGTCCACTTCATGGAGTCCAACAAGGTGGCCCATCCTCGTCACTCTACGAAGGCCGTCTCTCCCATCAGGATTAAGAAGGGTTGAGAGGGCATTCAGTAGATGGGGAGGGAAAGACCCTGGGAAGAAAGGGGGTGCTGTTATTTTTAATTAACTTAGCTTGGTGGAAGACATGAAGAAGAGGGATGTTGACAATAATGTTTTTAATTAATTAGTTTATTAATTATTAATATTAATATTGCATAAACTAACCTATAGGTGCAAGGCCGTGACAGTATTACTGCTTGCATGTTTAGTACTTTTGAAAGGAAATAGTAAATATTTATATTAAACTGTGTGTTAAACTGAATTCACAGACAACATAGGTTTCCCTATATTTGGCTATGTGCCCTAACGATTCAGATTTCAGCTGCAAACTACCTAACCATGGAATTTATTTAAGCAGAAAATGAAAGATTTAGACATCCCATCGCTAGAATAAATTTGTTTAACCTAACAGTCAAGACATTTTTACATTTAATGAAAAAATGTAATTCCGCTTTTGATTCTCGACGGCAGCCATTTCCTCTGAGATTTAGCTTTTGTAGCAAAGACGATTGAAGGAAATTTATCGCAGCTTGTGGGAAGTTTACCCATTACATTGAAGGAATTTCTATCACCTATGTTTAGTGGACCTACAGAGAAGAGATAGCCCTTTGTTGAGAAAAGAGTGCTGGTGGGTAAGGGGATGGTTTTGATTCATGTACCTGGACCACATGAAACTCAGTTGGAACAACGCAGTTTGAAGGGGTATTAGATTAAAACCAACAAGCTGGAATTTTAATGTGGTGACAGTTAGCTTTTCTTTCATTTTGATGATTGCGCCGCGACCGATATATTGTTGTTTATTGTTAATGAGTAATCTGTGTTAACCAAAGCTCGTTGGCCTTGTGGGGGAATGTTTCATTGGTTTCAGAAAAAGTTGGGATGGATGATTTTCGTTTTATTTATTTTCTTTTCATTTTTCTTTTCTTTTGTTATTGGTAGCATTCATAGGAAATATTGCCAGACTAAACTCACTGAATTCAGTCTGGCTTTATCACCGAACTGAAACTTGAAGTACATTTTGTTCATTTATTTGCTTGGGAAAGGGAAAGTAGTTCTGAGTAGTTTTCAGTGCCATTTGAGAGTTGTTAGCCAGGTTAGCTGTGGTTTGTTGCTCCACTGCTTTGGTGTGGACTGAAATATTACAAAGGCAATTTACAAAATGCTGTGGGTTTTTTTATCTCCATAAAAATTTGTATAATATTTCATGGTTCCAGACTAATGCACTTGATATTGGTTCATCTCCAGACATATTCTCGAGGACCTTTTATGAGGTGCAAATCTTTGGGTTTTGGTGACCTGTCCATCTGTTGGATTGTCTATACGGTTGTTCAATTCTCTTGAGCGAAGTATCTCAGCAACGCCTTAAAGGTATTCCTTGAAATGTGGTGCAAACATCTACTAGGACTAAAGGAGGAACTGATTATATTTTGGTGGTCAAAGGTCACTTTAACACAGTGTCTGAGATATATGAGGAACGCCTGAATGGAATTTCACAACAGCAATCAAGCGCGAAAGTTTCCTAAACCTTGAGGATGAACTGAACAGAATTTGGTGGTAAAATTCTCTTCGCGACGTCTTACCTCAAGATTTCATACCCAAATCTTTCCACAAAATGTCTAATAGGGGAACAGCTTTGGGCCCTGAATGACTTCCAGGACAAGGGGGGTTGGCTCTCTATACCAAGGGCGGTCCAATGAAATATTGGGTTTTCTGCTATTGAGCATCAAGTGATTGACGTTCCACCACGTGGCAAAGCTCTTGGAGTCCTCTATGTTGTCCTCTGTATAAAAAAAACTTTCTAATTGAAATTATTGTCTAGAATTAAACATATAGTGATAACTGACATTTTACCTGAAATACACTTTGCCAATACATGTAATCAAATCCTTTAAAGACTTCACTGCTCATGAGTCTGGACGGACATGGATGTAAACTGCAACGTGATTGGTTGATGCATGGATACAACCGCGTCTAGTGCCACCATGGAGCTGATAGGTGGTGTTCATCTGCTCTGTGAACTGAGTCAATCCCTTGACTTTCCATCTAGTGCCATTATCAAGTGGGCAATTCACTTTAGTGTTGTCTTGATAAATGGTCTTGTTTTTATACAGTGCTTTTCTAACTATTGGTACTCGAAGCCCTTTACAGTCACAGTCACGTCTTCCCATTTGCTCGCACATTCACATACTAGTGTCCTGCACTGGGAGCAACTCGAGGTTCAGTGTCTTGCTCAAGGACACTTCGGCATGTCGCACATTCCAAGGATCAAACCGCTAACCCTCTGGTTTATGGACAACCACTCTGCCTGCTGAGCCACAGATGGCAAAACTTGTTTTTTTTAGAGTTTTGGTGTAATTTCTTCTGTCGCAAAACTTCTATTATTTTATTTTTTTTTTTTTTTTGAGCAGTCTGTTACTTTTCCCAATTCTTAGTGGTCTCTTGAACTTACCAAAGTGTTTTGGAGCATTGTGATTTCAGCCTTCTTTGGATTACTGTGAGCCATTTGAGATGAATCATTAAGCAGATGCTTCAGCACTGATCATGATTGTTAGTCTTGGTCATATCTCAAAAACCAAGGCCGTGTGCTCTATCTCTTGGTGGCTGGTATCAGTTGGATTGTTTGGATGGGGAGGCAATGCAGTTGAGTGACCTTTCAGAATCCTTGGCAGCTATTTGAACATCCATTTTGACAATCTAATAACGATGAGATCGAATTTACAAAATATTTGTCTAGTTTTGTACTTGCGTTTAAAAACTTTTGAAGCAAAATGGCAGACTGTGTGCTCATATTTATGGTTTTGACGGTTAATTATATTTTGTGCCAAAGTGACACTCTGGAAATACCCAGCATCGACTGAAATCTTTCTTTGACATGCGCAACCTGCATCAGAATTAGGGAAATAACACACATCAGTGCCGAAATATAAACTACACTGAGATGGACCACAAGCCACCCTTGGTATCATCTGATCACCTTCTGTTTCTCTGCTGCCCAGTGTCAAAACAGGCACGGTGGCATTGTTTGGTTTGCTGAGTGTGGTTCTCACTTGGCACTGTGAAGTTATCGTCAAAGAATGAATCAGCAAAGACTGATTAGTCTTGTCAGTCGAGCAAAAACGTTCTTTTCAGTTCAGGATTTGATGTTTTCTTGTGTTCTAGTGAAGCAAAAAAAAGAAAAAAGCATATTTTGACCAAAAAATATTTGGTCTATTGATATAATAATTGTCAGGTTGATAGTGGAACTAATTTATAGTTGCAGATCCAAGTTGTAGTCCCCTCGAAATGAGTCTATTATGGGGACAAATGGCCTATGTGTAGCATGGCCGGTGACCTTGGGCTTTTCACGTCATCATAGAAGTGTTGGCCCATTTTATCTTCAGCTTTGAAAACGTGGACTAAACCTGCCAGAGTGTATGGTGGGTGTCACTGGTATTTGTTTTTAGTTAGGAAACACAACTATAGTGTAATGCTAAATGTTTTTCTTTTCTGCTCTTCTTACAGGGTTCCATAAAGGTTGGCACTAGAACCGCTTCCATGAGGTTTGCCCAGCCAGACGAGTGTGAAAGAGCTGTTCATGTGAGTCATGAGAGAAAATGATTATTGGGAAAGAACAAACTATTTTAATAATGTTTGGGCCATATTGTACAAAAGTGGTGTGTAATGAATATTTTCCCACATTCCTGTTTCAGAAACAGGAGCTCTGAGTTTCTCTCAAAACTTTGCAGTTGTTGAGGCAGTGATTATTAGCAATTTATCTTCTTGCACAACAAGCAAATAAATGGAATTGTAAAAGAATGAAAAGCACAGGAAGAAGAACTATTGCATTCACATTAAATTACATGGGTTTATGAGAGCAGATGAGATACTTGCACTGAGTGAATTAAATACATTGCATGTATTTGTATACTTGTCTTTGTTGAACCAGGAATCAGATCACAAAGTACCTCAACACCAGGAGCCCCAGTTACCCAGATCGGACGAACATTTAGGAGAGCTGAAGACTAACCTGAATGGATCCAACCCAAAAGGTCCTTTGGAGCCACTGTCCCACGGCCAATGGCAGCGTAGCTCTGACCTGACTCCCGAGGCCTGGCAGCAGCAGGTGGACCAACAACTCCACCAGCAGGAAACGGACCAACAGGCAGAGCCTTGGAGCAACCGCAACCTTCCTCTTCATGGTTCAAACCAACCTGACTCTGTATTCAGAGATAGCAAAAGTACGTTGACCTGACCATTTTGTTCTTCACATTTCATGGATAAATTTATCTGTGTTATCACGTTTCCTAATGGCTGCATAATCCTTGTCACCCTATAGCCATGATAATAAAGAATGTGAAGTCCTCCACCACAGTAGAGACTATTCTGAAAGCCTTAGACCCCTTTGCATATCTGGATGAGAGAAATGTTCGCCTAGTGAAGGCCAAGCCATCTGGAGCAAAGTGCTTCTGCTTTGTTGACATGGACTCCCATGAGGTACCTGCAAATATCAGCAAACCTTTATTTTTTACTTTCTTTGTCCAGTGTCAAGCCCATAACACTGTGTCTTCTCTTGTAGCAAGTGACCCGTCTGGTTGAGCTCATCACTAAACCCAGACCCTTATTTATTGATGGAGTGAGAGTTTATGCTGAAGTTGCGAAACCCCTTAAGAACCAAAAGTAAGTCACCTGTGTTGAAATAGTTTGTCATCACTCATGCGCTCGAGAGAGATGCCATTACATTTCTTATTTTCCTTCCCGTCTGTTTCAGTTTCAGAAGAGAATTTGATAAATCAAACTCTTCTATACTTGGAAATCCACCCGAGGCCTTGATGATGGGGGTAACCTGCAGTCTTTTGTGTCTGTTTACAAAATACTTTAAAAGAAGTATAAGGTTTGATCTCTGAGGTGTTGTTTTCTTGGGGTTTCAGCAGCAGTACCCACCTCCTCTGCAGCCACCTGCTGGCATTCCTACTGGAATGCAAGGTAACTCTTCCTCATATTCACTGTGTGGTGTTTAACCCGTTCTCTATTTAATACTGATGAACTTCAAAATAAAACGCTCTAAAGCAGTCTCCCATTTTTGTTGCCAGGTGACCATATGATGATGGGAGGTGCGCATCCTGCTCTGGCACAAGATCCCAGTTTCAGCCAAGTACGTTGCACCAACAAAAAGAAACGCTTCAGATATCTGTCTCTCACATCGGTGCACTTAACTGGACTTCTTCAATTCCTCCTAGGGGATTGGCTACGCTGAGACTCCATCTATGGATCCGTTGTACCAGGGTGCCTCTCATGTACCCACAGAAACGGCTGGAATGACAGCCACCGCAGACGTATCACAGACCTACGTTTATGGTACTAAACAACTCCAGATGAATTTATTTGAGTAATGTCCTTTATGAGATGAGTGCTTAACAATCGCATGCATCCCTTTCCTGACCAGCTTCTAAATATTATGCTCTCAGTGTTTGCAGTTTGTTTATCATACATGTCTCTCATACTTCCTGCAGGCTCTGAGATACCAGACATATCCAGCTACTTGTACGATGCCACGTCAGGCTTCTACTACGATCCAGAGACAACGCTATACTATGATCCTAACTCTAGGGTGAGAAAACAAAACATAAATGGGCAAAGCTGGTAAAAGAAAAACGCTTTGGAGATGCAGTGTTAAAGCATATTGAAGTACTAGTGGTTTAGTAATCAATCGGAGGCTTGCATATGTGTTTTGAATGCTTGGGTTTGATTGAAGTTAAGGTGCAATTTCTCCTTTCCACTTGTTTTGTTTCTAGTATTTCTACAACGCTCAAACCCAGGAGTACTTGTACTGGGAAGCTGTGTCAAAGACTTATATCCCAGTTCCAGGAGGGAATTCTGCAGAAATGCAACCTCTGACCATGACGGCTGAAGACCAGGCCATACTTTCCAACCCGGCGGCAGATGCTCCTCTAGAAATGAAGAAATCGTCTGTGCCGCCTGAAGCTTCATCGGCTCCAGTGGTTCCTGTTCCAGGTGCCGACGCCCCTTTGGATTCTACAGCGACAACCGACAAAAAAGAAGACGATGACGCTGCAAGAAAGGACAAAGAGAAGGATAAAGACGATAAGCCCAAAAGTCTTGCGGCCATGAAGGTAGCACCAGCACCACCACTTAGATTGTGGTATGCATACATGTTGGGGGCAAGTAGTTAAGAAATATGTTGTTGTTTGCAGATCATGAAAGATATGGAGCGCTGGGCAAAGATCCAGAATCGCCAAAAGGAAAGTGTACGAGCTCCATCTCCGGTCCTGAAGATGGGAATGGACGATGATAAGAGGCAGTCAAAGTCAGCTGATGCTGGTTTTGCTATATTTGAGAGGAAGGTTAGGGATTGCCAAAAATTAATTTTTCTGTCTGGAAGTTTTACATTTGATGTACGTTTATCGTTCTGCAGTGTTGTAATCATTTCTAATTCTTTGTCCTACACAGATTTCAGGTGCAGATGATCTTTTTAAGAAGCCCCTCGCACCCCCTAAGAAAGATGAAAAGTCAAAGTCAAAGGTAAGAGTCAGTTAAATTGTATTCCTATTACTCAGTGTTTTAATCATTCTTTTAATCATAACACGTTAACATTCATACAACATTGGACAGTTCAGTATTTTGTCTTCTTCGTGTCTCAGCGTCCAATGGGCTCTCTGGGTCTGCTGGCTTCAGACTACGGAGCTGGAAGTGACGAGGAGGTGGAAGAAGATAAGGAGGAGACGGCTAAAAGCAGTCAAGGCAGTCAGTCAGACGACAAAGATGACAAACTGACTGACTGGAAGAAGATGGCCTGTCTTCTGTGTAGGAGACAGTTCCCCAACAAGGACGCTTTGATCCGCCACCAACAACTTTCTGACCTGCACAGGGTACTACTACTACTACTACCGCCTGTAAACCCATCTATGAACAGTTGTTGCAGATGATCCTATGAATTTAGCCTTTAATGCTCGTTGTCTTGTTGTCTCAACAGCAAAATATGGAGATCCACCTTAAGATCAAGAGGTCAAAGAAGGAGCTAGAGGCATTGGAGAACCAAGAAAAAGAAGTAAGTCATTGTTCAAGTTGAAATAATTGCTAGGAGAGTATAATGTTTACACTTGAGTACTAAAGGTGGTAGCGTCCTCCACAGCTCAATGCCAAAGAAGCTACTAGGTCCCCAGAACCGAAAAAAAGAAAACACCACCACCAGCAGCCGCAGCATCATAACAGCTGGGCTGGAAGCTCTGGGTAAGCTCTAAGATTACCTCTATGTGGCTTTAAGGAATGTTTTGTTATGCTGGGGCTAAATGTTTGTTCTTTTTGCTTAGGGAAATGAACAAAGTCAGTGAGAGGCCTGGTTTAGGAGCTCAACCTCCCCCGGTAGGTGTGAAGTTTCATTTAATAGACAAGTATCCTATAGTGTGCCTTGGTTGTTTTACTAAATCTTTCATTTACATTTTTTTTTCTACAGCAGAGGAAAAAGAAGGAGCATGTTGTTTGGGACCATGCCACTTACAAACAAGCAGTGCGGAAGGCCATGTTTGCACGGTTCAAGGAACTGGAGTGATCTCATCTGAACTTATCCTCACTTTGACATGTGAAGCATGTTAAACACATGCTTGTCCACCTTGGCATCAGAAATCCTTTTGACTATCTTCACCAGTTCTCTGCCATGGACACATTACACTCCAGAGATGCTCCTTTTTACACTGGGATGAAGGGACAAATGACACGGCCTGAAAACCACGGTTAAAGGCTGCAGGGGAGCTTAACTGAGTCAAATACAAGAATTATGTGACGTCCTTGACGATGGATTTTGTACAGAAAATGTAATTTGAAGAATTTTTGTCCCGTGTATTTTGTGTAGCCTGTATGTACAGTTGTGAAATTTGTTCAGATGTTTTTTTTGTTGTTTTTTAATCAATTCTGTCACACTGGCCACGGTTTAATTTTATTTTACTGAGACTGAGGAATTTAAATTTTTCATGGGTGCAGATTACTCTGATGTATTCACATTTTAAGTAAAAGAAAAAAATAACAGACTAACTTTTCTGTGTTTTTGATCTGAGACAGTTGTAGTACTCACACTGAGCACTAGATGGCAGCGTGATGACATGTTTTGGGTTTGTGTAAATGCAACATATCCCATTGCCATTACTGAACCAAACCATCAGTTTTCATTTGACGTATTTTACAAAGTTAATAAAAGAAAAGTCAAGAAGATATAGACACAGATATATACAATGAGGATTTGATCAGCTGGATACCAGTGGAGGGGGAACATTTAAAAAAAAAAAAAAAAACTAACAGTCATTGCTGCTTTAATGTTCCTCCAGTTGTGCCCTGCAGGATTTAGAACATGAGGCTTCCCCTCTGACCTTTACTGATATGAAGGAACCAGCAATCATCCACCCAATGGCTGTGGTTCAAAGAGTGTAGAGGATTGCGTGGAGTGCTGACATACTAACTCCACTGAGAGCAGTAACAAGGGCTCTGGGGAGCCCGAAGAGCTGCAGTCAAACAAACAGCAGCTACAGTGTGGAAAGGAGCCAACACCTCAGCGTGTGTGCAAGAGCAATTGTGCTACTTTGTGCTGACTTCGGGGGGCCTTCGTGAGGAAGCTGAGGCCAGGAGAATTAATCCTACAGATTTTTCAACTAACAGGTAGCTTGATTTTTGCTTTCATGCCTCAAAAAAAGACTGCTCTTTCTCTTTCTCCAACAGTTGGTGAGCATTATATTTTGACTGACGGACTATGGAGTCTCTCTGTCTGAGGATAAGGGGGGAAAACAGGCTAACAAAGCTGCACAGTTCAGGGTAAACCTTGTTTTGTGGTTTGGCAACAAAACCGCTGTGATTATCAGGTTCAGATGTTTTTGTAGCAAAACCCTGACACATCAACTCCTCATATGTTATGGTCGGTTGTAAAATCTCCTCTTAAAAAAAAAAAATAATAATAAAACAAACATTGTTTCTGTTTCCTGAGAAGAGAACAAATGAAACAATTCATCGTCAGTCTTAAATGGAGAAAGCCATCAGAGCTGAACATGAATGGACAGAAAGTGAAGCCCCCCTCCCCGTCCTGCTATTGTCGGTGTGTTTCGAAGGCACATGAACTTGCACTTACATCACATTCTCAGAGCTTGCCAGCGTGATTTAAAACACCTTTACTGCGCCTGTCTGCACTCCTTAAAGTAAAATTTTATCAAATTTTTTAATCTTACGAATGTGATATCTCCATTAACGGTAACCTAAACTGAAAATCACCCTGATTTTCCACAACTGTTCAACTACGCGCTTCACAAAAGAGGCAAACACAATATTTTTTATGGCGAGAAAAAGACCTACTTCATTATTCTCTCACCCTCTTTACGCAACAACAATACTAAAGGACAACCTTTTGGACAGCTATTTGTCTGGAAAGCATTTTTTTGTGGTCAAGTTCATGTGTCCTTGGAATAAGAACTGCCTGCACGTCTGCTCAAATCAAGTCCATGCTTATATCTTTAGACGCTGGAAGGTCTGAAAATTGCTTCCATATTTGCTGTGATTTTCTTTTTCCTCCCCTGATCCGTCCGCTAGGTTGGAATGATCACATATTTTCATTTCATTGTAGGTCAATGTATCCTCTGACATCAATCAAACAAATAGTTTTTTTTTTTTTTTGGTGCAGGATCTGTGTACTTGCATATAAATAGAGAATTTACTTTAATGCTCCTGCACACACTGTTAGTTAGGTAAACCTGGTCATCGTATAGATTAATAAAGACCAAATTTAGACTCTGTCATTAGATAATCCAAAGACTTTGCCAGTACCAAGGTTGCTGTAGCATCCAGATCCAATAAAACACTATTGTATAACAGCATCTGCAGTGTTAGCAGGACAGGTTTATGCAGATTTCAAATGAAGTCACCGGGTGAGGGATTATCTTGCATTTAATTTCCCCCTCAAATCACAGAAGGGAGGCATTTGGAATAGGGATCTGTTTTCTGTTGTGTTTTCTTTTTTCCCAATGCTGTCACAAGACCCCATGACAGATGTTATCGCTCTCCAGTCCCAGTGGCCGATGGAATGAAAATGAATGTGCAGTTATTCTGAGGATGAGAGAGGGCCAAACAGAGAGGTACGGCATGGAGGACTGTCACGTTAGGATCCCCCTGCATGTGCGAGGGAGAGCTTTTAGGCAGCGCGGATGGCAGTGAAAAAAGAGAAAAAAGTGGACAGGGGGGCCAATTATCCCAGCTTGACGTCTTTTAGCGGCAGGCAGGTGCAGCCGGAGCGGCAGTCTGGGGACAAGACGGAAGAAGGCACAGTCAGCGGGACTCTGAGATGCTGAGATGTGCTGTCAGACCACGGAGGCGAGAAGAGGAGGGAGAAACATCACCCGGCTGCTTTTACTTTAGCCCTGACACTAAGCTGTAGCAGATGGACAAAGACGCTCTAAATGAGAAAATATGATCATAAAAAAGAAAGATATAATTACGTTTTGGAAATTTGTAACATCCATCTGACAGTCAGTTTACCACACACCGTCTAGATTTTCCACTCTACTTTTGCTCGTATAGAAGCCTCGGAAGAGAAATCCAGAGAGCATTAAAGATGAAATGGCTTATTTTACAGTATGGTCACATGTAGGATAACTGTGCGGTTAACGCAAATCTCTCCTTTGTCCGTTATGACAAATGATCAAAGACATGTCCCACATAGAATAACTCCCCTAAGGAGCAGCATGTGTTTGCGGCCACCCCGTGCAAACAAAGAGGCTGCACCATCACAGGCTCAGAGGGAAATCATGCTTCTCCGAGCAATTTCGCCATCTGCCTTTATACTTTCATGTGCAAGACGAATACATTACGTCGGTTATTGATTGCTAATCTCAAACATCATCTCGAAGACGTCCTCGCGTTAGTCATGCGCGGGATGTACTTCAGAGATTATGCTAAGGAAATTTGGGAACGAGTTCGTCTGGCGGAGCTGTCACTGAGAACATTATAGACGCTGAAAACATTTGCAAATGATGTCATGGTTCTGCACTCCTGCTCTGGTGGAGAAATAACATCAGCGATCACACTAAATTAATACAGAAAAAAAAGCCCTTTGGAACACTTCCTTTTTTTTCACTGTCTCTTTCGATTCAGAAACCCTCGACCAAGTTTTGTATAATTTACAGTTGTCTCATTTAATTACAACTCAGAGGATTTTGGCATACTGAGCAGTCTCTGTGCTTTGCCTTTTCCTGAGAGAACTGTCAGTGAGTTTTATGGAGCATATCTGAACTATTCTGACTGTTGTGACTCAAAGCGTTAAGTCTTAGTACAGTGCAAGCCCGCTACCATAAAAGTTAAAAGTTCTGCTCTGCATTTATCAGCCGTCATATAGAATTAAAGTTGCAGACTTCTGACGAATAAATTGTAGTTATTGTCTTGACAAACTTACTTCAGTGTATTAGTGTTTATGTTAATTGTATTGGTGGTATACAGGCCAGGGGATTTAATATTATTAGTTTTTCCCTTTTTCTTTATGAAAGCAGAAAGTGCATAATAAGGAAGCATCTAATATGCCCGTAGGCAGAGTAATCCCCCAACCACGAAAGCAATAAAAAGTAATTACCTAACTGTCTGTTCAGTCCTCACTCAGAACGATGGTTTTGGTCTCAGGTGCTACCACGTCTCCACTGGTTCCATCGTGCATTGAAGTGCACTGCTATTGTCATCTGATGTTAATGTCAGTTCAGTGCTCAGGAAAACAAAGAACTGGATCAGAAGGGAAGAGACCGTCATCTTACTGGTACAATCAACTCTTTTTCTTCCTCTTCCCATATAATGAAGTCTGGTATTTACCAAAAATATTGATTTAATAGACAACTGTTGTCTACTGATCTCTTAAAATAATACCTGAGATTACAGCATGAAGTAGTACGTTCTGTGTCATTGGGAAGTACATAACATTATGACCACCTTCCTGATGCTGTGTAGGTCTCCCTTGTCCCTTCAAAACAGTTGTGGCTCATCATAGAATGGACATGGGTCTTCTGAGGGTGTCCTGTGGTGTCAGGATGTGGTCAGTGGAGGCCTATAGACTGAGGGGCCTCCTTTGATCATCCCACATATACTTGATCAGTTTGGGATCTAGTGAATTTGGAGACCATGTCAACACCTTGTCGCCAACACCTGTTTTCCATGTTTTTTGAGTTGTTCCTTAGTTGTTCCTTTTTGTGTGTGTGTATGTCTGTATCAGGCTGCATCCTGCTGAGTGTCATTGCTATGAGGCGGGGGTGTCTGGTCTGGTCCAAAGGCTTCCCAGCAGACCACTGTGTTGTCACAAGATGGTCGATGTTATTTCCTAATAATAATCCTTATTTCCATAATGTTATGGCTGATCGGTGTGTATTCTCCTGAAAGTAAGAACAACAAATTGTCAACCCAGTTTGTGTAATCTGGCTCTTAAAGTGTACAAGTGTTATAAGATTGAGAGTTCTCTCTAACAGGGTTTCTCATGGTCATCACGTTCAGGTACTCAGATATTTAGTTTTTTCCTCCTTGTGTATTATTAATGGCATATTTAATTTTTAATGTGATATACGGTTGAGTGGTGAAGGGGCCATAAGGTTGCGGGTAGAAACAATAATGTACCGAGTCAGTATTATCAGGAGGCAGTGTTGGGCCTTCAGTCTATAATAACTAATATGTTCAGGTAGCATATAAAACATTATATGCTACCTGAACATATTAGTCCTTTCCTTTGGAAATACCTGGGGGTAATATTAACATTTTTGCAGTCATAATGATAGCACTTGGGAATATGTATAATGACTTTAACACTAGTGCCATATGGATGAAACATCATTTCGGGTCAATTCACTGCCTCGGTTTATTATTGCTAGTCACATGAAGTGGAAATAAACATCCTTGCAATCAGCCATTACGGCTACATTGTGCGTTGCAGTGTTACCTCTAACAGTCCATTTCGATGCCGTATTAGCTGCTTTCCATCATCTCCTTCTCACGACTGCACTGTTTTCTCTCTTCATCCACTCTAATCCTCTAGCTGCATCAGTGCACATGCCAGCTGATACGCTTGTAGCTAGATTACACTTGTAGATGTACTGTCGCTATCACTGGAAAAACCCTAAAAGCCAAAGGCATGCTGCTTCACCTTTTCTGCTGTTTGAGAACAGACCTACTTGTTTTTGTTGTTGTTTTTTTTTTTTTAAAAGAAAAGAAAAATCCCTTAAGAGATCTATTCAGAGCCTACACTACAGAAAGCCATTGCTGTGTAAAGCCAGGTTGGTGGTTCTTTGTCGGACCTACCCCACAGGTACAGCATACGATGATGCAGATCTAGTGAAATCATTGCAACCTATAAAAGAGAAAGAAACTTCTGGGTGTGGGCAAGAGGAGAAGAAGAATTTTCCGCACTTGTCCAGCCCCTGAGAAAAGTGAACAAGGATACATTTCTGTTCCGTAGGGTACATGGCTGTAGCATTCCTGCAGCTTACATAAGGCGTAGATCTCACCCAGAGCCATAAATCTGACATTACAATTATATTAAAGAATTAGATTTGTAGTTGTGGTTGAGGTCCTTGAGTTTAATGCTCACGGAGAAAACAGGAACATGTGTTCAGTACATGCAAGATGTAAATCTACAGTATGTGGACACCTTCATCCATTCTGTATGCTTGAAGTTTACTGCCAAAACGCTATAGTGGAAACACTCAGAGTTGGAGGTTACAAGAGAGCGCTTCTCCTTTTTCCCTTGTATTAGAATTAACAAACAAAACCGGTCCAACATACCTCTGGAAGCCTACAGTGAGAATGACGCCCTCAGCGGCGGGTGTACCTGTATTTCCCTAGATATCGCAAATGTTGTACATGGCATGCGTGCGTTGGAGCAGCTGGAGCACAGATCGCGATTACAGACCCCTGATGACAGAAACATGATGATGTGCTTCAGCCTACAGAGCAATACCTGTGTAGCGGACATGTGCTCTCAGAGGGTGCTGAGAGGTTCTGGCAACACCAGCTTTTTTACCTCTGAACATGAACTCTCGGGGTATACTTTCCCTCTGCGGAAGGAACTAGAGGACGCATGGCAAGTTTCATCAGCAGCAGGTTTGCATTTGTTCTCTTCCACTGATAAACCTATCAGCGCAGTGTCGGGAAACAGATGGAGACGTAGCATAGCTGCCTTCTCTCGTTCGCCCAACATTACAACTTGATCTCGGTGCTAAGCTGGCTTCAGGATATTTTCATTACTGTTCTTGGCTTTTCTTTTACACAACAGCATTGTTGTAACACAATCACCTGTGCTGTTGCCAATTTCGGGGGGGGAAATGAACGTTCCCTATCATGGAGGCACGAACCAGTACAGTAACATTAACAGCCACATCACGATTGTCAGCTTTGAGGGATTATAGCAATCTGTAATGTTGCCTGCGCTCTCACACAAATGAGAATGGATTGGGCTGGTGGGAGACATGCAAATGTTATTGTCTGCAGTCTGAGCTCAGGCATTCTCATTCACTCTTCTTGTTTTTCACTGTAATAGGTAGTTCTCCATTTGTGGTTATCTGCATTACTGTACATAATGGGGTTTGAAAACCAGAGCAGGTTTAATGTTCTTGCCTGTGCAAGGAAAGGATATTAGGGATAACCATTTGCTGCTCTATCAGAAATGACAAGCTATCATCACAATTTTATGGTGACGTCTTAGAACCATACTCGAAAGTTACGTGAAGGAAACGCAATTTCCCTACCAAAGCCAGTCATTAATATTGTTTTAGTTATAGCACTTGAGGTTCTGGGGGGGAACAAATGGAGGCAATAAATCTATTTCTTCTCCTTTAGAAACACAGATCCTAAACTCCACATTAAACCTAAACATTTAAAGTGCCACATCATGTCAGATAAATGCATCCTTATGTAAGACGTCAAACGGCACCTAAATAGCTTCACATTCAAAATGACCTCCTCTCTCCACCAGACTTTGATTTCCTCTCCTCCCATGTCATGCATCTAACTGCCTCACACATTCAGTGATAGCTGAGAAAGCCTCAATCTGAGACATTTCCACTTCCCAGGAGACGGCAACGAAAACAACACAGGCATTTGGGGCAGCCGGTCCCTGAACGCTGCGTAGGTGTGCGAGCAGCGAGGAAAGTGTTGCAATGTGTGTGTCGTAATGGGAGCCAATCAAACCTCAAGTGAAGCACGCGTCTGCGTATATGTTAGCTGATGTCTGTTTTTTTTTTTTTTTTTTTTGTATTTCTTTGTATCAGAAAGAAAATAATAGCTGTTAGCAGGCTTTTTTGAAAACACCTGCAGTCGACGTGTAGTTTATAGTATTGTGCTGCTCGTTCAAAGAACAGTTTAAATGACTCCTTTGCTGAAATATAGACATAGATTCTGAGATTTGGAAATGGACTTGAGTTTGCTGCAGCTGTGAAGAAAAAAAAAGAAAGTGAGGGATGAAAATGCCATCTAGAGAAATAGTGAGATTAAGGGAGCATTGCAGAGGTGCAAACATGTATAGTACGTAGGCCTATGTGACATTTGACTGTTTAGGCAGTCTGGGTTAAATTGCTGAGTCACACTGTACACACACTGTATCTTAGATTTTGTTCCAGCTAAAACTTTGGGCAACATGCTTTGTTGCCCAAATTGAACCGTATTTAAGCACACAAAGCTGAGATGAGCTATGATCAATAGACTGAAGGTGACCCAAACTTCTGTTCTGGCTTCTGACTCTCCTGCTAGCCCTCCTCTCCAACTTTGAACGTCTTTGCCCAGAATATCTGCACGCAAATCTGAAAGTACACCAAAGGCTTCTTTGAAGTTGTCCCTGTCCCCTGTATCTGATCTCAGACTCTTACCTTTGAAATCTCAGATTTTTCAAAGACCCGTTGCAGTTTTTTTTTTGCTCCCTAATTAGTGTCAACACAGCAACTCTTGCCTCTCTTCCTTGTGTATATTCTTTTAAGCCCTCATCTGAACATCAGCTTGGTGTATCCTTTCACTTTGAAAGCAGTAATGAGAGGCTGTTGTAGAGCTGGTGTGTCGAAGAACAAGTCTACTAACTTCAGTCCAACTTCAGTTTTAAATCACAGATTCAATGGGCAGGAACCCCTCTACCTGTCTGGAATAACTTGACACACCTGAGTAGTGTATATGTGCCTCTGGACATTGTCACACTTCAAGTAGCTGTGCTGCAGGAAGTTGAAAAAGATAACAGATCTAGGGCTCAGGGGCTATTTAAGCTCCTGCGTCTGAGCAGATATTTGGCAGATCATCCGTCAAGTTCAGGGTTTATCGAGCCTGCATTTAACACTGTTGTATGTTGCTGTATGATGCACCATTCAACTATCAACCTCTGGCCAGCTATTTCACCCTTTCAGTGTCTTTTCCTATAATGGTGCGAATGTAAACAGAAAAGAAAAGCCCTTATAAAGTTTAGGAGTCCCCAGAATTGTTTAGTTCAAAAGTGCCAAATGATTACTCTAAGCAGGGCTTGACCTCACACTGGAAAGGCAAGGCAATAACATTACAAGTAATGAAGAGCTGTACAGATCCTATAGGACAGTATGACCATGTGGTTTTAGTTTTATGCTACTATTGTTGAGCTGTATTCTTCATGTCAGATCTCATCTGAGACTACAGTTCTCATGCTCATCGTGCGAGCATTTCAGTCAAATGTGACTCTGTCATGAAAGCATTTTTGCATTAAGTTAATTTATGATTTTCTGCTGGGCCACTTTGTCCGCAAGAACTACCATACATCTTGTAAAAAAGTTTACGTCGATCTCATACATGCAGAAAACACAAATCCCACCATACTGTAAAACCAAAGCTGCATCCAAAACATCATGCACAGGAATCTGTTATGAAAGTTTAAATCTGGGCTACCATGATTATGCTATGACTAGATTAACATGTGGGATTAGTAGTCATCCGTGCACATGTTTGGACATTGGAATATTCTCAGGGTTGTACTTCTTTTACAGAGTGTTTCACAGAAAACTTTAAAATTGTCCCCTGGAGCGTTCGTTGGTGGTTGATGGCTCACTCTTTATAAAATGAGACAGCAGTTTGGAGAGGAGATGGATTTCTTCTAGAACAGCACTTTTCTCTTCATGCAAGGCAGAATAAAGCTCACAGCCCCAGCACTGACACCTCTAGTCACATGAACAAAACCAATTACAAACTGACTGGGTTTATAATTATTAATATATTCTTAGCAAATTAACTGAAAGGCATGGCCTTAATATGAATCACTCTATCTGCACTTCTGAAACTTACACACGTATCCTTTTTGTCCAGAGGAATTATGTTGCAGACATGATGGTGATAATTTTCCTCTAGTGCCTCAATGGGGTTGAGTTTTTAATATAATGATTACATTTTGTTAGCCTCTGTTGTATTATCTATCACAATAGCACACTGAGCTTAATTTGGTAAACATTTTACCTCCTAAACATTAATATGTTAATCTTTGTAGAGTCTTAGCATGCAGATGTTAGTATCAAGCACCAAATAGAGTCAAGGTCTATCAAGCTCAGGGAAAAAGCTCAGGGAAAAAGCTCAGGGAAAAAGCTCATCTAAAATGTTGATAAATATGAAAAGAATACTCTCTCAGAGTCAGTATTGTTCCACACACGACCTTCATGTCTGAATGTGTGTAAATGTAAACTCCACACAGAAAGGCCCCAGTTCAAATCTTGCTGTGTGGGCTAAGTGCTAACCACCAATCCACTGTGCCGCCCTGGAGTTATGTCGCTAGGTTCTGATGTTGTAAGGCAGATACGGGGGCTGCTTATCCAGGAAGTTCTTTGGCCTCCTTTGCCTGGATGACCTCAAACAACCTACTGTTCCCTATGCCTCCCAGTCTTCCCTTTGCAATAAACCTATCACTTTCGTAGATCATCACACTACAGGCGACTACTGGCTAAAGAAGAGAGGAAATCCATCTTGATATTACATTTGTGTCGGGCTGGGTTCGGTGACTTCTGCAGCTGTCCACATGTAAATCAAACAAGGACACTTGATGACGCGCTCTAATGGGCAGTATGTGAGCATGTCTGACTAATCAGTGATCGTGAATTATCTTACATTAGACTGAATGAAGAGCCACATTCTTAAACACTGTTTGTCATTACACAACTTACATCCAATATCCTCTTCAAAAATTTAATTTTGTCAGTAGTTTTGTGAACATTTATGAGACCCGATGCCACAATGCGAACTCCCCCGCTAGAGTGTTACAAGAGTTTCATCTAGGAACTTGGTTTGTGTTACACTGTGCTCTCCTGAAATTTTAGAAGGTGTTTGATCTGCTGATCTGCATGTAGCCTGGACCATTATGTGTCCTTGGCATATCAAGCGGTTCAACAATGGCATGCTATCCCTCTGGCCTCGGCTCCCATTTGAATATCATCTGTCAGGCAGTACAAGAGGAGACCTGCTCTAACCTAAAATGCCTATAGCATCTGAAATTACACAGCAATTTATATGTCATCCGTAATCGTTCTGCATCCCCTCAGTACCCTGTGACAGCCAATAATTATCAGTACTTTTTGTCTCTCTACTCCTCTGCTTTAGAAATCTACCTGGATTCTCTGGGTACAGGCTTTGATATTGGAGACAGAGCACATGAAGGTGGACAGCATTACACTATAATAAAAGCTGATATGATTTCAGAGAATGTGGGAAAGTGAAAAAGGAGGTTATCTGACACACTGTCTGAGGTGCAAGATAATGAGCTATATGACGAACATATATTAAAATGTAGTTACAGGTGTACTCTTAAATCTTACACTGGTTAATATAAAAAAAAAAATCCACTATTGTTCTATACAGGAATCAGGTAATTGTGATGACACATCTGTATCTCTGTACTTTGGCCAAAGACATGCCAATACACCAGCAGCACCAACTACACAAACAAAAGATATATAGTATCTTCTACTGTCATGCTTGTACCCAATGTCCATGAATCAGAATCACTGTTACTGCATGCACTTATATTTTGAAACATCCAAGATACTTCCACACTCAGACCTCTGTCTAATCTTTGATGGACCACAATGATATCCAAAGCATAAGCTTAGGGTTACCCAGATTCAAATTATAAAGCTAAAAATCATGATCCTCAATGCTTCACTGCATTAAAGGAAATAATAGAAGCCTGTGCCAGGAATGTATGCAGTTCAATTGTCAGCTGTCTCCTCGACTTATATCTTACCTTCTTTGCTACAGTTTTTGTGCTTGGTCATGTGTCTCACTGAGAAGCCTGTTTTCATGTCATACACGAAGCTCAAGTATCATGAGAAACACTGTAGACAGGTAGTCGGAGCTTAGAAACAAAGTTAAAATCCTTGTTTTTGAATGTGCGGTTCACTGACCACAATCCCACTTCAGCATCAGTGGTCTACAGGCTGGAAAATCTAAACAGTGTTTAATAGACACACATATTTTGTCAAATTAAATACGATAACAGTTCAAAATGCAAACATTGTTTGTTATACTGTACGTTACAAGAAGAAGTACAGTGGGCAGCTTGCTGAGTTTACTGCGGGGCTTTCTCTTCAGCAGAAAGTTGTTCCAATGAAAACTTTTCAGTGTGGTCTGTGGTTCACGCAGCGTAACAAGGATATAGTTTTGGGGAAGATTGTTATTTTTCAGTGCTTTAAGAATCTCTTTTGTTCTGAGCTCTATAATATTGTGGTAGGAGCAGATTTTTCACAAACCTACATAGATAAAACAAAAAAGTATCGTCAGGACTCTAACAAGAGAGAAAATGTGTATTTTTGTGACTTGAACGACCGGTCATATGTCGGTCATATTAGACAATAGGTTGCTTCGTATCCTTGTACCGCTGCTTTACCCTGAGGCTTATGGGAAAGGTTTCAACAAAGAGAAGATAATTGGATGAATCAGACTTCGTTTTCCCATGCTGCATAGGATAATCCTCAAAAATTACTTTTCATTATGGGATCCAATACGCTGATGCAATAGACTGATGGAGACATACAGTCAATGCACAGGAATTACATGCAACTATACACGATCAGCCACAACATTAAAACCACTAACAGGAAAAGTGAATAGAATTGACCATCTTGTGACAATTCAGTGTTCAGCTGGGAAACTTTTGGACCTGGCATTCATGTGGATGTTAATCAGACATGTACCACCCACCTAGACCAGACCAGACAGCCCCACCTCATAGCAATGACAGTCATTGATGGCAGCAGTCAGTTTAGGAACAACTCAAAAAACATGAAGAACAGCACAAGGTGTTGACATAGCCTCCAAATTCATTAGATCCCAAACTGATCGGTGCAATGGTCCACAGAGCCCCCTCCCCTCAACCTATCTGTCTTTGTCAAGCGACGTCACACTCGCAAAGCCGGAGTGCACGGTACAAAAGTTGATGTATGTGTTCGCTAGCTGCAAGAGATGTGGAGCAGAAGAGGAAAATAGCTTACAAACCAGAGCCCAGTTACAGTTTAAAGACACGACAGCTGGAAAAAAAATGTTTAACACTTTATTCATCACGCAGAAAAAATCTTCACATTCAAAACATGCAGGTTTTGCATAGTGCAACTGCAATGTTTGTTAATTGTTAATGCATTTGAACCTGCTTTTACAATAAAGTGTGTACATGACATTCTACATACTGTGGTGGACCCAAAGACCCCACTAACAACATCCTGTTACCAGACACCACAGGACACCCTCAGAAGACCCATGTCTATTCTCTGATGAGTCACAACTGTTTTGGAGACACAAGGGAGACCTACACAATATTAGGAAGGTGGTCATAATGATATGCCTAATCGATGTATTTGTGTCTCTGTTTCTGCTCAATTTCTGCATGTTAAAGTTATAGTAAAAGACCTGTTAGAGAACTGGATACAGACTGACAGGTTAACCTCCATTAAAATGAATAATAACAAAAAAGAACAAAAAAAAAACATGATTGTCCCTTTTAAGCTGTTCTGATTGATTGATAACAATGTCAATAGTGGGAGTCCAACCTCTGTGAAAACACGCAAAGAAACAGGAAACAGTTTTTCCCTTTACATATTTTTGAGCTTTCTTTCCACTGGTTGTCTAAAATGTCAACCAGTGGACTGCTACACACTCGCTTAACATTTCTCTTTAGACTCTGACTTTAAGCTCCAGCGTACTTCAGATCCCTACATCTGTCCAGTCTCTGCTCAACCTTCTGACATCACACAGCTGTTAAACATGTCCTGCTAGGAATGAGCTCAGCCTGCACTGTACCTCTGTCGCATGCTAACATCATTGGTCTTCTACATACAGACATGCACACTTTCTCTTCATCTTGACATGAAGTGTCTGCAGACATGGTAGCCCAGAAACTGTCCGATGCCACGTGTAAAAATACCTTTATTTGATTTATCATATTAATTAAATTGTTAAACATACTTATTATTGGGCTGAATGAGCACGACTTGCATCAGCCAAAAGTAATGTCCAGGGTAAATAACAATATTAAAATGGTATTAGGAGAAAATAGTTTTGTCACCAAGTTCAGTTCTCAGTTATGGATTACATGTCGATTTTGTTCTTCTGCGCACTAGTTTACTTTCGTATTGCTCAGACAAAAAGACGTTTGGTACACACATGGTTCAGCAGGCAGAGAAAGGGTAAACATATGCTAACCACCGTATATAATCAGAGGGACTCTCTGAGGGCGCAGTAGAATCATAAAATGTTTGAAGTCATGTAAGTAATTGAAAAATAACATTAAAACCCTGAATGTGTGACAGAACATGCGTATCCATGTCAGAAAATCAATCTGAGCAGAGAATCTTTGGCATTTTGATGGAGCACCTGGAGTCCACGGCTCTTCTCAGGTCACTGCATCAAACATGGATCTCATCTGGACCACATCTGGACCTCATCAGGCCTCTGCCCAGCAGAGAGGAGGAGGCGTGAAACAGCCTCACACAGAGCATAAGGGGGCTCTGCAGAGGAAATTAAGGAAACAAAGGTGTGACACCTGGGTGAGCCAGTCTCACCTTAGGTCTCACTCAATTTTCTATATAAGTCTATCCAGATGACTGACGACTTATCTGAAAAAAAAAAAAAAAAAAAAAAAGAATGCCTTGACGTATGGATGAGTTCATGAGTACAGTATTTGTGATGACTGGCTTTTAAATTCATTGATAGTCTTCTTTGCATTTAATAGACTGTGACTCCAAAAGTCTGATTCAGACCAGGTCCTGTCATTTGGTTTCAATACGTTTAAAGGTTGACAAATTCCACAGCTTCTTTGAGTTAGTTTCAGGTCACGTAATACTTCCCACATTTCAGAGTGAGTGTCTGGTAAACCAGTGCAACATGGAGGGAGGTCATCATGATTAGTGAGTATATTTAATACATACAGAACAACTATTCTCTTCTTTCTTGCAGTGATATCTTACACACCACTTTGCAAATGGTCTTTGGATCCAATGCCAAAACTGCCCCTTAAAATCATGATCAGAGACTGGTGGTACATTACCTCATAAAGATGTCCTGTAATTGGTGCCATTCAGCCAGTCTGACTGAGTTCTGTTACTGGTAGGTTTGGTCCTAAGTTAAAATTTACCCCCCCAAAAAAGAAGTTTGAGCTGGAGTCTTTGACCCTCTCGTGCAGACAGGAAGCGGTTTTATTTGAAAGAATTCCACTGAACTTCCTGTAGGATTTAACAAACTCTTCTCTTCCCAGCAGGACTCTTGTATGCCACTTGGCTCCGTCCAACCTGTTCCCGGTTAGCTCGTTGACAGTATATTTGACACAAGTCTTGCTTTTACTTCCTCACAGCCATAACAGACCCCAGGGCAGAGAAGGAGGTAGCAGTACATTTTGAAGGTTAACTCTGCTAATGAAGCCAGGCTGGGCAGCAGGAACCCATGGGTTTTTGTGACAAAGTCATTTATATGTCACTCGGCGGGAGAGCTGGACTAAGAGGGTCCTCATGCTTTTTACCAAAGGTGGCACTGTCAAAAAGGCCTGGAGCAAAAAAAAAAAAAAAAAAAGAAAGAAAGAAAGAAAAAACTTTCAGTTATTGCTTCACTGTGAGTGAAGCTGATTAAAATATAAGTAGTTTGCACTGAGTCAACCTGAGATCAGTAGTAGATCAGTCACATTACTCCACTACACCAAAGACTTTTGTGTTAACTATCCAGAAATAAAAATACCCTCTTGTGAATTTCTCTCAAGTTTCAACCTTATCTTTTTTTGTGTGTGTGTGGATATAATATGAACAACATTATGAACAGCATTTTTCTTTTATTATTATCTCTGTCTCTGGGATACTGCTTCAAAGGAAGAAGCAATCCAGAGAGCAGGAGAGGCTCCAGCTTTGCAAATGGATGTGTTTGAGGAGGACCCGCTGAGATGCTGAGAGCAAACAGCAACCAGTGGTGCTTTTGCTCAAGTTGTTCTCTGATGCCAACAGAAACAGAAATGTTCCGTTGCCATGAATTTCAGCATAGCTGTTTTTGTTGGACGCTGTTGCCCGTCGTGGAAGAGCCGGTGTGTGTTCGCCTAACAATGCACAGTTTTATTCCATGCTTTGTAAGAGGTGTGCTGGAGATATACTAGAGGCCCTTAAAGATATATTGAAAAATCCAACTGAGCCAGTAGGACGGGAGCTTAGGTGAGTACTGAGGTACTAATAATGCTATTTGTGTCACTTAATGCTAAATTTAGCCAACAGTAGTTACAGATTATGGTTGTGCAAACAATGAACAAGCATTTCTTCATTATGGGGAACAAGTAAGTGCTGTATTTGCATGACTTCTTGTTGCCTATGTGGTGATATTTTACTGGTAAAACAGAAGTACCATGATTACAAATGCCTGTACCTTTTTGTACACACAGTCATCTAGTAGACTGTTCTGGAAAGTATTTCAAGACTGGCCAGTGGGTGCTTACGCATATTGCATCCTGATCCATGTAGACATTGAAATAAAAGCTGTTTGAGAACTCAGTTTTCTTTGTTAACATGGCATGCGTCATTTGACAACAATTACCATCAGCACTGATTAGGTGTCCACATAAAATATGACAAACTTTCCCTTGTGTTTTTTTAATGGCTGCTCCGTCCCAGTAAATGTAAATATTTGGTATCCATGGTAAGCATTGGTGGGCTTCAACAATGCCTTTAATGTGTTATAAAGGATGCAAAAGGTGACATAAAGGCATCGGATATGGGAAACACATGCCAGTGGTGTCTGGCATGGAACTGAGCATTTAATGTCACTTTCTGCTCTGTTAGCATACGTTACAAAAAAAAAAAAAAGTGACAGAATGTGAAAGATGCGTGAACTGGGGTCAAGGGGTCATTGCAGGAGTGGTTTTACTCCCAAAACTGGCCTCATTGAGGCACAGCTAATGTAGTGTGACTAGAAGTTTATTGTGATGAAGTGTTGCAGGACAAGAGCTAATACTGATTCAGCAAAGGGATAAAGAGCTAATTGATCCCAGAATGCGATTATCTGAAGCTAATGTAAGACTTGTAACAGCGCTATCAAGTTACTCACGACTTTCCTCAGTACTGTCGTGAATTTAAACATAAATGTTGCACTATACCTACGTGTCCTTGGTAATAATCATTCACTGTCATTTGCAGATGATAGACAGTAATGAGGTGTCTGTTCAGAGTTTGTGTCCAAGTCGAACTTTCCTTCGACTTAAATACCATCCCCCTTTGGCCATTTTCTGTTATGATTTCCCCTGGCGCAAACACCCATTCTGTTCCAGTGCATGTGTGTTTGGGATTTGAGTTCACATCTGGCGAGAACACTGGCAGATGAGGAGTCTTGGCTTATACATATACAGCTGTCTACTTAAAACACTCCCCCTACAAGAAATGCTCTATACATTTTAAGTCCGTCCGGTGTGGGCCTGTGCATATACTCCAATATATGCAATGTCTGTGCGTCTTTATACATTTGTGCACATGCACGAGCATGCATGTTTACCCGTTGGTATACTATGTGTGAGACAGAGAGTGCATCGATGAGAGAAAAGAGTGGAATGTGCTGTTGGTGGTCTCAGTATTGTTACTACTCTATGTGCAGTAATGCTAACCAAGGCTTAACATGAGACTGCATCTTCTGCAAGTTTATTCAACATTTCAAGCACAATACATTTTGTGATTTACAAGGCCTTTCTCAGATCTATTTCAAACAATTGGATTAGACTGTGTTTTTGGCCTAACCCACCATAATTTATGCCCCAAAAGCAAACTTCTGTCACATTGCTTTTAGACCCATGACAAAAGATGAAAAAGACTTTCTGGGGATTTAACCTTAGTTCATGACTCTGATATAGAAGATGGGGGCTGGGCTGGGGCTTGAAATGGAAACTAATCCAGTGTGAAATGGGCCTGGAGGCCAAAACCATTGGACCTGTCCAGCAGGAAAACATATCACTGATGTCATCGGGATCTCAGGGAGAGTAACCTGACATGTTGTTCGCTCAAGTGGCTGTTGACAGCACTAAAATTTATTGTCCCCTCATTATTTTTGTTTCATGATGAGGTATCAACGATCTCAATAAGGGAGTCAGAACAACAGTCGCAGCCCTCATAAATAATGCAACAGCTTGAATGGAGGCTCCACAGGGCCCCAAACCCAAAGTGAGCTCCCAGAGGGACCTCACAGAATGAGCATCGGGAGGTTAAAAGGCCTGTCAACAACATAAACAACATACTGAACGGAGAAAGAGGGGCCCTCTGGTGTTTTAATCCTGCTTTTTTTCCCCCCGTTGCTCTCATTCTTTGCAACTTTCACAGAAATATGTGGTCATTTTCCATTTGCCCGTTCACTGAAACAAAAAGAACTATCTCCTGTTGCCAAATTCTTCTTCGAGTCCTAATCCTCATCTAAAGAGGCTCTCCAGAGAGCTTAAGGCCTCTCAAAGGTCACAGGCAGGATTGTTGAAGCTGACACTGAACCTAAGAACCAGGGACCCATGCAGCCCCTAGTCACGTGGATTTAAAACGGAGGCGCTAATGTGCAATTGAAGGAGAAACACTTGAGATGTTGTGTCACATCAGACGAGTTCATTTACACCTCTAGTTTGTTACCTTCTAAAACCCTTAAACATTTATTAAGTTTGCTTCCCAAAAGTTCCTGATGATAAAGAAAAAAAAATACAGACTTCACATATTGTCCATATTGTCGTGTTTAATAACTTCTTCATATGCAGAGACAATCAAGCTCACATGCAATGCTGACGTATTGCACATCTGGATTTAGTCCAGGAGGAAGCCTTTTATTGCTCTTCTGTTACCCCTTCATACCTGATCTCTCTCTCCATTTCATCGCTCCGAGCAAATAACATTCAGTCGACCGTGTGCATTAGCTTCATCTTCACAGACGAATATGATATTGATCGCTGGATATCCGTGTTAAATTTATGGCAGGCAGTGGACCTCTCACAGTGGCTGCCCGCTCATCAGGTTTCTGATGTTTGAAGAGTGGAAAACTCATATCCCACTCAATAAAAATGAATAATTGATGGCGGTTGCACTCATTATTCCATCCAGGGCTCAAGGAACTGCCAACCTTGAATTGTTTGCCGCTTTAATGGTGGGTTTTAATGGTTTTGGTTAATTTAGCTGCTTGTTTGCACAGCTTGCGCATCGACTGCATATAACTATATATGATTTACTGATTCTGTGTTGTCAAAATATTTCATCTATATTTACAATGTACACAGGTTTATTGTATGTCAGCAACAAATCTGAAATTTAAAATACTATGTAACAAGGTCATCGTATGAGAAAGCTACAATTCACTGACAAAATGACTGCATGAAGTTAGTGCCATTTATTCAATAATTACTATATATGATGCATATAAACACTTTGAGGTGAAGTGAGAAATATATTTTAACTAACATAATGAGGACCTGACCCTTAAAGATCCTTCCTTTTCCTTGCATAGGTCAAGCTGCGAAGCCTTACGATCCACATTTATTATTTACAGCTTTCATCGGTCTCACCATTCCTGGTAAGTGCCTTTCAAACTAGTAACACAGGACCTATGTAGAAGAAAAACCTTTCCCCAAACTCAGAGATAATCAAAATGATATAAAATAAAGTTGAGGGGTAAACAGATTTTTGCATGAAAAACTGTCAAACATGACAGCTTTCATTTTAACTCATGTTAAGCTCAGTAAGGGACACTCCCTCTTTACAGTAGCTAGAGGGAATTCCCCGGTCCCACAGTGTCCCTTTATTTGTGGCAGACTGTCCCTTGAGGCCCTCATTAACAGTGCAGTGATGACTGAGCCTGAGTGCGAGCTGTGTGGTGGACATCCACTGGAGGCCGTGAGGAGGACGACCATGCCAGTAAGCCCAGGCTCTGGGCGGGAGGGGCGGGGGGCGTCCGTGGACTTGAAAGAGCAAGAGAGAAGATGGGTGCAGTGAATCTCTCCAGCGGCCCTTTTAGTCCATATCAGGTGTCATCATCGCATGCCAGAGTTTATATAGCATCGGGCAACAAGTTGTGGGGAAATCTGATCCTCTTAGAGGCGACGGGTTGGCTTTCCTCACACTCAGGCAGCCCTGTGGCGAGCCACCAAGCCACGGTTTCCCTACTACTTGGGGGTGAGCATTACCTCTTCAACAGCGCTAAACCATCCCTCCCTCACCTCTTGCCCTCAGTGTGAAGTCTGTCCAGCAACTCTCAGGTTTCACAGACACCGCTGGTAAAGCCCTCTGACGACAGCCCTGTCGGCGATGTATGAAGCAGAAAGAGGATCATCTGACGTGGGCCGCTCCCTGGATTTGGTGTGCGTGGAATGCCCCGCAGAAAGAAAGGAGGACATCGCCACTTATAACAGGACACCTCTGCTCCCGACACTTCCCTCATCTCTGCATGCAGCACTCAGCCACCTCCTCCACTAGTAGCCTCCTCTACTCAGACTGAACTTGTACCTCCTCCCTCTACCACCCATCTGACTCCTTCATATCAATGTCTCTCGGGACAGAACGAGCTTGTTTTATCGCACCAGATGAGTCGGGATGATAAAACATATCTGCATTTGCGGTTCCGTGAAGACAGAAGGCGAATATAATAGAAATGCTTGACTCCTCATTGCACTGACAATTACTCATCTTTTCCTTCAAGGTTACTCTCTGACTAATTTTCAACCCGCACTGAAAAAGAGACAAGAGGCGCCTTCTGCCACTGGCTCAAGAGGTGTCCTTAAGAGTCATATCTCTACGGGCAGCTTGGTATAAACAAACAGAAGCTCTAACTATGTTTACCGTGATTTTGTGATAATAAGATAGATGCAAGATGAAACAGATATGCCAGGGTACAATCAGGTAGAAAATAAAATCTCAAAAGGGATTCATGGGAGTCGTCCTAATGGGAACAAATGTGTTTTATGGGCGATGCTGGGCTAATGAAGCTCTTTAGTGATACAAACAATCCGCACACTTTGAGTTTGTTTTGTTTTTATTATAAAGCGAGTATTCCCATAATGATTCACTGTATATGAGCTCATTTCAGATCACTCTGAACTGTTTTGCTTTTTCTCTCAGGCGAGGAACGTCCCGATAGACTGAGATGGATGAGCTCTGTCTTGAGTGTGAGGATAAGTCTTCTTTGCCCTGAGAGATGACCCTCGTTCTCCTCTCTGAAAATTGGTATATGGGAGATATGAGCATTCCTTGAACTAGAGTCTGACGTCTCTGTTACATCCCATCCAGTTTTATTGGGGCGCATAATGCTATCTGCTGCACGGTACCAGGCACCGAAAGCAAAATATCTTTTAACAGGAGGATATGGAGGTTTTATTAATGAGGGATATTAATAGTGTCATCTGATGACAAATGTACTTGTGGATTCCATATATAGCTCTGAAGAGGCTTCTCTGCTCTTGTAAACAATCTGCTCATGTTTGACAGCATCTCTGTCAGGAAGCTTGGTAGTTGAGATGTTGTAAATACTGCTTTAAAAAGGTTTACATATGGAGGTGAGAGTTATTAGTTTATGCAGTGAGAGGTTAGAAATGCGTGTCTCTGAATACAGCAGATACTAGAGCTTCCCAGTCCGGTGATATGTCATCTTACCAAAATATTAGCTGCTGCCTTTTCCTGTAACCTTTGCTTTGTGTTTACCTTTTGCTCACATGGCTTAAATACAAATCAGGTTAACTATATTAATAAATCTGTGTAAGATGCAGATTGTCTCTTGCTCTGTATAAACTAGCAGATTAGCCGTTTTATCACCCCACAGCATCTGTTTCATTCCACAGTGAAGGAATGGTTTGACATTTTGGGGAACGTGCTCACCGCTCTTTTGTACAATGCGAAAACAGGAGCCAGTTCACCGGGCTGAGCCAGAAACAGGAGAGACAGCTCGCCTCGCTCTGTCCAAAGATCACAGAATCTGCCCACTGACACTGAAATGTAACTTTCAGGGTCTTTTGTTTTCGCTTCTGGCAAGACTCCATCATGAAACCGGCCCCAGCTGAGAAATAATAAGCTGTTAGGCTTGAGAATGCCCCCTCTTTCCCATCATCACATATAGTATATGTGAATATGTGAATGGCATGGATTTTATCATCTAACTCCTGGAGAGAGAGCAAAACTAATAATAGGTTCAAATTAAGTAAACAATAATTCCAGTGTTAAACTGGTCCTTTAAACAGTCAGCTGAGGAATAGTATATACTGAGACTAACTAACTAAAGTGATAAAAAACAAACAATTAAATAAAAGACAAAAGAAAACAAAGAAAAAATGAAAATTCAGTTTGAACATGCAGCCTGCTTGGAGAGGTATCCATGGCGACTGATGCAAGCGTCAAGGTGGGTCATGCGTAACCAAGCAGTGATGATAACCCATAACCACATAGCGTGTCAACTCCTCTGTGGACTTTACGTCTGCATCTGGATTCCACCCAACTCACTCTGAGATAAGACGTATGATGAAATCCAAACAACAGCGCAGATCTGACTCTTCCCCCTTTGGTCTGTCAGGTTTGCCAGAATGACCACCGATAAGGCCAGTCCATCACGCCATAAAAATCAACAACATCACAAAGTTGTCTCTTTGCTCGAGTCTGTTTTTGTTTTTTTTTGTTTTGTTTTTTCAGCACTCCGAGTTCCTCTTCTAGCAGAGTGTACAAGCATAAATGTAAGAGCAAAGCTTGGGAGCATGTGAAAGAGAAAGTATAACACATACTTTTAGATTTGTACTGTATCAATAAGCCTTCTGCACCACAGTCATGACATTGGTGAACTTGAGGTTTCCCACTCAGACTTTCTCAAAAATAATAATAACCATATCAACTTCCCAGAATGGGCAACTCTGTCAGCATGAAAGAACCTTGCGTGAAATTAAATCTGGGTGCTTCGAATGTTATCCAGGAGATCTAACACAAATACCCCCATCCCCTCCATGCAGCAACAAAGGATGCTCTGCTGATAATCTGTATTCCGTGCACTGACAGTAAACGAGAGGGGCGCATAAGTGAGTTGAAAGCAGCAGGAGCATCTTTAGCAGCTGTTAGACAATGTTTTGGGAGGAGAGTGACTTTTGTTTGAAGTGGAGAGATAAGAATGGCAGATTAGAAAGGAAAAGGATGAGAGTCCTGCTATAACCATGAGGCAAGTAGCGTGCAAAGCAAAGGCAAAACAGCAATGACATGGTCACCATAATACATGGCGGCTGAAATCAGACGTTGAATGAGACAGAATGCAACGGGAACTGATGGTGGTTTAAAAAATAAACATGTGCTTTGTTTACCACCGCTGGCATTGCTCACAGGACATTGATAAGCATCTAATTTGAGATCTTGAGACGCATCCACCATGGGTTCCTGGCATAGTCCGTGTGGTGATACAGAGTATGTAGTATTCGTTTTCTATATTCATGTGAATAGTGAGAGCCGTTCTTAAGCCATAACTCTAAATGTCATTCTAAATAACAGCACATATTGTTAGCCTAATAGCATAATAGCCTATGTCATTCAGTATTTGAACAATTTTTGGAAAACAAGAAAAAACACAATTTTAGCAAGCACACTGGTATAATGCTCACTCTATTTTATTAAAAAGACTGTAACAAAAAGCTATTTTTTGAACTGGCCACTCCCTCCACACAGAGTAGCTTTATGAAAAAATGTATGTTTGTATGTAAAAACGCAGCCTTAAATTCAGATGTTTTACATTTTTGATTCGTACGAAAAGTGAAATGTAAAAACAGTGGCCAGGTTTTGTAGAGGATTTTGGTTTTTCTAAGGATTAAACAGATGTCATATGTTTGTTAATGAGCTTTAGAGGCTCTGGCTGCTAGGTTTTGTTTCACAGACAGAGCAAATAGGGACGTTACAAGGGAGATGCAATCCATTCAGAGTCCTGACTTGCAATCTGAGTGGAAAACTCTGCAATTGTATAGTAAGACACAGATTTAACTGGTGATAGGATACATGCATGGACATTGCAGCTACATCTCAATCCTTGGTGGTTTTGATAGGCCTAGTGTTAGCATGAAATAACTGCTTGTGTGTGTTACCAATATGGCTGCTGAGTGCTGAGACCATGGGTGAGACGTTCCTATAAGGTCTACACTAAAAAGCCCACCTTCCCATTTGTTGCCTGCTCTATTTTCTTACAAATCCTTTCAAAGTCCATTATATTCTTCTTTGTTCCTACACCAGCTAAATGCTACGTTGTTGTTTATACTTACAGTATTAAGTTATCACAGCCAGCAAATGGACGATGTCCATTTCACATAGATGGGACCTGGGAGTATAAATTCTCTCCTTAATATGTCCCAGCCAAGTGGATATTCCACAAGTAACATTAAGCATTTCCACAACGTTACCCAGTTCTCAGGATTCACATTAAAGTCGAGCAACTGTTGCCAGAGACAAGAGAGCTCAACGCCAAGATAAAAAATAACAGTGGTCTTTCTTAATGCTCCAAGATGATGGGAAGACCTCAGAGGGGAGGAAGAGGAAGAGATTATTTGAAATATGGATGAAGGGTCGTGGGAAGTTTCTGTCATCACCGAGGAGATACATCACAACTTGGGAGTTGTCACGAGAAGCCGATACACTGAGCAGACGAAGACACAGAAATGTTCAAAAGCTTGCAGAAAAAATATTCTCAGACTTGAGGATTGTTGTTCCATGAAACTTTCCACGTTCCTCTGTTTTGATGGGAAACACTCAGGCTTTATTTGAAATAGCACGGCAATTACACTTGACATATGGAATCCATATTTTCATTTTGGCTGGAGCACATAGTTCTGACCCCTTTCTGGTATTTTTTTTTTTTACATGCTTCGTACTTGCACTTCTTTGTTTTACACTGTCATAACATGGGTTTATCTTCTTTAAACGACTATTTACATCCAGCAAAAGTGCTCAGCGTCAATGTTGGAAATGAGAACAGAGGCACAAATAAGAGCAAATTGAAGTCTGTGTGTTCAAACACACAACATGGGGCTTTGGCCAAAAAATAATAATAAAAAATAGATGTTGTCAACAGGCAAAAAAAAAAAAAAAAAATCTGGAGACTCAACAATCTATTTATTTAGCTAAAAAGAGACATTTCTGCAGGTGAACGCGGAAAATTAGAGAAAGTAACAGTCCAGACATAAACAGTAGCTGTATTAGCATCATGGATTTTTGGGGACTAAAGTGTCTATAAAGACTACCCAGAAGTGTTACCCAGTGAGTAAATATGAATCAAAGCAAGTTGACCCATTAATACTTTTTTTTCTTTCCTGTTCAAATGCAGAGGACAACACAAGTGCTAAGGGAAAGCCACACAGTAATACAACAAAACAAAGCCCTTTGACATTGACATCATGCTGCCTTCACCTTCCCATGCTTGTAAAATATGGCCGTAAATGTGGAAAAGATTTACGAGCCCAGATCTGATGTGAGCGTTTGCACAACTCTAAATAAGGCCTGTGTTGTTTCACGAGGCGAAGAAACATAGTCTTGATTCGTACAGTCCAAATTCAATGTCACTGGATGCAGAATTCAATTAGACACAGACCTCTTTGCCTCTGAATCATTACCCCCATGTAATTTCTATGCAGAGGCCAGGGTTCTCTTACCACTGCCCTGACTGACAGGCACCCCTGCAGAAAGCGAACTGGCAGAGCCAACACACATACACACACGCAGAGGGACGAGGGAGTGAAAACCAAGAGCATGCCGTAACGAAAGTATTGTTCCCTTTTCATAAACAATCATTCAGGGCTGCGGTTGCCCTTAAATAACAGATAAAGTGAAATGTAGATAATTCAAAATTTATGAGTCATTTTATAGATCCCTGTGTGCATTTAAATTAGCTCCCAGAGTAACATTTTAGTTTAGCATTAGTGTTTTTTTCTGCAGTCATTGCGCTGGAGTTGTCTTGGGCCACGGGTTTTCATTCAGCCCAACGAAGACAGTTGTGGCACAGAGTCAATCTCGGCCTGGTTTTGAGGCCAAACAGGCTGTATATTATACCACATAGTATGATGTCAAAACACCCAGACGTAAAATCGTAGACCACTATTTTCGTAGGTATTTGCTGGACGTATACGTTCTGGCTTGATATAAAAGCTCAGTGAAACATATAAAAAAAAAAAGAGAATGAGAGAGAAAGTCAAATTCACAGCCAGACTTCACTCAAACTGTTGAAGTTCACCCAAAGTCAAATTGTTTCCTTTCGCAAGAAAAGCTTAATCTCCCGGAAAAGATTAAAAGTGTGAGATGGCATTTGTTCGTACTGGCGCACACAAAAGCAACAAGATGAGCCATGCATGTGTGTGTCTCTGTGTGTGTGTGTGTTGTCTGGACAATACTCTCACTCTGTTTTTGCATTGCATGCCTGGCACTCAAACTATCTGTCTGCTTTGGCTGTGGCCCGGCTGTTGTTTCTCTCCAGGCTCACGCTCTGGAGATAAGGACAGGAGAGGAGTCGAGATAACGCAGAGGCCCAGACATACACCCCCCCTAATCCCCGGAGAGCCAGCACTGTGATAGCCTCATTCCAGCCCTGATTTAGTGACTCTGACACTACATAATTACCCCGTGAGCACAGATAATCACAATCTGTATCAATGAGCAATTAGTGTAGACATGGGCTGAAGGCTCTCCTGGGGATGCCAAGTCGGAAGCCTGCGGAGAGGCTCGGAGGACTGGTAAGAGCATTAGTGCAAAATGCTGAGCCACAACTAAAAAAAATAAATAATAATAATAATAAAATCTCAATTCTGTCTCAAATGGAAGACCCTCGGTTTGATCTTTCATTACAGACATCTGGCACTTAATGGCAATAAATGTGAGTTTATTTGGGCCTCTCATTAACTGCGTCAACACCTTGGTCAGCCTGTGGATATCTGTGAGCGCGCTGTCATCCAATCCTCTGTTATGATGACCAGCTTAGTCCAGCTGTATTCTCCAAACAAGAGTGAATTTGGCCGGATTCCTGAAGGCTAATGAACAGCTGTTGAATGCGCTTCTGCAAACAAATGCCTCCCGTCTCGCTGTGTCGGGTCCGCTTGTTTAATGGCGGCTGCGTCATCTGAAGGAGCGTGCAAGTTCAATGGGGGAGCATTCCTCACGTGCAAGTAAAACAATAACATGACATTTATCGACGGGTTGGACAAACTTGGCCAGCGTGTCGACGTCAAAACAGAATGAGGAGCTTTTCCTTTTTTTTTTTTTTTTTTTTTCTTTGCAAATGTACAGTTGCCAAATTTTAGACATTTTGTGGTATGCAAATGTTTAGTTCTGCCTCTGTCAGTTGACAACCACATCAAAAATACATTTTTCTTAATGTTTAAGAATGTTTTCTGTAGAGGCATCCATGTGATAATCGCCTCACACGGCTGCATTTCTTCCCAAATTCAACCTCTTGTCCTCTTTCATCTGCTCTTGGTGCCGCCTACTGTCCTGCCTCCTAATTCCTCACCCCTTGCTGTCTGGTCAGTGGCGCCCTTAGACTCCAAGACCCCTTTTCTTGTTGGAGGAATAGACATAACCCAATAAGTCTGTTTACTGCAGTGGTCAAAGGTCAAGCGTTTTAAAAGACCAGTACACAGACATGATCTGCTTATGCTCTGGAAACTGGAGATAGTGCTGGATTTGTACAAGTGAGCACAACATGAAGGTCACTAACGAGGTGGTGTAGACCATCAGATTTGTTTTTTGTTATTTTTATTTTTGCAAGAGTTGAAATGACTGAGATGATTATTTCCTCGGATCAAAACAACCATGAAACTGTCCTTTTAAATATATTTAATGTATAGACCAAAGTTTCCATTAAAAATATGCATGTCCTTTGATTAAATAATAAACTAATATCAACTGTATCATCTAAATAACTGAAATATATAAAAGTTATTATACTGAGTTAAATTCCTCTCTCAGGCTAATATGCTCTGAAAAGGTGTCTTATTAAGAAACCGTTTAAAGAAAGCAGAATTCCTCGCCAAAGCTCAAAACACTTTGACCTCACTTCTGCTTCAGCTTGATATAAATATTTGAACATGTATTTAATTGAAACAACAACTGGTCATTTTTATTAAACTGGCATTTAATGAAGATCAAAAATCCAAATTTAATCTCCACAGCCTGCTAAGGCTGCATAATTTAATAGTTAAAAGGCTGTGCCATGATAACTTCAGTGTTCTGTCTGATTTTATTTTTCACGGGGAAAACAACACGTTCCACCAAACATTTTCCTTTCACTTGCATCCAGGGAAGAGCTTCGACTTCGTTACAGTACCTTGTGTTACAGAGTTTTGACCCAAAGGAGGATGCAGTGTGTCATTGGGAGCACTCTTGTTTAGGTGTGGTGCCTTTCCAGACCTGGAGTTCAACAGTTATAAAATAAACTCGGAGGAGTTTTCCCCTGAGGTTTGACATTTCCTCACTTCATCTCCTGCTCCCCAGTGATCCGTCTGACAATAAGTGGAGGCCTGTTAAAATCAAGAACCTTATGTAATCATACTCCAACAAGGGCAAAACAATCATAATTCAGCACGGTGCAGAGTCAGGGTTCAAGAGAGACATGTTATTCATTTCAAGAGAATACTCCAGGGTTTTTTTTTTTTTTTTTTGAGAACTTTGTTGGATAGACTTTCAGTTAGAAACAAAAACTAAGAATACATGACCCAAGATCACGGATGCTCTGATGAGCTGTCAGAGCTCCCATGTTGTTAGACCTGACCCTAGAGAGGTTACAGCAAAACCAATAACACGTCCCTCACTACTCAAGACAGGTTGGTGATAAAGTTTCTTAAATATTCTGCACGTGATTTATGGATTCTACAAAAACACCATTTGCAAGGTGTTCTATATTTTCTCTTAAAGAAACTAAAGAAAACATTAAAGCGACACAACTCCATATTGGTCCAAAACCGTGGCCATTATACTGACCATGAGAACATATGAGCTACAACTACAATTGAAAATGACCTTTGACAAATAGATTACTCTACATTTGAATGAAAATGCCCATCTGGTTTATGAATTGCTTCTTCTGTAACAGAGAGAACAGTAAAGTCCCACATTGTTGATTTTGATCTTTAATATGATTTTTGTCACGTGGTCTTAAACTCTAACTCTTTAACTCGATAAACTGCCTCTCAATACCTTTCACTCTATTGGAAAACTGTGTAAGTTATGAATACTTGAAATTTTGAATACTAAGACAATTAATAGTCTTGGTATTCAAAATGTATTGATTAGGTTCACGCTCATTCTTGAGGCTTCAATTCACACATCAAAAAATTTCATTAAAATATATGCGTGTACTGCAGTGTCAATACGCCCTTTAACTCATGCACCTCACCAAAACTATAAGAGACAGATTCTTTCTTTCTTTCTTCAAGTTCATACCATTTTGATTGGATGTTATTTTCCTCTAGTTTGATTGTGAATATCTGACATTTTCAGGCAAACATGCATTTGGCTGCATTTGACCTTTGACCTCCTGCTGCTGGATGAGGCTCTGATGACACTGCGACAGCTGTGGCTGCTATTCCATCGGCTCAGAGACTGTGTGAATGGACCATCGTGTTTGAAGCGTGAGGGGTGAGCACGGACAGTATGTGAAGGACTCTGTAATTAGAGAACCTCAGCGCGTAAGGGAGAGAGGTCCGCAAAGCTGTAAACACTTCCGAAGAATATCCCTCTGCTTTAGAGTCCTGCCAGTGCGTTAAAAGTGCTTCAGTAAACATTGCTGCCCATCTGGTAGAGTTGCTTTCAAAGGCGCTTCTAATAAACGTTCAAATATAAATGCGCGCAAGCAGTGAGTTGCTGTGCTGTCTTGACAGTTTCCTGTGTTACCAAAAAAAAAAAAAAAAAAGACGGTTCTCATCAACAAGGAGCTCCATCAGCACTGAGTGAAAAGGTATTTGTTTGAATTTCATGCATGTGCGGATTTATGTCCGTGGGTTCCCGGGTCTGTGTCACAGAGGTTGATTAATTCTGACACAGGTTGACAGTTCTCTTGCAGCAGTGATATATTTTACCACACATGTGCAGGGGATTGGAGAACATTTAAACTGGTCACCTTTCCCCCGTGAAAGTATCCTTTTAGCTTGATAGCTGTGAAGCAGCTCTGCCTCTCCTAATATGTCAGAATGGGAGTGGAACGTCGAGTCAAGATTTAAAACAATAACAGGCTAAACTGAAAACAGGCACGTTTTTTTTTTCTTTCTACATAACAACAATGGGATTCTTTGTGCACAAGAATATTCAGCTTATTCAGAAGGGGTCCACTTTATTTAGAAATCAGGAAGGTGTGCAGATTTGAAAGTAGACACGGTGTGAAATCATCACCAGGCTCCCTTTTCATTCTTTATATGCGGTCTCGAATTACCCAGTTATTTTACTTAGGAATTAGCAGACACAGGCACTATGTACAGTGAAGTTCCTATCAGTCCTGACTCTGTTATCATCAGAATAACAGACATCACCAGCGTGTTACCTAACCCTCTGCAAGCTGATTACACGATTCAGACCTCCCGGTGGAGTCGGAGTGCACAGGTCATTTTGTTCAGGCACAAAGGGAGATGACGGAGCCCAGGTAATCCCATTAATCTTTTGTCTTGTGGCGTGTAGACCCAAGAGAGTAAACACTGAAACAATGTCATTGACGATCTCCCTAAAGGCATGAGACAGGTCATTAAGCTGTGATGTATTATGGTGCTGCTCTCTGTTAGACAGAATAAGAAGAAACTATCAGATCTACAGTGACAGTGTGATTACACTGTATAAAAATAAATAGATTTGTGCAAATTTTAATAAAGTCTGGATATAAGATGTTGAATACATCTTAGTAGTTTGTATGGAATACATTAAAGCCTGTTGGATTTGCATAGTGTCTCGTGCATAAGGATCATGTGGCCTTTTAAAACTACACTGATGGATAAAACCAGAGACATAGAATATATGCAGAAAGTCTTCTAAAGCTTTTTAGCAGATGTCGCAGTAATAGTGACTTCAGAAATTGCGAAATATCATTACTTCACTTTTTTCTATCAGATATTTCTGTGAAATCATGTCATAAATTGATTAGGAGCTTTGAGGATCAACAGATCCCTGTGTTCCTGATGTATCGTGTTCATGCAAATGAGACACACCTAATTTCATAGTTACCATGACGTTTGACTGCAAAAATCGCACAATCAAACTTGAAAAACCACGTTTCTCTTACATTGAAGTAGTTTATTTAATTTTGAATAACACCCGTGGACACCATGGAGTTTACCATTTTTATTGTATGAGCTATCATCAAAGGGAGAGGCTGCCAAAAAGGATCTTTTTACTGTTTATGAATATCATTCACCCACATTTGAAAGTGCTGCAGAAACTGACTCGGAACATATTTTTGATATCGAATGTAAAGGAAGGCCGACATGCTCCGGCATGCCAGCTGTGCCTCCCTGCCACCCTTCTCCTACCAGGCTGTGTGCTGAGGGATCCAGGGGGATTATGAGATACTAGGAACACCAAATAATATGCCACCATGTTGACAGATACGCTAAGCTGTCTACATCTGTAGCTGTAGCTTGGCGTAAGTATCACATGTGAAACAGTAATCGCACACACTTGTTCTCTGCAGGGCTGGTGTGCACTACGGAGTGGGCATATGCACGAACGAATGAAACGTATGAAAACGAACAACTGCGATGACCTGTACAGTAGCAATACTGCTGCTGCTGTTAAAAATGATGGGGCGGCGGACTGCAGAACAGAAGACATTAATAAAGTCTGAAAATTTCAAACAATCTGAGACTTATTGGTTATTTTAGCATAATTTTTTTAAACAGAAATAAAAAACCTTAAGTGGTCTAACAGATGCGGATGAGGTCAATCATCATAATTTTCCTCAGCTTTTGCTTATTCCCCCATGGGGTCCCGTGACCTTTATCTGAAGCTTCTTGTTGCAGTGTTTCAGACATTAATTACAGGCAACGCTAAACATGTCACAGAGGCTGAGTGGATCTGGAAAAGAAGAACGTGCCATTTAGGAAGTGGAAATCTCTCCACAGTCATCACTGGTGAACCATACCTTCATGCATACATCTCTCGATCTGCCTCGAGGCTGCTCAACACTCTCCTAAGCAGACGGACTTCCTTTGAGGTGCAAAGGGCAGAGATTTTATTGAGCAAAAATCCTGTCTGTCTGAAAAGGGGGAAGTTAATGTGCACACACAGACATATACACACACAGAGACACACACACGCGCAGGATGAATATTTTTTTTCCAAACAGGGGATATATGGTTTTCAGACGTGTGGTCATTGCACCTGGGGTCTGACATCCTGGACAAAGAGGCCTCCATTTCATAGATGGTGGACCTGATGTGAGCCATGGATTTTCTGCTCAGGATTTTCCTTTACGTGACCTGATTTCAGGGCTCGAGAAAAGGTGAGGAATGTCCAGCTGCTTTCACAAGTAAAATCAGTCTCCTCTCTACAACGTGACAGTGTAGTAATGTAAAGCACAACTTTCTCAGAGAGTTATCATTCAACTGTTTGTTAGCTAGTTTGACAACACAATTGTCTAAATAACAACCTCAGTGGGGTCTTTTTTTTTTCTTTTTTTTTTACGTCCCAGCAGGAGAACCAAACATTTACTTTTGCTGGATCAGCTGTATGAACCATGTTAGTGGGATGTTCATGCTCAGTGAGAAACTGGGTCATTGATTTAACACTTCACCACAGTCGCTGCTGCGCTCTGTCCTCTCTGGAGGCCAATAGATTAACATGTGTTGCTTTATTCCATTGATCCACTCCTCTAATCCACTCCCACATGTCATCGACGGCACCTCTAGGTCAAAAAACCCGCTGATAGGTGCATGAGTGTTTGGAAGCCCTGAGTAGTTTGAAACGCACAAAAGATGTATTTTCCACGCGATTTTAATAATTATATATGTGACTTTTCAGTGATTTGTTTCAACTCCTTGTTTACGGCATTTGACTTATTTTGCATTTTTATTTATAGATGTGCGCTGTGACCCTGAAAAGCATGAAAAGTATTTGCTTGTTGACAAGGACGCATGTCCTCAAGGTTATGGGACTCAGTGAAAATCCTATTTTCAGCAGCCAAACGAGCCATCTGCCTTATCTCCGCTGGTAATTGGCTGCAGGTTCACATGTTTGACGTCACAAGTTGGGGCAAGAACTATTACTTTCTACTACACCCTCTGTTTGAGACATTTTAATTCCTCACCTTTTAACAAAATAATTAATATACATTTTTGGTGTAATTACTTATTTTTATAATAAGTGGAGGCTCTCTGCTACAGATGTGTGTTAATTATTATTATGGCCAAACACAGGCATAACAGCGCTTCCAATTACATGCTCCTACCGAATGTTACCTGTCCCTGTATAAACACACTCACTCATATTCCCTCACAGAAACACACACCCTACCTCATTAGTGTGCTTGGTCTCCATGGAAACACCAAACAGGTGACAATATTCCAAAGGGGAAAGGTTTGAGGGACTGACTACGTGCTGCCATCCCGTATGTGTATCTTGGATCGTCTATGTGTGTTTGCGCACATAGTTAGCTGCGCTCCCCGTGCTGGCTGTGAAGCAAGGACTTTAGCTGTGATTGCATTCAGGCTTAACTGCGTCTGGAAAGGGAAGGACAGTGTCAGGTCACAGAGATGGGACTCTGTTCAGTCCTCAGTCGTGTAGCTCAGTCTGTCACAAATTATGTCAACATACACTTCTGAATTATTTAACGCACAAAAACAAACAAGAGCGAGGTTTCACTGTGTAGGGACTCGCATATTTGTCCCATTGGGAATTAAGATCTGATTAGAAAGACAATGTATATTTGTATAAGATTAAGTCTTGCATATAATTTAGGATATCTACCATTCTGCCTTTATCATAAAAATGTTTTCTAGTAAGAATATTTCTAAGGTAAAAACAATTAATATTGACCAAAGCGTGTTCAGGAAAATGGCACGATTCAATTAAATGAGAGAGAGAATAAGTCTGAATAAAAGCCCTAAACACACAAGTGGCTACACATCACTCATGTTTTCGAGATGACTATTACCAAGACACCAAAGCAGAAGATATTGGTCTTATTATTGTTCCATGGAAAGAGGATCTTGTAAATATTTATGTCACTCATTTTACATGTAAAAGATAAACAGTCACGGTTGTATTTGGGTCATATTAAAACGAGGCTGTCACAGTATTATGATAAGTGTGCTTGCACATACACTGCCACTCAAAAGTTTGGACACACTTTCTCATTGAATTGAATGAGAAGGTGTGTCCAAACTTTTCAGTGATAGTGTATTCAGGTTGGTGACATTAGCACATAACAGCAGAGGGTGATGGTCAAGAAGTGTTTGGTTAACAGTTGGTTCAATCAGCCAAGAATATACTGAGACGTAAAGAATGACTTGGATGTCGTCAAAAGAGTCCTGTGGTATTTTCTCTTTATGCCATAACAGCCTGTTAGAAACCACAGTGGATTAACTGACCTCTTTGTAAATAGACTTGTTACCACAACAAATGAACTTGTTTGTGCACATAAGGAGAAACAACCAGAGGGTGGTCTGGTGGAGTGGGTGCAGGGATAACCTCAATTCAGAGCGTGACCAGTTTAATATGTAGGGCAACCTTAATGTCATGCCCGTGGGTTGATTGCCAAAAAAAAAAGAAAAGAAAAGAAAAGAAAAGGGAACAGCGTGCAGACAGATTTCATGTGAAAAGTGAGTTCAACACACAGCTAGGTTAGACACAACCTTCACTTGTTGCTAAAAAGTTGAAAATGTTAGAAATAGAGACACTGACCATGTACTGATCCCTTGAGACACTGATGACTTCAGGAATAATGAAGACTGTCCATGAAGACTGTCCATCAAAAAAAAATCGGACAATGTTATCATAAAAACAACATATAGTCAAGATATGGAGGAGTTTGGGTGGATGGATGGGTCAAGAAAATGTCAGGCACAAGGATATTTGTTCTTTTCCTCATTTCTAGGCAACTTTAACCATGAGTTCATTTAAACCATAATCACAATTGTTCTCTGTGGTAACAACAAGATTGTCATGATGACAAAGATCCCCTAACTTAAACAAAGCGACAATTTTAACCCAATCCACAATTTAAACTGTTGTGTTTGTGCCTTATCCTTACTAAACCAAGGGTGTTTCCAATCACAACATAAAAATAATTCTCAAATTCAGCATTTATCAGAACAAGGCACAGACAAATGACATTATACCGCCTATATTTCATGGCATTGTGACAGTAAGCTAGCATGTGCTAAATGGATTGTTACCATCATTCATTTGAATGTACACTTTGTTTTTCCTAGTGTGTTTTATGAAGCAGTATCTCTGAACACTGCTGTATACTACAGTATCAAGAATTAGTTCATACGAATTGCACTTTCTCCGTACGCCCCTAAATGCTTCTGTATGAATACTGCTGCTGCGCTGCAGACTTGTCACAACAGAGGCATCACCAGAGAGTGTTGTACAGCTACGTCACCGCGGTAACACAATTCGATTGGGACTGGAGGGTAGGAAATAGTAATCAGGCGTGTACACTAGACTCTGATGTTGCTACAGGTAAGAACACATCAGCCCATATGAGCTCTTACGTACTGACACGTATGGTGTAGCTGACATGCATGTGAGGAGGGAGAGGGAGCAGTTCTCTCTCCACAGTGGGCTGTCAGACATGAGCGAGGTCTCCCTCCCTTCCTCTAGCTCGTACGCAGCACTGCAGGTGAGTGTCAGGCTTGAGCTTCATTAATATTAAAAACCCAGCCCAACAGCAGGCAGTGAGCACAGCTGTGCCTTAGAGCTCATTGTGGCGAAGAACTCTTCCAGCTGTGGTAATGGAGAGAAACATCTGTGGAAAAATCTGCAGTGAGAGAGATTGGAGATCAGCAAAGTCTGAGCTAAAGGTGGTGCAAGATCCGTCTGTGTTTGGAGCTATGAAGTGTCAAGAAGATGAACCAGTTGCACACGACATACAACGTCAGTCTAGACACATTTAAAAGAAATCAAAATGTTTAAAATCACAGAAACTCCCTATCTGAGGCTTAGCTTCAAGTCCCTGTGGATGTACACCGAGTGCCTACCTGACCTGACTATATTAACGAGAAGTGACATTAAAGATGTGTCTGATTTCCTACATAGCCCAGGCAGTCGCTTCACATTAGCACGGATGACAGATGATTAAAGGGGGGGAGGCAGAAAGTGGTGTCTCGCTGAGTGACAGTCAAATGAGGGAAACGCGAGTAAGGCAGCAACCTGTGAGAGGCAGGAGCTTGATTACTTGATCGCTCCCTCTCTGTGGCTGCTGTGAATGCACGCGGGCTCCCCAGCAATATTTAATGAGAAAAAGATGCAGATGCAGATAGTCCAGCTGAGTATCTATTAGCACTAGAAGGGGGGAAAAAAGTGCACAGTGAAGAAATGTGTCGTCAACATGCTGCTTAATTTGCTGCTATACCTGAAATGTGTCAATATCTGTGGTGTGAAGGCAACAACATGTAACACCCCCGAGGAATGAGACAACTGCACCATTAGCAGACTTCACTGCTGGCAGTATATGACATTTAATCATGGAGCATTGTGTTTAAATATCCTGGTTGCATAATACCATTGTGCATCATCATTGTTAAGGCTCCAGTTAGAAAACCATTACAGGTTCCTCATTTTCTTGCATTAATACCCAAACTTGACTCCTGTACTCTCGTCTTTATGCAGAGACCAGTGGCACACAGTCACACACCAACTGCAGTATGAGGTCGGCCAATTTGTTAGTTTGCAAAAAGCATCCCACTATCCTCCTTCCCTCCGTCAAATAACAGCGTCCTGACATTTAAATGTCTGACAGCCTTTGTTTGGATAATGAGGGGTCCTCCCCCCCTTGCCCCCCCAAAAAACCTTACTGCTGGGATGTCAGCCCAGAAGAGTCTTTGGAGAGCGGCATGTGGGGTTTTCCTCTATTGTTTTTGGAAAGGGATTAGTACATTTATCGCATTTGCCGCTGCCTTACGTTCGAACACTCTTCATCAGCTCAGGGCCACAATCTGAACTGAATTCTTGTCATGAGCATCAACCAATTAATTACCATGTTTTACTCAAATGAACATGCTTCACCCAGCCTCCAATACATTTCAAAGAAAAACAACAAAGCACGCATGCCACTTAACATTTCCCATACATATCAGTTTTCATAACATTGCTTAGGTAAGTAAGTACTGGAGGGTGAAGGGTCATGTCGAAGCCCAGTGACCCAGGTCCCTGGGCGTCTCAGGAGGTCTTGGCAGGGCGTTCTGGAGTAGCTCATGTTGCAACAGTGTCTAAAAGTCATAATCCCTGAGGAAAATAAGGCTAATATCACATCCACTGCTGAGCCCTTCTGACCCAACAGCCGATGTGAGGAAAACTTCAAGGCCATTATTTTCCCTTAGTTGCCCTTGGTATCAGGTTTGCTCTGAGCTCTTTTTAAAATACAGCATCAATTAATTGTGCCACACATAAATCTGTTCACATGTTCATGCCTCTGGCAGGAAGTTACATTGCAGTGCTGTATCCACATTTTGCCAACTAATGATATAAAATTTTGACTACTAGGCACTCTGAACCTCTTGGGTATCAGGAATACATAGCACACAAATGGTCGCACAATTCACACCTGATTATCCTTGTATAATAATGTTGCATCATTTTTAATGCTGCTTTGCTTTACTTTATTGTGAAGTTGCTATTAGTTTCATAATTTTCTAGTAATTTAAACCAAAGTATTTTATCTAATTATCAGTCAAATTTCATCAATGTGTTTTTGTCCAGGAGATGCAGTAGTATCCACATGCCAGCAACCACTGAGTCTACAATCTGTCTCTGGTACATGAACAAATAGGGCACGATACACCAAAACCCACCAAGTGTTCTGATCAAGACTTAAATGTGACATATAAAGGAAATATCAAAGGCAGTATAGACTCCTTCATGGTTTGTAAACAATGTGACATTTTTTTGAGTGGCGGGGCTTAACTGGATGCCAACTGGAACTGGATGCTAGCATATTTCAACTGACTATTTTGGCAAGAACAGATGAGGAAAATGCAGATTTTAGAGAATATAATAATACAATCAATCCCCGAGTCTGTGAGTGTTATTTTAAAAAGTTGACTACATTCACCGACCCCTACACTCTCCCTTACTGGATGGACGACTTGAATGAAGGAGGACACAGAGGGGATGAAGTCTGGTCTGTCTTTATAAAGTGAAGCCTCTCCAACAAAGATGTTACAAGAAGTAAGTGGAACTACTGTGGTGGGTAACGTAGTAATTCTGCTTTGACACACTTGAAACGCGCAACTAATGTTGCGTTAGCTCGCGGTTAGCATTAGCGTTAACGTGTAGCAAGAATCCCCCAAATAATGATTAACTTAACATCATTTGTCAAGTTGTCCATCCAATGAGTAACAGACAATTTGACAGGACTGCCCACAATGGAATGGGCAGACACGAACCTAATTGAGAAACTCAGTATCTAAACGAAAGAAAGAATGAAGGCATACAAATCATTAGATGCCTATAACAATGTGTTGAATGGACATGTGCAAGACTTATAAAAGAAGAATTTGAAAGATGACTTTTGTCCATTCAAATACAGAGCGATTGTCTTTATCTCCAACAAAGATATTATAAGAAGGAAGCAAACGTAGCAAATGCAACTTCTGCTTGGACAAACCTGAAACGTGCAACTAACGTTGTGGTACTTAGCGGTTAGCTTTAGCATTAACCTGTAACAGGAATCCCCTAAATAAGCATAACATAATTTCTGTCACGATTTAATTTAACCCATAACGTTATCCAGGCTGAAACTGATGATGTATTACATATTAATCTGACCTGATATGAAGTGTCCGCATTGTTGATTGTCTCACTCCAATCCTTTTTTTTTAATTGCTAAAGCCAAACCAAAGTTATCTACGACTGGCAGTGGTTGGTATGTGATAAAACTTCAAGTTTGTGTTTTTGATTTTTCAGTTTTGGCACCAAAAAATACAGCAAGACGACATTTTCACGATTGAAAGTGACAGTGTTGCCTCAGTCTTTCCTCTGTTCTGCCTCCAGCTAACATTGTGACGTCACAGTGACCTAGGCCAAGGTATAGGGGTCTATATCTTGAAGGAAAATTTACCACCTGGATTGTATTTGTACACATCATTTTAGAGAGTTTTTATCATTGGCTGTTATGTTGGTAATAGTTCAAATCTGAGAGAGAAAGAGATGTCAATGTGACTGGTTCAGGCTGTGCGAGCACAATTTATGTACAAGTACAGACCTGGTAAATTCTGTATTTAATAAGGCCTTGGCAGAAAAGTTGTTTTTTCTACACTGGTTCATTCTCATGAGTTCAGCTCTTTAGAGAAGCTGCTTGGCCTGAAGGGTGACGATGACAACGCCTTGTATCTGCCTCAGCTACCTTTGGCCTTTATCATCCAGGATGTATAAAGCATGACACACTGCATGCTGGTCAGACTCCAGTGTGGATTAAATGTGGGATACTTCATATATCTGCAAGAGCTGTCACAAATCAAAATGCTGATGTGGGTTATTAAACACTGACACATTTCCTCACACCCATCCTCAGCTCTGTAAATAGCCCGAATTATTTCTATCTTTTGCCAAAACTATTTCTCAATTTTACCAGCCTCAGATTTCGGCGTATTTCAAATGAACTTTGTATTACGTCAACCAGCGTGTCCGAGATAGTTGGGAATCTATATCTGCTTTGAGTGAAGCTAGCACAGCCTTGACTAACATGCTTGTCAAAGTGAGCCATCCATGGCCCCTGTCCTGGGCATCATGCCACAGGTCTATTGCTGGAGACTTGAACTCTTGGGAATGCTGGGATAAACAGTAGGTCACTGTATGAATACAGCACATGTTCTTTTTTTTCTGTAAGACAACAACAAAAAAAAAAAAAAAATTGAGGAAGAGAATGTACAAGGAGGAGGCTGCAAAAGTGTAGTGCATGTGCACAGTGTTTAAATTAATCTTAGTTATACCTTATCGGTCCTGTTCTGTGAAAATGAAGAAGAGAAACACATGTTATGAGTGACACATGGCTGTTTCACCACTATAATCCATAAACTAAGTCTCAGATTTACTGTTAAACTGCCAAAGCTCCATTGGCAAGAATCTGCTCTTGCACTAATGGTACATGTGGTTTGGACACTGGAATCATCTGACATCTTGCAAAATACTCTTACGTATTTTCTCCTCATTATATTCAGTTAATATTCAGATTGGGAAAAAGGACACAACAAGCGTGGCTAAGTGGTTATATGTCACATTATATATATATATATATCATGTGCTTGTTAAATACTATTACCAAATTGTTGTTAAAATAATTTGTGGTTTTTGAGTGTTATGTTTCTTGGCCTGACTTTCTGGACACTTGTTGTGAGGTTGCCGGGCAACCAGCAGAGTTCAGTAAGTCACTGGTCCCAGCCAAAAACTCTTTCTTTATAAAATAAATAAAAATCATCATCAATCATTTTTCCCATAGAAAACGTTACATGACTCACGGTTGGGAAACTTCTACAGTATGCATCTTAAATCAGATCACTCTGCCTTGGCCTGTTTTGAAAGACTTCAGCAGTTGTGTGTTGTTAACAGCTATAACAACAAAGTGTTTCTGTAATTATGACTTGTACCTCTGACTAGGTTCTTCTCCATAACTTGGGTATTGCAGTTTTCAGACCTGCTTTCTCAAAAACAAAGTGAAAAGAGGTTAAACTTGTGGGTAAATTCGTATCCCACAGAGTCATTAAAAGCTTTGTGTTACAGGCACATTGTTGAAATTTTAAGTGGGAATGTGGAGTGAGGAAAAAACACGTTCAGAACCAGTGGCTCCCTCCACTCAGTAACTCTATAGTCTCACAGAAAGACTATAAAACCACGGATTGTTAGTGTTAATTTCCAGCCATAATGTTAATAAGCTGATGGTGGCTGATGGCATAAACATTAGTTTGTGTGACATCCTTCTTCTCTTTTTAGAAAGCAAGTGCACATCTCTTTCTCAAGGAAATATAAGAGGCGCATATTGATTGTGACACAAAGACATTACCATGTTTAGAATCTAAGTAACATGACAGATCACGTCATATAGCTTAGACGAAAGAATAAGATACATTGTAATATATATATATGAAAATAATCACTAACTTGTGTGAACGAGACATATATTATATAGCATATGAAACAGAAAACCATACTCAATCCTGATTATGTAAAAATATGCAAGCCTAACAGCAGGACTACTGAAGTGGTGCATCCATACGACCATAAACGTTACATCACCCCCAGAAATTGCATTGCATGTCAAATGTCCTCTGGGAATGCGGGAATTGAGACATAATGGTCAAAAAGCAGGGCAGAGAGGATGACAATAATAGAGAATTTAAAGTTACATGAACGGGACAAGAAGAAAAAAATGTCCATTTAAGCTGCTGAGTCTGATGGCGTTTAAGTCTGGCTGTGATATCTCCTGCTTATGGAGAGACTGTAACATTTTCAGTAGCTGTGAAATGCGGTAAAAGGCGATTCTGGTTGTGGAATGGCTGCCTTACATTCTGTAAAACAGAACGTAAAGGCCAGTTCAAAGGTGAAAGAAGGGAGGCATTGTTGGACCACCAGCTCATGGAATAAAGAGTCTGCAAAGCACAATTGTCAAAGTTCTCTCTCTTCTTTACAAGTATGTCTGCTATTTTTTAAACTTATTGTAACATTTTACAGATTGGAGTCCGCGTGAGTTGTCTCTGGCTACTGCGGTTTCCTCCCACCTCCAAAGACATGATCGTCAGGTTAACTGATGATCCTAAATTGATCCTAGGTGTGAGTGTGAATGGTTGTTTGTCTCTGTGTTAGCCCTGCGATAGACTGGAGACCTGTACAGGGTGAACAGCTGGGATAGGCTCCAGCAGTCCCCAGTGAGGATAAGTGGTAGTAGAAGATGAGATGAGATGAGATGAGATGAGATGAGATGAGATGAGATGAGGTGAGTACACCTACCCATTAGTTTGAGCATCTCAGCTACACAAAAAATGTGTGTTTGTGTGTGTAAGTGTATCTTTCCTCTTTTTAAACAGTGTATTTTTCTCTCTGTTTTTAGAGTTTGGTTTTCAGTTCAGCAGTGTTATTCTGGTCATGCTTTTGTATCCTTCTTCTATTTATACAAAATAAACCACTCTTGCTGCTGCCACAAACATAAAATGCATCACTTGTCTGTGCAGGGGTGGATTAACATCACCAAAATGTAACTGTTATTGTATATTTTATTATAGAGGCAATAAAATTATACAGAGGGACTGCACACAAAAATGTTGAGCTACGCTTTAGGTGGGAACTTTGTCCTGTTATCAGCTTTGGCTAAATTACATTCAACTATGAGTACAGGACAGAGGACTTGGCCTTTGGGGCGGCAAAACAGTCTCAGCCACCAGAGAAAATGTGGGAAAGAAAAGGTCGGCCACCACCTGCCTTTCAACACAGCAGGTGTTTTTTCCCCTTCGAATTTGAGGTGGATGCGCTCGTTTGTTTCTGTGATTGGCAAGCCAGAGGTGAGAGGTGTGACGGAGGCTGGGGGGCACACCTCTAGAGTCTGCCTGGACCCACTTGGTATGCTGCGGGCTCTTGAGGGGCAGAGAGAAAGCACGGGGTTTCAGTCTCGGCTAATCTAGCTGGCAGATGACTGACGTCTCGCCGTCCATCAAAGTCTGACCTGGGGCACACTTTTAATGAGATCCATTCCACATGACAGGCGCCACCTCTCCGTGGGCTGTCTGTCTGATCGCCTCCTCTGTTCCAATCAGACCGCTGTCTACATGTGTTGCTGTTTTACGTACCGTGTGTGAGTACACATGCATTTGTGTATGTTTAGGTTAGAGTCCACAGTGTGTGTATTAAAATGTCTCAGAAAAGGAAGTGATGTTTAGAGCTAAAAAAAAAAGGAAAAAAAGGAATTAACTTGTCTGCCTCCAGCCTGTCAGCTGCTTCAGAGAGACGCCACCCTTCAAGTTCAACGTTGCTTTCAGTAACAACTTAGTTTGCCCTGAAAATGAGCTTGTCACCTTTGTGAAACGGCTCATGTTTATGTCTTCATAGCCACGACATCAAGCTGGCACTGAGTAGCAGCTAAAAACAAGACCTACATTTGTGGAAGGCTTGTGTGTATTTAGCAGTTGAATCTGTCAACCTTGCATCACAATTCACATGCTAATGTGGCTCTTATGTGCATGAGCCAGCATCCATCATGGGCCCAGAAGAAAACTGCTGGAACATGTTTATTGGCCGAACCGACTCAGCCGGTTGATTTGGATCAGGCACACATCTAGCGAGGAGGTTGTGCAACTCCTGCCACACATCTTGAATAATATCCTCAGGTTTTAGAGAGCCTGAGAAAGAAACTATGAAGTGCTGCATATCTACACGAGAGGAGAAACACATGGGCTCGGGGAATTTGGCTCGTCCAACTTCGTACAATCTATTCAGTAACTGTTACACAGCTCAATAGCTGGTGTCCGTGTGGTCTAAGATAAATGTGTCTGCTGTGAATTAGTAACAAATGGAAGGAACATTTAATCTACTATTTCAGAAAGCAGCATACAAAAGGCAGAACCGTCTATGTCTGTTCCATTACAGTGGACAACAGCAGCAAATCTGACGATGCAGGGACAAATGATGTGGTGGATATCTTCACACAGAGAGGACAACGAGAGTAGCTTACGTTGGCTTTCCTGAATGGGTTCTGCTTCTTTATGCAGAATTAGGGTCCAGATGTGCCCATTACTGGCAGCTGGCTGGAGCTGGACACCGTCCCCAGTGGCAGACCATAAAACTGTCAACATATTGGAAAAAAGAAACTGATATTTTAAAAGTTTTACTGAACTTAAGTGAATCTTAAGCTTTTTTTCATTGGCAAAGTTAAGGTCACAAGGGCTCTATTTTATGTAAATGTTGCTCCAAAAGTTATATGAACCAAAGCTGAAATGTAAAACTTTGCTCATGAATGACTAACAGCACAACAATGCTTGCAAAAACAAAAGTATTTTAGTTTTGGAGAAATGTGTGACACTCACTGGAAACTTGAGTGTTAGCACTGAGCACTGACGGGAAAGCAGACGTGATAAGACAGAGCGTCTCTCTTCTGGGATTGACTGGGGAGCCACTGACATTCGTGACATCCCCCCAACAACATTTCCACACTTAATTAAATTGCAAGCTAAGCCTCAAAGTAAGAAACAGTTTAGAATATGCTCTTGATCTGCCACGCTGTCTCCAGACAACTTACTATGGGGATCTTTTACAGCACAGCTGGTGCTGGAAGTTCTGGGAACAGTTTTCCTCTCTTTCTGCAGAGATGAGAAAAGTTTCATCTCGCCCACCGTTACATGTGCTCAAACATGTGTTCATTCTTTGTGTGACCCCCCAAAAAAGTGTGTTTTTTTCGAGCTATTCAGAGTCACAAATTCATGAATTCTTTTGTGTTGTGTAAACTGTGCAATTTGCCACTGCTTTCAGCCCTGGTATCAAGATGGTTTTCATTATGTGTAACTTAATTTAGGTATGAGCTGGCGACTGACTGACAGTATAGAATCTGAAGTAATCCAATTAGTACTTTGTTATTGTCGTTTCTTTCGTCTTCTGTCTTTCACGAACACAGACACACATGCTTCTCTGTTTCTCTCTTTTGCACACACACACACACTGTTCGGTCTCCATCTCTCCTGTGTCATTTTGAATTCTTGAGCCACCTGTTTCACGGCCTCATCAGAGCGAGTGATGACAGGAGGATGAGATAGGGAGGGAGGGGGGCGGGTGAGGGAAAGGGTGAAGGACAAGGGACTCCAGCATGAGCCAGTGTCGTCGCAAAAGCATGATGAAGTAAAGACAGGCGTTGTAAATATATATTTTAAACACTCGCATGCCCATTGCTTCGACCCCCTTAAGAGAAGCCTGTCCTTTTTGATTGTGCTCCAGCAAACAAGTCTGAGAGTCGACGGCCGAGTCAGCTGAGGCTGCGGAGGGTCACAGTGGAGAGTCAAACCGATCTCAACAGAATCAACTGAAAGAATTAATTCTGAGGCATAATTTTGCATATTTTTTAGTTTAGTGCAATACCATGCCGTTCAATAAACACAAGGTATAGGAATATTTTTAATTTTGTCTAATTTTGTTTAATTTTGTTGAAGGTGTTTGTTTTTTACCTTTTCCGTTTTTTTATCTTCCTTGTTAACTTCGATCCCAGCCATTAACATCTCTCCTGCAGTGATGGTGCATCTGACATACAAGAAATCAGAAAAGGGAATTACGTATTTTTTTGATGTCCAACTTCAATGCTCATAGGTGGAAAAGCTCAACTTTGGCTGCTCCCTCGTTTGCTTTGTTTATTTTCAACATCCACATGGTAACTGACATGTAGTTCAGTTAAGTGAAGAAACAGACGAGAAGAAAACGAATGAAACATACACTGTCTACTGCTTCATTTGAGAATAGCAAAAGAAAAATGTTTTATTATTTTGGCAACATGCAATGTGGGGAAATTATACATTCAGCCGTGAGAAACCTTTCCTGATTTAGTAAGTAGGAAATCTAAAGAAATTCCCAGTTACCATTAAACGCAGCATAACCACAGTTTTTTTTTTTTCCTGGTCTCTTGATTTTCCACACCCACTTGCTCACCTGTTCCCCATTCTTTAATTGGCATCTTTTGTATAAATACTGGTTCCCTTCCAGCAGCCCTCTGCCAGGCTGGCCATTGTGCCTTTTCTTCTGGACCGGTGCAGACAGTGTTTCCATTTGCCTGTTGTTTGGCTTGTCCTGCATGGTTTCCCTCAATTGTCTGATGTTTTGTGCCTGCCTGCTGGTTTAACTGTCATAGAGGAGATGAAAATGGAAATATCATGTCAAATGAGGATGTCAAACAAAAAAAAAAAAATAGACTTGTAAGTTTTCACAGTGTTTAAGTAAATACAAGTCAATATGGCACCATCAAACCAAAAGACTCCATGTATCATCCACAGATGATACTCCAGACTGAACTGAACCACCAACGCTTACCATTGTTAAATAAAGTGTAGAGCTAAAGCTACAGACATTTCCTCTCCTGTCTTCAGCTCTGGCCAGAGACCTTCGGCTGAATGCCGATGAAGAATGATACTGACAGACCAGACCCTCAGGAGGCCATCGCCCACAACGCTGCATGGGAAAACTATTACACAATTCCCTCTCAATCAACTACTAAGGCACCTTCATCCATGAAGTCATGCCATTGCCTTCAAGGTACAGTACAAAATGGAGGTTTAACAAAGATCTGATTTAATATAATATACCCTCAGCCCTGCTCTGGTTGATTGTGGTGGATTGAATCCTACCAGGCACGCAGGGACCAGGATCAGACCCTGTGGAGCCTGTTAGGAAACGGTTCTAATTCATACCAAATCATCCACCACAGCTGCCCTCCTCCTCCTCCTGTTCCCAGGCAGAAGACGTGTGAGGCAGATACAATGAGACGAACTTGTGTCGTTTTAAAAAAGGCAGCTGTCCCATTTTTAGCTCGGCAAAGCTCCAGCTGAGTCATAGTCAGCTTCTCTAACAAAAGGCTGAGGAACAAATAGGAGCAGAAAAATGACAATCAGCCCAACGCAGTGAGATCTGGGAGGGGAAAGTATGCACGGAGACAAGAGTGTCGTTAATCTTTGGTATACGGCTCAAAAGGCATGTCATATGTGAACAATCGAAGGCAGAGAAGCGTAATCTAAATAGAATTTACTTTCCAGCATAAGCATCTAATTAAAGATTCACTGGCAAGAAATCATACTGCCCTCTGTATTAGCATTACACTGGGACTATTGTTTCACCATTAGAGTGTCTTGACTCTTTCATTGTTAAAGTCAACATTTGCTTGCATCATGCCCGGCCAACACAAATAGCAAAAATCCTTTTATTTATTTATTTTTTATATAAGTTTGTGTTCACAATCCATATGTGGTTTGAATGGGTCTGCGTGTTTTCCCTCCACACATGAATATACTTAAAGAATAACAGACAAATATTGCTGTATTTATTGAGAGAACGCACAATGTGGTTCTAAATATTAGCAACAAAAATTATCCGGAACTTCTCCAAAACCCATAGAATGACCTTGGAGTCAGCATTTTATTTGAGTCTTTAAACTCTGTTAACTCTTGTTTTGTTTTTCTGCTAAGTGCATGAGTGGGGAAATGTCTTTTTAATTCCCAGTTAATGAGGTTTCCATCGTTGGAAGTAGAACTGTACCTTGTGCAGACTTTGTTCTGTATTGACCATTTAAATGTTTAAAATGCAAATTGTTATTTAACTAACTTCTGCAAAATAACCTAATGCGGATGTCTTTGTCAGCGATGTGGAAACAACACAATCGCACAACTTAAGTGACAGTCTGAGGTGCCTTAACGCAGCTAAAGTTGTCAGGGGCTGATTCAAGTTTTCTCTCTATGTCTGCCAGCTTTGTGATGGAGGTATGACTCCGCGAAGTGCCGCGTTATCTTTTTCCCATTTAAATGCTAATGAGCATGCTGCCATACCATTCAAAGCGCTGCAGAAACAGTGTGAATTTTTAATATCTTCTCACACCAAAAGGTAACAGCTCTCCCGGTGATGTGGAGGGATGAGTACATGTTCCCTCATTAAATTCTACACAATCAAGGTGTCCCTCCGAGAGCGCCGAGAGGCCGCTCTGTGTGTCACAGTGAACTCATCTGTGTGTGTCCCGCTGTTGTGGTGTGCGCGGTCAGTTGTATAAGGATGTGTGTCCACTCACATCTGCCCATGTCATTTAAATGTGTGCATACATGCAGACGTGCACAGCTACAGCTGTTAATTGCCTCCCCATCATGTGGTGAAGCCAGAGGACAGAGGTTACGGTTGTCGCAGCCTGTTAATAATTACTTTCTGAGGATGATGCAGTCATTTGGTGGCAAAAGGTTAGAGGAAAAATTCATTGAATGTAATGAAACTCATATTAGACGATGACCTCTGATCTTACAGTGTCTGAATTTGTATTCCTTATCTGCACCTGTTTCCATGAAAACCTCCAGCATAAATGTTAATGTAGTTGCAGATTATTTCATTTATATTTAATATGGCGTGGATAAAAAATAAAAAAAAAGCCTATTTCTTATGAAGAATCCTTTAAGAGTCCAGTAAGGGTGATAACAATAATCTATGTAGGGGTCCCTTCATATTCTCCAGGAAAATTCCCATTGTGAAACCTGACAAATTTTAGATTTGAAGGTAAGGGACATAATATCAGTAACAGAACTTCTCAAGAGAAAGAAGAATGACGTTTCCCACCACCAGATTTATAAACCTGGCTTCTCTTCTGTGCAACCAAAGACTTTCACATCAGATTTCGAGTCCCTGTAACAATTTTTCTTCTGTGGTCTGGCACCCAACGGTGATCTTTGGTTTCAACTTTATCTTTCGCGTTGTTTTAGTCGTCACATATACGCCACAAGCTAGAGGGGAAAAAATGGGAAGCGTGAGGGGACTTTTATGAAGACAAGCGTTCCTTAAAGCCAGGACTCCATAATTGCTTTCCTCTTGTCTCACGCAAGTAACAGATGGTAAGGCCACCAGAGGCCTGAAGATGGGAGTAATATTGTTGATTAAAAGGAAATATAGGAAACAACATGCAGCTGTTGGGTTCGAGACATGCAGGAGGGAAGATAAGAGGAAGTAAAAATGGGAATAGAACAAGCCGGGAAATAAAAATGGTTATGACATGATTAAACTTGACTGGTTTGCACATTTTTGTTGGAATTTTTTGAACTGATCATGTGTGAAGGTTGAGGGGAAGAGCCTGTTTCATCGATTTATCCTTGGTGAGTCCTGTGGGACAGACATTTGCGTTCCAGATATTTATTAAAGTTGTTACTCATTTGGATCCGAACAGTTTGGTGCACAGACCACCCCTCAGACATGAATGCCGACCTGCTAGCTGCGTGCCTCTTCGTGTGTGAGCGAGAGTCTGGTGGTCTCTCAAGATCGTCCAGCAGTCAGGCGGACTGGAACATATCAGCATCTCCTGTGTGAGCTCGTAAGCGTGGGGGTAATTGTTTCTCTGAGCTTTTTGCGCGTATCAGGGGAAATTTAACACGTTTAATGGTAAAGGCTGATGCTTTGCGCCTTTCTCTGCTATGAACATCACAGCCTGGAGTAACACTGAGAAGGCTCTTTTGCATAGACTGATTTAATGAATTGTGCTTACAAGACATCTTTCGGAGGATGGAAGACTCAAAATCGCATCCAGAGATTCTGTGATTTTGAGGCACTCTGGAGCATGAAGGTGTCGCCAACTTTATAAAGCCTCAGGTGTGATATAGGATCTTCAGCTCTCTCTGCTCCAGGTGTTCTTGGGTCAGCCTTTGTGTTTGCCATCTGGTGTCCAATGTAGGACAGTTCGTATGATGTGTTCTTGAATCAATCCATTTCTATCACCCTCTCATAATGATGGTGTCTTATTGTTATTTTATGTTTGTACTGGCTGAGAAGAAGTTGATTGGAAATGGTGTTGGTCCAGAATATTCTGTTTATTTTACATAGGCTTTTGGTGTGGAAGGTCAACAGCTTGTGGAGATCATTGTCCACCAACACTCAGATCTGTACAGTAGAGTAGACAGTCTCAGCCTGGTGTTGGTGCTGTCCTGGGCAGACTTACAGGTGTTTTTTAGTCTCTGTAAGGCCCGAAATGCCTTACAGAGTCCAATGATGAGGTCATAGGATGTACAAAGCTCCTCCAGGTCGGGGTTGGGCACAGGGCTAACACCCCAGTACTGTAAAAAAGGTTTAGGACGACGACCAACACCATGAAGGGGCAGCTATCATCCTGAAGAAGGATACAGAGAAGTTCCTGATGGAGTGGAAACCTATCAACAGCAGACTCTTGAAAGTAAAGATGAGAAGGAGGCACATCGACATCGCAATACTCCAGTGCTAGGTCCCAAGAAATGACAGTGAAGAAGAAGCAAAAGACGCTTTCTACGAGCAACTGCAAGCTAACCTAGAAGTGTCATCAGTCGGTCTAAAATCAACATTACAGCCTAAATTAAATAAAAATGAAACCATTAGATTCCTCTCTGATTTATACAATTGTAAGACAACTATAACATCCCTTACACTGAATGAAACCTAAGCTACTGTATTTATCATTTATAGAATAATAAGCATGCACATGGGCGTCAGCTGTGTTGTGCGTTGACTGGATAAGAAGCAAAATAAGCCTGTGTGATCTTGGGGGTGGGGAGGGGGGGGATCAAGTGAGATTAAAAGATTTAAGGCTCCATTTGCCCATGAATATCTGATGCCTGTGTGAGCCGAGAGCCAGTGATCCTCTGTCAGGTCGCCGAGGTGTTGGAGGAAATCTACCTTATCTGCATCTGAACATTTTTCAGCAGTTGAATGTGAATACGCTGCCATCTTTGAAATGCTTCCCACTTCCCTGGGTCAGTAAAAATACCGTAAGTGATTCGCACTTCTTTCAACAAGTAAACTCTGTTCCATACAATCAGACTGCCAAGACAAGCGGGAACCGAGCAATAGTTTGGCTTTAATTTGACAACTTCTCTGCACAGTTCAGGGCAAATAAAAAGCAGTAGCTTGTAGCCACAGGCTGATCAGGTTGTGAAATGACCTCATTCCTATTTTGATTCACGAGTGTCATGTAAGAACATGCTTCCTCTGGACGACTCTTGCGGTCGTCCAGAGGAAGCATGTTCTTAGTGGTTATCTTTCTAAAAAAAAAAAAAACTTACAACCATATTCAGTTCTTTTGCAGCTTGGACAGCGTTTGTGTGATTATAAAAGTATTGTCTTGCACAGACAAAACCTAACCTGTATCACATTATCACAAGTTCCCATGGGCCCTGTGTTTTAATATGTGGATTCTTTTTGTGATTTATTCTACCATTTATCATTGTGAGGACATTTCAGTTAGAATGCATACACTGACTACACTGTGTGAGATACATTATTTTAATCTGTCCTAATCTTTGTTCACATATGTCTCATATCTCTTATATGGCATTTGGGTCACAGTGGTAAATAGCTGAAGGAATAAAACCTAGATGCCATCTGTTTTATTTCAGAATTTACAGTCAGCACTTTGGATTAACTTCTGAGTAACAAATCCCACTGACATACTTTAGGTAAAGTATGCAACCCATTTTTTCATAGTAAATAGTAAAATAAGTGTGTTAGGTAGGTACCGGCAGTGGGGAACACAGTGGGCAAAATTATGTGATCCAAACTGCAAGTCATTCAAAAGAGATTTTTTTTATTGAAGGAAAATAACTCTTGGCGTCAGGACTGTGGCACAATATGTTTGACAGTTCCTCCTTTTGAGGTTGACGCGGTCATGACATCTTCTAGTGCTGGATTTTCACTAACTTTAACAGTTTAAGTTAAGTTGACCTCTGTAGCCCCCTGGAGTGCGTTGAGAAGCGGAAAAGTGTCGTTTTATGTTCATTTTTTTGGGGGGTGGGGGTGGGGGGAGGGGGGGCGAGGGAGGGAGAACAGAGATGTTAAGGTAAGTTCCCTCCCCCATGGGTGTGTCCACAGCCGGGAGACCTCAGTCTATCCACCTGCAAAAGGCGCTTCCCTGCACTCACTTGAGCGCTGCTGCGCACGGCTGAACCCCGTCTCCTCCGCTCGTCTCCAGGAACAACTCTTTGTTTGTTACCTCCTCCGGTGGAAAATACAGAATCTGCTGATGCGATTTAGAGATCACTTCAAGTCAAAGCGGCTGCGTCAAGTTAATTCAAATCCAAGCTTTGTTTGGCTCTGGGATAATCGTGCAGGATCTGCGGCGGATACACTGACACTCAGCCTGCGGACAGGGGAGCTCAAACAATCTGGGTGGATGGTTTTAAATACTGAGCAGCAAGATCACCATATTCACCGGACGGTTACTATAAGGTAGGTCACAATGCAAGTTCTACCTTGTACCTTGATGCATGACAAGTCATAAAAAATTATTATCAGATGCGCTTTTAAATCAGGGAAGCCACGTTTGGTGGAATCATGTTACAAGAATAATGCCTGCGCTTCATGTGCAAGATAGAAGCTCTAATGACTTGAAGATACATTTAAAGTTCTGTAGAATAATGCTGTCATAAATATTAAAAACGTTTTTTTTCACTGTGTGTATATCTTTCTATTTTTCGTGTCTCCTGTGGGTCGTTTTTATGAGCTATAGGTACTATAGTATTTAGAAATATTGCAATGAGTGTGCGTTTTGGCCAACGAAAGTTTTTTTTTTTTCTTTTGCATGTGATGTCGTACCATTAAACTAAATGCAAATAGTCCTCACCTGATACTTTCGACTGCCTGTTTGAAATCCCCGATAGTGTTATAAATGACACGTGGTTCATGTTCACGTCCTCATAACTCAAAGCCCAGTCAGGCTTTATTTTGGTTAACGCTCCGCTTTGGAGTTCTGCCTCCAGGGCTCAATGTGGAACTTGATCTTAAACCCTGACTGACAGTTTGACCTCAGACTCCCGATCCACGTTTACAAGTAGATCAAGCGTGGGTAATTACAGCCAAATCTGTTTTATTGTCTTCAAACCAAACGTCGTTTCTCACCAGTTATATAGTGTTGGCATTACGCACAGTTGTGCCACCTCGTCAGTGATAACTTAAGATCCTTTTTACGAGGGTATTATCATGAGCTCTCTTTGTGGCGGATAACAGCATGCTGATGCGCTTTGTGATTTAATCTGTGCGCGCCTGGAGTAGGGGTAACCACACTCGTGAAATTGTGCACTTCCTCTATAAAAGTAATAATTTATTTGCATCTTTCTCAAAGAAGCGAAACAGTGAAGGGAGGGTAGCGGCAGGTCTTTTGGTTTTCTCAGCTGGAAGGAGACTCCTTCCATTCACACTGTTTCCTTCATAGCACAAAGAGCCAAATGCCAGCAAGAACAATTGTGGGCGTTTAGGAAAAGGAATATCACAATAAAATATTATTCAAAAAAAATCCCGAAGCATGATGAATATGAAGCCTGCAGACTTTGTTTCCAGACTGCTACAATCCTTATTGTTAAGGTTGTGTTTCAGGCAATTGAAATGAACTGCTCAAGGTTTTGAAAACAGGAGGAGTGTTTTTAATCACCGTAAGATCCGACCGATATCCACAGCATGAAGAGCATGCTTGATTTTGTCAGACTTTTGTACCAAATCTGCACAATTCAGCCAACGGATCTTATTGTGTTGAGTTGCCAAGGAAATCTGAAAAGGGTTTGCTCATTGTTTGATGCTCATCCCTGTCTGTCCCTCAGCTCCTGGACTCTCTTTCTTCTCTTTTAACAAGCAGAGGGACAATGTTGTGGGACACACTGTGCTGGCTGCTGGCCCTACTGGCCTTATCGTCTGGGGCTCTGCCGCCTTCCAACGAGCCTCAGTCTGCTCCCAGAATCTTCCTGTCCTTTAAAGGTAAGCCACTCAAAATAATGGCGTGTCTGCCCACTTTGTATGTTTTCGTGCTTCTCTACTGGTGTCCAGATTTTTATTGTTGGTGTAACAATCACTTTTGTCATCAGCAGTTGATTTCTTGATCTCCAGAATGGGTTAACTATTGGCTACAGCTAAATTCAAGTCTTGGCAAGTCGGCCATTTGTCCCCTCAGTGCTTAACAGTGAGTTTGATTGTGTGATTGTGCGAGAGAGGCCTGATGAGAGGGATGAGGGGATGCACTGCTGATTGTCCTGAATATTCAGGGCTAGAGAAAATATCTTCATCTAATCGCCTGGCCTCGCCTAATAGTTCCCCAAACAGGCCTTTGTGTGTCCTAGACTCCCTTCTGAAATCAAGTCAGATTTAACACTTGGCTGAACGCACACTCAGGGTGCAGATCCAGCATGTTATGAATGTTAGCCACTGCCACATGAGACCCTGAGTGTGTGTTGAAGAGTCCTGTTAAAATAGGCCTCAGCAGTGCGGTCTCTGGTGGTTTGTCATTCCAGTGTTGGCATGGTCATTGTGTCCATGACTGTTATTGAGGTCTTACAGCTTGAGCATCTGCTGACTTGATTCCAATCCTCCCAGTCCAGCGGCCTCATTCATGTTTTTTTTGTTTTTTTTACTAGAACCATACATTTGTGTTTTTATTTAAGCAAAGTTTAGACGCAATGTAAGTGCTTTTCATGCTGGTTTTGTAGGGGAGTTGATGATAAAAGATTAAAACTCAAAGTTTTAAAAACAGGATGTGATGAGAATATCATACAAAGAAGTAACCAGTGCTATTTCTGAGTTAAGTCTCATTTTGGCTGGATTTATACAAAGGGAAATCACAAGACATGTGCCGTAGGTTTAGGTTGAAGTCTCAAATGAGATTACCAGAACGGGCAACGGGTTTTATGCTTAGCATCTTTTCTGAATGAAAGTCAGGAATGTTCTCACAACTGAGTTCAAGTATAAATCTAAGAACATTTTCATAAACGAGGCCCCTGTTCCCCGTCGTGGAGAGATTGCCACGCTTTAGATCTCTCAAGTCGTTAGAAGTCAAGCAGATTTTTTTTTAAGAAAATCACGTGTCACAGATGTATAAACTGTCGCGTGTTTCTACACCGTTTTTGTCAAAAACACTTTAATGTTCTTTAATTTGTATTGTGTAACTAGGTGTCATTTTTTTTGCCCCAAAGCTGATGAGACAGACTTTAAATGAGTTTACCTCTCTTGGCCTTGCATCCTTGCATATTTTGTTTTCTCTCTTTTTATACCTTGAATCCAATCTCCTTCTCTCTCCTTCTAATCGAGACGCGTCTCACTGGCTAATGGTCTCACAATTACGTAGAAAACTGTTAATTTGTTTTCTGCTTCTTTTAAGTGAGTTGCTTTTTTGTTTTTAATTAGTTTTGGAGGTTACTTTCTGCCTCACAGAGCAACTTCAGATGACTTGAGACTAGAAATCCACCGAAGCTGTGCATTTCCTAATTGTGTTGTTTTTTTGTTTTTTTTGTTGTTTTTTTTTCCACCACACCACTGGGAATACTTGTGCAATGTGCTTCTATTAATTTTCTTTATGTGCTTAAGAAACTAATTAGCTCCAGGCTTCATCATATCAATGTAGTACTTTGAAACAATCATGGTGTGCCTGTAACAAGTGGCAGTGATGGCACAATCCAGCACAGTGGAGTCTAATAGAATCAGTTGTTATCGTCCTGCCCTGCTGAATATGTTGCCTCTGACCCAGCGACACATGTTTATCCATCGAGGTTACACAGTATCACCTTACAATGATTATTTGCATTTTCTGATGCTGGTAGAGAAGATGCTGTGCTATGTTTGGCTGAAATCCAATATTGTCAGAAGAGAACCCATTCTTTGGGTTTGCCTTTTGAATATTTGTCCTCTATTAAAGCAACAGACAGAGGGGTTGTGTACAAAGCTGCACGCATATTTGTGTCTGGAGAATCTGCAGTGCATTTTACATAAATACATACATACATACACAGTGTTTAGACTGCTTGCTTCGAATCACATTCTGCATACACTGCCATTATTAATTCCTTCTTCTCACCTGAGTCTTTCACTGAGATATTTGTATTTTTTTGTTTTCCTAAAACACACCATATAATAACGTTACACGTCGCATCGCTGTGACACAGTGATGGAAGTAAAGACTTTATGATGGGCTAATTCTATACATTCCATCCTCAAAGCAGAGTAATCCACTAGTTTTAAGTGCCAGATCTGCACAATGTAACCGCTGCATAAACCTAAGCTGATAATTTCGCCTGAAGCGGCTACTGAGTGTGTTAGTGCGGGCTGAGTTATTAACTGTGATAAGGAACAAGTGAGCAAACAGAGCCTAAGACCAAAGGAATGTCCATACAGAGCAGATCATCAACGCCGACTTCAAAAGAGCAGAAAAAAACAGCACGCAGACGCACGCTCTTAAAAAAAGAACACCAGACAGCAATGCATCTCTGAAACTAAACAGTGTGTGTTTTCCTAAAAAAGAAAAGAAAGGGAAAGAAAAGCACAGTATGCGGGACATTAATTCAAAAGTGTGGTTGAGGTTTTGAAGATGGGATTTTCAAATAGGAGTGTGAGTTATGAGGTGACATAGTGGGATCACAAAAAAAGGTTCACAGTTGCGTAGATATGTATTCTTTCTCATAAAGACTGAACGAGACGCAGCTTAGATCAGCTGCTGTGAAGTACTATATTTACTTTTAAACAAGGTCTATAATCACATGCTATTTTAGTGTGCAGGGCTCTGCAAGGTTGTGACCCTTCAAACAGAAGCCAGCCACGACAGAGGTTAACTGGCCTCAAACTGTGGGAGAATGGCACCGTATTAACAAGTAATAGCTTGTTAGGCTAATCCTTAGGCACATTTGAAAGTGTTTAACTTTGTTTTTCTTCTGTCTCTGTAGTCCAGCCGGGAACACCTGGGTACAAGGTTAGCTCTGGGAAGAAAGCCTGGAGAGAAAAGACAAAGCCAGGCAGTCCTGTAATTGGACTAATTGTCAGGGACAATCTTAAGGTTACTCCAGCCTCTGCACCCTCCTGACAAGCTTTTTGTCCCGTGTAATGGGTCGATGATTGTCACGCCTGAACAAAGACTTCACTATCCGCTCATCTCTCCTGACACTTTTCAGGGTTGGGATCAGAAACGGCCTCACGTCCTTCATCTCTTTATTCTTTGAATAATTAGGGGCTGCTACTGAGTTTGAACTTTTCTGCTTGTTCTATTTCTGACTCTACGACAATGGAAACATCCACAGATTACGGTCTACAGGCAGATTTATACACGAGAAGACTTTTTGTCTTCCACAGGTTCTGTCACTGTGACATTCCTCTATGTAGGTGGTCTTTTACTGCTGGCTCCTTTTTGACTTCTCTGGTGAAAGACGAGGTATTATAGTAATAATAATCCTTTTCTTGCCACGAGCTATCCCACATTTTCCCAGTTTGTTAAAGACATACTAGAGCGAAGATTCTTTTCTTGCTCCTCGCCTAACCTCCTCATTCCTTATGTAATTTTGACACTGGAGACTAGAGCTAAGAGCCGCGACCAAGCCTTGCAGCAATCAGGTCTCGGCAATCAATGAGCTGCTGAAAGCTTATCCACAGCGACCCTGTCTTTTTGCACATGATCCCTGGCTACTTGGTCTGGCCGGGCGAGTCCAGGCAAAACCGACAAATAAGGTTGTTGCCTGCATCATTCCCAAACTTCTAAAAAACACACAAAGAAGTGAAGAGGCCACGTGAAACCGCCCTGTTTGAGTAGGTAACGACCAGGAGGAAAGTAAATGGATTCAGTCTGCAAGTGTATCATTCTCATAACCCCCGAAACGTTCTTGCTGCTCAGCTACAAAACAAATTAATTAGCTGCATCATCAGACCACATTACAGCGGATATTATTATATTACTTTACATGCATCTACGGAGACATTAAACATAATGAAACATGCATGGCACTCAAACCCACTGGTACTGATTTATTAGAAAAGATGATTATCCTCTGTAGTTGGAGGGTTCTGATGTTATTGAATAATTATGTAGGATATCGAGGTTGGCAAAAGTAAAGTGAACATATTGTTTCTCTGTTAAGAATTTGAATAATTTCGTGTGTGTCTGCATGAAGGGGTTTTTCATTTAAGTTTTTTTTTTATTTTTGCAGTTTTCTACAGTTTAATTCGTTATGCTGTTACAATACTGGGGTCTTTTCCAAGGGGTTTCCCTGATCCCATTGGTTTGCACTTTCACTGTACAATACTTTTACAGTGATCCAAAAACCTGTAGCCTTGGGATTAGCCAGAAATGTTTGGCGAACAGTATTTCCATTCCTGATTTATTTATGCCAGAATGGAATATAAAGTATATAATGGAGTATAAAGACTTTATCTTTTTCCTATTATGAATAAAAGGCTTAATATTTATCTCCAAAAATACAGAAAAGATAAGGCACAACGATGGCTGGATGGATGAAAGGAAAATAGTGCAACTAATTAATGGTTTTGGAAATACATGACATGCAGTAGCACCCCTTCTTGTCAAATAAATAAGTCATGTGTTTATTTTTGCAGAATATTCAGGAAGTAGCGGAGGCACTGCTCTGCTAGTTTATCTGCAGAAGTAAACATGCTTTTTTTTTTTTGTCCTGGCTAAAGTCCACCGTGAAGCATTTGAACCACTCGCATACCTCATTATCTAAGTGACATCCTCAGTGCCCTTCTACCTACCAGCTGTGCATGTTTACTCTATCCCCAGCAGATTAACGTCACTGGCACATGAGGTTAACAGGTTTGTTGCAGACTTTTAGTGCCCCTGACCTACATGGACAAGTCCCATTTGAAGAGATGGTGAAGGACGCCAGGCTTTCATGAACGTGCTTTTTTGGCAGGACTGCTTTGATGGACTAAACCCTCATTATTTGCATTAACCATCCGACACTGTACCTGTTGGCAGTTTATACTCCGCAACCTTTACATATTATCTCCATCAGGGAATATGACGTCTCTGAAAGACGTTCCCACAACATAAAATGTGTAATAGCTGTGGCACGCAAGCCCCCAGCAGTTATTGCGATACTTTGCTACTTTCTCTCTAGAGATGCCGCTCGAGGAGGGGAGGGGCGGGGCGGTGCATCCCAGCAACCTCTGCTCTGCAGGATGCATTCTGTCAAACTATGATTATTCAGGAGAGGAAAAACACAAGGCGACAGCTCCATAGCTAAATATAGTATCCTTCTTGTCTGTGTCTTTCTCGTTTTCGCTCCCTCTTCTCCTCTGCCTCATCGTCATCCTCCTCCTCTGCCTTTACATTACGCTGTCCCCTCTCTATTCGTCTGTTGATAAGAGGCAGGCAGAGTGAGCTGAGGGCGGGCGGAGGGCGCCCAGTATGCGGCCCACAGCAGGGGCATGCTGTTTTAACACACACGAAAAGGGCGAAAGGGGAGGATGAGGGGTCTCTAAAGTGCTCGGACGTTCTTTGAGAGAACGGGACAACAGTGAGGAAGCAGTGGAATGTATAAGGGGGAGTGGGTGGACAACTGAGGGCAGAGAGATGTTTTACATACCAAGTAATATGCAGTAAGTGCAGTGGTAAGCCGTTTCCGAAGCTTGAAAGGATATAATGTCTGCATTATGTTGGCCTTTTAAGCAATTTTGAGCCCATAAATTAGAGTCTCTCCACCCTTTTAATGATGTCAGAGAGAGTAATGCACATACAAATCAGTGCTCCCAAAGAAAAAGCACAAGATTGAAACCCCCAATTTGAATATTTCTTATGAGCTGGCCTACAGAGCCTGAGCACTTATTAATGCTGGAATCGTCCCCCTGTGGTGCTGAAAATGCACAACATTCAAATGAAACCAAAATTACCCCACTATTTATTATTCTAGCTATTAGGGATTTTAATCATAGATTTAATTATTTGTACTGGGGAGGAGCAGATCTACACTCGCAGCTTCATCAGAATAATCTTCTTGAGCAAGTATGGATACAACAAAGCTACAAATCAGCGGTTGATAGTTAACTTTTAAAGCTCGTGGTGTAGCACACATTATTCATTCCACCTCACCTGTTCTTGGTTTTAACTCCTCTCTAAACCGGCTGTTTCAGGGTTTGTTGTTTTAAGTGTAAAGCCGCTGCAGTCACGCCGCTTAGTGGAAACATGGCAGGAGAACCAATGCGGCCGGTAAAGAAAACACAGGAGTTGAACTGTACATGTCTGAGCAGAGGTTATTTCCTTGTGACATCATACAGGGCTTCAGAGCTGAATGACTCGTTTGTCTCATTTGTGTCCCTTTCACACCGTTACCAACAGTTACCATCTGCTCGCTGTACGACATGCACACAATCAGCTTGTTGATTGGATGTTTTTAATGAAAGTGCTCCGAGAGGTTTGCTTGACTTCTTCTACGCATGGGGAACGCGTCGGCAGGTTCAGTAAAAAGCCCGTCCAGTCCTCTGTCTGCTGTGCAGAAGAAGGGAAACGCTAAGCAGGGGATGAAAGACAGTCACACTCTGATAGATGTGGGTGTGTGTGTAGGTGAATGATAGACAGTGTGTGTGCGCGCAAGCGTGCGTCCTGGTGTTTTCGTGTCTGTTGGTGCCTGCTGAAGTCTTTTTTTTTGTTTAAGATCGAAATCTGGCAGACGGGATAAAAATAGATCCACAGTGATCCACAGTGGTACACCAGACCTTATTACTCCCTCATGTTTCAGAGACATGTTTGAGAAAAGTGTTAGTGTGGTTAGTGTGGGCTTTGTAATTGTTTTCTTTTGCCCCCATAGAGCTCATCATTCATGAGGTGTGATTTTAATCACTGGCAGAGACAGGGTATTACGCATGCGGTGGAGAACTTCGCCACCTGCAGAACAGGGGGCAGGAGGGCGGGGGAGTGGAAGAGGACGACGGTTGTTGGTTAGAGGCGGAGAGACGAGATGGTAGTGGCCTGTACCAGAGGTGGATTTCTCAAGATTCAAAGTGACAGAGAAGGAATGGGAGGTTCTTTTAATATTTATTTCCAGTCCACGTGGTTATCTCTGCATTGTTTATGTGTATGTACATGTGTGTGTCTGTGTGTGTGTGGGTGCTCACATGCATGCAGAGCTTATTCGGTGAAGAACTGCTATCTGTGACACTGCTTTGGTTTGGTTGCCATAGCAGCATCTACCTGTCACTCCTCGCAAACTGAATCGGGTTCAAATGATTCTCTCCGCAGAGAGGAGGCGGGATGCAATCACAGCTTTGTGCTTATTTCCCCAGATGTCTGCTTTCTCGTGTGCTCCCATGAAATCCTCAAGTTAAATGGCATCAAGGCCCCGAGGTTCGGTTAAGACAAATGCGAAAACAAATTTGCTAAAACAATAAATGCCAGTGCGGTGGTGTGATCTTGTGAAACTGTTGCAGAGGAATGGAGGGTTAATGATTGAATGGAGTAAAGGATTGATTCCTGTGCGGAGGCTCCACCCGAGTGGACGTGCTCTCCAGATGTGGCTGAGGTGTGGGAGTCCCCTGGGATTCACAGCTCCAGCTGAAATTAAGGAGACAGCGGGTCAAGGGCACGTCTCCTCTTGTTTACCTTAGACAGCTATCATTCATTTTCATTTGTCTGTCAGGGTTGGGCTCTTGTTACTGCAGTGCCACTGACCTCATTCATATGCTGGCAATTTTGACCATTGGGGTGTTATACTTCTCAACCACATAGTCATATTTATGTGTTTGTTTTTCTGTTTACATTCACTTCTACTTTAAAATGAATGAAAACCTCAAAACCATCTTTCACAGAAACTACAGCACTGCTTGATTCTTAGCTCGACCGTTGTCTTAAGACAAAGGAGTGGTATTCTATTCTGAACTATTAACCAATTAACTAGTTAATATTTTCTCCACAGCATATTTAAGCGATTGCTGGTTAACTGGATCTAACAATAACACAAAGAAGACACCATTTTTTGGTACTAGTTTCTCAAGCAAGCCATTTTAGAGCTCCAAGTCTTTTAATATTTAATGTTTAAAATGAATTTATATCTCCAAATCCGCTGTGGTCCACAGTGTTTTCAAACTATAATTGCATAATGCCTTCTGGCATCTTGACATTTAGACGACAGCAGCCCCCTGTATTTTCTCTTTCAGGGATCAGCCTTGAGAGTTCATGAAGCTTACTGTGTGGAAAAAGGCTACAAGCTTCTGCTTTGTCTCCTCGGTCTCAATATCTGAACAGTAATTTTGAGAAATTATTAATTGTTGAAGTTAAAGCTAAAATTCAAAATGCTCTCAGCTTCTCAGCTTTGCAGGCCTTTTATAACCCTTTTCATTTCACAGACTAAGAAACTTATATTTAAACATCAGTAGATACATATACTTAAACTAAATGGGCATTGGTTTGACATCCCATAAATAGCAGGATGTTCTGCAGCCATATCACAGTAGCTTAACTTGATCATATGGGTAGAGGATGCATAATTAGTAGCAGAACACCCACCAACAAGGGGAGGACAAAATAAATCAAAGTTTAAAAGTTAAAATATTAAATCAAATGAGTAGCAAGGACACAGGAACACGTGTAAGTGCTTCACATGTATTTTGAAATGATACATTTCCAGCTCTGACATCCGTTAGAAGGAGCGAGGGCAGACGACAAACAGAGAGGGAGTCAGATAAGGGGTGATAGAGAAATGAGGATTGTCTGGAAAATAGACTGAGAGGAGGAAAATGTGAAGGGTGCAACGGAGCAAAATCAGCCGTGGCCCTGAGAGTGCTAATGGACTATAGGACATCAGTGTCAGGTTTGCTATCTCTGCCAGAGCGTGGATAAATGGAGGGATTTGAGAATGAAAAGGAGGAGAGGAGCGTGGGTGCATGAAGGCATACTCAGGAGAAGTCTTGTGTCTGTTTCCCATTAGCTGTACGTGAGTGTTAGATGAGATGGTTTACTTCAGCCGGTGACTGCTCGGACAGCCTCCGCAGGTCAGGCCTGTGCCAGTGCCCTGGCAATAACCTCACGCTGTAAACCCTGACTGTGCTGGAGTCAATGAAAACTGCTGACTTTACTCACACTTGTGCATTGTCATACAGATTGTCTTGGGAGGAGTGTTGTAAGTGATTTGGCACAGGGGTACATTTGGACTGAAGCCCAAAGTACGGTATGAACCATACATCTCTTCACTGACAACGCAAAATCATGTGAAGCCAAAGTACAGGCTTGCTCAAATGTTTCTTTTTGCTGAGTGTTTATGCGATCAAAGTTTCCCCCCCCCCCCCGTCTGTTTGGCAACGTTTTATGGGAAATGCTTACCTTCCGAAATGAAAGGTCAAAGTTGTTTTTAGGCAGAAGCTGGGCAACCTCAAACACCCGCAACCACATTAAATTGTCGTAGGTGTCGGGGATTCATTCTATCAAGCCTCTCTGCGTGTGTATGTGTTGGATGTGGACCAAGTAACTGTCCATGTGATTATGGCAGAAATGAGGTCTACAGTTGAGCCTGACCATGATCCTGTGGGAGGCTGCAGTAGTGGTGTCTCACTATTGGATTAAAAAAGCCAGAGCATTCCTCCTTCTCCTCCTGTCAGCATTGTATTTCATCATTTCGTTACTACCCTCTCCCACTTTCATATATGCTGCACAATGTATAACTGGTGAAAACTGAGCCTCTGTCAGATGCTAACATCATTACGGAACCCGCCTTCAACGTTTGAGATGTAAATGCTTGGTAAATAGCAAAGCCTTCCTTGTCAGATTGATTTCACTTGAATCAGATTTGTATTCCCCATGTTCCATTAGCCGCTGTGGCTTCAGGCAAGTATTGCCCGAGTTTGAAGGTCAGCCCTCTGAGCGGGATCGCGCCGAGTGTGGCAAAGAACCCCCTGAACCCACCTAGTTTTGGAGGAACGACAGGGAAGAGCAGAGTGGATGAGGGAGGGCAGGATGTGGTGGAACATGATATTTTCATGCCTTGTTTTCTGGGTTCATACACTGATAATGTGCTGATGGAGGGGAGGAGATGGCCTCTCGTCCCTAATCATTGTGGGGGTTTCATTGACGTGATGCCAAGATTTTCTCCATGCCTGCCCCGCTCACGCCCCTTTGCCTCCGAGCTTTGTTAGTCAGCCCTGTTCTCAGGAACCTTCTGTAGGTGTCCCTAATGGCATGTTGGCAGTGTTGTCCATGGTATCCGTGCCATATGTGTGTGTCTGTGTTACTGCATACATATGTATGCATGAGGAATAGGAGGAAGGGCCTCCTATGTTGGTGTTATTGTTGTTGTTGGTGTCGACGCCTCACTCATCCCCATGAATGGACTGCTTGGTGTCAATAGAAGAGGGGCGTTTGTGTGGGCAGGGTCCATCATTCACTTACTTCATTCATGCCCCTAGGGAAGCGGAGGGGGGCGTGACATACAACACTGGCACGGCATTAATGCTCAAAGCATCTCTGTTGGTCCTTTACCTCCCTCTGCTCTCTCTCTGTATCTCATCATTCTCGTCTCTCACTATTTCCTCCTCTTGGCATTAATGGTCGAAACAGTCATCAGTCAAGGCTATGGTCCTCAGCTTTCATGTTCTGTAGGATTTCATGTTGGCTGAATTGACCCCGTGCTTCACCGCGTTACAATGATGGAAGACCGCAGACATCCTTTCAGAATGCTTATAGGAAGCAGCACCTCCTGGCACAAACACTGAGGCACCAACTTTTTTTTTCTTTTTTTTTTTATCCGTGGCAGATAGATCTAGTTTTAATGTGGCCGATTCAGTTAAGAATCAGACAGAGGAAACAAAAAAATGTCTTTTAACACTGGGAAGATCTCCAACCCAAATGAGGCTTTGTTCGAGTGTAATCCCATTTAGAAACGCAGAAGATGCTTGGAATTCATTAGTCTAATGCTTTGATTAAACCAGCGTCGTTAACAGCCAGGATTTGTGCACAGCGTGAAATTTATCTTTTCACTACCGGTGGCTGGATTACACTGTCCCATTAAACCATTTATGCATGATTAATTAGTCACAAATCATTGCAGGGCTTTATGAGCAAATTAGACCATAAAAACAACAGGAACTTCTTTTATTTGAGCTCATATATCACACTGCATGCTGCGATGTGTTCTCACACGTTTGTATTGGAAGGTGAAAAAAAACGTGTTCAACTTGCGCTCATGCTCTCATAGTTAGTTCTTGACTGTATCTTCGTCAAGCGTTTCAATGTGCTGAAACTAAAATACAATATGTAATGAGACTAATACAGCGTGAAGTTGTAGATTTTTCTACTTCTGGAGCTACATTATCTACTTTATAATGTGGTACTTTCTTAAATGTAATGACTGGCTAATATCAGCTGAAACTTTATCATTACTTTAAAACTCTTCAACTCATAAATAAGACAATTTCAATAAAGAAAGAAAGCAATTAAGTTAGTGAATATAAATGACGTGTCATCATTTGTAACATGAGTTAAATTATTCTTACAATTTCAGCTCCCTTTAACAGCGTAATGTCAGATTCCGTTTGCATTGCTTTGCCTCTGCTTTTTTATTTGTTTTCCAGGACCCGAATGCATGACGATCAAAAGATCGTTTTTCAACACTTCCACCCTCTTTCTTGTGTGAGTGTTGTGCGAATGATTCACCAGATCTTTAGATGATCATAACCAGACTGTTGGAAAGGCTACAAGAGAAAATATGTCAAGCTGCAAACAAACAAGCTGGGGAGAAAAAAAAGCTTGTCTGCTCTTCAGATCCGATGAATGAAAAACAGATAAAGATGATAGGAGAAGGGAGCGTTGGAAGTGGGCAAGAGGCCACTCTTAAAAGCAAAAAAAATAAATAAATAAAGTCTCTCTATACCTGGTGTGGAAGAGGTTGTGTTTGAGTGCCTTATCAGTGCAAAGCGAATGACTTAGCGCTGATTTATGACGAGGTATGACAGTGCAGATAAGAGAGGTTTAAGCCTCCATGAGACTGAGCAATCCCTGGCTTCCTTCAGCACTCCTGGACGGATGGATGGTGACTGTGACCAACATTTCCCGCTGTCACGCATGTTGTCTTCTTTCGACTGATAAGACTCCTACCTTCCTGTCTTTTTTCTCTTTATCCACCACAATCTCTCTCTGCCGTTCTCCAATCAAAACGCTTGCCCACAGCTAATATTGTCTTTTCTGAAACACAATGGACATTTGAGTGCAGACATATGTTGCCATATGTGCACCTCAACCAAAATAGCAACAAACAGCCGGATTCGAAATTACATAGTAATTTGCTGGAGGAGGCTTAAATGTGTATTATCGTGACGGTTTAACCGTCGGAAAGGTTATTTCAACATTTCTTATCTATCTGCGTTGCACGCTAAATCTCGCTGAGCAGAACTGCCAACAATAACATACCAGAGAAGCGATCTTTTGATTTGCCTTGTCCTCATTTGCCGATGTCATGCCCAAAGTGCAGTAATTGCAGTGTGGTGTTGACACGAAGATTTTATTTGAACCACAGACATGAAATTTTGTGTCATGTTTTATGATTTGATTTAATCCTTTCTTCACTCGGAACAAGCCTCTCAGTTTTCACACTTTTGCTTCCCTTTTTTGGCCAAGCCTCACAATTCAGTCTCACTCAGGGAAACATGCTATTATGGATTTGACACTAACTACAGCATTTCACACATCCTCTCCTTGCTGCCCCTAAACAGACATCCTCTGCACGCTGACCCTTATGGTCACGGGTGAGAAAAAGGCCACGGGGTCACAGGGGTAGGATGTCCCAGCTGTCTATCAAACATGAAAGCAGCCAAATTAACAGGCGCTGGTGTTGTAAAAAGTACGGCTGAGTGCGTCAGTGAGTGAGAGAAGTTAAAAAAAAAAAAAAAAAAGGCAGTGGATTATACAGACAGACAGTAATCTATAGGTCTGTCAGCCTGTCACTCAGCCTGACCTTGGGTAGCTTTGCTTTAATTGCGGGGTGGGATGAGAGAGTGAGGCCCGCCTTTAGCAGACAATTCAGATTATCCTTCAAAGATGTAATGGCTGCCAGCTTGTTTCATCTTGAATAGCATCTTTTTTTTTTTTTTTTTGCACATTTTTAGACTATTGGAATGTAAATGATGGTTTTTCAGCCTGTAATCGTTTTCTGTGAACGCCCCTTATTTTTAAATAAGCCATTCAAGTTGGGAGACACAAAATGTGGCATGCCTCCGGCCACAAACTTAAGTAAGTACTCCTTTGTTAGAGAAGAGATGAACACACTCCAAAGCTGATGTCCTTGTCAGTCGTCTGCAGGCTTTAGACATGTGGTAAAAACGGTGGCGTGTGTTAATAGATCTGGAAAAGTTTAAATAATGCACAGAGTATTTTCCTATTCCTTAACCACTAAAAGATGGAATTTAAAGATGTCCCAAAATATTTCCATAACAATGTTCTATAGCGTTCCCACTGTCTGCATTCCTTTCTGCTGCCCCTCCCCCAGCCTCCTGTCCCTTCACCACAACCCTATTCCCACTACCGCCACGTCCATCATACAGGATCCAACAAAAACTGGAAGTCCTTGACTGACGGTCATCATCCCCCACTTTGTTTTCTCTGCTCAACCCCCACCCCCCCCACACCCCCCCGTTTTTCCAATCAGACAGACAGACAGACGGTAAATGGACAAGCTAACATGGATGCTCTTTCATAGCATCCAGTCAGCTAATTCTCACCAGTTGGTCTCACTACTTTCTTTTCTTCCCACAGCTCTCACTAAACTTTCCTGCTGATTTCCATTGAATGTTAGAATCAAATCCCCCTGTGAGTGCATGTGTTGGCGTGGATAAGAGACCGTATTAAATTCCCCTCATGCTCGCAAATGTACCAAGCTACAAAACATTTACTGTTTAAAACGAGATAAACAAAAGATGGTTTGATGGAAAGAGGCAGCGGGAGGCTTGACTTGCTGATAACAGCTTGTCTGAAGTGTCAGTTCATACACGCTTCAGAAAAGCTGTTGGACTTCATGTGCACACAGAACACATTTACAGATGTACAATAGTTTCTGGCTCATTTTTGCCCGTTCTACAGAGGAATCTGAGATAGAAGATAATTAATGTAAGAAGCCCAAACCCAAGAAAGGAGACACGGGAAATCAACATTTCATATTTGTGCAGCTCGACTGTTCTCACCCAGACAATAAGAAGAAAACACCGTATTGTCCCTGGGATGCTCCCATGTAATAATAGCTCAGGTATTACCTGTAATAACTTGTCTGGGAATATCACTGTGCGTGTCTGTTTGAGAATGTACTGATGAATTGTATTTTGTGGTGTGATTTGTCATTTCCTTGTCAAGCAGGTTGATGCAGAGCTTAAAAGACTTGGAGGCAGAGTCCATGTCTATAATTACTGTTGAAATCCTCTCCTGAGGTCGAAGCCATATTGATCTGTTGGTTGACCAGTGCACAGTCGGGTCACTAATGGAATGGATTACTAGAGGAATGTCAGGTTTCATGTGTTTGCAGTAGAATAACTTATTTTGAGCAAGGCTGTTTAGAACAGCCGTGACCTTCATTGAAGTGACCGTCAAACTTGTAGTGGCACCTAATAATTTTATATTGGACAGGATCTTTCTGTAAAATCTCTGAAAGTAAGTGAATTAATTTAGCCAGAATTAAAGCTTTACCATAATACTAATGATTCTGTAAGGCTAACATAGCGTGTTAGCATTGGACTTGATGTATGCTCTCAAGTTTGCAAAAGGAACATTCACCTCTTTAGTAAGTATGACATCTTATCTTAAAATGCGCCTGAATGGCTTTACTGAATGGCATGACAATTCCACCAGTAATGGCGACAATAGAGAGAATTTCAGGGTGTCACCAAAGTGCTTATACCTTGGAGCCTTGCACCTGATCTAATGGCCAATACATTCAGTAGATCTTGAGATATCTCAGGTTGGATAAAAGCAGCAGACTGGAGAAAGACCAATGTAAAAATTGTATAAAATATCTGTCATCTCATGAATCAATAATGTGAGAGTAAAGCAGACATGGTAAAACAAAGTTTGAAGGATATTATGAGGTAATTTCAGCTGGTTTCAAGAGGATATTAATGTCTTCAGGGTTTCCGCGCCCATTTCTGTCCCTGTAGAAAAGTTTAATTCCCTGGTGTTTGAGCACAAAGCCCATCAGGCAAATGAACAGGCCTTCGCTGCTGGCCCCAGCTCCAACGCCCCATCTGAGGACAACGCCACACTGTTCAACAACCAGCCGTCTGATTGTCAAGTATTATTTGGTTGTCCTTTGCCTGTCATATGGTATTAGTGCACAAGGCCTTGCCCGGGATCTGTTCTGACACGTACCTGGTCGGGGGTGACCCTGCCATTGTCCAGCAGTGACGTGGGGTCAAGTGGGTGTATGCAGCCACAGGGTATGCAGTATTATGTCGGCCGAGCTTAGGCAGATGGGGTTCTGGCACTCAAACGTTAGTGGTTTGTAGTATGGTTACTTCATAGATGTCGTGACCCTGAAGCTCAACTACAGTAACTGCTGTTTGGCCATTTGCCACCAAGGGCAGCTTTATATTTACAAAAACTTCAAATTTTAATTTTGTTTAACATCTTCTACAGTCTAGGGGACTCAACAATGTGCAGTGCAGCATAGGGAACACATTTTCCATGAGCACATTTAATCCAAAGGCACCAACTGAGTAGTTTATGAGCATTTCCACTGCCTTCTTCAGTTCGTATTTTGAATAATTGCTTTGGAAATTAATGTAAGGGTCCAAAAAAGCTTCACAGTCGGGGTCCTTTGTCGCTTTGTCTCTGTCTCCAGGACCACACACAACAAAGCCACTCATTAAAATTGCTTTGTTGTGTGCATAAAATGCCATCTTAGCTGAGAAGCAGCAACGAAATGCCATTATGTGTCATAGTTATGGGTGCTTGTTTGAATATGTCCTTGTGAGTAATTATGCAAAACTCCAGCTCATGGAGTCACATAACCACAAGAATTTTATTTTGACTTTTTATTTGCTCAAACCTTTGCCTTCAGTTAGAACCATAATCTCATTAGACATGACACTCGACAGACCTCTCTATTCATGCGAGAGTTTTAATACTTTTGACTCTTCTGACAGTCATAGCAAAACACAGCATCATCGCACGCATTTCCCGCATCGCCCTGCTGCTTCCACCTGTGGCATGCTGGGTGACAAAGAAAAGGGTGAAGGATTCAACGGAAAAAGGCATCTGTTATCTCAGAAGAGTGGTATGCACAGAGAGGATAGTGGATACTGGCAGGATCAGACAAGCCAAGGAAAAAGAAAGGTGTCAGAGGAAACTTGGCGATAAAATGAAAATAGCATTAAGCAGGCAGGATTTAAGTTAGGATGGAGATGCCGTATTTGTTTTGGTAGAGCTGCGTGCATGGCGTCTCCAAAGATGTTCTGGGTGGCGTGCGTGGCTGGCAATACATACACAGTCTGAGGAGGTTGATGCAGGACAGGACAATGATGAATGATCTTGAGATATTTGTTTCCTCATCACTCGACACTAGGAGATAATTCCGTTTTATATCATTTTGTTATCAGACTTCGGCCCATCGCCTTAAACACCATCTAAATTAATGCTTGATTTAAATGATTAGAAGAAAAAGGGTCTTAGTTTAAGGTTGGTGTTCAACCTCGTCTGGATAACAAGTGGTTATAAGATTGAACTCTACATATAAAACCATGGTGTCTCCAGTTACCCCAACTTCATTCAGATAACTCATTCAGGGAACAATTCCTCCAAATTGAACAACCTATGTAATTTGTCTCTGGACCAAATAATATAGTATATTTCAGACTGAGACAACTGTGATGGTGTCAGTTTCTAACATTGCTTCAAATGACTCTTTTGAAAAAAGTGTATAATTGGACAAGCCTAAGGTAAGTTTTGGTTAATGCACAAAAACAATATTTAACCACAGAAAATGCCGTGGAGAAAAGAACACAACTTTCACTGTCAGTAGAAAATCTCAAATGAACAAATGGCCTCCCGTGACCTCCCAACCACCCTGACCTCCTTCCTCTGTGGACTTTGTGGCTCCTGAACAATGTCACACTATTTCCTCCTCTGCTCCTGAGAGACAAGAGTCACAATTCTTACAGCTGCTAGACACTTTTTGCCACTTCATTGTAAACTTTGGGGACATTGGCTGAAACAACTGATGCCGTTGTTTTACTTGAGAGGACTGTCTCTGTCCAGGATGTCCGTCATAAATTCTACATCTGCTTCGCACTGGCATAGCTAACGCCAATCCCACCAAGCTGATGGACTCCTCGCTCCTATTCCATGTGGGAAAAGGTTCTCAGAGGAAGCCTCAAAACTAGCTACCTGTATTAGCCAATGGAGTGCATCTAATTGGTTGTTAGATTTAGCCTTTATGTGTGATACATGTATTTATTGCTTGGGTTTATAATGATGTCTTTTTTTCTAGTTTGCTCATTATTCTGTTCACTCTTGTCTTTAGTGGGGCTAAGATGACTTTAAGAACCCTCTTCTGCCGTTTTTTTCAACATAGACTGGCAGCTGAGCTCTTAATCAGTGTTTTTGTGTATTTGGGCACACACAATCAGGGTGTTTTGTCCTCACTCCAGCTCATGATTAGAATTGAAGAGCTTCCGTGTGCCTTTGTGAGCCTTTGTTTTTTGCCCCTCCACAGCAGCAGAGGGTACCTCAGCCTCTCTCTCACTGTGTGTGTGTGTGTTGGCTCTCTTAGAGTTCGACTCAGAGTTTCCATGGCTCTCTCCTGCCTTCTTTGATAAATGGAAGTTCTTAGGTTCGCTGTCAGGCTCCTCTACCCTCGGGAGTCCTCCCTCCATTCTCACTCCTCTACCACAACATTTGCTGTTGTGGGTGAAAAATGACTGTGGGGAACAGAGTAGATTCTCAGTGTTGGACCCACCCAGAGTGGATATAGGTGCTTGTTGTCCCCAGTAGACCCTGAGTCAACAGTTGCTGCTAATGGTCTCTCTAAATTTACCTTCTAATTACCCCCCTCTTATGGCCCCCAGCTAGCAGCACTCTGGCTCTGACCTTGAATTACAAATAAGCAAAAAAAAAAAAAAAAAAAGAGAGAGAGAAAACCGTATATATATCAAAATTATTCTTTGTTCAGTTCTGGTTAAAATCAGCAATAAGAGAACTGATCCATCAGCATCTTGGAAAAGGAACAATGCTGATTTTAGTGCTCCCAATTAAATTAAGATTTAGGAGAAATCTAAAAATAGGTATGAGGTGATTCCTCTGAGAAAACGTTGTACATCTGGTTGTGTGTTAGTGCAGCTGACAGAGAGGGAGAGTATTTGTCCTGAGTGCCAGGTCAGAGGTCAGCCAGGGAGAGGAGGATTTTTCATTCACTCACACTGGCTCTTTCTCATTATTCAGCCCTTTCCATAATCCTTCTGAACTGCATTGTCACCACTGGCCGCTGCAGTGCCAAGAACCGGCCTGCTGCAAGCGACAGCTCAGCTGCAACAACAAACACAACTTCATCATCATTACAGCGGCTTGCACCTATGCATACACACAAATAAGCATTTGTGCATACAAAGCCCAGCCACGAGCCCAGACTGCGCCTGGGGATAGAGGTTTTAGTAAACCAAAATAAGAAACCAACCTGTTATTTTCATGTTCTTCAAAATCCAGAGATTAGTGGTGTAGTGGAAGAGGGAGATCTCTTGAAACTGCAGCCCCTTAAAATGCTAACAGCTGGGTATAAATATAAATGTAATATATATCATGTAATATAAAAGTTTTTTGGCAGAATCTGACGGTAGGAGAACATATGCGTACAGTTTGGACAAAAAGTTTTGACTGGTAGTGTGCATTTTATCCTGTTTGAACTATCAATTTTTATGTGTTTATGTGAAAATTTCTGTCAAATGATGATGTTACATATAATAATATCCAATATTTCTTACGAGGTGCAATTTCCTGTCTCTCTGCGCACAATATCATGACCACCCAGATCTCTCATGTGCTCAGAGGCCACGATGAGCTTTCACCTCAGACCCTTCATGTCCTTTAACCTTTCACCTGTGGCCTGCAAAGCTGTAGAGGGCAGCTGTCCATGGCACTGTGTGCACAGAGAAAGGCCAGTATTCTTGCCTTAGACCCACATCAGGCTTATGTATCAGTGTACGGTGCGTATCTAAACATGTATCTTGGGATATCTTCCCGTCTCATTTTTTTTTAAAATTTGTGAGTAATTACGCTTTTTGGAAGGCTAAGAAAAGCAGTCAATTTGCATCTTAAAAGCAAACATCTTGCCAAGTCTTCTCTGTAAGTAATTTGAGTAGCTAGGCTAACAAGAATTTAATGAAGGTTTGGTTTGCAGACCAGAGACAGAATATAGAAACTCAATGACCTTTACTGTTTGTTCAGCCAGAAATCTTCCTCTTCTTCTCCCCTGTGCTTTAATTAACCTTTCTGTCATCTCAAACTGCAGAAACGGGTCTGTTATAATCTCTCATTTCCACTCAGGAAGTGAACTCACCACTTAAATCAATCTTTTCCTGCTTTTCGATTTGTGCAGCGGGAGACGGGTGTCTCTGATTTGATGTGAGGATCAGAAGGCTCTACTTCTATTTCTATAAACGCACACAGACACACACAGTGTATCAGTGGCAGACGAGCGTGAAGAGCATCTGAGTGACAGCATCCGGAAGCTCAGAGATAAGACGTAATCTGGTGCCAATTATTTCCCCTTGACAGGCGCAGGTAAGCAGCAATCAGTTCCAGTGACATATGTTCTGAGTCAATAGTCCTAACCCCAATGGGAGGCGAGAGGCTGATTATGAGGTGCTGAACAGAGGCAAATTCGAAAGACAAACACTGCGGCAGGTTGGGCTGATAAGGCACTGCTGTTTAGCTCCTCTGATATCCGGAGTGACCCCTCCATGCTGTGCTCTAACGCACAAAGATACACTGGCCACAGACACTCAGTATTCACTTGGGAGTTGCACTGAATACACTTTAAATATTTGTCTGTGTGCCAAAAGATCACAAAGTCCTTGCACCTAAGTGGCATAACATGTGTGTCGGTGCCTTCCATGACCAAGAAAACACCATATGTAAGGATGTATAAGGTTTGCTATATCTGGACTACTAAAGCTCTTTTGTTCCAATTACGATTACTTGAAAACATGTTTTGTCTTGCTACAAATTACATGGGAAAATTCATGTCAGGATGGGTTTAGATTAGCATAAAACTAGAAGCAGTGAAAAATTTGTAGCCTTGATCATAATTATATACTCCCTTTTGCTAAAAAACATTGGTTACTTAAGGTCTCAGATAAATGCCAGGAGTGCGGCTGACTCAAACAAAGATGTATTCTTCTTGTAGTTTGTTAAATTCTACAAAATAATCATGCTTTTCCTTCACTTTGTTGTTCTGGATTGATCATAACATTGTTATAGTCATTTTCATTCAAAGTGACACAAAGTGATTGTGCTCTTTAATTCGTTCAGTCTGATCCCGTTTGCTTTGTCCTTTTTTATACTTCTGGCAGGCCACTGTTGCATATGGTGTGCCTGCAAACGATTCATAATAAAAGCTCTGTTGAGGCTTTATACTAAAATATGACCATTTATACTTATCACAGAGAGGGAATCTATCTAGCTAATCTCTAATACAAATTCTGCGACAGAAAAAAGGCCTGTTGCCTGCTGCTGGTGAGATAAATGAAGGCCCTAGTCATTATTTGAGGAAGCACAGTTCTGAGCTCACAACTGAACATGAACGTTGTACTTCTTTGTTTAATATTCCCTCAAACAGAAACATAAATTCAGCACATAATGGTTTTACCTGGGAGTCGTGTGTAATCTCTTGGCAAGAGGAGGCTAGGAACCCACAACTTGTTATATTCCTGTTTGTGTTCAGAGAGGGTGCCAAGCGCGCGGTGTCCCTTGTCTCCAGGTTTTATGCTAAAGCTAAGTGGTTATGACTTAACACATAGGAGAGGTGTTGATGTTCTCTCGAATACTGTGTTTCCAAAGCAACGTTTTCCTAGTCTCAACAAATACAATTACATTTAGGGACACATCATCCTTGAATGCTTCACTGCAAACAAGCCGCTGCAAGGTGGGGCCACACCTCTATTATCTGAGAATGTGAACATGAGTGGATCAGGGAATTCAGGCAAGATGCTGGAGATGCCCGGGCAGGTATGTGGGATTTTCTGCTCCCTGAAAGCCCCCTTTTCTTTCATGCCAAACACTCATTGATAGGAAGGAAGGGGTTAAGCTGATAGAGGCATGAAGAGAAGTGATAGCTGTGTCTCAGAGCGTCTTTCTTTATCTCCTTTCAGATTAAAAAAAAAAAAAGAGGGGTGGGGGGGGGTCACTTATATCCCTTTGAGGGTGACCTGGGAAAACCACACCGTGGTACAAAGCGTGGCCAAAGGGGGCTGCATATATTGGCTGCAGAACAGAGCGGAGAGTGACCAGAGTGCAGAGGGATCACATCAACAGGTGGTTAGACCACGGTCTCAGTTTACCAGCAGATGTCATTCACATTTTGAGAGAGTACATTGGGTTTTGTCCAGAAAAAAAAAAAAAATCTTCACACGCTCACACAGAAAGAAACGGAGATGATTCAGTTCCGTCTGCCTGTGTGTCTGGTAGTGATTACAAAGACCTTCCTGGATAGCTGGGTGGCACACACCAGATTCTGTGAAAACTTGTGCCCCGTCATGGATGATTTATTTATTTATTTATTTTTGAGGTGGTCGTAAATTCAACCATTTAACACAGTGTCAAGGTGGTGTTTTGTTATGTGACATTTGTCTTGGTTTTGTGAGGCAACTGAGGCTCATCTGCAACAGACAGGAATGCTCGTGGGAAGATGAATTTCTGCTGACAATAGAGGGTATGCGCGCTTTGAGGTGGACTGTTATCATACTTTGCTCCTTATCTCACCACGCCGGGGGCAGCGTTTCAAAGAAGATGTGTTTTAGCATGTTTCACCTCGCAAAGATGTAGAACCTTTACTGTGTGTGTATCCACTTTGGTGCAGTTGATATACACATGTAATCCTGGTGCCTCTTACAGCTGAGCTTTGTAAAGGAAAAGTCTGGAGGCTAATTATCTGCACACTCGTTGGCCTGTGCTTGCTTCTTAATCCCGCATGAGAAACTTGCAGACCTCCATGAAAAGAAAATGTGTGTTTTCATCACAAGTAAACGTCTTTTCCACTATCTGTCATCTCTCATAGGGATTAGGTTTGAAAAATGGGTTCAAATTGGGTTAGAAATCACCAGTCATTTCTGTATTTGTAATACAAATTCAGTTTTAGGAGTTGCCTTTTTTCATCTTTATGTCCATAATTTGGGCCACTTTTCTTCGTTTGCTTCAAGGGTGAAAGGTATCGATCCAGCAGTCCTGAATGGAAGGCCTGAAGTACGTTTCTCTTAACTAAAAACGCATTTTGATGAATGTCCGCTTGTGACGCAGAAGGTTATCCATCTGTCTGCCTGTCCAGTCTGGAGGCAATGACCTAACTGTCTGACTTGTGACAGCCCATCAGTGCCGGCAGGACCCCATTCTAATGCCTCTGTGTGTGAATCCGAGTACAGAGGTGATAAATGTGGGCTATCAGCTGGTGACATCTGATGTCCCTGAAGCTCCAGTGTCGTTCGACCTCTGCGCCTGCCAGAGCAGATAGCTGACTGAGTGTGCGGTTGACAAGCAGACAAGGATGGAAGACGAGATGGGATGTTTACAGAGAAGGAGTGGTGATGTGTACCGTCTTTGGATGTTCTCTGTGTGTCGTGGGAGTTTGCTATTTTCATGAGTTTAAATGCTGGAACGGGTATCCAGCGGACCGTCATTAGGTTGCAGGACTGTGCAATATGACTGGGATCTATAACAATGAAAGTTAAAATCCCTAGGATTTCAGGTGTTGTTGAAGCACAGCAATGGAGCCAAGCAGCCTCATGGTGTTTTTAATAAAGAAGCCAATCAATGATCAGCCTTTTTTAATACTTGTCTCCAACAACAGCCTGGCACAGGAAAGTTAATCAATTTTGATTTGGAGATGTGCAGCTTTTCATCTAATGGCGTATTATTTTTGGTATATTTAACTGTTTTGCAGCCAGAAAATGCAGACTGACTGTAATTTGGTTTTGTTAATCAGTTTTTAATGAACCGTTCTGGTTAGTCCCAGCGTAAGCGTTGAATACTTTGTGTTACCTTTATTGTGATTGCCACGCAATTTCAAAAAAAAAATTAAAAACAAATGCTGTTGTTTTAACACTGAATGTGTAACAGCAACTGTAGGGGACAGTTTCATAACAGCTGAATCCCACTGAAACTTTCAAATCTCTTTGGGAAGACGGTGAAAATGAGTATTAAAGAATATATGTTGGAAAGAAATTTGCGAGAATTACATGGGTGACAGCCGTGTGCCTACTTCTGTTTTCTACCTGCATGCCATGATGCTGCACCGTGACGGCGGCATTTCACAGCTGCTGAAGGAGCTCAGCACACCAGCAGCTGAGAGGCTTTCTTGCAGAGGATTCATGTCAGTGTGTCAACATGTCCTGTGCAGGTGGAGAACTTCATGCTGTCTTTTATTCCCAGTGAAGTAGCGGGGTGTTCAGCTTCCTTCTGCTCATGAGGGAAGCTGTTGAAGCTTTTTGTTGGGAGTAATTTTCATCATCGTCAGCGCATCTCAGACTTGGTCATAAGGAACACTAGGGGTGTTTGTCCAGTCCCACTGAAGTGGAACATGAACGGGTCCTCTATCGAGTCCTCAGGTTTTCTCTACGAATAGCGCAGCACAAGTGCAGGCTCAACTTTCCCCAATCTCCACTTTCCTAAGCACAGTCTAAAAGACTACAAGAGAAAGAGTGAAACCTTCCATTTGGTTCCCTAACAGCTTGGAGGGTAATGGGAGGACCGGGAGAAAAGCTGCTTTCTGTGCACCAGAGCTCCAATTATCTCCCCTCACACCCAGCGTGTAACTTAAACTCACAAACCAGAGATCGGCCCTGAGCCGTTTCAGAGCAGTTTTATTTCAGAATAGCTTAAACTGTGCTATTCCAGTGTTTTGTGTGATCTCTGTGTGTCTTTACTGCTGTTGACAGGGAGAATTCACAACACTTTTTTTTTTTTTTTTTTTTTTTTTTTTACTGGTGCTGTATCCAGTAATTATTCTGTTGCATATCTCCAGTCATTCAGTTCGGACTCCTGTGAGATTCACTTTGTTTCCTTCCTTTCATAGCAAGAATTAACCGCAACCCCATTGAGACCAGATTTAATTGAGGGGAAAATAGAACAAACAGGTCCTGTAAATTAATTTTGGAGAGTTTAATTATAGGTACGGCATCATTAGCGTACTACCATGCCATTAACATTTGCATACTCTGTGTGTTTGGGCTTCCCCGTTTTATTGTGTGCTTTTCTGCTCCTGTAATTATAGTCACAATATGAACCAACCCATTTATTTTCCACTCCTTTTGCCCTTTTGCAGAGTTAAAGTCCACTGGCACGGCCCACCACTTCTCCTTTCTGCTGAACTCCACCGACTATCGGATCCTTCGCATGGACGAGGATCACGACCGCATGTATGTGGGCAGCAAAGATTATATCCTCTCTCTGGATCTGCACGACATCAACAAGGAGCCACTCATAGTAAGAAAGGTTCCACATGGACATTAAGCTGACATCATCTTGACGTGAGTTTAAAGCTAACCAGCTTGTTTATTTTTTTTTTTTTCCTGTCAGATCCACTGGCCTGTTGCCTCCCAGAGGAAGACTGAATGTGTCCTGTCAGGAAAAGACACGAATGTAAGTAGTGTTGAAAACAACAAGTATACAGATAATTTCGTAAGTGATTTTGTTTTTAATATGTAATACACCCAGGCAGTACCTGGTTATAGTTTTTTAAACACATTAACTGCTCTTACTTATTGTCAAAAAGAAACCTTATTTTGGATTTCATTTTACTTGGATTCTGGACCAAAGCTTTTATCATTTTTGTTGGTTCATCCTCTGTCTGGTTGCTCCGGCTGCAGACTTAGTGAGGTAGTCCAGATGTAAATGATCATGAGGGACCCCGAGAGGTTCCCAGGCCAGATGAAATATGTAATCCCTCTAGCAAATTCTGGGTCTACCCAGGGCCCCCTCCCAGCTGGCCATGCTCAGATAAATCTCAATGGGGAGGCACCCAGGAAACCAAGGAGGACGCCTGGACCACTTCAATTGGTAATGCAATTCGCAACTGCTCTAATCCGAGCTCCTTCAGGATGTCCCAGCTCCTCGTTTCTAAGGCCTGGTCCAGCCGCTCGACAGTGGAAACTCATTTTGGTTGCTTGTATCTGCAGTGTTGTTCTTTTGGTCAATATTCATTGGTCAAAGTTTGTTATCTAGGGTTGGGACATAGATGGATTGGTGTCAGAAGCTTTGCCTTATTCTTTTGCTCAGTATGTACTACAGTGGTACAGCTCTCTTACTCCAATTAAACCGCACAAACAACATTCTAGGATATTCCTCTATTCCACGAAATATTACTTAAATATGATAAAACTTAGTTTTTATTACAAAAAGGTTCTTACAACATGTAAATATTCAAACTAATTAAAAAATAGATTGAAGGACGGGGTGGAACTGTTGCCCATAATGCACTTATACTCATTAATGTCCACGGCAATTTAATTGTAGTTTAAGATGTATGGCAATATTAAAATACATAATCTTCCAGGCAGAAGGTATTCTTTACTGTCTCAAATTACAACACATAAAAATAAAATGTATATTGTTTCTCCTTTTCGATGTAATAAAGACAATGCCTAGTGCTATATAACTATATAACAATTACAGCCCACTGTATGCACAATCAACTATTGGAAAGCACAATAATTTTAGCATTTTACAGAAAACATGTCACTTGAGACACGGTTTCAATGCTATACAAATCAGCTATTACATCAGCTATTCCTTGTAAATGTTGAAAATTTTGTTAATATTTGCTGACCCCAGATCATCACCTTCACAGTTTCACATTTCCACAGAAATGAGGGATTTCTTATGTTAGTGACGTTAGTAGATATTTGCAGTTTCAAAGTAAAAGCGCCATATTCACAGTATAACCATGGATTTTACATTACTGCCTGTTTGTTGTACAGGTGAGATAAGACAGTTGGCGCTATAAGGGCAACATCCTGCAATAGAGGCTAATGAAAAAATAAACATTTTGCTCATATTACATGAGGTTAACCGATCTCCCCTGTACCAGTTGATAAAGGCACACCTGTGAACCTGGATCCTTTTGGTCCTGATGCACATTTAAAAATGTTGTTATATATCATTTTGGCGACACTCGCGATTTGAATGGGGTCAATACAGGACATTTTACAGCTCCTCCCAGTGTGTGAAGCTCTTATTTACTGTCTCCACATCCCTGATTGCTGATTGCGTACAGCTGCCACCAATTAAGCAGGAACTTGAAACATGCGACATTCAGTCGTCTTCGGTGACGGCTCAAAACATATTCCGCGCAGTAACCAACACACATCTCATACGCGTAATAGATTTTTTTTTTATTTTTTTTTTATGGAGAATCTAATCCCCTTTTCTTTTCTTTTTTTGCACGGTAATTATTGGACCCTTTGCCGCCCAGACAAGCAGACAAAACGAACTGGCCACTGGAAGCTCATCTGAAGTGTTAATAAGATTCAGACATTCAAACGCAGCCACCGCCAGCGCAGCCCCCACACGGAAGACATGGAAACTCATCATTTAAATTCATATTAAAAAAAAAAAGCAAAAAACAGATCCTTCTCTTTTCAGTATGTTCACACATTGTGCCCCCCGCCTCCCACCCCCCACCCCGCCTGAAACACACACACACACACACACATTTGTGGGTGAGTGCTGGCAGAGGCGGTGAGCACCGTCAGAGTGATGAAGCTCTGGCTAATAACCCTGCTCTCCCCTGCTGGTAGAGAGCGCTGGCTGCTGTTTATCCAACTGGAATGTTCATTTATGCGTGTTTGGTGACCTGCGCCTCTCACCGCCTCTGGCTACATCATATTGGCCCCACGTATGTTCATGTACGCACATATGAGCCTCCGCTCGTGTGTGTGTGTGTCAGAGGTGGGGTTTGAAATTTCATCACAAGAATAAGGAATAAAATTGGCTACTGCCAGATATCTTGGCAACCCTGGTCTCTCTTTAGTGAATGACAGATGATGACAATTCAGCAGCAATTCAGAAGGGGATGTCGGTTCAGGCAGGAGGTCAGAGGCAATCATCCCCACTGCGCTCTCTGTGGGGGAGCACAACTGTGTGCTGAATAATACACACAAGCTCCCGTGCATAAACACACACACACAACAACGCGTCCTCTGAAACCTCTGACTTGTGCATCTGTCGTGTTGCAAAGATCTGCCAAAATGGCTCATCCCCCATCGTGCATACAATCTTTTTTTTTCTTCTTTTTTTTTTAACATGGTACATCCTTTCTATTTTCACCAGCTGTCACTGGCAGAAAACATGACGGACAAATCCGAGCAGATATCATCGACTAGTGCATTTCTTTAGTTTTGAGTTTTGATTTGGGTGGATTGAGACCAGGAAGCCTGACAGCTGGTCAGAGATTAAAAAGACCTCGAAAGCACGGAGCCGCTTTCCCCAGCAGCGCCTCTTTGTCTTCACTTGGAAATTAAAAATATTTGTCTCATTAAAATTTAATTTAGAATTGATTTAAAAAAAGTAAATTCTAAATTAATCCCATCAGTCATGCACCAAAAAAAAAAAATTGGTAAAAGAAAACGAATTGGACTTTAAAGGCGTCTTCTCCCTCAAAAACCAAAAAGGCTTGTTTGTTCGGTCTAACCGAAATGTTTTTCATTTGTCAAGTTTGACAGAACACTGAATTGGGTTTAGCCTCAAAACCCCGAAGCATGCACACTCCACATCTCGGTGGTGCTGCTTTTCTTGGTTTCTGCCACACACTTATATGGTGTTTGGAAACATTTTCCCTCTGACAGTGTGGTCTGATGTGAAGCCTGGGCCAGGCCGACACACACAGCCAGGGATCAGAGCTGCCAAATGCAAAGCAGCCAGCAGAGGAAGTGATAGATGCGATGGTTTGAAGCCAGGCAGAGTAAGGAGTTATTAACCATCAGCAGGACATTATGCATTACGCAATTCCTTTTTTTTCTACGCCGCTTTTTCTTTCATTTTTTAAGTAACTAATCCTGTTGTTTTTTGTGTTGTTTTTTTATTTGCCCTCTCTTAGGGGGAATGTGGAAACTTCATCCGTCTGATTGAGCCGTGGAACCGGACCCACCTGTATGTGTGTGGAACGGGCGCGTACAACCCCATCTGCACCTACGTGGACCGGGGACGTAGGTCACAGGTAACCAAAGACACAAGCGGGCACCCGTGGAGACATTTTGACCTTTTCCTCTGCGATTCTTAAAAAGCCATATCAGTCAGTCAGTCTCGGGTCACAGAATCTCAATCTGCTCCTGCTCCTCAGTTTCATGGGCTTCGTGATTTTCTGCCTCTTAGTTTTCATCGATTTACGCTGTTTCACGGTCTGAGGGACTCAAAGGAGAAAAGGCCCATGGCTTTCTCCAGGTCTCTGTTATTATTACAAAATTGCTGTTGGTAAGGTGCCTAACTGCCACTGCTTAGGGATCAGTGAGGCTCCCATCTTCTCCAAGCGCTGAGAATAGCTTAGCGACTCCACAGCTATAGAAAGTACCCCCCTCACCCCCCCTCACCTGTTTATACACAGCAGTGGCCGTCTTTCTGTCTGGCTCTGAAAGGCCATCATTACTGATGAAGCCTCTCATCCATCATCAGCCTTGTAGCTCTCCCTCCCTCCGTCCCTTCCTCCATCCCTCCTTCGCTCGCCGGCCGAGCTACGGCAGCTGTCTTCCCGGTTACAGTTGACACACTTGCGTTCGGCGCTCCGCCTGTTTAGTCTCGCCGTTCGGACAGAGGGACGGTTCACATTTCAATGTAAAGGTCAGTCTGCCTCTTGTCATTCAGCTTCTCCCACGAGGGCCCGAATGCCATGTTACTTCACACTGTAAAGATTTTCCTCAGCGAGAGCAGACGTAAACATAAACCACGTGTTCAGGATCGCAGCAGAGGCCTTCACACATTTTTAGTTTAGTTAGTTAACTCTCACACTTTTTCCCCTTAACCGAAGTTTTTTTTCTTTTACCTGTGTTGTGCCTTTTTTAAGCCGTTCTGCATCGCACATTATGTGGACTTTATGCATCATTTAGAAATGCTGACAGTTGTACTGTGTGAAATTGTATTTACTGCCTTACATGTTGATTGTTTAAAGCTTTCTAAATGTTCTGCTCTTCATTTCCGTCATCTTTCTTTCTTTTTCCAGCGCTGCATGATTTTTTGCATGGAGTCATCTGCTGTGTTTGCATGAGTTTAATCCGATGTTCACTGAAATTTTAATTCCACCCACCAGGCTCTCTTCTCTCCACTTTGACCTCTTTTCACGTTCTTTGTCCACCTTTCACAATCCTTTGTCGGGTCAACTTTTTTTCTCCCCCCGCTTCATCTTTCTGCCCTTACTTATTTTCCTGGTCTGTTCATGCTATGGTCGTCATCAGCCGAGTTTTACTTTGATCTGGGCTGTTGAATGCCAGGTAATGAGATGGCCCGCTGTTCCGTGTGTCTGTTTTTAGGGGTCCCAATTCCTACAGGCCCCCCAGTCAGGAGGGAGAACAAGTCGAGCAGCCGACTTCACCACTGCATCAGAGCCTCTGGAGGCGAAGGTGGGCTGACGGGAGTTTTGTAGAATATGGCGCCCACCCGGACAACTTTCTAATTCAGTTAGAGTAAAGACATGTTTATGGGTTTATTTCAACATATCTGGGGCTATTAAGGCAGCTTGCTGACTTTCAGAGTGCCCCCCCCCCCCCCCCCCCCCACCCCCCCACCCCCAAAAAAGGTGTCAAAAAATATCAGCGCAATATTTTTGGAAAACAAGTACCACACAACAAAAAAAGAAGAAAATGTATAATCCCATTGCCAGTGGAACCTTTAAACTGTGAATGTTGAACGAAGTTTCGCTCCTCAGATCTTCATCAGCTGTATAAAAGCTGCCAAATTTCCACACACACACACACACACACACACACACACACACACACACACACACTTTGCACCACTTTTCTTAAAATATATTATGAAAACATTGTTAACCCAAACAGCTGTTGCCATCTATTTTTTTATTTATACAAATGCTTTTCATCACCACACATTTTTGCGATTCTGTATCTTGTTACCAAAGACAATATCCAGGAGCCAGTTACAAACACAGCTTTGCCATTACTCTGCTTTTCCTTTACATATTTCCCTCCTCTGCCAGACTTTACTGGCCAGCTTCAAAGTACCTGGCAAACCAGCGCGTAGACACATACTCAGTGTTGACACAGATGTTCAACATGTCCTCTTGCGCCGCGGAGTAATGAATTCTTGCGTGAGCCACTAACATCAGAAGCATGGTGGATGAGTTTTGGATTGCCCTCAGCATTTTCCTCCACCTCTCCATCTCACAGATAACCAGCCCTGTGTGCTTTTTGTTCCCCTCAGCAGAGCCAGTAGTGCTGCGGGAGAGTGTTCAGTGCCTTTTTAGCCTCACAACTCACATCTCATCATTGTCACCGTGTTAGCCAGCTGGTCACATTATCAGTTGGATGCTGCTGTTGGAATCTAAAGACAAAAAATACAAAAAATGAATTCTCCCACACACAAAAATGTCCCTTAAGTATAATAAATCTATTACAAGGTTATTGATGTTTTTCCTCTCTACCAATACAGGAATACATTTTCCGTCTTGAGCCTGGTAAAGTGGATTCTGGGAAAGGAAAATGTCCTTATGACCCCAAACTTAACAGCGTCTCAGCTTTGATCAGTAAGTATGTGCTGTGTTTTAGTTTTTTCCTTTATTCGTACAACACGTAAAAGCAGGTTTAAGAAGAACAGCCTAGAAAATCTTCAGTTTGTAGATGTTTTCCCATCACCTGAAAGCAGCTGTTTGTCACCACATCAACCCTGCAGATCACTGTTATGGATTTTTTTTATTTAATCTCAATGCTGAAAACATATCAAGCTGCTACGGCTGTTGCCCCACGATAACAAACTCTCTCATTATTTTCTTTATTAATACATCAATTGGCTTCTAAAGAATTCTCTGATTTTTCTTCAAAAGACAAACAGTCACATTTAGTGGCTGAATATATTTGGTATTTTTTCTTCTAAAGTCACTAAAATAAAACAAACAAACAAAGAAAAAAACAGAATAATGTAACGAATCATCTCATTTATCAGCTGAACTCCCTCAGGTCTAGTTGACTTGTTTGTTCAGGCGGATGTCGCCTGTGAGTGGGTGGTCTTTTGTTGTGAGCAGCTTACAGGTGGTCAGACGTGGATGTGGATCAGTGACCTCCTGTTCTCTCCGTGTCTGTGTGTGTGTGAGAGAGCGAGAGACGGAGACGGAGAACGTCTGTTTTGTTGTTGCCACGTCAGCTCAATTGCAGCTGACCCGAGCAGAACTGTAACACCAAGGAGATCGTCTGTATGACGCCTTAGATAATTGGCAGGGCAGAGACGCGCCACACGGACACAACAGGGGAAGGTGGAATTTCCCTGGTTTCCACACTTTGGAATATTTTGCGCAATTTTTACAAGCTGTCTCTCACGTAACAAAATATCCCTCGATAGACGGGAAAGGTTGCAGCTTTGTTCGTGTGTTGTGCACATAAAATCATTAGCACAGGGTCTAACTGTGTCTGCAGTGATGTTGCTTTCATTGACCTCTAACCTCTATGACATGCAACCAGCTGACATGAAAATGGCTTTAATATGCAGCTGTGTCTTTATTATTTACGCTGATTTGCCTATTAGTACGAGTATAACTACAGGACAATTGTGTCAACATAACATAACGCAGATACCTCTGAACCATGTACTGTATTTCGACACTGTTTGTCTTCATGAGGAGTTGAGATTTGTAACTTTGGCATGCTCACAGCTGCTGTTTGTGCTCATTGGGATTAAACCTGGATGGATGATGCAGCAGTCCAGCCAGACTTGTCAGACAACATGTTCTGTACTTTAACCTGAAAATGTTTTCATCTATCATGACTTCACCTCCGCAACACCCTTCTCATCCTCTGTGACTCACAGATGGAGAGCTGTACGCGGGAGTGTACATTGATTTCATGGGAACAGACTCTGCCATCTTCCGTACTCTGGGGAAGCAGACAGCCATGAGGACTGATCAGTACAACTCCAGATGGTTAAACGGTAATGTCTCAAGTCGCAGCTTGTTCTGCATCCAGCGTTACTTCTTTTACTCATCTCTCTCCTATCTTAATTTATTCCTCAGCACCTTGAGAGCATGGGGGGTAATGTTTCACGCAACTTCCCAAATGTAGCTTCGGCACCGTCCTGCACATCGTCCTGTGTCTCGAGCAGCGTCGTCTAAGAATGTTGATCTTTCCGGCCTGCTCCACGTGTCCCATTAATCATTTGAAACAAAGCATAAAATTCACTACACTAATTGTCAACTGCCTGCAGAGCCTGACAGCAGGGTCAGTTGTGTGGTAGCATGGGGAAACTACTGACTGTCAATAATGACTTATATTAGCTTCCGCTATATAATGAACTACAATTGTCACAGTGATAAAAAATCCTGGTCGGGTGCTTTCGGTGGATGTTGCCAAATCAATCACGGCATCCCCCCGGTGTTCCTGGCTCCCAGATTTTCCACTGACCCCGTTGCCCTGACAACAGTCCCCTGGCATTACTCTGAATCAGGACACCTGAGTCCTGCTAATCAGCCATGTGAAATCTCTCGGATATCCCCACTCCCCCTTTCACTCCTGGTTACCCCCTCCCTTCTCTTGGTTTTGGCATGTTCCCATTTGGTACCCAGGTCTGTTGTAGGGGGGGAGGAGCTCCCTGTGTTGCGTGTCCAGTGGTGACCCAGTGAATCAGCCAGTGAGAGGAGAGCGCACTGGGATGCCATATTGAGCATTGTCGCTAGGAAGAAATAAGAGAGATTATGAACAGTTAAAGTGCTGTTCTGGATGATTATTCTTGTCATTATTAATCAGTAACAATCATTGTCAATTGTTATTGAGGGTGGAGAGGTAGGTTGTTTTCAAACAGTAGTTCAGGCATCCATAGGTAAACTTGATAAACTGATTTACTATGTGAAAACAGGTCATTAATTGATCCCTTCTTGATGCACCCACTATTCTTGTGTGCAAAAAACTATTACTATAACTAAAAATGTCATAGTTTGCTTAAAATAAACTCTCATTTTGGTTGAGTTCACTGGCTGTGTATATAAAAAAGGAGAAACCGTGACATCACTCATTACTTTCTTGGAGAGTAGTTTTGGACGTCACCATCTTTGCAGTGACTGACTCCACTTAACTCCTGCCCAGTTCAAAAATACTGGAGTGACTGCGTGCAACCTGTGAGGGCTAATTACACATTAAAATGCCTTGTCCTATTTAAATGGGTGAGTTATATACAAAGCAGTTCAGATGAATGGGAGGAACGTTTCTTTTACCAGGCTGTAAACATTTTTATTTCTGCTGTGAAGTTGGACATAAAGGTCTATGGGGACTGACTCACTCAGAGTGGCTATTCAGGGAATAGCAGTTTTTGGCTCTGTATGTTGGCTGCGTTTTTCTGCTACTGAGGTCACTGCTTCAAATGGATCTCCCATTTGATATGCCTAAATCGGACTGCTCAATGATTTTTGTATGGTTTTATGTATTTCCTCCCACATTATTTACATTGGAAGCATGTGAGGAAGGGATTTCTCTATAGCCAGTGGGAACAATAGGAATGATTTAAGCTGCCAAAAATGTTTTTAACGGACATATGAGCATGAGAGCATTGCCAAATATATATATATATTTTTTCAATGTAGAGACAGAGAATAAAATAGGATAAAGGTACCCTTGGCTAGTTTGATTTTTGTTTGTTGGATAGTGCTTTCAGTAACCTTGTCAGAGCAACATTGTATTACGTTTGGGTTAATATTTAGATTAAATCTCTGTGAAATCTGAACCCCAAAGGATTTTCTTAAGTAAAACTAATTGTATAAGTATTTGCATATAGACTGTGTGCACACCAACATATTCCAAAAAGACAGCTGATGAGCTCCTCATTCTGTCTTTTCTTGTCTACAGATCCCACATTCGTCCATGCACACCTAATCCCGGACAGCGCTGAGAAGAATGATGACAAACTCTACTTCTTCTTCCGCGAGAAAGCCTCTGATATGGGACAGAGTCCCATGACCCAGTCCAGGATAGGGCGGATCTGCCTGGTGAGTTATCACACCATGTCATGTTGATCATGGCCAGTGAAAGGTCTATGTGTCTCCATAATGGTTAGTTATAGTCTGTTGCCTGTTTTTAAGTCTTTTTGAGGTCCAGAAGGGGATGAGGTTCCCCATGATCATCAGTAATTGCTGAGCATCAAAATTGTAAAATACACCAATTACGTGTGTCAGAAGACAAAATATTTGGCGTTAGACTCTGCAGCTAAATTTGGGACACGTTCAGTTATTTTTCATCCTCTGGGTGAAATGTTTGGGTGGCAGTGTTTACTTTAATTCACATCTGTGTACATTCATGGACATCTATAGAAAACCAGATGTGTGTTTAATCAGTGATGCACACACACAAATAGGGAGTTTGTGTACAAAACCATCTGAACAACGTACTTTAGCAAAATTCTCTTGGGACACTTCTGTGTTTGCAAGATCCTTTAAATATAAAACAGAACAGAAAGAAATTACACAGAACTATCTACAGCCATGATGCTTTTTATTCTAACAGGATCTGCAACCTTCAACTTTCTCACAGTGGGTGCTTCCATTTGTCATAAGAGTCTTGTTGTTTCCTTTGCATCTAATACTCTTAATATTGGTAACATATATAGTAACAAATATATTTACTTGCACCCTATACTTATGATCTGTAAAGCACTTTATAACAATGTTTTGAAAAGTGCTGTAGTGTAATTATTTATTATGTCCTCTGAACCCGTTATCTGCAGTGACAGTTTTTGTGGGCAACTACACATCTAGACCAGCCGTTTGTCTTAAAGTGTTCGGGTTATTTTGCTTCTTCTTCTTTCTTTTTTTAATTGTGTTGTGCAGAACTGGTGATATCTACTGTAGAAATAAGTCAAAGAGCAGAGTCAATGTCATGGAGATGGCATCCAACATGACAGAGGTTATTTTTACTTTTACCAAAGTACTAACTCTTTTCTAGTCATTGTTGCCATATATGAAAATAAAGTAGACACAGCATGTATTTCTCCCAGCCTTGCATATTATTTGGACTCCGGCTCCAGCCCGTGAATCATTTTTCCTAGGCTTGATTCTCGGTCTCAGTGGGAGAAGTTGGCTGACCTCTGGTGCAGACTGGCCAAGCTGAGGCACAGAGCTGATCTTTATTCATACAGCCGGAGCTACAGCGGGCTCAGCGCTGTTAGTGTGGCCAGTTGTTTCAAACAGCTGCTCTTTAGATTCTGGTCGAACTTGTCCCGTTGAGTGATTTTTGGAGCAGTGTGAGGATGACTACTGTGTGCCTCTGCTTCACAGAATGACGATGGGGGACACTGCTGCCTGGTCAACAAGTGGAGCACATTCTTAAAGGCTCGTCTCATCTGCTCTGTGCCCGGAGCCGACGGCATTGAGACACACTTTGATGAACTAAGTGAGTTGAATTAATATTTCCCATTTAAGATTCTCCCTCCACCTCCGAGGCTTTCAGAGCGTCTCTCGTACTTCCTTTCATCTCCGGACTTTATACACCCGATTCCCTGACACGTGTGCGCCTCCTGTTGTGCAATTACACTCTCAGCATTTGCTCTTTTTAAAACGTAACCTCTTTCATACAGAATCTGAATCAAACTATTTTTCCTCACAAAGACAAACTCCAGCCACGCACTCTAAAACACTTAAAAAGGCATTTAACACATTGTAATGGAACCTAATGGAGTGCATTTGCTTGGAGATCGTAACAAATATGTCACAGAAAAGCTGCAGATGGAAAGCGAGAATTCTTAAATGGCCGTGTAACCACAACAGCTCAAAACGAGGGTCCTCAAATAAACTTCTTGTCGACAGATTCTGTATCAACAACTCTGTCATCTGTAGATTTGCTTTGCATAGTTTCACCATGATGTTAATCCACATACACTCAGATTGGGCTGCAATGTGTGCGGGCCAGTGTGTTACTTTACTGCAGGGACAGAAAATCAGCATTCAGCACATATCGTCTTATGTACATGCCAGCAAAACCAGGAAGAATCCCAGAGAAGCTGCAGCTCTAGATTAAGGTATCATCGACTCATACCTGTTAATCTTGACATGGATATTCCTTTGAACGCTAACATGCCTCCTGTACAGTAGACACCATCCTGAAAATGTACCGTCGTTAATACAAGACTGAGATCACGCTGCTTTTTAAGCCCTATCAACAGCCCTATTTTTTCGTAGAAACAAGGGATAGAAAAGCAAATATACACACGCAAACAGAGTAATCGGAGTAATGAGCAGCTGGCATCGATACAACCCCCTGTGGGTCTTCGTGGCCTATCTCGATCATTTACATGACTGGCAGGATTAAGCAGGGATTTGTAGTATACTTGAAATTATAATGGAACGCGGTATAGGGAGCAACTTTTTCTATTTGACAACTTTGCACCAGTTTTTTCAAAATCTTAGCAGACTGTATGGCATGAACAGACACTGTGAAGTCACCTTTAGGTGTCCTGAAGGTTTGCTGAAGAGTGCTTTTGAAGTTCAGTGTGTTGGCATTAGCCGTAGCGACAGTGTCTAACTGAGACTATTTTAAAAATGGCAAAGAGGTGGAGCACGACTGGAGCTGAGTCGGGCGGGTGACTCTTTGGTCACTAGACATCTACTGACCTGCGTGTGCACCCACCTGTCACTCAAAGAAGGCATGCCGTAAATCATGCATAACTTTAAGACTAGGTTTCACCCCCACACATTAGTTACGAATGAGGAATTCAACTACACGGACCAAAATGGTTTTTGTTCCAAACTGTTTCTGGTGTGACATGGAGGTCTATGGCAAAGACTGTAAATAAAGGTGGACCCATGGAACTGCTCCTCAAAAGTGAAGCCAAAGCAATTAGAGCTCCCCCTGGTGACTGACTGCAGTAGATCATAAGGTCCACCTCCTCCACGTTGGACGGGACTACACTAAAACACTAAAGTACACGGCAAATTTTCTTTTTCAAGGATAGTTTCTGTCACTTCAGGAAGTTAATATAATGCCGGTGCATGTTCAATTGTCAGTTTTTCTGTTTAGTTTCATTTTAGTTATTTGATGCTATAGAAACCGGGTGCAACTACCAGTTGCAATGCCACTGGTTCGTGAAGTGGTCCTCTAGGACCATGACAGTTGTAAAAGATAAATAAATAATGTATGTAGGATAAATAACATTTCTTTGTAACTGGTGGAGGTAAGTCAGAGCACAATATTAATCACATGAAAGTGTGGTCAGGTCACTGATGACGTGGCTTCACTGTCGGACTGCACCGAGCAAACTCACAAGACATCGTCGCATGCATCCTCCAGTGCAAGGAAGTGGGGAGGCCATATTTTTATCCATATTTTTATACAGTCTATGGTCTATAGGCACTGGAACAATTTTCAAGTCAGCCTCAAGTGGCCATTTAAAGAACTGCAGATTTCTCGTGTTTGCTTTATTTTTCTGCTTTTTTAAAGAAATGACATGAAATCAATGTTATGTTCTACCATATAGGTAACAACGTACAATGTTAGGAAAAAAAAACTTTCTACTGAATTGTGTGAAAAAATCATTCATAACAATGGGAGAATGCAGGTTATTTGGACAATATCTATTAGAGAGTTATGTTGTTATGACAGAAATGATCTAACTTGCATAAGGAAAGGCACCTGAAACTACAGGAAAAATCTGGTTCAAATAAAACTGTAGCCCATTAAAACTCTGCACATATACAGTAAATTAAATAATTAAGTCAGCAACCTGCGCCAGATGCAGCTATGAGCTGAATGTTTAGTTCTGCAACATCTCTTATTCATGCTATGATGATGCAAATGTTGGTTATGCATTAAAAGCACTCAGTGTCTGTAACAGAAAGCACTCCTCTGTCATACTCTTAGTGGACTATGCACGGAGCAGCAGGTCAGTCGTAGCCTCAGTGCAGATGAGCACTCGGGGGAGGGGGTGAGGTCATTGTGAGTCCTGAGGTGCAGCAAAACCTCCCACGGCTCTGTGGTCCTTCTCCCCACAACCACAGACAGTCTGGTGGAAATGTGTTCTGTCTCCACTCCTGCTCCTCCTGATGGAGCCCAGCAGAGGCATCAGAGTGGCTGTACGAGGACTCAGGGGAGAGAGTGGAGTAGATTCAGATGGTGAGGCTAACATAAGAGAAAGTGTCTGGTGATTTGCAGAGGGAGAGCAGGGATATTGAGGCAGAGAGAAAGAGGCGCACACAGATGCGAGAGAGAGATGAAAACGCCGGCCAAACAAAAACGAAATTGTGGACTGTAAAGTTTTATTGCCTTTTCTGAAACGTAATTATGGTGCAAAGCTGTGCTTTATATATAGTTATCTTTTCATGTAGCTGTAGTTAAAAACCTCTTTACTCTTTATCTTTTTTCCTCTGCAATTATTTTAACTGGACATTTCAACATATGTTAGAGGAACATTTCATGTGCATCAAGTAGATAATAATATACAATCTGTAGTCATTTGACAGCCTTTCTTCCATCCAGTGACTATTGACTGAGTGCATAATTCAACTTCTTTTGTTTTTAGTTTCACAGCACCTTATTTATCCCAACTCTTTGTATTCTTTCCATGCTTATAGCAATTAGAGATGTTTCTGTGCTAATGTGATGCTGAGCGCGCCTCCGAGGCTCTGTCTGATCTGACACATCAGAAACACAAGTTAGAATGATGCAACTTGTTCCAGTTCTCCGCTGATTTATTTATTTTCTCCTTTATTCGGCTCCTTCTATAGCCAGGAGGTCTGACAAACTGGCGTCAGAGGGGTTATGAATTTCAGCGTTGGTAGCCAAAAGTTAATTTTTCCTTTAGTGAGGAGCCATTACCTGTCATTTTCATACCTCGGCATGCAAGGGGATTTTTTTCTGAAAAGATTTCAAACTCACAATTAAAAGTGAGCTTGTTTATGTCCCAGCTTTGCAGAGTCAGAAGTGATGCTTTACGTGAGCCATATGAATTTAAGCTTCCTCCTGTTAACATAATGCATGCAAAGTAAAGGGTGAAATGATCAAGATGTTTGCTATTATATATGTTTGTTCAGGTGACATTTTCAGCTCTGCATTCTTATGGTTGCGTGCCAACTTAATGTCGTGCTTTTAGCTTTAACAATGATACAATGATCTGAGGTTATAAAAGAGAGGATGGGATTCCATGCCTATTCAACTGAATTCTGTCTTTTCTAAAGACTTTAAGTAAATACTGTCCAAGGCAATTCCAAACAAGTGATCTCTGCCCTTTTTACTAGTTTCCCATTGATGCAAAACATTAAATGAAACTACATTTTCAACTGTGGGCAACATGTTATTCTACCCGAGCTGTCAACTTTTAATATACTTAATTTCTTCCTCATTGTTTTCCCTTGCATTTCTGTCTCATTAAACCATCAGAGGATATGCAGGGTCCACAACTACCTCAGCCCCACAGTCACTGGATGCATATGGCTCCTATTAAAACCATGTTTCAGCAGAGATCTCTGTTTCACTAATATTCCCTACTGAGACTCAGGAACTGTAGTCTCAGCTTCGGAGGGGCTTGGATTCAGAACCTCAGCGAGGCTCCGCTAACAGCGGTTCGTGAGGAACTAGCCCTCAACTCCCCCCTCGAAGGAAGCGAAAAGTCTCCATATGTCACAATTACAGTTGCTTTGGGTTGAAACCAGGTGGGATCTTAAAGATGTGGGATCATTTAGCTTGCGACACAAATATTTTCTTTTCTATTGTTGTTCTATGAAAGAAAGTTTTCTATCAAAATCTCTCCATTTGCCTATTTGTTACTTGAAAAAAAAAGTCAAATTTAGTATTTGACAAAATTGCAATGAAATACTATATATATATTTTTGTCATTGTCTATTAGGGGACGTGTATATCCAGCCCACTCAAGACACCAAGAATCCCGTCATCTATGGAGTCTTCTCAGTTTCAGGGTGAGTGAGCGACACTTTTTCTCAAAATCTCTAACGTTGATGCTGCCTGGATGGACGATGATGATGATGATGATGATGAAATACCGTGTTGTGCATGGCCTGCAACACTCAGAGACTAGGCACAAATTGAATGTGGAGCCCAGCGGGAGTCTGTCTGAGCCTCACAGTCCCCATTGGTCAGGTTCGATAGCAGGTTGTCATTCAGCACTCAGCATTAAAATTCCGGGCAACCAAGCCAACAAGTAAATTGAGATTCTGATTGCAAACACGCAGGAAGAGGTGCACACAGAGCCATAATAAACTCGTCTTGATAAATGTATTTGCAAAACAAATAGTGTTATTGTTTCTATCCTCTCTTTAGGCATCAGGCACGTTTAAACCCAGCTGATAGAAACACATGTGGTGCTAATGATAGGGGCCCGTAACAGGAGTTGCAAACATAGCACACCCACAGCACAGCGGCAAGAGCCTGTACTCTGGCGATTCTCTGCAGTACGTGGGTGTTTGTATGTCAGTGTGTCAGACAGCTTGACTCTACTTGAGTCGCTTGGAGAGTGTGTTTGTGCATCATAATGTTTCGGCGCGTTCCTGTAAGGGGCCGAGAGAGTACGTGGGAAGGAAGTAGATCCTACCAGCCGCAGAGAGCACTCTCAGTAATTATCTCAGGGAGTGAGTTAATCGCAATCCTCCAGCCGCTGTCTCCGTGTGCTCACCTTCCTTTCTCCCGCCCCTCCTCCTCCCCCAGGTCTGTGTTCAAGGGCTCGGCCGTGTGCGTCTACTCCATGGCGGACATCCGTATGGTCTTCAACGGGCCATTTGCTCACAAGCAAGGCCCCAACTACCAGTGGGTGGCATACACTGGGAAGATCCCCTACCCTCGACCTGGCACTGTGAGTCAAAAAAAAAGAAGACAACAATTCGCCTTATTAAAGACAGGTTTTTATCATGGAGAGAAGGAGCAGGTTTGACTTTGACCTTTCTAATCTGTCAACAGTGTCCTGGAGGCACTTTCACTCCCAACATGAAATCCACAAAGGATTACCCAGATGAGGTTATCAACTTCATGAGAAACCACCCCACCATGTACAACGCCGTATACCCAGTGCACAAGCGCCCCCTGGTGGTCAGAACCAACGTGGACTACGAGTTCACCACAATTGCTGTGGACCAAGTCGCAGCTGCTGATGGGAACTATGAGGTGCTCTTCCTCGGCACAGGTCAGTGATTTTCTGATAGTTGTCCAGTAATCACAGAGTTGTGAAACTTGAAGTCAAACTTCTTTCTGGCTGGGGAGGTTTTATACACACAAACATGACGCAATATTTTTTAACGCGAATGTGGGATATTGATTTTACAAATTTTAGGATAGAGCTGAGTTGAAGTTGCTTCTGTCTCTGGTCTTACAGATCGTGGGACCGTCCAGAAAGTGATTGTCCTCCCGAGGGATGATTTGCAGACAGAGGAACTGGTGTTAGAGGAAGTGGAAGTGTTCAAGGTCAGTGTTGTGGCCTTAGTCACCTCAGCCCTCCTCTCTCTGTCCTATCCCACGTTTATGCATGCAGTGTCTGTTATGTGAGGCAAAAATAACACTTTCAACATTCCCTGAGCTTCTAAGTTAAAGTTATAAATTGTTTTACTGCAGGTTCCCACACCAATTACCACGATGAAGATTTCATCAAAACGGGTGAGTAACCCCAAACAGTTCAGCTACAATATGGAAACACTTTATAGTAAACTTAATGTCCTACAGTGCTCTACAAATGACTGATATGTAAATATAAATTTCAAACAAAGGCGAGTGTGATCAGGCGCTAATTATATGCAACAGATGATCAAGGAAGGCTGTGAAAGACGAGTTCTGAAACATCTATATAACTTGTCCCAGACTTGAGGACTGTTAGGAAACTGCAGAGTTGTACACTGGAAATGTTGACGACTGATATTAAGTTTTTAATTTTGATTTGTGTCTCATTTTATAGCAACAACTGTATGTAGGATCAGTCTTGGGTGTGACCCACTTGGCTCTCCATCGCTGTGACGTGTACGGGGAGGCCTGCGCTGACTGCTGTCTGGCCAGGGACCCGTACTGCGCCTGGGACGGCAAGTCCTGCTCCAGATACTCCGCCTCGCAGAAGAGGTGAGGGTGCTACCGACCAGCATGCATGCACGTAGTCAGAGTATTCATTTGGACTTCTGTGATATTTAAAAATAAATGTGGAAGTTAAGCTTTGTATTTTCAACCTGACAACCTTTAGACGGAGCCGCCGGCAGGATGTGAAGTATGGAAACCCAATCCGCCAATGCAGAGGTTACAACTCTAACAGTGAGTGTGAGTTTGTAGTAAGGCCAGAGAACATTCAGAATATGCCACAAAATTTAAATATTTCATATGCTGAATATATGTGTTTTTTCAGCCAATAAGAACACCGTGGACTCAGTCCAGTATGGGGTGGAGGAGAGCACTACGTTCTTGGAGTGTCAGGCCAGGTCTCCTCATGTGTCTCTCAAGTGGCACCTGCAGAAGGAAAACAGTGACAGGAGGAAAGAGGTGAGCTCAGCTTTTACTGGGAAGATACTACAGGCAGGTTTCTATAGGAAGAATATTCTAATATATATAATATATTCCTTTGAACAAGCCTTTGAAATTCTCCTCCTGCTTGTTTCAGATTCGCTCAGAGGGCCGCATCCTTAAAACCGACCAAGGCCTTCTGATCCGCTCGCTGCAGTCCTCCGACAGCGGCATCTACCAGTGCACGTCCACAGAGAAAAACTTCAAGCACACCCTCGTGAAGCTGCAGCTCGTGGTCCTCTCCAGACGCACCGTCAACAACGTGTTGGTGGAGACAGGCAGCCCGGCCCTCCCTCCGCTGCAGTCCAGCGCCTGGACTCCGAGCGCTGGTCAGTACAAGGACCTGCTAACCATCCTCAGCCAGCCAGAGATGGGGCTGATCAACCAGTACTGCCAGGATTACTGGCAGCTTGGTGAAGGCAGCCTTGTGGACAACAAAGCCAAAGGCATGAAGGAACTGAAAGAACAGAAGAAGCCTCGCAACCGCCGGCATCACGACGAGGACACGACCCCAGCCGAGACATGAGGAACTAGACGTGCAGCCTCGTCGTATTCAAATACCCCCCGCGTCTACCTTTTCACACAACCTCCTAAACACTGCAACCCTCCATTTAGAGGAATGACTCCAGTCGCACGACAGAAACTGCAACAGAAAGCAACAGCATCGTAACTGTTGGAAAAAAAAATACACAATATTTATTGTAGGTTGTAAAAAGTAATTCTTTGTACCTATCTAGAAAACATGTTTTTTTGTGAATAGATAAATCTGTGCAAATGTTGTTATTATAATATTATTGTTGGTGTTTATTACAATGTGTTATTATGTTGAGAATATCTTTATGTTTGGTGTTTTTGAGAAACAGCAACAATAACCCAGGACAATGGGAGGATGCGCACGTGGACAAGGACTAATGAACCATGTATTCAGAAGCTGACCATGTTGGATCATTGGATCATTTGACTGCTGGCAGTATTTAGTGTCTAAGCTGAGAAGAGTCAGGAAGTCTCTGACCTCTCAAACTTCCCTAAACTTCTTCCCCAGAACTATCTACTGTATGTGGGCCTTTTTTTTTTTCTTTTTCTTTTTTTTTTTTTTTTACTGCAGAGTACAAGATGACAGAAAGATGGCGTTTCACGGGACATGCAGACATTTATAGAAATGCCTACAGACATGCCCACACATGTGTCACGCAGTCACATGTGAATGAAAGGCCTTGGGTGGCAGGCCAGATGACTTTCCTTTCATAATGTGGTCCAGCCTGGCCTCAAGTGAAGATGTTGCATCGCTCGCTCAAATTCTTCCAAAACTCGGTTGCTGCCAAGTGTTTGTTTTTGTTTATATGTGAATATCACATCTCAATGTTGTATTCTTAACAAACGTGATCTTCGTGATAAGCTGTTTTTTGGGAGAAAGGGTCTTTTAATGACACAAAAGCTGAAAAACATGACATTGCCTTCTCTTTTCTCTCTGTGGGGATGAGATATTCCAGCAGGCAGCTATATGTGAGTTTGTGACAGTTTGTGAATTTAAAAAAATATATTATTAGACAAAGCACCTTCTGTTGCCAAATTGGTGATTTCAATAAATAGTAAATACTTCATATGTATCTGTGGCATATTATATGCAGTATATTCATACAAGGTCAAGGATACAGTTTGTATGCTCAAAGCATTTTTTTAAGCTCTCAATGAATCCAAAGTTTGCATTCCTGAGATTTTCATCCTAAATATTAGTTTAAGTAAATATGAATTAGTTAATCAAGTTAATCAAATGACTGGTGCTGTACTTCCTTTTTCAACTGGTTAACGGCCGAGCTTTCATAGCAACTTTTTGTGCTAGTGCAGTGTCGCCCTGATGTGAAACTATGAAACTGAACAACTTCTACACAGTAAAAACAGAAGTCACAACCACTACAACCAGTAACAAGCTGATCACCACCAAACCTGAAGGGAAACCCTCAGCGAAATCTTCAGAAGGTGGCTTGTTATCGTGCATGGCATGTACAGTGTAATGTATATGGTATTTGTCTAAGATGCTACGTTGCCGTGGATGTTTGTGAATGTCTGTCTCGTTGTGGGAATATGGAAATACTATCAGAAATACATGATAGATGTGCTCACACATTTTTATGGTGGGAAATGCTGAAAGGTCAGAAAGATTGTGATTTTATTTTTCCTCTGTCTCTTTCTCTCCCTCTTTTTTTTTTTGGTTCTCAAAAAAGCAAACATATATTTCAAACATGTGCATCCGTTTTCTTTTCTCTGTTTGGCAGACTCAGACTGACCCTGGGTCACTGAGGTAAAGTGATGTACGATAAGCACAGTGGGTGTTATTATAATGACTTGTAAAAAAATTACTATCTTTTCTTCCTCCTCAATGTTGCTAACTAATAAATTAAAGCTCTATATTTTATAATAACACACGTTTTCTTCTGTTTGCCAGTGGTTGGCAGAAAGTTATGTCTGACTGTGTGACGTGCCTTGCATTGACCTGCAGTGGAAGAACTTCTGTCAAGTATCCACGCAACATGTCAATGCATCGATAACAGAAAATATTCGTTAGGTTTGGAACAAAAATTTGTTTCTGCCAGACCTTAAACATTTATAACCTAGGATCCTGTAGGGCCTAGGCGTACTAAATCTTTGGTTGATTAGACATCGTTATATATATATATTTTTTTTTTATTTCCCCCACAAATTTAAATGTATTTAAATACACATTACCATGAATCCAACATATTCTAGTAAAGGAATAAGGGATACCTTAATATTGAACACAAAATGATAATCATAATGTCTGTTTAGAAATGGCACAAGGCCGAGTTTTATATACAACACATATAATAGGGGTCCCTGCTTAATCTCTCTATTAGTTTGGGGGTCCTTGGTCTGAAAAACGTTGAAGACCCCTGATTTAGAAAATCAGTTGGAGGACCTGAAAAGGCCCGCACACAAAACATATCCCTGAATTTGACCTAAGAGCGAAATAAGTCACAATGTACCAAGTTGAGAGACTCTTATCTGGACTGACTCAGTGCTGTAATCAAATCATAGGCCGCTTCAACTAGGCACTGATTGAGTGCCGCTCTCAGTCAGGTTAGTTTTTTCATTCACGTAGTGTTTTCTATGTTTCAGTAGCATTGCCTAGGTTGGAATTTAAGAAATAAGGATACAATAGACAGTACTTAAAAGCTGTGTTCCACTGCTACTGACCTGCAATAGAAAGACCCCAGTAATATAAAGTGATAGCGGTCTTATTGTAATGTGTACTTCTCTAAATGGACACACCCACGCGCTGTACCTACATGCATACATAATTGAAAGTGAGTAGATTAGCGTCCTTAACCAGCTACAGATTGAGGTCAATGAGATCTGTCAGGTGAAACCGCAAAGCTCTTTAATCACTTCAGAGCTCACCCTCAGCACTCAGTCTGCGCTGCAGTATCCAACAACAAATGTGTCTCTCTTCATATTTGTGATGCGAGTTTGAGGGCGTGGTTGTGTTTCCCATTAGCTGGTGTTATTTTTATTTGCTTTGTTTGTTTTTTTTGTTTGTTTGTTTTTTGCAAAGCTGTTGTCAGTCTCACCAGCCAGACACACAAGGCCACACTCATTCCCAAATATGATTTATTTTTTATCTTGGTCTTGCTGTGGAACTATTTTCCCAGCTAGGAAAAAGCCTCCCATACCATTCTATCTATCTGTCTAAGAACAGCGGAGGTACAGAGGGGAACAGAGGGATAAGTACTTGAGCCGATGTTCATCTTCCGCTGAGCACAGCAAAGTCTCCCCTAAAGGTTAGAGCACTCCTACTGATGTATGTCTGCTTCTCTTCGCACCTTTCGCTCTGTCCTAAAACACCCCTGTCCTTGCGCCGCATTGGCCACCTCTGGTCAGGTGGCCAGAGGATGCCCAAAATCCTTTCCTAAGACAGGAAAATACTCAAACATAATCCAGTGTTTGCTGCAGGCAGTTGACGTATCAGCTGCATAGTTGAAGGCGCCGGCCAGACAGTAGGTGAGCAGCAAGGACCTGCTTCCATTTTTCCTGCCACTTGGCTTTTGAGCAGAGGGGACCAAGCCGGGAAAAGTAGGATGGGGGCCGGAGCTAGCGCTGAGGAGAAACGCTCCAGGGAGCTGGAGAAGAAGCTGAAGGAGGATGCCGACAAGGATGCAAGAACTGTCAAGCTGCTGCTGCTAGGTAAACACAGACAAGGTGGCTCCGTGTGCACCCAGGATACAAAACGAAGTTGAAAGTTTCATTATCTGGCTGCACGTATTTCAAAAGAAAAAGATAAAAGTACTTTTTCTTTGAGTTACAAAAGTAGGATACATCTGTAACAATACAATTCCTTTAAGAATGTTCGTTTTATGTTTAAACGTTTCCTCTGATTGACTATAGTTGATGCTAAGTAATCCTACACATATGCTGTCGGCTGAGGGACACTGTATTGCTCTGGACTGACCGTATTTTAAAGCCTTAACTATGTTAAAAGTAGAAGTAAGTGTTTAATAACTAATGTCACCCATTTGCTGAGACATGCTGATAATCACTCAAGACAATCCTCTGTTAATCCAGAGACAACAGGTCCTCCGGCACAAAGAGCTTAACCATGAAGGACACAGATACCCTACCACCGAACCCAAACAGAGCCTGTGGCTGTAGCACTCAGAACCTAAATACGCTGTGGGCATTATTGTATTAAATGAACAAGGGAGACAATATGCCTCATAATGATTTTATTATCATTATTATTATTTAACTTTCTATATTATATACAACTAAATATGTTTGTGCATGTAAGAATACTGCATTTATAAACAAAAATCAGTTGTCACCAGAGGATTCTGTATTTAGACCTGAGTATATGTGGTTCTGAGCGTCTGTCAGGTTGTTACAGATATTGTGTCTTACTCATCATATCCTCTTGATAATGTGGGTCAGGGTCAGGAAGAAAGATTAGACCTGAAGTAAGAAGCATTATGATCTGCTGGGATCCTGCTGAATGCAATGAGGTCATCTGTAATTAATACAGTTGCCGTTTGTTCAAGTTACTAAAAACCCAGCCATGAATTAAAGCGCAACGTTTCAGAACAGAACATAGTGTATTTCTTCAAATTCAGGAAAAGTCGCTTAAAGAAAGTTTGTAATTAAAACTTTATTGTATTATATGAAAAAGAAACAAAAAAAAAACCCACAAACCATTAATTCAACATGTTTTTTTACACTTTCATATAGGTGCTGGTGAATCAGGCAAAAGCACAATTGTCAAACAGATGAAGTAAGATATTTGACTTTGCATCCATCTGAACAGCATCTCATTTCTTCTCGGACAGGCTGAACTGCATTGTAACACTATACATTCTTGTCATCAGAATTATCCACAAAGATGGTTACTCGCTTGAAGAGTGCTTGGAGTTCATCACCATCATCTACAGCAACACCCTGCAGTCCATCATGGCCATTGTGAAGGCCATGAACACACTCAACATTAACTACGGCCACACTGATCAGCAGGTAACGACCACCGACGCGCACTTTCAGGGGCTTGTTACGCTGAGTGGATTTTCTGGCACACTGAACGTAAATGTGTCCCTGTCTGCTTGGATCTGCCCCGCAGGACGATGCCAGGAAACTCTTGCATCTTGCAGATACCATCGAGGAAGGGACCATGCCCAAAGAAATGGCAGACATCATTCTGCGTCTGTGGAAGGATTCTGGGATACAGGCGTGCTTTGACAGGGCCTCAGAGTACCAACTCAATGACTCTGCTGGATAGTAAGAAATCCCATGAACTGATTTCAAATATCAATTTCTCATATCAGTATCGGCCAGTAACTGTACTTGTATCACCCCGTAGCTACCTGAATGACTTAGAGCGACTGGTCCAACCAGGCTATGTGCCCACCGAGCAGGATGTGCTGCGATCAAGAGTGAAGACCACTGGTATCATCGAGACCCAGTTTTCCTTCAAAGATCTCAACTTCAGGTGAGTCAGTGCAATGTTCCTCAACAGGGCAACTCCCTCTTGTGGTATGGTGGTAATCACAGATAAAATGACTCCTGTTTCCACACAGAATGTTTGATGTGGGTGGCCAGAGGTCAGAGAGGAAGAAGTGGATTCATTGTTTCGAAGGTGTGACCTGTATCATCTTCATTGCTGCTCTGAGCGCCTACGACATGGTGCTGGTGGAGGATGATGAAGTGGTATGAAAAGTCCTATTACACACTTGATATTGTCTAGTATTTGCCTCTTATCCTTCTTGGTAAATCAACAGCTTGAAAGTTTACTTGAAAGTCTGGAACTGGGTCTTTTCTTCCAGAATCGAATGCACGAGAGTCTGCACTTGTTCAACAGTATCTGCAACCACCGCTACTTTGCCGCCACCTCCATCGTACTTTTCCTCAACAAGAAGGATGTGTTCATTGAGAAGATCAAGAAAGCTCATCTCAGCATGTGCTTCCCCGAATACGATGGTGAGATCATCACACGGTGTGAAATGGCAACGTATTTTTCAGGACTTTTCAGAAAGTAAACAAAATTAAACTTTGTCTTAATATCGTCTTATTAAGGCCCCAACACTTACGAGGATGCTGGTAACTACATCAAAATGCAGTTCTTGGACCTGAACCTGCGCAGAGACATCAAAGAAATCTACTCTCACATGACCTGCGCCACTGACACAGAGAACGTCAAGTTTGTGTTTGATGCCGTAACCGACATCATCATCAAAGAAAACCTGAAAGACTGTGGTCTCTTCTAAGAGCCACGCTGAGGAACCAAACCACGGTGAGCAAAGCTGACAAGATAGCGTAATGACAGTCGAGAATGAGTGCTTGACCACCTCATCAATGTGACTCTTTCTTTTTACAGGGTACTGATGTAACCCTGTCCTGTTCCACAAGTCCCTCGAATTCAAACTGAGGACTGAAGAAGTACACTGCCCCATCAAAACCAGCAAATGCAAAAAACAAGTTAAATCAATCAATTTGTTGTGTTCAAAACTGAGACATAGCTTTGACCAAAGACTTCTTGGCAACTCAGTCTAGAAGACAGCTCCTAAGTCAGAAACTCCTGTGCAGATTTCATATGAGTTGAATTTTAGTCAAGCTAACTTTTCTATCGGGTGTCTTGAACTCATCTTTGAAGGGCCACCCAAACTGTAGTTAAGACATCAAAAGCTTCTGTCGGCATGAAGAGATTTCTTCTCACATGTACTAATGTGAATAGATGTCCTGCTAACGCATTGTCTCTATGCTCCAGGAAGTGGCTCTAGTAAGAGCGTAAAGAGATGGCCTCACCACCTGCATATGCACTTCAGCCTCTGTTAGACATTTAAAATCAATTAGAAACGGCTTTTATTTACAGACACACTAAAGAATGGTTTGTAACACGATTCAAGTAGGACACAAACTGAACTTTTGAGAGAAGTGTTAGGAAACTAACTTTTTGCAGTAGTTGAAATGGGCCAGTGTAAATAATGAAGCGGATTTGTATTGGACACTTCATGAAGTGTGATGATACCATGTTGATCTGTAACACTTTTGAATGGTAGATGTATTGAACTTCAAATTAAAAATCCTTGAATGAAACTCTAGGCCTTTGAGCCAACTATCCTGTACAGAAACCAATAATTGTACTCCTTGATTAAATGTATTAAAGCTTCTGTAGAAAACTCAGCACTTTTCCTCTTTTTTTTTGGTCAAATTTGAAGCATCATCTGTCATTTACTAATTTCACAGAATATTTCAGATTCCTTCAATGCACTGAAACCTGACACATTTAGGGTTGAACACCTTTACCTTAACTCACAGATTGAAAGGAAGAGTTGCCATTTTGAAAATTCTTCACTACTTGGGTGGATAAGAAGATCTGTCATGGTAAATACAGTTACAGACAGCATATAAAAATATGTTTAACAAATCCATTCATTAGCATCTCCACCAATCATAAATGAACATATTATACTGTATCTTGATTGTTCAGTCAGTGTTGAATCACATTTTCACATTTTCAGGTTGTAGTTTTTGTACTGATTAAACAAAAACATACACTGCCTGGATAAAAAAAAAAAAAAAAGACAAAAAAAAGTCCCCACCTTGATTTAACTAGGTATCAGCCTCCTATTAGATAATTACTGCATGGGTTTCAGCTGGCAACAAGTTATTTAACTCCAGCTGATGAAATGAGTAGCTTCTCATTTCTTAAACGACTATGTGGAAAGACACAGCCCCCGGTGGAGATGCAAGTCTGTTTGAGAAGAGTCAAATCCTTGGCAGACATCAAGCAGAAAAATCATCTGAGGAGGTTGAAGCTGAAACTTCTAAAATTGGTTTATGCCCCCATCATTTCTACTGTCTACTGTCTCAGCTTGTGGGGTCAGTGCTATGATCAGGGGTTGCTGAAGTTGCTCAGGTTTCAGCAACATTATGTCCAAAGAATGAGGTCAGCTGACTACCTGAATAAACTGAATGACCAGGTTATTCCATCAGTGGATATTTTCTTCCCTGATGTCACAGGAATATTCCAACATGACAATGAGTGGTTTAGGGAGCATGAGACATCATTTTCACACATGGATTGGCCACCACAGAGTCCAGACTTTAACCCCACTGAGAACCTTTGGGATGTGCTGGAGAAGACTTTGTTCAGGGGTCAGACTCTCCCATCGTCAATACATGATCCGGGTGAAAAGTGAACGAAATATTGGACGGAAATAAATCATGTGATATTGCAGAAGCTTCTTACTGAAACAATGCCACGGTGAATGCTGCTGTAATCAAAGCTAAAATTAGTATTAGAATGTTGTATTAGTATTACAAGTTGAACAGCTTAATGTGCTCATAAATATGTATTATCTGTAGTGGACAGAGCCACGCTACATGTCCAGCCTTTGCGCTAAATTAATCTGCGCTAACTGGCCACCAGAAGGAGCTTTGGATACAGTGAAGTCGCATCAAATTTGCAGCACCAAATTTTTATTTATTTACGTATTTGAAGTGCCATTCTTCTAAGGCCCATGAATAAACATATTCTCTGCAAGGTTTCAAAATGTATCTGATACAATCTTTTCATTCAACTCCAAGCAAGAACATGAATATGTATAGTTATATATAAATATACTACGTCTTTGAAGATAATCTGAGACAAAGAAAACTTGAAGCAGTTTAAACGACACTTAATAAATGAACAACTGTTTGCCAGAGCCAGAGATGTTGTGACATAATTGAGTAATGCAGCCATTATGGTTAATGTACAGTCAGGATGTTTGGCAAAAGATGAATCAGGCAGAAAATAAACCTTGTCCCAGACCCCCACATAAATCAGACAGCACAGTTAATGAGGCTACATACCTTTTCCGTCTGCGTCGAACAATAATCAATTATTCACAGTACAGAGTGTAGCTGTTCTCTGATCAGAGCAACTAAATGTATCGTCACTGCAACAGAAAGTCAAACTAAGACATTGTAGGCATAGTTTTAAGAAAGTTTTATTTCTCTTGAAAGCATCTATTGAGTTGTGTTTCTTCTATACCCTGAGTTCTCACCACATGACAGTTAATATGTACGATGATGTGCACTTAAAAGAAAAGAAAAAACAACTTTCATCCATTTCTGGGAACAAATAGGAAACTAGGCAGAAGGCTTTGTGCACTGGCAGAAAAATGATTGAAAACAAATACATTTTCTCGAATTAAATATCAACCAACATTAAAAATATCTATTTTATGGCTTGTTTCATCATGTCTAAAAAAAGGATCTTCACATCACGATCAGTGTAAAACTGTACATACACATGGAATGACACTTTTTGTGCAATATCAGTGGTCTCTAAACATATTCACCCACGTCATCTGTAACTAATATGCGCTGCACGGCGTCCAGAAAGGCCGAGACAAAACCAAGGCACTTTTAAAGAGTCATTCTGAGCCTCTCTCCCTTTTGTTCATGGCACATTTGCGTCACCTTTGTAAGACATCGAGCAGTGAGAAGCCTGAGAGATCAATGCTTCGGTCTCAGTACTGTCAAAAATGTGCTAATGGTGAGGAAGACGTTTATGTCTCCTGTTGCTCTCTAGGTAGAAAACAGGGGTTGGTACTTGACAAATGTGCAAATAAAATCCGAGACAGAAGGAAATGGAGAATTGTCATGGCTAGTGCTTTTTTTTTCTGTAGGGAAAACATGCGTGACAAGCAGCCTTAAATGTACGAAAGACCAACACCATTCCTGCAGGTTAAAACATTTTAGACAGTTTTTACAGTATGTGCAAAAGCCTTCGCCTGTTATTGTCTCTTAATTTGCAGCCCTTAAAGCATTGATTTAGTCAAATGAATCGACCACAAAGAGGCACTAATCATAATGTTTAGAGAGATTTCTGTAGAGGTGAGTGTTTTTAGAGGCTATACATTTTACATATGCGTGGCTAGATGGCACTGTTCCCAAAAACATAACATTAAGATTCACAGCTCAGCTGCAATTTCAAACGAGCACACACGCAGTGTATAACACACTCATACCTGAGCACACACGCACAGACAATTTTGTTCCACCAGCCAAACAGTCACGCACGACGACTCCTCACGTTCCAAAAGTGAAGTTGTCGTCTTTGCAAGCTACAGCAAAAACACCCACACAAACCTTTAATTTAATACAGTAAGTGCTCAAACTGTTTCTCTCAGGATTTCTCTAGTGTCAATTTCCTGAGCAGAGGAACGGATGAAAGGAGGATTTTGAGCAACCGGATCCCTTCTAAGTGTTAATGCGTCTGCACGGGAGGTGCCAGTGTCACCACATCCAACCTCTAACTCAAAAAAGTCCCACCATATGATCGATCTGCCTCATGTAGACGCTCTTTAACGGCAGAGTGTACCGTCGCTCCTCTGGGATCCTGTTACACTGCAGAGAGAAAAGTAAAGATGACTGATCATGACGTCAAGCCTCTTCAATAAGTCACAAGTGATAGTGGTGGAAGAGCGAGCTCGACGAGGGTGATGGATGGCCTTACGTTGCTTATGTTGTTCGGAGGTGGCTGGTTGCTCAGTGCTCTCTCTGCCAGGGTTCCCTCCTCACACGGAAACAAGTCGCTCCACCGGTTCTCCCTGAAGCGCTTGTCTATAGGCACGATGTGACCCTCGGTAGTAAAGATGTACTTGTTATCCGATTTGTGGAGCGGGTTGTCCTCATCAAACAGCTGAAATGCATGAACATGGTTTTTACTGATTGTAGAACAACAGCTTGACAGTGGGTACATACAGGAATCTTGAACTTAATGTGCACTGAGAGTCTTTCGACACGTCGTTTGTGCCTCTGAATTTCCACCTGCGTACGTTCTGGTGCCGTCAGAGACAATTTGCAAACGCAGTAATTGTAGTCCAATTTGTATGTTACCGGTTCATCTTTGTTTATTTAATACGCAAATAAATTCTTCCTTTTCAATGTTTCTGAACTGAAAAGCAAAATGTAACTCAAAAATACCTTCAATTTTTAAGGGTCTTAATTTCCACAAAACTGATCAACTTTTAAAACTTTTCAAGACCCCGCAGTTACCCTGCATGACGTGTGTTTAAAACAGCTGTTGACGGTAGCCTTAGGAAAATGTAACAAAACCCAGAGAAATGGGCCAACAGTGAAGTCCAGGCTTTGTCAAACCCACGTGCGATGTTGTCTTATGTGGCAGTATGTCATGGAGAAGTAAGAGAAGTTGCTTCCATTATGACATCCTAAGTAGGGCTGGGCGTATCCATATAAATATCGATAGTATCGATACCAGATCGATACTAGCGTGCTGAGATCGAGAGATTTTGTTACAGTTTCTCTTCTATATGTCCAGTAAATTACTCATCATAGAGTTCCCAGGTGAAACTAGTCACATGCAAATACATTTTATTTATGTCGTGACCCTCTAAGGCAGCTCGAGCACGAGATATGTATCTCGTGTACAAGAGATGGTTCTTATTATTTATTTTTTCCTCCATGCCCCTTTAGGGCTCTGTAGGCTCTATAGCCAAATACAATAAGATAAAGCTGAAGTGGCCTGCTTTCAGTGTACACCATCCTAGACACTGGTATGCTTTTATTTACAAATCCATTCTTGGAAACATTCCTACATATTTGTCTTCTCTTTTTAGCTTCACATGTGGCAAACAAAGTCTCCGTTCTAAGGACATTCTGCAGTTTATGGTTCCCAAGGTACAAACTGTATCGGAAAAGACAGCTCATATGTTTTCTGCTCCTGTTGCATGGAAACAACAACAGTCTAATCTCAAACTTCAAAACCTTGTATCCATGAACAAGTTTTTAAAAGATGGTGACATCTGAGTCCAGTTTGAATGTGTGCAAATGTTTCAATTGAGCTTTTCTTTGTTATGCAACTCTGTGGTTTTACGATCACCTTTTTTTGTCTTAATGTGACAAACCTGGTTAAATGAAGGCTAACAAAATAATTAAGACGTCCTTTCTGAACAGATGGAGTCATAAATAATTGAATCATAACCCCAAACATTTTATCTATTGCAATAGCCTGTGTTACAACCCTATTACGCTCCAGTATCAGGGTCTTCCTTACCAGGTAAAGGTATTTGCAGGTCTCACTGAGGAAAAAGCTCTCCATGCGATCCTCTTTGGATTTGTCCACTACGTGGTGGAGAGTGGCGTAACCACATCTGCAAATAACACAGCTCAGTCCACACATAAAAACATATAAAAGCACAAGAATTATTTAATTAAAGCTCCACAGAGGTAAGCTGGATTTTGTAGCCCACCTGACTTTGGCATTTGTCTCAAGGCTCTGGAGAATATCCATTCCAACATGCAAATAGAAAGGATTTTTGGTCGCCTGTGGAAACAAATGACACAAGAAGTTACCAACAAACACCAATGCCCAATGTTGTGTAACAACAGGTGAACACTGTTACCTGGTAAAGCAGATAAGTTGACTCCACCAGCTCAGGCCTTAAAGGGTAGAAGTGCACGTCAGGAGCCTGTAGCTGCCAGTTGTATCTCTCTGGAAGAGCACCGAAGCGTTTCCAGATGGCATAGTAGAAGGCATGTAGGCAAATGGCATTATCTACATCCCCATTGAGCACCTATAAGGAAGAGCAGCACATCCTTATATTAGTATAACTCCACTACACATATTTACAGACTCTTATCAGATCCACCATAGCCGCATGTACATAATCTAACCTGCAGCCCAGGAAAGAAGGCCTGAAGGGAGTCGATCCAGGTGTTCATTATCTCACCATTGAACATGTTCACATTAACATAGAGAGGTGGGTCACCCTCTCCTTCATTGCACGACTCTCTCCTGGAAAAAAAGAAAAAAACACAGAAGGAGAAAGGTTTGATGAACTGTCATACTACTTGGCAGCGGCATCATGTTATCATGATGACATATCAGGAAACACATTCTTCTGCAGGACGCCACAAACAAGGGTAGTGACGACTATGTGTCTTGCACGTGTGCCTCAAAAACAATGCTAGACACCGCCTGTGTTTTTTTTTTGTTTGGTCAATCCTAAACAAACACCGCTCTCCATAGTTGTGATAGTTTCACAGTTGCAACTGCATGTGAAGCAGCTACTAAACGCATCTACTCTGCCGTGTCACGTTCTTTCAGTGTGGAGGCTCACCCTCTTCTCAGGTGGTTCTGAATGCTCTCGTAAGCAGCTTGAAACATCCAGTAGTCCTCTTTTTCTCCAAAAAGGATGTAGGACTTGAGCAAATACTCATAGAAGGAGTCCATCCCAGCTCCAAGGCCACTCTGCTTACCGACCCACTGGCCTGTTTGAATATTCACTACGTTTCCTAAAGAGAGAAATGTCAGAAAAGTTACATTTTGTTGTAGCTTTTATAATATCAGAGATGATATAGATTAAACAGAATGCAGGCATGCTGAAGGAGGTCAAAGTAGGAGGAGTGTTCCTTAATTACGCAGTTGCACGTACCCAACAGACCGGTTTCGTTGCTCCTCAGGTTCCACAGGGCTCTGACAGCTCGTCTAGCCACCCACTCGAAGGTGGAATCTCCAATCAGGCGGCTCAAAATGCCAAACTCCACCAGCAACGACCCAGCTCCTGCAGTACAAGTCTCATTGATGCTGTCGGGAGGAACCCCCGTCTTTAGGTTCACCTGTGTTCAAGAAATAAAAAAAGGCAGACTTTACTACAAATTACGGTTACGCTGTATCTCACGAGGGCCGAATAAAACGCAGCTCTGGCACGTGGCCACGACAGTCTCACTCACCCTGGGGTATGGTATGCCCGTGCTGGTGTTCTCAAAGGCTGGCAGCAAGCGCACGGCCAAGTCGTGAGCCAAGTGCAGCAGCTCATTATCGTAACCTTCAAAGCCCACCTTGCCAAACGGATGTTTGGGGTCAGTCAGGAGAATGTGCGCTGAGATAAGGCTTCCCAAGATCCTTCAGAGAAAAATGTAATTTTACATTACTGTTTAGCAAGGAAACAGATTTTATTTATTTTTTTGTACTTCAGAAACAACACAACTGCACAAATAATTGCAAGGTTTTGAAAAACTGACGACATTTGAAACCCTTTCATTTGTAGTGTGTCAGTGTGGTTGCATAAACCACACTGACACACTACAATGTTCAGCCAGCTGCTGCGTCGGTTACATCTCGAGCATCTCTCCACTAACGGTGACATTTGTACCTGATGTTTGCCTCAAAAACTTGCACAGTTGAGTCCTTGTCAAAAGATACTGTATCTATGACCAGCTTGACAGCTCTCTGGAACTCTGTCACATTGCCAAGCACCTGGAGAGACACAAAAGCACGCACTATGTATCCACAGTGAATCAGCAAGCGTCTTAAATGGTGTCTTAGGACTGTGGATGCTGCAGCGGCACACAGTCCAAAAAACACAACCGACTGTCAATATTAGTGTTGGCACAGTAGCTCTCTTATCTGTCACCGTGAGGGGGAAGGTTTGTGCGTGCCAGAAAACAACAACATGCAACAGAGGAAGATTTAACCACTGTTACACTAAATGTGCTGCAGATTTTCTTCACCAGACAAAATTAAATAAGCTCCCTAAAGGTCACTTAAAGTTATTTTGCTGCTTAATGCCAGTATCACTCAGTAAGGACTCTTACATCTGCTAACATTTCAGAACATTGTGCGATACAAAAAAACAAACACGCAAACTGAATGGTGCTGAAGCTACTTACCAGTAAGGTGTCTAAGGTGTCAATGAGTGTAAGGGAGTAATTCCCCAAGACATCATTGATGTTGATGTTCGACCTGAAACAAAAGCAAGTGCTTAGATGTGAGAGTGCACCCTTATCCTCATTGCAAATGTGAAGGAGAGGATCTGAATCTCACTCCACATAAAATGTGGTGTGTGTCTACTGATGTCTCAGTGTCATTTGTCAAATTAACATTGAATACAATCCTCCTGTGCCACATAGGCTCCTGGCAAGATTGTTGTTGTTCTTAATTATCGTCTGCACAGGCTTTATACCAATTAAATAACCCACAGATTATTAATTTATTTATTTCTGTCTCTAAAAACGCTATTCTTCACAGTTTGTGATAGGTTTTGCCTAACAAAAACTAAAGTATACTCAATGAATTATTTGACATGTAGAAAGTAGAAAATTCTTACAGTTAGAAAGCGGGAACTAGGTTTTCATTTTATATGAAATATTCTTTAAGTGATTAATTACCAAGCACAGGACATATTTTCTGAAGCTTAACTAACCTGATCTGATTCTGATCTGTTTCTCTATGCAACTGGCCTCAAGCTGATGAGTGACACTTTGTTGTAGATCTACGTGTCTCATGAAGTTGGAAAGGGAGTTTTATTTCAACTGAAGACAAAACTTCTACTTCTATTGTGGGACTGGAAGGAATGTTAATAACATTGTTAACTGAGCAGCTGCAGAAAAAAAATCATATCTTGTGTTGTTCAGTGGAACACTAGGATAGCCTCAACACCTCATGTGGTGCATAGAAGAAGAGACTGATATCATCAGGTGGGGACTGTGGGCATTGTTAATTTCCCATCAGGCCATAGAGTCCTCAGAGTAACTTAAACTAGGGAACTGCATCCATTGTCTTTGACCTGACAAGTTGACCTCTTGAGCAGACAATGATTCCAGTGTTGGTTTTCAGTGTTTTTAGCAGCATAGAAGTCATCCATTCATGGAAGAAAACTTCATACATGGCTGCTTCTGTCCCTTTGAAGTGACCAAACTTGCTTTTTGTAAAACTTGCATCAGTTGAAATTTGGTAAAAATGTCTTTATAACAGTGTATACAGCAAAACTTTAAAGATGAAAAAGAAAGACTAAAAAGATCCGGCACACTGTCCTCCACTTAACCTCACTTGTTTGCTTTCATAAAGAACTATATAGTGCTCTTTCACACGTGCTTTTCTTACATATTATGTGAGGTTAACGTACCTGTTACACACTTCAATCAGTGACTATATTATCACTGCATATTTTCTCATGTGCAAATGAGTTGAGTGTGAAATTGTAAAACAGCGTAACAGGATGAAGAGTAAAATTTATAATTAGATGACTCAATGACATTCACAATAACAATGGTATTTTAATTCTTACGTCAGTTTCTATTTTCAGAGGATAAACCCCCCTGTTATTAAAGCTACTTTAGTGCACAATGCAATTGAGTTCCTCTGAGCTATAATTACTTGGACGTAGCTATGATTAAATGTCCTGTTTTTTGTTGAACTTCAAAAGCTGTTGATGATTTTTAATCTTTTACAATAATAAACTCAACAGTTATAACCATGAGAACAGCAATCTGAAAAATTCATGGATACAACTTTCTGGCATTTAATGAACTTGACAATAAATTGAAAGCTTAAGATTTAAGGAAAAACAATGTTTGTCCATTAGACTGCATGTTTCCTCATGGTTACCCACTCTCCTAAATCTACGAGCATGATCAATACATGAAACTTGGCAGAAACCCTCTGGAGCCTTGTTTAGTCTGGGACCTGTTCTGTCTCATTGAAAGCTGCGAAAACCTGTTTCCTGCTGTGTAGCGGTAATGCTGCATGAAAGGCTAATTTGATTACAGTTTACATGCAAAGTGCAGAGGACAGTTAAACTGACTGGCTGTCCCGCAGCGTGTACTGTGCTTCACAGCAGCAGGTGCAGCCAGTTCAGACAGTCGGAGCAGCCTTGAGTAACTCACGGGTTTAGCACGTCTGGACCTCTCCCTTTACAGTCAATGGGGTTCAGCTCGTCCTCGGGAAAGGCATATTTCATATAATTGTCATATCCGAAATAAAACATCTCTTTGGCCATGCCTTTCATTTTCACTCTCAGAGTGTCAGGGAATGAGCTGTATCTCCGGACGTACTCGTCCTTGTTGCCATCGAAGAAGCTCAGGTAGGATCTCTTGGTGGACTCCTCTCCCACCTTCGCACAGGTACTCGCCGTCTCTTCATACCTGTGTCCTTGCATTCGTTGGGACCACGAGCTACTCTCCCTCGGGTCGGTCTCTTTCTCCTCCCTGAACAGCAAGTCTAATTTGTGCAAATTGAAACCGAGGTGGAAGTTGAACCCCCAGCTAGGTCCCAATCCAAAGGCTAGCCACAGCACACAGCTGAAAGAGAGTCTTAACACGACCAGACCAACTACTACCGACCTCCATTGCATCTTTGCCCCGGGTCGATCTTAAGACGCATAATTTAAGTCCACATACCTCCGAGGCGTGAACGAATGTGGAAATCCGCTGTTTGTCAGACTAAACTACAAGCACAGAGAGGTTGAGGTAGTTATTCCGCCTCACACACTTCCTGTCAACAAACCAGCCCCTCCCTAATTCTGAGTTCTGATTGGTTCTTCGACCGTGTCGTCATTTATAAAGCGACGCGCGCTCAGCCAATCATTGGCCACTGCGTTGTCAATCTCTTCGTTGCATTTCGTGGCATTACGTGTTTTAGTGTAACTTCTGAGCCAATGAGAAACAGCCACAAAGTGAAATGTTCATTTAGAAGTTTCGGAACGTGATTTGTTTAGGGTTACATCCCAAAAATATTCAAAGAGGAAGGCCAGAAAAACCCAAGTTGCACAACTAAAAGTATTCCACTTGCTAATAAGATATATTTAAATGAAGGCTTTATCGATAATTAATGAATCACAGCGAAACAATTGTACATTATAATTAGATATAAACACCAAAAACATGGTAACAGTGCCTCTGACTATGGTCTACTGGAGAATGGTTGCAAAAATGTATTTATTAAAAACGTAAACTTAATATATCTATTTTGTCTTGCTCAAAAAAGGTCACTGAGTGATAAGGAACAGCTCACAAATACACATTAACATCCTTGATCAACATATTTAATGAGTGTGGCTTTAGGACCAAAATCTGTTAAGTCAACATAATGTCACCAAACAGGATCCAAAGTTATTGTGACAGGTGCAAGTGTAACTACAGCAGAGTTGTTAACAGTCTGTCCGCATACACACACGAGGTCTAACCAGGCCAAACCCCTTTGACAATGGAATGCACAAAAACCTTCAGAATTTTTAATAGAGGCCTGCAGTGTCTTTCTTTATCTGGGTATTCTGGGACTTTTAAAGACCTGCACAGGTGTCATCTCTTTGCCTGATTATATGTCTTGTCAGGGTGTGTACAGCTTGTGTATTTCCCTGTGAACTTTGTTGTATCTGTTATTTATTCAGATAAAAGCTCGGTGACCTGTGATCTTCAACCTCAACTACAGAAGATATGTGATCAGGCAAGTAACTGAAAACATCTGCGTGGGCATTCAGGGCCTTATTTTTACGTTGTGGTGGAACAGAGACATGAGTTTAATGAATTTTGTTTTTCCTGCAATAACAATTGCCCTTGCAGTTTGCATACTGTATGACATAGAATGATATAATTCAAAAGGTACAAGTACAAATAACAGAACAATGCTAAATTAAAAAGCATGCCTTTTTATTTCTTGAATAGTGTGTTTTTTTTATTTATTTAACTGTACACCTTGCGTGCTGCTTCGCTTCAGAGGTGAGAGACACTGCACAAGGCACTTCAGATTCTGCCACCCTCTCAGCTTCGAGGCAGCACAAAGGACATCACTCCACCGAGGCTACTTACAAACAGAGGCCAATACGAACCACACGACCCCGTACTTTTAGTACATTCAGACTTTAAATAGAATCATATATTCATACACACACATATCCCACATCAGTAAAAATCATACTAGCTTGATATTTGTACAGACCTGCTTAAATGCACACGTTTCTAAAACAGACATGTCATTGAAAGAAGAAAATCTGATAAAGCTAAGGGCGACAGTTGTCGAAGATGATCACATTGCGTAGCTCTTGACAGAAGTTGTAAAACTTTCAAGTCTATATCGGCCACCTCCTTGCATCATAACTGCGTAAAGAAGGTTCCTCGTTAGGTGAGGCCTGTTTGACAGAATAAACCCAAACCAAGAGGGCGTTGTCGTATACCAAGGATAAAGTGTGATAAACCTGATAATGCCAGAAGGGTAGAAGATAGATCAGAAAACTGTTTATACTCCAAGTTACAGTACAGCTTCACAAGATGTATAATGCCAATTACATTCCTTAAATCTAGTACCACAATTACATTTTCAGTAGTGCATTGGCTGAGTTTGTGAAAGAATCACAAAGTGAAATGGAAAGATAGAAAAATAGTGTAACACAAGCAGGACAGTGCATCACGTGAGGCGACGATACGACTGCACATTGTTGCAGAGTGGATGAGGGTGTGACACGACGGTAACATGGCAAACACGGCTGGAAAACATCTCCTGCTTTTTCAGCTCCTGCGGGATTTTGAGTGCTGGATGAGCCACTGAAGTGTGATGTCTGAAATCAAAGAAAGGATCAGCTTATGACTGAGCCGCAGCAGATTTAGCTGCACAAAAACACAAGAAAATACATACTTAGAGTGAAATGTAGCTTTAAGTGTGTTTTTTTTTTTTTTTTTTTTTTTTTATAAAAAAGGTAAATGGGGCACACCCATCCACACCCACTGTAAATAGCACTATAATAACAAGGTGTAACTTGCCAATGTTGTCCTTCTCTTTGCAGGAAATTGAGTAGCAGCATATCTCTCTGTCTTGAATAGCTGCAAGATTCCTATAGAGTGGGAAAAAAAGTGCATGAACCAATAAATATAACGGGTATGCATCCAAACTGATCATTATTCTCTTTCTATCTGCTGCTTGTGGGACACAGCTAGACAGAACTCTCCGTACATATTTCTAACGTGACAGTAGAGGGAGCCAGAAATCAACAGCTTGGTTTTAGTTCAGGTTTAAGAAGAAAGCTAATTGTCTTTTTTTTATCCTGTCATTAGTATAAATGTGATTAAATGAATGGAATTAAAATAAATTCTATAAACACTTTTTACATAATAATCTTAAATTCCAAATGACTAATCTAATGTCCTTTTCATGGCTGAAATGATTAACACTGATGTAAAAATTGACCGAACAGGACATTCCACTTTAATCAAATTTGATGTTTTGTGTGTAATTTTTCATACTTACATTTTCTCAATGAGCTGCTTTTCATCTAGAGCAGTGGGGAGATCCCTTTTGTTACCGAGAACCAAAACCTAAAAACACATTACTATTGAAAACAGAAACTGCAGCAAGTATTCAGGAGAAACCCACAGGTAGTTTTGCACAGCTACAGAAATCACACGAGTCTCAACACCGGTGGAATACTTACAGGAATTCCTTGCAACTGAGGTTTGTCTAATAGATTATGAAGCTCATTTCTCGATGCCTCCACCTTTTCTCGATCTGCTGCGTCAACCATGTACCTATTTGACATAAGCAGATGTTGCTTGGATGGTTCTCTTCAATGTAAATTCTCCCTCATTTGACAGATCTAAAAGGCAGACGTAGATACTTACACAATGGCGTTGACCCCCCGACAGTACCGCTCCCACATGCTCCTGAACCTCGGCTGCCCTCCGATATCCCAGATCTGCACAATTAAGGCCACATCATCACAACATGCATCAGTTTCATATTCCTGTCACTATCAAAGCAATTACTATCTACCTGGGCGTCATTTCACAATTAAGAACAGTAGAAGAAAGACTCAAACTGAACCTTGATGGTGACATTTCCTTTTGTGACCTTCCTCATGTTGAACCCCACTGTAGGGATCATATCTTCACTGAAATGCCCCGACTGAAAAGAAAGACAAGTCATTGTGAACAAAACTGTGACTGAGAAGACATCATTTATTGCACAAACAATTACTCGACACAGTAAAAATAAAGCCTGTTCACACGCACATTTTAAAACAGCTACGCAACATGAGCATGTATGTCCCAACCTAACCAACAGTGCAACAGTGCAACTGGTCACTTCACTGTATAGTGGTCCCATTACAATATAAAATAATGGTTTCTTTAATAGCTTTACTTCTTTTTTGTTAATAAATTAGGAAGACTGGGAGGCAGCTTTGGACAGAGTCGAGAGTTAGGGTTTTGTTTTTGAATAACTCAAAAGGCACCGTCAATTTTTATTTCTATTTTTTTAAACTACCATCTTAATGCAGGGGAGGGAAGGATGATAAGACATTCGTCAATATGTAACTCTATACCCTCGTGTGACAGTTCATTGGATGCGCCTTTTTAAAATAGAATGCATTCTAATATAACAACCCTGCACTACATTTTAGTTTAATAGGTTGCGGCATTCAACATTTGTTTAAAATCACAGACTACATCCTCTAAAATGATGATACAGTTGAGTTGCCACCTTTCCTACGCTGTTTCCACATCATCTGAATACATTACGACAGTCGCGAAACTCATATCTAGGACAGGGTTGTTATTTTAGAGGGTATTCGTTTCCACCAGTGTACCGAATGAATCAGTTTATGGTTTAAAACAAAAACTGTGTCATTAGAGCACGGTTTTAGGTGTGAGGTTTGTTTTTGGATAATTCAGTCATAGTCATTCGTAAAACTTATCGATTTCTCCAAAGGAGGGAAAGATTCTAAAATGCTGGGGACATCATTCAACACTATGTCACTCTGATAACGTAGTTTAGGTGTGTATTTGTATCTATGTCCAAAACAGCGGCGACACAAGGATCGGCATTTACAAGGAAAAAAGGTCGACTTGAAACTAGAAGAACTGAGTGAACGCCAAAAATGTTCCACTAGTGAGTTTCTGTAAATGTTCATTATTGCAAACAGACGTTAGCATACGCATCATTTCAGCATGCAGAATTAGTGGCATTCCCCTTTTTAGTCAAAGTTGTTAATATTCCCTCTCCATGTCCTCCTTTATGAACCGCACTGTCTGGTGCATGCACATTTCGCAGCACATGACTTGCCGGAGTCACCTGATAAAGCTAAGTGGAAATGAGTGCAGAGGTCTTATGACTGACGGGGGAGGAACTAACCCCGGCGCAACCATTCATACACTCTAAACTCTGTCTGGTAGAGGAGGCTTTTTTTCTTATCTTTTCAGCATAGAAGAAGTAGAAGCTGCGTCACGTTCCAACCTCAAACCAAGCTTCCTCCTCGCCACCCTCGCCGTTACCTGAAAGCCTTGCGTGCAGACTTCTGAATTTTCTGTGAAGACTTTCTTTGAATCATAAACGCTCACAAACAAAATACGTTCATGTGCACTGGCGATTTGTGTTGTGCTAAGATAGACAGAAAACAAAATCTTCAAAACTAACTGTGAATCATTTTTCTTTATGAATCAATTACAATTGATCTGAGATGCCAGTCACATTTTCCACAAAGCCTACACTGAAGTCTTGGAATGGCTTTTGTCTGACTCCGTTTGTTTATCAAGGTAGAAAGGTCCTCACTAATCAGAATCTGGAACAAATGTGTTATTTTGATAGAAAACGAGAGTTGCGAGAGTGACTGTGATTAATTTTCCACTGACTGATTAATTAATTGTCTGGTAGTTTTGGCTCACGCAGAGATAGGTCTGTCACTGATTCGAACGAATCAATGTAACCATTCAAAAACTATTAGTTTCAATTAAAAAAAGAAAATGTCAGCAAAACTTGTTAAAATGTACGTTAGACACAGACTGCAACACTTTTAGAAAATGCAATGCCCCAAAGTGTTTTGTCTCTCCTCAACCTTGACACATATCTGCGTACAAAAACAGTCTTAACATATCGCAGAGAAGATTTTCAAATCCAAGCTAAAAAAGGCTGTATGTGTGCAAAGAGTTGAGAGAGCAGCCATAACTGACGGATGGTTTCACAATATGCGCCTGAAAACCCCACTTTGCAGCCGAGTGGCTGTGACAACATGCTGCCCTGTTGCTCCATGAGAAACACGCAGCTTTGAAGAAACTGCTGCAAGCTTGCACAAGAAACACGATCGGCCCTCGCGCAGGAGGAGATAAAATCCAGCTGCAGTCATTTCTACTGTCTGTGTGTGCGTACATCTATGGGAAACACTGAACATGAACTGTGAACCTAGTCCATTCATAGAGATCTGCCCCTTCATGCAAATGGTTCCACGGAATCAAGCATCAATGCAAAAGTGATATTTTTACCATTTAAAAACTGACCCTCGAAAGTGAACTCCTCCACCTCTTTGGTGTTTTTGTAAAATGATACCAAGTTATTATTACTATTACTATTTTACAGTTGAAGTCAGCTTCACATTGTTGCAGGAGACTTGTGCAAAAGTGTCTGGAGTCATTCACATAACTCTGACCCATCCTGTTTGACAGTACCTCGGCCATTTGTTCTAACTGTCAACATGAATGATCTTTTTATTATCATTTATTTATTTATTTTACTACCCAAAGAAACTATGACAACTTTGAAACGCTCCAATAGTTTGAGGTTTAGCATGCTGATCAATGAGAACAGCCACCACCTAGCAGCAAACTGGTTAGCATAGCTGAGCTGTTGACCAACAATCTAACTTGCCTGCAGGTGTTTTTTTTTGTTTTTCTGTTGCTTTGCTTTTGTTTGTTTGTTTTTTTGATGCAGTGACACCAACATAGTAACGTCACACCGTTTCTAGACCCGACAACCAGACGGTGTGGGTTAGCCCACCGCTGGCTTGGTAACTGTCATCCCATTATTAGTGCTAATGCTATTAGCACTACTCCTAGCAGGGTGGCTATTAGCAGCTGAAGACTTACAGCGATCACGTTTACAAATGTTGTTTTTCCCGAGTACTGCAGGCCGACCAACGTCAGCTCCATCTCCTCCTTCCAAAACAGGGACCTGAACCAATCCAAAAGCCGGTTTATTAGTGCCAGCATCTTGACTTCGGTCGATCGCTCTCCCTCTGTGGTGGTGTCTGTCTCTCCCTCCCTGTCAGATGTGGCGATTTCCAGCGAGGAAGGGAAGTGGGACACAAGCAGCAGCTGTCATATGACCAGTCAGCCAAAACAAGACCAAACCCTGCTGCCCATCAGCGCCCCCGCTGGTAAACACAGGGAGTACACACGATATCACATGCCACTTAAAGGCAGTATTTTTTATTATTATTAGCATTATTGATCAAAAATGATGTACAGAAAAGCATACAATTTCAAAACACTACAGGATTTAATGCCAGTACGTCAAAAAGGTATCATTACAGTCATATTGATTGTAGCTGAAGTGACTGGGTCCTCTCAGAGTTGTGGTCAAAAAGCAGACCCTTGTACAACATGAGGTAGACCTGAATAGTTCTTGAATTAATCCCGGATGATAAGATGGAGTCCTCTCTCCTCCTTGAAAGGTGACATTGGGTTGCAATCAGACCCCTGCTGTGTACAACATTGGCACTGTATTAGCATACAACACTGATATTTCATTGTTCATTGATATAACCAAATGGCCACAGATACACCAGTTTATTTAATTCATAGAAAAGCCTTTTTTATACACTCACCTCTATAATACAAGGACCTGTTTTCTTGGTATTCATGACAGTATTTACATTAGGTCATAAGAACTTTGTTACTGGGAAATAACCAAAAACTCATATGATAATAAACACATTGGTGGGATATTTTCTGACCAAAGAGACAAAAACTATTCATTTCATTAAAAAAAAAAAAAAAAAAAAAAACAGAAAGAAAAAAACATATGTCTCTGCTCTATATTTCAGCTCTAAATACTAATGTACAGTTTATGCTTATTTTCCTTTCTTCAGCTTTTCTCATCAAGTGTGTGCAATACAAAACAAACCTTTTGCTCTTGATGATGTATGGCTATAGAGTAGGTTTAAGATATGATTAGAATAGTCAGAAACCACCTGTTTAACAGATTCTAGCTAAATCAGCTGGAAAAACAAAAATAAATTAATAAATATAAATTCACCCAAAACATATCATACATACAAAATAAATATTTTTCCAAAATTCTGTATGGGTGCATCATACATGTCGCACCAACGATAAGTAACATAACCTGACCTTAGAAATCAGTTAGTATTGGATGAAATTAAACTACTTATATATTTTGCTCTTCTTTTCTGTTTCCACTTTCTTGAATCGATACAATAAAGCAAGCATCAGGGATTGAATCACCAGTCTTATCATCCCACTATTTCTACTTATTACTGCTCTTACTCTCCACACTCACAGTTCTGCACAAAAAAAACCCATGTGATCTTTCCAGAAGCTCTATCAAAACACAGCGGGATTAGGGACATTGCTCAAAGCAGCAATGTTGAAGAAGTAATGACAAGCTCTGGTGTTCCCACCTTTAAACCCTTTAAGATCTCTGAACCGATTTCTCCATTTTTAAATGTGTACGATATGTGCAAGATACGTTATACCACTTGAGTATGTTACATTGATAGTAGCTAAAAAGATTGATTGACTGCTCTTAGACTTGCTGTCAAACAGCGACGCATTCATCATTCATCTTGGATTCATCCTGGGTGATGAACGGGAGACCACTCTCTTCCTTGGAGAGGTGAAATTCACTGGTGTTGGTACAGACTGTGACAACTGGGATGGGTTTATTATCTGTAGTGGAGAGAGACGGTGCAAATTACATTTTTTTTATCGGTATACCTGTGCTTAAATGAATGTCCATGAGTAGGGTTCATACAATTTGGCTATTAACATCTTTTTTTTTATTTATTTATTTTTTTTATATAGAACCTAAATAGATTTACTGTGGCTACAGAAAAATACCATTTAAATTCTACATCTCTAACTGAGAATTTGTGATGTATTATGTGGATAAATGTAAAAGTGACCCCCTCCTTTCAGCTAACAAATCTTCATTAAATTTAAATTAACTAAGAGTTGTCCAGTGCCTTACATTAATGCTTTTCAATCACATTTTCACAGGGTCACTGGTGTGTTGCAACAGAAGCAGAGTGGTCCTCTTTACTAGACTTTGCATTGGTTTGTTTGTTTGTTTCAAATTTCAGATTCAGTTATGAAAAGAGGCCACACGCATCGTTAAGCACAACATAACAGTCAGTTTTTGGTGACATTGCTCAGTACCTCATAAGTGTCTAATTGTTTGACATGATGCCAGTGTTTTCATATAAATAAAGCCAACACATGCTAATTACTTTTCCATGAGGCCCGCTTACTTGCTCTGCGCTTCCTTAGCTTCTTCACGCAGGTAATGGATGTGGCCAGAAGGAGGGTGATGGAGACCAAAACAAAACCGACGCTGAGGAAAACAAGTGCGTCGTCTCTGGGAGTCTCTGCAGACAAAGTCACATCATTAAGTTTATTCAGATGGATAGATAGACTGACTTTATTGACTTGGATCTAATGTTAAAGTGTCGATGAGTCTAGTGACATCAGGTATTTACAACATAATAAGGCTCATGGCATCTCAGCAGGGAACGGAAACCAATGACAATCAGCTTTAATTGCATTTACTTCACAAACTTCTTTCGTAATAGCTCCTGGCATTGTTATGAACAGCTCCCCTTCAACTATTAATGCAGGACAAAGTAAGGCATGATAATTAAACCATGTGTGGAACCACTCCCAGTAATACAGCCATCTGTTGGAACTGATACATAAATATACAGTATTTTCACTCTAATATATATACTATATATATTATGCTCAGTCAAACCTGCACAAATCTGAATGACACGCAGTGTGGGCCAGACTTCTTTGTAATAGGTGAGTAGGGGTTTTTTACCAGTGGTTGCATCTGATGCGTGTATATTTCCATATGCGCACACGCTAACCCACAGATGTGGCACCCACAATCAAAACACTGAACAGCATATTCAATGAGAAAAGCGGTTTGTAACGATGATATCTCATTTTAAACCTAATTTGACGGCTCTATCAGTTTAATCGTTTTTATTAGCTTAAAATGTGTCTCACCTGTTGGCTCCACACTCTTTGGTCCTTTGTTTTCCTTGCAGACTGAACAGTTGCTGTGGGAGCATAGAGAACCCGAGAAACACGCACAGGTTGCATCCGTCGTCGCTGTACACTTTGTAGAATAATCTAACAAGACAAGATTTCAGTCACAGGGCTCCCCTTTAAAACAATGTCACGCCTTCAACCCGAGGTGTTAATGGTCAATGTGTTACCTTGTTGGCACGACTTGCATTCTTTACACCTGTCAAATATGTTGTACTGATCTGCAAAATAACCTTCCTTGCAAGGTTGGCAAAGCGTTGGAGCATTCTCAGTGCAGAAATTCTCCAAATAATGACCTTCAAAACAACAAGACAAAATACTTTTAGCTTTTTTCATCACATGAAGTAGTCATTAAAATCAGTTCAATTTAAGATGCTTATATAAAAACACATAAAATGATTCTATCCGGTGTTTTACCTGGTGGACACTTATCACAGCATCGTCCATTTATCGCCTTCTGTCGTTCTCCACAGCTTGTAGCATATCCTGTCGTCCAGATACTCAGCACACAGGCGACTGCCAGTGGAAGTTTCAAACTATTCATTGTGACCAGTGCTCTGTTTGTGTCTTGAGGGTTTTTATGCAGTCTGTTTGATGACGTCAGCGTCATCTCTGAATGTGGTTTTTAGACTATGATACTCTAGCAGGAAGTGAAAGACCACTAGTTCCTCCTGGAAATAAAGAACAGCTTTATAACAGCACGAGAGGAATTAAAAAAGTGTTTCATCTTATTTTGTCTGGATTTACTAAATGTCTTGTGCAATTCTGCTTTATTTGAAAATTCGATTTCATGTGAAAGTTTGGCTTGTGTTCCCTGTTATGGTTTGTCTCTCACCAAAAGCCTTTCCTGTTAAGCATGCTATAGAGGTTTTATTTTACGTTGGTTTTGGGCGCTTATGCAAACCCAGGCATGTGCTTTCTGCTTCTCTTGTTTTTGAGATTTTCCAATTCAGAGTCAAGTGCTCTCATTTTTGTCTGGCTCCTTTTCTAAATTGTAACTGTAACTGTTTTTTCCAGTATGGAAATCCAGTCTGTTGTAATGAGCTGAGCTGAACTGAAGTTGACACTACCTATTATCTCCTCCATGATTTGACATAATCAGAAGATACATTATTTAGGTAGACATCAGTTATGAGATTCCACCAATTTGACTTTGAAGAGGTTTCTTGCTTGTGATTGTGCAACTGTTGAGATGTCTCTGCAGGCATTTTATACTCGTTTACATCCTTGCTGTCAGACTGTTAACAGACGAATAAGTGCACACTAGGTTGAGGATAGGCTATGGCAGCTAGCTGACATGGTTAGGAGTTTGGGAGTCTGGGGCCAGGGAGTGCATTTTGTCACTTACAAAGACATGAGTTTGTGTGGTACAATAAAGGCTTCTGCGTCAATTTGACGCCGTAGCTATGGTGACAGCGCGCAGCCCCTATGCACACCCTACACAGACCCTACTCTGCAGAAACGTAAGTACGTGACGTGGCGACACATACCGCAAATATGACTAATCCTGGTAATCCTGTGACTAATCTGTGTTTCTACGTTAGTATTTATGGCTGCTTCTCCATCTTTGCAATCGATTATTTCGGATCAAAGATTGAACATTGAGGAAAAACTATCTGTCTAACTATTATTATTACCACTTTGCATTCAACATAAACATATCCGTTATCCCTTTACTAAAATACGTTGGATTCACGTTAATGTGTATTTAAAGAAATTAGCTTAAAACTTAAAAATATACAAAGATTTTTTGACCCCGATCCCCCCCCCACCCCCACCCCCACCCCCCCGCAGTACCTTCACGGGCCACCGTTGAAGACCTATCACCTCCACTTCTTACCTATCAGTCCGGGCAGTCCTGTCATTCCCTTAGTCAGTTTCCTCTGTTGAGCTTGACCCTTGTATGTTTTAGTCAAGCATTTAGTCGAAGCAGGATGTGGAAACAAAAATTAACCCAACTGGCAGAAGACAGATCTACCCATGTCCAGGTGAAACAGTGCTATCAATGAGGTGTTTCAGCTCGCAGTAACACCTCAGTGACATCCCCGCCTCATCGAATTTACACCCCCAAACCTCATGACCTGTGGCTATACCGTCAGTAACATCGCGTACTTCTCTCTCTGTCACTCGCACGTTAATCACAGCTTGAAACCTCCCTCGAGTCGTGGCATAACCATAGATGTGCAAGCTCTGAACAGTAGTCAGGGTTTTTTTTTTTCAGCCACAAAGGGCAATACTGATAGAGTGAAGGTGGTTTAATCATCTGCACTAGAGGGGTGTCACCCACTCTGTGAGGAAGGTGGGTGGAAGACGCTGCCGTCACTCAAACCTCTGCATGTGTCATGTGGTGGCACAGAATACGGAATACTCGCCCCTAAAACAATCACAACTCTGTTTGACGTTTTCATGCTTTACTGTCATAAAGGGGAACTCCGCCACTATTGTACACTAACTCTTTTTCAGGTCTTGGGAAGTACTACTGCACGTGTTGTTGCAACACACAACAACGACCCTCAGACTGACCTGTCAGCAGTGGAGCTGTATGCAAGTGGCAGGCTTGACAGTATGTATGCAAAAAGACAATGCATATAACAAAAAAAGTTCTAGTGCTTTGTTTTTAGATTCTAGTGCTAACAGGGCAGCAGTGCTAAATCAGTGCAGCACACCTTAACACAAAGAAAACTGAATATGGACGTTATGCACTAGTCAGCCAGTAAATATCAAAAAGTGAAGACAGATCTCTAGAATACATTCTATTATTCTATTACAATTTATCACAGAAACTAGTCAAGAAAACGAGTCAAAGTCAAAAACCTTTATTGGATAAACAACAACAAATCAGTATGAGAGAAGTAGTACACACAGACGTACACAACGTTTTACTAAAATGACAAGAAAAGGAAAGAGAGCAAAACCCACAAGGGGTAAAGATAAGTATGTGTTCAAGGTATACCTGGCGGCATGTTTTCTTGGAAGGCTGCCTTCATTTAAAGTGATGTTATTTCTTCTAAACCTAAGAAGTCACGCTCATATATCTTTGAAACCACACGTCCGCTTCCTGGATCACTGACGTTTACTGAAAGTATATGCAGTGACTGTTTCAAGTGAGCATTCTCACTCACACTCATTACATGTGTAACAGAAAAACCTGCACCTAGACCAGCTGCGACACCAAGATGCTGTTTTTAGATTCATCAATATAATAATATACTTATATATTACTGATATGTAATATTGTTTCAGAGCATTTAAGTGCAGTTTATCAAAACACATACATACACATATACAATACATATTATTTTGGTTGGATTTAAATAAGTGTGAAGTGAATAAAATGAACTGAAATGAAGTATTGAATGACCTAACTAAACTGAAAGACCTTTACCATTTTTTTCCCTGTGAAAGTCATAATGTCACAAAGGGCGGCAGCAGATGCACAGACAACGACTTGTCATGCAATGGCAGTGTGCTTCATGTTTCTTGGCAAAACATGAATGAAAAAAGTAATGAGGGCAAGCTTTCACAACTCCTCTGAATGTACCGACCAGAGAAACCTCTCCAGTGAAGCATAAACAATACGAAACTCCTTACATTTACAACATCAGTCTTTCCAAAGGCCAAACTGAAAACATGCAAGGATGCTTGTTGCAGTGGGGGGAAAAAAAGAAGCACATTTAAATCCACATGGGAACTTCCCCCACCCACAGCGCCACAGAAACCTTTTTTTTTTCTCTTGCTTCTTTTTTCTTATCATGTTCTCTGCTACCAGTGGAACAGAGCTGAGTAAACAAAATATGACCAAAAAAAATTATAAAAAATAAAAAATAAATAAAAACTAGAGCCAGAAAGGCCATATATGGGAAAAAGTAAAATGTTTTTCTGAGATTACATTTCATAATATCTTTGGATGAGTGCTATTGATTGTCACAATGTCTGCTATTGCACCGTTCACAATGTATATTTCTCAGACTTGTCACGAACCGTGTTAATCCACGTCCACGTCATAACATTTAAAAAATCAGCAAGCATGTATATTTATATATGAACAATTTAGCAAGGCATGATCTATCAGATTACACCAAAGTTTGCATACTCAAATATATAATAAATATCAAGATAAGTGAAAACTCACTTTATCCATGATGTGAAAATGTAACATTATTAGAGCAGCGTAAGCAGTAAAAGCAAAATGTACCACTTAAATTGTTTCACAGTTTTAAACAGTGAGAAACACTTTGTGCAATTGTCTTTAGATTTCTGCGTTATTTCTATAATAGAACGAACATGTTGTCAAATATTGACGCTGCAGTTCGGGAACACACCTGTTACAATACAGATACAGTAGATAGTTCTTTTTTTGACATATTTCTAATATAAAACTGTCAACATATGAAAGGTTTGAGTCATCAGTTGGGACATATTCATATGATGATTACCTGATCTAAAACATCGTATGAATGAAGCTTTCACCTCATGGCTCCCCAGGATTTAACTTGGCAGAGGAATCACTGACATCGCCGATCTCCTCAACTGGTGTTCGACAGATAGAGTTCATTTCTGCACAAAACACAAAATGAGTTATGATTCATGACTTTAAACCAAAAAACATGTGTCATCATGTTTCACAGTGTTTTACTTGCAACATACTTTGCCCTGTAGGTTTCTTCTTCCAGTAAAGAGTGACGTGCATCTTGCAGGTCAAAGCAGTCAGTACGAGAAGTCCAGCAATTCCAAATATGACAAGACCTATACCTAGGAAGGCAAGACCAGTTGGCAACGGGTTACTTAATGTTGAGGCTTTTAACATGAGGTTACGTCACAGGAGACCACATGTGTTTTACCAATGTAGCTGCCTGTGTCTGAAGAAACACTGGCTGGAACTTTAGCACTTGAGGTGAGCTTCTGAAGAGCAGCTGTGGTGGTATGTTGAGTTGTAACCTCCAACCGTGGACGGTGGGTTGTGTGTTTTTGTGGAACACTTTTGGTTGACGTTGGGGTTTTACTGACAGAAGAGTGACAGATGACATCAGTGGTGTCGGTCCCATTAACTTTCACACCTGCTGAATCACAGCTAGAATGAAACAGAGAAGTCTGTAAATAATGCGGCCATACACACTGTTGGGACTGCAAATATATATACAGCATAAATGTCGAATTGATGTACTATTCAAAACACATCCATACCTTTTCCACTTCTCACACTTTGAGTTGATAATACCGTTGAAATATCCTTCTTCGCATTTTAAACACTCCAGATGTGACGAGTCTGCCAGAAGAAAATAGTTGATCATTAAAAAGACAAATTCTTTGACACACACACACACATATATATATATATGTATATATATATGTGTGTGTATATATACCCATTTGATTGTGTCTGGGTGCATTTCCGTACCTTTTCCTTTTATTCCTTTTCCTTTTATACATTTGCAAGTGGAAGAATCGTTGTCCCATTTTACAAATCCTTCACGGCACCGACATATTGTGTCCGTGGTTTTGGTGCATTTCTGCTCAATAAAACTCCCTGTCTCTACAACAAGAAAGCATCTCTGTTAAAGACATGTTAAGATGTAAAAAAGTATCATTTTAATCTGGACAGACTAGTCTAGACATACGTGTTTGCGCAAAATGTGACTCTACAGTTATTTCTTTATCAGCTTCTGTTCAAAGTGGAGTCTTTATCGTACAAAAACTTTAACACTTACCTGCTTCACAGCTGGTACACAAACTGCATTGTGGTGGATTAGCCACAGACAGATAAAAGCCTAAGGAACAAAGTTCACAATGATTACCATTAAATACTTAATGACCTTAGTGTGTTACAACAGAAACGATGTACATGCTTAAAGTACATAAATACATAGAATAGAGACAAATCCAAAACCAGTATTTTTAGTTAAGCAGAACAAAGAGGAAAATATAGCAGTATCAAGAAAGTAATACTTTACCTTCTTCGCAATGCATAGCATCTAAATCAAAAATAAGTTCACTAAAAGTTAGACTAAGTATGAGAAGTTTGAGCAGAGCCATGTTCAGTGCTATGAGGTGTATTTCCCTTTTGAAACACTGTAGAATGTGTGAGACAATATGGGTATCACCCTATTCATCTACACAGCAGTTCTGTAGAGAAAACCCCACGTGTTTTTCCGATCAGAACAAAGACCATGAGTGAGGAACAAACAGAGTTTCAGTGTTACCGCGTCTTTTTTTTTTTTTTTTTTTTTGTCTGAACTATATTTATATTTTTCAATCAGTCTCTAATTATTTTTAGACACTCCACAGCCTTTTTGGTTGTTTTTTTTTTCCATCATTATCGTCGGAGAGCGTTTCAGTAAAAGTTCCCTTGTTTTCAACCTATCTCAGAGGTTTTTGTCAGTGATCAGCGATTGAAATCTGTTGAAATGTAACGGAGATCCCTTTTTGGACATCAACATTCTCATTGTTCTTATTTGCCATGTTGTTATAATAATTTCTGCTTGGATGTTAACACAACACAGACTTACAGGGCGTGCTAGACAGTTTAGAAAGGAACTCTTTTCTGTCACATCTTCTAGAAGATCAGGTGTAGGTTTTTACAAAGATAAAGTTTCAACTTTCCTGCCACGATGTGGGAGCATAAATCCTACTGTTAGCCTGACATAACGTCGTCTTTTTAATGCATTCTTTCATAATAGTACCTGACAAACCTCAAATTGTCTGAAATAAATAATCAAGATCCTCTTTGCTCTTTGTTGCAAAAAGGAGCAACATCAATACTCATTAAAGTAGAGAATCATTTTCCATCAGTGCAGCCTGTGGCATAATAATAGCTTTTAGGAAACACTGAAATATGTTCTGCCAAGAGACACAGCTGTAGAGGTAATTTTTAGCCTGTTTTTTAACCTTTATCTGTGCTTTGTATTTCAGGTTCTTTCGGGAAAATAGGTAAAAATTGCGGTTTTAGTGTCGGAAACCGTGCTGCTCACTGTTGTTTTGCAAGTAAGAACATGACACCGTACCCTTGCATATGGACTCACAGAGGAGATGGAAACCACATTCTTGATTAACTTGCAAGATACAACTTTGCTTATTGAAACCGGAAGTACAAAACACACCTCACACATATGAGTACACTGTAATTTGAGAAAAAATTAAGTAAAGCATAAGAAAGTTCTTAATACATTCATAATGATGTAACTGGCTGTAAAAGTGATCCAAGCTTATCATAATTCAGTGAAGCAAAGTGAAGAACTGGAAAGTAATCTACATGTGTAGGTATGTGACATGAAATCCAAGGAAACAGATGCATTAGTAAAGGCAACTGGGTGTGAAAGATTTCCGACTATACTATTGATCAACAAAAGTAAAAATTTTAAACTTGAATTAGAAATTTGCAATTTCTTAACTTTCTTAAGTCGTACAAAGGTGTAGGTGAACATGGGAGATCACTGATCTCACGTCTCATGCATGTAGGAGTTGTGACACAACTAATTAAGCTAACATATGTAGATATTGATAGATATAGATGTACAGCTAAAATCAGCAGTTGACAGTAATGTCAAAAGTATATATATGTGTGAAATATGCTAAAATAAATGAATATACTACATGTAAAGCTGCAAGTTAAAAGAGTTTAAAAAAAACAGGTCACATTCAGTTTTGATTAAAAGTGGAAACAAATTAATTTACAAACTTTTATTTAGTCCAGCGCGGGCCTTTCTGGGTAGAGTTTGCATGTTCTCCCTGTGTCCGCATGGGTTTTCTCCAGGTACTCCGGCTTCCTCCCACCTCCAGAGACATGCTCGTTAGGCTGATTGGTGACTCTAAATTGACCCTAGGTGTGAATGTGAGTGCGAAAGGTCGTCTCTGTGTTAGCCCTGCGATAGGCGGGCGACTTGTCCAGGGTGTACCCCGCCTCTTGCCTGATGCCAACTGTGATAGGCTCCACAATCCCCCTGTGACCCTGGTGAGAATTAAACGGTATGGAAGATGAGATGTGATGAGATGTATTGGGTGGGCCAAGAATGATCAATTCTTAAGACTTAGACTTAGACAGCCTGTAATGATCCACATACAATGCACATAAATGTAACGCTCTTAAAAAACACAAGAAAGATAAAATACAATAAGATTAGATTAAAATAAACAGTGTAATCAAAAAATTTACAGAATTGAGGTCATATTTAGCAAGATTTCCCCCTTTTCTGCGGTATTTCCTGCTCATTATGAGAAGCATTTTGAACTTTCATCTCCACTGAGATTTGACCCCATTTTGTAGAAGTCGTAGAAGATTGAGACGATTTCCTCCCCATTTTTGCAAACCTTAATAGCTGTTCATGCAAACATCAAGTACATCACACAAGCACACTGAACTTAAAGTGAAGAAGACATTGATCCTTTAAATTATTTAATGGTCTGCAGAGGCAAAGACATCAAGCAAACAAGTCATAAGAAATGATTATGAATTACTTGTTATTGTTGTACAGCATATTCAGAGTGTAAACTTCGTTTTGTTGGCAAAAACGTGTGTCAAAGAAAATGCTCAGACAGTTTTTAAAGGTATTTTAATGGCCTGTATGCCCAGATGTCATAAATAGAAGGAGCATTTTAAAGATGTTTTTGTAAATTACCAAATCAAAGAAGCATTTCTAAACTTCTAATTTTGCATATTTTCACTTATATTGTCAAATTCTGAAACCTGAAATCTATGCCTGTATTATATAATACTAGTTTGGACATTTTAGTGTAACTAATGTGTAAATAAATTGTAAATAAATGCATAAATAAATTGTAGCCATTTGTGTCTGCATGCAAGAGGGAGATGCAGAAAGATGTTGTTTACTTACTTTCATTATGACATCCCAAAAACAACTCAGCAATAACATTAAAAAGACAGGAAAGAACAGATGCTGCTATTTGCACATTAGTAATATTAACAATGGTAAACTCCCGGAAACTTCTTTTAGTCATTGTAAATTACCTGATCCTGATTATGACGTGTTTCCATCCAGTAGATGGCGGTAATAGGACACCGGTTTGAAGCGTTAGAAGAAGAAATTAGTCACGACTGCAAATTCTGTAATGCGACATGTCGAAAAAGACGGACCGGCTGATATACGGCAGTAGTGAGCAATACTTGTTTTGTTGTTGTTAAAAGAGAAACTGTCACATCAGCCCTCTTCCCAGTAAGTGCAAAGAAGCCCCTACTTTCGGCGCAATATTCGTTACACCTTTGACGGGATTTCTACCAAAATACGTCTTTAAGTTTAGGCCGAAAAATCCATATATTCAGTGGGTTTTCCTCTGTGGGAAACTACCCTAACCGCATTCTGTTACAGAGGTTTGTCCAGTGATCCTGCCCCGAAAAGAAGCGATGCTGGTCACCGTTTTCTGCGCGCCGAGGGATCGTCCAGAAACCACCTTCGCCCTCGAAGTGTCCCCAGAGCTGGAGCTGAGAGACTTTTTAGCACTTTGTGAACTGGAATCAGGAATCCCAGCAGGGGAGATTCAGGCAAGATCCGAGCTAAACGCAGCCAGGCTGCTAACACGGCTAATGGCTAAGTTAGATAGCATGATCCGGGGTTCTGCTGATTTGTCGGGTGGGGTGTTGCGAAACCTTGTGTTATCAAGAGCAGAGTCATTTTCCATGTTATGATACCAACTTTATTAACGATTTCAAACGTCGTGTGCTGCTTTAAAGTCGCACAAAAAGCAAACTGGCGACGCTAACTATTGTCACACTATAGTGCTGAAGGTAAACTTGGGAAGTGGAGATAAAAAGGAAACGTCGTCTTGACACAAAGCGTTGGACAAAAAACAAACGTTGAGCCACCCCAATAAAGTTTGAACTGTGGTGGGTTGCATTAATATCATACACGCGTGAGGATGATTTTTAAATACACTGGAGCTGTTGGCTTTTTAGTCCAAAAAACAGCGATAGTAGACAGTGACGGGTCACATTTGGCGTGGCCTTTTTAAAGACTTATTTATGACTCAGTTGTGATAATGACAAATACCTAACCCCATTAAACTACTTTAGGTCTGTATTTTATGATGTACTGGAACAAACAGTATACAATGTTAAAGTTAAAACGTCTAATTCTCTAAGATGTGAAGGTTGGACACCATTATGAGATTAACTGAGTATGTTTAGCTAACACTTAAAGACGTCTTTCCTCTAAATTTAGATAGGCGTCGTTAATTGTTTCTGTACACTATGCAGACCCAACAACTGAGAGAAAAAAATATTTAGCTGCCAATTGATACGGTTCATCATAAAAGGTCTTCAGATAAACTTCTCATTAGTTTGTATTTGATCTAGCCTGTTAGCATGGGCGCTCTGGAAACAGAGAGCAAAAATGATACTCCATCAGTCATAGTGACTGATGTAGATCTGCCTCTGATAGTAGATAGTAGTAAGGTTCCACCCAGTGAAGCTATTATACACCAATCAGTCATAACATTAGGATCACTGACGGAAGAAGTAAATCACATTGACCGTCTTGTGACATTTCATTGTTTTGCTCGGAAACTTTTGGTTGGACCAGACCAGACCCAGACACACACACACACACACACACACAGAGAGAGAGAAACGGTTTAGAAACGACTCAAAACACATGAAGAACAGCACAAGGTGTTGACTTGGCCTCAAAATTCACTAGATCCCGAACTGGTCAAGTATCTGTGGGATGATCCACAGAGACCCCCTCCTCTCAACCCATAGGACCCAAAGACCCCACTAACAACATTCTGTTACCAGACACCACAGGACACCCTCAGAAGACACATGTCCATTATCTGATTAGTCACAACTGTTCTGGTTGAGGTTCCTTTTTACCTGTCAGGAGTTTTTTTTTTTTTTTTTTTTTTTCTTTCCAATAGTCACCAGCTCAATATACATTATCCCATTGAATTATATATAAATAGTGGTACATTACTGCAGCTTTTTGTAATGGATGTGTAATAATGCCACATGAGCTGTTGTGAATCTTCTGCTTTGTAATTCTGTAAATTCTGTCTCCAGATCACATACGTAGAACAGCCCCTAAAAGACCTGACTCGTGCCTTGGGGACATATGGCGTTAAAGATGGAGACGTGGTGGTTCTCCGACAAGCTGATAGACGGCCACCACCGACTCAGCCAGCCTTCCCAGGTAACATAGCTTCGGTAAAATTATCTAAAAACTGATGATGCAATGGTAGAGGATATTTAGTTAGAAATGCTTGTTTTTTGTTTGTTTTTGATCTTGGGTGGAGTTGAATTAGATAATCAAAAGTATGAAGAAAGTGAGTGCAGTTTTGAGGTAACTGCACTGTAAACAAGTGAATTTTGACGTCTTATCAATATTGAAAGACAGACCTGTGTTCCTGCAAGATGATAACCTCTCAACTTTCATCCTCTGTGCTCCTTAGGTCTGCCCCATATTGACTTTCGTTCCATCACAGTCCCGGGCACCTCCTCTTCAACCAGTCAACGTGGTGCCATAACCCCGCAGCAGCAGCATGCTCCACAGCAGCAACCGCAGCCAGCGCAGCCAGCGCAGCCACGTGCCGCACAGCCTTCTACGCCAACGGCCTTCCGTGGCTCCTCTCCTCAGGGGCTGGACGACCCCGCCTTACTTCAGCAGATGCTATTATCGAATCCACATGAGCTGTCTCTACTCAAGGAGAGAAACCCGCCACTTGCCGAGGCCCTGCTGAGCGGAGACTTGGGTGAACGAAGACAGTCATTATTGTGATGTGCCAATAAAGTTGTGTTTATGGTCTGTTCATTCTGAAATAACATTAGTCTACCTATATATCCGCAGAGCGTTTCACCAAAGTGCTGCTGGAGCAACAGCAGGATCGAGCCAAGAGGGAGCAAGAGAGGATCAGACTTCTGACTGCTGATCCATTTGATTTGGAAGCCCAAGCGAAGATTGAAGAAGACATCAGGTTTGACTATTCAAAATCTTGACACCATTATGGACAGGCTGTGAGACACTTTACCAAGTACTCATGGAGAGGAAGACGTAATCTTGGCTACATTCTACTAAGTGAGATGCTGTTTGCCGTCTTTAAGTAAATCAGAATGTAATCCCAAATTCAGAAACGCTCCGTTTCTCTCATCAGTTAACTTGGGCTCATCTTATGAGACACACCGCAACACAGTCCATGGCCGGCTTGTACTGTGCTAGTTTCAGTGTATGAAAGAGCTGGTCTATTTTCTCTAAGCAACACAAGAGAATCAGCCAAACAAACTTACCATTATATATATATTTTCAAGCTCACTGTTCAGATTCCCCCATTTCTTTTCTGCCAACCTGATTTTCTTTAGAAGTGGGTATACGGTGTATTAGTGGGGTTTCTTTTTCAGCTCTACGGAGACCAGAAAAAGAAACAGACAAATGTACATCTGGTGTTCTCTCCAAAACTGACAAATCACTGCACTTCAGCCCCCTGTCTAAACACGGGGTAAGAATGCACTTCACTACATAAACTCTTACTGGTGGATTTTTGCGTTTTTCAGACAACACAATGTGGAAGAAAACATGACCATTGCAATGGAGGAGGCCCCGGAAAGCTTTGGGCAGGTGGTCATGCTGTACATAAACTGTAAAGTCAATGGCCATCCTGTGAAAGCTTTTGTTGACTCAGGTAATGACCTTTATATCCTGATACAATGATTGTTTAGCTTCCGTTACTGTGGGTATTAGGAGTTATCAGCACTCGGTGTTGTACTGTGTATCAGAAACATTCAGGTTTGAACGAACGTTGTCTGATAGTATTTGATGATCTTCTATCCCCACATACATTTCTTAGTTGTTGCTTGATTTACTGTTCCATTGCATGTTGTATTTCTGTCTTTATTGTCCTTATTCATGACCTGATGTCCCTTAATAATAGGGGCCCAGATGACCATCATGAGCCAAGCGTGTGCAGAGCGCTGTAACATTATGCGACTGGTGGACCGACGCTGGGCGGGGATCGCCAAAGGAGTGGGCACCCAGAAGATCATTGGCAGAGTTCATTTGGGTTCGTGTCAACATTATTAGCAACACTGTACCCTTCTGAAGCAAACCCAAGCTAGTTGACGTCCGTTGTTTGGCACACATTTATAAAATGTTGTCTCATAGTGTCCGACTCTAGATAGATAGAATAATTTCTAAAAACATGCATCCATATTGACATGTCTGCGTGCACTTTCCAGCTCAGGTACAGATAGAGGGGGACTTCCTTCCTTGTTCTTTCTCCATTTTGGAGGACCAGCCAATGGACATGCTGCTGGGCCTGGACATGTTGAAGAGACACCAGGTGTGAGCTCCGTTTATCTGAGCACAGTGTGCAGTGCAGTTTCGGGTTAAGTTGATAATATCGGGGTTCCTTTCTCTGCTCACTTTATTTGTGCTGTTTTTCTGGCAGTGTTCAATCGACCTGAAGAAGAGTGTGCTGCTAATAGGCACCACAGGCACTGAAACACGCTTTCTGTCCGAGGCGGAGCTGCCCGAGTGCGCCCGGCTGGCATACGGAGCAGAGGGGCGTGAAGACGTCCGTCCTGATGAGATGGCTGACAGAGAACTGGCAGAGGCACTTCAGAGGTCCATACAGGAAAGCGGTAAGAAACGGTCTCTGCACTTGAGCCAGACACTTGCATGTGCCACTTAAAGCTTCTTAAATTCAACCTCATATATGCCGTCATCTGAATTTTCAGTCACATGATCACTTCATGTCATCACCTCTGCAAATAAAATGTGCTCTAGGATAAGAATAGGTCAGGAAGTTGTGTCTGTCGGGCAAATTAAATTATATTTTGAAAGAGAAGTTGAATTAGATCTGGGCTAAGCTTTTGGGCTTCAACAGAAACATTCACGGTTTGAAGCCTTTTTTCTGTACGATGACTTTTAATGTGACCGCTGTAAAGATCGTCACTGCCCAAGTTTCGTGTCGCCTTTGTTCCCAGTGTTTATAGCACTTACAGTGGAGAAACAGCGTCACAGAAAAGAAGCATCCGTACAAAACAACAATACAGGGACTGTTTCATAGCAGCGAGTTTGGTTGTGCCTGTTTGGTCTGACAGACGGATTGCCAGAGAAGTGAGAGAAGAGCACACCTACACAGAAAAACCGAAAAAACATGCAGCGCTAACGTAGGCGGTTGTTTGTATGAAGCAGATTATTACAAAGGCCATAGAATATGAATATGTATGTGTGTGTGTGTATATATATATATATGTATATATATAACAATAGTTGATTACAACACCAATACAATAGTACATTACATTTAGCAAAGAAAAATAAATGAAAAGATGTTTTCTCATTTACGGGATGTTTATGTGGATTTGATTTAAGTTTCTTTATGACTTGAAATCTCTTAAAGAAATTGTTACAAATACTGGAATGTGTAACTAATAATTAAATATCTGGTGAAACTAAACATGAAAGATGAAGAGGAGTCATTTCAGTATTACAAAACAACTTAATAACTCCTGGTGTTTCAAACTAAAGACTTACACCACATAGGTTACTGAAAGTCCGTGGTGTTTCATTTGTGATATAGCTTTCTAATAATTATACATTGTAAGTCATAGAGTCATGGACTGCCTTATAGGCAGTTTAGGCGTCTGGGTCAATTTGACCCCGTAACTATGGCGACGGCACCTCCTCAGAAATGTAACTACAGATCTGTGATTGGTCCATTTGGTAGTAGTGTGTTTCCACTTATTTACAACCTATAGATAGAAACATGTGTACGACTCGTCTTCCGTGGAAATGTCTGCAGCTTTTTGGCAGAAGTTCCACTATTGTTGAAAGTGAGGCAGGAAGTGGGAACATAAATGAAGCCGACTGGCAAAAAAGACGCAGTGCCGACTAGTGTTTGAGTGGTGTTGTTACAGAACTAGTCAGACTGAAGCACACAAGTATGAATGACTCACACCAGCGTTGGCTCCATACATTAGTTACAGCATCTATGTCCCACAGTACCATAAATGAACCTTTATAAAGAGAGGAATTTTAGTATTGCGTTGGCTCTTTGGATGTTTTTAGTATCCTAGGTGGATTATTGGATAGCTTGTTAAATGGATCAGCGTATTTGTTGTAGATTTAACCACAAGATGATCTATGCTACGGTAAATGATGACGCAATACAAAACAAAACACAGTAATAGAAGCCTTCTCACTAAGTGTTTCCCATTAATGCTTTCAAGGCTTCCATTTTTATTACACAGTTTTTTCTGTCCAGTCATGTCCGGCTGCACATTGCAAATGGATTTGGAATAAGACGCAGCAGTAAAGCTCCAGTGGATCCAGGCAGCAGTGTTATCCAGCCAGGCAATCCTCCAGCAGAGAAGAGACACTTAAATCAGCCCACGGTTTAAACAGCTTTGAATAAACTGTTTATAAAGTAGATTGTGATCAAATGTTCTGTCGACCTGATTCAGACCCTCCCAGGTTCAGTGACCCGTATGTGACCACGCTGTGACTTCTTTGCCAGAACTTAGAGCCGAGTTGTTTTTAGACGCCACTTTTCACATCTGTGCGTGTGAAAAGGCCTGTAGGTTGGTGCATGCCCTGTGTGTGACCGCTAACTTTCTCCGTCCCTTTGCATGATGTGTGTGGTGTGTGCCCTAACCCCTGAGCAGGACAGCACTGATGCATTTGGAGACAGCTGGAGAGGGCCCTACCAACCAGGTACTGCAAATTCACAACTCCATTGCCAGTGCTAAGTCCATTGCTATGTATTTCTTTTATTTTGCTGTTGGTTTGCTGCTGTGTTGTTTAATTCTTGTTGTACTTTTGCTTCTATTGTTTTTTTTTATGTATTTATTCTGAATACATACAAGTAGCAATTGATTTAATAAAGAGTTTTGTTTTTTTTGTTCTGATGCAATTAAATGCACAGTATTCAAAGTAAGAGCCGCAGATGAGGGTCACACACCTTCCACCTGTTTAATTCTGAATTGTTTTTTTTGTTTGTTTGTTTTTTTTTTACAATAGACACTGCAGATGGACAAACTACCTCATCGCAGCACCCACCATTTACATTGCCCAGAACCTTAGACCAAACATCCTCACCCGTCTCCCCCTCCCACTCCCACTCCCACAGTCCTTCCCCTGGTCCACCACAGAACCCGACTCTGGATCGCACTCAGTCAGCCCCAGCCACGCTGGAGCAGGCCCCAACAGCAGGACAGTGCCAGGGCCGCCCCGGTGTCCAGGAGCTTCCTCCGCATTTGTCCCCTGCAGAGAATGCAGCTCCTGCGCCCGACCACCCCCTCCCCGACCCTCTGCCTCTTTATAGCAACTCCTCATTGCCCCCCGAACCGTGTCCCTCATCAGATGTCCTCCGTGCGTGTACCCCTCCTGCGGATATGACCACCGTATCCCAGGATCCAGGGGATGATTCACAACCTGCATCCGCGGAGGGGGTTTCTGAATCTAATGAGAACAGCTTCACGCTCCCTCAACCAGAGGAACTTTCCCCCGTCCAACCCATGGAGCAGGAGGCAACTGAGCCCGACACGGCTGATGCCACAGATGTGTGTTTGAGAGCCCCCAGCCAACCCGACTCAGTTGAAATGGAGTCTCCCACCGGCTCCCACGGCGCGGCGTCCCCCGACAGGGACCAGCCCGATGGAGAGCGCTGCTCCAGCTCTGACAGCATCCCCTCGCTGGCGGCCGCTCTGATGGAGCTCCATGAACTGCTGGTATCCAGCAACCGTGCTCAATCGCAAAACCGCAGCACCTCCTGCTCCCCCTCAGATCAGTTCAACCAGGACACGGGCAAAACGTCCCCCGAGCCGTTCCCCCCCCCGACGCCCGAAAACACACATTCTACCCCGTCTACTGCCATCACAGTCGGTGCAGAACCATGCGATGCCAAAGCCAACTATGCTGCTGCTGTGTCCAATGAGGAACCATCTAAGTGTCTTGCGCCCGACTTCTCCGGCCGGGACGAGCATCTGGGCCGAGATCCAGCAGAGACTGTGGAGGGACAATCGCCGCCCCGGCGTCCAGATAGCTCGGCGGAGAGGAGGGCGGACGGGGCCGGGCGAGACGAGGCCAGCGACATCAGCGTTTCTCAGCCTGAGCCGGAGCTCCCTCCCGATCCCGCGGGGGACGTCGAGGAGGTGAGGGAGCCTCCCGAGGGACAGCACGGGAGAGGGGTCGCAGACGGACAAGCCTCTGGCACCAACACCCCGGACGCTCTCGGCGTCCAGACTGAGCACACTTTCCTGAGCCCTTTATCGATGGCGGTCGGCTCGCCGGAGGACGTTTCAAGCACGTCGCCCTCCTCCGGTCCTCCTCTCGCTCAGGCCCCCCCGCCCTCACCTCCGGCCCCCCTTCTCCCGTCTCCGCATCCCTTTATTGAGCAGTTTCCAGCTGAGGACATCCAGAGAATCCAGGCAGCAGGCTTTTCTGCCGGGGAGGCCGCGGAGGCGCTGGAACAAGCCCATGGGGTTGTGGAGCTAGCTCTGCTGTCACTACTAGCCCGCACTATCACTGTGCCCACCTAGACTCATGACCAATCATGCGAGTCCCCCCTCCCTCTCCCCCCAGCCTCCCAACTCAGCATCTGTCTTATTTATACCTTGTTACTGATCCAGATGTCTCAGTCCCTTTTTAACAGGGAGCACGTAAAAGCCACAGGGAAACGCTGTCTCTTGGTTTGTCTTACAAGTATATCCAAGAACAAACCCGGTAATACTTTTTTCTGGCTATAACAGATATGTGAGGTGTGTTTGCATGCAGATGTTTCGGGTGTCCCCCAATTTCATTGGTTTTTAGAGATTTTGGTATCATAGATTAATGTTTTTCTTCCTTTGTCATCCGACATTGACATATTATTAAATGCCCAATGTGTGATTGATTCTTGAACCATTGAAAAGTATTAGAATTTCCCCGTGGAAAGGTCATAGAAAGAGATTGATGTGTTTAAACGACCGTGGAAATGACACAACGCAAACGTGAATATTGGAAGCAATTTGCAGATTTTTATTTCCTCCCTTTCTATTAATAAGCCAGAATGGAACGATGGAAAACTGGCATTGTGGGAACTGAAAAGAAAAAAAAAAGGGTCGAACGTTTTTGATCAAGTTTACAGATAATCTTCGCAGATATGTGGAAGTCCCAAAAATCAGTTATTACCTTAAATATCAAGTGTGTTTGTTGAAGTACGATCATTGATGGCATTTTCTTTCTTCTTCTTTTTTTTTTGATTCAGTATGTCTATTACAGAAGGTATCTTGTACTGTACGTATCATTCTCTGCAGTTTGAAAGCTTCGCCATGTGTACATGACAAATCTGTTTTTAGCTCCCGTTCAGAGAGTCCTTCATTCTGTGTCAAATCACCAGAGCGTGTGTTCATCCATTTTCATTTTGTAATCTTTTAGAACATGGCCATTCACTGCTGTCAAGCGTCTCTGTCAGTACGTCATATATCAATGATTTTAATGGCTTTGTTTGAGTCATTCACCAACAATGTTCAGGCAGATTGAATTATTTACTTTTATCTTGTATGGAATTTTAAATTGCAAATAAAAAAAATGGAACTAGTATTTGTACAACATGTGTGAGACGCAAGTCATTTTTCAAACAGAAATACCAAGTATGCGATTAAGTTTCAGCTTTTCATGATTGAGGCAGTTCAAATAAAATAAAATACGATGGAGCGTTGTAGACAAAACCTCACCTCTATTTTCTCCTGGTCCGGCCTGTGTGATGGAAACATATCACACCTGCTTCCTGTTTTTGTGATTGCTGCTCATTTAGGACTCATTAGGATTCACGAGGACGCGTCCACGTTCGAGAAGAAGCTTCAGCAGCAGCCTTGTTTGGCGTGAACGGCTTCGGACTAAAACGTTATGGCTCAGTCTGATTGCAGAGAAGAAGACGGCGGCTGTTTGAGAAGTAGCGTCGCCGCTGATCCACATTCTCGCTTGGGAAGCGCTCATCTAATGAATCATTTGACGTCACAAATGCAAACCGTGGAGATGGAGGTTTGTTCAGGTTTTCCCTCCGAGTACGCTGGAGGCCTTGATCAGAGCACTGACTCCTTGAACCAGCTTGATGAATGCAGGTAAGAATAAAAGCAGGTACGCCTAGAACTGTTGAGCCTTTTTCTATGTAGAATAAAGAAGATGAAGTGTAGTTGTCCTGTCCTAGTCCCCTCCTAGACATATCTTCAGCTCTCCGGTCGGTGGCGCTAAAGAGCACGTGGGATCTGACAAAGATCCTCTCACCAGTGCCCAAACTGTTCTCTTCACTCCGGGAAGAAAACTCGAATTTGTCAGATGATGAAGGTCATAAAGGGTAAGGCAGGCTGTACATCTTTATGCGTCAGGAAGAGGTGCAGTTAACTAAAGGCGGACTTCCGTCTTAACCTAGGGAAGCAGATTCGGCTGAGGAGGAAATGCTGAGTGTGTCGTTTAACTTCCAGTCAAAGTACATTCATATTTGTAAGTTTGCTTTTCCCATCCCTGGGTGGTATCACGAGTCACCGGAGAGCTTTCTCGCCGTGTAAAGCTTCCTGTCTGTCATTGTGCTTTGCTTTGCAGTCCCACTGTATCAAGACTACTGTCTGCAGGCTGTGAAAGACGATCTCCTCAGACTCAAAGAGAGTTTTGTGTCTGAACTGATAACTCCCCACAATCTGCACAGCCTACAGTCCCACCTTAACGCCTCTGGCCTTTTTGAGACCACGTCCCCCCCGTTCAGCCTTCCTGAAGCAGACCTACCCTCCCCTCCACCCCAGCCCATCAGGGTGACTCCCTGTACTCTCTGGCAAGACCTGGATGAGGTGAAGGAGTCTGGCATCCTCAGCAGCCTGACGACCAGAGAGATTCGTCTTCAGGAGGTGTGTGTAAAAAGACACACCGTTGTTGGTTATTCATGAGATTTGGTGAAAATAGACTAATTTCTGTTCTTATATTTTGTTGTACCTTGATATATTGTAACGATCTTTTTACCTGATTGAACAATAAAGCACTAATTAAATAAAGCCTTTACTTTAAAATAATTCAGTTGCCAGGCTTTTAACCAGAAAAGGGGATCATGTCACTGTTTCTCCTCTGGCTCCTAGTACCGGTATGTGTTAGAATAGAAGAAATAATTTTTTATTTTAATTTTTTTTTAATAAAAGATCTTACTGATCGCTACTACTAGCTACAAACAACAACAACATACAGGCTGGCAAGTACCTTTAGATCCTCAGGTAAATCAGGCCAGCCAATCTCCTTTAAATCTCCACTTAATACATATTTGATTGGATCCTTTCCTTGTTTTAATTTGGTGTTTAATTTTTTTTTATTGTGTTTTTGCTTTATGTGTTAAGGTATTCCAGGTATGTCTGATCAGGAAAGATTAGGTGCTATAGAAACACAGATTATTATGATAAGATGCACCCTAACCTTTAACTATGTAACTAGGCCCAGCTCTTACATGTTGTTTAGCAGTGAACCTTTCTTGTTTCCTTCTCTGAAGACCATGTTTGAGCTGATCGGCTCTGAAGCGTCCTACCTAAGGAGCCTCGGCGTGGCTGTCAATCATTTCTACGCATCGAAGGCGCTGAGGCGGACTCTGCCTCAAATGGAGCATCACATTTTGTTTTCCAACATCCGCCACGTGATGGCAGCCAGCGAGAGGTGAGAGCCACTTGGGCTTGCAGTACTTCTGGTATGTTCGAGCTTCACGCTGAGTCGAGCCCCCGTCTCTTTTCTAGGTTTCTTATGGATCTGGAGGTTCGTCTGGGAGAGAGTGTGTTCATATCTCAGGTTGGCGACGTCGTGCTGCAGCACTGCCCAGATTTCCACAGCCTCTATGTGCCGTATGTGACTAATATGATGTACCAGGAGGCGCTGGTCAACCAGCAGATGTAAGTCTGTTTTTTGTTGTTGTTGTTTTAAACTACATCTCCTCCACACCCACGGCTTCTCACATCATCTCTTCCCTTGTCAAGGCAGCAGAACAGAGACTTCCTCTGTTCACTGAAGAAGCTTGAGAGTGACCCCATGTGTCAAAGGCAGACCCTCAAGTCCTTCCTCGTCCTTCCCTTCCAGAGGATTACTCGTATTAAACTCCTACTGGAGGTAAACCTCTGATGGGATTTTAATGACGCCCATCCAGGTACGTATTCTTGGTGTATCGGCTAAAGTGCCTGTTTGGTTCTCTTTCATTTCAGAGCATCCTGAAACTGACTGAGCCAGACTCTGAGTCGGTATCAAATCTCAACAAAGCAATAGAAGCCGTTCACGAGGTATCGGCCTGTACTTCACGCTCAGATAGAAAAGCACTTTCATTCTCTGCTGCTTCTTTATGCTTCTTTTCACGTCAAAGGCAAAAACCAGCATTATTATTAGATGACTTGTTACATTTCAGTTTCAAAGTGATGCATTTGAACTTCATCTGTCCTCTGTAGAAACGCAGTACATAAAATAAATATTTAATGGCTGCATATAAATAAGGGATTCGACATTAAAGTGCCAAATTTCTTCTTTAGGTTTAAATGAATATATAAAAAACAAAAATACTGTTTGTTGTACTTGGACAAACGCCAATGAAATCATCATGAAGTCATGTTACAGGAAATCCTCTGTGCAGTCAGTGACTCCCTGCAGTCTTGGACATCGACACCAGCAAAAGCTTTGTGTCTTTCCTGGGAATGACCTTTCAGGCCTTTGTTTCAGCTGCATTGTCTTTTTTCATTGTGAGGAACTTTTTGCCTTCAGCATGTCGACTGCAGCTCGGTCAGAGTGAGATTAGGTGAACGCCGTTCAGGTTTCCTTCATCACGAACTGACTAAACTATAATCGAAGCCAAGACTTGGCACTTTGTAGGCGTATCTATTATTGCGTTTGAGTTAAATGTGACCACAAAGTAACAGAAGTAATATAATTATAATGCAGTGATGGATTGTCATTATTTATATGTTGGTGGAGGATTTGATTTCTACTACACTTTTAATTTAAGTGGAAGAAATGAGTACTACTTATTCAACTTTTTTTTTTTTTTTTTTTAAACTGTTCAGATAGTGACAGATTGTAACAAGGGGGTCCAAAAAATGAAACAAATTGAGGAGCTGGTTTGCTTGGAAATGCTGCTGGATTTTACCAAAGTTAAGGTGACAACTACTTTTTATATTACTATACAAACTATTCACTTATTGCAGCAGGAGCACATTCTAACAGATTTCCTTTTCCTCCATCCAGTCAGTTCCTGTGGTCGTCAGCGGGCGCTTTCTGGTGCACCAGGGTCCCATGAAACAGCTGACTGTGCAGTCCACTCACAACTCAAGAATGTCATTCATCAGCGTCTACTTCCACCTCTTCAATGACCTTTTGATCATCTCCTCGAAAAAGTATTTGACGATCACTCATTTTTATTTTTAACATATCAAAAATAATGCCAATATGTTTCTTCTACACTGTGACCAATGCCAAAAAAATACAAAACAAACAAAAACAGCAGATATATAGGTCATATCAGCCGCTTTGGAACTTAACTGGATTGTGTTTTTTATATTTTTGCCCGTTGATTCAGGGATCAGCGGTTCATCGTGCTGGATCACGCTGAATTCCCCGCACATGTGACCGTTGAGCACCTGAAGACTGAAATCCTGGGTTTACCACCAGACTCCTTTCTGCTACATCTGTCTGAAAGCCAAACGGGGCACTCGACGGCCATGATACTTGTGGCACACACAAGGTGAGACCGAACATGTTCTGGAGGTTGTCTGATAACATTGCAGCCAGTCACGCATTTAAATCTTTTGCTTTTTGAACTACAGGTCGGATAAAGACGCATGGGTGAAGGTGCTGTCGTCTAAACAGTGAAGGGTACGCAATTCAGCGACTTATACTTTAAAGATCAAGCTGAGCTCTTTTTATTTTATTTTTTTTTTTTTGCACACATTTGAAAACACTCTTGTTCGGGGTTATCTACAGTTCAGTAAGCACTTTGTTCCAGATAAATGTGCAACAGAATATAGGTTCTGACATGTGCCAACTAAGGACACTTTATTATTGGGAATAGGCTTTTATTTTTGTTTTAAAATGGTGGCTTATTTTAAGCAAAGTACCTATTTGTTTCTAATTGGTAAAACACTAAGAATAAAGATTGTTACAAGACAACTTGACAAAATGACAATCTATTGTGTGAAATACTGACAAACTTTACGCAACCTCACAAGTATCAAACCATTGTAAAAACATGGTGGGAATAGGGCCTCTCAAATGTGATTGATGATACAAAGTTAATAGACCTGAGGATTTTTAGATTATATTTCATATAATTAGAAATGACTTGATACTATCATGATACCCGGAGGCTGCACACCAAAGGCTCACAGGAGGTGAAAAATGTTTGTTTTTTTGAGTACCGAACATTTTTCACCTCCTGCTCATCATCAACGTCATGAGGACATGTCAGAATAAGGTCAGAATAAAATTCAACCACTGACCATGAGTTCAGTAACCGCAGCCTCTTCCTGCAGTTATTACTTAGAGTTCAACTGACCACTGCTTTTCCCACAAATGTTAGAGAACAGTAACGGTCTCCTGCTGTAAATGGTGGCTGGCTGATCTGGCCGTAACACAGTCCTGATGCCACAGGTTTTCTGCGAGACAGTTGAGGATGGGAGCCACGTCCCCCAGCCCGTCACTGACTTCCCCACCCGTACGCAGCACCGGTAACCCCCACGTCTCCTGGAAGTCCCTCACGTCTCTCTCAGCCACATCACAGTGCATGAACAGGTCAAATCTGAAGGAAGTCTTGAGGACCAATGCTTACCTTTTTAAAAGGATGTTTGGACAAAGAAATAATAGAAAATATGCAGGTGAGACAAAAGGATACTTGGTGCCGACCACCATCTTCACCACACGGCCAACAGAGGGTCCAGTCCATTTAGAAATTTGATTTGAAAGGTCGTCAAAGGACGTCCTATCAGTGAAGGAGAACAGGAAAAGGACGGCGTCCACCTGCTCCTTACACGACTGGAAGACAGGGGGGATATGATTGAGTGAGTTGTGTGAAAATACCTGATATCTACAATCAGGAGGTTTATGACACGTACTGGAAGTAAATGGTCAAATCGACGTAAGGCGTTCTCTCCACAGTCCCACAACTGCAGACGGAAGAAAAGCACTCGTCCGCTTTCTTTCAGCTTCACTGGCCAATACACCATAGTTGTCTCAACACCTTGAACACCAATATTTATTTATTTTTTTTTAAAACAGTACAAACAACTTCAAAAGTTATATTTCAAATGACACATTGAACTCCCTCACTCCTTCATACTGTATGTTGGCTCCAACAGTGCGAGGGGGGAAGAGGAGGCTGACCTACCTGTGGTCTCATGGTGCATGTTGGGAATATTTAGACCGGCCAGACGCGCAGTGAGAGCGGTTTTCCCGACTCCACTTTTGCCAGAGACGAAAATCTTGTAATGAACTGTGTCCACAGCCGCATGTGGCGGCATCACCGGAGACTCTAAGAGGCCTGGAAAACAAGTTCAACAGGCAGCTTTAAAATATGCTGCTTGTTTTATTCCTATGGTCGGTTTGCTGATAGGTGCTGCTGTTGTACTGCAGAACATCAATTTTTTTTTCACAAATATAAACTAGTGCATCAGTAAGCTCTACTTTAGCTTCAAAAAGATGTCTGGACAAAGACCACAATGTCATGTTTTAGGTTTTAATTGTGAATACAGCATTGGTTTGTGTTAGAGATGACAGCATGTTAGTCATGAAAGTCCTGAGTTATTGTTTAATATGTTCATTCTGTATCATTCTATGAAATCTATATACAGTGTTGAAGAATTATTGAAATTGTGTAATTTTGTATGTATTTCCCAAATAAAACTTTTAAGTTATTTAAAACAGCAGTTAAATTCACATTTTTTAAAAAAGTGCTGCTCTTCTTCTTCCTCTGCAGCATGTGTCTTATTCCTTCTGTCCTCTCCTTTTGTCTTGCCAGTGATACTTTTTCTTTGAACATCCTGACGCTTAAATCACAATAAAGCGTTTGATTGCCTCGTACGTTTTATTTTGTGTTTACTATTTATTCAATGTGATGCTGTTCGCTTCATGGGCGTCATTCTAACAGTGTTATATCAGCTATTTCTGATGAGGTACTGACAGCATAAAAGATAATTAATGTTTTTGATTTACTCTTAGTCGTGTCAACTTCAAACCAATATTTCTGCAGTAGCGCTATTTTCAAAGACATTCAACCTAGTGCACGAAGTGACTGGTGTTACAAAACCAATCCAAAGGATCAAACTAATTAAAAAGTAACGTAAAATAACCAGTTCAGTTGACATTACCGAAGGTCTTGCGTCTCTTCTTATGAAGGATTTTGCTGAAATATTCTTTGCTGTCTTTACATCGATGCCAGTCAGCCACTATGACTGATCCCAGTGGAGGAGGAGGAGGAACTTGTGCCATGTTTGATATGAAGCTAGCATCACACAGAGCTCCGTTAAGTCCACGACACGCAAACAGTGAGTTTCTTGTAGAAAAAGGAGGCAGCTTTTAAAATAAATAAACGCTAGTATTAAAGTGTTACGCACAACCATAAAACCTAACAATTTAATCACAAACAGCTGCTGCGGCGGTCGGCAAGGAGCGCTGCAGTAAATTGATGAAAAAACTTCCGTAAACTAAAACGTCCCTTGACAACCGCTGCCGTCACTTCCGTCAGTTTAGGGTGTTGCCTTCATGTTCTATCCAAAACCTCGTCATTACTGCCTTTAATTGTGCTCGCCTTTTTTAAAATTTATTTTATTTTATTTTTTATTTATTTATTAATAAAATGACAGATAAAGTAGTCCCAACAGTACATACACTTTAGACATCGAGTGATGCTGTCAAAGTACTAGTAATTATTCAACTATTCTATTTTCAACTGGCAACTAAATTTATTACTATATTTACTATGAGCTATTATTTACAAGTTCTTGAGTTACCTGTCTCTTGAAAAGAAACATTACATCAAGGGAAACAAGAGTATCATAGAAAATAATAATAATAAAAAAAAATGTATATTCTTTTTAATGTTCCTTGAGTTCTATCCGTAGAAAAATATTAAGATTTATGCAAATATTTCCGATCGTCCTTGAGTATTTCATTAAGTGATTCCATCGTCCACCGCTAGAGGCCGCCAAACTCCAGTGTTTCACTCTCTAGTTAGTTGAGTCCTGAGGTCATATCTGAACAAAAACAAAAAAAACAACCCAGTTAAATTAAACTTGGACTCAATGTGATTCAGATGAAATGTTACATGCAGGAACATTTGGGACTAAAATACCCTGTGAGCTCTGACGGTCAGGATCCCACTGACGTCCATGGACATGGTGACAGATACCGGGTCCAGATCTGATGGCAGTTTGCATCGGTGGGAAAAAGTATTTGTGACTATGCCATCTTCACCCAGCTGCATAGTAAAAAGATTGAAATCAGCAAAGGATACCATTTACAGTTGCAATAAGCAAAACCTCTGAATATCCAAAAATCTGCATGCTGCAAGATAAAAAAAAATCATCAAATAAGTTTTTAAAATGTAGCACATAAGCCCACCATCTAACTCCAAATTCAGTAGCAGCTTCCCTGCAGATTGTAAAAAAATAAAAACACTATACATACATTTTTTGACACCAGTCTCCCTGGGTGGCTCACCTTCTCAGCGTGGACCTCTATCAGGTTATTGGAGGTTGTGACAATAACATCCTCCGGAGAAAATTCACCAACATCAACTGTGAACTGGAAAATGTCTCCAATGACCTGGATCTTCCCCGTAGGATATGAATGACCTGAAATTCATAAGCCATAGCATTTAATGACGGAATAAAAAACATAAGAATTACTTTGAACACTTGCTAATTTGACTTTTCATTACTCAGGTAAAATACTTGTCGTAGAGCTATCTGCAGTGAATCGGTCAGCTGACCTGCAAATTTGTTTTCTCTGGATCCTGAATCTTCAGAGAAATTACTTTGTACCGTCTCCATATGGGCTCAGGAAATGGTTTGTCCCTGTGTGTGTAATCTAATAATTTCTCCCTTGTCTGTGTTAAAACTCTCACCACATATGAGTCTTTTATAGGCTACTGGGAAATCGTGGGTGCCACCGTGTGTGGGTGTGGCAGTGGTTTGGAGCCCCGGGTGATTCAGCCGGACTGGAACATAACACTCATTGTAGATATTTAATGTGTCAAACTTTTGTCAAGGGGTCCTCCATTTTTGTAGCCGCACCCCTGAGTGGAAGCATGTGACTCTTTGTGTTTGTGTGTGAGGAAGGGTGCGGAGATGTTTCTGGGTGTAGGAATAGGCTATAATTATAAGAAGTCACATGGTGCGAGCAGTCAAATCTAAGATCTGTGTGAAAAAGGTCTCATTATAAAATGACACGTAGAAAGTAATAGTGATTTCTGATTTCTGTGTGCGAGGAGGATTTGTGACAAACACTGCACCTCAGAAATCCCAGTGAAAACCGTGCAGATGGGGCAAGTTGACGTGGCTGAGTGGCAGTGGTGTGATGGAGCAGGGTTGTGTGGAGGTGTGACATTCTGCTCCACCTTGGCAAAGTCACGGAGGCTGATCAGCTCCATCTGGATGAGAGCCAGCAAACAAGCTCTATGGTGCTAATTGCTAAGGAAACAAAGCTGAGATCCAACATTTCCTGTTAATTTTCAATTGTATGTCGGTTATTTTATTTCATGTCCACATAGACTAATTGTTTGTGAACATTCAGGGTTTAGGTGTAATATATATTGTCTGGCTGTCATTCACTATAAACATCTTCTGTGCTTCACACTTGCTAGACTGATAGGAATGTTAATATTTTGAAGTGGGCTGGTTCTAAAATTGGACAATGATTCGACTCAAATCTGGTGTTTTAATGAAAACTTAATTTCACCCTAAAACGTTCAACCAGCTCATGTGGCTGAAAGACAAATTGGCGATCACCAAAAGGAATCACTGTCCGGGTAACACGAGTGTCTGTACCAGGTTTCATGTGAATCCATTCAGTCGGCTGTTGAGATATTTCAGTCTGGACCAAAGTAGACCCACAAACTGACCACCACACCATCGTCTCTGTAGCCGGGCTAAAAGCACCACTAAAAACAAACGCACACACATTGACTGCTGTTGAGTAGAAGAGAGTGAGCCAGTCACTTAGGCAGCACTGATTTTTATTTAAACAGGTTCAGAGTAGTCTCTCATGTAACAAATGACATAAATACAAAATAAAATAAATATTAAATAAAAATGTTGTATTAAGACATGGTGTAAACAGAGGAAAACGCACACAGCGACAGGGAGACTACAAAACATAAGAATGTGTGATTCTTTGCCCTGAGTGGAATAATGATTCCAAATTTAAAAGCAAGTCTCAAAACAGATTTAAGGCTCCAGACACACAGGCAGGATAAAGTGAGTGCTTGGAAGAAGTCTCCCTTAATTTACAAAGAGCCTTAAATATTTCAGTAAATACAAGCACTCCCACACTGTCTTTACACTTATTTATATTTAACATATTTATACACCTTTATACACAGATAAATTATTCCTCTTATTATAAAGTACATAAATGTTTTCAGTCTTTTCAGTCTTCTGAAAGGCATGGAGGGTCATTTTCAGTCATGCCACGCGGTGCCACAGAAGACAAAAAAAAAACAGTGTAGCTCAGTTTCAACCCCCCCCCACACTTGAGTCCGCGTCGTCTGTGAGTGAAATGGCATGGTCGGTCAGTGCACTTTGATTTTGAGGAATGCTTAGATCACACAGCAAACACGCTGAGGGAGCTGGTCTCGTCTTTCAGGCCCAGGATGCTGTATGCTATCCTCTTCATGTGGCCGGGCAGCCGCACTCCAATGTTCCTGATGTCTCTGGAAAGAGGAGATGAAAGATACCGTGTCAGTAGGGACTCTGTTTTACGTTACGAAACAACAGCAGAGCAGAGCAAAGATACGCAAGAACTAAAAGTAGTTTAGTTTATTATATTTCTGATATCAAAATCTATATATTGTGGTTAGTAAAGAGCTAACTGATGACTCAAACTAATAAATAAACGGGATAAAGAGGGTGCTAATGTTGTGGATAAACAATTCAATTTGGTAAATAACTTAGGCTATTTCTAGAGGAAATAGCTAAAAGTCCTGGATAAATAGTTCAAATGGTGGAAACATCTCCTCATATTAACAGTACAAACAATCATTCAGTGGAAGTAATACGTCAGAGCTGCTGTAAAAGTTAACAGCAGCAGGGAATGAGTGGAATGATATGGGCAGGGGCCCGAGCATTCCTGTATTCACAATCTGAATAACAAATGTTCAAGCTGGGAGCTCAATACTCTCTCTGTGTCACGACAAAACACGGCCTGCTGTCGGGTACATCAGTGCAGCCTGGCCGTGCTGCACCTGTGCCGCATGTGTGCACTTACTCGTGCCTCAAGGCGAGCACCTGCTCCATGGTTGCTATCCCGGCGCGGGCGAAGCTCTCGCTGTACTGGCTCATTTTGATGGAGTCCAGCCACTCGGGCACCGACCTGAACATGGTGCCGTCACAGCCACTGGTGCTGGGCAGGCGGATAGAAACCCTGTGTGGGGACGATATGTTTTCGGATTACTCATCATTTACAGCTAGGCTATTTACACACAGGGTGTGACGATGTTTAAACAGGAGAGAACTGGTTTCACTGTCAGGATGCAAATTGGACATCTGCAAACTAATATAGCCTTCAGTACACGTGTTAAAGGTAGCATCTTGTGAAGTTAGCTGTTTCACGACAACATGCAGAAGTATTTCTTGGAGAGTTTGTCAAGTAACCAGACTTCAAGAAGTCAGTCCTACCAGCTAAGAAATAGTTATCACAGATGAGTAATCATATTTCCCCACCCATTCCTTTAACACATGTATTAATTAAATAGGCATTTCTCTGTCACTGTGACTAATAAAGGAGTATGTAATAGTTTTTTTGTCTGTCAACCTCAACAGAAATAATGCTCGTACCGTGGGTCAAAGTCAGCGATGGTTTTTAAAGACTCTGGGCTTTGGAGAAGTTTGTCCAAAATGTTGACGATGTCTGAGAAGCGAGGCCGTTTGGAGCGGTCGTGCTGCCAGCACTGCAGCATGAGCTGGTAGATGGCGGAAGGACAGTCCATCGGGGCAGGAAGCCTGAAAGCCTCGTTGATAGCCTTCATGACCTGAGGAAGAGACCAGGACAAAGTGAAGGCAGTGCTTATGTTTAACGTATATATATATATATGACCTTAGTGACAGACGGCGTTTGATTAACTGCTGTGTTGACATTCACAGTAGATTTAAAGAAGATGGTGGAAAAGTACTCTTTCCATCACCACATACCCTGAACAGACCCTCAGTGGAAATATGCATTAATGTTTGACCTGCACAGGCTGAAACAATCCCTCAACTCAACCATGGGAGCTGCGACAGATGCAACATACCTCATGGTTGCTCATGTCCCAGTAGGGTCGTTCTCCAAACGCCATGACTTCCCACATGACGATACCGAAGCTCCACACGTCGCTGGCTGAAGTGAACTTCCTGTATGCGATGGCCTCTGGGGCCGTCCAGCGGATCGGGATTTTACCTCCCTGACAGAAGAGAAACATTCACAAATCACATTTAATGGTGGAGGAGTGAAAACATGAGGCGCTGAAAGGCATGAGCGTTAAAACACAATTAACAATCTGCCTTTTGTTACTCTCCAAAAAAAAAAAACCACATGGTTGTTTTCTTATACTACGCTCTTAAGCTGTGAATTGTAGCTGTTAGACTTACCCTGGTTGTGTACGTGCCCTCTGCGTCGTCCTCTAGGATTCGGGACAGACCAAAATCAGACACTTTACACTCCAGGTTGCTGTTCACCAGAACGTTTCTCGCTGCCAGGTCCCGGTGGACGTAGTTCATGTCAGAGAGGTATTTCATGCCTGCAGCTATTCCTCGCAGCATTCCCACGAGCTGGTATGAAGGAATCTCTCCATCACGGCCCTAATGTGAACAAATATAACCGTTAACCAGTTGTTCATGTTTCCACTGGATAAATAATTATCCTTATGTAGACTTCAATTCTGTGCAATGCATCTACTGTACATTAAAGCTATGTGGAGGCAAATGTTTCACTCTATACAAGCCTTCACAAAAAAAAAGACTTTGCAAGTAACATGTTCAAATCTGCAGCTCAGGTCATGTGAGCCTCCCTTTACCTTCAGATATGTGTCCAGAGCGCCGTTCTCCATGTACTCCGTCACTATCATGGCAGACTTAACTGAAAATTAAAAAAAGAAATTATATGTTAATTGAAGGAAACTTATACAAGAAGTTGAAACAATTCGTGTCTGAGGTCATTGACTTACATTTGGTGACAACTCCCTCCAGGCGGATGATATTTGGGTGTGAGAACTGACCCATGATGCTGGCCTCACTCAAAAAATCCTGCCTCTGTTTCTCGGAGAATCCCGGCTTCAGGGTCTTGATCGCCACAGCCACCTCCCCTTTCCCTGGAGTCTTCATGACACCCCTAAACACTTCCCCGAACTCTCCTGATTGGCAGACAGACGGAAGGAGGAAACGTTAGAAACTGTGCATTGAGATCACAGTCGATGGAAGCTGCGGTGAGATTTTATCACTCTTACCTACGCCGATGACTTTTTGAGAAAGGATTGCACTCGGGTCAATTTCTTTAACAAACTTCTGGATGGCAATGTTGGGGTCCTCGTACATGTGCGGGTCAACATAAGTCTTCAGAGGCTTAAGCTGATCTGAAATAATGAACGGGGGGAATATTAGACTAAATTGTAAATAATTTCATCTGCAAATAATACTGAATTACAACTGTGTGTATAGTTTGCTAACCTGTTGCAAAGTAGGGATCCTCAGGTCCTCCTCGGCCACGGGAGCTCAGTCTCCTGAGAGGAAAACAAGACTAATCACTACAGGACTAAACAGAATACAGACTGGCTTTGTGGTAATTGCAGGTTGGGCCTCAGCTGAAATAGATGAAAGGTATATTCAGCAGTGGCACCGGCTATTAGTCATAAACCTTTGAGCCGTCACACTAGTGTATCTTTCATTAACTTGAGCTTGTGGCACATAATCACACAGTTTGCAGCTCTATAGATAATATTTATCTAAATGACACATGCGTGGAACGTGGATATGAAGTGTGCTGTTACCCACCGTCTACGCAGCAGTAGGACAGCCACCACGACAAGCAGAATAACCGCTACTATAACAATGGAGCCCATCACCATGGCGGAGTTGTTCTGGATCTGAGACTCAGCTGTGCAAATAACAAAGCAAACAACAGATATTTAGCCTGTGAAATACACATTCATACACTGGAGAGGCTTTTGAGAAACGGTTTCTGCTTCTGTAGGTTTTAAAGCTGCCGGTACCTAACGGTGAAGTGTGAAACTCGTGCTCGATGCTGTAGCTGCCAGGTTTGTCCTCTGGACCCAGGGCCTGGACCCTAAACATATAAGTTGTGCCTGGAGTGAGGTCGTTGATCTGGACGGAGCTTTTGTCCAAAATTAGGACAGTGTAGGTGGTCACATCGCGCTCTCCCTCGTCATCCTGTGAAGGGAGGGTAGAAAGTCGAGGGATTAGGATTATTTACTTTACCTAACATTAATATAAATAAGAACTTGGACTGAACACCCTTCATTTTGTGAAAGTGAAAAACAGACAAAATAGCATAAAGCACTCTGTCTTACTTTTCTGCGGTACATGAGCTCGTAGCGGTGATTGATGTGGGCTGGAGGTCTGCGAGACAGAGACCAGGACAGAGACAGACTGGTGGGGCCGCGATCATCCAGATGGATCAACGTCACCTTGGGGGGATCTAACGGGTGGCGAGAAACGGAAAGCAAAACAATGGTTAGTGAGTAATCACAGTCTTCGGAAAGGACACTTGGAAAAAAAAGCCTTTGGGTTTCAGTGGGTCGGACTGGATGCCTCTCTCTGCAGTAAGTCTGTCTAATGTACAATACGACCTGCACTAAAGCCATGATATTACCACACATGAAAAAATATGTTCTGTTTGAGGAAACCTGTTGTCTATTTTAACAGCTTCTTAGCATTATTTCATCACTGTTTGTGTTGATTTAAAAACAAACACTATATTACAGCTGTGAAACCTGGTTAAATGCACTTTAAGTAGTGTACAGTGAAACACTGAAACCCACCTGTATAGTCCAGAGCAGTGGTGATAGTTGCAGTGGGCCTCTCAGTGCCAAACTGAGACACGCCACTGTGAGTCTCTACAGTGAATGTGTAGTTGAGATGAGAATCCAGGTCACTGACAACAACCGTCGTGTCCTGCAGGTCCGAGGGTCCTGTTTCAAACCGGATCTTCTCGCCGCAGGGGACGCACAGGCCACCATCGCAGTGCTCACACTCCACGCTGTAGGTGAGGTCGCTGCGGCCTCCAGTCTCCAGCGGTGGGTCCCAGGACAGCTGAAGCTTGCCGTCCGCTGACAAGGTGGTGGAGGTGAGGTCGCGAGGGGCACTGGGTGGAGCTTGGAGAGGAAATGAATGACACGGAACAGTCAGAACAATCATCACGCGGACTAAAAGCTGACTCTGTCTGTAAAAACACAAGCGAGTAGTGTTCTTACCGGAGCAGGCTGATGTAAGAGGGTCTGAAGGGGAGCGGAAGAAACCTTCCTCGCACAAACATTCAGTGGCGCCGGCTGCAGAGGGCTTGGTGTTATCAGGGCAAACCTGACATAACTCGTTGGATGCGGAGAGCTTGAAGTAGCCTGGTTTACATGCTGCAGGGGAGAAACAAGGTGTGTGTTAGTCTAAGGATGACATATGGAGCGGACAAACACGGGAAGCAATGACTGATCAAAATGCAAACAATATGGCCGTCTCTGTAAAACAAGCCCCTTCCACGCAGCAGGAAGCATTCGTTGTGAGTAACCTGTAATCACAGAGTCTTTGTTTCCTGAGGAATGAAAAGGGATTTCCCTGACGATCTGCCTTCACTTGCTTTTTTCGCCTGGAGGCCTAATCTCAGGTCACATTGCGAGTGTCAACCGGATGACAGCAGAGCATTAAATCCATCAGGTGAGCTGATCTCCTCTTTCCCCCCGCGAACCCTCAGCTCATATTCCCTGGCAGATAATATTTGTGTTTTTGCCAAAGGAAATGGCACCTTGGACATTAGCGGAGTGTTGTAATGGACATTTCTGTACATAGATAAACAGCCTTCCAGGGCATGGGAGGTTAATGAACACGCACGCAGAACAGAAATCAGCTGCAATTCAGTCTGAGACTGGTGTTTCCTGCCTTTCTTCCTTCCTTCCGCTGACCCCCGACATCAGTCACAAATTACAGCGAGGCCGGAGAGTGGACAAAAAATCCGGAAAAAGGAAAAGCTGGAGACGAGTAGGATTTTTTTGTGTGTGTTTTTATGGAAGCAGATACAACATGTTTTCTCCTGAGCCGAGTTAACAAACTAAAAAACACCGCATCTGATGAAAATTTTCTTCCCCCTGCTTTCATTCTGCCGTCTCCCTAGGGAGCAGCCTTTCATCTGGCCCCAGCGCTGGTGGTCAAGAGACGAGGTCGAGTGAACCCTGAATGGAAGACGTGGTCGCGTTACTTCGCCACCAAGGCAGAAGGACCTTTGCACCCTAAGCACTGCTGCCGCGGAGGAGAAGGAGCAGGTTGAGTTTGAGTAGGAGGGATGAAGATGAATAGATAGACGGGCGGGGGATGGGGGTAAAGGTCTGGAGCACCGACAGAAGTTCTCTCTGGGGAGTCACATGGCGGCAGTGGGGGTGTAGCTGAGATTTTCTTCTTTTTTTTTTCGCATAAGAAAAGGGGGCCAGCCCATTTCATCTTGAGCTGGAACAGCAGGACCTCTGTCACGTACCAAAGAAACTCGGGCCTATTCATCTATTGTCTCTGAGATTGCACAGAGTGAGGCCATAAATATGTTGCTTTGCTCATTATACAGCTCACGAATGGCGGCATGTGTGCAGTGTAGGAGTACAAAATCCAAACACTGTGAATGCATGCCTTGGCAACGAAGGATTCTCATCTTAATATTTCAGATTTTCGCTTCAGACTTCACTTTACTTATCTACAAAAGATCAGAGGCCAAACTTTCATTCATCCACACTTTAACCTTAACTTTTATTTCCACTTGTTGGTGGAAATGTTGCTTCTCATTGTCTCACGCTCCCTTTGAGCACAACACGTGTGAAAAGGACTTCTGTTCCGCACCGGTGCATCTGTTAATTGAATCTGTTTTTTGCTCTTTGTGTCGGCCCATTGTTCTAATGAGTGGGAACATGGATTAGGGAGCTCATTGCGTGTGTTAACAACCGGATGAAAGAGCAAAAGGAGGCAGAGCGGGCATGTCATTGGCTAACAGCTGTCCCGTCGCTCTACTAATCCTCTTGACTAAATTACACTCCACACCTAACTAGGCAGCCACGAAGCTAACCTCCCTCATGCGCCAACTGTCGACTCACTCCCCACCCTCTGACCAAGGACAACCTGCTTATTTGTGTCAGTCAGCATTCCTCCTCATCTCGCTTAACTTCCTTTTCTCACAACAGTTGGGCTCCTCGGAGGAATCCACATGGAGGCCATGAGCCTCTTGGGATATTACTGTCTGTAGTTAACAAACAAACTGTAATGAGGACAAGTGTTTTTAATTGACAAGGAGAAACTAGGAGAAACATTACTTATGTAATAAAACATCACAATTACCATCATAAATGTTTGTGTCAACTTCCTTTTCTGGTCTATTAAGTCTGCATGCAATCGGGAAACTCTGCCTCCGTCTTCACTTTTACAACCTCGACACATGAAACTTGCTTTGAAGTCCAGTATCTATTGATGGGCGGAGACCGTCCATTATCTTTTAAGCGGACTACTAATCGATCTTTGTTTGGATTACATAAAGTTTTGTTTTTTCTTCTTTTGTTTATCTAAAACCCAAAGAGATTCAGTTTAGAGGGATACAATAGACAGAAAGGTGCAGCGGAAACAAAAGTTTGAACAAAAAGTGTCTTGTATCATATTGAAAGTAAAAGCCACATATCTTTACGCCGCGTCACTGATCTTCCCACTTGTAGGAACAGATGAGGCCCTGCCAGTCAAGGTGACTCGGACCATCGGGAGTCATAAACCGCAGCCTGACTCAGTCTAACCCCTGAGAGGTGTGTCAACTTCATCCCTGTAATCTGCGGTCCCCGTTGCCTTGGCAACTCACACAAAACAAATACTTGGGAGGAGAAGACACAGCTCTCAGGTAGTCATTCCGACACATTCACACGACCCTTCCTTTAGTCAATCAGTGCTGTAGGTGACGCGAGGATGAAAGAATTCCTTTCAGAAATCCCCACAGCATACTGTGCCCTTCCTCCCTCCTTCCTCTTCTCTCTGTACCCTCGCTCTCCTCCCACGTTTCCTCCAGACAGTTCAACACACCACACCCTTGAATGCCAAAAGACAGGCCAACTTCCACACTAACAGTACAGTATGAACACCACAGCTGCGTCTTTTCTTTTTATTGACCGTGCAGGTCTTTCTCCAGGGCACTGCATACCACAAACTTTTCGCATACTTCAATGTAGTTTGGCTCGACAGCTTGCTACCAAATTCAACTATTTTTGTTTGTTTTAGAAACTGCCTTAGTGATTACCATTAAATCCTTTAAGGAAGAGATGTTTCCAATTTCATACACTAATACTACATAGTCATTTATATTCACTAATGATAGTAGTGAAACCTTTTTACATTTTGTATAGAGAGAATCAGTTATAGAAGCAAATTTCATTTTTAACTTTAGTTCTTCAGCTTTAAATAGTGTTAAAAAAAGGTGTTATATTTTAGGACAACAAAGTCCCCACAACACCTTTCAAAAGCTTTGAAAAAGCTTTCATTAATTTTTCGGTCTAAACCCCCACACAGATCCAAAGTCCACATGAAATTGGGACACAGATCCCTGCGCTGTGCATTTGTCACCTTGTGCGATCAGCCAGTCTATAAAACAGTGTCTCAGCCCAGCCCCATTCCTCCGTCTTGAGAAAAAGGCAGTGGAAAGAATGTGCTATTGGCCAACAGGTACAGGGATGATGAGGCACGCATGGGAAACTGTTGAAATCTCCTCAGAGATTTGTATCTGTTCGATATGAAGAAACCTGTGCTTGTCTCAAAATCATAAGAAAACAAACAAAGTTTTTTCCTCCTCTGCTGTTGCACCCGGCCTATAGATAGAGACGAAGTGTTTTTGTGGCACATTTCAAACAAACCAGACACAATTAACATTCCTTTGCGCTCATCGTGACAAATTAGTGGTTAAGGTGTTTGGAAAGCAACACAAACACGTCTCAGCTGAGCGCGCGGATTATTTCGGGCAGCGCTTACCTTGGCAAGCGTCCCCGGTAGTCTCGTAGCCTGCAAGACATTGGCACTGACCCACGGGAACCACCCATTCGCCGTCAGCTGTGCAGTAGATGCGCGGGGTGGCCTGACTGACGGCGTTCTCCACGCAGGCTCCCTCCACCTCCCTGAGAGCGTCGGCCACCGTTTCCGGGAAGGACGCCAGGCTCTTCACCGTGGACGGGCATGTCTTGTAGTAAACTCTGACAGACAGCAGCGCCACACACGCGCCCATGTCCTGGAAAGCCAGGTAGAAGCCTTTTCTAGACAGAGGCCCCACGGCCCTCGTCTCGGTGTTGACCTTCAGCACGCGGCCATGAGTGACCTCATCGGGAGCGATGGTGGCCACTTTCCTGAACTGCCCTTTGCGGAAGTTGGTCCCCACGTCGGCGTCGGCCTCCGAGATGAAAAGGTTGAAGGTCTCTTTGCAGGCGAGAGAAGCGCCATCAAAGGTGTTGCAGTCTCGCACAACAAAGCGGAGCTCCACGGAGACACGGGTCGCTCCCGGGCGCCGCTGAATGAACGTCGTGCGCAACCAGTTGTCCTGTTCGGTAGAGTCTATGCTGCAAACACTGTAGGTGTAGAAAAGTGAGCCGTTCACCACCGTCTGCACTATCTCCCACTGTAAAAGATAAGAGGTGAGAGGAATCAGCTTAAGGAGTAAAAGTCACTGTTAGCGAGGTGGAATAATGAAAGGAGACATGGCCTTTTTTTCAGGAAATAAATACTGGGTTCAGAGGCTTTGTACTTGCCAAGAACCAGTTTTATTGATGAGACACCTCTTCTTTCATGCTGAGTGAGAAGCTCATAAAGCACAGAAATGAGCTGGAGCTTTTTTTTTTTTTTTCCACACATTAAGACTATTGGCCTGGACATGTGCGGCACTCACGACGTGTGGGGTTTTCCCACTAACACACACATCTGAGGCATAAATCCAGCAAATACTACTCTAAACTACACACTAACCTTTATGGCAGTTGAATGGGATTTATAAGCACAGCGTGGCCTCCAAATTGGCAACAATTAAGACTTTTTAAGAGGGGGAAGCAATGACAAGTGAAAGATTAAAAGCCTCGATTTGATGTTAAAATTTAACACCTCACATGGTAGCACTTCAGGTGCGTTTCAGGGCATAAAATAACACTTAAACAAAGAGTATGTTAACCGCTGCTGGAAAAGAGATTCAGCAACTATCTGGTAAATTCACTATTAAAAAATTAGATGATAATAACATTTTATGATACTTACCCTTATTAAATTCTTTATACTTTTACTATACTAAATTAAGTACTAAAGTTTGGGCACTAAGCAATTTCTACACAGGATTTAGAAAACACATTACTGGATATATGTGTTTAAGGAAAAAAAAACACTCTGCTTACAGTGGGAACGGAGCGGATTTTGACAGACAAGAGGAAATCCTCAGATCTTTGAGCTCAGTCACACAAGAAATGTAGCCCACACACTTGAACAGGCCATGTCCTGTTGCTTATTTTAGCCGGAAAGCCACTGAACTATACATAGGGATGGGAGGGATGGTTACGCACATATGGACCTGACTTTCTTATTCTTTCACTAATGTCTTACAATTGTTCACATTATCTTTTTTCCTGAAATCTCAAAATGAATCATCAGGCTGGAAAATAAAACACATTTAGATTTGGTCGATAGCTTAAGGAGTGAAAACGATCCTACTGCATTGTGTAAAATGTACTTTGGTACGGTAAATTAAAATGTAGGTAGAACCTTGACATTTTATTGGCATTCATACGTTTTTTATGAAAGGGTTGTGTTAACAGAAGATTGGCTTGATCTCTGCCAAACCCCAAACAACTTTTTTAGTGAGTTGAATGAGCAGAGAGAGGCCTCCGGTACTGTGAGTGAGATTTAAATTCCTGAGGTGAAAACTTAGCTCGTCTGCTGTTAAATTCAGAGAAAGGCAGTTTGGAGACATGAACCTGAAGTCTTAAAAATGCCTGTAGAGGTATAAATACTCACTCCGTTCTCATATGGCATCGTCAACCACCCCAGCTCTGATCCCGAAGCTTTCATATCCAGCAATATTTCTGTGCAAACAAACAGAAGAAACACATATTAATGACAAGCACACAAACAGCTGATTTCAGGAGAACACGGGAAATAATTTGACATGATGTAATAAACATTTAAACAAGGCCGCAGCCCAACTAACTAATTTTCTGACACAAGGAGATGTTTATAAATGAGCTATCCAGCTGCTTTAGGCTGTGATTTGACTGTACAGATAAATTCTCTGCCTATGATCTCTGGGGGCCAACAGCTTTATGGGGGGCACATGCCATGCTTTGACATTTTAATCAACCATGTCGGGCTGATTCAGATCTTCATTGACCGTGTCCTCCAGGTCCAGGATACAAAACTAATAAAGTCTGAGAAAGGCGTGGGCAGTTAAATTACCATGACCAGGAAAATACATGAATCTGGGCCACAAGTGAAAGAAAAAGAAATATAATAGCAATCTGACACATTAAAACATCAAACAGGTGCCCCTAAGCTCTAAGCCTGTGCCTCAGTGCCAACAAGTAACTCTTTAAATATATAAAATAAAAACAATAAAGGCTTTATATCAAACAATGCAGTGATACATATTTTTTTAATGTATTTTTTAAATCATTGTTTATATGTTTTTAAAACAAATATTAACAGAATGTATCTGAAATACCCTTTGGCTATTCATCATAAGAAATATGTAGTAAAACAAAACAGAACTCAGAACGAGTACTAAATGAGGAATTTAAAGTCAACAATGGTAAAAGTAAAAATACTGAGAATAAAACGCACAAGCGAAACTTAAACTTCTCCATGAAATTCCGACCTCTTGACTCATGAGGTGCGGTGAAGCTGGCCCGAGTCTTTTTTTGTTTTACACAACGTAGCCGGTTTAATAAAAGTTGCTACTTACGCTCTTTCGACTGCAGGCTGGCATAAACTTGGCAGAAAAATAAAAATAGGAATAAGTTGACTCCGCGCAGCTCCATGACTTTTTTGTTAAATATATATATGCGTATTTAAAAGGTTGTAGACTATATTCCCGAAGTCTCTGCGCTCTCCTCCGTCCGGCTCCACTCCTCCAAACACTTCACTCTACCGGCTGAGTGAGCACGAGCCCGCAAGCCCATTGAGAAACAGGTGGCGTCATCGCCCCGCCTCGCGCCCTTTGGAATGTGGAAGTTCTCCAAATATGGCATCAAGTGGGCGGGGCCAGGCACCTGTTTTCATTGAAGAGGATGTGGACCGACACTGTGTTGATTTTTTTTTTTTTTAAATGTTTGTTTAATTTATGAACAAATGTCCAGGTTTATTTTGCTGCATATCAAGGTCACTAAACGGACACGGATATTGCTACTTCTCATAAGAATAGAATAGAATAGAATAGAATAGAATAGAATAGAACAGAATAGAATAGAATAGAATAGAATAGAATAGAATAGAATAGAATAGAATAGAATTTATCCCCTCATTTCACTGTCTAGTAGCTTGTAGCAGCAAAATCAACATAAATAACAGCAACAGTGGGAGCAGTGCAAATGGAAGACTGGTAATATAAGAATGAATTAACATGCATGTGCAGAGAGAGCGACAACAGAGCAAGGAAGGTGTCTGAGTAGTGAATGGTGGTTCCAACCTATGTAAAGATAACTGGGGATTTTTAGAGACTGAGGTTTGTCGTACCATTTCATTGTATCGTGTTTCTATTATTTTGACACTGTTTTAGTCAGAGGGCTAAGAACCAGAAGCACTTTTGTGTTTAATTTAATCCAGCTAAATAACACCACAAACTACATCCTCCAAAATGATAACACAATGACCGAACAGTCGTGAAAGTGTATTTAGTGCAGGACTGTCATATTAAAATAATATGGTTTCACTTGTGTACTTAATGAAGTGTCTAGTCAGTATATGTTTTCAAGCTGTCTTATGAAAGCCTCTAGATTTTGCAAAACCTGACAAAAGGTGTTTATTGCCATTACAACTCTCAGTTTTCCATATTTAGATTTTGATACGTGCTTTTAAAATGTAATACTGTCTTATTTTATAGTCAGCATGTTGGTATTCTTATAATCTTAATGTTGATTCATTGGAATTTTGTCATGTGGTTTTATATTGCGCTGTATATCTTTTCATACATTTATAGCAAAAAGTAATTGTGAAGAATGACCCTTCCAGATACTGCAACTACTGACCCCTGAAAATGAGGTTGGTCCATATGTATTCAGCGTTTATATAATAAGTTTTGGGTCGAAATACTGAAATACCTGCTGTACAAATTAACAAGTGAAAACATGTATTCTACCAGCTCAAAGTCCCAAGTCAGAAAATAATAGGTACATGGGAACCATAGTACTTCACCAGTACTGGTAGCAAATATAATGACTTCATAATTCTATGTCAGTAGTAATTCAGGTAATTCAAGACTTTTTCAAGAGATAATTCACCTGTCAGAAATATTTTTGTTTCATATCTTTCAGTTAGAAAATTATTTTAATGCTTGTTCCCACATGACCAATAGGGAGCACTCCTTAAATACAATATTATATGCTGACCTTTAGGTCTTTTTTACGTTTAATGTGGTGTAACATTTTTATCCGAGTCTTTCTCAGGTTTCTTTCTCTTTGTGTGTAATGTGCCCTGTCTATCACGTAAGAATTTAATTAAAGATTGAGCACTAAGCTATGGCATTGATATAAACAATCACGTCTAATCCATCTATTGTCACATTTGTACTCTGTGTTTACATAGGTTTTATGGGTGAGTGGATGTTTTAAATTATGGCTGTAAAGGTTTCCAATAAGAGATGTACAGTATGGACGTATTTCCACCTTGGTGACATTTCAAAAGTGTGTTTAAGCTGGATGACCATCTTCCAAGTAATTGCCTGAATCCTCCACATCTCGTCCAGGGCTTGTCTTTCCCACGACTGGTAAAGGAGGGGTCAAGTGGGGGGGTGGTCTGGTATGAATATATGACTACTAATGAGACAGTCCCCCTAAAGAACCTTGCAATTTGGGTATGAATATGTGACCACAAAGAAGATCTGACAATAGCATCACCTAGCAACTCTTATCTGGAGGAATTTCAGAGTCAAGTCTGTGAGGCGGCCTGCACTTGGAAAGAAGAGCCGCTCAGGCTGAGAGCCAACACGCAGCCGGCCGTCCTGACAAAGACCCCCCAAAAAATCAACTTTAGAGTCAGACATTGTCTTGTCCAACGTTACCATACACGGGCATTAATCATACAACAGACGGAATGAAAGATGCCAGTGAAAGAAATAGATTAACAAGTTAAGTGTGGGCTGAATTACGACTTTCTGACCTTCGAATGACAATCGCTTCAGTCGTTAAGGAAATCTAATTGTAGCTTAACCCAATAAGTTTGATTCCAACACGACATATTCACCCATTACGAAAATTAGTAATGCACACTTGAATTAGGCGACCAAGTTAACAATGAACTTTGCATGCATGCCTTCTAGTTTAACAAGGATATTTCATGTTAATTTCTGTATCAGATTGTTCCGGTAGCATTTGTCTTTAAATAGTGTGAAGTGTTAGCTCTTTAGTATAGTCCTTCATACAAAAAAAGATTCAAACATTTGGAGTTTATCTCAATAGCTGTCAGCTGTAGCCCCTGTAAATATGTTGTTCGTATGCCTTCTTCTAAGCCACCAAATTTTAATTTTAGGTGTCCTTAAAGGAAAAAAAAATACGCCACATCCTCATGTCCCACACTTTCAAATTATCCAGCACACTCTGTTTTGAGTGTGAACTGCCACTTGAAGGAAACTTTAACCTCAAGCACTCTAGCAGCCCTTTATCTCGTCTCTTTAATGGTTTTGATGCACACTGAGGTACGCTTAGGTGTTATTTTCGAGTGTGTTAATGCTTGGACTCGAGAAGTGGTTTCTGTTGTCATCCAGTTCTCTGACGTGTCAAAGGTTAACACCCTCTCTAACACACAAGTATGCAAATGCTTTCACTACAATGCAGGCTTCTTTTTATTCACCTAACAGAGCATGTGTCCTGCAGGAGAGCGGACTGCCGCCTCAGATCGCTCAACCCTCCGGGTGCCCAAACACCCTCCCTCAGGTCCCCCCGGCTTCTGAGGGTGATGACAACACAAAAGTACTTCACACTGGGGGCTGGGCCTGCATTTTGAGGGTCAGTGAACAACGGCCGAAGCAGCAACCTCGTGTCATTCAGACCGGGCTCCCCTCATACCCCCGCTTCCCTCACACTTCTGGTGGTATCAGCAAACAGAGGTGGAACACTATTGAAAGCACTGGGGAGTTTTTTTGTGTACCGCCGAATTAAAATGCACCTACTGTTTTCCACCACTCTCACAGTGAGGGCTCCCAAAATCCTTGTTAAGAAATGATGGATTCACACGTTTGTGCTTACACTTTGATGCCTGTCAGATAACCACCAGTGGTGGAAGGAACACGAAGGTTTTTTCAGTTTAGCAACATCAGCACAGAAATACCAAGACTACAAGTCAAAAGAAGTATCAGCAATAAAAATTTCTTTAAAACATAACAGAACTGATTCTGCAAAATAGTTTCTGTTGGGGGTAGTTAATATAATAAGTATAATATTTACATAGTTATCAGAGTTAAAAGACAAGGAGCAAAAGGAAAAAAATGCTTCTGAAGCATGTCTTCTGTCTCACAGGTGGAAAGAAAATGTGTGACCTGACTTCAATGTAAGAAGTCATGTTTGGAAGTTCCATGGTGATATATGAATTAATTAATATTTTGAACTGCAAGTAATGTTTTCTAAAAAAAAAAAAAAAAAAGAAAGAAAGAAAAAGAAAGAAAATTTGTTTCTCATGTATCATTGATATCCTGAATTATATATCATTTTATTTCTAAAACCATACTAAAGTTCATTTTTATGGCAACTGATATGTTTTCTGATTTGTGAAATGAAACAAAGAACAAAACTTTAACCCTAACACAAAACATAACTTTAAATGTGACTTCACCCAGTTATCTGCAAACTGACCTACATATTTAACCAGATAATACCTCACGTATATGTTTAAACATAAGAGTTCAGAAATTGTATAGTGCAAATAATAATAATAATATAATAAATAATAATAATAAAATAAAAAATAAAATAAAATACTTCATATTTCAATAAACTGGAGTTTGAAGTTGAAGTACTTTGATTGTCGTGATTCACTGTGAGAAACTTTATTCTAAAAATCATTCACAAAAACATATACTGTGCACATTCAATGTGTACCTGCTATATCACTCACGTGAAACATTGAAATATAATCCTATATGAAATGTGACGGAATAAAAGCTAAACGCAAATTCAGAATTTGGTCATTTTTTTTTATAGATCAATATATAAATAGTTTGACTTGGAATAAAAAGCACTTCTAGTATCTGTTGACGAGCCCTTGCTCTGAATTATCTGTCATGGGAGACGGATCCTTTATGGAAGAGGAGAATAGAATTTCTTGGGCAATCCTATTTTTTTTTTTTTCCCATCAAAGGTTTTTCTGAGCCTACAAAGCAGAAACGTTCAACCCACAGAGAAGTGTATAATACTTTAAATGACCTGGTGACAGGAAAATAAAATCCCACAAAGCTGCGTTTTACAGCGTGGAAAGAAAGAAAAGCAGGAGATATCTCAGCTCAGCAACAAAAAACAATACAGTGGCCGTAAGTGTATAGACCCCATATTCTGAAGTATCTAACAAAAGTGTGCTCTAATAATAACACCATAAAACCTGCCACAAACCTACATCCTTTCATCTACCTCACAGACACTGAATGAATGTTGTAGAAGCTTCTTTATTCTACACTCTCTGTTCTCTGCTCTTCCATGAAAAGCCTCTGCATTTTTCTCCTCCATCATTTCCTTTTAAAAGCTCCACATGCCACCTCTGGAAACACTACCTCTCGTAACTGGAATTTGGGGCGGGTGTGTGGTGCCTATGCAGGCTCTGTTGTGTGCAGCCGAGCACTCAGAAACAAAAGGCAGAACACGCTCTGACAAGTTCCGAATTATAAAGGGAAGAAATGGGAGAATGCGGTTGAAAACACAGGACATTACTCATACATGCATATATGGGTTAAGTCTAATTGTGGCTCTTCCCTGATCACTCATCGCTGCCTGCATTGGCACTGACCACATAAGATAAGGAGCAGCTGCAGAAAACTAAAAACAGTATGCTGACATATTTTAGCAGGAATACAAAGAAAAATAGTTGACAGGGTTGTCTTAGCTTTGAAATATAAAACCGGCATTAAATAACTTATAACGAGCCATAACAACTCTAAAATGACCGGGGGCAACGACGAGTCATTTAAAATGGGCCTTTGTTCATTACTCAGTATTACGTTCTCTTATTAGTATGTAACGGGTTGTGTATTCAAATTTATCCCAGACTGAGGTCACCATAATCCCCCTCGTCTGGCAAGTAGGAGTGTGGGGGTTGTCGAGAGCGTGACTGAAAGTGAAATCTACTTTGGTAAAGACCTGTGTTAAATGTAATGGATTCTGGCAAAGGAGCCTAATAAAGATGACAGCACACATTCATATGCATTCGTTTGTGTGCTCAGCTTGACAAAGTCTGCTCCGCAGGCTTAACAAAGGGGAGGAAGGAAGCCAGAGGCTGTGGCGAATGCCTGGGGGTGTGGGGTGACAACACACACACACACACAAACAGTGGCCCTCAAGCTCGCGTCCTGTGGTCTCTCAAGTCTGAAGTTATAGCAGTGACAGCTGGGCTAGCACACCCCGCATGGGCTCATTCTCTCTTTAGCAGCCCTCTGCACACACACACACACACACACACACACCCTCAGTCTGCAGCGCACACAAACACAGGATGCTCCATCCTGTTTACTGTTTACATTTCACAGTGGCCGGCCAACCTGGGAGGGCTCTGCAGTGTGATCACAGGCATTACAGCTGTTTGTAAGGTAGCAGTGTGGATGGTGACGGTGTGTGTCTCCTACAGTTGCTTTAATTGTAGGTGTTCCAATTACCATTTTTTTCTTTTCTGACTTCATTTACAGGGAAACGGTTAAAGGGTATTTTGCTCATGCTGGCATGAAAGCTGAAAAACAAAAGTTTAGATTCCTTCCTACTGAAGTGCCTTGTGGTCAGATAGCATCATGTTATTCAGCTGAAAACCTCTGTGGAAAAAAAAAAACACAAATCGAAACATGTGTAGGTGTGTGTTACGTGCCTTGCGTGAGACTGCTGAGTCTAGGGCCTTGTAACGACCACATGTGTTCAGGAGAATGAAAGGCAGGACCTAAAAGGACGACTGGCAGTGTGGTCCACAACAATCACATCACCGTTTTGCGAAAAAGACACCTGCTTTGTTTGAGGTAGGCCTGGATTGGGCGTTGACATGAGACAGCTGAACACAGCAGAGCAAACACAAGCAAATGTTTGCATTGTTTTGTATTGTTCTGATTGTATTTTATTTATGATTTTTAGCTTGCTGTCAGAGGGATGCCGTCGTTTTTCTGAACCATTTATTGATGACAACAGGATCTGTCAAAGGTATGTGTGACACTGGTGGGGAGCAGCTATTCCACACAAACACCAACAGGGGTCCCTCTTGTTAAGACAATACACAGCAGAGAACAGCTGCCCCTAAGTGACAGTCAACCAGAAAGCTAAAGAGACATGTGATGAAACCGTCACAGCTTTTGCTTGATGATTTACTAAGCAGTTTAAGAAAAAATGTGTTCATTTTAAAAATGATATGCTCCATAGTTATTGTGCATTCTCAGTAAAAAATTAAAAAAAATAAAAAATAAAATAAATTAAGATGTAATTTTGTTAAAATTAAAATTTCCGTGACATTTGATTTAATTTCTTGTTATATGAAATAGCCTTTCAAACTCTGCCGACAAACACACACAACATAAATAAGTGATTAGAAGACTACTCTGTGTAGTTTTTGGCGCTACACTCCCAGCAGTGCACAACATGTCAAACAGATCTGAAAATAGAGGAAAAGGGTAAGACTGTGTGCCTTTTTAGAGACTTGTGCCTCGTTTGGAGCAACTAATGTACTGTTTAGAACTAAAATAGATGTATGTCTGTATTTAGCGAATGACAGCAGTCTGAATAAATTCATTATTTTTTGTGCTTAACTTTCTTCCGTTACCACGTATAGAACAAACTGAGAACAAACCGACTTAAAGTTACGAGTAACGTGCTTTAGTGTTTCTGAATCTACTTCGGAAAAGCTTTTAGACACATTATGGCATCTCAATCCTTATATTGCTATTTCGCAGCATCCACCGCAGGGACTGAGCAGATCGGTGTCACGTGACCAATACAGGAAGCGTCTTTTGATGGTGTATCCACTACGGGGCAGGTTCGTACACAAATTAACTCTGTACCTAGTTTCGTTTTGTCTTTTTAGTGGTTATATTTATAGTTTTGTTTTTTTTACTAGTTTTTGCCGACATTACAATTGCGGGTTTAGTGAGAGGCTAGTAGAGGAGCGCGTGTTTGTAGCGGAACTGAAGTTTGACAGCTAGCAGGTGGCATGTTGGTTAAACGTGTCATCCACATCTCCTCTGTCGGTGTGTTTGTTTTCTGTTTTATACCAGAAGCAAACGAGCAATAAAAAGGGTGCGACTTTGCTCCAGTCACGTCAGTTAATCTTTGATTTTTGGACCAAATCCTCCATAAATATGTGTTACCATCGCTAACGTTTCATCTTGTATGAAACAGCAGTTTAACTTAACTAAAACCCGGATGTTGGTGGTAATGGTATGTTGTAATTTGCATTTTCGTTCTTTACTTAACCGCTTCATCAGTCGATAAATAATAATCCCTCAGAGTTAAATTTTGTGATGTCTAGTTTTCTGGCTGGCGACTGCAGCAGTAGGGGAAGAAAAATTAATATTGCACACAAATTAATTCAACGCGCGTGCAGCAAAATACCTGAAAGCGACTTTCTGATCCGGAGGCAAAGTCTGAATGTTGTAAAACGATCAAGCCACCCAACTACTCCAGTTTGTGTTATACTTGGGATGCTTTTATTACTCATTGATAGTTGTGTTTTTATAAGGAACTCCTTTCTAATAGACTCACAACGGCCTCGATTCTTGATGGCACTGATTCCAACATGTTCCAGCATCACAAACTTTTGCAGACACTGAACATATTGTGTCTGTCATACAAATAGTCCCTCCTGCAGTAAAGCACTCACCCCCACACGATGCTGCCACCCCCATACTTCAATGGCCATGTTTACATGGGCTTATGTGTTCACTGATAATTGGACTGATGACCCAATACTCTCTAGTGTACCCACCTCAGTTGCAACAGACTGTCCCTACTGGACGGAATTTTCTGCCACTTTGAGAGCGGTGTAAATGTTAGGTTTGATAGTTTCTCTTTGGGTTATTACATTCTTTCCGCCCCATGGTGGGTTACACGTGTTTCAGGGAATGACCCAGACATCGCAAAACAAAAAGTGTTTGAAAAGATGAATGAAGCCAAAAATTATTTGAGCACAGCCGTTTTTTTCTATTTAATGAATTCAGGGTTTTAATAAAGTGGAAAAAACGCAACTTTGTTCATTTTAAAAAAGTCTGATCAGGTCATTTTACACCCATGCAATTATTAATGTGGTAAGCTATTATTAGGATGATTTCAATTGGTGTTGAAGTAATATATTGTCCATATAAAGACAGCAAATGTCATTTGGGATAAATAAATAGATAGATATCTATCTATCTATCTATCTATCTATCTATCTATCTATCTATCTATCTATCTATCTATCTATCGCAATTACAAGATGTCCTTGCAATTACAGTCAGTACAAACCATTTTAATTCAATCATACAGTACAGTATCTATACTGATTAACCACAGACTATGGTAAGGAATACCTTATCATTGGGAAAGGTTCAAGTCTAAACTGTGCTTTTCTCGTCTTGTTGAACTTTTCATCATTTGATTACATCATTCTGTGTGTGTGCTGTCTGTCTTTACGTTTAAATGCAGACAGGTGACACATGAAGAAATGGCAGAGTAAGATGACAGGTTTTGTCACATGTTCCATGTGCATTTTAATGTAATTTTGGTACAAATGGTACTCAATAAATTAAAAGCTGATCAACCCGTCTAATTTAGTCATTTAGTTTAATTTGGTCTTCAGTGACCACTACAAATCTGTGATGTATTGTAAAGTCAAAGATAAATGGGTAAAAGAAAAAGAAAGAAAAAGAAATATAACAGTATGCAGTAACAACATTCATATAACAATGTGTATATAATTGGAAACAGTACACAGACATTTTATTTAATCATTTATTTATTTATTTTACTGAATGGTCATTCTGAATTTAAAAAGTATTCATGTCCGATAAGTTTCTACCAGTTCCATTTTTTAATTATTCACAACGATGAAACTGCACAAGTTGTTGCTGCTATGTAACAGTTCAGTGGTGAACATTCAGTAAGTGAATCAATGTCAGTATAATTTTTTTCTATATTCCACAGGCACTTTCATTCAAGACCCACATATTATTCTGTTCTGAGTTATGCAGGAAAAAAGACGTCTTCACAAATATGCATCTCACAGCCACAGTGACATTCTCACAGCCCTGAAAATAGTCATGTGCTAAACGTACTATGTACTATGAACTAAAGGCTAATAATCGATTAGTCACATCAATTCACTGGAGTCATGAGAAAAAGCTTCAACATCCCTGAAGTTCTGTCTGAACATTTGACCACGAGACACGAGTAGAACTCAGCAGTACATGTCTCTGGTGCTTTCCCCATTCAAATCTTGACTGTATATGTGGACGGAAGCTTTGTTTTTCACCTGAATCACCACTTTATGTCCAGATGTTCCTCTTAAGATTCCACGTCATGAAAATTGGTTCTTGAACGTTTTGTAGATGTGAGAGTCGCTCAGATTTCTGGAAACAGAAGATGCCTTATTTCTGTCTGTTTATGGTGAATTTAATGGAATTTTCTACGCTGATAGAAAACTGAAAGCAGCCTGTGCCCGAAGATGAATCAAGTGTGGAAAATGTCAGTCAGCGCTGTAGAGCGATAAAGCCACCACTATAACAAAGATAGTGCTTTCTTTATTGATTCACAAGATTAATTATAGAATGGGAAAAAAAGATGAATCGTTTTAAGTTTTGAAAGAGCAACTGAAGAAACTAAATTAGGCGTAAACGTGCGTTTCCCAGCTGTCCTGCTTACGTGGAGGGGTGTTGCACATCCTCCCCTTTCCTGAACAAAGTAAGACAGCCCTAAAGCTCAGTTGCTGTTAAAGCCGCCAGCATTCATGAGGTGGCCTTTGCTATTTGCCTTGCCACTGAGTAAACATGGCTGCTGGCTGCAGGAATTCCAGATGTTATGCTCCGTCGTAAAGTCAGCCTCATTCTGGGGGTGTTCTGTTCTAGTCTCCCTTAAAGGACAGGAAAATAAAATGCTCCCTGTCATAAACTCACTTTATATTTATAGTTGGTAAAAAGTTATATTGACGAGTTATATAAAAGTTATATAAGAGAAAATCCCAATACAATTGTGCCTTTATGCGTGATGGTGAGTTTCAGAGCAGCTTTTTTCCCCCCAGGTAGCACCCATTCAAAATATGTTTGATCGTTTAGTCTGCAGATCTGTGAAATTATATATTCCATATTCCTCTCATTAAGGTGCATATTTAGTAGGTGCATTGTCAGAACAGTTTTTATATCATTGACTTATAAGACGTTGAATAGTTGACCATTCCCGGACCAGTATCTCCCGGCTTTTTATTTCTCCAAATTAAATATGGTAGATATGATGATTATTCTTAGTAATCAATAAGAACACAATGACTTATTTGTTTATTTATTTTACGCCAGCGTTTTTGCTCAATAAATGTTTGTATTTTCTTGCAAAATCCTGGGTGGATTTCCCCTCAACAGCACAGCTCTTGTACTGGAATCTCGATGCCTCTGAGCAAAGTTCAAAGTCTACACCCCTGATCCACCAATTTCCATTGACAACTACACTCATGACAGGATCACTGGCTCTCAAGGGACTTTAAGAAAAGCTGGAGACAGAGACTTTGCTAAGTAAATTATTTCATTTAATCTTTGGAGATTGGTGTAGGTTCCTTTGAATATTGACTGTTGCTTACGTTCATAGTTTTCATGTTGGTTGCCTGTCTTGTCTTCCATGGTCTATTAATCGGTGTGGAATTAGTTAAATTATATAATTTGAATTTCACTTCTTCTAAAATAGTTCATAGCATGAGAATATTGTTATATTGTGCAGAGAAGCTTTTGTGTTTCCTTTGCTTTTTTTTTTTTTGCCAAACACTCAGATAAATCTCCAGGTATCATGATCATTTTTGAAAGTGGTTGCAACTTCATGAAGATTCACTTCGTCAGCTGTAAAACTAAAGCTGAACATGTTTGAGCATTAGACACACGCATTGTGTTATTTTTAGTGCTTGGTGTCACTTCCCTGTTTAACCTTTATACACAGCAAATTGAGAAGAGTTGAATTCTTGGTGTTAAACTAGACATACACTAGTAGGGTTAATTATACTCTGGGTAGAGTTAATCCATTACAATTAACTCTCAGTCGACAAATAGTTGTCGTCAAAACCGAGTGTATAAAGGAAGTGTCATTAAAATAAAACCTCTAGGTGTAAATGTTTAAATATTAACTCCAAACTTCTTACTTTAAACTCTGATCCTGTATTTAACACCTCCAGTGTTAACGCCCCCCACGGAAACTATAATTTTACTCGTCGCACTGTTTCTAACCACCCGAACACCTGCACAATGAGCTACAGGTTAGCATGGTTAGCATGCATGCATGTCTGGCCACACTGTAACATAAAAAGTGAGTAAAAGCAGTAAATGGTACGTTTGGCTTGACGTTTCGGCTGAATGAGACGAGTCATGCACTTTGCAACCATAGATATAAAACGCGATAAGATGATACTAATGGTTCGGAGTTGCTAGCTAGCGTGCTAAAGTGGTGCTAATGCTACATACATACACTGTGCCTTACTGATGCATGTTATAATATTTGTGGTGCAAGTTTGAAAATAAATGTTTTTGAACTGCCAAATATGACTACCTTTTTATTTTAGTAAAGTTTATTGTCCAAGTATTTTTGTAGGATTATATAAGAATTATATTGACACGTTTTAAGTGTTATGGGGGTAACACTTATGTAGTTAAGAAATAGTCCTCTGAGAAAGTTAATTGCTAACACTACATAAAAATGATAAAAAACTAAAACTGGTTGGTGTTAGTCAGTGTGAAATTTAACTACAAGAAGAGTCAAATTTACACAAATTTTAATTTAAAGGTACCAACACAAGAAAAAGTGTTAAATTAATACTGTGAGGCGTGGACCCATATAGACACTTTAAAAGTGTTAAGATCAACTCTTACAGTGTTAATTTGGGTATGCTAATTTTACTGTGTATGACTCAGTGATTTCCTGCATTTAGTGTTTGTCTTGGCTGTGTTCATACAGCGGTTTGGACGTTGGGAGCAGAGGATGTTTTTGACTGCGTTCCTGCTTCTGGTCGCTCTGGGTGCCCAGGGAGCACATGGTGAGGAGAAAGAGGAGGCTCAGAGACGTGGCCATGTCTCCGTGGTCATAGTGGGGGGCACGGGCGACCTGGCAAAGAAATACCTGTGGCAGGGATTCTTCCATCTCTACGTCAACCAGGTCAGTAGTGGAAACACCTTTTCCTTCTATGGCGGAGGACTGTCGCCTGCAGACAAAGGCGCAGCGCTCCTCTCTGAGATCCTGAAGGCTGTGAGCTGCTCGAAGGACGTATCTCAGGAACGCTGCGCTCTGGTCAAAGAGCAGTTCCTGCGTCTGTCACTGTACCGGCAGCTGAAGACACTTGAAGACTATCAGAACCTGGACAAGGAAATTAAGCAACAGCTTAATGAGGAAGGAATGACAGAGGCAGGGAGGCTCTTCTACCTCTCTGTCCCGGCCTTTGCCTATGCGGACATCGCAGAGAAGATAAATAACAGTTGCAGGCCAGCCAGCGAGGCCTGGCTGAGGGTGGTGCTGGAGAAACCGTTCGGACACGACTACAAGAGCGCTCAAGTGTTGGCATCTCAACTTGGGAGCTCTCTGAAGGATGAGGAAATGTACAGAATTGACCATTACTTGGGGAAGCAGGTGAGAACATGCGGTATGAGTGTAAGAAAAGAGTGTGTGACTCTGGCAGTGAAGATGTGTGATTTCACTAAATGTCTTTTGTTTTCCTTTCGTGAAAAAGGTTGTTTCAAAGATACTTCCATTCAGGATAGAGAACAGAAAATCTCTGGATCCCATCTGGAACAAGCAGCACATTGAACGAGTGGAGATCGTCTTGAAGGAGACTTTGGATGTTAAAGGTGAAGTTTTTATCTCCTGAGGGCTGGTGTGGGAGTCGTTACGTGTCTTTTCCCTTAGTGTTTCGTGTGTGTCCACATTGTTGCCAGTAGCGGGTTTCCTGTTTGCAGCCTTTCAGCTGATTCAACACATTCAGTCGGTCACTGAACAAGGACAACGGTCAAAGAGAACGCACAAGGCTCTTCCCCCTTTTACTTCATGTTCATCTCATCTGAGCGCAGACACTTGAATGCATGAACTGTAGACCAGGTGAATCAGCATGATTCAGGAGAGGCCTGCTCTGTATGATGTGCTGTTCTTGTGGTTTTTGAGGGAGTTTGTTCTTTTCACACAAGCCACAGCGTATGTACTAGCAGCTTGGCTGTAGTCTTTGTAGTGTGCCTAAAGTGCAACTAGGCTCAGGGCCTTTGTTGTCTGTAGTTCTTTGATGTGCGTGTGGTTTGGTGTCTCCATACCTTAAGACCGGATTATATGCTGTGTGTTTGTCATTTTATCCTCAAAGGTCGTATTCCTTTCTACGACGAGTACGGGGTGATCAGAGATGTGCTTCAGAACCACCTGACTGAGGTGATGACGCTGCTGACCATGAAGCTTCCCGTGAATGTGAGCAGCGCTGAGGAGGTTCTTCGGAACAAGCTCCACATCTTCCGTTCCCTGCAGCCTTTAGGCAACAATCAAGCTGTGATCGGCCAGTACCAAGCTTACAGAGCAGAGGTTCAGCAGGAGTTGAATAAGACCAAAGATCATGTTAGTCGCACACCAACGTTTGCAGGTGAACTTTCTTTTTTGATCGTCTTTCTTGTTTACTCACTCTCTGTTGACATGTATTGTAACATGTGACTGTTTCTTCATGTTTCAGCTGTGCTTGCACACATCGATGAAGCTCAGTACGAAGGCGTGCCACTCCTTTTGATCTCGGGCAAGATGCTAGATCAAAGAGTCGGATACGCACGCATACTTTTTAAGAACGACATATTTTGTCTACAGAACACCCACAGCGTTCACTGCAAGCCCAAACAGATCGTGTTCTACTTCGGCCATGGCAGCCTTCAGTATCCGGCGATTCTTGTGAGTAAGAACTTATTCAAGCCCACTCTGATGGACAGCGAGTGGAAGGAAGTGACTGAGCATACAGATGTCAGCGTTTTAGGTCTGCCTATTTCAGACTACTACGTTCAAACCCCAAAGGAGCAGAGGGAGGCGTACACGGAGCTTATCTCCCACATCTTCGCGGGGCGTAAGAATAGCTTCATCAGCACTGAAAACCTCTTGGCGTCCTGGGGCTTATGGACGCCTCTGCTCACTAGCTTAGCCAGCTCTCATCCCCGCATCTACCCCGGGGGCGCCGACAACGGAGACATGCTGGACGTCCGTCTGAGAGGGAACGACATCAGCTTCATCAGCGAGGCTGTGATAATCAGCCCCGATCAGATGGGCTCGGCGAACGATTTCCAAGTGATGCAGGGCAAGTTTCGCGGCACTGTTATGGTGTCCGCGTGGGCGGAGGAGCTGGTCGAGAAGCTGGCCGAAGATATGCAGGAGGCGGCGGAGGCGGCGGTGCGCGACGCCGGCGTTTTCCACCTGGCTCTCTCCGGTGGCTCCACCCCCCTCGCTCTGTTCCAGAGGTTGGCCCTCCACCACTTCACCTTCCCCTGGAGGGACACCCACGTGTGGATGGTGGACGAGCGCTGCGTGCCCATGACCGAGCCGGAGTCGAACTTCCACGGCTTGTACAACTACCTGCTGCAGCACGTGAGGGTGCCCTACTACAACATCCACCCCATGCCCGTGCAGCTCAACCAGCGCCTGTGTGTGGAAGAGGACGGAGGAGCTCTGCTGTACGAGAAAGAGCTCGGCAAACTGGTCAACGGCTCCAGCTTCCACTTCGTGGTGTTGGGCGTCGGCTACGACGGGCACACGGCGTCTCTGTTCCCCGGGGGTAAGGTGGACGAACACGGGGAGAGTCTGGTGATCCTCACCGAGAGCCCCGTCAAGCCCCACCAGCGTATGACCCTCACTTTGAACGCCATCAACCGAGCCCAGAAGGTCGCTCTTCTGGTGATGGGGAAAGGCAAACACGAGCTGATCACCCAACTGAGCCGCGTGAAGGACAACACAGACAAATACCCTGTCACTGGGGTGAACCCTGACAATGGTAAACTAGTTTGGTACATAGACTACGACGCACTTTTAGGATAAACGCGATTCGTGCCTAACTGCCGATCAGGTAAATATATTTGGAGCAGCTTTAATTGGACAGGTGGTCGGTGAAAATGAATGTACGAGCCAGCATTTAAAGGACCAGTGGGTTTTACACGTTTTAGCTTATGAACTATGAATGACGCATTGAACTTTACTGCTGCATTTTTGAAATGATGTCATCAGGTATCTGATCCGTTTCCCACCAGCCGCTGGGTTGAGTTTAGAGGAAGACGGAATGACTTCATCGAAACGAAGAAGTCCACACACGCTCGTGCTTGTGGGTAGTGGGACTTCAAGAGGTTTGCGGTTTCTTCAGATCTCAGGTGAACTTACAGATATACAGTTTAATCCACGTCTCTTCAGTGTGTATTTTCTATTGTTACGTGCCAGCGAACCACCCGCGAACAATGTGTTTTATTTCTGAGTAAAAGAAAGACATACATTTGTGACACACGTTGGTGCTTCTCTAATAAAAAACACACATTCCTGACACATGTTGACATTCCTCCACGAATATTCAGCGCATACAGTTTACAGGTATTTTTTTATGGACTAAACAATTTTATTTTATTTTTTTTACTGGAATGCTGGAATCTACTGAGTTTCAGTAGCAATATATTTTTATTGTGCCTGACGAAAAGATTTCCCGCGCATCCTCAACCACCACCACATCTGTTGGGAATATGGACAAAGTGGAACCATTCATCATCACACCAGCACCACATGCAGCCTTTCAGTTCTAGGCCACAGGAATCTAAACCTTTTCCTCATAGATGATTGCAGTTTGAAGTGTTTTGATTTCTTTCTTCTTTTACGGTTGAGACATTTATGCGTTGATTCATTTTCACATATCAAAGGTTTAAAATGTTCCACTGAATTTTTTTTTTTTTTTTTTTTATACACATAAATCATTTTTCCAGCGGCTAATTTGCCAAGTATATTTAGCTGATGGGCATGACCTATGGTTTGGAGGTGTTTTTTTATTTTATTTTATTTTATTTTGGAACAGCATCTTCAATAATTACTTCTTCTTAATTTTCCTCCAAGAATATGTTACATTTTCCAATAACATGAGATATCTCTGTCTCAGTTATATGCAAATTTCATATCTGCATAATGCAGTCTGCTGTGTATTACATGAAACAAATACAAAAAAACACTTGTAACAGTCCAGACATCTGCTTTTCTGAAGTGAGCATTAAAACGTGATATGGATTAAGTCACTTGCCCTCCCTTTTTTATTATTCCTCTCCTCGTGGTTTTAAGTTACCAGCTGCTGGCGGGATGGAAACCTCATGAATCCTTAATATGTGCCGTATCCGATGTCGGCGTGGGACAGCTGGACTGTTTTATCGCTCATTGTTCCTGTGCGGGTCCGTCTCGGGCCGCCTCTTCGTCAACCAGAATCCTGCCTTCACCATGAAGAAACCTGAATGGACACGAGCAGGTGTTAGTCGTTTGAAGAGCTCATGAATGAACGCTCTGGTTTGTGTCGGGCGTCGTTCACCTGTGCTGAGGCTACAGGCTGCCGTTAGCGCGAGGGACATGTAGTACAGCTCTGGGGTGGTTTTGGACTGTGAATATACACGAAAATCCTTATTAAACTGCAGTTAACTTTGCAGAACTTCCCTAACGTTGTTTTTCTTACACATGCTGCTGCTGTGAGGGTCAGGATGGTCGTACACAGTCCTTGTCCGCACGACAGCAGCCCAAAGGCGTGATAGGCCGCCCACAGGCTCTGAGGAACTGGGTCTATCAGTGTGAATATCACTGAAAACCCTTGGATGAGAAGTTCATATTAATTTTCTTTTTTTTTTTCTTTTTGGTTTTTGAAATCGTCTGATCTGATGATACTTACCTACAGCGACGAAAGACAGGGCGATGGACGCCGACAGGTTGTTCAGAAGAGGCTGTCTGCAGTATCTTGAGGACTTGGGCCTTTAAGCAAAACACCATTGTTAGTGCAACGTTCCCTTTTGTCCAAGTGACCCATGATCTATATGGCTTGCTGCCATCGCCTGCGTCCTAGTTACCTTCCCATGACGTAGAACTGAGGGACCAGAAGCACTGCAGTGAACACTACGTTCACTATCTGACTGTTTTTAGAAGAAAGAAAGAAAGAAGTGAACAAAAAACAAAGCCGTACATTGATAACTCTGATAATTGTATCCACAACACTACTTACAACTTTAACCTTTGACTCCTTGGTATCCATCTGCTACTTTGATACGCCATGAAGATCAGCATGTAAAGAAACATGGTTGCTTCACACCCAGGGGCGAAACATTAATGGCTGCATGCGCTCGGCAGAGGAAGCTCTCGCCGTTAACAGGAGGAAGGATTGTGTTTCACCCAGTCTGAGGCCAGAGACAGAGGCCGCTTGTTGGATTTCTTGAAAGTGTTTTTGGTCGAAGCTTCCTTCGCCGGAACCAGAACCGTGTCAAAAATGCCTCATCCTGTGCTGCGGATAGGAAGAGGATAAGTTTCCTCAAATTATGTAAAAAGTCCCGCTCCACCCTCCTCGTGTGCATGTGTCGAAAATAACTGTTGCATTACCCCTGGCCCACATTGACACACAATAAAACATCACCACCATTGACTCGAACTGAGTCAGTTCACCACTGATGCTCAGGCCGTCCAGTCTTCCAGGGAGCCAGACAAACATCCAAAATGCCAGTCGACTACACCGGGACATGGGACATCGTCAGCAATGTCAACTTTGAGAAATACATGGTCGCATTGGGTGAGTTCAAACATTCAATTGCAATATAAGGAAATCTTTGTCGTCTCAGCACCCTTTCTGTGAATTAGCGAGCGCCATGACTCATCTTCAGCATGCATTTCCTTTTGTCAGTGACGCGCAGGGTGTCATATGTCTGGTGAAAGCAAGTGCCCGTCTGATTTCTGATCTGACCGTGGTTGTCTCGTTTACCCCCCTCGTGTTGTCATGCAGGCATTGATTTTGCAACGCGGAAGATTGCCTCTGTGTTGAAGCCCCAGAAAGTGATTAAGCAAGATGGAGACCGTTTCACAATCCAGACCTTCACTACTTTCAGGAATTATGAGTTTTCATTCAAAATTGGAGAAGAGTTCGAAGAGCAGACCAAAGGAATGGACAACCGGATGTGCAAGGTAAAAGCTTTAATAAAATAAATAAATAAACATTGTGATTTTTAAGGTAATACATGTTTTTCTGATCGCACCATGCAGGAAAATGACAGGTTTGCTATATTTTGTTTGCTTTTTATTTTCTAACAGACTGTGGTCAACTGGGAAAATGATAAACTCGTGTGTGTTCAAAAAGGAGAAAAGAGGAACCGAGGCTGGACTCACTGGATTCAGGGAGATGAGCTCCACCTGGTATGACAGACTTTATTCTGGTTAATAAGAATACGAATGTTTGCCATCAAGAATTAGTGCATTCTGATTGTGATATATCATACAAAATTGTAATTGCAGACATGAGAAAATATTGCTTCTGATGAACGATGACACAAAAGTTTATTCAAACATACATTCCCTGTATCATTTTCTCCTTTCAGGAACTTACTTGTGAAGACCAAGTCTGCAAGCAAGTTTTTAAAAGAACTCTGTAATCTTTCCTTTGTAGTATTTCCATAAAATGAGTTAAGCTACATAATGTAGCTGTCATACTGAATAAAAGGTTTGTCTGTTTGTTTATTTCAGTAGCCAGCATTAAGACACATTATGTCACTTCACACCATTTCAAAGCATTTTACAACATTTCCTTTGAGAATTAATAAAATAAAAAAATAAAAATCACATTCATTAAAATATCAGCGTGTCTCCAACTATGCATTTGATCATATAATTCCATAACTTTTATAGGAATACTTAAATTATTTGCTTGGAAAACTAGTTTTGGTGGCCAGCACTGTACATGTCTCCATTTGATTCTATTCCCAATTAAAACAAAAAATACAATAAAAATAACAGTGTTGCTTCTGGTAAAATTACTTGATTAAAATGGATGCAATCATTTCATTACAAAAGTCAATTAATATTATTCAATTGTAAAAAATAATAATAATACTATTAATAAAAAAAATGTGATGCAGTTCTAATTTAAAATTCTAGTATAAAATTTGTAGTACCCCATCCTGACCACAAGACGATGCTATGAAAATGTTTAAAATAAATGGTCATTGATTAGCAGAACATACGGGGCGTGAGAAAGCGTGAAGACGTGGCGATTGTGTGGATGGTAGAGGAGTTATCATCGGCCGTCTTTCTCTATGTACTTTAATAGACGTTTTCTAAGTGGTACCAGAAGAGGGCAGTAATGTGACATTGGGGATGGTGACTACCGTAACACCTCGAAGAAGAAGAACAACAACAACGGGGAAAGAGAAGAAGAAGAATTATGCCGCGAGTTTTGTTTTCCAGTTATCTGTTATCAAAACATAGACCGCATTTAACGAACTGTCACCTTTAAGTATATAGGTGTATAGTGTAAAACATATATGTTACAAACGGTGTCTCGTTTTGACTGTCATTTTTATTTTGTCATTTTTTTTTTTTGCCTCACTCATTAGAGCAGTGGTCGATGTAAATACCGTTGTTTTCCGGTGGCAGTTAAGCAAAAGTTAATCTAAAAAGAAAATGTCGACTGACACAGACGAAACTCGTCAGGTAAGATTATGTTACATTACGCGACGGCCGACCACATTATTATCTAAACTAATGTCAATTAAATGTAAGGTAATATTAACGAAGTAGCTTGCTAAGCTAACATTACTGTTGTCATCTTGGATAGTATCATCTCACTGACTTCTAATCGGGGTCCGTGTTTTTTTGTTTGTTTTTTTTAATTATTATTATAATTTTAGAGGTTAAAGGCAGCCGTGCATTATACAGTGAGTCGTATTTGTCAGAACAACGGAGAAAGCCACCGGAGAGAGTTCAGCCGACAAGTCATAGCAGCGATAGCCGAGACGACTTTCAGACAATGTGGTGAGTGTCAACAGGAAAGCATTCACCTTCAAAGACAGCAAATAAGATCCAGACATCTGACCTAAGAGCTCACTGGATAAATGACTGGAGTCCTGTAATTGATATGTAAACCATACACTATAGGACCTTTTCCAGTTCTTCTACCAGCATATTACAATATGTTACACAAACAAATTCACATGTTCTGGATGCTCATGACTTTCTCAAGTCTTCTCTTATTTTGCCATCTTATTTATTCTCAGCGCACACATGTTACACAGAACAGCAAAAAGACACAAAACATAAGAATGTGTAACAAGACCCTACAATTTCTGTCCCTATTTCTCTGCGTGATCAGCATTACAAATGTCTCTCACGTTCACTTTGAAATAACTTCTTCAGATTATATTTGTTAATGTTTTTCCATATTTCAAAATGCATATAATGCATGTTAATGCATCAAAAATGTATATATGAATACTGGTATATACATACATGTATATATCTACAAGTAGATATATAGCAGTTTTACACAGCCACCATCTACAGCTGTGAACAGACACATTCAAGCATCAAGCATTCACTCATCACCACCTTTAACTTTCTCTAGTGACTTGTCTCAGGCAGCTACCTCTGTCTGAGTCTGTCCAACCTGAAATCTTCAGATAGAGTCTAATTTGGCTTTTATTTTTTATGTTGTAGAGTCAAGCTGTTCATTCAAAATGTACAGATGGAACATCTTGTAGAAAAAGTATAAAAAATCTCATTCAGTATAATTAAATTTCATGGCTAAATATTACAGTAAAAAAGTTCATAGCATTATTAATACAAACTCTATGAGTTTGTTATGAGGAAGAAGATGTGGATTTCAATGTATTGCTACATTGAGGGCTGATTGGAAAAGCAGTATGTTTCATTGTAAGAAGAAAAAAAAAAAAAGCCGACCGGACCCAGAGGTGAAGAGGTCTGTTTATGGAACAGGAAGAACAGCTTCCTTCACCTCAGGGTAACATTTTCCATAAATCCACATTCTGGAATACACCTATGAAATAGTTTGACGTCAGAACTTTGATAAGTTATCCAGTTTTGTTCACGTGAACTACTGTTGTGCAAGAAGTTTAGGAAAAAATGTGTGACTGTATGTAAACAGGTGAATTAAACAATGGTAACAGTATTTAGTCTCATGCAGTTTTGTAATCCCACTGTTGGGTTTAACTTGGTTTTTCTTTAATTCAGATATATTTGCAAAGGATCTGGAGGCTTTTGCAAGGTGAGCATGTTTATTTTTTTGTGATATTAACAAGTTGGTTATGGCTGTACTTTTTCACTTCCCTTATTCTGATTCTGTTTTACTATAACTGATCAGGCATAACATTATGACCACCTTCCTAATATTGCATAGGCCTACTTTTTGACTCAGAGAATGGACATGGACTCTCTGTGTCTGGCAACAGAAGGTCGTTAGTCGGGTCTTTGGGTTCTATGAGGGGAGGGGAGGGGACTCCGTGGATCATCCCACTCTGGTTCAGCTTGAGATCTAGTGAATTTGGAGGCCAGATCAACCACCGCAGGATAAATAAAGTATCCATCTTTTTCATGTTTTGAGTTGTTCGTAAACAACTGCATCCTACTGGGGATGGCTGCTGCCATCAAGGAGTGTCATTGCTATGGGGTGGGGGTGTCTGGTCTGGTCTAGGTGGGTTGTTCATGTCTAAGTAACATCCACACAAATGCCAGGTCCAGAAGTTTCCCAGAAGAACACTGAATTGTCACAAGGTGGTCAATGTTATGCTTGGTCGTTATGTTTGGATGTGTCTACATCAGATTTCAAGTTTCAGATTTGATTTCAGGCATGCTAAACGGAGCACGGTGTCTGCAGAGGATGTTAAACTTGTAGCCCGCCGCAGTACTGCCTTGGTGAGTTATTGTTAGAAAACAAGTCAGTAAGTAATGTTATACACCTAAGTGGAAAACAAAATCACATGGAAATGTGTCATTTTAAGTGTTCAGCATACAGGGTAGATACATATAGTCTACAGCAGACAGGAAATGTCATGTATAATTCTCCTTTATTCATTTCAGACAAACTACATACAAAATAAAAGCGAAGAACTGGCCCAGGAGCAGCAATTGAAAAAGAAGAGTACGGGGAAGAGGAAGAGCAAAGACACGGAGGACGACAGAGAATAAGGACAGGACACAGGCAAACCTGCAGTGTCTCACTATTGGCCGACATTCAAATAAACATGAATATTGGTTCAATACATAGCAAGTATCAGTTACGTGTCATCAAGTCTCCTGGTTTTTAAGTGAATTTCAATTGGTCTACAGCATAAGACTTTGTTTTTCTACTATCCTTTGCCTTATCCTCTATGCCAGCCTATGGGAAATAACTCTAGTCTGCACCTGTTAATACTATGTCAAGTTGCTGTGCAGTTGGCACTGGTTTGACAAATGAAAATCGCTGAGTGTGAACTGATTAACATTAAAGTGACACTTTCTACAAAAATGTCTCCATAATCCTGCATGTGTCTCAGACTACACACTTACCTACCAACAATTCTCCTTCAAACTTTAATATGTTAAGTGTTGTTCTGCACATGGGAAACAACCCACAATGTGTAAGGCCATCTAAACAATCCCCCAAACCCAAGGCTCAGCAATGTGACATCAGTCGTCTTAGCACTACAGCCAAGTCAAATGAAATGAGTTTGGTGATGCCACGTTGCTGAGTTGGTTTGTTTAAAGCTGAAATAAAGAATGAATCCCCAGAAAAATCCCGCTAACCTCAAAGTAGCTGTGAATAATCAAAAGGGATATTTCACTCCAACAAGCCATCAAAAGCAGCAAAAAGACAGGTACTACCCCATGTCATGTCTGAGAAGGCCACACACTGAAAGTGTTGGAACTTCCATCTTCATCCTTCAGAACAGACTTCAGTCAGGGTTCAAACGGAGACCTCGACCAGCAGAGCCCAAGGTCCCTAGATATGTGAATCGAATTAGATGTTTTTGGTTTGACAAACTGACTCAAGTAATATCAACTAAACATCTATTCAAATGAACTTTATTAGAGAACTCCCTTCATTTGACATGTTTTTAAACACCTCACAAACAACAAGAGCTACTGGGAACCATTGGACACACCACTCCACGTTCTCACACCAACACTCGCGTCCCCCAGAGTCTTCAGCAGGTGTCATCCACATCAGGTACACACTTACAGATCAGTTCATTAACATGAAAGCACACACCATACAGCATTCAAATCAGATAATATAAGCAATACAAATATTCATCACAACATTCCACTACATTTTGATATTTCTGCACTTGATAGACATACTTAAAGTGTAAGGAAAAACTTGCAAAGATTAAAAAAAAAAAAAAATCTTGAAGTACTAATTAAAGAATGTCCATGTAAGGGGAGGCGCTCGTAGCATCTGCAGCTTCCACTCACACACTCAGAAAGCAGTCAAATTGGGCTCTTTCATCGCACAACCAGTCCGTTTCACGCGCCTCTCCGTTCGCTCACTCATCGCTTCACTCTTCGCCACAAGCCATCCTCAATCGCACTCATCAGTTCTTAAAATGTCAGTTGCGCAGTTCTTTCCATTTAAAAGTGGATAAAAGTGAAAACACCCACCGTCTCTTAGAACATGCGGAGTGAAGCCGTTCTTTGATGGCATAGCATTTACAGGTGGGAAGAGGGAGAATGATACCGATATCACCCCAAGAATGCTGCCAAAGAGGAGCTTCCTCACAGGAAAATGGAAGAGAGGTGAACTGCAGAAGAGATTTCAATGAAGGCTTTTCCATAGTACTTGACTGCAAATAAAAGTTGCACTTAAAACATTTAGGTTTCAACCAGATTCTTCCCAATGCAAGATTGCCTTTTGAGTCGATGACAAAGCCGGATAATGGCGAACCACAAACATTCATGCATTTTCAAAATGGTTATCACATTTCACAATGCATGCATTAGAGAATCCAGTTGAAATGGATACAAACAAACAAGACATCAAAAATAGCACTTTAATCGGACATCCTGGTAAACAATTCACTTCAACACTTTCTAAATTAAATCTTTAGCATTTTTTCCCAAATGTACAAAACAGCTTCCACAAAAGTGTTAAGTTTTCAGATACGCATTTAACACCAGAAATAAATTTCGAAAAGACTCATCTTTCTCACAATACTTACCATACGAACACTTAACTTACATACCCCACCCAGATGACTTTGACTCCATGCTGGACCCAAAACCTGAGCTAAACCCACTACCGCCGGTTGTAGAGTTTGACCCTGTTCCCCAGCCGAGGCTGGCTGAGCTGGTGCCGTAATTGCTGTTTCCTGTACTGAAAGACTGACTCTGGTCTCTACTAGAGCTTGTTCCACTGGAAGTGCTGCCTGAGGTGGAGGTCTGCTGCTGGCTAGCGAGCATACCCATCATCCCCCAACTACTCTGCAGAGCAGCCTGCGCAGCAGCCATCATGGCAGGGTTCAGACTGAAGGAACCAAAATTTGCCAGACTACTGTTGGTGCTGCTCCCTAACCCACTACGGCTGCTACCAAATGCTTGAGCTCCAAAGCCATTTCCAAACCGGGCTGTACGATCAAACTGCCTATTGCCGTGCTTTGGCTCAGCATTTGAGATGTGAACGCTGACTCCTTTGATAATAAGGTCCTCTCCACAGAGAGATTGGGCAACCTGTGGGGAAAGAGATGTGAATCAGGTCATCTGGGAATGTGCAATCTCAAAAAAAAAAAGCACTTTGTACGCATTTAATGCAATACCTGATCATCAGCAAATGTGACAAAGGCAAATGCACGGAATGGTTTAGGGATGAAGACATCTGTGACTTCTCCATACTGCATAAAGAACTGACGTAGGTCATCTGTGGTCATGTCTTCTGTGCAACGTCCAACAAACACCTTCCGGCTCCTCAGTGGTTCGTCTGGACCTTGCTGTTGACAAAATGTGAAAATGCAATGGTCAAAAGAGTGCTACCGATGATCTAAGCCCAGTTTTGCTTCACATAATGTGAGGGTATACGCAAGGACATTACCATATTCACCTTCGAGTTAGGGAGCTTGCAGTCACACCATCTTCCATCGATCATATGGCGCTGGGAGATCACCTTTTCTTGAGACTCATATTCTGTGAACCTCACAAAGCCAAATCCTTTAGAGTTTCCAGTCTTAGCATCTCGTTTTACCTGCAAGAACAATAACAAAGCAGTAATGAATACAACTGTCACTACATAAACAACAGTGAAAATATGTGCGCGTTTTTTTTTATTTATTTTTATGTTGTTGCTGTTATACCTGAACCATGATGACTTCTCCAAATGTGCTGAAGTAGTCTTTCAGGTCCTGTTCTGTTGTTTTCCAAGGAAGACCCAGGACGATCAGGTCAGATGTCTTCATATCTCCTCGCTTCATCTTCACAGCAGAGGAGGCATCGGTTTCATCCATTTTTCTTTTGTTGTCTACAAATAAATCAACAGAGAAATTACATGTAAATCACAATACTATAGTTGCAAACAAAATGCAAAGTATACTCGGGACCATTTCTTCTTTCAATTAAACCTGATGTGAAACTATGTTTATGCATATTACTACATACTTCATGTTTATAAAGGGATGCCAATTCGTTTAGACAGCTATAATTAGTGGTACTTCCTGAGCTACCTGTTTATATACATGAGGAAAATAAAGTTCAATTAACATCTCCCTGAAGAAAACATATGACCTCAATGGAGACAGTACTAAAGACTTCAATCAATCGCCAATACTATATAAAAAAAAAACTGTCCATGATTAACTCCTCCTGTGGATTAAGTGAACACCACAATTTGCACTGTGAATCCTGTAACAATGATCTACACTAAATAGCCAGTACAATAGGTACGTATTATGTGCATTATCTTATGACAGCCCTGCACTAAATTTTAATTACCATGTTGTGTGTAACAATAGACTAATTTTAGAACAAGTCATGTTGCACAAACACATAATATACTATTATTGTCATACAGCTGAGTTGTATTGTGTGTGTGAGACACATGCTTCTACTATTTTGATTTTAGTCAGTGGGCTTGGCTAAATAACAGTAACACTCTTGTACTAAATTCAGCTCAATTTCACAACAACACCAATTACACCCTACAGCTTTCCCACTTGGTTTCAACATAAACCTAACAATTTACGAGTCATGACGACCGGATTTAGTGTTGGACTGTTGCAGCAGCATGCATTTGTTTTTTGTTTTTTTTTACTGGTGAACGTTATACTTGTTATTGTGCTTGAAGCTACATCATGAATTATAAATGACGGCACATCTGGTTGGATAAAAACGTACTTAACTTGGGCCATATTTACCTTTTGGGTAGTTCACCACGTACACGACATTGCCCCATCCGTTTTCCGGAGCGTGGAGGACCCCTTCCACCAGACGCACTCCTCGCATGCACTGAGACACGGGACTCCTGAACCGTAGGCCGCACGCCCCTGGAAACTGAGCTGCCACGGTTGAAAGCAGGACTGTGCCGTCATCCTCCGATGGGATTTCCATGGGTTCTTCATTTTCCTCTTCTGCCACTCGAATGTACACTTCGGCCATTTCCCCCGAAACAAAAACTAAAACTTATTGCCCGTATCACAACAATGCTAACGTTAGCCGTTAGCTCGCCAGTTGTCCACAATTGCTTCCAGTTAACCCTTAGCCACTCTTGCTAACGGGACTGAATGAGTCAGGCTAGTGTGCTGATTATGTTTGGGACAAATATGTCTCAAATAAAGCTGCTATAACAAAGACAAATGAGGTTTAATTTTAAATTTGCCAGGTATCCCCCGCTCAGACTGCGTTGAGGAGCGTGCCTCGGCCTTACTGTTCCTTTGTTCGTTGGGACGGGGTTCTGTGTCGTCAACACCGGACGACGACCGCACCACTGTAGCTGTTAATGAAAACTGCGCACGTCCCCACCAGATAACTATCTCGACAAAACGGTTTCTTCAAAGTAATTTGCGCACACTGAAGAAGTTACACAACTTCAACAAAGCGCGCGTCCCGTCCCACATGCGAAGTGGGAAGTGTAACTTGGCGAAATATTTTTTTCTATCCACGAGGCGAACGGCAGTAGCACCAAGTAGGGCCCACCAAAATGGAATAATCTAAACGAAGAAGGAACTACGTCATTAGAGTGGGCGCCTTCGCTTCACGGGGGTAAATATCTCTACTATATGTCGTTAATATAACCAGGACTGGAACCCTATTAAATAAAGTTTAATACCAAACGAGGTTTTTTGTATACGTGTTATTTTTTGGAGCACAATACAACCCGGTGAGTTGTGTAGTTGGAGACAAAGATTATTTTGCGCCCCCTGTGAGAGAGTGGTTCAGGCCAGGTTTATGTTGTCCGCGACAACAGCTTCCGTTCCGTTGGCTGGTTGGAGACGGGAAGATGGCGGTTTGTATGAGCAAAACAAACTTTGAAACACAGACGATGTTTACATTTTAAGTGAAAGTCAAAACGTTCAGAAACGTGCTCAAGGTTTCCGTTCATTTCACATTACTGACATAACAGTGTTAAAACAACTGACATGAAATCTGATATTTAATTTTCAACGTTTTGTGGTTATTTTTGTGATTATACCAGATGAAATTGGCATTTGTTGGATGCAATGTTATCAATTTAATTGTAAGTGAAGCTGGGTCTGAGAGATAGTTAATCAGAAAGCTCAACATGGTAAACCGTTCCTCTGAAGAAATTACTTGTACACAATGCACATCAATAAATCCTGCAAATAAATTAAATGACAATATGACAGAATTAGTCTGACTTGAGAGATTCATACAATCTAAAAGTCCTATAGTGCAGGTAGAAGAACTGTCTGCAAGGAAAATATAGCAAGTGACTCCATTATAAAACCTCTATTTTTCTATTTGCAGTCAGTGTCACCTACAGTTAATGAGTGTCACAATTGTTAGATAGTTCTGTGGCAGGAGCACAACAAACCAATGCAAGTATCTGATGGTGTTTTTATGGCTGGCTCAGTCCCATAATTGCAAAAAAAAGTACGTATTAACTGTACACTTACAGTTAATACTTTAGACTATGTAATTTGATGTTGTATTTGTTGGTCCTGGTCCTGAAGAGTGCAAGTGTATTACATAAAATAGTATAAAAATCAGGTGCAGCTTTTGAAATTCAATACAACAAAAAGAGATCTCAAACAGCTTTTTATTACATTTTTCAATCAATAACAGTACAATTTAGTACAGTATCTATCTTGCATCCAGCTCACCGTGGAACACCAACAGACTGAAATGAAATACAAAAAGTGAAAAGGTACATAAGGGTGCAGAGCTCTATAATATTAATGGAAAGAGAAAAGGGAATCCATCTCGGTTGAATTGCATTTTCACTTGTGGCCACACACGAATACATCACATTTATTGTACATCATTGCAGAAAAAAAAAAAAAAGAAAAGTGGAAAATATGTCACAACTTTAACAAAAGTGCTTCTGTATACAGTGAAATCTTGTCATTCAGATGCTCTGATTTTCAATTTAAGACCAAGGAGAAAAAAAAATGTACAAAAGTTTTAGGATGGACAGTGAGAGGACATTTTTGTTCCATTGAGTGTGAAGATTTGAAGGAGAGAAGAGGAGTTGTCAAGGATAGAATTCTCACAATGATTGTTATAATTATTACAAAAATTGGCATCAATAGAACTGGTAAGCATAATTTACACTAAGTATGCAGTCAATATTAAGTCTTTCTCCATTCTTGCTCACTCTGGTGCATAGCGTTACCAGTATTAGTACATGATGTATGCGGAGTTTGGGCCAAAAAAAATTGGCCTCTATTAAATTCAATCAATAGGTTACTCTCCTTTTTGGAAACAAAAGTAAAATCTAGGATTTTTGCACCATTGAAAGCAAGTCTACAGCATGCACATCTAAATTAACTCATGGCAGACAAAATTAATGTCTTAACTTAAAACATCAGACCATTATTTTCAGACATTGATTTGTACATTTCATTCACAGAGTTGCAACTGCAGTCCCAAGCAAAGGAAGTGTCTATTTAGTCAGGTGAGGTGTTTCACTCAAAGTGGATACGAAACACAAGCCCCCTTCTGTATAGTAAAATTGAGCCATGCCTCAAATGTCTCAGCACCTACCTTGCCACCCCACCCCTTCCCAGCAAAAGTCAAAAGGCATGTACAAGAATTAAGGGGGTTAACTGGATAATTTACTCATAATAACCCCTTTTGTACTGGAATGAGCATTCATAACTTATAGCATGTGCTTGGTTAGTTAACATAGTATTAGTTGAGAGGCAAAGCTTCATGTGCAAAAGGCTGTGATGAAACAAAAACAGCTAGTATATAAATACATCATGGACATTTTTGAAAGCTGCTCGTGTAATATGATCCAAGCTTTTACTTCTGCATGTTTTTCTCATCTGTCTTATATGATTTACCTGGATTAGAAAAGACAAGCTGTAATTCAAACATATCTAAAACCACTAAAGAAATATGACAAAAAAAAAGAAAGCCATCAAGAACAACAAACCATCAGAATAGAAATCTTAAAAAAAAAGAAAAAAGAAAAAAAAAAGTTAAATAATTTGTACAATTACACTCCAACATTTGCTTTCAAGACGCACACATTTGCATGGGATGATAGTGTTGTTTTCTCTTTCAAAGTAACATAAAATGGTCCAAGAAGGAATGCACAAGTTTCTGATTTGATACCACAGGAGATCCTTTCTTAACTAGGTGATAAACAATTGTGCTCTTCTTTGTGTAGGAAAGGCATTGGTTTCCCTTCGTTTTTGTGGTGTCCAAGTCAGTTTAAACAGTGTTGAAGAAGATGCTGTGAACATTCTCAAGTTGTAATGGTCTTCCAGTCAACTTTGGAGTTAAAAGAACATCTGGGAAACAAAGACAGATGAAATTTAGGATTTAAATTGTCTAATCGGATCTACGGTTTATCTATTTTAACCCTTTGTTGGATGTAATTTTAAGACCTAATGCCCATAAACTGAACAGAAAGCTACCCAGATACTCTTATGCCAACCTAGTTACATAGATTGACATAAAAATATAGTGAGGCTGCTTGTGTTCATTATACAAACATCTGAAACCAGCTAAAGAGAAAGGAGTACTGTTATTTCGATGTTTTGAGAATCTGCCAAACCTAATATGCCACAAATTTGAAGAATTCAGTTCAATAAAAATGTCAATTTGTCAAAACCTTTAATCATAGTTCAAACATAAAACATAGTTTTTACGAAGGATACTTGTTTTGACAGTTCAACGTCACACCACTTCAACAATATTCTCTCAAGTACTGTCGTCCATGTTTTGATCTGACTCAACAGTTGAACATCTTTGAGTGAGGTGAACTAATGGCTGTCGTAGTGCAGTAGGTGCAAATTTAAGTTTAAATTTATCTGGATCTTACTGAAAGTGTAGGCCAGAGAATGTTTTGTTAATCACGTGAGTCAAAAAAGAAAGTCAAGGTCCATTAAAGCTAACAGAAGTTTCAAATATGCAGCTTGGCAAAACACGGAGAAACTGAAAGACAATTTATTCTTAATCCTTTAAGCAGAAAAAGTAGCTGTCAAAGCACATCAACTTTCACTCCAGCCAAGCAAAAGGTTTAGACTAGGATTTTACTAAGAATAGCTTTACATACAAATATAATAAAATGTAAAACAATAAAAAAAAAACAAAAAAAAAAAACAAAACGAAAAAAAAAAAAACAAAAACAAAAAAGAACCTTCAGGCTTCAATTCCAGATCTTCAGAAAACTGTCCCAGGATCCTGTTGCAACTGCCATGCCGTCATCAGTAACTCCCAGGCAGCTAACGCGGTTGTCATGTCCAGCCAACACACCTAGAAAAGAACCAACACAAACATTAAGTCTAAGGGACAAAAACAAGACACCAAGTAATCACAGCGGCTCTGTAGGATTCCAAATAGTCTTAAACTCTGAAACTGTCTGAGTTCCTGGTTTAATTACTAACCAGCACGATCAGCTTTTAGTGTGTCCCACACGTTACAGTTGAAGTCATCGTATCCTGCCAGGAGAAGGCGTCCGCTCTTTGAGAATGCAACAGAGGTGATGCCACATATGATATTGTCATGAGAGTAGATCATTAATTCCTGATCGGCGCGCAGATCGAACAGCCTGCAGGTGGCGTCATCAGAGCCCGTGGCAAAGGCGTTGCCATTAGGGAAGAACTGAACAAAGCAAAAACAAAATTATTTTTACACAATGGAGAAAAATATCTGAAGCCAATGCCTATCAATTTGATTGAAGGGGAAAAAAAAATAAAACATTCTGAAATTCAATCCAATAACTTACACAGATGGCATTAATGTCGGACTCATGGCCAGTAAATGTCTGTCTGCACATGCCCTCTCGGACATCCCAGAGTTTAGCAGAGGCATCACAAGCACCAGAGACGAATAACCGCGTGTCAGGGGCCAGTGACAGGCTCATGACATCACCTGTGTGTCCAGCAAATGTGGTCGTCTGCTGGCCAGTTTCAATGTCCCAAAGTGCACTGCAAAATAAAATACACAATTTAGAGAACAGATTTCTTTTTAGAAAGTTAGACGCTCAGAAAAAAATAAAAATATTCACTTACCAAGTGGTATCTCCAGAGCTTGTAACAATCTGGTTGTCATCAAGAAAGCGACAACAGGACAGGTATCCTGATATATTAAAGAAAAAAAAAAAAAAATCAACAGACATTCAATATAAAACTAATACAGATAAGTCAATAACTAGCAGTGCACACTAAACTCCCATTTGCACATTAAATAAATATTGTATTTTAATACGTCTTAATTCTGCTGCCTGCGCTAGTTTTATATTTTTCCATCTCTGGGTTCCCAGTCCTTTCATTTTCAAGTAGACTGTTCCCTTGATCCCTGATCCCTTTAAAATATCTGTATCTTAACATGTGTTTGTTGTAAATGAATGTAATTATAGCTACAAGTCATTTTAAATGACAAAGTTTTTCTTTTTAACCAACAGTAAAGGAATAACCCAACCAAAAACTTAACAGTATTATTTGGAAAATCTTTCACTGTGTTGCTTAAGACATTACAGGGATAGATGGAGGGAAGAAGCGTATGTACCTGTATGTCCGGCAAGCTCACGGCTCACACGTACATTCCCCTCACGTGTTTTCAGGTTGTAAATGGAGCAGATGTTGTCTAATCCACCACAGGCCACATAGTTTCCTGAAGGTGCGTATGCGCAAGTCATGACCCAGGAAGATCGAAGTGGAATGGCATGAACCTGTAACACACATGAATACACTGGTTTACTGCATTTGTCTAAGGAAATAACAAAAACCTGAAGGCCAGATATCTAGATTTTTTTCAGCGGTAAATGGTAACAAAAAAGTCACAGTTCACACTTGTAGAGAGACCAAAAATCTATTCACACTGTAACCTTGGAGCTAATTTTAGCATTATGGAAGCCATAGTGGCTTCAATCGGCATTCAGAAAAGTGTGTAAAACTTCACTGAGTCCACCCCTGGCAAAGTGAATTCATGCAATGTGTCACGACGAAGAAAAGCAAGAAACTCTGTGACAGAATTGAGGCGAGACACACAGATCAGAGTAAGAGTACAACACCCCACGGGCACAATTGTCTTAATAATTAATTGGAAGATGATTGGCACCACCAGGATCCTTCCCCGAGTTTCCACAATGAGTAACTGAATAATGAAATCCTTGGTTAGGGACCAAGAACGATCACTCTGAAAGAGCTACAAAGGTCCTCTGCACAGATGTTAGAACCAGCCAGGACAATGAGCATCTCAGCATCACACCCTCAATCACGAATTAAAAGATGAAGCCATTCCAGTAAAAGACAACAGATTGCCTGGACTTTGTCAAACTTAAGTTAAAAGGGTCTCACATATGAGATAAAAAATTATTCTCTTGTCTGATAAAAATATCGTCAAATGCTTTGGGAAGAGCTCCAGACACTGTCTGGTAAACACCAGTCACTGCTCATCACCTGGACAACACCATCCTACAGGGTCATCCTACATGGTTGTGACCTCACCATACTAAGGGGGTACTGGTTAGAACATAGGAAAGAGTACATTAGGCCAAATACTGAGAGGTCCTTGGAAAAATAAACTTAAACTCTCTGATTGTTCTTGAGTGACCCAACCAAACCGGGCTTAAACCCAACACAACATCTGTGCAGAGACCTGAAGATGACATTTCCCATCAAGTCTGAGTTGGGCTGAGAGGTGGAAAACGCTGCCACAGACGTCTCTACAAAGTACTAAATTAAGATGTTCTATGTAAAAAGACTTTAAAAGTCTTTATATTTAATTTTATTCTGTTATTTTCTAGTGTTGTCATCATTCTATCAATAATATCTGTAAACAACCATGTAAACATGATGTTAAGTTTGTTGACCTAGGGAAACACAGCAAACCACAGAATATAGTGTTGATGCATTAGGCAGCATCCTGTGCGATCTATGCCAGTATCATTTCCATTTTGATGGAAACATGATAGCATAAAGAAATCGATATTCTGCTCTTTAGCAGCAGTGGCAGCATATTGGGACGGCTTAATTTACCAAAGGATGGAACTACCAGTGTTTCTATTTGCAATCCCTTGTAGGCATTAAGGTATCCCACATACAAATCTGACCTCAATCGTCCATGCAATCTTCTCAGGAGGTTTAGAGATACACTGGAGGAACGACCCTTTAATGCCCACCTGGACTTATTGTCCTCTGTATCTACTGAAATTTCTATATTATCAGAAACGTGTTAAATATACAAGAACTTGACACATTCTAATTCTCTATTTCAAATGTTACATCTGTGCTCGAGAGGCCAATTTACCTATTAGGCACAAAAACAGTACACTACTTGCTGCTCTCATACCACTAACTGCACACTAGACTCATCAGCCCCAAGGCAAAGGCCACAAATGCCTCTCTTTCAGCTGATCTGCAAGCCTTTCAAATGTTTTTCAAATGAATGCCGCATGGGCAGAGTCTAATTTTAGTAAGAATAGGTACATAACAAAAAATACAGTGCAGCAGGATGAACAAAAACAAGCTCAGCAAAAATATGATGTCGCTGATGCAAACTAAAAACCGATCCTGGATCATTGGTTGTTGTATACTTCCCCTGGAAATGGCTCCTATTTTTAAAAATGTAGCAGCAATTAAACTTTATTTCCATGTATGTGGCAACACTGACGTCTACAAGTTTAAACTGCTGCTGCTATTGTTTTGCTTTCCATTTAGATAACGCAGATTGTAAATAGTTACTCTTCAAAAAAAATGACCATACCTTATTTGTAGTATAGCTATCCCAAATAATGAGTTTGCCATCTTGAGAAGCACTGACCAACAGCCTAGAATGAGAGAGGTGGAAGACAGGAAATACACTATTAATGGAAATGCTTCAAATTTGAAGAATAAACTCATTTTTTTTATATATTCCAATATGTATAATCTGGCGTTCATCTTACCTGGAATCTGTGCCCCAATGCATGGCATAGATTTTAGCCAAATGACCCCGCAGCGTTCGTCTTGTACGCATCTGGATTCGGCCAACGGGGTCAAGATTAGCTGTGATTTGTGATAGTGTGGCATCTGCGCATGCTTTCCTGGCATCCTGAAAAGAAGAAAAGCCAAATCTTTAGTATAGAACTTCACCAGACCTAAGTCTTTGCTGTTAAACGCTACTTAATTTTGCACTTTGTCACGAGAACTAAATGCGTGGCTGCACATGCAAAAGTTACTATTTGGTACTTACTCTGATCTGATTCTTGAGCTGCTCTGCCTCTTGGCGTAACTGGTCCAGTTCACTCATTATTCTGCTTTTTCAATTACCTTAGTCCAGTTAATGGGAACTTGTTGATCTAAAAAGACAAACAAACAAAAGAAAAAAAGAACAATGAGTGTTTAGATTAAAGTTACAAGAGCATTTTCAGCAATTTATACATAATTTAATTGATGGAATTCTTTACCTACTATATATATATATATATATATATATATATATATATATATATATATATATATATATATATATATGTATGTGGCCTTACTTTCCAACCTCAATGTCAACAACATAATCCTGACACACAATTCAGATTGCTAGACAAATCCTGTTAAGGCATGACTTTCCAGTGATCCGCAAAGAAGCCATTATCCTGTTGACCTCAATCCCTGGGATACTCTCAATTTTAGCCAAGTGATCAATAATCCACTTACATTAATACAGAGCCTTGAGGCACACTCAAAGTTCATCTGATAAAATTAAATTCATGATACAAGTAATACATGCATGCAAATATACCACCCCAAGTCACACTGATCAAAGCAAATTAATACATTGCCAGAAATGTTCACTGCAAACAGTCTTCACATAGACTTTGTCAGAAATAGAAATAATGATAAGAATAAGAATAAAAAAAACATACATTTAATTTTGGATACAACTCTGAAAAGTGTTTTAGGACCGATCATTTCTTTCACGTTGTGAGACATTAAAATCCAACTAATGACACATGCACACTAATGTAATGATGATTTTGGATAAGTACAACAAAAAAAATAACATGGTAATAATATGACTAGACAAACACTTGCAAATGGCTTAATAAATATACTGTTCCACTTTGAATAATGTCACTAGAGGGGTTGTTAGCAGGAAAAATAGTTACACATTTCTTAGTGATTTCCGTTATCCTGTAAAACGGACAATCAAATCCATCTAATTTAATTAGTGCGCTCAACAGAAGCTCATCAGAAACAAATGTGTTAAATTACCTACTTTTGTACGTTTAAAACTGTTTAGACTTTGTGGTCAAAAACTATTACTGACTACAACTGGTTATCCGCACAAAGATTTGGTCAAATATAACATCCGACAACATTTTTCTAGACGTTAAGAGTTACTGTAAGAACACTGTGCAATTAACCTTTTAAAAAATTAAATTCCCTTCCAAAAGACAACTTTCTATGGATATTGAGTTCACCATCCATCAGTACATAATCCTTTGTTACAGCTCAACATTCAACATAAACATTCAAAATAAATAAATTAGCACACCTAATAAACTACAGAAGTAAAGACAACGAGAATTTAAATAAGATCGCAAGAAGCAATGCATCTTTCAGTTTGACCAACCTGTCCTTTGAGTTACCTTACCTGAAGTATTTGAGTCTAAGCGACTATTTCAATGGAGGTTGTAGGACAAGACTGAAAATCTTCTCTACCTGACTACACTATCTTTTACGTCCTCTGATTGGGTGACCTTTTTAAACACAGGTTATCCTCTTACCATAATTAATCTTATAATAAATGTGTCATGGAATGTAATTATAATTCAGTAACAGGGGAATATAATTCTCACACAGAAAGCTTTTCCATATATGGTTGGTATTTTAAAACAATCTGCTCTGCCAAATTGTATTTTTTTTTTTTTTTTGCAGATAATAAAGGTTATTAATCCCCACAACAATATGACAAAAAATACCAACATAAATTCAACGGTGGTTCTGATTATCAAATTAATGACTTTTGAGGTAACCCTGACAGGTTTTCATCAATAATAAATTTTCTCATTAATAACCTCACAAAGTCTATAACCTTCAAGTTCACCAACACTTAGTTCTCAATCCAATGAAACCAGATACCCAAGTTTGTTTTTCCTCTAAAACAGCAATGGTAAATACAAATGTGGTATAGCCTGGAGAGTCAACTTATAAATCTTAGTTTCAAATATTCCACATTTAAAAAAATATTTCCCGTTGACCTCTGTGGATGCTTACAGTTAAGGAGTTCCTCTCCCTCATCACTTCTCCTTTCCAAGCGCCTGATCATGGTCAGCTGACTGCATGATAAACAATGAGCAGTGGCAAACAGCCTGGAGTTTCAGCTCACTAGCTGCTCTTAGGTCCCTTAAGGGCAGGAGCCTGTGTCTATAACTTCTAAAGGTGTCTCCTACATTTTCATACATTGCACAGTAGGCAAGTAAACATCTGTTCTGAAAGGAGAAGCCAGCTTATCTGTACTGTTAAACTATGATAATGTAACGTTTCACAGGTCTAAAGCTGGATCATAGAAAAAGCCATAACCAGAAATATCACTGAGCGACTCCATAATCCTAAAAGCTAAAATCCTCAGTCAATGAATCTCTAATCCTATCCATGTCCACTAACATAAACAGCTGGCAAAGCCAGTCTCGGCATTAGAAATATGTTTTGTAATCATAAAAGGATGAGTTTAATCTTAATTCTTTTACACACAACAAATCCAGGCACTTGCCTCTACAAAGTGCCTGGATTTTCAGCTACAAATAAAATCACACACCTAATACAGACTATCTCTTCCAGCTGTTCAAGCTAATAAAAATGTGTGTTATCTCAAAGATTTCATGAACGTATAAAAATGATTTTAAAGAGTAATGCATTGAGAATTTACAACGCAACTGCGTGAAAATACCGAATATGAGCTTAACTTATGCCTGTGCTGGGGTTTACCCAACTATGTATGCAGTGTACTGATAGTTGACCTAGTCACTGTGTGCACTACTGTGATTTGCCTACAACACTGTCACAATCAAATCACCTGTTTTGCATTGTATTTGAATGAGTGCCGGATAGCTGTTATAGACAGTTTGTTTTTCCTATTTGTGCAGAAGGCTGGTCTATAGGGGTTCCTGACATATTTCAGGGGGACATTTTCTGCAATTATGCACAATAGTGTGGCAGAACACTACGAACGAGACTGTAAGTGTCAGACTAATCGGATTCTTGGATTTACAGAGCATTACTCGAGTAATGATAATATGACTTGCACTGATGGAAATCTGAGAAGATGCAGCTAAACGCCATCTTGCAGTCTGTTGTCCGCTAGTTAGCTTGCTAGCAGGCTTGACGGTGTAGGCCTGCAGGCAGGGCAGAGCTAGTGTGCAATAAAGCAGTGTACACACAGTCACTTTCTAAATAACAGGTTCATTGGTGAGTTAACAACGTTTAGTAGATAAGCAAAGTCAAAGTAACACAAAACTCGCTTAATTTCGTAACAAATAATAAACCCAATAGCCAGTATTATCTAATGCAAAATAACGTAACCACAGCCACTTGAGGGAAGACTCCGCTGCTCTTCCGCAATTACTGTGCTATGTAGTTAGCTTTTAAGCCAACGGTGGGGTAAACCTTGACACTGCCTAGTAGATCGGCCCACAGAAATCCACTTACTTACATACCAACAATCTCGTTAAACCCAGCAGCACCTAGCTGATTTGATTGATTTGGTTCTCTAAACGTGTAGTGGACATGAGACTGTAAAAACTGCAAGGTCGGGCGGCGGTGGCCTGTTTCACTTCAGTAAGCAACGTATGCAATAACAGGGACTGGTGATTTTTTCTTGAAGAAAATGACTATCTACAATTCGTCGCTGCACAAATACCAATTCGCTTATTGTTCATAAACAACTAATGTTACTAACCAAAGTGAAGGCGTTGCACCGGCGCGGCCGTTGTGTTGCAGGGAATCAGTACCATGCTAACTTATTGGTTCGGCTTGTAAAAACAGGGTGTTGACGAGGCTACAATAACTCACTTTCACACAGTGTTACTATTTTATGTATATTGGGTGTGCGCAGAGCTACCCGGTGACCCTATGTGCTCGCCTGTCACCAAGAACCAATATTTGGTGTCAATTTGTTTACGGGACATTTATTGTTCCAGTCCAACCCAGTGTGTCATCATCAACTGACGGCAACATCTTTAAATGTAACATTTTTAAGAACAGACGCAGCCAAATGCAAACCACGAAGCTTCATGCGTTAACATTACTCCAGCGGCGGTGTTAAATACATTTCGGTAATTAACTGCCCGGTACTGTGAGCACAGTATTTTAGGCCAAGAAGCATCTCCGCTGGGCCATCACTGACAGCCACTGGGACTGGCGAACATTAACACCAGCCAGAGGCTTTCGCTGACATTAACAGTAGTTAACTAGCCTAGCTCAATTGGCTGTATACTTGTTACATGGAGATAACTTTTGTAAAAAAAACTGCTTATCCAACTCAGACCCTCAGCAATATTTTCCGCCACTGTAAACTCTTTTTTATTAGCTACTTACATCTGCTCGAATTAAAAATAGCAGAGTTTAGCTAGCCGCAGCTAACTAAGTGGCTAGGAAGCTAGCCACTGCTACCCCACCCCCGGGCAGTTCAATTCCGCCACAATTCATCATCTAATGGTACCTACAGTTAATGTGGAAGAAGTGAGAGCAACGCGGACGTTGCTCCATTTTAACTTACCTGATTCGATTTGCGCCTGTTTTTGCGTTTGGGCATTGACTGGAAAACAAGACGGCGTTCACCTCCGATCCACGCATCAACGAACACCACCGCGCTAGCTCACTAACCAGCTAAGCCAGCTAGCGTAGTTTTCCGAGGAGCAGCCCTTCCCGAACGCAGGCTACGGCTAGGGAGCTTGACAACCTCAGTCAACCAACCGGAGAGGGGAGGGGAGGGGGGGGCGATCACACCCACTAGCCCTGTACTGAAGACACTGCCCAGGCAGACAAAAAAAAGGGGCTAATCTTTAAACCCACTCTACCACATTCAACAAGCCAGACTACTGTGTCCCTTAAGCAGGGCTCAACATCTGTCCTGTCCCTTGTAAGACTCTCGTGCGGCCATCGAACGGCTAGATGGGCGCGGTAACCCTGCAGTCAGCGCTGGGAAACCCCACGCTGCAGCAGCGACGACGACGACGACAAGAAGAGAAGAGAGAACATTCTACGGGAGTTCACAAGTGGAAACCTTACCGTTATCAGCGTATTTGAGCAATATTTATCAGGCCTCCTTTGGGTATATATGTATTTCACCAGAGTGGAGTGAAAGCTCAGAGAACACGGTGTTCGATTCTTGTTTTCCCGCAAACCAGTGTAAAGTGAATCGGGCCCCAACCTTTCTTGTAAAGTAGGAAGTAGTGTGTTTTCAAGAAGGGCCCTGTGTCAACAACATTGTCTGGCCTGGGCTAATTGGGAAATGTTATGCTCTGGTGTGAATATTTTAAGTGTGTGTTTAACTTGTTTCCATGTTTCCACATTTTTAGTCACTAGGCATGTTTCCAACCTGTAGCCTTACTTACCTATGTAAAAGACAAAGCACCTCTCATTTTTGTTATTGGTCTATTTGTGGTGCAGTGCCAGGAAGCTGCCAGTTATTTACAACCACTTCCCTGCACGTATCAAAAACGTGCGTGTGCAATAAAGTCTCTTTGTTTGTTTTCTTTTAAATAGTTTGATGTTTTTTTTTTCTTTAAATTCCAGTCACAAACATCTGCCAGCAAATGTATATACTAACCTTACTGAGGTCACTATCTGGTGTTGACAATTCATTCACATAAATTCACCATGTCACACACACACATACATGTTGGCACATTATTAAATAAATATAAGTAAATACAAATTTGACCCAGAGGTCTTTAAGCAATTTTGCTTTTAATTCATGTAACACGTCTATGGTTTATACCAGACAAAAAAAGGTAGTACATCATACCAAATACATCCAAAAGGCTTTGAAATTAGGCTTTCAGTTGAGTGATGCTGAATTCACACGTCCTATAAATTTACAGAAAAAGTTCTCTATAGGTTTTGGGAGCAGGGCTGGGCCACACCCCTGTTCCCCCATCAAGTGTACTTCCTTTATATCTGGTTAACCATTCCTCTCCCTGTTGTCTCAGTTTACTCACGCCACCCACCTTTCACTTCCGTTTTCTATTCCCGATCAACCTTTCCCTCACCACATCCATTCAATATCTCACTCCTCCTTCCATCTCCTCCATCCTCCCTCCTCCGTTCAGACCTCTCCCTTATGTCCTCCGAGACTTCTTTGAGCCTATAACAATATAGGCTCGAAGTCTCAGAGGACGTAATGAGATAAACTGAGACCCTTTCAACCAGTACCAGGGCTAAACCTTGATTCGAGTATGGATTGTTTATTCCTCATCTTCAAAATAATGCGATAAAACAAAATGGGAAGTTTCTTATTACTTTCACTCTAAACTTCTCAATCAGACTTAATATATAATGGAATTAAATTACAGTTTAGTTTGACGATCAGGATCCTTTTTTTTTACTTGTCAGTATACACTTGATTCTACAGTTGGATCACAACATGCAAATTACTTTGGTGGCAAATGCAAAGTAGAAGGACAGCTATTACTTCAGATGTACCCGTTGTAATGCACCTATGCACCTATGCACCTCTATGCAAATTCTGCCAGTCATAAAGTTCAAATGTTACCGCTGGAGTGCTGCTCCAGGGAAATTCCCTTTTGTGTAGGAAATATACTGAATCTGGTGAACATTTAAAAGATTTCATCATCATTAACACAAATATGATAAGGAATAACAAATGTAAATCTGAACTGTGATTCTTTTTTTCCCCATTTGTTGTTTTTCTATTAACTTTCTGCATATAACCTGCAAATTTAACTGCAATTTTTTTTTGCAATCAAGTTGTAGTTTTCATTTTGATTTACTTGGTATCGCCCTTTAAACTCTTTACACAGAACACCATTGGGGGATGTGGCATCCAGAGATTCATTGCTCTTTCACTCGGTCGACAAATGTGAAATTCTTAATGTTGAAAATAACTTCTTGTAGTTAAGTGTCTCTCCGTATTTGGCCACCTGCTTTCATAAGAGTCACTGGGGGCTGCACAAACACCTGCTAATGGGTTGCAGTAGGCTAATTGCAGTTCCCATAACGGCGGCATCATGTGATGATGAAGTCATAGAAAATGCTTCTGATTATATTTGGTTATCTTGCCTTTTGTCCATCCATTCTACAATACAGATATTGAAGTAACATCAAGGATACTGATGTTTACGTTTAATAAACAAGTTATTTTTCAATCTAAACATCTTGTATAACATTTATAGGTTGGGATGAGTATCCATATATTTCTTGTGGGTGATTAGCAGGCCGGTCCTCTAAGTGCCATAAAAGGTCTTCAAACATGGTTTTCTAAACTCTGGGGAAAGAGCATTAGAAGTGTTGCAATGATGGGGCCAAGGCATCCTCTCATTCTACATTTAGCATTGGTCAGGTCACACAGTCTTTGTCCTCGTCTGTTTCTATTTCGCCAGAAAAAATGGTGAGTACCTTTAGTCTTAGGAACTAACCTCAAACAGACTTTAAGATAACATGTAATCAACATTATTTAACACAGGATGGGTTCAAGAGATACTGCAACTTTATTAAAACTTTTAACTTTCTTACAGGCCAGCAAGTTAACACAACAACAGATCACAGAGTACAAAGGTGTTTTTGAGATGTTTGATGAAGAGGGAAATGGAGAGGCGAAGACACAAGAGCTGGAGAGACTGATGAGTTTAATGGGAATCAACCCTACTAAGCGGGAGCTCGGCCAGATGGCTAAAGATGTGGACAAAAATGGTAAATATACATACATTCAAATGTCCTCATATGGAAACAAACTTCATTCTTTAACATGCTAAAATCATCAAACTGGTTCTGTAAATGGCTATTATTAGATGGGCCTTTTAAACTGTATGCACCACTGACAAAGATTTACATAATAACATAGTTAATAAAGCTAGGTAGTCGTGGTCTTACAGCCAGTGTGTTACTGTACTAGATATATTATTACTATATTAGGTATACAAATAAAATTAAATGTACCAAGTGCAACAATCGTGTAGTGTAAGGTTTAAATCGGTTGGTTGAACTTTATTTTACAAATGGCAATGCTGTAACAGGCTGTGTAAGTTGGTTCTTTTTACAAACACAAGTAACAACAAAATGCATTTAAGATATACCCTGCAGTTTTTCAGAGCTGCACCCAGAGGTAGAAGCTTTATCTCTCTCAAGCTGAGCCCAAACCAATTAAATGCTTAAAGTGCTCATATAAGTTCTCTAATGATAGCTTGAACATTCACACTAGCTAAAGTGTTGGTTGGCAAACATAACTGTTGTTTATTAGTTGTTGCTATGATAAGGCTGAGATAAATTAATCTCAAGGCATATTTGGAATTAACCTTTGCACATAATGGAGTCTGGTATTTTATTACGAATCTAGACAGCCTGAAGATTTAAGTAGCAGACCTATGTGCAGCTTTCTCTGGAATGAGTGTGTTACAAAATGCATTATAAAAGCACAACACGTTATCTAATACTGCAGTATTACTGCAGGCTTCCGTTTTAATCGCTAGGTGGCAGTGTTTCACAGTGTGTGATCTGTTTGCTCTGGGGTTCATAAAGACGTTTGGCCCCGCCCCAATCCCCCCTCCCCTCCCCCCCACCGCCAGCAGCCCCTAGAAAAACAACCAATCATCTGAAGACTTGCTGGACTAAAGCCAGATTTGAACATCCTGCATTTTCCTGATTTGAACATTTAAATGTCTATGGCCAGTCTGAAATGCCCACAGTTTTTTTAAAATTACATTGTTGCAGATTACTATTAGTTCCAAATAAACTTTTTTCCTATATTTTATGGTCTCCATCAAAATTAATTTAGAAATTACATCAGATTAATTCTCTAAAATGTCTGGGGCATCACTGTGAAATTACATATTCCATAAAATATACAAATAATAATAATAATAATTTTTCTTCAATCACTACATGTGAGTTGAATTCAATGCACTGAAATAGTGCATGATTCTGATTTAAAGGGGAACTTTAACTTCAATATATTTTTGCTGCAGTTAGGGTACGTCAGATTTTCTTATATTTGCACAATTTCATCTGCAGTGCTGGAGGATATCCATACCATTTCCTTTCCTGTTTCCTATTTCCCCTACTCTTTCCTGCTCCCTGTATACCTCCCTTTTCTCTCTGAGCAAATGCAAACAGAGAATTTGTATGAAGAGAATTTCTGGAAAAACGTTCCAAGGCACTTTCTTTGAAAGTAGTTGATTATTGTTAGATAGTTACAGTATAATTATTGTTAAAGTTTGAATATGAATCATTTTGCCCTCTAGTTCTTGAATATAGATTATGTTTCTATTCATGTGTGTGTTTTTTTCTTTTTCTTTTTACTTTGTTCAATAGACTAACATTTTTTAATTTTTCAGGCAAAGGGATGTTTAACTGTGAAAGCTTCCTGGGTCTAATGGCACTGTATCATGAAAGAACCAAGAACCAGGATGCAGAACTCAGAGCAGCTTTTAAAGTGTTTGATAAAGAGGCCAAGGGATATATTGACTGGAACACACTCAAGTAAGAATCAAAATTGTGATGTGTAAGTTAGTTTGCAATTATTTTTCAGCTTTTATGTCAAACCATTGCAAGATAGCCTTCGAATCAAAATCCAGGTATAACAAACTGAACGAAAGCACTGCAAACAAATTCACCAGTTTGAGTTTAACACCAATTTGTTGTGGATTCACGTTTAATTTAATTAATTTAATTCCAGGTACGTACTGATGAATGCAGGAGAACCACTGAGTGAGATCGAGGCAGAGCAGATGATGAAGGAAGCCGACAGAGACGGAGATGGAACTATTGATTATGAAGGTAAATCCCGATTAAAGGCCATGATTGCTCTAAGTTAAAAGTACATACTTAATTCTTTTTAAAACCATAGCCTTTAAATTGACCACAGAACTATTTTAACGAGTGATCTATTGTTGTGTACAAAGAAATATTTTAAGCTGTATTTTAGTTCTTATTATTTTCACAGTTAAAAAAAAAAAACTTCGTTTGACATTCATGGATTGGTTATCAAAATTCTTAACATGCTATTTACTAGTGATTTACTGTTAATTTTTACTTTACTTTCTTTTCAGAATTTGTGGCGATGATGACTGGGAATTTGTTCAAAATGAGTTGAAGACTCCAATAACTTTGTTCAATACTTCTGTTGAAAACGTTTTGTGTGCACTATAATGAAAATGTGTCAAAATGTGTGATTTGTGAATATCTGTATTCCTTCACATAAAAAAAGACAAAAACACTGATGTTTTGCTGTTGTTTGTGCGCTTCTGAGTGAATTGACTTTGTTAAAGGTTAGACACAAGACATGATAGGGTTAATTTCCTCAGACCTGCCACCCGGATGCAGTCATTCACATGGGTCTGACAGCATCTGGTGTGCAGAGCCATTAAATCCCATTCTCATCCCTGCAAAGCCAAACAGGCAGCTGAGGGAGCCAACCGCATTTGTCATCTTGAAGCCATTAGACCAATTGCAGGGTAAAGGGGGAGGGAGCTTGCTCCACTGATCTCTGTTCGCAGCATCCCTAGAGCAGCCTCTGTTGTGTGAAATACAAGAAAGGGCAAGACGGCGGGAGTAGACTATAGGAGGCAATCGGAGAACTGGAAGGGAATCTCTTGGGGGCTGCCAGGATAGGGTTACTTTGGGTGTGCGGAGCCAGTCTTCAGAGAACATGGCTGTTTTGTCAATGTAAACAGCCTGTGCCATACCTGCATTGCTAAAGGGGAAGCAGAAGAGGAGGAGGAGGAGGAGGAGGAGGAGGAGGGGCAGACTCTGGAGGAAATGTTGCCTGTTCCAATGAAATCTGTCTGTCTTTAGCTAGCCCCAACCTGCCGCATTTCACCTCTGATCATGCATGTTGTATGTTAAGGTATGTATACATCTCTAACCCGAGAAGGCACACGAGTAAGACTTAGTGGTGTCGACGGGATTAGCAGCTCAGCTGTTAGTGAAACACAGCTGAGACACAGTACATCTTAACTAAAAATAACATGTAGCGATAATAAGACCTTAACAAGATCCTGACAAAGATCATACTGTAGAATGCTGCATGCTCTGCCTTTGTGCAGCTCAAGGATTTCTAACTGGACAACAGCAATGACTGAATCCAGTCTTTGTTTTTCATTGGTTGGCTTCAGTTGCACATGTTCCTCATTAAGAGCAGACAGGATGAGGAGGGAGGAATGGATCATATGTCCATGCCTTCCTGTGTCACCACAGAACAAAATGGAAAGCAGGTTCCTGTTTTAAAACTCCTCACGTATGTAAATCTTGTGGAAAAAAAAAGGTTCTCACTCTCATGGGATGTGTATAGTACGTGTGTGGGTGGGAGGCACATGTACGGAGCCTTGGATGCAGTGGATATTTATGGAACCTCTGAGTGTGTGTGTGTGGTAATGTGTGTGTGTGTGTGTGGGTGGGTGGGTTGAGCAGAATTTGACGTTCGAGCGTGCTGCCAACACATTTCCTCACAGTGCACGTTACAGTTGGAGTGGTTCGTACTCCTCTGAATTTATCAAGTCTGTTATGCCAATTTCCTCCTGTGCGTTTGCTAACCACATCCTGCCCAAAACACCTACCACAACCATGCTGGCACAATCAGACATGGGTTTAACAAAAGTGAGGGTGGGCTGTGCCAAAACTGAATGTTTGATTTTTTTTCAAGATTTAAGATGCAAAAATCAAACGGCCTGGTGGCGTTTAAAAGAAAATCAATGTGATTCCCGTAGTTTCATGTAAAACACACACAGTTAATAAATATTCACATTTTCTTTTGGGTTTAATTCAACAGGTCTTATGGCCAAAGCACCATCGACGCCTCAGCGGACCCCACAACAGAGGGAAGACACGTGTGTCGAACATGAGGTGCACTAGAGACTGAGCGATATCCTCACAGATTAAAAATACATCCTTCAGTTGAAACAGTTACACCTGACCATGGCTGTAAATACAGCTAAGACGACTGCAAGTTTTCTCTCCACAACTGCCACAACCAACACAGTCCCCTTCATCTCAACGAGCCCCGGGGCCCGAGACAATATCACCTCGAGGACATTAATGACTGTTACAATAACAACTAATGAAACCAGCTTAAATGCCACCACGTTACCCGAGGTGGTGATTGAGGGCTCGGGTATGGGAATGCTGCTCGTACCCTTTGGGATCATCACTGTCATTGGCCTAGCAGTGGCCATAGTAAGGAGCTGTTTAAACACTGCCACAATATATGCTCTGTGATGTAGTTTGGATAAGAGATTACTGTATTTGTGCTTCTCATTGTGTCTGTTTTTCTCCGTTGTAGATGCTGTATATACGGAAACGGAAGCGGTAAGTTTAGAAATATTTTATTTGCCGAACCTACAACCAATAATTTCACTGTACGCCACTTTGCTTTAATATTGTGACAAACGTTCTAAAATATCTGCCTCAGTTACTGCAAGCTCTAGCTCATTAGGTATTTTTACAGTCCCTGTTCCTCTAGAGACTACATGTAAAATTCCTGAACCCTGCAACCAGGCAGCTGTCAACTGATCATCGTCTCTAATATTTTATCGTACAGGTTGGAGAAATTGAGACACCAGCTCATGCCCATGTACAACTTTGACCCGGCTGAAGAACAAGATGACCTGCTGGAACAGGAACTACTGGACCACGGCCGAGATGGTAGCCTCACAGGGCCTAATGCCAAGGTAGGAAAGTCATATCCCCCCGCTGTAGCGTCACTGGGGCAAAAGATTTGATTACTACGTATTACTTAAGATATTTAATGCGTGTAATAGACATCAATGGAAGACTGTGGGAATTGCCAAAGTGTACATTTAAATACTCAATGATCCCCCATTTAAATGCAGACTGTAAGTGCGTTTTTATTTTAGTGTACATTTTTTAGATTTAAGTTTGTTTGTTAATTTGAGTCCATTTGTCTGGTCATAATTCTTCTTTACTTTCTTTTAAGTTTTGACAATGGCATAGTGCTAAAAAGGCAAACATGGTAAAGTATCACCCGTGTGTCCCTTTAAACCATTTCTCTTCTCCCCACTACCCTTATTCTTCCATGCCGTCTCTGGTTCAGTGTCTCAAACAGCAGCTAGTAGTCTACAAGTCTAAAACTCATTTTAAATAAACATATTTAGTAATCTGCATTACAGCCTGTGCACACAGGCACACTTTTCCTTTGAACCTACATCCATCTTATCTTCCACATCCTTTCCTTCATGGTCCCTCAACTAAATATTTATACATAAAATATTCCAGGGGCCACATGAAGCACAAAAAACATTTTTAGTTGTTGTCAGATGTGAACAAACTTCCACTTTATATGTGAAAACGTAAATGACAAAGAAACACTATGAATAGGTTCATTTTTATTCGTTACATGTTATTTTGGGGCATTTTTATTTAGTAGCCAAAGTTTTCTCAAGCTCACCACAGCTGCATGTCACAACTGAACCAACCCGATGGATACTGAGCATTTTAAATGCAGTTTTAGAAGATATGTTTGTATTTTTAATAAACATTTTTGTGTAATTTTCACAAACTTAAGTGAGCTTTCTGAACTCAATGAACTCCTTATGTACTCTGTGGCCTCTGGTGCTAATTGTTTTTTTCCGGTTTCAATAATGAATCAGTCCACAGCCTAATACATTAAGTTGATTTAACCATCCTAATTGCTCTAAAATTAACAAAAACACCATGTAGCACAGACACTTGCTATAGGGGAAGATTCAGGGCTGGAGCCACTGCGTGATCTTGGTGTCACTAACAGTTTTATCTCCTCTCTGTTCTGTTGCTCATCATCTGCCCCGAAGACTCTCACAACCTCCCAAGGGACAACGCAGAGGCCCAGTCGTCTGGTCTTCACAGATGTAGCCAAAGCTCTCAACGCTTAACAGCTCTCTTCCATTAGTTGATTTCAGTTTGCAGTGACTCGCTGGCCTCACTGAAACACAGACTGATGCTCAGGAAGGAAAATGAAGGGAAACTGGACTGTTCATAGGAGCAAGCGGAGCTCTGGTGACTATTTCCATTGCAGTATATGAATAAGAGTGGCTTTCACATAATGAACAGGGTGCATGATTGATAAGGGAGCCCAACGACAGGCATCACATATGATCTTGCACTGTTATTATTTGGCACACAAACGCCACGTGATGCACTTTTTAAATGAATCATGTTGTGTCATTGCTGTTGAAGTGTTTGGTAGCTTGTCAGCAAAGTTCTTCCATGTTCCCTTAACGAGAAGTGTAAACTTGTGTTATAGTAATTTTGTGGTCTCTGACAAGCTTGGATTTGTTGCCATCCTTAAGTGAAGTGTTCCTCTCCATTTGGTTTTCTCTTTATTGAAAAATGAATGATTGTTTCCATCTGTACACATTAAAACTATTTAAACCAATTTCAAAAAAGGGTCTCACTTCCAAGTCTGTCGCAAAAAAAAACAAAAAACAAACTAACAAGTTGATAAGTGTGATATTTTATTGATAAGCGATAAAGAAGCAGAGTAACACAAATCACAAGGTAAAAGAATCATAACAAAATATATATCACAGGTTTGTGAGTTGTATTAATGAAGTGGATGAGGACACATCAATAACATAACTACAAAAAAAGGTGTTAAAAGAAAGGCTTTAAGATGATTTCTCAAGTTACACTTCAACTTTTCAAGAGTTGAAAATGGATCAAGTACTTTATGTAACTATATCACTAGTAAGATCACAGAACAACATTGTCCCCATATAGAGAGTAAATATCCAGACACAACTCGTGTAAAATAACATACATCGACTCAGCTGTAGTTACATCAAAAGGCACCCTTCAGGCTGACTTCCATTCACTGACGGTCATATGAATGTAGTGAGATGAGATGTGTGGACTACGACAGTACTAGTTTGAAAGTTATTTCAAGATTTCATGATCCACGTCGCCTGTCGGTCTGATGGGAACCACTGGCCACAATCAGCCGTGGGTCTCCCCAGAAATGAGCCAGGCTTGTTTGTCTTCAGAGGTAGTCCAGGGGTTAAGTCAAAAGTCAACAAGTTAAGTCAATGCAGTTGAACATTGAACTTATCTGCAACTCGGCAGCAATTTAGTGAACAATGCTGAAATGCATGAAACGTCTGAAATACATCATATGATCAGTGACAAAAGAAGCAAGTTGCAGGTGGAAGAAACGCTTAAATGTACACAGTAAATGATGGGTGATATTCAAGTAATGTACAGTACTGAGCAACTTGTAAGTGATACATCGTTCATGTCCGCCACACATGAAATCAGAGGATGCTGGCGCATTTGCAATGATGACTTAACTGTCGGTTTAAGTGCAGAGACTCTCAATAAAAAGGTCTCGAAAACATTTTTTAAAAGAACCCCAGAGACTGGAAAATGTCTCTCTGAGTAACAAGAGCCCCTGAGCTCCTTCTGTAAATCCTCTTTAATCTACTATGTGGTTATGATGATTCACTACAGATACATCCAGATAGATCTATGAACTAAACTAATAGTTTTTAATTCATTCCTTTAATATTCAATTATATTTTCTGTAGATTTATTTCCCCTGCATTACAGTCTGGTGCCACGTATGTAAATCTGCTGGAGAATAATACATTCTCTTCAGTCTGTGTCTTTTTGTTTTTGCGCAATTCTAACAAGTAAAACTCTTTATACGTAAAACAGGCTAAATAATATAACATGTGGACGTTGGTATCATTAATCGTAGCTACAAACTTGAAACCCAACATTTCCTCACTCTACCAGTAACAGGTAGACTGGTTTTATATTTATTCATTTATATTTATTCAGATTTCGGCCTACACCCAAATACAATGGAGACGAATTGAGTTTTACTGATGGTGTTCAAAGCATTAAACGCCACATAGACAGCCACCTGCCTTACCAGGAACAGTACACCTTAATGTACACAAAACTCGTGCTCAACGTTTTTCATGGAAAACATTTTTTTTTTAGTATATTGTATTACTATATGCTGTCAGAGGTAAATAAAAATATCCTTTAAAAGGAGAGTTTGTGACGTGAATCGATTAAGCAATAAAACACACCCTCGCTTCAATACAATCAGGTGTTTTGTTGCTGCCTCAGTCGGTCTGGTGCGACCGGTGGCTAACATTAGCCGTAACTCTCATGTATTTCAGCACTTTGTGGTTATTTGCTGCCATGAATTAAGAGTGTCACACGTACAATTTACAGTGTAAGAATCAGAAAATACATGATGTAGTAAAAAAAAAAATGAGAAAAGAATAACAAACTCAAAAAAAGGTATGTCATGAGGAACTACACCCTAAAAAGCAAGTATTTCATCAAGTTGTTGTAAACTATTGGCTGCATTTTATTTCCCAGGAGAACAAAGTCTCACTTCAGTTTTTAACCAAATACAGTTTTTGTGTGTGTGTGTGGGTGTATGTGTGTGTGTGTGTATTTATTTATTTTTTAAAGAAATGACCCCGATGCTATTTGTACACTTCTATCACTGGAGTGTAACATCGGCTTCTGTGTGTTTGCTTGTCGGCATGTATGTAGCCCTGAAGAGCACGCCTGTACTGTCTATCTGCACATGAACTTGCGTGCATGTGTTTGTGTGTGTGTGTGTGTGTGTGCGTGTGTGTGTGTGCACAGTAATAATTTACTGTAAGTCACTGCTGCAGGAGTGAAGAAAGTTGCTTTCTTGGAGATCTTCTGTCTTTTATGTTACTGAGGTAGAATGAGAGATTTAGAAACTGAGGGTAACTGAGGTTTAAATGAGGTCTTTGTGTCAAGGCATACTGGTAATGTCAAATACAGATCAGAAATGCACAACAAACACAGCACCATAATTATTACTGAGTAGACAACATGTTCCTGAATAGTTTTGTACCTGAGGTTTCAATATGGTGTAAAAGCACTGTTAATAGTGAGATCCTGAGTGTGGTAAAATGACAAATCAACACTGCTGTTGACTTCAGTATGAGTGAAAGTTTTTTTTCTCCAAAATAAAATATCCATTTGGGCTGCTGGTTGGAAGGAAACATTGAATATCACTTTTTTTTATGCTATCGGAATCCTTTGATTTTGAACACTTAAACCGAAGGTGGACATTTGATTTTTGCATAAAACCTTTCACATCAACTCCAGCACACCATGTTTATATTGTAACATTGGTATAAAAAAACAAAACGTCGCCGTCTTTCTCCCGTTTCACACGAGAATCCATGACACTTGAGTTAGAAGCATGTTTTTATAAAAAAAAAAAAAAAAAAAAGGTTCCTTTGTTTTCGCTTAACCCCTCTCATTTTAACCTGCGACCCCGTCCCCTCTCCTCACAACCACCGCCGCCGCCACCGGCTCACACACGCATGCACGTCAAAGGGGTTCAGGAAAGCTGGCACTCTGAAACGAATAGTTTGACTTAAAGGGAAATATTCTTGTTTGCATTCTTGCAGAGAGTTATATGAGAACACTGACAGGCAAAATAGTTGGGGTGACTGGACTGTAAATCAATGTAAACATCGTCGCTAAGGCGATAAAATCTACCCACCAGCGTGACTAAAAACTCCAATGCACAACACTGGAGTAAAAACAAAAACTGCTTTTAAATTGAGGCTTCTGGAAAATAACATAAAAATTGTTCTGGTTTTCTCATCTAACGCTCGGCAAAAAGACAATAAGCCCATTTCCCAAAACGTCAAACTATTCCTTTAAAAAAATATATATCAAAAGATCAAGTACTCCAATGTGAGAACAGAGTTTGTCCACCAAACAAACCGAACTTTGTAAGTCAACAACAAATCCAAGGTACAGTAATCAATTAGGAGAGACCACTACTGTTTGAGTGAGTTTTGAGAGAGTGTGTGTGTGTGTGTGTGTTTCTGAATCCCCATCACAGATAGGAGTCAGTTTGTGCCTCTGTTTGTCCGAGGCCAAACCTTGAGGTAGGTAGAGAGGCGTCCCATCTACTCCCCTTCCTCCTGTGCTGGCACCTGAGATGACGAGGGATCGCGCTGTGACGGACCCTCCTCAGCCTCTTCTGAAGGGCCCTGCAATGGCAAAGGACCACAGAGGACACTTGTCACTTTCTCATGATCATCACCTCTTTCTCTGTAGCAAGTGAATCAGGACTAGAAAGAGCGCGACAAAACTAGGCTCGAGTGTTAAAATGCCACTGAGGGATTGCGTGCGAGGAAGATGGTTCCAGCTGTCAGACCTAGAATTGCGAGGAAGGCGGTTACATCAGGAAACCAAGAAGACAGAGGAAGAGAACAGTTAGATCAGGTTTCCCCTCTCTCTACACTGACTCATTCTTCCCCTTCATGTGCGTGCGTCTCAGAAAGGGAGTCTTTCTCAACGGTTTCAGTTCTTAAAGCATTTTACCGTCTTTGACAAACTGCTAAGCAGAGAGGATGCGATAAGACAAACGAGGGGCATCAAGAGAACGGCCCTTCGTTGTCGAGGACTGTTGTGCAACGCTCTCATTTGAAACGTGAAGTAGATGGATAAGGGACCATGGTTTCGGAGAAACGCTCGTGTACGTTCGTCAAAACTCAACGGCGCGGGAGGATGTTTGGCGGTGCATCCGGGGAATTCAGCTCCGCCACCTGTGAATTTCCAAGTATTTGCCATATTCTCACGAACGACACACGAAGTATGGTTGGTCGCTTTGGTGTCAAATAGCTGAAGTGACAACAGTTTTCCAGAAGTTTTACACGGCATATGCATCACATGAAGAACGCATGAAGTACTTAATGATGAAACCATCTTTAAAAATCAAAATATGTACAAAGATACACCATGCACGTTATAAATGCAAATGCGCAACGGCCACGGCAGAGCAAAGGACGCGCTGAAGCCAATGACCCTAAACCTGGGATACACAAGGGGCAGAGTGCAACATCCTGACAGTCTGAGGAAGGGTCTGTCTGTGTTAGATTTGTGGTTTTAAGGAGACTTTTATGGCAAAAAGGGACAAATATAAACTGATTTTAGGGTTGTGTGACCATTGTTTCTACTACACTGACAATAAAGCTCCGCAGCACTTTCAAATCAACACACTCTTGAACAGACCAATCAAAAACTACACAACACAATCTTTAGCAGGTTTTGTCGCACCCGACGGAATGTGTTCATTAAAACAACACATATGCGGCGTAAGAATGCGACACTGTGGCATGCGGAGTCGGCAGACAGTTCGGTTGTTGCAGCAAATTAAGGACCAATGCCTTCCAACACAACAACCTGAGGATTGTGTATTTTTGTGTCTCCCTCCTCCGCCACTGCCAATAAACAGTTGTGCAGTAGCCCAAATCCTCGCACCACAAAGGACACGTTAATTCAGCTGAGATGTTTTCCTTTGTGGCATTGTTCAGCTGAACTGATTTATATTGAGAGGGATTTCCAATATTGTGCGCACCTCATTCATCTTAACAAGAGTAAGCAAAAGCTTTGAAAAAATAGCTAATCTAAGTAGAATAACTGGCAACTGAGTGTCCATCGGTGTACATATAGTTTTACTCGCATTTTGCAACTATGGTGGCTGCAGCATTACTAACGGATACAAAGGGGATTTGAGTGTAGTTTTAGTTTGATGTAGTTAGTAGTGATATTCAGCTAAATGAGATCAGCGCTGCACATCAGCAGTGCAACCCTCAACAGCGTACAAGCTACTGGCATTAGTCAAAAGGTAAACGTGTGACACAAAATGAGATTTCTATCCAACTGTCACCTTCAGCTTGATCTAATTCAAGATCTCAACACTAGTAGGTCTGCAGTGTGGGAATAACTTTAACATTCTGCCACAAAGCCACAGTTCAGTTTGTCTTATTTTGTCACATGCTCTATCTCTATCTATCATGGTCTGTCTCGTTAATTTTGAAACAGCATGGTAGTTTTTCAGTTGAGCGGACGTTGAGTGCAACATCAAAACAAAACCGGACCGCCCTACTGATTTCGTTTTCCTCACCTGCTGCTCTCCAGTCACTTCTGGAACTACTTTCTGGGGCTGTGAAAAGGGGAGACGACAGAATTAATTAAACGTGAAGGGAAATGGGCCCTACATGACTGCACAGCTCCAGCACACACACACACACACACACACACACACACACACGGGAGGCTTTGGACATGTATTTACAGTTTAACTCGCAAGATGTCTTTGTGTCAGTGATTGCTCCATACCCATTTCCTTGGTCGCCCTCGTGGTCGTCGCTCCCCAATGGGCTCTACTTTCTGAGAGAGAGCAGACCCACGTTAACAATCATCTTGTACAAATCATTTTAGAACATTCATCATACGAACTACAGACGTTTTATGCTAAAAAGCACAAGCTCCACGGTTGGGATTGTCAACGACTATTATTCTTGAATGACTGAAAAATATCTTTTTACTTTACAGATCTGAACAGAAATTCCAAACTCTTCCAATCAAACTAGACTATCAAACTATCAAACAGGAGACATTTAAGGACACATATCGCAGGAGCTGTCCTCCTTTTACGGACGTCTCCTCTGGGACATGTTTAATTTGCCACAAATGGATTTGTGTGACTGGCATGTCTAACAGGGGACACATACATGGAATTTCTCCTCCTGCCATGTTGTAACAAGTTTAATAATTTCAGTTGCCTGAGAGTAATGTTTTCTTAAGATCTGTTGGTGTAGAATGAAAAATCACTTGTCTTGCCTATGTCTCCCGACCTAAGAAAAGCAAAGAAGTCACACTAGTTGATTTACAGTATCATAGATGTACAATATGCTACAAACACACAGCTTCTAACTGGAATGAAAAGGTACCAAGAGCTTCATTAATACTTGTGTGTCATCAGAAAGCAGTGGATTGTTTGGGTATTTTAGCAGCCATGTCATGACTTCTCAAATGTGAATACTGTGCATTATGTTTTAGTTGTGTATTAGATTTAGATAGTTAGATAGATAGTTTTACAAAGTTGTGGACTGTCTATTGCAACAAAAAAAAATCCCACACAATCTAAATTTCTTGTTTCTGTAACAATCAACATACTCATTGCTAATACACAAAAAGTATGAATTCCTTCAGGAATATTAACAAAAGTTTTTCAGTTAGCCACTATAACTAAGAAACCAGGCTTGCAACATCACAAAAAAACAACAAAAAAAACCCCTAGGCCTCATAGAAATTTAAACACACTCAATAGAATAAGTATTACCGGTGAATTAATGTGTACATTTAACGTTTCAGCTGGACTGGATGAGGACAAATAAATTGCAGTCCAATGAAAATAAACTGTTGCAGTTTTTCTATAAGACAAGTTTTCATATGGCTGAACAATTATAGCCACTTCTGAGTGATCTTCTTTGAGTGCTCATCCACAGGCTGAAGTGGGAGACATGAATAGTGCATTCATTTAAAAACAGCTCGTCTTTTCTCTCTTGTAAGCTGATATTTTCCCTATTGAGTCTGTCTTCGTCACTCAGTGCAGTCATCTAGTGTCCCACTGAACTAAAACGTCTTTGCATCACAGGATTCCTTCCACTGAGAGATGGATCAGGACTGGAAAGATAAACTCCTCAAAATCAAATCTAGTATTTTTCAAATATGTAGACAGCGCTACAATAAACTATTAAGCAATGCTGCATTAAGATCCATATGGTAAGAACCTAATTCAAGTGACAGAGACAAATATACATAGCTTTTCCTTCATTTTCTAAGGATGAAAGAGTTTGTAACAAACCCAAACTTATATACTGCAGATAAAATATTCCAATAGTAACTATTATTGTAATAAACAAATATAATAATAATAAGTCATTTGTAACCTTCAGTGCAGTTTTTGGGCCTTTGTTCTTGCTGCCTTTGGGTCGTCCTCTTGGCCGCTTTGGAGTTGGTGGTCCAACAGGCTCCTGTAGAGAGATTAGATGTAGAGCCATAACAAACCAGTCATACTTACATTACCTAATGACTAGCAGTTGTGTTCCTTGCACCAATTTTTTATCTCTCAAAGGGAGAAGTCATACCTGCTGCTGTTTCCGTGGTCGACCCCTGCCCCTGCGCTGAGGCTCAGAGGGCGCCTGGGCAGTGCTCGGCTGAGGAGACGGCTCTTTGGTCCCACTGTTACTCATGCCTGCGTCTGTCCACCTTCTTCAAAGAGTGTGGTCATCAAAGCCTGGAGCAGCGGCCTCGAGGGCTTAAAGAGGAGAAGAGCTGAGTATCAGGAGCTGGAGATGTGAGCAAAGAGAAGTTTGGGGGGGGGGAAATGACAACTTTCGAGTGCCGTGCAGCAATCTTCTCTGACACATTTTGGATAACCATCTCTATACCACTGAAAGCCGTCTTCTTCTTTCACAATGACCATATTGAGTACCAATCGAGTTTAATGTATCATTAAGAGGGATAGTTCAGAATCACGCAGGGACCCTTTTCCAAGAGCGAGCGTGGGAACTGCTTATACATAAGCCTTGGCACCAGGTTCATCGGAACACAGACAGGGGCCTGGCAAAAGCAAGGAAACATGAGAGTGGTGTGCAGAGACTAAAAGTAGCACAGATATTCACAACTCAATCTACCATCCAAAATCTGCATCCACTGTACAGTACTATGCATTTCCATCTGTCCTCTGGGAGGTATTTCTCAATGGGATTTGTGAATGTTATAGGTGTGTGGTGACACTGCTGCTACAACTTTTACTGTACGACTCACGCAATAACGTAGAAACAACATTTGAGGAGCGCTGATGAGTTTGAGTTTGTGCAACCAATAAATCAACAGTTTTTGATACGTGATTTAATCTTTTTGCTTGTTTTGCTTTAATTTGTCTTATACTGTATATGTATTGGTTTGGGATTCGAGAGATATTTTACATCAATTTTCTGATGTGTTTTCACTAGACAATGTAGTGCTTTATTGATAAAAATGTCTCCTTTTCTGTCAATAATAACTTTCTAGTCAATAAAAGGTCAGCAAATAATCCATCACAGGCTCCTAGAGTTCAGGCTTCACCAGCCATCCAAAAAAACACAATATATTTAGTTTGAAGCGAAACAACACAGAGATAGGTGTAGGCTCACATTTGAAATACTGCAAAACAGTTTTTGTAATTTCGGTTTTGTTGTTTTGCTTGAAAACGGAGACAGACGATTATCAAAATAGTTCACATTAATAACTGCTAAGGCTGATTAAGTGACAACTAGTTTCAGCTCCAGTTGCAGACCCAGCAGCTTAATTACAACCCTGATCACAAGTCATGCCACTGTATCCGTTTGTTACACTACTTCCAAAAGACCATATGATTATTTGCTAAATAAATTCGTTTCTTTTTTTGAAATTTTATTAACAAACTAACCATTAAATGGCTACTTTCCACGGACTGGCGCTGGCAGTGTCCCATGGTGGTCGTTTTACCACAACGTCTCGCTCAGTAAGGAATGTGCCAAACACTAATTGCCAACACAGCCTATCAAAACGGCCGCACCGAAGCAGGAAGTCGGAGTAATTTGAGAAATACGTCCTCGTCGAAACGATTTAAAGCCAAACGAGACGCACGACGTAGTTTCGTCGCTTTTAAACTCGTTTCAGGAACAACACAACAGGCGCCGTCCACTTCTCCTGCAGCGGCAGCAGCAGCAGCAGCAGGCAGCAGCAGACCGTCCGCTGCTCTCGTCTGTTTGGCAGTCAAGTACGGGACTGAATGTACTTTTTGCATATGGGCGGCAATTGCAACCATAAAAACACATTCTTGTGCGGCGTTAAGGAAGGTGCGCTGTGCGCTCCAGAAGCGAGCCCATGAGTTCAGACCTCAGACTTTGGTCGAGGAACAGCCTGGCACATGTTAACGCCACAACAACAGTCGAGGCCATCAATGTTTTAACGCGTAAAGTCGGCGCTCGCCACACAATATCCCCCTGCGTCCATCACTTGCGCAATCGATCTCTAAAGACTTCGGTTTTTTCTTTCTTTTTCTCTCTCTCTCTCTCTCTTTTTTTTTTTTTTTTTTTTTTTTTGGAGAGATAACAGGTCCGATGAAATTGAAACGGGTGAGCCGAGTGGCAGAAAGAGAGAGCCGAGGGGGAAATGGAAGTAACTTAAGCAAGGACAAAGGCTAAGCAACACAGGTGCAAAAGCTCTCCTTTCAAAGCAGCCCGAACATACATACATTCCGAGCTATAGGCTCCATGTTTAGGCTGAGTAATGTGCTCATGAGGCAGCGCCAAATGCAACAAGAGAGAGGGAGAGAGAGGGAGAAGGAGGGAGGGAGAGAGAGGGGGAGCTCAACTTACCTTAAGTCGGTTTGTAGTTTTACCTGGAAGTTTTACCTCAGTTCACTTTGTGCTCCTGCACAACTATGAAAATCTTAGTGTATCGACCGTCTCATTGGCTGGAATGAAACGGTAATCTCTCTCTCTCTCTCTCTCTCTCTCCCTCTCTCTCTCTCTCCCTCCCTTCTCTCTCTCTCACTCCCTCCTCCTAATCGGAAATGTGTGTGATCCCCCCAGACGTCCAGTCACGAATACCCCAGATGCAGTATAGTGGGGGGTTGCAGCAGAGCAGTATGCATTGCATACTTTCTCTATTAAAGCATGTTTTAAGAAAGAACGAGGGTAGGAGGGTTGAACAGAGGACCCCGCCCCGAATAGCTCACCGGACCACCCACTTGAGAGGGAGAAAAAGGGAGAAAGACGGGCATCAGACAGGAGGGTCTGGTTCCGGGGTTCCCAAAGAAGGGTCTGGGGGCTGGGAAGTTCCCCAAAGAAAGGAGGAAAAGGTTGTTTTCTTCAGCAGAAATGATTGTAAGAGCAGACTGTCTGTCACTGTTTCAAGCAAAGGTTTCACTCTCCTTCCATGCTGTTATCTCCCCACCTACAGTGGTGGAGGGATATATTTCTGTAAGTCATAAAGGACTGAAATATCAGACGGGCTTTCTGAGAACAAAGTCTGCTGAGCAGCAGTCTGATGTGCATTTGTTTGGGGGAAAATATGACCCCAGTTTGGATCATTTAATCACTTCCTACATACAAACAAGTATCAGAATCAAAAGAAAAAGAAATCAGGCGGCTGTGTCCCCTATATGAGCAAATATACATATTTTACTAAAAAGAAATGTTTAATGAGTTTGAATCTTGTTCCTTTTATTCATTGTAATTGTTAATTTGATAAAAGTTCTGTCATATATATATATATATATATATTTTATTATTATTTTTTCGGGTCTCTGAGATCTTTGCAGCAACTTTCTAAGGTTGCCCGAACTGACAAATTCGGATGAAAAAGTTTAAACCGCAGTGAATTCACATTCCTGGAGAGCCTAATGCCAGACCTCACTTGGAGTCATGTCAGGTGAGTGTGCTGGCATGAGACCAAAATATAAAGCTCGAAGTTACAAAGATACAACGATGAGGTGAGTAGTTTGGGCGGTTTGCAGTGTCAGTTTCATGATGTAATTCAGAAATTCTCAGACTCATTATCCTGAAACCAGAACAGTAATTTAGAAAAAAGAAACAATAACCGAATGATAAATTCAAAGAAACAAAATGTTTATCTTGTCAGGTTATTATCATAAGATGCACATAACAGAAAAACAAAGAAAACATTTGCATATTTTTTTGTGGCAGCATTTATTAAAAATTGTAGGTTTCCCAGAAGCTTTTGAGAACAGTGGCTAAGAAGTTGTAGTCATATACAAATCTGATTAGTCACCTACTATAAATATTACTAAATGAAAGTGAACACTATGACTCTGAAATCTTAACTGTTAACCTGTAGCATGAGAATGACAGGCCATGTTCAGCTAACAACCGACTTCAGTCTCATTAGTTTCTATTCCTGCAAAAAAAAAAAAAACTAAAAAAAAAACACAAAAACATATTGCCACTGTTTGAGGCAAAAGTAATATGTTGGCGTGAAAATCAACAGGAGAAAAGCAACAGAGTGCGGGATAAGATAGAGAGAAAAGAGGGGGGAGGGTTTGCACGGGAGAAAAAATTGTGTATGTGTGTCCGTTTGAGAGAGTTCAGTGGCCTTCGGCAGCGTGCGGTGTGTCTGAGATTCGGTCGGACTCTGATCTTGAGGTTTATTTAAGCTGAATTCCGTGGGCTCATCAGGACCGGGTTACAAAAATCCTCCTATAGAACTAGAAAGAATGTGCAGCGCATACAGTTCTGCATAAGGCACAAAGGCATGTCTTTAGAGGAGGGGGCAGGCATCAAAAGACAGGCAGAGGAGGGATTTCTTTAGAGGCTGGGGGCAAAGAAGGTATTTCGGAGTTCCATTCAATGCCAGGCGAGAGCAAGGGGAGGCGTGCGGTTTAATGGCACAGGGTGCATTTCCAGGGGATGTTAGGAATACACCACCTCCCTCATTGGAAGTTAATTAGCTCCAGTTTGTCTTCTCTGAACCTGAGGGGCTACAGTTCATTTGATCTTTTTTTTTGTTTTTTTTCTGAACCTTCTCATTTATTGGAAAATTAATGACAAAAACTGTCAACCCTTTACTTTAAGTGTTCTTAATTAGCTATATTCATAAAGTTTACAAACACAGGACAGATATGAGCATTTATTAAGGTAGCAGACAAGAAGGATGTAAAATGAGTGTTCATAGGGGAAATTATAATCACTGTGCATAAATTACTGTACATAAAAAAAATAGGAGAACTTAACGTAAACTGTTTCTGGAAAATCTTCTCTGCTTTTTCTTTTTGTTTTGTTTTTTGTTTTTTTTTTGTCGGGGGGTGTAAATGTTTTTTCAGGTGTTTTTTCAGCATCTCATTTGTGACTTTGTGTGCTTAGATAAAAAGGTTTCACAAAATACGCGGCGTGTGCAAATAAAATGTATTTCAAGCAGATATACCAGAAAGAATTACTGAGTTCGTTCCTGCATTTTCTCCCCAAATAAACCCCCCTACAATAACTGGTAAAATAATAATGCCTAATTGTGAATTCTGATGTGTAAAATTAATAGTTTTTGACGTAAAAGGGGCGTCTGAGAGGAGCGGCGTTGCAGGTTTAAGAAAATGGACTTGATCAGTTCTGAGTTTGTGGTATCCGTCTCTACGCCATCTCCATGACCTTCTTGATCCAGTCCACGTACACCGACACGCGGATAAAGATGTTGGGCTGTCCCGGGTGTCCGCAGCGCCTCATGGGAATAATCACACCCTCGAGTACCCAGCAGTCCCTGTTCTGACACGCCAGAGGGCCGCCGTAGTCTCTCTGCAGACACACAGGAACAACACTCTGGAGTCATTATTTGTCTCTGTTATGACTGACTGTCACTGCTGAGGTTGGAAACATCTTGCAGTCACATCTTGTCCAGTTCACTTCCATTATCCAAATGGTGAATGTGTTTGATTTATAGGCACATATAAATAACCGTGTGCTCTTTGCTTGAAGTGATTTTCGCCTTGCAAAGATTTTCTTTACCATCGGTGTGTGAAGCATTAACTCTCAACACACTATGGAATTATTGTTTGTCCTTGAAGGATTGGTTTGACATTTGAGGAAATACTTTTTTGCACTTTCTTTCTGTGAGATTGGAGCATCTGTACATTGAGTAAAAAGCAGCTGGATAGCTTCGCTTAGCTTAGCTGAAAGAGCAGTTAAAAGCTGGTACAAACTGCTTGAGTGGCTTTTAGTCCAAGCCCACGAGCACATTAAGCCATGTAAAAGCCCACGTTGTGATTTTTACATTAAAGCTTTTATTTAAATTAAGAGAAAAACGCTTGAAAGAATTTCATAGACTCAGATTTTGTGAATCTTCAACGAAGAACGTCGTCAGAAGCTGTTTCCAGCCTTTCTGCTAAGCTAAGCTAAACTAACCACTCGCAAGGTGCAGCTTCACATTCAGAGACTGGTATTGAGCTTGTTCTCTAATTCTCAGGAACAAAGAAAATTTCTGAAAACATGGAACAATTCTATTAACACCATTGCACACTGCAGAATCGTTGGTGTACTCTAATAAACTCTAATAAACACACACACACACAAAAAAAATAAATTTGCGCGGACACATACCTCACAAGCGCCAACTCCACCCTGGAAAAAGTTTGTGCACATCTCATTTTCACGAACTCTGCCTCTGAAGTATTTGTTGCACTCCTTGTTACTAAGAACGGGTATCTGGGCCACATTGAGGACGGTCTCATCCCCAGTCCCTTGAAACGCATCAAGAAGGAGGAATGAGTTAGCAGCTAATGTGTTTAGAGAGACGGAGTAATGAAAAGGAAGGTGGACAGATGTTGAATGATTCTGGAAATAGCAAAGGCCATCTGTTGCTCTACAGTCTGACAGACTCTCATTTAGATGCAACACAACTCCAAGGACAGAAACAAGATGCTGGCTCAGAGGAATCTTATCTCTTATGAATTATTCAGGTAAATGCATACTTGTAGCTGCATAACGCGCACCGCGTAGTGAATCCAGTGTCAAGGTATCATTTGCAAATGATAATACTTGCCTCTCGTCTCACCCCATCCTGCGATTTCACACATCGTCCCCTCAGCTACGATGTAGCGCTCAGGAGGGAGACAGATCTGAGAGACTCGCTCATTAAACTGGGCAGGGCTACAGAAACAAAGAAGAAGTGAGTTAGATGGAAATGACAAGTGCATTTGCACGGAGGCGACGCTCGACAGTACGCACTACTCCAGTTGTAGCATGACCAGCTGAGACTCAGACGGCCCACAGACGATCTTGGTGAGAGGGATGGTTTGCACGCCAGGCTCTCCTTCTTGGGGATCACGAAACAGTGTTCCCATCCTGGCGGAGTACCCGGGCAGGTCCACATAGCTGAGCACACACGCGGACAAATAAACAGGGAGATATGGGCAGAGCACGACAGCCTCTGTTTCAGCATTATGACATTAAGGAACATTGTGTTGCTAATACACTTCCACCACAACGGATTTTTTAAATGATCAAAATTGAATCGGCACAGAAAACCTGACTTTTTTTGTAGCATAAGTTGAGCTGCATAAAACACTTATACTTTCTTCCATTAAAAGTCACCGACACCAGAAGACGATTTTTAAGTGCATTGATTCACTATAGATAGATAGGGACTCTGCAACCGTGTCCAAAGGTAAAAAGTTTAAAGTTTATAAAATTTAATAACGAACCCAATATATTTCTTTTGAGTATTCTGTAAAAAAAAAAACAACTCAAAAATAAAAGTTAGAATTTGATGTTATAGATGCATTTGTGGGGAAAAGTTTACATTAATATTTGATAAAAAGGAAATTAGAGTAGAACAATTTATTTCTTCTAACTGGCTGCAAAAGAGCAAAAAACATCTCCTACAAAATAAAAAAAATATATAAAATTTATCTCTCTTTTTTTCTTAAAGTTAAAACTGAAAAAGAGCTACCCTCAGCCAGAGAAGACTTTGCACAACTGTTCTCAAAGGCTGAGTAGTTAATTGCTGTTAAAAGCTACATGAGAGGCCCTTGAAATTAATTACCAGGAGGAGAAACACTGCTTGGTGCTGATCACCCATCTGGGGTTAACCAGAGATCCCCCACAGAAGTGGTTTCCTTTCCTGCACGCAAGGAGGTCAGAGGTTATGCAGAGGTTAAGGCGGTGCGTTCTGGTGCGTTCATGAGCTGTCAGGCTCACCTGTCTCTGAGGCTCACTGTCCACGGCGAGTTCCCGGGAACCCCGTTCACTATGCGTAACCTTGTCCTGGGGAGACGGTCCTCTCTCTTCCCGCACTCGCTGAACTCCACCTTCTCTGTGTTCACAAAAAGGTGACAAGTTATTGTAAAAACCCTACTCGGAGGCTTGCGAAACGTGCTCTTTTCTTTCGCTAACCTACCTACTGGTTCGGTTATGGACACTTTCTCTCCAGCTGTTTGAAAACAACAACAACAACAACAACAGGCGTTCTGTTAAAATTCCCTGTCAGAAAACAGGATGAACTCTGGGCACACAGTCCGTTAAAATACTTCATCTTAAAATAGAGACAGAAAGCCAGAAAGGTCTGTACCGCACTGTTTGATGGCACAGTAGTCAAACTCAGTTTTGGGGTCTGTGGTGTAGCACCAGGGGCCGTGCTGGTCCCCGTCTGGGTTGCGACAGTAGTTCTCAGTCAGGTTGGCCTCAGGATGTGTCCTTGGGTTTATCCTGGAAGATCACACAGCCTTCTTAAAGCTCTCAGACTCCCAGAGGTGTCAGAAACAAGCATGGTGAACACTTTGTGTTCGTCCCATTTATTCGTGAATTAAACTGATCTTTGACTCTCAAGTTACTTTAAATGCTTTGTCCCAGTTTCATACTACATCGTAAACTACAGCTGATGCCAATCCTGATAGTGCTACTTTTGTATTCACCTCCGTAATTGATGTAATACTCAAACTGTGATAATAAAACACCAGGATAACTTGTTTGTTTGCTACAAATGAGAATAATAGTTCTCTTTATTTCATATTTCCTTTGTTCTTTAACAGGTCTAGTAGTCTGTCTATTGATTGTTTTGAGTAAAACATTTATCAAACAATTATTTGGATGGAAAATCTTCAATGATCGTGGTACCTGGTCCTGTGGGGGGTGTTCACGTTCCAGTTCTGGCAGGTGATGCCCTTGCGAGTTTTTCGGACCAGGCCTCTGTAGTTTCTTCCGTTTTCTTGGTAGCAGTCTGAGAAACATGATGGTGAAAGTAGCAAAAAAAAAAAGGATAAAACACCACAGATATTTTCTCTCCTCAGGAAGAGCCCTTACAGCAATTAAGGATGTTAAGTTCAGGTCTCCTAATTTTTCTGGGCATTTGTGTTTTATACAGGACTGCATATGCTACTAATTTCATTCTAGGATAATGTCCATACATAAAACATTGCATCCAAACAACATTCTCATTCTGCCCCCCTAACAACAAGTAAGAATGGCAGAAAAATGCTTCATCATTCATAAAAAACATGAGCTACTACTGGTCAAAGCAAAAATATAAAAGGTGAATTTTAGTGGTATTAATTTATACTTTTCATTTGAGAGGGATAATGTCTTGTTTACAGGTTTCACTGTTGAATTAATGAAGTATACAGATCTATAACATGAATAAAGAAATGGAACATGGTACACATTGAGTATTTGGTGCCTCATCTAAAGTTCACAGACGAGTTGGTAGCTTGCGCTGTGAAACATTTATGACGTCGATACGGCAGCCTGGAACGCCCTTATAAGCTCATCTTTTTTTATTTAAAGGCGATCCATTCAGTCAATTCATATTTTGGCTCAAGGCTGAACCCAGTGGTGGCGTACCCTCAGCTTCTATGTCGTCTGCACAGCGTTTGATCTGCAAGCACAGAGCCGTCCTCATCTCTGGCACAGACGTGAAACACCACGGAGCCTCCGAGCCGTCCGGGTTACGGCAGTAGTTCTCCTCCAAGCCCCTAAAATGAGAAGCAACAACAATAACGTCCACTAAATCATCCCCGCTGCATCAGACGGCCGAAAAATGACTGTGTGTTTAGTTCAACAGATGTAGAAATACTACAGAAGTAACACACTTCTTGTTCTTCTGAAAATGAATGAATGAAATGCTTGAAATCGATGTCGGCTTGATGAATGATCACAGCGTCACAAAGAAGTTTAATATTCATTTCACAACCATGTTGGCAGCCGGAGAGTGACCCGCTTTTTAATGTGGAGTTTACTGACCATCTATCATCTTCTGTCAACTGTCGGCAGAGAAATATGATCGCAAGAGATTTGCCCCGCAGTGACACTCCGACATTAATATTCATGCGCGGAGCAAACAGAGCTCTTTCAAACCAACAAAGCCGCGAGAGACGCTCCTTCACCTCCACTAGACTCACTTGCACTCGTATGTGTTTGGGTAGAAGGGGTGCTCGTGAGGGTACTGGGCGTCCCAGCGCTGGCAGGGGATACCTGACGTGGTCTCGTTGACTCTGCCGCGGTAGTCCTCCCCACGGCCACGGAAACAGTTGGTGGTGAAGCTGGAGCGCAAACGCTTCTCCACAGGGACCTCGGCTGGACACGGTGAAAAGGGAACAAATTGGAGTACAAAGCAAGGAAGTTCTCACGGGCAACATAAGAGAGAGAGTGGATTTTTTTGTCTCTTATAATGAAAATGAAACTCAGTTATGTTCAGTTCTGTGACACTAAAAGCCCCCCTCCACACACATGATTTTGAAATTAGAAAGCTGTTTCCACGAACATGTAAGTGTCTTTCTTTGAACACACCTGAAATCTCAGCTCAAAACTTTACGACTAGTTTTGAAGCAATGTGCCACCTACGTGAGTGTGATATGGACATTTTACCTGATTCAGTAGGTAAACTCTGAAACATTTTATTTTATTATTTTTAATTAAAAGCTTATTGAGTTTTTCCCTGAAAGAGACTGAGAAGATGTTGTTTTAATTTTTTAACAATATCAAGGTATAAAAGCTGTATCACACAGACAGTATTACTCCGAATGAACCATGTTTGTTTGTTTTAACTCTCAAAGGCGCTTATTAATTCAAATTATATCCTTTGTATTTTAATATTTGATGCAGATTCATCAAAAGGGAATGAACATTTATGTTACATTAGGTTGATTTGCTATAGATTTATGTGTTGATATGCAGATAAAGTTAGGTTAAATGTATTATTCACAGAGCGTTTTATAAACACGGTGACCTGAAGTGCCACAAGATGGCACTATTTAGCAGATTTATTTTTTTATTTTGTGGCCCAGTGATCTCTGGGGAAATGCCCATGTTACAAGTGTCATCTTGCGCAACTCATGTTGAAACTTTAGAGAAAACACAGATGCCCTTTTTGTATTTACTTATGTTCTAACTTGGCATGATATAATATTAAATGTCAGAGGTTGAATCAGGGAACAAAAATAAGTGCATAAAGTATTGAAAAAAATGCCTCCTTTGAGGTGTTGTATTAGATATTGTTAAATAAGTGTATTGACGCCTTTACTGCTCCAAATGAAAGGTGTACTAAAGCGAATGTTAGCAGAAAATAAAACAAATCAAGAACAAGCTCCATAAACGAACCTAAACATAAAAAAATAAATAAATAAATAATAAAACCCATTTCAATTAACCTTTAATGAACCTGGACCCCATTGAGACAACACGGGGATTAAATCATTGACAAGCATCAGCACACTGCAGCCACATTTAGTCTGAAATCAAACAGACCCACCAGGGGAAAGTCTGAAATGTCCAACATTTTGGAAAGCAATTTGCAGAAATCCCAAAAAGGTGATTTTTCTAGATTTAATTAGAGCGCTTTAATGGGACTCTCTAATTCCACTGTGTCCGCGAATACGACAGGAATCAGCTCAGTCTGGCTCACGTTGCCTCTGTTTTGCCAGAGGGAGGCAAAAAAGGACAAAAACAAAAACAAGCAATCCAGTCGATTTATGCGGAAGACGTAATACAGTAAGGGCTCGTGATCTGTCGGCCAATTAGTTTCTCAGTTAATTTATTAATGATGTTGACAATAAGCGCCGTTGAAATAATTAAAAACGCTTGTTACAATCCAAGATAATTATAATTATTTTATCTTTCTTGGGGTTTTATGAGTGTTTCCTTTTATGTGCAACAAAGCTATGGCGACAAAGTAATTCCCCTCGTGGATCATCAAAGTCTTAGTCTTTTTAGATGTCTTGTTTTGTGCATTCACCCAAAGATATTAGGTTTTTGATTTTTGCTGATAAATGTGGAGAATGTTTAGTATTTTTAGTCAAGAACTAAAAGCGATAAATCCATTTGTTATTTCTTATACGGTCTTACTGCATTTGCTGATCTCACAGCTCTCCCTCTCCACCTCAGGGTCTGTGGTGTAACACCAGGGCACTGGAGAGGCATCCGGATTACGGCAGTAGTTGTCATCTAAACTCTTATCAGGATACCTGGAAAAAAAAACAAAAAAAACATAAGAGCTGATGTTACCGTCGAGAGAAACAAAACAAAGGGCTGTGAATGTTCTCTGTCAGACAGGTAACGGTAGATCTAAAACAAAAACTAAACCAAATCTTGGTTTGGACTTGTCTGAGTACTCAAGCCTCTTGGATGAAGAATGAATGCATACTTTTCCGGTTGGTAGATGTGCTGGTGAGGATACTGCTGGTCCCACCTCTGGCACTCTCTGCCATTTACAGTGTGGTCAACCTGGCCTCTGTAGTCCTCTCCGTTACACGTGATACATACCTCTAAAAGAAGAGCCACAAACACCGTCTCAAAACGACAGATATTGCAGTGGGTAGATGAAGAAAACGCCTCACACAAAGATAAACACTTTATTTTACAGCTCCTATAATTTCCAACGAATTTCCTTGAAAGAAATCGAGACTAGGCGACTTGCTAATTACCGGGGAAACTGGAGGCTGTGCTTTAATTGCTAATTACAACCTTCTTTTAACAAATTAACCATCTTATCGTGGGAGCACAGCAGGCGGCGGGTCGGATGGGGGGAAAAAAAAGTGAAATTAGTTTTTAGTTAAAAATTACAGGAAAACAAGAAAATATTTAAATGTATTCCATTTAAAGGGAGCGGCTTGTAGTGGCTCCTCAAGGGATTTAATCTAGAAATCAACATAAACTGTATCCAGGTATGACAATTAAAACTCGTTTCCCCCTTTTTCATTAAAAACTAATTAATGAATGACTAAATGCCGTGTATTTCTCTCTAATTAAGAACCAATTTTGCCAATAACGGAACATGTTCAGGACACAGAGATGGATCAGTTCCTGTTAAACCTGTTAAATTTCCGTCCTTAAAGCGTGCTGACGTACGGAAACAGCAAATGAAAGGGGTGTACCGTCTTTGCACTGGGGAATGTGGCAGCTCTCGTAGCGCCGCTCGGGGTCGGTGGTGTAGCACCACGGGCCGATGCGATCCCCGTCTGGATTCCTGCAGTAGTTCAACTCCAGACCGTTGGTGGCTGTGGGAGTCCACCTGAAATGAACAGTGAGTGACGGACGTTATTTTACAACGTGCTGGCGCTGAACTCCAGTCGACTGCACACATCTGACTTCTACTTTTTATTTATCTTGGCCATCGCATCTATTAGCATGTGCCAAGGTTATGTGGAAGGCCAAGGTTAGCTGTGTCTCTGGCCACGTAAAGACTCTCACAAATATTGATCATGATTAGGTCACTTACTAAGCGTGTTATCTGCTTATACGTCTGACTGTTTGTTTGGAGCTTTGAGAGTCCAGTGCATCTCAAAACAAGGTGAAATTTTAAGAACTTGCAACTTAAACTTAGAGATTTCAGTCTGGTTTTAAGTAAATGAAAGTCAGATGAGCGGCATAGCCAGCCTGTTCTAGTCCACATCTGTATCACGGTGCTATATATACATATATATATATATATATTTTTTTTTTAGCTCACCCTCATGTTCATGTTTATAATTTCATATTCGACATACTAAAAGACAGATGAAAGAAAAATGAGTCATCCTCTGAGGAAGTAATTCACCTGTGATCGTGAGGAAACTTGGACCACCACTGCTGGCAGGTGAGTCCACTTCTTGTGGTGAAGACTTTCCCTCTGTAGTCTTCTCCTTTACCCACGATGCATTGCCTCACATAGACTGCACTTAGCGAAAAAAAAAACGAAAAAACAAAACACAGCTGGTCAGACATCAGCAGTGCATGAAACTGATCTCTCACCTGATGTGAGCAGGCGAGTCTCACCCTTCTTCTCGTAAAGGTCACAGTTTACGTTTCTCTTCACCTCTGCGTTGCTGCCGTCACCCACCCAGGGCAGATGTTTACAGGTGACAACGGGACGGGTCACGTAGTTGAAGGCTCTGCCGTTGAGAAATATTTTCACATGAAGGTACACTGAGAAAATGCTTTTAAAGTCATCACTGGTGGCTCTGATGAGGTTAATAAAGCAATCAGTAGGTTTTTAATATCTTTAAAAGGACAAATGCTTTAACATTTAAGAAGTTTTTCATAAACTGGTTAGTTGGAAGTCTCATCGTCTGATCGCACATCCGTGCTCCTGTCTGCTTTTCCATTTGTCAGGTTCAATGCAAGTTAGGAGGAGTTACACTTCCACTGCACTGATAAAGAGTCAATAAACACAGACAATGTGGGTGAGCAAACACGAGTGGCTATTTTTTATATTTGCTGGGGACTAACTTCAGTTTCAGACTGATGCATATTTTGCACACTACTGATTATTTAATGTATGAGTGTTTAATTCATGTTTAGTGAAATAAAGGAACATATCCAGTTTGTCCATTTTAATTTTTTATTATTATTAAAACATAATATACACTTACTGATCAAACATGGTGCACAAGTGTAAAATGAAAAGCTATAACTTGTCTGTTGATACTATTCACTCACTTGCCAGCAAATTAGCTACACTAATATATCCTAATATAACAGCCCTGCACTAAATCAGCATTTGTTTAAAATAACCGAGGCAGCCTTTGATTCATCTGTGTTTTTATTATAGAGGCTGTGGTTTGTTGTACTGTTGAAGTGTATTATGTTGTACCGACACATGTTTCTATTATTTTGACACCCCATTTTAATCACTGAGCTATTCTACATAACAGAAAGACTTTTGAGTTTAATTTAATTCAGTTAAGCAGCACCACCAACTACATCCTCTAAAATGATCAAACAGTTCAATCCTCACATCATAACAGGCACGAAACCGAGATTATAGCGCAGGACCGTTACATTAGAATATATTTATTTTCCTAATGAACTGACAAGTGAGTGTAAAGGCTTCTCATTTCACTGTTCTATCGAGTCTATCTATCGAGTTTGCAGATCAACCCCAAAGTCATTTCTGACCCTGATGATGCTCTGTAGCTTAAAAGATTACTGGGTTCAATGCGTCCTCACAACCTGGACACCCACGGACTCCTTTTATTTCTGCAGTCAATCCTATTCTAAGTATGGATTTGTCAGAAAAAGACGCCTCGAGATGTTCAAAGTCAGCCGCATGAGCGCGTTTTAAGTCAGATACCTGCAGTCCAGCGACTGTGAGCAGCGGGTGGCACAGTCCTCCAGGTTCAGGCCTGGTAACATCAGCACCCGGGCCGAGTTCCAGGAGGTAGGAACGAGCTCTCTGCCCTCAGAGCGCTGGAAGTCATTCAGAGGGCTGCGGTACCCTGTTCACGCACAACAGAACAACTGAAACTGATTGTATATATATATATATATATATATCTTCGATACACATGTGTGTGCATGTGCTCAGTGGTACCAACTGGGACATTTGGGCATGAGCTTGCACACATATAACCTTTGGAACTGTCCTGCAGGTTTGTGACAGACCAGCAATGCAATCACACACTTGATTACTGAAACACACTGCTACTGCCATCACTACTACCAGCACACATTCATATTGGACTAAAATGCATTAATATGCATCCTACTAATAAGTTTAATAAGAGTTTCTCCATAAACAGGCCTCTTAAACTAGTATAAATACGCTCAAACAACAATTTAAACAGCTCAGAAAATTAAATAAGTTACTTAAAATAAATCTTTCTTACCAGTAGCCACAGTCAGGAGAAAACAGCACAGAAACAGTTTCATTGTCTGTAGCAGTGGAAGATAAGATTTTTCGGAATTGATGTGGATTCTGTGCTGTGAGTCTTGTTCCTCAGGCTAAATTGGGCGATAAACATCAAACAACAAACTCCTACCAGGGAGAAAAAATAAAAAAAAAACTCCCAGATTAGTAAATTACAGGGAATCCACGCAGAAAACAGAGAAGGAATAAAAATCCTGACTGAAACACAACCACCCACACGCGAACACTGAGTACTTGCTCAAACATTGGTCCTAATCCCCAAAACACAGCCAATCAATACATGAATTAATCATTAATGGAGAGTGGCACACGGGTCCCTCTTAATGCACATTCGCTTTTTTTTCTTTTTTTTTTCGTTATTCAAATATATCTGGCCCGAAAGCAGCTTGTGTCACGACTCAACCAAATATCCCTGCAGAAAAAGAAGAAGAAGACGAAGGAGAAGAAGAAGGGAAAAAAACTCGTCACGTTACAATTTCAAAATAAAAGCAGTTCTCCAAACTAACGCTAGACGTCAGTAGAAGAATTTCCAGAGTTTTTTTTTCCTTCTCTTGTTTTCCGGGATATAAAGTGAAACTGCAGCTGGTTCAAAACTTAGTTGTCCTGCTTTATTTTTAGTGGTTTGGTCATCAGTGGAGGCGGGAAGGTAAGAAGAGGCGAATTACTTTCTCACTGTGTTTCTGTTGAAGGGAGGGAGGGAGAGGAAGGAGACTGGAGCTCGATACTCCAAATAAAATGATCTAATGTGGACTTCGATCCGTGTTCAGCCTGACAGCTGTACACAGACTCTTATTTTGTGTACAGGGTTTACTTCAGTCTACTTCACAACCTAATATCTGCAGAGAGGCGTGATATTCAGATTAATACGTGGTTTAAGATGTAAAAGTAGATTTTATTCATTCCAGTTTATGTTCTTTTAGTGAATGTTTCTACTCCACCACAGCTGACAAAAGTCAAGTAAATGTATTGTTATTACTTTTTATTGTTGTTATTATTAAGTGTTTCCATATATTTAACACGTTTAAACATTTATAACACACTGTAATACATGTATAATCTTATAACACAATGCCATATTTGAAAATTTTAATGACTTATAGTAGTTTTTTTATGTTTCAACATTAGAATTCGAAGCGCACAAAACTTCTAATAAGTGTATAAAAAATCCATAGTAGTCTATTCAACGACTATAACAGCTGGAAGATGTTAGTGCATCGATAACAATAAAAAAATAATTAAAAAATAAAATAATAATAAAACTGGAGGCGTCAGTGTTATTTTATTTGAATATTATTGGATTCTTTCTTTCATTTGAATGATTCCATGTGTGATCCTTTAATTACGTGACATTACAGGGCTTTATGTCCTTATTACTGAACAATATCGCTGCTTTGTAGGTAAAGTTTCCTGTAATAACAATAATAATAGTTTGTCCAAAATCTAGAGTTATTTAATTTACCCCCAAAAAAGAGAATCATTTAGGCTGAAGCCACAAAATAATAAATTTTATTTCTTATATTTATTTGACATGACTTCAGTTTCCAGTATCTCTAATCAGTAGTAAATGTAATGATAGTATTGTTGAATTTATTTACATTTTTAAGGTATTGCATAAATTCATGTGCACCTCCACCGTCTCTTCCCAGATGAAAAGGTTTAGGTTTCCTTAAATATACAAACTCTGTCCAAACCATCCCTGCCTATGGGCAAACGGAATAAAACAGAAAGTGTTGTCTTAGCTCTGTTATGTTGTTGACACAGAACAGACTCCTTTGGCTAAGAAGAACCGTGTCTTTCTCTCTGTTCATTCCTGTTCAGGATGTCGGCTGTGAAGATGACTGAGGGCAGCGTGCAGGTGGAAAGCTGCAAAGCTCCACTGTTCTACAGACAAAGTGAACCTGCCACAGGAGACGCAAAGATGTCGGTTTTACTTCTGCACGGGATCCGCTTCACGTCAGAAAACTGGCTCAACATCGGCACTCTGGAGACCCTGGCCACAGCGGGCTGCCGCGCCGTCGCCATCGACCTGCCAGGTGTGAACAAACTCAGCCCTCTTCACCGCAACGAGGCAGAGTAGGAAACAGTCCAGGACCCAGATGTTCAGGGCTCCAAAAAGCCTCTTTGGTGATTTCAACATTTCCAAGTGTTTCGATAAATTACCACAAACTGTCACAGGAAGAATGCTTTCAAAGAAATTCTGCTTATATTGTCACTGTGACCTTACTGATCCGGGCCTCAGCCCTCTGTACGTTTACACAGTCGTTACTTTGTGGTTCACCTTAAGGCAAAATGTAGACAGTGACAGCCTCTGCCTTTTTTAGCCTGTGGTTGCTTATTCTTTGTCTTTAACGGTTTAACACTGACTTAACCTTTAGATTTTTGTACAGACATAAATACTTTGTCACTTTAGAGAACCTAAAGTCTACATTGATTTATCATAAATATTACGATCATAGTAAGTTTCAATGTGACCGCGTTAAAACTTTCTGAAAAAGTCTTTTCCGATGGCAAACTGCTCTATTTGTTTTTAGGACATGCAGTATCTTTGCATCGTGTCCGTGCTTTCAGTTTGCTAACCACCGAACCGACTGTTAATGGAGTCAGAAAACATAGCAGCATGGTTTCAGGTTTCAGGCCCTGCAGTCCTCTTCTTCTTCTTCTTCTTCTTCTTCTGTCTTCAGCCTCCTCTCTGTTCATCTCTCCTCAGGACTTGGTCGGTCCGCGTCAGCCCAAGGCCCGGCAGCGCTGGGGGAACTGGCTCCTGCAGGTTTCCTCAAGGAGGTGTGCGAGCAGCTGAGTCTGAGTCCGGTGGTGGTGATCAGCCCGTCCCTCAGCGGGATGTATTCCCTCCCCTTCCTCCTCCAGCACCAGGCTCTGATAAAAGCCTACGTCCCCGTAGCTCCCATCTGCACGGAAAAATTCACAGCGGAGCAGTACGGGAGTGTGAAGGTACGGTCCTGGCTCAGCCAGTGTTCCTTTGTAGCCTCCTTTACTGAAGAACTCTCTCTTTTGACAGTCCTCACTTCCTCTTTAAAGGACGAGCGGCCGTGAGTGGCATGGAGAAGCTGGATTAGGTATCTTGTCCAAGAAGGTTTCTCCATTTATTTCTTGTCCACACGCTTTCTCCACCATGTCAGTGGGAAATATTTTACTTGATTGTGAATGAGTATTTTGCATTAAAAAAATCATATTATTATGGTTAGGCTTTGCCGTTTTAGATGAATCCACTCATTGGTGGAGAACGACGACCACGACCATTAGACATAAGTGTAGCTGCAGCTAATACTGTGTATTTTTTAAATGGAGCTTTCCTGCGTGATAAGTGCTTTTACTTTCAAACGTAGTGCTGCTGGTTGTGAAAATGAGAATAGCTCTCCGAAAGAAAAATAACCCTGACGAGGCCAAAGTGAAGCCTACGCTGTAAATTTAAATAACTGTCACGTCAAACCCAGATATGTTGCTCGATGTAAACCGTTACTCTAGGTGTAGCATTCGGCTGAGGGACTAAGGATGTGGTTATCTTTGACGAGAACTCCTGGCTGCATGGCTCGACTTTGAATCCAGAAGTGTAAGGCCTACAAATGTTGCACACTTTGAAGTGAGGTGAGAAGCCAGCTGTCGCAGCGCGGTAGATGCTGTTATCTTTTAAGACCAGGAGTATCAGACCATCGTTTCTGGCAGGCAGTTGTGGCGTTGCGCGTCTGTTCACACGGAAAGTGACGAAAAAGAAAGCTGCCAAGAATAAAAAGAAGAAGGCTTGACAGGCCCCCTCCACATAGACGGCCTCAATCACAGAGTCAGGACGGCGTAAACGGTCCCCATTTGTGAAACCTGAAAACCTTGAAAGCCAACGTGTCTCAACCTCTGCTTCCTTTACTTGTACTTTTGCTCCATTCTCACCGAGATATAAACACGCAAATCAACCACATCTACCGAATATAAATACTAGTCTCTTATCTAGATTGATTTTTTTTCAACTTGAGGTAAAAAGTAGGTCATCTGCATAATCCCTTTAGCTCCGGGTTTGAATCTTAAAATGAGATGCAATGACTGTGGAAGTTATAAACCGTCTCATTTTCTCTCATTCTCAGGTCCCGGCGCTGATCGTGTACGGTGACCAGGACACTCAGATGGGAGAGGCGTCCCTGCGTAACCTCAGCAACCTGCCCGCTCACAGCGTGGTGGTGATGAAGGGAGCGGGTCACCCCTGTTACCTGGACGACCCGGACACCTGGCACAAGGCTCTCACAGACTTCCTGGATACGCTGTGAAGCTCTGTATTTGTGTGTGTGTGTGTGTAGGGGGGGGTAGGGTGTTCTCAACCACACATGATCGACTCATAGGAGCCACACAATCACATTATTCAAATCTTTTCTAATGGCAGCAGGTTTGTTCATGATTTAACATTTTTGGGAATTTGCTTCCTTGAAGAGACGACTGATGCCTTTTTTCCTGTGGGCTTTTGAAGTTACAGCCAGTAGATATAACAATATATAGTAGATATAATATAATAACGTAGATATATAATATATAGTAGAGCAAATCCACAAACGCGTTTAAAGCTGAGCTGGAAACTGGATGCAGTGCCGTGTTTACACTGCAAATGACAACAGTTACAAGGTGACCAAGCATTGCCAAAACTACGTGGAAGCGTTCCTCAAGCACTCATTGAAGTTGTTATGAACTGGTGAAATAAACATGAAGCCGGCTCACTGTCGACTAGTAGCGTGTCACGTCTGTCGCGCCGTTACAAGTGTTGGCAGTCAGTTTGTAGCTTGTGTCATTTCTCACTGAAAATGATTTGTGGCCTGCTGGTTTACACCTTTTTTTTTTTTTTTATACCAAGATAAAGTGTGTTAAATAGTGATGTACACTACCTGCTGCGTTTGTGTCATAAGCAGTCTGGTGTAGCCATTAAGATTTCATTACGGGGCGTTTCAGCTGATACAGAGAAAAAAAAACGAATGTCACGTGAGCCCAACCGAAAAACCAAAACACCACGCCATGAAATGAAGTGAAAAATATGAACATTATTTAATAACTGATTCTCTGTAATAAACAATTTGAAAATATTTTACAAGGAGTCACAGACACAATATTTTACAAATTTTGCCCTCTTCTTTTTTCTTTTGTGTTTTTTTTTCTTTTTTTTTTAGCTTCATCTGTACAAAAGAATGGAGCGACGTGGACCAGTGCCCAGAAAAGAAGGAGCTAACTCTTTCACGCACACAAACATTCACACTCACACACGTACAAGAACGCAAACAGAAAAGAATTCAAATAAAAAAAATTAAAAACATTTTGACGTCAGATCTCAAACTTATCAACAGTGCCGTATTCCTATATATATATATATATATATTATTTTTTTTAAACTTCACTTAAAATTTGATTGATTTTACTCTTTTTTTCTCTAAATGTTGCTGTTATTTTTTTTTTTTTTTTGCACACACTTGTCAAACATGGTCACATAGCACCAGACTAAAGACTACAGAATCACATACACACGTGTCTTTCCCACAGAGACGCACCAACACAGATGCAGCGAGGGCCGGGAGGGCGCTTCACCAAAACCATCCTCTACTTGACGCCCCCTCTCATTCCCAAGCTGGGCCAATTCTCTATTTACTCCTTTTTTTTTTGTTGTTGTTTTTTGGCAAAAGTATAACTTTGTCAAACCACAGAAATCAGACGCGTGCGTCCCTAGAGAAGACATCTTCCGCCGGGACGCACACGCAGACGTCACTACATCAGTTCCTCCGTGACCTTCTGTTGGACAGGTCCGTGCTGCTCTGTGGAGACCCACTCCCTGAGCTTTCCTCTAGACATCCCGCCGCTCACTAAAAACACCAGGGCAGTGGCGTCCTCGGCTCACTTCTGCCCGGCGTCTGACATCTCCCAGCTGGGCATGAATAAGTGTCATCGCATGTTTGCTCGTAGGTGTGTGTGTGCGGGTTGTGCATAATGTCTCGGTGCAGGTGCACAAAGTGTAGGCCTACATCTTGCGTGTGAGACTGTATGCGTACGGAGCCAGGAAACGAGAGGAAGTTGCAGGGGGTACATTTCCACAGGCACGTTCATTTACAGACAGTGGAAATAGGGAAATACAGACAGAATTAATGGCACAGGACAGAGACAAACTAATGCCAGAAAAGTAACTCTGCATCCAGCGTCGGAGGATGCGGGCGGGCGGGCGGCCCCCCACCCCACCCCACCCCCGGCGCCGACAGGATCCCAATCGGAAATTCTTTAACAGTCTTTTTTTTTGTTTGTTTGTTTTTCTCAGATTTGCTTTGAGCTGAGCTGCAGTTACTGTGCCAGCATGATTTGTCACATCAAAGAGTACCAACGACTGTACAGAGTGTAGATAAGGTTCAAATTGTGGTGTGAATCATCCCACCTGAGCAATACAGTGAGTTTCTGGGTGGGCGTGGACACCAAATTTAAAAACTCCCACCCGCCTTCAAGCAATTAATCAAACAGGCATCGATCAATAACTAATCATTCCAAGACGTAAGAATACAAAAGTAGAGCTCACTATACTTACTGCATAACACCAAGAAAACCCAGGGGAGTGAATATTGTGGGGTCTATTTGCGTGTGTGCGTGGGGTAGAGGGTACATGGGGGGGTATCAGAGCTCCGCATTGTGTAACACTAAGGCATTTAGAGAGGCTTTGTTAACTATGTTGCATTGAAACACAAAAACACTGATGATAACTACACATTCTTTCCTCTGCTCCCGTATTTCAGCAGCAGACTGATAGTTAACGATCTTTTTGTTGCAGTGAAATTTTTTTCTTTTTTTTTTCTCCTCAGCAACACTGGATTCTGTCCGTAACAACACGTGAACGGGAACACACAGCGACGCGAGCACGGCTGCAGTCCCCCACACACTCCCGTTTAAAAGACATTCCCTTTGAGGGCGTGAACTAAAACGCACATACATCCACACACAAAACACGCACGAGTTCAGGCAGAGCTGTTGCAGTCAGGTGGCCCTAAAGACGCTCTATGGCCAGTTAGTCGCTGTATGCTGATAGTGTATCGTAGCTCTATGCATGGCTTTGTAAAGGAACGGTATAGTAACTCCATACGGTGACAGTCGGGTGGCTCTGGAGGAGTACAGCAACGACGGCCGAGAGGGTTTATACATTAAGCTGAGCCGGTCAGTGTGATGGCTCGGTGTAAAGCTATTTTTCTATAGCCAACAGACTCGGTGCCCAAAGCCTCAAAGATGGCTGCGTTATAAAGGTACTATACGGTAGCTCTACTCTTACACGGCCGGTGCGTTCCAAAACAAAGTGCATCAAGGCACTATGAAAACAGAGCGGCTCCTAAACATGGGAGTCTAAAATGACTTTTCACACATGGCAATGATCAAAGGACGAACTGTGATGGATTACAACCAGACTACTGCTGCACGTGATCACCATATTTAGTGGCCTCTTCTGCACTTTTGTTTGAAATGTTTGATAAGCCCCTATCCCCCAGCAGCGAATGGTTATTTGGAGTTTGAACAGCATCAGTCAAAGGTAATGCAAGCCCCAATAAAAGAAGAGAGAGAGAGGAAAAAAAAACAACGATTAGCCACCCGTAAAAATGAAAAAAAAAAAAAAAAAAAACCCACCTGGAACTACCATGAGGCAGAGATCTTGGTGTGTATGCTGTGTGACAGAAGTACAGCACATTTACAAATCGTGACTAGGAGCAGTAGTAGAGGTCGATGGAGAAGCCTCATGAGGATTGGCACAGGTGAGTTTTCTCATCAGAGTGCACAGGGATTCTTTTCTTTTTTTTTTTTTTAAACATCAGTCTAAACCCAAGGCCTGAACTGATCATTAAGAAGAGTACAACACGACATCAACAATATTCCCGCAGCGACTGAACACTGATTCATATTTTACAGCCTTGGTTGACCTTAAATAGTAACTGCGAGGAGAAATACTTGAATAAATGTGATTACCGTCATTAATAACAATGATTTCCAGTAGACGTCTTTTAAAAGCGTTCATCTGCACAACATGAGTCAGCATTCAGCTGCGGGAAGTCTCCTCTTCCTCTCACGGTTTATCCTAAATCTAAATCCGCTTCGTGTTTTGGCTACAAAAATAAGACCACATGAAAGTATATCTCATTTTGGCAAGTAGATATAGCGCGATAAATGAATTCATGTCTTTTTAAGTTAACACTTAACAACTTCCTTTTCAAATGAAAACCTAAATATACTGTTAGTCTGGAAATACTCATCACTTCAGCAGTTTATACTTGACATTTTGTATACTTGACAGTTCATTTTTTGTTTTTTCTGTTATTTTCTTCTACGGTTGTTATAAGTGGCTGAATGGTCCGCAGCCTCTCACCAGAGGCGAATGACAAGAGTGGTGAGACTCGGAGATGGACGCGCGGAGAAGGAGGAGAAGTCTGTCTGACAGACAGAGGCGAAGGCCGACAGACGACCTTTCTCTAGTCTATATGCAGTGGGAGGTCTGTGATGAGCCGTCCTTCTCCCCCCCTCCTTTGTCAGGACGGCGGAGATGGTGAGGAGGTCATGGGAGGCTTGTTCTCTCTTTTCTGACGTTGCCTCTGATGATCCAGGTGGCGTGACACCACCCGCTCTTCCTGCAGATGAAGGCTAACTTGCTGAGGACATACACGTCCCACAGTTGTCACTAAGCGACACAGACTGAAGCGAGCTGGGTAGCGCGGCACTCAGGGCTTCCAACTTGCTGTGATGTGAAGTCCCATTATTACCTATGACTATACCGGGGGGAGGGGAGGGGCTGAGGGGCACGGTAGTAGGGGGGAGAAGGGGAGGGGGCTTTAGGGTGGGGCCGAAGGCTCAGGAGGGCTAAAAGGAGGATAAGTGCAGGAAAATGGAATTAAAGTAGTAAAGAGTGAGCGTGAGGACTGATGACGGGAAAAAGCAGAAGGAGCTGAATCAGCAGTAAAGTGTAAATGGACGGACGGAAGGAGTGACCTCGCCCGCAGTCTGACGTGTTCTCCTGCAGAAGAAAGAAACATAGACATTTGTTACCTTTTAAAATGCCGCATGTCAATCAAAAACTGTTAATTAGCCCTCCGGTTCATTTCTATGAAGTTGGCTGGATTATATATTTAAAATACATAATATTAAATTACATATTACCAATAGAGCTGATCAATATCCACTCAATCAACATTATTTTATACAGAAATAGTGTCGCAGGTACATGATTTGTGCACCAGGGGGCGCTGAGAAACCCTTTCAAGAGTCAAACGACAATAAGGCTTGTAGTCAGGTATTTATAAACCACATGTAGCCTTAATACGATGTTTTAATTCATGACACTTTTCTTATTCAAAATTTTGCTTTGTAAAAAATCTCCCCACAATTAACAATGGCACTGATTTACAAGCTCAAATCTTAAAAAAAAAATCTTGAGGCTATGACTCATGAGAACAACTACATGATATAATGTAACATATTATTTGAATTAAAAGATTAAGCCAATTTTCACACTGTAAACTAACCCCCAGGACAGACCAAACTCAACAGGGTCTGAAAAACCAGGAGCTGGTGGCTGCACAGCAAACAGGAATGAGACAAATACTTGTCAACTACGTATGACTCATTAGGGAGTAAATGCTGACTCATCGCACGGCTCTGATGTTGTGATATCTGACAATCTTACAGCAACGTTATTGTCGAAGCAGGTGGAGGGTCCTTTTCGATAGCGCGCCACTGGCATTTCTTCACATGGATTTTCCTCCTTGACTGAAAATGGACACATTTAAGGAAATATTTCATCGTCGGTCAGGACACTGACTCCTAGAGATGCAAACGGCCATCATGATAAAAATAACCCTAAAATGAAGAGTGATGTGTGGTTATATAAAGAGTTACAATCTAGACCAGAGAGTGTGTGCTCTTCAGTGTCAGCTGGTGTACAATGTGGTAAAAAGGATACACTCCTCCACGTCCTGGGACAGCTTCTCTATCTCACAGGTGTTGCACGGCATCTTTTCTGCTACCACAAACAGCAAGTTGGTGTTGTTTATCCTCTTGGCATGAATCAGCCTGCAGAGAAATAGAGGAAGGGAGAGGGAGAGAGCTCCGTCAACAACCCCCCCCTCTCTGCTCGCTTACATCACACACTCATTTGCTAATGGATCAGTGAGATTCATGAGACAGTCTTATAAGGCTCATTTAGCCAATGATATGACCATTTCATTAAAGCTGATATGGCTTAATCATCAGCGGAGTTTATTAACTCCGACCGAAAGATGAATCTGTCTTGCTAATTGTGTCTCTGTCACAGCGTGATTCTTCGCTGTGTTTATGTGTGGGCGCATGCATGCGTGATTAGGCGAGTGCTTTGTCATGCGTACAGACCTGGAGCAGTTACCACAGTCTTGCAGTATGTTGTAGGAGCTGGTGAGATTACTTAAGTAGTACTGCGTCTGGATCATTACACAGCTCCTCTCTTTAGAGTCGATTCCATCTGCATCCACCTCATCTGCAGCGAGACACGAGGAGACACTTGTCACTTCAGCTGATTTATAAGATGTGATTTTGAAAGTGATCCCTAAGGATATGCTCGTATATCTCTACACTGAAACAAAGCTATAAAACCCCTCCGTGTCATCAGTCCTATACATATTTAAAAAGAAAGTAAACTGTTGCTGAATTACACTGATTGGACATAACATTATGACCATCTTCCTAATATTGTGTAGGTCTCCCTTGTGTCTCAAAAACAGATCAGAGAATCAGAGAATGGACATGGGTCCACTGAGGGTGTCCTGTGGTGTTGTTGGTGGGGGTCTTTGAGGGGAGGGGCCTCTGTGGATTATCCCACAGATACCTGATCAGTTTGGGATATAGTCAACAATGGGGTGTCTGGTCTGGTCTAGGTGGGTGGTACATGTGTCTAAGTAACATCCACATGAATGCCAGGTCCAAAAGTTTCCCAACTGTCACAAGATGGTCAGCGGTATTTATGTCTGTCAGTGGTTTTAATGTTGTGGCTCATCGGTGTATATCTGCTGCCAATTCATTTAATTTAAAGCCTGTTTCTGATTTTTGTTTGTGAACTGCAAAGCTTGGTGTCTGAAAATTGTAACTGAACAAAACAAGTAAAGCACTGGATGAACACTCATTGATTTGAGGTCCTGTTTTCACTCACCTGTGACAAACCAACTGTGATAAGCCAGTCCATATATGAACTGTTGGAACAGGGACCTGTGGAGACAAGAGGTGTCAATATATATTTGGAATAATTATAGGACAACACAATGGAGTCATTGATTACTGTCCTTTTATCAATGGGCAATAACAATGACATTTTACAAACAGAGCTAAAATGACCTAACTCTAGAAATAACATCAGACATACTGCTCTGATGCTGAATCCTGCACCTCTACCAAACCATCTTTAAACCAGGTGCTGTTACAACCACATGCTGGTCCAGTGTGATTTTAGATGACCAGCCAGGTCGTGGAGTGTTCTCCAGGTACCCGCGTGGGTTTTCCTCCCACGTGTTAGCCCGAGGCAATCTGACCCAATGAGAGCTGGGACAGGTCCCAGTAGCCCCTTGTGACCATCTAGATGATCAGCAATAACAGATAATAGATAGATAGATGGTTGAAGGTTTTCTTCAAACGAACATGACACAAAGAATGCATGGAAGGGAATAACCCTCCATACCAGCAGGTGGCAGGAGTCTGTACGCATCATTCAAATCTGGATATGCTACTATGAGCTGGGATATAAACTCTGACTGTATATACTATGGACAAACCCATCGTGATTCTGAACCTCAAAAATGAAGTGGGTGGAGCCCGCGGGGGTCATGTTGGATGAGCTTTGCTCCACCCACAGGCGGATATGTGTGTGTGGCATTGACTGTGGACAAACCCATTGTGACGTCACCCATTGGACCCTCCGCTACCAGTTAGCTCAGTCTACCGTTGGTCACTCAGAGCGGGAACGCCCTTAATTATGCAGAATTTTAATCCTTAATAAAACTTAAACGAACGAATTAGAAAAAGATTCACTCCCCGTACAGTTGTCACGAATAGTAAAATAAACCATCGAGACCAAAACCATTTTTTGAGCCAGGCTGTAAACATGTTTAATAATGCTGTAAAGTTGGGCTTTTGTTGAGGGTCTTTGGGGACCAGTCACTTGATGAACTGCAGTTTTTTGCACTTGTGCTTCACCGCTCAGACCTGGAGGTTGCCGTCTGGATATAAAGACGTTAGGAGGAGCTGAGACAAACCGTCACACAGAGCCGGTCTGTCTTGAATAATGCAGATCAGTTGCTTTGAAGTTTATTCATTCCCAGATGATCATGTCACTGTGAAAATATTTAAGCTTTCTATCTACAAGCCCTTTAAACTTTGGCATTTTGTTTCCTTTACTAGATTTTCTTCAGTTTGTGAATGTATGTACAAATCTTACCATGCAGCAGCTGATGTCCACCATGCCACGTTTACAAAATCTGCAATTGTGGGCTATGTACACAGAGGAAAAGTAAAAGAAGAGTATGAACAGATGCTTTTTAAGAAAAAAAAACTCAAATATTCATTGGTGTCTCTATGTGTCAGTCTTTAGTTTCAACACGTGTTATTGCATATCTTTGTTTGTTCTCACCACAAACACTCCTCTGGGTGCAGCTCCAGCTTCACTGTTTGGCACCCGCTCGCACACCGACTGGTAATCAAATGACCGCTTGAGGTTGTAGAAGGAGTTGTTGTAGAGAGCGTGCATCAAGTAGGGGTCAACATCACTGAAGAACATGCCCGCCTGAGAAGATAAGAAACGCTGGTCAGGCTCAGAGTAGAGATTAGAGAGAAGCTATGATCGGTGTGAAAATTAATTCATTATCTTCACCTTGTTCCAGTCATCCTTCTGATTGGACATGATCAGGAATCCACCATCATCTATTAAGTAGCACAGGAGATCCTGCACATGGACACAGAGACAGACCGTTAATTGGAAGTATTGGGGAAATATATTGGGACGAGGAAGGTCCAGCTGAGAACAGGAAGTAATCATAATTAACAGCAATGCTTACATCAGTGTTGGCTTCGCAGTCCATTTCACAGACTCTGTTTGGGCCACACTGTCACAGAGAAAAGCAAAACAAATTCAGCAAAATCGTAAGAGCATTTATTGAAACGTAGTCGTCATGGTTTATTTATATCATATATAAAATAATAAAAATATTTTACCGTATTTGAGCTTTGACGGTTGTCTGTATGGTTGGTGGCAAGAATCTTGAATTTTTCTGTCCACACTTCGAGGTCTAGTTTCACTCCAACAACTGAGGAGAAACAGAAGTTAGACAAAGAAATTCATTACGATTCAAAAGGCACAAAATAAAAGCACAGATGCACATTGAGGCACAATTAATCGTTGCAGAGCACGAAAAACACAAAGAGACTAAATGACAAACAGAGACGTGTAATTATCCCGAAACACTTTCTTCAACATCTGTCATTAAAAGGATTTTGTTTCCCATTGCAGAAGTGAGCCCACCTGCGGGTTTGATGGTTTTCCCTCCTATTGTAATCTCCAGAGCCGTGCTCACCAGAATACCAATGGTGTCATTTCCTTGGTTGAGGTTCAGCAGCTCGTCCCCGTCTGCAAAAAAGGAAACAAATATAGAAACAATCCAGGAGGGTGGGTGGTTTAAAACAAAGATCCACGCTATTACGAGACTCCGTGTGAGTTGTATAAGCCAAGACTAAGAGCATCATTCACCTGCTCGATAAGGCGCTCGGAAGATGTAGCCCTTGTTGTCGAGACTGCGGCGGTAATAGCTGGCATTAAACGGCTCAGGGTCCTCCTCCCAGGTTTCTGCAGCCCTAAGATTTAAGACCAGAGATAACAGAGCTGTAAATTCCTGCTGTATGAGTCTCCTGCTACACCTTTCACACAATGTGCCACTTTAACAAAGTGACAACCATAAGAGAAACACGAAGCAGACACACAGCCTTGAGGGAGAGTGCACTTACTTGTTGGGAAACACTCTTGTTATACCACCATCTGTTGCTGCAAACACAGCCAGGAAGCCGTATCTAAATGTCAGGACGGATAAAGGACAGAGGCAGGCTTCAAATCTAAAACTTATTTCAACAAATCCCAAAACGTGCTCCTCGTGCTGATGCCTGGTCCTACTCACGTGTTCAAATCTTTATTCTTCCACACTTTCTCCACCAACTGTCTAATGATGCCAGTGTCCAGAATCAGGTTGTGAAGAAGCAAATTGTCACCTATTAGACAGCATGAGAGTTAATTAAATCCAAACACACAAAGGTGAACTGTAATGCATCCATATACGTATAATATAGCACCAATGAAAGCTGATAATACTAATAATTAACAAGGTTTTTGGATATACTTTTACACCAATGCACCCAGAACACGACTGACATTACTCTACATTTTCCTTAACTAAAACCAACAAAACTCACATTGTTTGGAGTCTGGTGTCACCTTCTCCATAAGAGCAATGAAGTTGAGCAGGAACTCAGTGTTGTTGTTGGACAGTTCCAGGTCATTGCAGTACTCCCTGTGGAACAGACAAGGCCGCTTAGCTCAGAGGAAGAACTTGTACTCTCACTTGTGCCTTACAGAGGGGACGCACAACACACAGGGTGGAGATGCATGGACCCGTACACATGTGACTTGATGCTACTGTGAGCAGCAAAAGTGGACTGGACAAAGGCAAAGACAGTGATTTCATCAGTGTTTCAGAGTTCAGGTTGCAGCTGAAGACTACAACCATTAAAAAACAAAAACAAAAAAAATGAATAATACAGCACATGCCAGCTAAAGCTTTTGGTTTTATTGTTTGCTTGCTGCCCAATATGCAGTATCCGGTGTAGTATTCCCTATGTTACATTGAACCAAATGTATTTGTGTAATTCAAACATGCAACACCACATTAACAACATGCATAGAAGGTCTAATGAGTCTTGGGTATTTTGTTGTAATGTGTACAAAACTAATCACGTTAAAAAAAAAAAAAAAGTCACTATTAGCGTACACACACACACACACACACAGAATGAAACCAGCAACTTCCAAACCGTGCAACTCAAGATCACAAGAGATATAAAAGTTGAAATGTGGAGAGGTAACAAAACCAAACAAGAGATGTGCGCACAAGACCAAAAACGGATGACGATCAATGACAGCAAGCATTTCACGCGCAGGGCTACCTGGGAGCAATGAATACATGTCCTTCAGACTCAAAACTGTTTGGCAGCAGTGATTCAAAATCTGCAACAGAAAGGGGAAGATTATCCAGGAAGAGCAGTGGGCAGAGCAGTGGGGAGTTGTGGGTAAACAGCAGCTGTTCTTCAGAGGTGCAGGGACGCAGGAGGGAGTTTACCATAGCAACACTGAGGTATCATGGGAACACTAGCGTTAGCCAATATGGTGCCTAAAATGGAACCTGACTCTCAATGGACGACTGCTTTTGTTTCACAAGCACTCACACCTTTTGTTTCGTTTTTGTTCGTTCGTCAACGATTCTCCGATTTGTCTCTGTTCAATCTGACACATTTTGGACGTCTGAGAACTGACTTAACCCCGACGTGGTTCGTCAGGAAGCAAGTTCTCAGACAGATGACCCACAGTGAGTGCTCTTATTTCAGGCAGGCATCAACATGGCCAACTATTGCACGGGAGGTGAGTGAAGGTCCTGATGGAAGAGGTCACCCCTCAGACTGGCAGGGGAGAGGACGCAGACAGACACACAATCGGAGGAAATGCATAACACTGTGAAGGGCATGTGGAAGGGCAACTTCAGTTAATCTACCGCAGACAAAAGAAAACACAAAAAATATCAACCCATCACCATTAAAGCCTAGAGCAGTGAATCCAACGTGCCATTTTCTCATTAGGTGGTGACCTGTAACTGTGTACAGCAGGTAAATATTCATTTAGACGGCTAAAATAGAGTGCCCAGGTAGTTTTCCGCCCACAATGCCATGCACATCCGGGGTCAGGTTTACTGAGGAAGTGTTTGGTCGTGCCCCTGGCAGTCTGAGGGGTGAGGAGGGAGGGAGACAAGCTGATGGAGACAGGGAATACAGAGGGACGACATAGGAGTCAGGCGCCATGCCGAGCGGCACCCTGACACCTGACAACATGGGAGGACCTGGGTGGGCAGGACACAGCTCAGCCCCGTGGGGTCGGTCTGCAAGTTTCAGTGTCTCCAGCTACAGATGGCCTAGCTAACAAACAACAAGACTTTTATATACATGACGTTATTACGTTAAAATATTATGACCACTATTTACTCTGACGTATATAATACAGCTCCATGTATGTGCTGGTACATTGTTACATGTGAGGCTAATGTTTCCATTACCGTGTGTACTTTCCTACATTATCAAAACATAAATTAAATCTTTAACTTTATGCAGAGCTCAATATGTCTCAAACTGATCTCGTTCTCGACCTAAAAGGAGGGATCTTTTTAAACGGCATACCTAGGCCCTGGCGTCAGAATTAGCTTTTAACACATTTATGAGAAAAAAGAGAGCGAGAGAGAAATGGAGGAGGAAGACGAGGAGAGAAACATGGCCAAAGAAAATGGCAAGAGAGTGAAAGACAGATTTAGAGAGAAGAGGCAGACACGACGCTACTGGAGTTATCTACAGAAGGAGAAAGATTGAGGTGGGGGGAGAAAAATTACAATTTTAACGGAAAACATGAGTATCTGTCTTTCTTGAGTACAGTGGGTGTTTTTATATGTTTATTTTTTTTATTATTTTGCTTCTGGAGCAACAGATATGTGGAGAGGAGGGTGAGGTTAGGGACTGGAGGAGCTGTTGTGAGAGATGTGGGATCTAAGCTGCAGCAGGAGGGTGAGGAAGAGGGAGAGGAGGAGGGATAAAGGGAGGAAAGGGTGGGGAAAGAGGAGGAAAAAGGGAGGAAATCCTGGAGGCAAGACGGGCAGGAACAGAGGCAAGCAGGCTGGGACAGGTGAGGGGAGGGAGGGAGGGGGTAGCGAGGGAGGTTTAGGACGAGAGGGGTGGGAAGGAGGAGGAAGCGGTAGGGAGTAGGAAGTAGAGGTAGGGAACGTGGACCAATATGGAGTATACTTGCCCTTGGTGTATGGCACTGTGTGGATCCATCAGAGAAGGAGTGAGCAAGAAAAGAAACAGGGGATCGGGTGGGAAGGGGGGATCACAGACAATATTTTATTCAATTACTATTTGAATAAAAATATTGTTTTCTTGAAAGAAAGAAACCAATTAAAGTCAAACAAGACAAGAGAGGAAAAAGAAATGAAGAGCAAACATCTTATTTGCAAAAGCAAACGAGGAAACGGAAAACCAACGGAAGAAAGGAAAAACTGTAAAGGACATTAACTGTAAGAGATAATAATAATAATAATGGCAGAACAAAAAAAAAGAATTAAAAAAAAAAGTAAATCACCAGGAAAAGAGGGAGTAACAAGGTCTGGACAAAGAAAGAATGAGAGAGACAACATGTGTCCCCATTCAGACCCACAAAAACCCAAACTCCCACAATTGACAAGCCAGTGTCCGAGGCCATGTGGGAGTTTATCTGTCGAATGATTCCAAAGCTGAGAAACATCTCACACAGACAAACGGAAAAAAATAAAAAAAAAATAAAAGAAGAAACACAAACACATAACAGAAGGAAGAAAATCCCCAAATCATAGAACTCATGATAAGGAGTGAAAAGCATGCGTGTTTTCACAGGTTTTCAGAACATCAAATACTTGAAACACAGACGCTTCAGAATCATTACTTGGTGGAGAAGAGGCGAGAGCATTTGGCAAAAAAAATAATAGTACAGAGGTCACCATTATTTTCACCTGAGTAACACAGTAAAACCACAGCTTTCACCTTTCTGTCAGTTCAGTTATTTTTTTCTTCAGCCAGTGTGAAGAAAAAACATCACCATTTTACAGCACAGCATGGAGACAGGAGGGAACGGGGGCAGAGGAGGAGTCGGAGAGGACTCGGGTATGATCCTGCCTATCAGAGGGCGTACAGGAGGGAGGACGGGGCAGGAGAGGGGGGAGGGGGAGGGGGCAGAGCGGCTGACTCTGCTCGGACACGCCCTATGATGATGTTGGAGACCCAGGATAACGGACTGAATAAGAGCGCAAGGTCATATTTAGGAGAGAGAAGAGAGGAACGAGAGAAAGAGAAGAGGAGGCAGAGAGAGAAAGATGCTGGGTAGTCCCGAGAGTACTTACACTGCACCTGAAGGATCTGGTCACTTAGGTTGGCCTTGATGTGGTTCTCACTATATGTGGGGAGAACCAACCCTAGACTGAGGAAACAAGGCAGACACGCGAAATCAGTAGCATGTAACGGGAGCACATGTTAAAACGCACACGGGCAGGTGGGCGGGGAAGTCAGCCAGTAAGAACTAGTTACTGGAGGACCAAAACCTCTCAGCAAATTACAATAAGGCTGGACAATTAAAATAAGGATGAGGACATTTATTTGTCGCTGTATTTCTACAAGAATGGAGAATTATGTCGGAACACATATGTCCACACACAACATTCATCTCCACATGACAACAAAACCAATAATAAAAAAGTATTTAAATGTGTAAAAGTGTCTGTTAAAAAGTGTTTAAGCTAAGCGGTTTATGAGGTAAAGTCAGACAGTGTGGCAGGTGTGGCAGACCCTGTGGAAAGTCTGGGAAGTCATCCAGGTCATGGTTGATGTAAAACAAAGGCTAAAACTCGACCTGTGTGATGTTCTGTGAAGACATTTCACTACAATCAGCTGAAAAAGAAAGCACCTGTGAGAGCAGAGAGAACCAACCACAAGACTAAAACTGTTCCACTGTGACTGGCGCCTCCAGTAACTATTACACATAGTTATTGGAGCTATTACTAATTCAACTGTGGGATCTCAGTTTGTGGCGCTGTTACACTGGACTGAATTTCTCTGATTGAGCCTAGCTTCCCCGTCAGAATAATAGAAGCATATGTCAGTACAACACAATCCAATTCAGTAGCACAATAAACCTTGTGAACTGGGATGATAGTATAAAGTTAAAGTTAAAATAAACCCCCAGTGTCACCAGTCCTATGAGTCACAAACACTACTCTACTGCTAATATAGGACACATACAGTGAGTGTGTAGAGCTTAAATGTTTCACTAGCAACTCATAACAGTGACACATCCGGATTCTTAAATACACAGGAATTTCCCATCGAGTGCAATATTAATAGAACTGTGTAGAAAAAGTCTGATATGGACTGCGCCTGGAGGACCAGGCAGGCTGCCAGCAGATTTAATAATAAAAACACAAACACAAATCAGACATTTGTAGAACTATTGAATATAATAAAGTGTCATTTGTGAAGCGCTGCCTTGAGGAAATGCCACTATGATGCACCATATAATGCAACCTTACATGTTCAACCATGTCTTGGCATGAATAAACTATGCAATTAACACGTGCTTAAAGGACCGTTGAGGGCTTTTAATGAGTAATCAGCTGTGCTTTTTTTCCCAGTTGTGTGATACATGGAAGCTACAGCTCACCAACACTGTCTGTTGATGAGTAACATCTGTCATCTTTGAGTTAAAACAGACAAATGGTAGGTATGAAAGTTCACTCACAGGCTTAAATCGTGTCAGTCTTTTTTGGTCTGAAGGTCACGTGGTGCATACTTGATTTCAAACCTACCTGTAATCTGTACCCTCCACCGGTGTCCATGTGTACGTCCGCATGGCCTCGTCTATGTACCTCTGTCGGCCAAACCACAAACAGGCCGTGATGAGTAACCTTGTCACATCCTCGGAGCATATTTCCTCCCGTAATTAGAAACGCTAAACATACTGAACATACTAAACATACTGAGCGACTCAGATTCTAACAGCACCATTCAGGAAGGTGCTACACTGGATCATGATTGAGTCTCATATATTGATGACTTGCCTCATCAACTGACTTAATGAGCGTCTTGATTTTTCTTTGCCCTGATTTGCCATCAATCATCTGTCGGCGGATCTAAAATGCAAGAGAGAGAGAGGAGCTGCAGTGTGAGAAGGCATATCGATACACAGAAATGGAAATACAAGTTACAGATAAAAATATTAAATATATATGAAAAGGTGATGGTCATTATGTTTCAGGGTGTTGTTTTTTTTTACCTCCTCCTTGTTGCTGTCCTCCAGTTCTGCATCCAGAAAGTCCAAAGTGACAGGCTCTCGGAAGTTAATGATCTGAAAAGAAGGAGAATGCAGAGGAAGATGGAGGGATGGTGGTGGTGGGGTGGGGGGATGAACATCAGTTGAGCAGGAACACGATTCAGACTCAAAATGAGAAAACTGAATAGACGGTGAGAGTGTTCATAGTGGAGCCTACCTTGGGTCGTAGGTTGGGATGCAACAGTACGTAACCATTAGGATCAGTGGCAAAGGTGTAGCCATTAGCGCCGAGCTGTGTAGCATAAGAGTGAACCGAGAAGTTGCTCGATTAATAACATCAGTAGTCATTAATTAAATCACACCACCACTGGTACTAAACGTAAACCATGCTCACTCTGTATGTAGGCGTCTTCTTTTTGATTTCGTTGATTGCAATGTCCACACCCATGACTCCAAGGATGAGCTGGTTCTGTACGAAGAGGACGTAAAGTAGCTGTGAGTATTTTATCCACACGCTCCTGTCGGCTTGAGAGAATCGCGCGGAGCTGGTAGTTATGCTCTGAGCATGCTAATAGCATCTGTGTGCCGTCTCAGACTGCAATCTGATTACGTCCATATGTTCGCACTCTATCTTAAACCGAGTCTGTCTGCAGCAACATCGCTGCTTTAAGCCTGTGTGATAAGCTCAGAGTAAATACTTTGGTCATGGATCCTGAAAGCTGGATGCGTCTGCGCTCACTGGGTGTTAGCAGATGCCACAGACGAGACGCTGTGGTGTCTGTTGTTACCTCAGGGGGGAGGTGTTGCCTAGAAGAGCAGCAGCAGCTAGGTGGACATCATTACAAATGATTGATGATGGCCAACAGCAGGAAAGAGAGTAAAAATAAAACCTGAAACCCTCCTATAGCCTCACCCACCTGGATGACAATAAAAATGCAGTTTTTCCATAATAATACTGATGAGCTGGACTATAAGTCAAATTTCCTGCTGTGTAGGTGAAGGTTGAAGCTATTTTAAGCTCCTCATCTTGTGTTGACTGTGTTGTTTTTACCCGAGAGCTCACAACATCAGCAGTGAGATTGAAGACTGGCATCGTCCCAGTGATGACGAGGCCCAAACCCTGATAAAACATACAGAAATCCAAATTTAAAACGAACTTTAAATAATATATATTCATCGCACAATTGCCATTCAAGCTAATATACACATAAATCTGCACTGACAGTGGCGCTGACAGTCCACTAATAAATCTGTAGGAACTCTTTCAGAATGATAAACCGTGAAGGTCACACAAAGTGTCTGAAACTCTTCGCTCACCAAAGCGTCCTGGTAGACGTTCGTCCACTGCACCTGCTTGGCCCTAGGCCCAGCCAGCACCATGGGACGACCCAGGACATCCAGGTACTCCTGCAAAAAAAAAAAAAACAGACACGCCACCGTGAGCGGCCACTGTAAACACACACGTAATCAAACAGACATTTATAGTCCATGTCATGTGCCGGCATTAAAAGCAAAGAGCTGGGAGAGCCCTCCAACACTCATCTGTCATAAAACTATAAGACCCTGACCGGCCTCGTCTCCGTCACCGCATAAACCAGCGGGCCACCGGCAGTAGCAGCATCCCGGCCCTGCCGAGTCATAAAGCCCCCAGTCCTGAGCCACTCAAGGCCGTTTTTCATCATTATGAAGGAGCTATTAAAAACACATTAGAGGTGTCAATGGCACGACGTGCAAACACGCCATTCTCCCAGAGGCTCTACTGTCAACACTTGCACTGTGAGAATGTCCCACAGCGATCGTGAACTGGGGTGAAGGGTTAAGTCCACGAGCAATATATCATATTCACTATATTCTTTTGTTCTCTGGAGACACCTCGTACAGCAGCTGAGATGTCTTTTTTTTTTTTTTTCGGTAAATAACCTATTGATCCATGTCATTTTGGAGATGTGTAATTGGCAACGTGACATGAGAAGGGACCACGCAGTGGAAGAAGGAAATCATGCCGGGGTAGAAGACGATCACAACGCGAGCCTGCGGTGCCTTGTTATTGTACAGACATTTTATAATTAAAGTGACTGCGTACACTCGCACCAACATTTACATCAGCTCCGAATTCCTTCTCGCCATCCCATTCAGCTGACGGAGAGACAAAAAGCCTATCTTTAGGTATCAGCACAATATAATCAAATGTAAAATCAGGATCAGCAGAAAGCGAGCAGGTCCTCTGGGATTAAACATTCATTTTAAAACATTAACGGCTCTCACATGATGACAAAGTCCATCCATTTAGCAGCGAAAATGGAAATGTTACAGCGAACGTCCGACCCTTGCCACCATCCATCTCTGATACACAAAAGGGGCGCCCTGTATAAGCACACAGCTATTTCAGTGTTATGCTTCTGACCGTTTGTTTTCCATCGTCTGAACAGTGAGGTGCTGACAGGCGTAACCTATTCTATTATTAGCTCAATAAAAGTCCAGTTTAATGCGCCACAGGGAGATATTCCATCAGGACAGTGACAGCCAGACCTTTTCACGGGATATAGGGGAAATTTTCCGCCTGACTGGAACAATCTAGGAAACATAAAAAGCCAGCGACCAGAAATATGTGCTCCAAAGGAAGCAGAGCCATATAGACTTCGGCGGCATTCCTGAGCGCCGATTAAACGCTGCCGTCTCCCTGAGCATCGTAACAACCGTGATAGCGGGGAGAAAACTCATCAGTGTGGCCCCTCTGAAAGCAAACATCCCAACTAATGCCTGGCCTGTTGTTGTGGCACCGCTGAGATCCTCCGCAAAGCCGCCACAGTGGGCGAGGAGGTTCACACAGACGTAACCGCGCATAAAGCACATTTGAAACCTCTGGTCTAACACAGACATGTGGCTCTGGATGAAGTATATAGTATCAGTCCATCTATGATTTGGATGCTGTCATCTTATTTCACCTAGACTACATGATGAGTGTGTGATATGGAAAGGTAGAGTGTGGTTAAATAACATAAGGCCCCAGTGTGTCTTCTGGGCCTATACAGAGAGCTGTAGTCACCCACCTTCAGAAAACCTATTAGAGTAAGTGGCAGTTCTCAGAATATAAATATGCCAGAGTTAATGGAACAGCTGACAGTCTATTCTGGGGCCTGATCGCTCACCGGGGCTGGGGGAGGAGGGAGGAGGGGAGGAGAAAGGAGCTGTGTGAGCAGTAGCTCCCCCACCACCGAACAACTGAGTCAATTTCTGCTCCTGGAATGAGGTTATCCCAAGGGCCTCTCGGAGATCGTAGTGCCTCAAGCAAAAGTGTGTGCTTCGTGGGAGGGTGGTGGTGGTGGGGGGTATTTGTGTGTGTTCGGGGTGGGAGTGGGAGGGGGGCGTCACGCGTGTGACAGGCAGGTGTATGTGTCAGAGACAATGATCTAGAAGCCTTATTTTTCCAGATACATCCTCATAGAAATGAGGCATCAGTAAATCTGCTACCACTTCCGCTCTCATCCAGCGGTTTAGTCTCCTGCCCCGCGTTATGGGACACATTAAAGCACAACTACAGTATTTATCATCAAAGCAAGCACAGATATTAGAGTGAACATGCTGCTTGATGTCCTTTTTGTGGATTCACAGTCGTACTCAGTAGCTCGCACACGCTCCACATGTCTTACCTGGGTGTTGATTCTGATCGCTCCAATGGAGGGAATTTCAAAGTAGTATCCTGAAGAAGAAGAAGAGCAAGAGGATCAATACACTTTTCCAACAGAAAGCTCGCGTGCAGCACGCCTCGACACAGGTACATGCACGCATCATATTCTGCGGACATTTCCAAGAATTACAGAGAACGCGTTGTGTTCAAAAGTGATCCATCTGCAGACAGGAGCATAATCTCTCCACGTTATTAGCTACATGTAATGGCATCATCTCCAGCTGATGATGATGGGTCACGCAGGCGTGATTAGAGCGTGTGGCCGCTGACCCTTTTACACTCGTGGCAGTGCTGTGGGATGTAAATGTGGAGGCTCACAGGGAATGCTGAGCCCCAGGCAACGCTGCTGCTGCTGATTAGGAATGGAGGAGAATGACCGACTGGGTCAATAACCATGCCGCTCCCCAAGTTATTAAAGCCATGAGTGTTTATACAAAGAGCCGTGAAATGGAGGCGGCATCCTCGGAATGTTAAGCGGCAGAGATAACTTTCATTATTTTGATACATTATGCAGTTTTTCCACAGCATTGAAATGTTCCCTCTCTGTCTCATTCATTAGCACGTGTGTGGAGGCAGGCGCCATGTCAGTTGCTCACATTGGCGCACACACACACACACACACACACACACACACACACACACACACACACACACACACACACACACACACACACACACACAAGATACACACGTCACAGCTATTTGTTCTAGTTTTGTTCAGAGAAGTTGCTTGTCCCAGTGCATTAGCATGTGACAGCTAAGAGTTGAGGAGAGGAAAACGAAAGGAGTAAAATGATACTGTGATGTAAATCTCCGCAGGTTAGCGTTCGGATCAATTATGAACTTAATCTATATGCCATTTCTTAGTAAAACCCCATTTACATAATGTCTCGGCACTCTTCAGGTCCTCAAACATCATCTTCAGATTTGTGAAGTAATCTGGGTCCATTTTGAACCGACTACTGATACTACTGTATATTTGTATTATCATATAACCCGAGTCCAGTAGCTTCATCACATAGAAACAGATATGAAAGATATAAATATCTTTCCTATCTGTTTCTATGTGATGAAGCTACTGGACTCGGGATAAATAAAAAATCACTAATAAACTGTATCATCTGCTTTTCATTCCAACACTAAACAGGCTCTAAAGAATCTAGTGTTTATGTAAAGTAAATGCTCTGCTGTGTCAATATAAGGCTGCAGTTCCCTCCTACGTATACCAGCATGCTCCACTTTCTATTCATACCCGGTTTTCTTATCTCACTGAGACAAAGTAAATGTGTGAAGCTAATTTCAAGGTGTGCTTTACGTTACTTCTCTTTCTCTTCCTATTGATGGCCATCGTGAATTCACGAGATATTTTATTTCTCGCTTCGGATTAAATGCGGCGGTGTGCTGGTATTAGGATGATCGATGCAGTGTTATCCTTTCTCTGCTTTTATCCTCCATTTCACCTGTTTTTCCAAGATAACTTTCTTTTCTGTCTTGGATGCTGTTGCGGCGCCCGTGAGAGAGCACGGAGAAACGGTTTCTTTGTCCTCGGAGTCACAGAGAGGTTACGTTCTTCCCGGAATTGCAGCTCAAGTGAGTCAACATCTCCAAGTGGTCTAGGAGTTGTGTATGTTTGCGTTGGTACTGTGTTTTGTCAAACTTGTGCGCGTCACGGGTGAAGGGTTAGGGCCTGGAAGTGTCAGGGAGCTGGCTCTGCTGGAGTGAGATACCAACGAGTAATAAGTACTGAAGATATGAGAGGACAGATCCATTGAGGCTGGTGTGTCAACGCTATTGTCTTATGCTGGCATAGACTTTAGTACCATGGTAATCACTGCAGTCGTGAACAGAGCGTGTTGGCACAGAGGCATAATCCTGGACTTTCCCCGGGCCTGACAGGGAGATGGCACGGTAATCATTCTTCTACCAGACTCCTCCTGCTAATTAATAACAACTTCTGGGGAGATAGTTGTGAAGCACTTGGCTCCACTGGCAATAAGCTAATCAGCTGACAGCTAAAGCCTTCATAAAGGAGCAGCTTCAGATAAACGCAGAGAAACAACATTAAATCAAGCCACAAAAGACAGGAAGAGGAGTTTAAGAAAATAACTGTGCTCCAAACTGAGCGTGGCGACCGCAGCGAGTCGGGGTGGGCTTTTATGAGCCAAGATGAAATTGGTGCAGACAAAGTGAAGAACAGAAAGGCCGCCCGAGTCTTATGAGCTGTCAGGCCGTCGGCCAGGGCCTGTTTGCTGCTAAAATATTCAAAGAATAACTCAATACCGGACTGAATGTAGAGTCTTGATCTTATTTTCTAGACGAAAGTTTGAAGCCAGTTTCACCTCTGATCACAGACAGCACCAGTGATGGATGTTACACTGGGATCAGTGATGTTAATGTCCATGACTGCGGCAAGATGCGATGTTAAACCCCACAACGCCACAAAAACAACAAAGGTGTTTTTACATACTGCTTAATATAGAAATATGTAAAATGTTACATGACAACAAAGCATCTCAATTTATTCCATTTAATTTGAAAAATAATCCATTTCATTTGAAACATAGTTTGAGGAATTACGGTACGTTCTGATTACAACAACCGTTGCAGTGAGATTTCTTCTTTTATTTCAATGTTTTCTGAGTCAACCAACGTTTCTGATGACACACTGGTTCGCCTTTGCGTGAGTGATATCACTTTTGGACGGCACAATCACTGTCAATACTGCCAGATGACTCGTTTCAGCTGCTCTTTGCTGGAGGGGTTTCATTGTTCTACCTTCAGTTTTAAAAACACTCCTGAGGTTTTCTGTTGGACTCATGTCTGGGGGGCTTGGCCAAGTCCTAGCTCACACGCTCCTTTAAAAAACGTTTGCATAGTTGTCGCAGTGTGCTTGTAATCACTATTATGCTGGGGAATTCCTGTCCTGCCACTCGTCTAGATACCAGGAGTAATCTCTTCATTCAGTGATTGTGTAAACACACTTGCATTAGTAGTGCCATCTATCTGTATCCACGCTTCACGGTCAGCACCATGTGGTCACTATGGAAGCTGCCGGACACCATCTGATGAAAACCAAACTATTTTTGTTTCCCTTCAACAAAGGCTGCGCTGCCAAAATTCACCAGGCTTCTTTCCATGTTCCTTGGCATAGTTTAATGTTGCAAATGTTTTCTTGTTGGACACTGTCCATAGGGCTTTAAGCACCGGCTGAGCAGTCACTGAAACACCAGTTTCCACAGATAATCGTTATGCCAACTCAGCAGAACCTCTCGGCCCATTTTTCTGTAAAAGGTTTTGAAAGTGGTAAGTTTTCTGTGGTGTCACTTTTTCATCGCCAGCTACTGCGTCTCCTGTTATTGGTAATAAAGCTTTTCCTAGACATCCTGCCTGTGTTGTGACTTGTATTCAGTGGCTTAATGCTGCTCTTATAATTAGCCACATCTTCATGTGTCATTCACAAAATTAGTAAAGCTGCAGCTTTCACTTGTGTGCATAAACACTGGGATTTAGATGAGAGACAAACTGTGGTGGGTCAAACATGAACTTTAAAGACACTTAGTTTCCGAAATAGTATATAACCTGTTTTAATTTTTTAATTAATTGAAGACTGAGAGGAAATTGCATTCCCCACTTCACAATGTGAGTGGATGTATCATGGAAGAATGTGTCTATTGATAAACTCCTAAACTCAGCACATTAACTGTGTTGCTTAAGCCCGACTTTGACATGTTAATGTGACACGAGGAGCTCTGGATCAAACCGCAGACCATGCAACATCTGGAGTCATGGCTGCTTCCTATATACAAAGAATACGTTTATCCACTCACCTTTGTTAGCACACGCGATCCACTGCAAAGGGGTAACATCATAGTTGTGCTGGCCGACAGAGAAGGTGAAAACACGAACCTGGTGGAGAAAAAAAAATAATCACATGAAGGAAACTTATATTAGACCTAATAAAGAATCAAAACTGCCAAGAAACAAAATTGCTGCGCGGAGAACATTATCAGAGCAAAACAACACCCCACAAAGCTGCTCGATCACACAAATGATTAATACTGGTGAGACAGTGACATCCGGACATTTAGGGATGGATGCGACAACAGGACATGGACAAAGACACAAACTTAGCAGATGATATAGTGGCTGTAATATTACAGGATCCGATGATAAAGGCTAAGTGAGAGCTGCTGGCGGCCGCAGCAAAAGCGACAAAAGACAGATAAACAGAGAAAGAAAGAGAAATTGATCGGAAAATGGAACAGGGTTGACAAAACAAAACACAAAAAGTCCGGCCATAATGGAAGCGCAGAAAGCTCGGAGCCTCGGAAGGGGCATCTGACAGCTTAACTAACAGCAACTGCCTGAGCGCTAATGAGACGATGTCAGCAAAAAACACGGGGCGGGGAGGGAAAAGGCACTCCTTAGACAGTCTCTGGACATGCATGATCACTTGAGCGGGGAGAGCAAGTCAATGGAAACATAACAGCCTTGTAGGGACACACTCACTGTTTTGTTGGGCCAGTTGTACTTCTCGAAGATGTCCTGGGCTCGGTCCTCGCCGCCATCTGTAAACATCATTATCATCTTATTGCAGTTGGCCCTCGGGGCACTGCTCTCCTGTGGCAGATGAAGAGACACACGGGCAAAGAAAGAAAGAAAGAAAGGAAAACAAGGCAGGGTTAAAGAAAATGTAAGAAAGGTGAGGATGCCAGAACATCAAGTCCTTTCACAGAAAACTACACGGAAGACAGCGCGTAACTATTTATAATGTTGTAAGCAGATAGAAGTGTTTATAACTGTACCCATGAGGGGAGGCTGGGATGTGCGGCGCAATATGTTTATTTGTCTCCATTTCCATATATTATTTCCACGCGCCATTCTTTCTCTTCTCTTCCTACATGTTGTGGCAACAGATTCATCTAATCCACTCTTAGCTTTCATTCTTAGCATTTCATCACACATTTATAGATTCCTCAGTTGGCAGGCGCAGGCTTCCTCATATTAGCATAATTTTAGAATTGCCTCTCAAGTATACAACATTATTCTAGCATTAAATCTGGTTGTCTCTGAAGCACTTTCACAACCATTTCCATGCCTCTCCTCACCCCCCACCCCACCCACCTCCTGAACACCAGCTGCCATTGACATGCAGACCAGCAGCGCGTATATCTGACAAGATTCTAATAAAGATAAATAATATAGCGCCAATTACATATTTCTACCATGCTTCTGTCACCAATCACGGCGCCGAGGCTGCTACAGACAGCGATTAAAAGGGACATTTTATTTCTCATTCTGCCGGCGAAAGGGAGGGTGGCGGGACACTTGGCTCCGTTCCTCGGAGCCCACCAGAGGAATATAAAGTGTCTGTGGCTGATCTCCTCTGGGCCGCGCTCATCAATCATCCCATCAGAGCCCATTAGGGTGGCAGTCTCCTAAAATACACAGCAGCATACGGAGCTGAGGCAGCACCTGTGTCGAGAGCACGTGGACCCCTGCTGCTGCCGACAGACCTCACCACGGAGCTGGCTGCTGCAAAAGCTAGCGTCACTTCATTGCAACGGCAATTATAATCAGGCCCACCGTCAACAACGACAGTGCTCTGGAACTGTCTCGTGCAAACCTATTGATTGGATTAGGACGTGAGCCTGGTACTCTGATAGGACGAATGATAGCACGCTGGAGCTAACGCACGTTAGCGTCTTAGTGCTCATGCATTCAAATTCATACAAGGATTGTATTTCCCTGAAAGCTTTCTGGGCTCTTACATTGAGAAGCTGTTCAAAGGCGAATGTGAAGCCAGACTTGTAATCCGTCGTTCCTTTGGCTTGCATGTGCATGACGGCTTCCTTGAAGATCTTCTTGTTCCGAACATTGGCTTGGACCAAAGTCCTGAAGCATGGGACGACAGCATCTGCCTTTTCATTGAACTAGAAGGCGACATATGAAGACGCAGATGAGTGCACAGACAATACATTGGCTTTTCTTTTCAAAAATACTTTCAAAAAAATTAAAATGCGCTGTATGATTGTGTCATTTTTCGTGCGGTGGGATGCAGACGTGGGTGTGTGCAGATGTAAGCCGCCCTGCTACTCTCTCGCTGGCAGTAAACACTAGTAATTACAATTCCACACAAAGAACAGGTGCGCCTGAAAACACCAGTGCAATACACCGAGCAGAAACCCAGCCAAGGTAATATCATCTGTCTCATCTCATCCACCAAATTAGCCTAAACCTGTGCATGTGTGTTTGTGTGTGTATGCGGCGTACTAGCGTGCAGTGTCTATGCGTGATCGCAGTATTAGCAGCGATGCCGGTAATAGCACGTTTCGAATGCGGTTTCTTCTTGAAGGTCAACGTCACAATCTACTGACATTTTCCAGCAGATTGATGTAAAACGTTGTGTGTGAGAAAAGCTGACATTTCTCATGGGTTAGGTGTTGTTTCATATTTAAACCGGGAGACAAACATATGCAATATTCATCACAGTCACTTCTTAAAATGTTAGGAAATACAGTACCGATCAGCCACAACATTAAAACCACGCCCTCAAAAGGTTCACAGATGTGTGCAGACACAAAATTAGGTGTTTAATGATTTTTTTTTTTTAGTTCAGTTTAAATAATAATTAACTGCAAGTTTCTGTAAGCCCTCACTTTCTTTACAGGGGTGAAAATCAGATGCGTTCCCACCCAGATTACCATGCTCATTTCTTGCTCTTAGAGCCGGGATTTAGAGGCATACAGTGGCTAAGAGCGATGGATTATGAGGGATTACTTAAGGGAGTCTAAACACAGAGCCACCACACCGAGGCAAGTGGACAAGTGTCTGTGTGTCCGCGTGCGCAAACCAGTGTGTGTTGCAGCAAACTAGAAAAGCGTTAATATTCTCCTACACATCAGTCCTAATAGAAAATGTGGCAATCAGCAGAGAGTGAAAGAGACAGAGGAGCACAATCCCACACGGACGACGGTGATGCAGGGAGAGCAAACACGGCTATAATGAGGGAACTGCACGGTTTCCACTATAAGCAAACAACTGGGAGCAGAATGAGTACACTGCTCCACTAGCTGACTCCCTGCATGATTATCACCTGCTTAATGAATAACATAAACATTAGTGTTTGTGTGGCTTCCAGGAGTGAGTTGTATCATTAATAGCAAGCTTCTCCTTACCCTGGCCACGTTCACGTAGTCGTCATCCGACAGAGTGTCCAGCATCTCCACAACGGAGGTCTTCATGAGCTTCAGCGTGAGTCCGCTGACACTTCCGCTCCTGCAGGCAAGAAGGAATAAAACACTTAGAGGCTCAAATAACGTGAAGACAGGTTGAAATTCTGAGAATCATTTCCATATTTCTGGACATACGTTCAATCTACAGACAGATTCATGTCACGGAATAAATTTAAATAAAAGTTACAAGATGAGCAGCCATCACCTTCCTATAACTTTAGCCTCAGACCAACAGGTGGCACTAGCACCCTTTGAAGGAGATGCACTCTCCAGCCAGGGGGGAAAGTTGAAAAAAGAAAAAAAAAAAGAGCAAAATACTCACACGTCCACAATGATGACCATGTCCTTTGGAGACGATGCACCTTGGATATACCTGTACAAAAGACACAAAGGGCAAGCTTTAATTTGGTCCCATAATCTCTGTAAATTGCACCAAAGAAAGAAGCCAAAGTCACAATGAGCCGAGCAGCGATAATATGGCGCAGCCGCGGCTGAGGCCACTTAAGCTACGGAATACTGAAAAAGGCTTATGTGCTTAGAAGAGTTAATAAGTTGCTATATACTTCAGTGTTGGCTGCAGCTACTGTAGCCTGACTTCAACGTAGATATCCCTCTTTACCAAATAACAATGTCTACTCTAAATAATTACTGCATAAGCCAAAGTAATTACCAGTTTTACGGTCTAAGTATATAATAACACATTTAGTACAATGGTCGGCACCACAAAGGCCATCACTGCAGAGATAGCCCTCTGAAAGGACTCGATGGGTCTGAAAGGCGTGAAAAATAAAAACATCTTTCACTCTGCATCAACAGAGGACTGATGCAATTGTTAGTCAGCACCAATGGGCTGATTGCTATTTTCACAAGAGCTCAAATGAGAAAAGCTTTGGATATTCAGACGGTAAAACCTTTATACTAATATAAATATTTATATAACGTCCAACATTAGCCAGTTCTTTATGTCTGTTGTGATGCCACTGATATAACACCACGAGGCCACCGCACATTTTACTTTAAACATGTGATGTTACATACGTTTGATTTCCAACATCATCGAAGAGGATTTTCCCAATCAACTGTTATTTTGCTGTAATGAAGCAACCTACCTCAAACTGTTTTACTTCGCGGTTTAAGATCATAATTATTTCAACAAATAATTAGACACGCTGCAATTACGTGATGAAATAGACATTTTAGGAGCTAAAATTATGCTTTAATTCCCTTTTAGGATAAGAACTGACATCTAAAAGAGCTGTTAATTATTTGATTTGATGTCGTTAAACCTCATGCGTCATAGTGGTGATTCAGTCTGATGTGCTTTATATTTAGCAACTTGAAATTCATGTAAACTTGTCAGGGAGCAGCCTGAGCGGTCTTGACCCGCGTTGAGCCTGCGCTGAGCTAAGAGCTTTCAGTAAAATGAGAAAGCTGGCATTCTGTTCCTTTGATGACTCATCAGTTGGGCGTCAAACACATTATTTACTCTGGCGGTCCTTTTATTGAGGGGAAGTACAAGCTGCTTAAGACCATTATGCCTCAGCTGCCAAGCAAATTCTAAAATAGGGCCACGGGGGTCTGTGTGTGCGCCCGCCGCCGCGCAGCGTAGGCCAACGAGAGACAGCGCTGAGCTAGGTAGCCAGGCAACCTGTGTCCTGCACATAAACGTCTGTCCAATGTTGATAGAGGATGACATACAGAGGGAAAGCAAAAATCCCCTCTGCGTCTTCCAGCGGCAATTAAATTCACATTAACGCGATACAAAGAAGGTAAGAGATTGATGGACATTATAGGCTTTTTTCTATGGCACGCGGGGAAGGAGGAGGAGGAGGGAGTAAAATATGAGTCCTAGTTTGACATTCTGAGGAGTGAGCGGGCGAGCAGTTAGCAGACGTCTTAGGCAGAGGCAGAGCAATCATCAGAGGTCTCTCTTTGCTGATTATCAGCCATTCCGTTGAGTGTGGAGAGAAGCCAGCTGCCCGTGGGCCAGAAAGGCTCTTTTCTTATGCTCGGCCAAGCTGATACGGACGCGGAGCATCGGAGCCCCAGTAGGCTACGCCATTGCTCCCCCCTCACTGGCAGGAGTCACTCCAACCTGCAGAGGACGACCCCTGACTCGCGTTGAGGCGGCGTCTCTCAGGGCACCACGACGTTTTTCGGACACAAGCGGGACTCTGCTCCGCTCAACCCCCACCCCACCCCAGAAGGAACGGCGACCGTGCACCAGCGCCGCCTCTCAAGAGGTCGATTAAATGAGCATGCCCAGAGTTAACACAGGCAAAAATGCATGAGTGTGTAAGAGAGTTGGAGGAGGAGGAAGGAGAATCCAATTATTTTCAATAATAAAGAATGCCACATCAAAGGTAGAACTTCCGCAGCTCTCCACAACTGTGTGGTATATGAAATCAGGTCTGGAACCATGAGGCATATTGGCATGCATGACTTTTATCAATTTAATTACTGAAATCTTAATTTGAGGCAGCGCGAGGCAGAGGAGGAGAGAGCCGAGACTCCACACAGTGGGGGCTGCTTTCTCTTGAGCGGATGGGGTTTGTGAAAGCAATCATTGATGCAGGACTGAAACTCAGTCAAAATGTGGCCCACGTCTCCACAGCCTCGGGCTTGCGGACGGAGACACCCCGTCTAGAGATTGAACGAGGGTCATTTGGTGACGGCTGCAGGATTTCATTAACTTCTGCGGCCACTCCGTTTCTCATAGAGGAGAATAGTCCTTTAATGGGACTTCAAGTTATTTTGAAGGGGCTAAATGTTAATTATAAGGCAATGCAGACTTGTATTACTCAGTCATTATAGGTCGTCTTCAGCTGCACCGATGTAAAACCTCACAATGGAGGCACTGCGCAAGCAGTGGCCCTAAAATACGCTGAGAAAATATTACTTTCAAGACGATCATTTCTCCCTAACTGTGAAAGAGGCAGCATTGATCAGCAGTAATGGGCTTTAAGAAGAATGTGTGAGCAGTGATGGAGTAAGGAAGAGTAACACATGAGCCAGGATAGCGTCACTCAACAGTGGAGCTATAGTGCTGCCATGGCTGATCCTCCACACTGATTGTCTTGGCGTATTAGCACCACTTTCTTTTTCTGCCTTCCCACTGCCTGGGGTACAATTGAATTTCCTCTATGCCTCTGAGCAGAGAACATCAGGATCAGAGAGGATGGAGTCAAGGATTTTCAGTCTCCGGGCTGATACGCGGTTCTGCGGTTTTTGACAGATAAAAATCATGAATTGAGTCCGGTATCAGAGTATAATTCTCCACATTTTGACTCATGGATCCAGATGTGTTGTTTCTGCATGGATTCCAGTCAGTAATTACCTCTCAGCTTCTGCCCACTGATGCCATTCTTTCCCTGTCATTACCCAGTCTCCTGCGTGCCAAGGCCAGGTGACAAGCAGATGGGCCTGGCTGGTGCTGAACAGAGCCCTGTCGCCCATTCTGTCCCCCCGCGACAAAACCATCAGCCAGCAGACACCACACCCCAGCCTGCAGCCTGCAGCCTCTCGGTCCACTCTCTGAAAGTTATGGTCCTGATCTCACCACCGACACTGAAACTTCTGAGATTGTGACAGCAATTCATTTCAGGACTCGCTATTGTATTTCTCATGGCAATATGTCAGTTGCTGTTTACTCCATGAGCAGCTCATTAGAGAAGGTGGACTGTGAAAGCTCTCCATCTGAGTCCAACTAGTGATGTACAGCCAGTTGCAATTTAATTGAGCTTGATTACACCCTGTGAAACACATTCAGGTATTTCATTTCCAGAAGACAAGGTCCAGCTAAAAACACATATAACTATGTGTTGCAGGGAAGCAATGCATTTATTTCTGACAATATATACACTGAGATCTATATGGAGATGTGTTATTTTATTTGGATCCAACGATCAACATAAGGTGACTACGTCAGAGGACATATTTCCAAAAACAAAGGTAAAAAGGAGTTGAGTTTTCTTTAAGATTTTTCACCATCCACGTTGATTCCTACTTAGCTGATTGGTGAGGAGGTTTTTTTTTTTACTAGGGACATGACTAGGGTCTGTTAGTATTACTCAGTCTGTTCAGATTAATCTAGGTGATACATTCTTTGAATGATGAATGGTTTTGTGACAACACGTTAACAGACACAAAACGCCTTCTCTGGCCAAAATGTGTGCACACATATTTCTGTCTATTCAGTTAGAACTGAAGAAGCAGCTTGGACGAGTGACGAAACATCTTCTAGACAACACAAATGGATCAAGCTGTCTTTGGGTCCTACGGTTTGAGGGGAGGGGCCTCTGTGGATCATCCCACAGACACTTGACCAGTTTGGGATCTAGTGAATTTGGAGGCCAGGTCAACACCTTGTGCTGTTCTTTGTGTTTTTTTTGTTCCTAAACTGTTTGTGTGTGTGTCTGTGTCAGGCTGCATCCTGCTGGGGATGGCTGCTGCCATCGTGGAGTGTCATTGCTATGGGGTGGGGGTGTGTGGTCTGTTATTTACTTTTCCGCTCAGTGGTCATAATGTTATGACGTATAAGTGGCCAATGCTTTTTTTTCATTTTGCTAAACATTAGAAAGCTTATAAATTGAAGAGCAAATCTGGAAACAGCAGCTGCGACTCGATAAAAAGAAAAAAAAAAAAAAAAAAAAAAAAAAAATCCAGAAAGCCATAATACGAATCACGTATGCCTCGATATAAACGTGTCCACACCATCACAAATCTGTGTGTCCACAATATGTACAATCAAGATAGAGAGTGTGTAACAGATGTGTGCTCTTTACGCTCAGGTGGAACGAGGCAGTGCTCTAAGTGAGAGGAGATTAAAACAGCAGCTCTCACAGCCGCCCCACCCATACAAACCACCGGCGTCGCCGCCACCGCCACCGCCACCGCCGCCCATACATCTAAAAGAAACGCATTATGCGAGCAATGAACACAATGACGCATTCTGCGTTGTGGTGATTGTATTTCGCCTCTTTTGTGGCAGTCTGGTAAAAGGAGTCTCATTGGAATTCATGAAATAGTTTTATCATGGCACGGCGCTGTAAAATCAATACATTAACTGCGCCGGGGGGGTAACTCTCTCAGGAGATTGTGTTTATGCACCCTGACCCATTCGACAAAGTGCTGTGCATTACATTTAAATCGGAGGAATTATTTGCCACGTACATTTCAGAGGCTTGCAATAGATACATGTAATGTGATACATGGAGGGCTGGGCTCATTGTACGGTGCTGCGTTATGTCTGCAGGACACTTTGTTGTACACTGAGTTGTGCGTCTTGACAGATGTCCACCCGTGCATATATTGTATATAATGAGTGGGATGTGTATACAGAACTGTCTACATTTTGCACGCATACTTACACTCCAGTGTACGGATTTACCTCATATTGAGAGCTTTTGATGACGAGCTTTTTGATATACATGCAGAGAAAGAGAAAGTAACCACAGAGTAATTACCGAAGTGTACTGTGTGTGTGTGCCTGTGTGAGTGCCCTTATATGTGCATGGATTTGTGTTGCGCTGATGGGCTTATTATTTTATGGACTGCTGGTCTCTTAGTGTTGCTGTGGATGTGGCAGGCGAATAAAGATTGAATTAAGATAAAAAAAAAAATATAGGAGGACGGCGCCCAGGGAGCCTGCAGAAGAAAGAGATGTTGTCTGCTTTTATTTATTCCACTTTTCTGTTGATTATTGCAAGTGTTGCAGCCAAGATTTCTATACTTTGGCTGCTCGTTTTTATGCTCCAAATTTACAGTTCTCCCTCTAAAATTATTTGCAAATGATTTTGGGGAAAAAAAGACAAAAAAACAACAACAAAAGAAATAGATTTGCAACAAAATTAATTAGTGGTAGAGAAATATTAGTCTGACAATGTTGCTTTAAGAGATGGAACAATAAGTATCCTACTGCATCTCTACATCATGACTCAAACTGAACTGTCCTTCTTTTTTTTTGCTAGTAAATTGCAAAAACCTGGCTTCACCTCAGCTTCTAACCTGAAGTGGAGTGAGATGAATGAAAGAAAAAGGGCTCTAGATGCTGGGAATGGTATTTTGGGGAGCCTCGGCGTTGAGGATTGACCAGCAGTCATAATATTTATAAAGAGATTAGATTGACTTTTTGAAGAAATCAATATGTGATATAGCCTACATGCTGTTGTGAACCTGGGAGGTAATGGGATCTTTGCAACGCTTGGCTAACAGGACTCCATGCCTGTCTCTGGTTATTTCTCTCCTCACGCCCTCACTCTCCCCCTCTCCCTCTGCCTCGCTTCACCCCTCCGCTTCGCTTCCCCTGATAACACGAACAGACGTTATAATGGACAAATGTTAATAATTAATGTCAGAGCAATTGGAGACAATTAAGTGTGCTGACTGGGCCATTAATTTTCTGTAGAGGCAGGCGACCATCCCATTCTTTTTCTTCTGAGGATCACCTGGACAGCTCTAGCCGGGTCGGCCACATCACTACGCACCAGTCCCAGTAAAACTAAAGGTTTATAAGGCTCCACAGCGGCCAGGAATTTTTTGACTGCTACATTCACTCTGTATCGAAAAATCCCATCTTTGACTATGGGACTCTTCGTGGAGACTGTGTCAATGCAGATGCTACTGAAGTATGTTCCTGAGATTAGATCTGTGTATTCCACTCACTTTGCTGGCATTTGTGAGGCTGCAGGATCTATCTGGCATTATCAGCCCATGTGATCTGATCTATCTGTGAGTTTGTGAGAAGAAAAGAGCTGCCAGGGATGTGGGAGGACGTGGTAGACGGTGCGCGTTTCCCTGTTTTACATTATTCACTATTTAAAATTGCCTGTGCTGAAACAAAACATCTTGAGTTTTCCAAATTTTTCAGCCCCTAGGATGTGTGTTTTCTTTTTTTTTTCTGTTTCAGTACCAGTGACAACACTGTTACTGCTAATGTGATCAGTGCAAATTCTGCAAATGAAAACCTATACTTTGTATAATGTAGGATGAGCATGAAACTGCATGTGTGGAGCTGGTGACAAGTCATTAGTGGCAGACATGACATGAAAGGAAAGTCACATTGAGTGGGAATCAGTGCCAACGCTGACAAGCTAGCCTCGACCTTCTGAGGAGTAGCTTATTGCGTCCTACTAATACAAACTTGGCAGCATGACAGGTGCTCCCAAACAATTAATGCTGTAAAGAGAAAGATTTAATCGGTAACTTCTGAAAGATGAAGAAAATAGCAGAATGAAAAGCTGCATTAGTAAACGTACCATTACTCACTTTAGAATCGCCATGAGTGACTGTCTTACTTGGTCTGGTATTAGCATTAGCTTATGGATGCTAATATTAGCATAGATAAGTTAGCCGTAACCATTATCCTGTAACAGTTGCTTATGGCTACAAGTGTAATTTTTCAGCTGATAACTAATAACCTCTGGGCTTGTGGAAGACGGCATCAGCTGATGGCATACAATCAGTGTTACCAGTGCCTCCACCAGTGAGGGTTAAATCCGTCTTCATGAACATGTCTATAAACTGTAGGATATGCACAGCAGCCTTACTTTATTCAGACTTCACTTTAATTCCACATGGAAGCATGAGTCGTGTTCATCCGTACGCCTTGTATGAATACACGTGTTGTTATTTGTGCTACCATCCCCATGGTGGATGCCGCTAATCTAATGCTGTCACATAAGCACACATGATGGGCTTACCTAACCCCGGCAGACTGTTTTTGTAAAGTGCGTGATTGGCCGATCTCTCCAGAGGATGTCAGTCGGGGAGACAGCATGTTAGACTATAATCACATGTGTCTGACCTGACATATCATGACACTCCCCTGCCACGGCCCCGCCACTCAGCACGGCCGGGCACAAGTTGCTAAGCAACAGGCTGCCGCAACGTCGGAGGCTCCAACATGGGGAAAGGCTCAACAGAAATGACAGCGACAAACATGGAGGACTAAAGGGGTGACAAGGTGTTCCTCTGAGGGAAAAAAAAAAATCCAAAACACCTCTTCCTCCATCCAACCTCGTCACACACGCTACTGTTGCTACTGTCCCTCATCCCTCGTCCTTTCCTGTCTCCGGAAGAGTCCCCCAGTCACAGTGCGTGTCAGGCAATTAAAGGCAAAATGTACTTACAATGTCTACTGCGCTGACAGATCAGTGAAAGGATCAGTGTTTTTAAGTTGTCTTGCTTCACCGTGCCTTGTGTTTTCCAGCATTTTACACGTTTATATTGTTGCCTAATTTGACAGCGCAGCACTAGGGAGACCTTCGGTGGCGTTAATTTAATTAGACTGTCAAGCAGCACCTTGTTAGTCTCATGCTTGCAGATACACTGAGGTGTTTCTCATTACAGGGTCCAATCTGTGATCTAAACAGTGGAGTCCTCCCATGTACTGACAAACAAGACGGTCGAAATCTTCAGCTATAAATATGAATTTACCTTTATCCCCCAGGGAACAGAGGGACCCTAAACAGTGAGGAGGATAGAATATTTTATTTTTATCTTTTATTTTACTATTTGAGATGTAGGCAGGTAGACCCAGACCAGGCAGACAGACCAAGTGATACCTTAAAGAATAATAATTTGTTGTCAATAGTGGAATATATATTGTTGATGGTTTTTACCCATAGTTTACTTGAGTAGAATTGTATATTTTGGTATCACAGTAATGTTTTTATGGATTGATACGTTTAAATCTGGGACCTTTAAACGCCTCACACACAAGAAATTACTGACTGCTTTTATTTATAAGTTACAATTCAAGATCGCAGCTGTCACTCAGTTTGAGACATCTCAACATGTTCTGATTGCATACTGGGGTTCCTGACTTTCGCACAAACTCTACAGCAATAGGAATGCTCTTGCGGTTGCATTTGTTTGGCCCGAGCTGGTCGACTTCATCTGCCAGCCTGGCCTGGCCTCAAACAGCCACTCAGGTTGAGCTGGACGGAAACAGAGATTGAAAATGGGGTCAGGTCTAATCAACACCGCTGTCATGATTATGTCCAGTTCACTCCAACCTGTAACCAAGCAACAGGCAGGGCTGCCACAAAGCCGATGTGACAGTGGCAGGTAGGTTGAAAGTCAAAGGGTGGACAGGAAGCTCGGGTGGACGGGATGTTTGGCCGGACGTAGCCTAGTTCTGTCCACCTCGTCACTCTGTACAGGGAGGAGGACCGCATGCAAAGGCTGGCACGTTCTAGATCATCATGGGTCAGAAAACTTCTTATTGGTAACTGGAGGGAGTACTGAGGTGAAAATGTTATAGAAGAATCCTAATACTTGCTGCATTTAAGAGGTTTAAGAAAACGTTCAAATGTGCAGGTACGTTTTAACCCAGGCAGGAAAATTCTTGTAAAATGGCGTCAAAACCTTATTTTTATTTATTTATTTTTGTATGAAGGATTTGTCAGAAGGATTTTTCCAAAAGCTGCTCTGCTGCATACAGTATGTTACTTTAGGAGCATTTTCAAGCAACTGCATAATATAATTTAAAATATATGTATATTAGACCTTTACATTAAGTAATGAAAATTACAAGAACTTCAAATTATTTTAAATAGAACGACAGAATTCACAAGGCAGTGACTGGACATAGACCGTCACATGTATTAAAACACACATTGTGAAACCTGAAAGTGTGTATGTAGACACAGAGGGGGTCGCAGTTTGTGACACAGCGTGACAGTGCTGCTGTTGACAGCACAGGCGTTGCAATGACAAGTTAAATTTCAGCAATTTTCTGCACTTTTACGCTGCTCTTCCAGCTGATGTTTGTATTGGTTAGTAGTCTGACGACCTACACAAACTCCTTTGCCCTCAGTGCTCAGGCAGACAAGCACACGCAAACACCCATCAGGATGCAGTCAACATTTAAGGCACATCAAACCCTTTGGAGATTCAACCGTTGTGACTAAAACTGTAAAACTGTTATAATGCTGGTTATAAGGTTTGTAACTCCTATACTATAGTCAAATTTAAAATCAGTGTGGATAATCCAAAATCACAAATCATATTTTTCAGGAACATCTCAAATCTTCCTGAAAGCTGTCTTGAGCTTATAGTTTGTCAAATGATGATCCACATCCATCTCCACTTTTGGAGAAATTTGACTTAGACAGACGCTATCTTTTAATAGAATTCATAAAATGGCACCGAGCAATAATGGAATAAAATAAAATAAAATGATAAAAATCTGGTATTATGCTCGGACAGAACACCTTCAGGGTCCCTCTAAAGTCGGCGCTTACCACGGCCTTCTGCGGACGTCGTACAGGTCAATCTTGTTGGGCGCCCTCCATGGAGTGGCTGCGGAGAACAACAATATAAGTCATCGGCCGTACAGCGCACTGTAGGATATTTCAGATCAGATTAGATCAAAGTAATCATAATTTCATTCTGTCTATCCAGCTACCAGTAAGGCCATCTGATAAGAGATAGCCAATGTTCCGCGGCCGAGGATCCCTTGGGTCAATTTAGACTTTATCTTGCCGTGAGTTATAGGGCAAAGTGTTGCCTCAGAAACCTGTGGCCTACCTGGGTAGTAACGCGTCACTCCCGTGGCGCTGCCGAACACCTGCCAGCGCAGAGAGCTGTCGTCCCGGCGGTTTTCAATGAAGACCCTCTCCAGCGCCTGGGTCCAGTTTAATTCATTCAGGATGACGGGGGCTGTAGCAAGACACACAAACACTCAGTAAATGGGTCAAAGACGTATAAGGGTTTTAAAAGTGAAACAAAATCAAAATAATCAGCTGCTATTAATAATAATAAAAGAACAACAGTACAACATCAAATCAATGTCTAAAAACCTACAGCTACTGAATTGATTAACATGTCCAGTCTTTCTAACAGAGGACATATCCTGGGTAACAGAATACCTTTGTTATCCAGGAAGGACATATCGTTACCCAGGAAGGACAGAACAACTATTTTTCCTTTATAATCGGGCACTAACTGGGTCTACTGTGTAAAACATTAGCTTAATCTTCAACACGTCAATGTCATATTTCACATGAAATAGATCATTTTAAAATGTAAAAAAATTTAAATGTGGTATAAGCGTTATCCAGAAAGACACATCAACATCACGTACCACTGAGCGAAAAGGTCAAAATATCAACATTTTAAGAGAGATTTACTGACATTGTTATCTCTTTTGGGGTCCTTCAGAATCTGTTGTCTGATACAACACCCTGTAACATGAATGTCCAAATCCAAATATGGTCATATAGCCACTTTATGTGTGATCCAAAAACACCAAAAATGGTGACAAAAGTATTTCTTGAATAAAAATGTAAATGAGCTTAGTGTTGTTACTATATTTGTAGGTGTCATTACAAACACCAACACAATTATGCCCCAGTGTATCATTAATGCCTTTATTAAGATTTTTGACATTTTTTGCATCATTTTGTACTTAGATTTTTAGCCCGGACGTTATCCAGGAAGGACAGTTTTGTACTTTTGAGCTAAATAGCTCCTTAAATTTTCATTACTTACAGTAAATACTCATATGAGCAAGTAAAGCTGGGAGAATTGAGTAACAAATTGTACTTTTTAAATTTTTTTATTTATTTTTACTATTATAAATATGCCTCGGACACCAGAATTGACATGTCTCGTCTTTGACCCAAATACGTGTGACAATTATTGACAATTATTCCACCAACTGTTTTGTGACTCCTGCTGCAGAGGGAAACTTTTAAAACTCGTGTTTTAAACAAAGTACGTCCTCTTGCAATACACGCATACAAAAAAAAAGAATGGAAAATAATGAAAATAAACCTATGTCATAGTCCCTCAAAGCAATAAAAGCACAGGCGATGACAATGTGTCTTATAATCAGAGTTTTTACTGTAGTTATTTGCACCATTTTTCTTTTCAATATTTCAAGTAAATAAAGATGCATATTTTGTTATTAATCTATGAAAAAGCAAAAGGAACAAACTGTAAAAAAAAAACAGTTCATCTAAACGTAAAACATAACGCCAGGTTTTCTGCCACTAACCCAACGGTCACCTTGTCTTTGCTCGACAACCTTGTCCGTGCCAGCAGAAGTAAGAAAAGTACATAAGAATGGATGCACGCAGGCAGCCTGGCCGGCGGGATCCGTCTGGGCACGGCATTAGTCTAATCTGAGTGATCTCTGCCGAGTGCAGAGGAGGAATCTCAGATGACCTTGGAGGGGGTCACACGGTGTGTCACTCGCCACATGTGGAAGAAGGAGCCACGGCTGAATTTCTGATAGCAGATTATTCAGTAAGAGAACATTTATGTGTGTGTGTGTGTGTGTGTGTGTGCTGGTTTAGTGGGAGAAGAGAAATGGACAGAGCAAACGTACTGATCTGTTTAAGCGTAAATGGCCAAAAAATATTAAAGAGCGAGTTCTGATTTAAGGTCACAGATATCTTGAATGTCGGTGGTAAATGGATTTATATGGAAAACACGTCGTCAAAAATATGTGGAACAACACACCGAGGTGGCGGAATAAAACTAATAAAGCATCAACATGTGTCTCTTATTTTCTGCTATGCTCTCTTAAAACACACACACACACGCACACACGCGTACCACAAAAATGCTTTCAGTCTGTGTTTAATAGCTAGGCAGAAGTCAGAAGATGGGGAGCGCAATCAGAGGTTTAATAGCCACCTGATTAAAGAGGAAACAAGACGAGGCGCTGAGCTGAGGAGAACTTCACTCGCTTCTCTGATTTAATTACTCAGCCAACCAAAGCTAGATAAGCCTCTAAACCAACAAGTCCAGCTTTTCTCAACCTCTCGTTTGAATTTCACACAAATAAACGATCATTATCCACTTTCCCCATGCTTTTCAATTACTGTTCAGTCTTTGACGAGCTGTCAGTTTACAGGCGAGGGATATATGAACCTGGCCTTCCACCCAGCCACCACTCACCTCCTTCACTGTAGGCAGAGAGGTTTTGCATAATCACGGTTAAACAGCGCTACCTAAAAATCACTTAGACTTTTTTCATCCTAAAGCTCCATTGTACCGTGCTTAAGTCTTTCTTAAAGTGTAGCCTGAAACAAAAACCGTCATTACTCCCGAGCATCCTAAAACTACAATTACTGCCTCGCGGCTGCACGTCTCATCCGCGCTCCCATGTCGCCTTTTTTACCTCCACGTACGTCCCAGCTCATTTAATATCTGCAGAGAAGACTCCGAAGGAACGCGTCTATGACGCATCCGACGAAAGCAGCACTGCAAAGCGTAACTGAGCTACACTGCCGTTGCTCGAGCGCTCATTGAAGTTGTCGGATGCTGTTTAAACATCATGTAGCGAAACAAAAGCTTGTGACTGGAGGACACGTCGCCGCCTCGTTGGAGAGTCGAATAAAGTTGGAGCTCGGCTTTAATACGCAGCAAGTTACGCACGTCAAGTGTTGTAATGATAACGCAACGGTGCAGGGGCATATGACAAATGCACTTAAGTGCCCACAATGGTGAACACACACGTCAAATGGCAGCACTAAAAAGAGTTTATGAAAGGCACATTTTCAGCCGACCCCAAGGTGAGCTGGTTTGCATATTTTTTATCAAAGTTCATAAAAATACACACAAGGGAAGAATAAAAGGGGACAGAGTCGACCCCACAAATGGGCATGAACGTTAAAACGAGACGGGAGGAGAGGTGATTGACGGACAGAAATACAGAAATTAACACTAGTGAGCGGCTGCTTTCACCGCTCTGGAAAAGGAAATTTATCGCCCATGAGGGCAGAAGAGAAATTATGAACTCAAACTTTAGTTTAAACAGAAAAATTGAAAATGGCAGAATGTAAGATGTCAGACAAGGAGCTTATAATCTGGTGTGTTTACATGTAATGTAGCTCAAGTGTCACATCACTGTAGAAATTGTTGTTCACATTCTTACAGGTCATTAGGAAAAGACTTCACAAGCACATCGTTACTGATTTAGTCAATGGGAATATTTTCTTTTTCTTGCATTTCATGATTGATTTGGGAAGAATTCAACCCAGAGACAAGTCTGCCATAAAATACCAGAAATAGAAAGTAAGAGATCTCTCCCAGACATAGTGGGGACATATGCTGAGAGTCCAGATGGTGAGAGGTACCAGAAAGAGACTAGGGAGAGGAACTAGTGAGGCTCTTAGCATCCTGGCTGTTTTCATCATGAATTTTTAAACTTGCTGCAATCACCTTCATGACTGAAGCATTTCAATGCAACCAGTGGCTACATTTCACTGACGTTCGTGTGGAAACGATTAAGGAACCAAACCACGCTTTTCAATTTCACCTGTGCTGAGCAATACTCCATGGTCAAAGAGCCATCTGATTAATGTGTAAAAACTATTATCCTTTAAGCATGAGCTATCGCAGCAGGTTGCTGCAGCGGCAGCCTGTGTGCTGTGAAGTCCTGGGTGCTCTTATCTGGAGAGGCGCTGGGTCTGTAATGATAGCTGTCCCAAGCAGGCCAAGGGCAAAGAGACATCCTGTGCCCTCTGTGTCGACTAGAGTCAAGGTATGGCTACGCTGTAAGGTTTGTCACACAGGCAGACACATGTCCTGCTATTTACTTAGCTCTTGCACACATGCACGTAAGCTAATTCAGGAGCCGTGTTCGTCCCCGCGATGCATAATCGCGACCGTGTGCGTCCTCACTCACACTTCGGTGTTGTTCAGCCCAAGTCTTTAAGTGTTAAGAGACTTGAGCAGGTGTTGTAACGCTGCCGGCTGAAACGAAAGCATACGTGAGCCACCTCTACTGTCACATTAGCGCACATCTGCAGATGATCTCCGTAGAAAAAAACAGGCACATCAGAGATAAGAGAACACAGCAAACTAATTCTCTTTGATTTATTCTGTTAGGATGTGCAGTGACTTCTCTGGACAGTTGATAAAAAGACAAATTTCCCCTGGGTGGGTGGGTGGATGGGTGGTTGGGGGTGTGGGGGGGGAAGATATGCTCACGCTGCCAGACAGGGCCTAGGAGAGCCATGTAAGACTCATCTTTCACATGAAATGCGCCTCTCTCTGATATCTTTAAAAGGCAATTCATCAGCGCGCCGCTTCCCCTGACATTTAGAGCACCCTTGGCTTTGCCCCTTTATGGAGCAAGACTGCACACAAAGTAGGGAAACAATTATGAGTGGGATTTATGGAGCATCTCTGCGTAAGATCATTCCTCATCTTCCCCCCCGCCATCGCTCTATCCTATGACCCCCCCCACCAAACCCCAAGTACACACATTATTCACAGTGATGTACCCAAGATAAAGAGCCACCCATCTGCGCCTTATGCACTGTGTTAAAGAACCATTATAGGAGTAAGTGCAGGCCCGTACTGTACACAACAGAGGCATGGTGGACTGTAATGTAGCATGATGGAGGACAAGTGGCCCCTCGCGGAGCTTAACACGTTAGTCCCTCTGAAGAGTCATAACCATTAAAGCCGTCATCGCCGTAAAGTGTTATTATTATTGTTGTGTGTGTTTTACAGAGAAGTAGAAGTGGTGACATACAGGACAGTAGAAGAGCTGACTTGAGAAACCACAGTTTGCTTTGAATCTATGTGTGTCCTATTTTACAAAAAGCATTTATATCAACTTCATTTGCATGTATTTATTTGCCCTGAATTTGTGACTTCCTAGTTTAAAAGTGAACACAATTTTGTTTGCGGTGCTCAAAGACATGTGACAATTACACAAATTCAACAGCGAAAGACCTCACTTCGAGCATTTTGTTTTTTTAATAAAGCTAAATGTACAATAGTTGGGAAATGATTGAATTCATGACTTTTTCAAAGTCATCAAAACCTCTGATTCTTCTGCAACTTTCTTCTATTTCTCATATAGTGTCAACCCAGTTCATTCTCCAACCGCCTCCCCTCCTCTGGCCTGCTTCCTCCCTGTCTCTCCTTCTTTTCTTCAGGGTCTGATTTTCTGTTAAAGAGCTTGAACCTTAGACCTTCCGTCCTGCCGAGGAAACTGCGAGCGAGAGGAACTGGCAGCGTCTCACACACACACACACACCCAGACGAGCATGTGTAAGAAAAAGTCGACGCAGTTTTGGCTGAGAAAAATAACGACCAGGAGACGCGCATTCAGTGCAGTTTACTTTCCAAGAATTTCTCAACAGGATTAATTAAAATTCATGATAAGGGTCTGAGCAGTCTGCTGCAGGGGTCGGATTTAGGATGACGGATTTGTCATTGAGGAACTGAGTTGGGCTAAATGGTAATCTCAGACTGTGAGGGCGGGGAGGGAGGTTTTTTTTTTTTTTTTCCAATATACAGAAGCAGACAGGAGGAAGAGGTTTCAACATACCTCCAGAGTGCTCCTCCAAATACTTTCTAATTAAAGAAGAGCAGTAAATAACAAACACATGAAATGTAATTTGTGAGCCTGGTGGTGAGTGAAGTGGGGTTTGCTGTGCTGACTGTTCTAATTAGTGTGCTGGTAAACGATAGTGCCCCTTCACTGGGCACACACTATAGGGGTTGGATGGGTGAGGGGCAGAGAGGGAGAGACAGAGACTGTGAAGACGAGAATGAAAGAAATACAGCCCGCAGTTGTTTATGCCGTCTTTCTTGTCTTTCGGTTCAACTTTAAATCCTTTTCTTCTTTTCTTCCCACACTTCCTCTCTCTCGTTTTTCCCCTACAAATAACTCCTGCTTTTTTTCCCCCCTTCGCATTCAAATCTGGTTTGAAGTTGAGAGCTGCTGAGATGATCTCCAGCGTGGTGTGAGCTGGCTGACAGGGAGGCTTCCTCCACAGGAAGGATCGCAGACCACATGTAACGTACCGCTGACAGAGACGACATTTTCCTTTTAGCTGAGGGGAATCTCAAAGATTCAATGCTTTTTTTACTTCAAGGTAACAAATGAAGTGTTTTATTATAGAAGTGTAAGGCAAAGGCACTTTAAATGGTCACATTCATTAACTGGAGCAATAGCATATAATATAACTCCACAATAAAGTGTAATTCTCATTCCCGTCATTATTATTTTCTCTTCCTTCTGTGAAACGGCCGGTCTGTCCGTCTAAAGTCGCCTTTGTCCATCGGGTGCGCTAACTCGACGGATCCATTTTAATCAAGGTGACTTACACCAGAAGCCGTTTGACTCAAGTCAAGTGCGGCACATGCAAATATTTCTCTTCTTTATCTGTTGCACTCAGGATTCCACTGCACATTACATATACTTGCCCTGTACAGAGGTGAGCGGGAGGATTATGTTTTTTTGCCTGGGGCATCCCAGAAGGGACCCAACCACAGACCAGAGGGAGCTGTGCCCAAAATGACAACTAGAACTTTGACAGGGCAGCGAGTACAAGCTGGTTGCTGTTTTGACAGCGATTTGGGGATTTTTATCTTTCTGGTTTAGCAAAGACTCATTGTTAGTTAATTATGAATGTTTTAGTCTATGTGCAGCTTGAATTAATGGTTGGAATACATTGCTGTCAGACTGCAGTGCAGCCGGAGAAATGTCTCGAACACATACAGCAGGCAGTGCCTTTCAGTGAGAAAGGTAATAAAAAGCAAAAACACAGCACATTACACGGCCCAGCACCAAATTTTAGATACATGAGGTTGAGTACAGAGGAACATTTTGCTGACTACTCAGCCAGATGTTTCCCAGTACAATATTAAACAGAAAGATGACACTGTGCATATCTGCTGGATGTGTAAATAACCAGCTGTTTGCGAGATGAATGTCAGTGTGCTGCCAACAGCTTTTTCCAAACGCAATTAAAAGGAATTTGCTATCTCAGGTTCAAAGTGTCAGAATGACAGTATGAAGCCATGGAAAGTACAGGCTGCAGAAGCTCCCTCGCTACAACGATGATATTACTTAGGAGAATAATGGCTGAATGTAAAGTAAATGTGAAAACTGGATGGAAACAATCAGGCAGCGCGACAAGGAAAGAGGAAATGACGGGTGTGTGTGTGTGTGTGTGTGTGTGAGCGGAGGACGGCGCGATCGGTTAATCACCCCGCGGAAAACATTTAAGCTCCGCTCTTTCTTGCGCGCGCGGAGTTAGCCAGTTGTAGCCATTCATTTCTGATAACCAAGTTCCTCACTGCCCGACTACAATAGCAGACTGACAACATGACGTTAGGCCCCTGGAAAAGAAGCTGCATGCAGCGGATTTAAACTTCAAATTTAATGAAAGGACTGCCCACATCCACTGCTGGTTTCCTTTGTTCCCTGCTGGGAACAGTTGCTGCTTATTCATATACACACTAATTTATTCCTACACTATGTGTACATAAGACGTGTAAAATTACCCTAAAAAAATACACCCATTTATATATTTAGGATGTCATAATGTACATGCAACTGTAGAATGACCCAATCTGGCTTAGTGCTCTCTATCTGTGACTAAACATGGGCCAATTACCAGCGAAAAGCCACTGAATCTACAAAATAGTGGCCAACAAATCACTTGTGTATTCCCTCACTGTTTTTGTACTTATGTTTAGTGATTATTATAAAGATTATACTCCCTGGCTCCGCACTCATTCAGCAAACCCCTGCCTGCATCTCACCATTTGCCGACACTCAGTGGGAGAATAAAACCTGCCCCTCGGAGGACCACACCACCCACATCAATTTATTCCTCCGTGGCTGTGTTGTGATGTCCATTTTGTAATAAGCAACTATAATTAGAAGAAAACGGTATGACTGTTTGACCCAAGCTAATTAGAAAGTTTGCAGACTTGGCAGCGGGAATCAGCAGTGGGATAATGAATCATAAAATGGTTCATTACTGCGCTCAGGGAACACTCTCAATCTCAATAAACGGACATGGGGCCTAGCAGACAAATCAAACTAAGACGCATATATCGCCTCATTTAGCCGCTGAAAGGATCACAATACAAAAAAAAAAAAAAGAGAATAAGAAGAAAGAAAGAAATACTTTTTTTCCCCCCGTAAATGGTTTCTATTATTAAAGAGCCTCTTCTCCTTCCTCTCCTTTCACCCCTTCACTTCATCTGATTCTCAATTTCTCAGTCCATCACCAAGGACACTCATTTTGATGTGACCGGCAATTCAAACTGACATTTTCTGTAAATGCATTCAGCGCTTTAACAATGTGTGCAAACCAAAGCGAGCCACACGCAGCACACCTGCTAGCAAACAGCAGCCTCTCGCCGTACAGCAACTGTTGAACGTTTTGCCGCACTTTGGACTCTGCAGTGTTCTACCTACAGTTTCCTTTTCTCTGCCTTTCCTCCGGCCTCCCCCTGAGAAAGGAGCGCTGGATCTGCCCACTCACACTGCTTCTCTTCTGCTAATCCTAAACCCACAGCTACACTGTAGATGCAGACCTCTCCAGACCCAGAGGACAACAGGCCGCCTACATTAGTTTCCTGAGACATTCTCTCTAAGGCGTCCCTGCAGGTTCCCACCGGTGGGACCACAGACGGAGCCCGGGCGTGGAGATAATCAACCTATCCGGCAAACACAGCTCCCATGACATGCGCTTGATGTAAATGTCTGTGAGCAAAGCAAATAAAATGAATTCTCCGTCGTGTTTTACATGGTCAGTGATTAATAAATTTCCACAATAATGTTCATTGTCTAAACCTGATGTGTAAATAACTCACAATGCAACCTGGTCTATTATATTAAAATTAAGTAGTTTTGTCAAATGGCCACTTGATCCTAGCTCCTAAAGCGATTCAGTTCCCATGTCAAAATGAATTGGCGATGTCTGCCTCAGCTATGTGTTTGCCTATTTTGGAATTTGCTTAGATGTTTGGAGTCCGGCTCTGGCAACACGGTGAAGCTGCGTACCAGATTTGAACACTCTCCAGAATGTGACCATCTTTATATACAGTCCAAGATTATAATATGAGCAAGAAATTAGGAGAGAGTTATATCCATAGTTTGATAAGCTCCCCCCCTTTTTTTTTATTACTGCTTATCCAGTCTGCTTCATTTTGAAACACGTCTTGAGCTCTGAACAACGTTGACTCGCTGCAGGTGCTTTATCAGACTTTGCAGAACTCCCTCTGGAGGCATAAAAGGTTATGCACCTTTTTACACATACACACAACAGCTTCCCCCCAGAGCTGTTAACACCAAGAGTAAAACCGAGTTCTCCTGTTATGTCCATTTAACACCTTAAGACTGATGTTTCTTATATTTACATCTGTGCTCGGGACGTTCGTTTTGGTCGCGAGGCATCTCTAAGAATTCCCGTAAGGAAATATTCAATTGTTCAGCTGTCACCAACTAAAAAACAACACACATGTTCATGACGGAGTTGGCACAAAATCTGCAGTTGGCAATCTCGGCACAGCAGGCCGCGCAACGGGAGCTAACCAAACAACATCAATAGTAAACATTTTCACCAGAGCAGAGAGAGAAAGAAACTAATTCCATGCACCGCACCACTCTACTCCTCTAGACTGCACCAGGCTCAATCAAGAGGCCTTTATTCTCTGACTCATATCTTCAGACAGGGGAACCAGAGCTGCCACAAAATGGCTCCGGGAACAATGTGCGGGCCTGATTGCTCTATTGTGAGCTAGCTGTGGCCTTTGACATCTCCTCCTGAACCAGGAGTGTCTAATTCTGACAAGATTTGTCTGGAGACACAGCTGGAGGGCATTGTTACAGACAGGTGCCATACACTGCCTGTTCAACAAAGACGACGGCAAGCTAGACGATAAAAGAAAGAAAGAAAAAAAATGTGCCACTGTGGAAAATGTCTGTCTGTCTGTACATGCTCTGCATTTTTTTTTTTTTTTTTTGAGTCTTTATAGAGGCAGGCAGAGAGTACCCAAAAGGTTATGGGTGGATAATGGAGGGAACATGCCAAGAGAAGTCCCAGAAGGTACACGTGTTCCCTTTTGTCCATTTGGCAGCTGCAGAATAAGGAGGGTGTTATGTCTGCAGGGCAGCATAGTGCTGAGGAGGGGGGCATGGGCAGAGGAGGCCATGCCCACTCAGAAGAAGACAAAAAATAATACAGTAGAGATACTGTGTGAGACAGGGTCTGTCATCTAAAATCGTGTTAGTGTGCTAAAGTGCGGTCCGATGTAAGAGGAGGAAAAGATTGAGATAACATGCTGTGAGAAAGGAGGAACCAGAAGGCTTTTTGGTAGATTCAGGATACACATAAAACCCCTGGTAGTGCTACTCGACGCTCCGTGTGACCTCAGCATTAAAAATTCATCATCTCATTCACATTTTCCCCTTTCCTAGGAGCTACACCGCCGAACAGTATAAAAACAGAAGGAGAGTCGCCACTCACAGCCTTTGTAAATGTCCGTCGGAATCTGGACGGCGCTGTAAGTGTAGTTGACCTTGTTTTTAAAATTAGGATCATCCACAAACTCGAGCTCCAAAGACGTGGAGCTCTCCAGCGGGCTCTCCTCTTCTCCGTCCTCCGTCTGCAAACACACACACACAGATATTAGTGAGTACATAAATAAAAACTGATGTAAAGTGAATAGCAGAGGAAGCATGCAAATGTGGAACCGCATTCCATCACCTCCCATATTGTGATTATTTTTTTTTTTTTTCTCACACTGTTTCCTTTCTTTCTGACTCACAGAATCAGGATAACGTTAAGGCCAGAAATAGCAATTATTACGCCTTTCGTCTGCCTTCAGATTTAGGTGGCTCTGTTCTTGCCTTCTCATCAGAGAACAACAGCAGGAATCAAAGCAGACACCAAACAGAGAGACTCATTAGTACCCGTGATGACTATCACAGACACATGAGGTGCCATACAAATTAACCCCAATAACACAACAATAACTAGAAACCAGCACCACTTAATCACTGTTTAGTTTCCCACCCATACGAATGATAGCATATTTCATGTCTGGTTCTTCTCTCTCATTTAACAAGAAAGGAAGAAATAATTAGCTCGTCTTTTTTTTTTTTTTTTTATCAGTGTGGCTGCTGTACATGACGAGAAACCCTGACATGTGTATTGCACGTGGCAAAAAGTCAGGAAATAAAAACAAGCATGGCATTTTGGGTTTTTATCTTGATGGTGTAGCACAATCTGTGCCTGTTCCCACAGGAGGAACTTACTGCAGCGCGTGAGAATAAAAAGTCAGATATAGCTCATTTCTTATCTGATATAAGTGCTTCACTAAAACACTTTAGATGCATCCAAGGAAAATACCACAGATGCAGCAATTACACAATGTTGGAAGTGGACCCACGGTTGAGTCTCTGTTAAACAAACACAATTAATGTGCGCTCAAGTTCTTTGATACGCTGCCATACAGAAGTAGCCCTCAGGAAAGTCTGGCATCACGCTCGTATCATTCTTCCTTTATTAGTCGCCCTTCATTAGACTTCATTCACTGAATATCTGCAGAGCTAAGTAACATATCTCAGATTATTTTCAGCGCTCGTTGACTAAGATCAGCCTTTTTTAAAAAATGTGAAACATAAATAAGTCTTGGGTGCAGCAGATACACTTTGATAAAGCAGCATGAGTTAATTGTATCTGACATGATAAAAACGGTTTGTTTTTTGAAGAAATTAAATCAAAACCCCCTGTCTACAGCAGAAATTGATCGATGGGCACACTTTAATTGACTATTAAAATGCAATTACAAACTGCTGTCAGGGCGAACCAGGGTAAAGTTGTGCTGGAGGCCCATTGAAGGAAAACGTATGCAGCAGCACAGCGTTAGCGTCAGGAAACCGCTCAGGAGAAAGTTCTCGTTTCTCTGCCTCGTCTTCTCTCACAGAGCAGGACACGCTGCACCACTGGGACAGAGACGCGCAGACTGAGCGACATCTCTGACATTTAAATTATCAATATTAAAAACGATTATTAAATCACAGCTATCAAACTGTCGATTCATAATTATCAAACGTGTTTGGGTCTCTCAAATTGCATGTTCAGTAAAAGCTCTTTAATGTCAAACGGAAAAAAAAAAACAATAAAATGAACAAGACTAGATTAAAATTATATATAAAAGGTGTGAGAGGTTTGAGAGCAATAACTTTCCTGACAGATATGCTAGCCAAAATGTTAGGCACATTATTAAAATGAATGCATTTTACCATAACAGTCCCAAACCTCCCGTCATAAAGTTCAGTTTATGTTGAAACAGTCAGTGGTTCGACTGTACGATCATTTTGGAGGATGTAGTTTTTGGTGCTGTTGAGTGTGACTAATGTACATGGATGGGGTTGTCAAAAATGTAGAAACTGTTCTCTCAGTTATTTTAAACAAATGCAGAATACCGCAATCTACATAAAGCCATGATTTAGTGCAGGACCATTATATTAAGATGCATCACTTTTCAATGCTGTATCTAATGAACTGGAGCTTTTAGTTTATTTTAATATGGGACTCTGGTGAGAAGCCTGCTGATTTCCTTCTTCATCTTTAAGCTGACCTGAAGCTGCTATCTTACAGCACTGGAATACAGCGCTTTGAAATCGCCATCTTTAAATACTCCTTTATTCATTAAAAATTAAAAAATATACATAACAACAATAATATAATCTTGTTCCAGTCTAATACGAGTGTTTTATGTCTTCCTCTGTAAACGCTTGAGATAATAGAGACTGAGGCTAAACTAAAGAGGGATTAATGTTTCTAATAAGAATGCAATAATAAGAGTCTAAGAATGGGTTATAAAACACAGCAATGATCAGAACAGAAACGCTGTAAAATGCACCACTGACTACAAACTCTGGCAATTAAAATGTGAGTATTGCATATGTTTACCTTGCTATCACAGGCACTGGAATCTGAGACGGTAAAGACTGAAGTACCTGTGATCTAAACTAATACCTTCAACACTGGATTAATGTCAGTTCTACATTTTCTTTCAGAGAAAATATTAAATGGTTCTGAGATTTCACAGGTCGACTAACCAATAACAGCGGACCTGATTAGGTTGGGGCTGCTGTCTTTTCAACGGCACTAACTGCGAGTTTGAGGCGTTTGTTTATCACTCAGTGTGGCACTAATTCTGTCAATGTCGGGCATGGAGCTTTTTATTTATTTATTTTTTTTTCTTTCTTCAGAAGAGCCCAATCATAATTAACCAAGGCAGTGTCTAATTAGGAGCTGAATAAATCCACACAGGAAAGACTGATTGGTTCATTTTCTTCAACCATCCACCACCTGTTTTGCTCGATTCATTACCCAATTTGTTAATTTTATCTCCCCGTTCTCAAGGTTTAATTAAAGGCTGAAGAGGCCAGAGATGACATTTTAAAGCTTCTTTGATTTCCACCTTCAGCCAACCAGGGCCAACCTGAAACATGTCACTCATGACCCAACGTCTGTGTGTGTGTGTAGGAGAAAGACATCAAGAAAATAAAACAGGATTTCTTCACAAAGCAATTTTATTAAGCAATCAGGCTTGTAAATGTTTATATATATTTGATGTTTGATTTTCCACCACACAGACTCAGATATTACACTAAAAGCGTCATCACTCCCTATTATAAAGGTTGTTTTGTCTGACGCGTATGTTTTAACCTTTTAAGGGGCACAAGGCCTATTGAGGCTGATCTTGTCTGGTTTTCTCGTTCCAAAGACAGCACTATTTGGTAAGACTCGAAAGCCATAATATTTTTAGGCAACGTATTCAGAAAGTAACGGATCAAAAGCCTTTAAAACTTGTACTTAATTCCAAGAACGAGACAGGTAGTGACAACTAAAACGCTCCTCAGACGTGCTTTGGCACGCGGTTTTGTTTTGATTACAATAAATTATCACATTGCACGTTTATATCAAGGGTACAGCGACAGAGGAGAAATTAACAGGGTATTGAGTACAAGATGAAAAAGAGCCTGCCAATCACTTACCTTTCTTGTAACCATTTTTTTCCCCACCAGCACAGGATTAAACTAAAGCAGCAGGGCTTAAGAGAAAAGAGTCGTGGGGGGTGGGGGGAATCCTGACTCAGACAGGAGCGCACTGGTAGGCTACTGTAGGGGTGTCAGAGAGGAATGACCTCTGCCTGACTCGTGCTGTCGTTTTTGGGTGGTTGTGGGGCTCGTAACGTAGGGGTCAGGGGTGTGTCACCGGCTTGGCCTCGGCGTGCCATGTTAATGATGACCGATGTTCTCCAATTAGATGTGCTGACAGGCCCTAAAGCGCTGTGTCATTAATCACGGGAGTGGCGTGCACAAAGAGAAAATCACACCATGATTTATTGCTCCTCTGCCTCCCTTTCGCACTCTCTTCCCATCTTTTTGTGCTTTGGTGATCTAAAGGGGATTCTTGCACTCCTCCTTGAAACTTAATCAATCAGCCGGATATGGGCCCTATCCTAAAGAGGAACTGCGAGCTGCTGCAGCCAGAGTGGCGGCAAGGTGATCTTTAGGGGCTTTTCTGGAGGAAAATGCTTGGGCCCAGTCTGCCGGCCTTGTTTTTGAACGCTATTCATATTCTTTAATATGAATAGCGTGAATGATAGAAATGGTTCCCTAATGTATGAATTTGTGTTTTGGTGTGAGGTGTCAAGATGGGCACGAGGAGGATCTAAATAAAAAAAAAAATATATATATATATATATAAAAAATTGGTCCAGTTCAGGTTGGCAGTTGTGGGCCAGGGGAAAGATAAAACACTGGAAGACCGGGTGAGGACGTCTGAAATCACTGTCACATGCACGTTGGGCTGCCCCAGCTCTGTCGTACCAACTCACCATGTATCAGCGCCAGCTCACTAACGCACAGCGACAGCCCAGCGGCCTATGACCGGAGGGGATGGCGGGGGGGAAAAAAAGTGGGCATCAACACCGAGGAGGCCAAAGGGGAGGGGGGGCGGGGTGGGGGTGTGGATGCGGGGAGATGGTGGCAGGGGTAGGAAGCGGAGTGGGTGGGATTCGGTAGGGGTTTGAGGCAGGCATACGGGCGGAGTGGGGGAGCAGTCCGTACTGTACTCACATAGTCTGAATCCGCTTTGGAATCGTAGTATGAAATGGCATTCTCCTGTGCGGGAAAGAAAAGTAAAAAAAGAAAAGTGATGAGAGTAGATATAGCCGTGCCTATATCAGCCCCCGACCTGCGGTGGTAAGCTAGAGAGAGAAAGAGAGTCATGGTTATATTCAATCACACTGTTCAGCATGAGAATATAATCAGCATCACAGAACACAGGAGGAGTAGTGTGATGTGGAATGAGGGCCATGAAAAGGCGAGAGGACAGCTGCGGAGATACTGAAGGATGTAATGTATGTGGGCAATGCTTCTGTCAAAAAAGATGTGATGCACGTGGAACATGTTCGAACCTGTGTTTGAAACACCGTAGGAACATTTTCTAGCGTCGTGGGCAAACTGTCAGTTTGTGTGGTATGAGCTCAGATGAGTACAGTGGTTTTCTTTGAGAGCAGAATAAACGCAAAGTGTTAATTCTCTCACGGAGTCTTTCGCAACTTCAGCCGGTTTCGTTTTCTCGTGGTAGGAAAGGAAAGAGATGGAAATCTTTGCCACTGCACTAAACTGTTTTGCTCTAATTAATTACAAAAGTTCCCAGTCGTCAGCTGAAAGCCTCTAGATTCAGCCTCTTACCACTACGAATTTACCCTTAACCCGGGCCCCTTATCCAGGATGTTAGCCTCCCCGCCGTCCTCTTCTTATCTCCCGCGGAGGCAGGAGTGAGGGCGGGCAGGGGCTGAATGCAGCGAGCAGCGTCCCTGTGGCCTGCCTCATTATCATGAGGAGGCTGGCTGAGGACACGCTCTCAAGGGCACCACAGTGACGGACTCGCCCTCACCGGTGGAGCTGTGGTCATGATGATGGAGGGAGGCTGACAGAGTCTCTTGTTCAGGTGTAGTCAGTCTAGACTGGACTTAATTCCTCACAGTTTCTGTTTATCTCTTGCTCGCCTCTATGTTTTTATACATACCTGATCTTAAAACGCGCACATACCGATAGAACTCCCGGCCCTCATCTTTCTCTCAGCTCCCTTCAGCATAAAAGCCTCTCTCTTTCTGCCCACCACAACCGGGGCCTTGGCTGGCCTCCAGCGCTAATGAGCGACTCAGTCATCAGCTCAGACCCAAACAACTCACCAAAGAAAAACAGTGTGATCAAAACTCATGCTGATACCATGGGAAATCTGAGCAGACAAGACCAGACAGAGGGGGGGGGGAGAGGAGTCTTCTCCACGCCCCACCGACACATCTCCTCAACTTACCAGCGCTCCCTCCGCCCACCAGCTCTGTCAACGGTCAGGAGTGAGGACAGAAGGAAAGGAGCTGAGTGGAGGGATCAGAGGCGATCGTTCAAGGGAGTACATTGGGTTAAGTTGGAGGTTAGGATAGATGCTCAGGTCAGGCTGATATGAAGGGATGGATTGAGAGGAAAGAGATGGGTGGTGGTGGCGGCGGCGGCGGTGGTGGTGAGTGCAGTGGGGGAATAGCTGGCAGGGCTAAAAATAGCCCGTGCCTCTGCAGAGAAAGAAGAGAAATGGAGTGAGTGTATAAGAGAGAGACTGTGGCAGAGCAACAGTGTTGTTGTGTCTGCCAGCAGGATTGATCTGAAGCCCAGTCCTGCTTAGACTGGTCCCTCGCTTCTAAAGAGTTTACTCTCACTGCTGCAGCATTACAAGTCATTATTCAGGACTGCTTCCCGTAAATAAACGCTCCGTTCCTCACACTCAAGGGACACCACTCAGAATCTTAACCCAAACAAAGTCATACGCTCAAAAAAACATCTCACGCGTTACTGAGAAAAGACTTCAGACTGTGGCTTTCACACTTTGTATACACTTTGTATACATTCCTGACCCGATCTCAACTTCAGTAATAAACACGTTGTATAACGCATGTATTTTACCACGAGTCAAAGGTGATCAAAAGCAAAATCTTAATACATAAGAGGAGAAACATGATCATTGGAGATGTTTCCACTCTTCTAGATCATCCTAAACAATAGTCAAACACCAAATGAGGGAATATATTTTAGAAGAATAACGTACATCAACCCTCCAGTAGTTTAGACAATCTGTGCCACAGAGCATTACAGCTTTCTGGTGGCAAGTGGAGCCACATATACACCACATGACCACTGACAGGAGACATAAATAACATTGACCATCTTGTGACAATACAATGTTCTGCTGGGAAACTTTTGGACCTTTTGGACCGATCTATCTATCACCAGACTCCACAGGACACCCTCAGGAGGCCCATGTCTATTCTCTGATGAGTCACAACCTGTTTTGGAGGCACAAGGGAAACCTCCTGACTCCCAGCGCAGGTGGCATGTGAGTAGAGGTGGAAAGCGGCATTTCAACATAAAGGTCTATGGGGAATTGGTCAGGATCAAATGGTCAATTGAGGCGCTGCAGTTGACTTCATTTTAGAGCCCTGGAGGCTCCAGTTTGATCTATACAAACAATGCCACTAGTATTGGATCTATTTGCACTGACGGGCAGCTGTGTTTGTCTTTACAATCATCCTGAAGAACATTCATTGTGCCACACCTGCGCACCTGCAGGAAAAACCGCAGTTGCAAAAGAAAAATGGCAACCAAATGTTTAAAATGAGCACATATGTAATTTGCACTTATCTCCTTTGGCAAGAACATGCACTAAAGAGCACCTCTATGTGTCTTACTCATGAATGCAAAAACATCCGACCACACATAGGAGAGGTGGCCCCATGTTGACGAGCCCAAGGCCATCGTGACCCTCTGAGCAGTCACCGGGGTAGAACGGCCATCTGCTGCTACTGGTCATAGGCCGCTGTGGGCTCAGGGTCTGGGTTAAACACACATCTGATATAACACCGAGCCAGCAATTATCCCACACTGACCTCCTTGCCCGTGCACCCTGTAAGTCCACAGACACTCGTATACAGTATGGACATGCCTGTGAATATACATACAGGCACACATACGCGAGGCCGAACATACGCACAACATGCGCACACACACAAAGAAACACGTAGCCTGACACAGAGGACTATCAGTAAATTAAATCTATCATGCTGAGTGGACCAACAAATTCCAAAGGGAAGACAAACACTGAGGTCAGGTGATGATCCCCAGCCCCTCCCCTACATCAATCTTCCCCTGCTCATCTCCCACCTCCCTCCTCTCCTCGCCCTTATCTCGATCTGCTTCCTCTCTTCTCCCTTTGCCACATCTCTCCTCCTCCTCCTCCTCCTCCTCGCCCTGTCTTATCTTCATCTTTCACAATCTCTGCTTCCTCAGTACCAGCCTCCTCTCACCAATTTCAGATTTCAGCAAAAGCAGCACCGTGTAGGTTAGATGCCTACTGTTGCCATAGAAACCGCCCCTCTGCTCTAGATTACAAAGTGACTTTGTCTCCTCGCCAGACCTACAATGTCTGCCCGGTTTTTATGTCCCACCAAACGCATGCCCGACTGTTTTTCCATAGTCTGTCGGCCAGTCTGACTACGAGTGTGTTGTTTTGTCATTTCTGAATGCTATTTCAAAGTCCTTTTCTTACAGTTAAACATCAAGTGAAGGTTGGAACATTTAAAGTCCACAATGTCACCAAAGAAGAAGAAGACCTTTTTTTTTTTTTTTTTCTCCAAAAGCACAGAGTAACAATACCGGATGAAAAAACGTCTGGTACATGTAAGAGCTTGTCACATGTGGGGGCTCATGTGATGACTGAATAATGTCGCTGGCACTAAATCTTTTGAATTCGAATCTTCGAGCTCTTTCAGCGGCTGAGACAGGTTGACATTTGAGGGTGAGACAAGCGCTCCATCATGGGTGGGGACAGATTACAGTCATATTCATATCTCCTCTGGACACCTGCTAATGATTTTATAATTACAGAACACACTCTGTGCCTCCGCCGTGCCCTGGGGTGTGCACACAAGCATGCAGTAACACACAATTACTCCACCGCGCGCGCACACACGCACGCACACACACACACACACACGCACACACTGCACCTCTCTCCTGGCCTCGATAGTCTAGCAATCATTCCTCGCACCAGTTTCCCTAATGGAAGCTGACATTATATCAAACACAATAAAGGGATTTCATTTACTGCTCTTCATTATCCCATGTGCATCAGGCCAAAAAGTAGACACCATCCACACGCGCACACACAGCTCACTTAGTGCGAAGACGCAACCAGAATAAAGAAGAAAAACCAATGCGCCGTGGTTCGTATCGAGGCGGCTAGTCTCCAAACATATGGAGTTATATATTCTCACTCCTCTTCAGTTTGTCTGCCCTTACAGCCCACCTCTACCCCGGTGTCGACCAGTAACAACAGACATTTGAACTGGATAAACAAACCGCAATAAAGGCTGTTGAGGCACTGAAGAGGCTCAACGCATACACAATGTGACTGCGCACAAACAAACGAAAGAAATGACTGACACCTAATTTCTTCCGGAGAGGAAATAAGTACACAAGGGCAATAGCATTGAAAGGAGAGGTGTCAGAGGGAAATCAGAATACTCCATCAGAAACTAATTTGTTCAGCCCATTTCCTTTAGTTTATATGGCCCACAGGTTTGTAACAGGGAGGAAAGGTGAAGTAATAAAATATGATGCTCAAACAGGGGTGAATTAATCATCAGACATGCAGAAATTTGTCAGATATCTAAAAGCCCTTTAGCCACTTTGATCTTGATTCACAGAGGTTGCCTGTGAATAAAATATGAAACCTTGTACTTTGGCGGTGGGGGTTTGAATTCTGGTATTTTGAATCATTTACTGGGTGAAGGCATATTGCTTATTCGCAGAAATGTGAAGGAGCACAGTTTTTACTGTGTTGTTACAGCAGTTTAATTTACATCAATTGGGCAGAACATTAAAACCACTGACAGGAGACGTAAATAACATCGATCATCAATTGAATGTTCTGCTGGGAAACGTCTGGACCTGGCATTAGTGTGGATGTTACCTGGAGTCCAGATTCACTAGATCCCAAACTCAGAGGCCCCTCCCCTCAACCTACAGGACCTAAAGGCCCCACTAACAACAAACTGTTGTGAGACACTACAGGACACCCTCAGAAGACCCATGTCCATTCTCTGATGAGTCACAACTGTTGTGGAGACACAAAGTAAACATACACAGTATTAGGAAGGTGGTCATAATGTTATGCCCCAACTGTGTGTCCTCAGTTGCTATTTCAGGTAGAGTAGCTTTGCTAAAACCAATCAGCCCCATCCAACAATCCTGCCGTAAATCCTACTTTCATGAAGGTCATGATGCTGGGTAAAATATTTTGGAGAGGTGTTTTTTGAACAGTCATTTTGGAGGCTGTCGAGCCGCTGTTGAGTTGATTACATTTTTCAAATGACACACAACTCAAACATGACCACAGTCATGAATCACCACCCCTCTAAACAGTTTCATCAATAAGTGGATCTTTATAAAGACAGAGTAGATAGAAGTTAGTAATGTCACCGTCCGATAAAAAAACAACAAAATGCAGTTTACCAGCTCTCCGGCTCAGCAGCAGTAAAGATAAAAACTGTGGCACCAACACACAAGAAAACTCACTATATAGAGATATAAAGCACACAGTTGCGCGCACATGAATGTAATTGCAATAAATCTTACTTCCATGAAGGTCAGGATGCTTAGTACAATGTTTCAGGGGGGTGTTTATTGACCAGTCATTTCAGAGGCTGTAGAGTTGCTGTAACGGTTTTCGTCCCGAATCATTTAGTATGATGGATGTTCATTACAATATAGAACAATAATCAATAGAGCGCATCCCATTTATGTCCATGTACAACAAAAACCATCAAGGTGGTAGTCGGGCTGCTAGAAATTTTATTCTATTCTGTTCTGAACCCAAACTTTGCCATTTAATCCGTCTTTATGAGCGACCACAACCTGCAACTTCTCTTCACTATTAAACTGTAAATGTAGAATATGAAGCCCCCCGTCAGTTTAGATTTATTCAAATAAAGTTTAATTTAACAATCGGGCCACGTATTAATGTTGAATAAAAGAGGCGATGTAACTTTACGTAATTCTAAAGTTTCAAACTGCACTGAATGGGAGTAAACCGCCCAAGTCCAGGAACTTCTACACACGACTAAATTACTTTGTCGAAGCAACATTAGACGTCGCTCATCGTAAATGAAACATTTCTGTGTTTTAATGAATTCATGAGATTTTCTAAAAATGTGTTTTCACTTTGTCATTAAGAGCTATTAAATGCATTATCAATCTAAATGTGAAAAAGGAAAAATCAAGTGTGCAATAAGAAGGGGTCTGAATCCTTTTTGAAGCCACTGCAAGCTAATTATGTGAATATGGTGACATTCATGTTTATTTTTAACAATATCTCATAGTTTTTATACTAAATGAGCATTACTACGCATCATTACTGACAGTATCATTTATTTCTTAAACTTTTTGAATTGTGAATATGTCAACTCTAACAACTAAGAATTATGCCAAATGAGACGCTGTTGAACGTTTTTAAAATAAATGACCGTGGCGTCATTTCTTTAGTTTTCTCTGTGGCTAGAAGAACAGGCCAAACTGTGACTCCATGTGTGAAAACAGAAGTACTGTGTATACCAAACTCTTAATTCATAGATAAGGTGCAGGAAAAAGACACATGGGATTACATTTCATTTCAGTGTCAGATATCAAAGCCAAAGCCACTGTCTAAACGTCCATGTCACTGGACGGTGTCTTTATCAACTGATCATTACTGCAGGTGATTGTTGAAAGTCACCACTTTACCTTTTGGGCTTTCCACCCTGAAAGATGCTGTTTGACGGCCCGTTACATCACTTTACAAATATATGCAGACAGGTTGTTTGAAGTGTCTGGCCCTCAGAATACGGGCTTTGTCTTTAACGCTGAAGGTGACCAAAACGCCTCTTTATAATGTCAAGTCAATAAAGATTCAACCGGCAAACTGGAAATTAAATTGCTGGCCTGGAAGAAAGGCGCGGCGAGAGAGGGGGGAGAGAGTTATTGAGCTGAAGTGAAACTCAGATAAAGGCGTGCATGACGGAGGCCTTGGGCGCGGCTGCCTCCCTCTCTCTCTCGCTCTCACATTGGCATGCATCTCCGGGCTCTTAAGCGATTAGGGAGCTGCCGAGACCATGGCGTCCAAGCATAGCTCCATGCAGATGTTCATTTGTATGCCAATAAACAAATGTGCCCCCAGATTAAAGCTCCAGCACACAGTGCAAATTCAGCAAAGTGAATGACATTTTTCATGCACATCTCATCAGTGTCTTGCTCCTCTTCAGGCCGAGTGCCGTGCCTCCACCTAAGTGCGCGGCTCACTTCAAAGACCCTCGCATAGATGGGCAGCGAGGGATAAAGAAGGAGTGAGAGGAAAGAGAACAGCTGGGAAATAGAGAAACAGCTGATTATTGTGAAATTAAAAATGCATAATCTAAAAAAAAAAAAAATGAGGTAACAAAATGCTATAGTTGTATTTTATGACCCCGATTTGTCCCGTTAATCTGCTATTTTGAATCTCTCTGTGTAAACATCCTGCAGGTCAGAGAATCCCCCTTCTTCCTTCTTCTCTCCGTCTCTTTCTTTCAGAGCCTGACACTTCTCCTTGGTAAAAGCAGTGAAATCAGTCTGTGAATATTCCAATCCCGCGATAAGGAAAGGAGGCTTTGTCCCGCTACACTCTGGGTAATGCTGCTCTCCATTGTTAGCTGACAGGGCTCCATTGAGGAGCAGGTTTTGAATGCTGATAGCATCACCACCCTGCACGGACACAGTGCCAGATAAAAAGCCTATCCAACATGACACATGCATGCCAGCACCTCCCAAACAAGGGCCCAATCTGATCATCACAGGAGACGCAGGAAAGAGCTGCCGGAACACCAAATAAAGACAAATAAGATAAACAGGGTGTGACAATATTAATGCTATCGTTACATTCCAGGGGGACTTGATAAAGCGGATGCAATTATCCGCGTGTAACATTTTACGACATCCATAGCCGCGGTGACCAATCGCATACGACGGACTGTCCAATCGCGCGGCAGCTCGCTATGACACCGGTGCTCCACTTATCGCAGCGAAAATGTTTCCAGGTTCCATTTTTCTTGGAGGGCTGAACGCGGCTTTTCATTCCACGGATGTTTTTCAGCCATTTTACCACTGCCAGCCCATAGAGGCCTGAAAAGTCACCACCCCCTCTTTACATTCTGACTGAGAGTGCCCAATCAACAATCAGCACCCGCCAAAGGAAACCTGTTATTTCCGACCCCGTAATCATTTCCATCAGATGCCTTGCTGTCCCTCACAATGATTTGAACATTCAAATGACAAAGGGAACCCTGTTTTAAGATATCTGCCGACGGCCACCAAGGACAGCAGGGACAGAATATACCAAGCAAACATAAAACCCGAGTGTCTCTTCTTAGCTACAGTATAACCAGCCACTCAGTGCTCACTAAATGACAGCCTAGCTGCTCAGACTCATCACTTTCCTGGAACACCGCGGTGCTCTCAAACCTGACATCCATTTTTATTTGGACAAAATAACAAAACAGCTTATTTTTAAGGTTAATTTATTCACGCCACGATATCTGACATTAGTGACAGGTACCAATCACTAGAGCGCAGGTCTTCAAATTTCTTCGATTGCCCGACCCGTGGGTCGAAACGTATGGATGTTCAATACACAACTATGGAAAAACTGATAATTATCTTGTAAATGAAACATGGAAATGTTTGACATTTCGCCATCAATTCAATAATTATGAGCTGCTCTATAAATTGTTATCGGACTAACCTAGTGGTTTTAAGACCCAGGTAGTGCAAAATATTTCTGTGTTTGCTGCCATGTCACTTTCTATCATTCTTTACTCTAATTCCCTGTTGGCAATATGATAAAAGATATAAAATTAGGAAAAAAAACATTGGTATAGAACCGTTCTCTGTCAATATATTAATCAATTTATTATCTAACAATTTAAACTCGGTATGTCACTATCTAAGTTAAAGATAAGAAACTATTTAAATACATTTTTTCTTGACCCTGCTCTGACCAGAAAGGCTAACAGGCAGCAGGTTTACCCTTTAAAATAACATTTCATGGATGCTGGCCATGTGGTGAAATGGGAAAATCAAGGTCTGCAGCATTGCACACTGGATTTCTCTGACTATTGATTCCCATCTCCTGTGAGGCAGGAAGATCGATCAGTGGGATTTAGACACGGGGGCCACTTTCTCAACCCTCCCTTTGCAGCTCCCAACGCGCTGCATCGCAACCGGCCAAATTCCTCCCGGCCAAAGGCTTACTGACATACCTGAACTTTTCTTTCTCTGTGTTCTCTTTTATCTTAGCGATACTCATTGCCAGTTCCTGTACTTCTTAGACTCCGCAATGTCCCCCCCGCTCGAGTGCAGAGCAGCATGAGTTTTCGTCAAGAGCTTTCTCTTGAAGCAGTAGTGAAACATTAGAGGTAAAATGTGTGTGAGAGTGGGGGGTGGGGGGGGCACAGAGGGGGGGCTGGAGAGAACAGCCAGAGCAGGGAAGGAAAAAAAAATGTGAAAAGGACATTTCTACCTTGGACAGCGCCACTTAAACAAATTACAGCAGTCTGCAATCAAGAAGCTGAAATTACCAAACTGTTGGGTGACCATAGCAACCGAGAGTCTGATCAAAGCTGAGAGGAGCTCAGCAGCTGATAGGAAGCAGAGGGAGGCATCACGAGAGGAGGTGATAAAAGGACAGGAGAGGAAAAGCCACATCAAAATGGAAGTTTGACGACAAGTCTGTGCTGAATTTAGGGAAGCCCCACACAGTGGCATCTGGCATGTTTAAACAGAGCCCGACCTTTATTGGTTATTTGTTTTAGGTCGGCCATCGCCGAAAACCTAGCGTCAAACCCTTCTAAAAATTGAAAAAGAAAAAAAGATTTAACATGTATTGTGTGGAAGTTCTTTGCCACCTATAAAAGAAGAGATATGTTTCCTTAAGAAAGTGTCACGCTGAAATATATTACAGAGAGAGTTAGTGAGTTCCTGGAGCCGAGATACGAGCCACCATCTCGACACTACATTAACTTTGATGGCCCTATTTATTTTACTTAACACAGTCGCATGGTGCACACATGATCGAGGAGAATGGCAGTAAGATCAGAAAACCTTTATGGATCTTCACTGGCTCAGATCAGCCGATACTATTAAAGGATCAGGATCAAATCGGGGCGCAAAAATACTTAATTGGGAAATCCCTAATTATAATAATAATAATTTATAATAATAATTTAACAAGTCGATCAGGTGTTTCATAATCCAGTGCAAGTAAACACCATTACGCTACTACATTTGATAAGGAAGAGACTTTTAAAATGGAGCTAAAATGTAAAGTGTGTAGGAATTTGTCTCTACATATTCTCTCTTCATTTCTTTCCCTTCCAGTGACGAGCAGATGGAAGTCTGCTCCGTGGCTCAGGATTCAGTGATAACACTGTTTATGAGTTCCATTACGTGCTCGGCAGGCTGCGAGCCCTCGTTCTCAACACAGCCATAAGGAAGTGGGGGTGTGGAGGTGTAAATAAAAAATGCTCACAATAAATGTAGTTGCAGTTAATTTGTGGTTACACAGTGTGGATGTGCTCATCGGGGTTTGAAATAAGCACGGACCACACTCCAACCTTCATCCCCAAAGGGCCTCTGCCACAGATATTCTTTTCGTTGTCGTGCTGTAGACACAAGATGGTCGGTTGGTTGGTTGGTTGGTCTGCAGCTGCACTTTGAAATGATTAGAGTCAAAATATGAATAAATTTTGAGTGAATGTAAAAAGGAAAAAAAAAAACAATTATCTATTACTGCCACTGATGAAACACCACTAGCTCACTAGCTTGTTAATTACTGTTCTACCTAATAGCAAAAGCTACAACTATAAGCTTTGTTTTGTCTGACTGTTGTGTGTAGGTATTACAAAGGGTATAGAAGAAGATAATCCCCAACGGGTTCCTCTGGACTGATGAGAGCAGGACAGGGGACGATTCCACAATTCAGCAGGAAAAGATTTGTTCAAAAAATGCATGCGCCTTCGAAAATAGAGCGTCATGCGCAGTTTAAATACAGAGAAGAAAGACACAGACACACATTAACATGTGAACAGCAGAGAGAGATAGAACAAAGCCAGAGCGAGGCGTCCCTTCACATGTGTGCATTTTACCAGAATCTGAATTTGAATCTGTCCAAGACCCTCGTAAGACTAATGTATTCTGTGGCTAATGGAGCTGGTAGCTTCGAGGGCCGGGCTGAGGGTCGCCACAATGATTCTCACTCATTTCCTCTGAAGGGCCAATTATCTCAAATAGAGGCATTATGAAAGGAGCCGAACTTGGTCAAGTGAACAAACCCCTCGCAAACCTCACTCCAGCACTTCAGGTCACGTTACAACTCCGCGGGGACCTATTGTGTCTACAGGGCAGGCAATGTGGCCGACATCCTGGCTAAATGTAGCGACTATTGATCTCCGCTAAAACGCAAGAGGACACCGACGGTATCTAATTTGAACGACGGCCCAAAGATAATTGAGAGCAGTGAAGACCATTATAATTGGATGGTAAACATAGCCAGCAGCAGTGTGCACTGCCTGAACGCTGCTGGCAGGTGTTACAAAGGTGTTGATGAACGTGGATGCGAGGAGAGCGAGAACGAGGTCACATGAATACCACTGTTATGCATGAGAGTGGGTGGCCGAGTGGAGATGAAAAGAGAGGAGCACGGAGAGGAGAAGAGAAAGAGAAGGAGAGATGGTGTTGTCCTATGATGAAAGGCTTGATTGATTAGACAGTGATGATTGCAGTAAATGGCCTGGAAGATGGCTCCATCTCTGTTTCCCGTTTTCTCCATCTCTTATACCTTCTTCACTCCCTCACTTGCTTCCTCACATACACCTCTCTCTCCCTCTGTGCCTATCTTTGTCAGCCCCTCTCTCTGGTTTCATCATGGCAACCCATCAACAGGCCTCTCTTTCTTTCTTTCCTTCTTTCCTCCTTTCTCTCTCTCTTTCTCTCTCTCTCTCTTTCTCTCTCCTAATGGCACATCTATTAGCACTAATGCATTTCAAACGTACAGCAGCTGCCACATCACAATCTGAATGAAAGGACATGTCTTCCTCCAATCTCCACAATCTCCGTCCTCTCTCTCACCCAATCTTGTGCCTCGGTTACGATATGTTGCACTTTGCGTCAACCCCTCCTTCGTGACAGTGGTCATAATGAGAAGAGATGATGGGAAATGGGTAGTTAAACAAACTGAGCGATGATCGTGTAGCTATATATATATAGAGAGAGAGAGAAAGAGGTTTTTATTTTTGGGAAGTTAGCAGCTTTTGAATTATTTTACGAATCTAGCGAAGTAAATGGCTTTGACTTTAATGACTTTAATCTAGCTGAAACTAATTGTGTGACATATCGTGTGATATGGTAAATTTCCAGCACATGAACTCCAAAATCATAATATCCAAGGCGTTTTCTACCATTTACATTGATCACATATAACATTGTGATGCCATTTATAATATTGTGTAGGTCCATTTTATCTTCAAAACAATTACGACTCATCAGAGAATGGACGTAGATGCAGATGTGTACTGAGAGTTTTTAATGTTTTTTAAAACTGAAAGCAGCTTGCTGCCTCAGCCAAAAACGATACTGAAAGAACAGATAAAAGCAGTTAAGCTGTGGTCTGGGGAACAAAACGATGAAATGAAAGACAGACTGATTGGGATGTAGAGTTCAGCTTTGCTCTGTGGGTTTAATACTAAAAGACATTGTCACAACATCACAACATTGATTATAGGCGCTTCAGATTTTTCCTGTGATTCCTCTTTCAAACTAAACTGAACTTAGTAAACTCACATAATTTTGAATTCACAGTTTCACTGATCAAATGCAATTAGGTTTATATGACTGTAATATAAATGCTGAATGTTGAACATGTGCCCACAGTGGGCGTAGTAATTGTGATGATTAAATAATAATTGGAAATTAGTTCTGATTGTCCTTGTGAAAAACACGAGTTAATTGTAGCCTATTACAACACATTAAACCCTCAGCATTAGTCACTGGATCCGAACCCACACATTTGACCTGAGCTAAACTAGGCCAACGTCACCATTCACTGTGGCATACATTTAAACTACAGGGACATAAAAAACTCATCCGTGTGCGTTTAGTTCTACCTTGGCTCATAAAACTGTGAAAGACCTTCAAAGGTCACTTTGAAAGACGCCTGACTGACGCGATGCGTAATTATAATGTGATCAGTCAGAAAAATAATACAACATATAAAACATGTAAATTGTCTGGGTGGCTCACACGTCAGTAATGAGGGAAGTTGTTTGAATTTGAATTTGAAAAGGATGCACAAAGACAGAGCAACGGTTCATGTTTTCAGAAAGATGAAAATGCTAAAGGAAGGATTGCACCAAGTTACTGGAGCAAGAAGCGGTTTTGGTATGTACCCTTTTTGTTGGGTGACGTTGGCTTTTCCGTCGCATAAAAGTCAGTAACTAGTTATTTTAGCAATGTCTGAATTTAGACTCAGAACCTCAAGTATGATTTTAGTTGAATGACACAAGGTCTAACTTTCAAGGGAACATGACATCAAATGATTTTTAGTAAAATATGTCTGGTATCAGACATCGTCTCTGTACCAGTATCTGGTCTGACAATGACAAAAAAAAAGGGCACTCACTTTGCAGGTTTTCTTACTTTCTTCTTAATTTCTGAATTTTTGTTTTATTATTTCCTGGAAAACTATTTTAAAATGTTGATGACTCATCCCGAACTCAGGGGCGTACGGTAAATATTGCATCCAATTAAAGACGAAAGTTTAATTTTTATGTCCCTCCCTCCTCTTACGTCTCTCCTTGACAGGAAGCACTCGACTCTGTGACTCAGCTTTAACAAGCATGGGTGGTGTCTGCTCAGGCCATTGGAGCTGACCAATCAGAGCAGACTTTGAGTCTGGGCGTCTAGGGAAGGGGTGCCCTCACTAACTTAACTTTTAAAGGAAGCATGTATAGCCTATATGTGGAAATAAATCTACACATGAAACAGTGAGCCTGCTCACTTTCATTGAGACTTTAACGAGCACTAGATATTAGAAGATTGTTCTTCTTGAGTGTATTCGGAGGGACACGACTCATCAATTTGTCAACTAATGGAGCAGTTGAAGAACTGGATTTACAATTTTACCCACAATAATCTTTTGTATTTTGCATCTTTTATGCCTTAAATAATTCATGTGTCTAAATGTGGTTCTACATAAAACGAGCAACATTTTTGTGGTGAGACAAAATCCTCCATAAACCATGTGTAAAAGCTGCAAATGTAGCTTAAAAAGTCTGAATGTATTTGGTGTTTCGGGAGAAAAAAAAAACATTAAAAAAAAAAAAAAAGCATTTAAACAGCTACTCTGAACTGGCACACACCCCGGTAATCATATCACCCAGAGAAAAGCATTTTGGCTTTTGCTACAGAAACGCATTTAAATTACATCTGAAACACACATTCACCAGTGGTCAAAGCTGCAGGACCCACGATTGTTTCACGACTTGATTCTGAAACAGCGAAATTAGAAACGAATTACGCGTCGATACTATTCGCAAAATGTTTCACAGTGCTCTGCTGGTCCGGCTGCCAGGTTGAAGTTCACGAAACAAAGAATAGTTGTTGATATTCGGCTGCTAAGTTGCTGATTCTCCCTTGTCCCAATGAGAACCGCAAAACGGCTCAGAAATTAGTGTGTCGCCTTGGGATGACTCTGTTGCCAACACAATAGTCGAGTGTCACACTGGGATGAGCACCTGACCTTGAGAAATCAGTGGCAATCCAACACTTTAATGTCTATTTCACACACCATTTCATTCCAATGGATTTAAAACCCTGAACGACCATCTCAACAGTTGTTACGATCAACATTTTGACATCCATAACGTTCAGCAGTCACGATGGTCAGAAACTGGCTCCGCAGTTAGACCGGCCTGAATATGTGTGTGTGGAAGGGGAAAGGGAGAAACAGAGTGAGCTCTTCCCATCGCTACGGTAACAGCTGCGACGGCAGCCGCTATGAGGAACAGGCGTGTCATTGAGTTTCTATGATGTCACCGGTTTTGTGAGGCAAGCAGATGGGCTGGGCCAGGTACAGAACCTGCCGTTAATAAACGCATACAAATAAATACCCGCGCGCTGCCACGCACAAACAGCCACATTATGCTCGTCCAAACCACACCGCGGCTCGTGCACGCACACACACACAAATTCTATAATCAAAACGCACCGTTTCCCTCATGCATAAACACCTTTTCCCTTCATTTGACAGGCTGCTCCACCTGCTAGTTTAAGATGCGACGAATTTCTCCTAATATGCCCAAAGAGCATGCAGCCCTAATCTAATTAGAGTGTCAGTCAGCAGAGTGTTCACCCAAAGACAAATTAGGAAAGCACAAAATCTACAAACAGGAAAAATCTTTTTTGCATGGATGTGGCATATCTACCCCCGTCCCCACCGCCGCCGCCAGCCCCCACCACCACCTCTTTGTGATAATTTTTAATGGTTTCACAGTTGCCCCTGCTGAGATTCATTACCTGGTCTAATTATAAAGGCAAATGAAATCAGCTCAATACATTATTAATAGAGGAGGACTATTAGGATTCATTTGACGTATTTGCAACAATATGGTATATTCCAACTGTTTTCATGCCTGATTAAAGGCACACGCCGATAAGAGAAATGTATGTGAATGTGATGGAAGAGAGAATAAAGCTGGTGACTGGACAGAAAGAGAGGTGGAAACAAAAGAGGAAAGGGCAAACAGCAGAAACCGAGGAGAGCAGGGTTCTGGAGGGGGGAGGGGTGGATTAAAGAGAGTGCTGGCTTTTCCACTTGAGGAGGTATTGATGCCATATTGGATGCAGCTACTTATGAACAGGTGTGCTGTGTGTGGCCACTGTGACCCAGGCTCCACTTCCTGCATGGCTACACATCCGATTGAGGTGCATTGGAGCCGGGCAGGGAGAGGCAGGCATCAACGTCCCTCAGGCCTAAGATGAAGGGACAGCCACACCGCATCTCCCTACCGACAGTGTGGGTGGAAGAGATGCAGCCCAGTCACCCCAAGACCGCGGCTTCGGAGTGTAAGCAACCGTGAATAAAAATGGACTTTGCAGGGCTCATAATTATTCGTTTTAAATCAGTTAAAGTAAAGCCTTTTCTCAAATATCCCCCAGGAGGCGTGGGGTTAAAAATCCATTTGTGGGAAGTGTACCATAACAGCAAGCTTGTCTCCCTGGAGACAGAGGATAAGACAGTGGGGAATGTACATGTGTCATTTGAGACTCTATACATATATGCATATATACGTGTGTGTGTGTGTGTGTGTGTGTGTGTGTGTGTGTGTGCGAAAATGAATATGCATGCCTATTTATGGAGCATTTGAATGTTTGCAAATTTTAGAGTCAGTGGAGCACACAGACTAACAAACACACGTGCCAGAATAATGCCATTTCTCCTCTTTTTAGATTTCAGGAGCGGATATTCCATATTTTAAAGGTCAGCTGCAAGAGAATGCAATGTTGAAGTTGATGTGGCCTTTGAAAGTGAACTCGCTGAAAGCTCTCAGATAATACCGCAGACCAAACATAGGCAGATCAGTGTGTGTGGATACATGTTGGGCTGCGTTTGCGATTGTTAGTGTACTAATTACCACATTGTCTCTGTGATGCTGATCACATTGTCAACAAAGGGTTACAAGTAAAATTGGTAAAGTGAGGGGACATTGGAAAACATATGGGAACGGGCAAATGACGGGAAGATAAACCAGTTTGCTTAGAATAGGAAACGGGAAAAAAAGACAGAAGACGTCTCCGGAAGGAGGGAGAGGAGTGGGTGTCCTACTTTACCGTCACACCATCTTGCCATACGTGCTCCTTCTGAAGCTGCTCTGCCTCCCTGGCCAGTTTCTGTAAGGAAACACGGAAAACAGCAGTGTGAGTATCAGAAGGCAATAGGTCATTGATTTGTGTCAGCGTGTTCGTGCGCGCCTGTGTGTGAGACAGACAAACGGGCAGCAAGATGGTGACCTTGTTCCCTATTTAAACTGGATAATTCAGATGAGAAGGCAGAAGGCAAACCCAAGAACAACTGCCCTCCTTCATGTTTCAGTCCAAATTAGAGCAGAGCACCACAAGAAGATCTTTGAGAGACAGCAGTTTTAAAAGCTGTAACTGGTGAGCTTTTATTATCTTTTGAAAACAAATATTAAAGATTTTCCTAATTGAAATATAAAATGAAGTGAAGCCAGTTCTGATGCTTTTCTTTGCAGGGTGGCTGCGTGCACTTTTCTCTAGTTTGTTTCTTGACAAGATACAGTTGTGTCTGTGTTAGCTGTTAAGTGAACAGAAGATAGGAAGCAACATTTGCTGTAAATCAATCTATATCGAATATTGGGACGATCGTGAATGACTTCTTCACCTCGACCTCCATGTAGAATATTGCAATATATCGCAATTTCGCAATAATGTATTGTATCGTGACTCAAGTATCGTGATACTTATCGTATCGTGAAGTCCTTGCCTCTACCCACCCCTACTTTCAAGGCACAGACACACCACATAGACCTCAAAGAACCACCAGCAACGAGGTCCGACTGTGACTGTGTTTGTGTTTAGAGAAAATGTTGCACTTTAAATATACCACCACAGAAATAGTCTGTTTTCGTGCTAAGACGACCAACAAACCATGTACACATCTGGCCTCTATTGAACCACGCTGATTAGTTGGCATACAGGTTTAGGTGACTTTTAGAGTTTGTTATTTTGTTTACTGTCCTCCCTTTCGTTTGTCTAGTTGATCAGCCAATCAGTCAGACTGATGTCTCTGACTGACTTGTTCCACCACCAATCCACCATGTGTAATCACTTGAAAAGCTACAGCTGGTGGTTCCACTAGTGGCAACGGTGCAGGACAACCCACAAAAACTAGGGACACAAACGGATGGTTCAACACAGACAGAAAAAGGCCGTCAGCTCGGTGTGTCACAGGCCTTAACATGTTTAAACATGTAAACACGATGAAAGGTCCCTTGTACCAAGTATTTAATGTCCACATTAAGTATTTCCTAAAACATGCATATGATTGCCAAGGGACACTCACAAGAGACGACCCTGGGAGAGGGAGACCAACAAATGTGAAACTGGAGGAAACGTATTCCGATATAAAGAGCAGGTGGTGTCATGGAGTGCCTTTTAGGAGTTAGAGTGAATGTGTATTGATGTTTTGTGCTCCTCTGCTCTACTGCAGTATATGGAAGGATATCATCATTTCAAACTTTAAAAACCACTGCCCACTGTAGCTTAGGCTTATCCCTGAGGAAGTTTACTGCATGTTAGCTTCTTCTGGAGTAAATCATTCAAGTGGCAAATATGGTGAGGTTTCTCTCTTTTCTTCTCTACCATACATCCTTCCATCCCTCCCTCTTCCCTTCTCTCTTGTGCCTCTGTATCTAGGTTTCCCCAGGCCTCTAGAGGGCGATCTTATTTTTGTACCAGAACAGTGTGAAAGTCCCAAGGCTCAAAAATGACTAACCGTATTTAGGCCCCTGCTACAGTGACAGCTAATTCGTTTGTGGGCACACGCTGAAGGAATCCGTCCCCTATCATGGGAGGCTTTTTATCTACCAAAAACACTCAAGACAAAAACTCTCATTACAGTTCAGGCCGTCCTATTTCTATTAAGAACGCCGCCCTCCTCATCTTAGCAGACCCTCCTGCTACTAAAGAAACAACGCTGCTCAACCTCATGGGCCAGGATATCAAGCTCTTTGCGATGCCATATAGGGCCTAATGGCTCAGAGTGTCTACGTACTGTAATGTGATACCACTAACCTAATTTGCGACACATTATAGCAGAAAATCATTTTAAGTCTTCTGTGCCTTTACACATTTGCACTGCGATTTTAATCACCTGAACAAGCTTTCATTCAAGTCCTAATGAGACACTGGGCCACTGAAACAATGAATTAAGGATCCAAATAGCTAATTAAAATTATTACCAGAGTTCATTAGAAAAGGCTATAACCAAAAGCGTAAAGAAAGGCAACTGGACTTGAACTGCACTTGCTTGAGTGGTGTCTGTTAATGACTAGATGCTAGTTAAGCGAGTTTCTTTTGGGCTACATCCATAGATGTTCCTATTTAAACCCAACTCCCCACCAGTCACGTAGGAGTGAAGAAGCCACTTGGATAAGCGGTGAATCGTCTTCAAGAAACACTACAAGTCCGGTTGTCCTTCCTTACGATTTTGGACAAACCATGACCAGGATAACTGAGAACCTTCACAGACAAACTGTGTGCCTTCTGGTAGGGTCAGCTTTGCTAAGCGACAGAGCCAAAGTCGTAATCTCTTGATAAAACTAACAGTTTGGGAAAAACAGAGTCACAATAGAGAGCAATAATCTCACTGTATTGTAAGCTCCGTGTTAGACAGAATGGAATGGATGGATTTTGTCTCAACCCTGCTTACCTGTGGAGCCCTAAGAGGTCCAAACTGGCAAAAAAATAACTATACCAGTGGGGGACAGCAATGTACTAAACCGTGCCTAATCACCCGCAAAGAAAAAACTGATTTGCCACAGGCTTCGCCATCATCGGCCTACACCAGTATATCTTCTGGAAAATGTGGAGCCTATGTTGCTTTGTTTTACCAAAAAGTGTTGCACACAAACAAAACGGAAGATGAGTTGGTGAAAAAGTGGACATGGAGACGCTTTTGGTTTAAAAAGTCAGACAACAAGCACACACTGAAAACATGCAAATTATGTTGGACAACAGCGGGTGCGAGGATCCCATTCTGTAGTAAGTTGAAAGCAAAGCAATGCACCCTCCGCAAACCTCAAGGATAGGTTTAGTATAAACAAAAAGGTTGTAGTGTATTTGTAGTTGCAACAAATATATTGAGATTAGAGGTGGGCGATATGACGATATTAAATCGTGAACGATTACAACGTGAAGACGATCTGTCAAACTGAAAAGATCTTGGGATCATCTAGGGCACATTCCATAAATTGCAGTTCTATGCTGATGCACCGTCGCACCAGACGTATTATGTCGTCAACCTGACCGACCAATCATAGCGAATAACGAACAGTAACACGCTTTCTTACCCGCCTCCTTGTTTATGTGTGTAGCGGTAGCTGCATGGAGAGCCATGGCTGAAAGCCAAATGGAGTTGGTCACTACAAAAAAAATCCACTTCCATTATATGGAATTGGTTTGGATTTTCCAGAAGAGGAAGCATCCCAAACAATATGCTGAGAGCCAAAAAGCGAGGGGCCCGGCGGCACCAGCACCGCAGGCGGAGGCAGCAGCTAGCGTAAGACCAAAACAGTCAACATTAACACAGGTGTTTAACAAAGGAACTCCGTATGACAAGTCAAGCAAGTGATGGAAAGAGGTAATAGAAGCAGGTACCTTTTATCTTGCAAAAGATATGGTACCGTTCAAGACAGTAGAAAACGTTCTGTAACTACTTTTGCAAGAGTACACTTTATTAGAATGTTGTTGTTGTTTACCTTAAACTTGTTTGTTTGCACATGCAGGCAAAACTGCGACTACTTAAAATAAAATCTATTAAGAAAGGTTCTTTGGACTAAATTGGCTGTTTTTCATTCTTCAATTTAAGATCTTGATAAAATCGAAATCATGATATTATTTTTTAAAAATTGTGATATGGTATTTTTTCCATATCGCCCACCCCTAACTGAGATATAATATATAAAACAGTTAGTGCTTGTTCTTGAAATTATATTATCGAAATTATGGCACAACTTCTGAGGAAGAGAATTCAAAAGTTTATTGATACGTTGCGTGTGATTAACAGTTCTACCATGCCTCATGACCTGAGATCTAGCTACCTTTTCATCCCTTTACCTCAGCCTTTTTCTCAGGATTTAATCTGTCAGCAAGAATCTCTATTCTTTCACAAAATCTATTTTTCTCTCTTTCATTGGCTGACACATCTTTTTTCTTTAAGTTCTCGGTTTCTCCAGCTGTCCTGGTCGGCCACCATTTCTCCGGGACCCTATCTTTTGCCTAGCAGCTTAATGCAGTCCCCGAGCTCCAAAACAGCCATGTGTCTTCATGTGTCTTTCCTTCCTCTGTGTTGGCCCAGATGGATGGGCAGCACAAACAGCCAATGAATCAGAGTGAGAGATGTGGGAAGGAGGGGGACAGGGATATATCATCTATGTTGGTGGCTGGAGCCCAAGCAGCTTAGAGCACTGGATGAGCATAGTGAGATCAGCACAGTACAGCAGAGATAAGCTCAGTACAGGCCCACACAACACAGAAAATAACACTATAGCATGCAGACAAATACACCAACACAGTCAACAACATGAGCATGAAGCTCTAATGTTATTGCTATTGTAACCTTGACACAAAATGCATCACACGTCGGGCCATTCGTCATCCAGCCTTCAGGCAAGGTCAAGAACCATAAACACAACTCTGTAATGGATAGTGGCATGTGAAGTGCCTCCACAAGGTCTGCAGACTTGAACAATGCACAATGGAATCTGTCTTGTATGCAAACACTGTACACTGTAGTACTGCAGGTGAAATGGTAATTGTTCAAACAGGCAAAGAGAAAGCTACAGCAGCTTGATGATGTCTCTGCTGTCGAAGACATCACCAAGTGAAAAGCCGTGCTCCCTCACTGTGAACTCACGCAGCAAGAAGGCAGCGCGGGGGAAAAAAAATAACGAAAAGCTCAGCATGAGACGATTACGATCTTTAATATTTATAACTGTTCGGTTTGCTCTGTTCCAGAGGGGAGCAGTTTAATCACTCAAAGTCATGTTATTTCTAAGGGAATGACAGCACGCCAGGGACGGACAGCGTCATGCTGTGGTGAGCGCCAGAGAGACACTGGGCCGCCCGCGTGATTGCTGTAGCCTGTTACGCCCTACCACTAAGCATTAACTTAAAGGGCACTCGACGCGCACCACACTGTCGTCTGTGTGATCTGGAGGGACCCTCCAAAACAGCCCAACAATGTGTGTGTTTGAGCGAGAGGCCACTTGAGAAAACACGACACGGACTGTACATGTGATTGCGGCTTTGAATAAGGCACTCGACATGTTCCAAACGACCCCCTTAGCTCGGTTTCTGGGAACACTCGAGTCACCTTGGGGACCAAAAGACTGTGAAATGACTCTGCCGAGGTCGCTTAACCTTCTCACAGCGACTAATACAGTAAAGGAAGGACCTTTAGTAAATTTTCCAATGATTGGCTGCTGCGAACAGTGACTGTGATCTTAATGGCAAGTGGCTAACCTCTTTAGGAAAGATGTCTAAATATAGAACCGTTAAGGCTCACTCTGACGATGTTGAAATAAATATGCAGATACAGCATCATCAATAACAGCATCTGCTCTGTCTCTATCATACACCTATTGAGAAACATAAGAATCCTGAGCAGCGGCATGTTTTTTACTGGAGACAGCTTAAAGGACATGGTTTGTCTCTGGGCACTGTTGTGTTTGTGGTGAATAAGGACATTCGACGACATTGTTCACACACACATTCAAGGAGCATTACAGTCCCGTCAGGGAAAACTGCTGCGCGTCATAGCTGCTGATGAATTCCCATTACATCAAAAAAGTCACTATTGTGTCACGGCCCTAAAAGCTGCTCGGTGTGCTGAAGTCGTGCAGAGATGCAATGTCATGCAGCAGTTAGCCCATTAGGGGGCGGCAGACTGAGCGCAGCAGCAGCAGCAGCAGCAGCAGCAGCAGCCGCCAGTGGAGCCTGTCAGAGTGAGAGCAGTCTGCTTTAAGCTCTTCATTCTGTCTTCTCCACTCGGCCGGGATTAAGGCCAATCATAGAAATCACTGAGTCAGAACCGTCCCACAATAACAGATGGAGGGACTTTCCACTCCAGAATTTTAAAGCATCACAGACAAACTCACTTTCACTTCGCCTTGCACCCTCGCCGCCACCACCCTCTTTCATCCTCGCACCATCCTTTTATCTCTTCCCTTGGCGCGGCGGTTTTATCCCGCCATCATATGTTGTACTCCATTTCTCTCCATCTGTCTCAGTTTACTGCCCTCAAACTTTCTCCCTCCTCTAACGCCATATTAATTCCAACATATTCACGGACCGACTTCAAAACAGTTTAATTGACTTCACAGCACACAGGCGTCCTCGGTAACGAATGATGAAACGAGGAGAAGCAAGAAAACTTCTGGCATGTATTTATTGCTTGCATTATTAAACGCTTCTGTGAGTGTGGAGTGACTGAAATGACAAACCCACCAAATTTTAAAGATCCCGTGCTGCAAGGAGGACACTGAGAATAAGAATAGACTCTCTCCTTCGGAGTCACCAAACATTGTAAAAGTCCACAATGAGGCAAAATAATGACCCTTAATTCCAGGTCCCTGGTTGGTTTGCTACTGTCAGTTGGGTATTGTAGTCCTTATTAGCTAACTCCAACAAGGAGGATCTGCATGGATGGGTGGGAGACCCAGCCTTTGTTCTGAGATCCAAAGCAGCCCGTGGCAGGCCGTTTGCAGAGACTGCGTGCGTAGCGCTATTGTAGCATGTGCTGAGATAATCCCTGCCTTTGTTTCTTTCCCCCATAATCTTCCCCCGACCACAACGGAAATGTTAACACTTTCTTTTGCACTTCCCCACTCGCGACAGCGCGTCCCCAACTCCACTCCGCTGTTTGCACAGAGTCTGGCTGCGGAAGATGCGAGCTGTCACCCACTCACAGCAGCAGCAGCAGCTCACCAGCTTTTCAAAATCAAACACCAGCCTCTCCGCGCTCCACGCAGGCCGACAGCGACGCCACATTTCCACAGTAGATTGCCAGCATTGTGCTGTAGCTTCTGTGTAGTTCGCCGACACACAAAAAAGGCAGCTGTCTTGACTATGGAACAATGCGGTGGCTCTGTGCAGCAGCTAAACTCCCTCATAAAGGTTCTTCAGAGCTACACCAGATATAATTGACCTTGATCATAAGCTCTTGTGTGCTAATCAGTCGACTTCTACATTTACAATATGGATATAATCAAAATATGATTAAGTTGGAAGCAATGTCACGGGAGTAAATGAGCTAATCTAATATATGACAGACTGCTGAAGAATCTCAATAATAATAATTGTCACTGAAAACTAATTCCCTCGCAACTGGAACGCCTTTAGTTTCATTTGAGACACCCTGAGTAATATCCATTTCACTCACACCACGGAGCCTATGAGGCCTAGTGACAGATACAACATAGCGCAGAAGTGGGCCAGAGACCATTGTACAGCACATTATCATTCACCGCAGCAACCGCTACTGTAAATTCAATCAAGGCTCATGTGGGACAAACACTACAAACAGCCCTATCTGCGAGCCGCACCCAGACGCAGGCCACGGACGCGCACATGCAGCACGAAATTCAAAGGATGCAAATGGCAAACAAGGTCACCGCAAGAACAGTGTTGCGAGTCGACAGAGCACGGATCCGCAGCTGCTCGCAGGTGACCAGGAGTCCTACATGCTGAGGCCAGCAGGGGGCTCAGGGTGAGCGCGCAGGCAGAGAGCGGGTTGACGGGGCCAGGATCAGCTCAGTGACACGCCAGTGTCTGCAACGATGTGTCAAACAATGAACAGCGAGCCCAAGCAGCCAGACATGCCCAGCCTCTCCTGCTGTTACTGGCATCAGCCGGACAACACAGAGGGAGGGAAGCAGCCAGGAAGGTGCATTTATGTAATATGTATTTATACATCTTAAAGTGTATATATACGCTTTAATTTGTCATCTTTCTTTCTTGTAGCAGCCCGTTAAAATCAACCTCGAATGTTCCTGAGAAGGAGAAAACTGTCTAGAACAAATGGTGACAAGTCTGCAAATAAACTGAGCGAACGACTGCTGTTTTTGGGCGTCTTAACAGGTGTGTGAGACTTCATGAACAGCGAAACGGCGTCAGGATCAGGAGCAAATGTCTTCTCAATCAGAGGTGAGAGGGATGTACACAGGCAGAACCAGGCTGACAGATGATGCCGGTACTCTACGTTTCATCAATCTGTAATTTGCGTTGCACCTTCACAAAAACCTCTGGCGACGCCAACACCGTCCTGGATCACGACGTGAGAACAGCGACACAAGCGCATGAAATGAGCGGGCAAAGGTTCAAAGTCCTCAACCTTGAGTGAAAGCCGAGCACGACCGTACTCTCTACGCGCACACACACCAGGGCTCAGTCACCACGGGTCACACACCAACCTCCACCCAGACGTATGTGCACACTGTACACTCGCAATCAGGCCAAAAGAGCCCTCGTAAATCAACATGCAATCAATTATGCACTCATTTGTATTCTCCGTGCCCTTTCTTTGGCAGACGTACAGCGACGGCTGAGCTTGGACGGAAGCGCCGCTGTTGGAGAGACACAGATGCTGAGAACAAATTCCTGGAATGTCATCATTAGTGCATTCAAATTCGGTTTTAAACATGATTTGTTACGTTGTTTCTCCAGTGACTTAGAGGGAGGGTTACAAAATGTCACAGATGCAGTTGATTTTTCATTTCATTTTTTTTTTTCTTTGCCCAGAGCCATACCAACGTTATCTCAGTCCATCAGCTTAGCACCCCCTTCCTTTCACCTCACCTCTCCACAGCACCGTCCGCGGTTCAAGGGCAAGCACCTTGTTTTTACTGTCCATTTTTGCCCTTTACTTCAATCAACCTCCCTCCTCCTTGAAGATTACTGGAGGATTAATAAAAGAAGTTCACTTTCAGAGCTTATAAGGGTGCTTAAAAAGGTCAATTTGTGTTACCAGAAAGATATCTTGTGATTTTTTATTTTTTTTTGGAAGCAAAGAGAAAGTGAACATTGTCTGACAAAACCTCTGTCAATGTGCCAGAGTCCAGTGGCAGCAGCTGATGTTTGACAAAGTGTATCACCGACAATATGCGGCCGGTCGTTTGTTCGCCACTTACACATGAGCACACACCTTCGGCCGTATTCTCCGAGCGCGCGAGTCACACGCATTTGCACGCCGTATCCAGTATTCTAGCAGACATAAGAGAGGAAAAACATGCAGACACGGCCGTCTCTCAAAGCAATTACAGCAGATTGAAACCAAATTAAATTTGACGCCTAGAGCCACGGCAGCGACTGAACGTCTATGACAGATATGACAGGGGAGGAAGGGGGGAGCTGCGGGACGAAGGGTTGAAGGCATGATGGAGAGAACGGCAGGTGTGGGTCAGCGAAGAAGAAGAAGAAGAAGAGGAGAGCTACGAGGATAAAAGAGCAAGCTGTCAGGAGTGGGGTAGAGAAGACGCGCACCAAGCTTTAAAGGACCATACAGATGGTTTTAATGTTTTAGTTCATTAACTGCAAACTGTATTTTCTATACGTTGCAGCAGAGGCAGAGCGCACCATATGTTTTTATTTTTTCCCACCTTCAGGGGGCAGCTGCTGTTTCACAGTAATTCCAACAAGGAATAAAGTTGCCTTTCATTTCGTGCATGGGATCTATTATCACACTAATAATAACTATACTATTATAATCATCAAACATCTATGACTCCAAATTCAAATAATCCAAATCAGTTCTTCTTTCCATCCAGTAGCTTATTTTTTTTCTGCAGCTGTTGTGCAATTACCTACAATCTAATCCATGTGTGTCGATTTTTATACTGTAATGAAATGAATGTAAATATCTGTCGACAGTTAGGAAATCAATCCGAAACCATATGGTGCGCTTTGGGATAATGTCAGAAATAATGGAAAAATTATGTGATTTGCAGTTAATGGACTAAAACATGGTAAAAAACCACTGATATGTTTGTGGAAACATACAAGGCAGCTCATGGTGTCTGAACATAGAGCGCTTCACCTATGAAATCCATGTTAAATGTCGAATATCTTCCAATTACGCGACCAATTATACATGAGAAATTACACAAGTATAATGGGCTGAGGAGGAAAAACAGCAACGCTGCATCCACTAAAAGCTTCTTCTTCTTTTTTCTTTTTTTTTTTAAACCGCCATCACACCGGAAAATGACACCGCGCAAGCAGAAATATACTCTAATCTGTAGACCGTTTAGCAATCACAAACATGTGCTCGTTACAGGCATACAGATTAGCTCGGTTTCCATTTCTCCACCAGATATCATTTCTCCATTTTCATTATTCTAGCCCAAGAAATGACAGGATTAGTTGTGGTGGCTTTTAAACATCTGATGTTATCTCGCTCTCCTGGGTGAACAATTAATCCCCCCCCACCCCCCCACCCCAACTTCCCGTCTTCTCATCACCCCTCTCTCCCCATCCACACTTCATCTTAGCTCCGTTTCTCCATTCTTCTTTTCTTCTACTTCCCCCACTCCACACTCAATGCCTCCCGGAGGAGATATTTTTTTACTAGAGAGAAATGGAGCTAAGTGGCCTGGCATTTAAATACACGGAGTCAACCGTGGAGCAATGTGAACGCACTAAACCAGGTTACCTTAATCACTCGTCTTCATACGTCTACAACTGAAGTGACGTTTACACCTTTATATTTACTACATCATTGTCTTCTTGTCTCTTCAGGTCTTGTGTGTTTGTGAATCCATTGCGAACATGAAATTTCCAGTAGAAAACACGACGCGAGATGGATCCATAATCCATTTTAGGTTTAGATGGCCGGCACAGAGCGATGAAATTTGAAATGATAATCTGTCACACCTTTCAGTCAATATGCCGTCCGACTAACAAATGAAGGACAGCGTCCTCTTTGTGTTGAGGGTAGCCGGCTCGCTGGCAGGTTTCATATGTTAATGCAAATGACGTCCGTCTGACAGTGTAAATGTTTGACCAGTCTTCCACATCTGGTCCTCACTCGCTCTACACTCCTCAGTCGATGAGAGGCGATTTGCCGAATGTTCAACCGCGCGTCGACGCGCAGAATTCACAAGTGCTCGACTCGGCTCCTTGACGCGAGCCAATTTGGAGGAGCCGATTAAACGCAAAGCAAACACGCTGTCGGTATTATAGCTGGAGCCGTCATTAGAAACTCTCCCGACGCCGACGTGTTCCCTCCCCTCCCGTCTTAGGAAATAATCACAGAGCTTCCTTTGCAGTCACATGTCTGTTTCTCCTAAGCTGTTGTGATTTTTTTCCCTTTTTTTGTGAAACGTCATCGACACTTTAAAGAGCCATCCAAGACACATTTGCACTTAATTATGAATGAATTACCACTCCCACAAACTGTATGGACCACACACTGAGGAACTGCTACGAACTGCACAGACGCACCAATATAACATGTGATACAACAAAATGAACAGTAAATGCACAAAAAAATAAGTTGCAATGGGTGGAAAGCAGATTTTTTACTTTTTATAGATCAAGGCTAACATTCGTAAGAAATACAAAGAGGTGAAAACTAATTATGTAAATATACAATTACTGTGTGGTAGTGAATATTCAATACAGTCAGTACTGTCAGCCTGAACAACTAAAAAATAAAGAATAAAAAGAGGAAAACCAGTTTAGTTCATGCAGTGAGATTTCAGTTTCGAATCCATTCAGGAAATTGTTTTATGTATGTTATACACCTCACAGTCCACCATGTCGGTTGGCAAACATGCAAATGGTCCTGGAAGCTGAGAAAGTCTTTGAATAAATTCATCCAGTTAAAGGGAGAAACATATAAATATCGTGTTTGCTTCAGCGCTGTATGTAACTTTTTACCTCCGTCTTGAAATGACTCATATTATCTTGTTGAATCTTAGGTAAAATGAAATTTGCATTGGGACTAATCCAGGGTATACAGAGACTGTAGATGCAATAAAAATAAATTGAGATTCATGTTGTGACAAAGACAACACGCTGCCCTTTAATGGGAACCTCCAGGAAGTTTATTATATATCAGATCATTTTGATTAGGGGTTGGATGCAGATTTGCAGATAAAAAATAATATTACCAACAGTGGCAGTGGCTGCAAAGTATTAGATGGATGTTAAATCAGGTTTAGTTCAGACTGAAGCCTTGTACGCCGACATCCTGCAGAGATCTTGAAAGCAGATTTCTACATTAAAAAAAAAGAAAAAAGCATCACTATGGCAGTGTCTGAGATATGTCCAGGGGGAGAGAGGAACTGGGCAAGATATGAGATCTATAACCCATTCCCCACTGTATAAGTGAGTTAATTCATGCTGAGCACAGAATAAAACACAGATCTGAATAAAATGACCAGAAGACAAGGCGTAGAGCCCGGGGCGTACAAGAAGCACCCTAACAAGGCTGAAACACAAACACTAGAGACGTCTCCAACTTCCAGTTCTAAACACACTCATTCAGCACAGAGATGCAAACAAGCCACACGGATACATGTGTTTTTGAGGCACTCAGATGCTGAAGGATGAAAACGCCTTATTTAAATCATTCCACAGGACAAACTCATTTTGGAAAAAGCTTCTCACACATTGGCACACGGCAGCCTGGTGGTATATTCGGCATCATTATAGACTAACATCGGTCAAAGATTGCACTGGGCGGCCTGTTCTGGCTTTGGGTGTAAAGTCAATTCAAGAGATGTCATTTTGAGTTTCTCATTACCCGAGTGGTACACACTGTTCGCCTTTTATCTCACCTATAACATGCTCGAAATGTCGGCTGTTAAGAAAACGATAGCCCGCTTGAAAGGCGTCTACATAAAATAAAATGGCAAAATGGAACGTCTAAAATCACAGAGTACCCCCGTGCAGGAAAGCAGAAAATGGTGAAAGAAAAAATGAGCTAATGCAGAAGAAAAAGCGAAAGGTGTGATGGAGGGAGGGAGCGAAGAAAAAGGAGGTAGACTGATGCAGTCTAACCTTGACAGAGAGCGTCTACTGACAAGCATCTGCCTCCTGTAATAATTTAGAAATAATCTCCATCCACAAAGGCCCAGCAGTCTGGCAGCGTAAATGCTCTGTGCCTGATCGATCACTCCGATTCAGCCAGCTGCCGGTCCCGGCGCGCGCAGGCCTAACATCGATCTCCGGCCTTCTCCCTCTTTCTGTCATACAGAGGAAGGTGACAAAGTGAGGAAGAGGATGAAAAGGTGAGAATGAATGCAAATGATGACCGCGACGGCACACTCAGGAAAAACAAACAGAGGGCATTGATTCCAACCAAACAATGGCGCAAAGTAAAAGAAAACTGAGCAAACTAAAACAGAAAAACGCTTTTATGACAAAGCAAATAGAGGCCTACTACGGGGAAAACTGAATCCAGGCGATAATGCTGCTCCCCCATGACGTTTGACTTGATGACAAATATCATCCACAGGACCACAGACTATTCTTTTGTCGGGAGCTTTTAGAGGTACAGCAGGTGGCCAGCCGGTTTAACGCAGGAGGAATACACACCAGCACACACAGGGACGTCCCATCAACACATCCGATTACTACCCAGCGTTGTGACAGCGTTAACTGCCACTGTGCATTTGGCCCCTAGCAATTAATTGACTTTTAAATAGTCTGCCATTAGCACCAATTTAAATGAATAGATGCTCTCCTCCGCCTTCGCTTAACCAGGGCTGCCTCGAAGAAACGGCACCACCGCGTCAACTAAAATGCTCACGCAGCAAGCGAGCTTTTTAAAACAGATGGAGGACGAAATGAGACGTGCCTCTAAAATGTGCCATCATCCAGATTATATTTTGCACTTACGGTGTCAGAATTAGATTAAACGCTCGCACTAAAGCGCCTGCACAGAGTGTGTGAGCGGTGAAAAGGGACCTTCTAGGCTTTGAAAGACACTAAAAACTGTATTTGTGTGTTTCTGTGTGATTTACTCACTAACAGAAAAAAGTGTCCAGCAGTCATGTTCCAGGTGGGAGAGGAAATTAACTTAAGAAAATATTGATATGTTCTTCTGGGGTTTATAGCCTCTGAACTACTAAAAAGGACCAAGAACTCAGCAGCAAGTTGACTGGTAGCTGGCAGCCTGAGAGACCGGCTCTAAATGAGAAATGAGGCTGGAAAATAATCTTAATCCCTTTTGCGTTTCTGTACTGAGGAAACTCAGTACAGGTGTATTATGACAAAAGCTGGTGCAACATTTTTTTTCTTTCAAATAGTCTATATATATTTTTTTAAAGTAATCAATCAATATTTTACAGAGTAGCTGATTAAACCGTCGGCTAATTTACCATAGCTTCATTAACCTCTTAACTTTTATTCAAACACAGAAGAGTGTTTTAAGTCAAATCTATCAATGAAGAAATCAGTTTATAATTTTTCATACTACTAACTTTGACCTTTGACCTTTGACTAATTCATCTCATCTTCTACTATCGCTCATCCTCACTAGGGTTGCGGGGGTTTCTGGAGTCTATCCCAGCTGTCATCAGGTGAGAGGTGGATACACCCTGGACAGGTCGCCAGAATATCGCAGGGTTAACACACAGAGAGACAAACAACCACTCACACTCACACCTATGGGCAATTTACCAATGACGAAACCAGAGTCCTAATAATACCATCTATCACAAAACTAAAGCTCTATGCAGCACAGACAGAATAAGAAATTTAGCTTACACAGCGTGAGTGAGTATGATTTAACTTCAGTGGCTTCTTCTGTTTGTAACTGCAAAAGCACATCGTCTTTTCAGACTTGGTCGCTAGCACACTAGCTGTTAGCATCTGCTCTAGGGTATCTTCACGGAGCTCTTGTACGAAGACACTGAAATAGTGACGAGCGTTGTCTCAGTGTTTGAAGGTCAGTGGATCTTCTCTGCACAGATGCTCATGCATAACATTTTGCTGCTGGGGGGGAGGGAGGGGTTCATTTTCACAAAGCGTCCATCCCATTGTTGGGCTGTGTGTTTAAAGAAATGTCAAACCTTTGATATTGAGTTTTTTTTTTCCCAGCATGCCACTGTAATCAGGGGATGTATGCAAACACTGTAACGCATTGATGCTAATTATTACCACTGTGTGTGTGTTACTGAATATTGTTAATTCCCTACTTGTTCGGGCGCTTATACACCATTTTTTATTTAAAATTTAGTTTTATATTTGGGGTTAAAGAAACATTCTGCATCCAACTCCCAAAATCACACTTACTCTCGAGTGTATAATGTAGCGTATGCTGTTCAGTGTTAGAAATCTTACAGTATATGCGATGGGGGGGTTCTGGGGGGGTCAAATGGTAGAGGCTTATTGTGATAAGCTGAACCGGAGCTTGTAAGTTTGTAATCAATGATAGGGATTAATGTGTATCAAAAAGAAGAGAAAGAGCTAGGTTGCGTTTATCTGAGGTCGCTAAGATTACAGGAGCAAAGGACGCACACAAAAAACGGAGAGAGACACGCAGAGAGAAGGAGAGACAGTAAACCTGGCAAGAGAGTCGAGAGGGGGAGAGGGAAATGGGGGGGGGGCAGAGTAAGATAATTATTATCATAGAGGTGGTTTTCCAAGGTCACTGTTTGAGATTCTCGTCAACCGTCTCTCTGAAGCAAACCACCCCACAACCCCCTCTAGTACGTCCTCTTTCCTGTGCAGCTGCCTCCAGGCAAGCTCCTATCTGCCCGTCCCTTCTCCTCCAATCCCTGCGCCTGTCCTCTGCCACTCATCCAGTAGAGGAAGACCATCCCCCTGGTCACTGCCTTGAGTGAGCCCAAGAAAAAGCCAGAAGCTGCCACACAGCCATTCAAACAAAGGGCGGATTAAATGGGTGGTAAACAAACCGACGGGCCTTGACTCGGCGTGGTGAGGGGAGCGACGTGTCAGTCAGTGAAGAAACAAAGTAACTGGGCATCAAACCGCATCTCCCTACTTCACTGGCCTGTAGGCAAAACACCTGCCAATCATGAAACGTGTTAGGTCATTATGTTAAGACGGGTTATGACGGACTGACAGAGCTATGACAGGCTGTCGAAGCTCAAGACAGCAGGAGAGAAATCATGGATGGGGGGGCAATAAAGGAGAGGCACACGGACCAGTCAGTTTGACTGACTGAACTCAAAACTCCCCCCGAGGACTGGAGAACACATTAGAGATTTGCATAATTTTAGCAAAGTGGTTTTTAAATTTTCTAAACTTGCTAAAAGACCACAGGTTTTAAAACATTTTCCGGGAGTGAAGTCCGGAGCCATATCTGAATATCACTCGTTTATCTTCCAAACAGTTTAGGAACGACTCAGAAAACATGAAGAACAGCACAAGGTGTTGACTTGGCCTCCAAATTCACTAGATCCCAAACTGATCAAGTATCTGTGGAATGATCCGCTTAGGACCTTATAGGACCCAAAGGCCCCCACTAACAACATCCTGTTACCAGACACTACAGGACACCCTCAGAAGACCCATGTCCATTCTCTGATGAGTCACAACTGTTTTGGAGACACAAGGGAAACCTACACAATATTAGGAAGTGGTCATAATGTTATGCTTATTTGAGTATATGGTCTACTGTTTAACATTTGCACAGGAGGAGAAAAGAGAGAGACTAAATCATTTTTATCATTTTTAAGATAGTAAAAGGTTGGAATGGATCTAATATGTGAATTGATGCACATATCGTTTCTCTTCAACAAGCTGATAATATATATTGGACAGAAATTATTAGTCAGTCAAACCAGTCAATAATTACGCTGCTGCTTTTACAAGCTGTAACTTTTTCACATCAAAAGGTCATTTGAGAAACAATCAAAATAATCAAAAAATACTCTGAATGTCAATGGAAGGTCCCTAAATCCCTCCAAGCAGCACCACCACCCATCCACACCCACCCATCCACACCCACACACCCACACCCACACACACACACACACACACACACACACACACACACACACACTGAGCATGTGCAAAACAGCCGGCAGGTTTTGGGCATTTGCCTCCGCAAATGTGCTCTAACGCCAATAAAAACCGTGCTTCTTTTTTGGTGAAATCACTATTGCAGACCCATGCCACAACTGATATGTGATGATGCAACAAGCTGAGACAGACTCTGAATGGCTTCCACTTAAGGAACAAACACAACGGAGGAGAAGTGGCAGCGCGGTGCAAATGAATGCAAACTTGGTCGAAATGGAATGGAGAGAATAATTCAATCTGTAGCCACCTCCTCCAGCCAGCCAAGGAGAACTGAGCTGGGGTGGGGGGGGATTGGAGGGAGGACGGCGGGGCCGAGGAGCGTGATGCCGCTCTCCCTGAGCAGGGCTGCGGTGGCGGGCGCCCAGATAAGCTGGAGCAAAGCAAAGATTAACTGCTTGCTCTGATGAAAGAGCAAAACAGAGGCACCGTCGACCTCTGATTCCTGGCCTCTCTGCGTGAGCGTCCCGACTCAGTGGGGACGAGTGGAAGGGATTGTGTACATTAACCATGATGAGAATTTCTAAGCAGATTCAACAGCCTCCCAGGCAGAGAGAAACGAATGACACACCTCCTGTGAGAAATAGGGCCGGCATGACTGCTCATATCCTTTCAGACTCACGCCTCGTTGTCTTTCACTAAAACTTTTCATTTTCTTCGCTGCAGAATGATACAATAGCACTGGCGGGTGCACCTGCAGAGACGGCTTCTCTGAAGATCACCTCCAATTGTCTCTGAGCCCATCCAGTTGTTGAAGCACAGGCCTTACAGAAAGATAGAGGTTTCCTGGTAAAGCTGTAGGAGTCCAGTGAAGTCCATCTCTTGGATCATTCTGGTACAGATGAGCTCAAGTTCTAAGCTGCGCAAAGAATAGTTTGCTTCTGCAAAACCTGACACATGTCTTTATTCACTGCCATCGCTAATCAAAGACGTTCAGGGATTTTTCCAGTCATTTACATTACAATGGAAATTTTCTGAGGTCATCTGTGTATCACTTGGCTTTCCATTTTCTTTGCTGAAAAATCAACTAAACTTTCTGCCAATCAAGATGCAAATGTATGCGGCGACATCTCGTATCTCTAATTCAATCATTGGTGTGTTAACATCTACTTAAATATATCGGCTATTATCTTCCCGCTGCATCCGCATCGAACAAGACACCACACTACTGTAACTGGAGAATCCAGATTATTACAGCTGTATTTGTGCCGGCTGAAACTTTTATTCCTCTCTTGTACAGGGACACGTAGGTTTTCATGTGGTTCAAGCGGTGATAGCAAAGAGATGTGACATTCTGTGGCTAAAAGGAAGGATAGCTGGTGATAGTGCACATTGATAAAAAAAATTATAATTACATCTCAAACATTCTATTAGATTTAACGGGTAAGAAAGATACGAAGCTTTCAGTTGCTGGTGTAAATGCTCCATTAAAAGAGAGTTTCCATAAATTCCAGAAACAAAACACGTACCTTTAAAATTAAAAAAAAAAAAAAAAGGAGATAAAAATGAAGTAAGGAGGATTTCCATCAGCATGACTATAATAATAATAATGCAAAACAAGTAAAGGTCGCAAGACAAAAAAAAATAAAAAATAAGAGCAAAACCTGGCTTCGTTTATTGTGAGAGAAAAACAGGGACGGCCTCAAGATGTTTTCAGCTGGGTGAGATGTAATTATTCTTTCACATCAACCAGTAATGGACATGCTTCCTGTTGTCCTGAGACAAAAACCTAAGAAATGAAAGGACAGTTTTTTTTTTTCCTCGAAGCTGAAACAGCAAATCATTCATTAAATCGGAAAAAGTGTTCCCGTGTTCAATTACTCGCATTACTGTTTTTAAAAGGACAAAACCACCAGGAATAAATTTTGTGCATTTTTGTGCAGCCGAGGAATTAAGTTTATGGAAATTTTTGCAATTTCCATAAACTTTCTCCAAAATCCTCAAAATAGACGACTGAAATGACAAAATCTGGTTACTGATTAGTGTGAATCAACTAAAAATGTCCCAGCCCTGGTTCTAAAATTTCACAGACGAATTCTGAATAGCTGACTTCCCAGCTGCGTGGGAACGGTGGCTTTATCAAAAACCAAGCTATTACCAAGATAGCGCACGTAAATGTATTCCTGATTTCTTGCCCAGATTTCCTCTAGCATCGTGGTTTCTTGTACGGAGGGATAGTGCTGTTGGTCCCTTTGTTCTGGCTGCAGTCCTCTCTGTCGGTGGGGTGATAAAGTACTATTTAGGAGACATTTGCTGTTAAAATCTAGCGCTCTTGCATGCGTGTGTGTGTGTGTGTGTATCTGGTTATGTAAGGGCGCCATACTGTGAAAACAGCCCTTGTTCTCCTGATCAGTGGTCTGTCAGGAACTAACCGCTCCTTGTCAGGTCACAAGCCCATTATTTGTCTTGCCCGTTCCTCGAGGAATAAAAGAAGGGACTCAGTCGAGCAGAACCCGTCTCTCTATCACACTGGAATTAAAGCACGGCTTCCCGTGGTCAGAGGCAGTCGACGGATATGAAGCCAACACTCAGATATGGGGATTATTTACCACCAATAGCTACTTATTTCTCAAAAGCAACATCCAGCCTCCCACTCATGATCAGGTTAAAAAAGAAAGACCTTCACACATTACAAACGCTTCCATTGTCGAGGCCAATTCAAAAAATGCTAAATTCATGCAGATAATGTGCAATTTAAACTTTATGCAAATAACCATTCAGGCAATAAAGCAGTGGTTAATATGAGATTAATTAAAAACGGGATACAAAGGGCCGTATTTCTCTAACCCTGTAGCTTGTATCCACAAAAGTTTCCCTCCTCCCCCATGGGGCACCTTTTTTTTTTTTTTTTTATGGCCTCTCAGTTGATGATGCTGATAACAAGGAGCTGGCAGATAATCGCCTTGGCGATGAGAGGGTAAAGCAGGTGGAGGGACGTAATGGGATGGAGGGCTGAAGGGATTGAAGGTGGAGTAGATTCTGACCTGCTTAGGACAGCGCACCATAATCTTATATGGAAAAAAAAAAATCTGTTTGGCATTCGACAATAGGATGTCACTAAAAGGCTGACAACCATACTGAAAATTGAAATGCCTATTTGAGCAAGACATTATTTTTGTGCAGTGCTCGTTTCATTTTTTTTCCCCCCCACAAAACAGTGGTACGCTGTATATTTTCTATTTGATTGCTGAAGCGTTTTTTCAAAAGCCCCTTTCATAAAAATGATCTTTTTCAATTGTGCCCTCTAGGAATCAAAACAACGAACAGAAGAACAGAAAAGAGTACTGTCTTGCAATGGGAAAGAATAAAGAAGTCTGCGGTTCAGCTATTCCCAGTTCAAGTGCCTCTGTCCTCTCTCCGCAGATACGAAATCGCGCATGGGAGAGTCGAAATATATGTTTTATGCAGCTTGGAGAGACGGCTGCATAAAAGCACAAAGCAGTCATTTCTATTCATTTGTCTCTCGCTGACGGGGAAATGAAGGAGTGAAGCAGATGTTACCGCTACGTGAACAAGTTGCTTAAACACAGAAAGCATTTTTTTTCCCCTTTCAAGAAGAAGTTGGATAATTAGATGCTGAATCAAGCCCCTCCACCACCACCGCCACCACCACCGCACCACACACCACCACCACACCACACACACACACACACACACACACACACACACACACACACACTTCCTGCCTGGAACCCATATTGTCACTCAAATGAACGATTTTGAATGAGGCAGGAACACAGCAAAAGAAAAAAAAAATATATAAATCTTGCGCCGTACACAGACATTTGTTTAGGGGGAAAAAAGCAGAGCATTCAAATGGAGCTGAAAATTGTACATTCACATCTAAAATAAATGTGTGCATTGGAGATGAGGGGAAACGCGCTGGAGGCAGCGTGCTGCCACGAAGCAGATCAGGTTCTGACATTTTGTCTAATGTGAAACGCCGCCAAGGAACAGTGGGTGTGATGTTGTGACCTTTATCTGTGTGAATGACAGAATGACCCGATACTATAGATGGAATAAAGAAGAGATACAACAATCTGTTTTTACAGCATGAAGCTGTGACATAAGCCTGTGCGTGCACGTTTGTGTGCGTGTGCTCGTAGTGACCTCCCACTCTGGGTCGTTGTTGTTGACCTTCTGACGCATCTGTGGTGGGCAGCAGCATTGTGACGCTATCGCAGGTGTTCGTGCGAGCGCCGGTGACTTCTGCTTTGAAGGTTAAACAGGCGATGCTTCAGCAAATTCTCCCAAGGCACACAAGACGCTAGCCTGCCGCACGCACGTTGGGCGAGGCAAGTGTGTCCATTCATGTATTCGTGTATGCGAGCGTGTGTAGTGTAATAGCTTTGCTGCAGGTCGTAACAGATGGTTGCTAATGGAAGTTCATAGATCTGAATGACAGGGGCCAGGGGATTGGGGATGAGATTATGGGAGGGAACGTGTGATTTACTGCGTGCGTGAACGTGCGAGTGTTCACAACCATGTGTTGGAGTGTGTCTGGTGTGTATATCGCTGCGAAAGTAGATCAAGTTGTGCTTGTAGCCCTTGGACTTTGGTCCCGACTGAAATATAATTAATGGACAGATTGTTATTAAATTTGGTGCAAGCATCCACTGCGCCCAGAGAATTACTCCAAATGGCTCGGGTGATCCCCAGAAGGGTTGGGCAATGTCTACTACAGTGTGACACAAACTAAACAAAGGATGGATGACGTCGAGGAGAGGGTTTACAGTCATGCTAGTTTCATTACTTTCCTCTCTGTTTCATGGTCAGCTGAGCCTGAATCTGGTAACACCACCAGTAAGTTAACATATGTGGCTCTGAGTGGCATATTTCAACAATACTGGTACCAACACTTGGTACTAACAGTGATTTGTAATAATGTTGACGATGTCTTGTGCAACATCCTCAAGTGAAAACTTTTCAAAACTATTTCGCCCAATCCTTGGCTTGATCCTGAACAGCCTTGGCTGCTCTTAGCCTGTGTGATGCTAAATCATGTTAAACTGGTGGCAGCAGACGGCTCATCTATTGAAAATCAATGTTTTGCCAATGTGGTTGTAGGCTAGCGAGCATGGAGATGTTAGCTCATAGCTCAAAGCACCATGCAATGTTGTTTTGTCAGTCTGATTTGGCGTAGAAATGCAGCGTGTTGATGCTGAAAACGAAGCCCAAAAGTGTGGGAACTCGCTAAACCTAAGCATAATAAAATAGAAGCTTTATAAAAAATAATAATAATAATAATAATACTGAAAAGTCCTTGCACACCAGCACAACTTCTGTACACAAGCAATTTCACAAGATAACTAAAGACCCGAGAGTTTGAGGAAACATTTAAATCAAAGAAAATGACCTTCAAACTTTTGGCAGTCTTGCTAGAGAAGGCTAAAAATATCATCTAATTGTGTGTAAAATTCTATTTAAAAAAAAAAAACTCTTGTTCCACATCTACAGAAGTGTGATATGTTTTTTTGCCAATCAGAGCAACTGCAAGTTGTAAAGTTTTTTTTTTTTTTTGTCAAGAATTCTATTTTTACCAAACTAGACCTCGACCTACTTCCCCTGTTCTTTCCCGATGGGACCTGAGAGTTATAACTGCCTCTCCAAAGGCCTACAGGAAATGGAAAATCAAATTACTTTGTTAGAGTCTCCTCTTTAATTTAGTTTCTTCACTTTCATGCAGTGCTGCTGGTGGTGGTGCTGGTGGTGCTGGTGGTGGTGGGGTGAGGGCTGGGTTTTTAGAAACAAGCTGTGTGCCTTTTACAACAGAAAATACAAAATGTTCCATGCGTTCCATGACTGGTGATTAGGTTCATTAGTTATTCAAACCATCTGACCCCCCCACAGCACTGCTCAGACACAGTCATTATGAAGCCCTTGTAATTCATTAAGCTCACTAAATGAACACAAGCCATACTGAGGGGTGCTTGCTATGACTGAGTGGCGACGCTGTGCCTCAGGGAGGTGAACAGTAAGTATGCGGATTAAGTTCTAATTCCAGGAGGAGGGTGGAGGTCAACCACACACCAAAAAGAAGATGGGTTAAAGGAGGAAAACTCCAACGACGTGAAGATGAAATATTAAACAAACTAAACTAATCTGAAAATCAAAAGCGGTGAAAATCAAGGAGATAAAAGATTATGTATATACCTGGAATACAATAAGAAATGTAATGATTCAATGCCGACGACACCTTATACTACTTCAATACCTGTGGTTACCTGGATCACAGCACATGCTCATATTTTCTGGCAAATAATCACTTAAATGTCGCCTCAGAGCAAGGAGTCAAGGGAACAAGGCTGCAGGGAGGTCTCACTCCCTCTAAAAGGGAGAAACAACTTCATTTGTCATCACTTCACGCCAACGGGAGGGAAATAATCACTTGCTGCCGTTGGTGTAATTCATTGTGGGCACACCAGCTGCTGTTGTTTGCAATGACAGAAAACTTAGAAATCCAGTGTTTCCAGTGACGCACAAATGTATACAGTACAATTTACAGGCACAGCAGGCAACATACAACACGACAGCAGAGACGGGCTAACTGACAGCAGTTGGGCTGCAATCAGTAACGCACATCAGACAAAACAGAGCTTCACTTTACTAATCCTTCAGCTCTAGTATACTCTGCCACTGAGGGCCAATCCAGATCAGAGTGACAGTTCACACTGTTCACAACAGCCTCACAGTGGTTTGACAGGACTGGTGGTCCTTTAAAAGACTGAGGGCTAAATTTAGCCGTTATAAATTGGTTATTTGATCCAGAATGCCTGTTCAATTAAAGGCAGTCACCACGGCGGCTGAGATCTCACCGGGATGACGACTCAAGTCATTAACCACGCGCTCCAAGGAGGTGGTTATAGTCCGTGCGTTACCAGAGGAACAATAACTAAACTGTTGAATTCTCTTTACGGTTGTTGCTGCTGCTGCTGCTGTTGTTGTTGTTGCTTGGCCCCACCGATAACGAAGAAGTCTATGAAGTACGACTTACCATTAAAATGATAAACTACACAATTAGTGCCTTTTCATTGAGCTGCATTTCTCGTAGACAGGATGAAGACCAATGCTGCGACAGAACTAACATGCCTGCCTTGGAGGAACAGGCATGCATTTTGTCTTGATAGATTTTGAGTGAGCACCTCATCAACTGAGACTTAATCTTATACCCACTCCTCTAAAGATACGTCTTTGTGCAGTGGAAAACGTGAGTGACTTCAAAAATAAATGGCTTTGCCCACACAGTCGATTCTCCTGACTTAATGAAGACAAGATATTCGGTGACAATTATTTTGTGTTAAGGGTTTTGTCTCCTCTTGAAGTCTGTATAGCTTTGCAGAGTTCAACAACACTGACAAGTGTAATATGGATGCTGGTGCCGCGGGGCTGTTTCTACCTTAAAAAAATAAATAAAAATAAAATGAAAAAATATCTAAACTTAACTGTCAGAATGACTGACTTCAAAACAAGGTCATAAGACAAGAAACTAAACGCCTGACTGACTACCTGCTGCTACCATTTCCACTTTTATAATGTGTGTCAGGCACCAGCCCTCTGTTTCTTCAGCGGACTGGATACTGGTGGGTGTTTTACATGTCGTTTCTAAACTAGATAAAACAATGTCACTCTACTGCAGCATGAACAGGTCACGAGAAGGGGGAGTTCACTTAAATGTTCACACCTGCGTTAACACGTGCAACCTCACACTACTTTCAGCATGCATGTTGGCAGTGTGTGCCACGCGCAAGAGTCACTGCCTTTGTGAATTATTAATAGATGTAACGTGATGACAGATGACTCGGAGCGGCCCGTCCCTCCCCATGTCTGACCCGGCCGTGTCGTCTTGGTTTCCATGGTTAGGAAGAGACGGAGGCCCACGCAGTCTGATTGATTAATTCTGTCAAGCACACTTTTGCCGGCCCTGTGCAGTGTCCGGTCCGAGCTCTCCTGCAATCTCTCACAATCACTATCAGCGTGACTGCAAAGTCACAGAACATCTGCGTCAGTTTTGCGAAACTCAAGCCAACCATCTTCTCTGTTCATGTTATATCGTCTGTGACCAAAAAAGGCCTCCTCGTCATAGTGGCACGTCATCAACACAGATTTCTTGGCATATCATATTTGGCACGGGTGTTTGTAATGTTTCAATAAAAAACTAATCTCTCACACTTTGTTTCTGACTAAACTTAAAACAAGGTCCACTGGTTGGTGTTTTATCTGTGAGACTAGGAAAAAACGTATCAGCTGAGGAAGGTCGTGGTAGAAAGATCCAGAAAGAGCAGGAAGTGGAATCTTAAGAACAGATTAGATTTTGAGCAAATATGTTTCTGCTCTTTATCGGAAATAGACTAGTTAGTGAGACTGTTTAGATTCAGTCAGGGAACCCATCTACTATCATCTCATGACTTAGCCTCTGGGGTGACAGTTAATGTTTCAGAGCCTGCAGATATCTGGGTACCAGTCAACTGAAGCAAACTCATTTAACAGATTAAAAGCATCACTACAGCTTTCTTTAAGGTATTATCTTGACAAACGTGATGAGGTATCTTGCATGCAACCATGACTGGTCAGTGCTGCTCAGAGTACAAACTAGTGCTGCCTTGAATACCGCAGAGGAGCTTCATTTACAATTTCTTTTTGTTATTTTAGCCATTTTTATTTTAACGTTACCATTGTGCCCAAATAATGACAACCAAATAAATGCTAAACAAGTGAACTTGGCCATGAAAGGAACCCAGAATACCTCCAGTAACAAAATCTTGTCCTTTGCCTACAGATCCTGCATGCGGGGAGATACGCGTTTATAAAGATTAGCTTAGCATAAAGACTGAACACAGCAATAAACAGCAAGGCTCGCTCTCTCTACAAAGAAAGGAGAAACTGCAGAACAGCAGTTTTTTGCTGGCTAGCTTTACTAAGACTGAGTGGTTTAAACTGTGGCACATGCAGGCAATCGACTTACAGTGTGAGCTGTGTTAGTAATATTGTCTCAACAGAGACTGCGTTAAAGACATAAACACATCGTGTTTGTTGTGGAGCACACTTTAACAAGACATCAGGAAAGCTGTGAGACCAGGTGCAAATATACATCAGGTGTGAACCTCCCTGGTGTGACCGCACCACATGTCAGTTCATCTCCTGCTATAAAAGTTTCTTGTTGCACATCCGCTGTCACTTACTTTGTGCACAACCTCAGAGTGAATCATATCTACTCATATGGGTCAAACATCTATTCCAGAGCGGCAAATTGAGGCACTGAGCCCAGCACAGCATGCGTACTTGTTAAACTAAAAGGCCTCAGTCCTGCCATCATTTCTCCGTGCATTTCTTCTGTACGGCTGCTGCTCATGTCTCCTTTTCTATATATTTTTTTTTCTTCTCACTGTGCAAACATTTAAGTGGGCCTTGGTTCTTCTCCGGGGTTTGACGCTGCTACCCAACAACCAAACAAGCGGAGCGCTGGGTGGCAATCCATCAAGCAGCGAGCAGACCAGAGGCACTTATCCTACAGCCTGTAAGTGGTATTGGAATAGTATTGAGATCTGTGTAATTGGATTATTCCAACCTTAGTCCCCTCTTTATTCCACTAGTCCCCTCTGTGAAATCATAACTTAAGAGCCTCAACAATGGTAGTTTTGCCGTGCCGGGGCTGATGGTCAGGTAGCCCGATCTCCCCTTGTAACCCGTCGCCCCGCCTCTCCTCTCCTAGGATGGAAAACCCCAACAGGGGGTTGACTGACAGCTCAACTCCGCCTAGCTGTGACAGGATGTTGTGCACTCTCAGCTGGTTCTGAAGGGCCCAACTGATCTCAGGCCCTTTGTAGCAATCATACGGAGCATCACAAAGAAGAACACAGCGAGGGATGAAGGCTAAGATCAGTCTGGGAGGTCTATCACACCTGTTTGGCTTCATGCACATGACAGGTTACATGGAGGGCCGTGTTCTCTCTGGCTGCTCTGGGTTAAAAGGCCTGTCAGACTGACACTTTAGCAGTATCACTCAGGTGTGAGCCAGTTGCTCGGATACCGTGTACTGTAGGCAGACACACTGTTAGGAAACACGCGCAGAAGGGCTAACGCGTACAGAGCTCAGATGCTTCCTGTATGTCAGTGAAAACATGACAACTCTAATCCCAGATAATGAAGCCACACAAACACTTGTGATGTTGTGATGCTGCACATCACAACATCACTGTGTTACGCCATGATATTAGATTAGATTCTTCTCACTGCTCCAGGTTCTGTTAATAATATTAAGGATAAATATTAATTTGCAAATGCTGTAAAGGTATCACTTGGTTCATAAGCAGAACATTTTTCTGAATTTGATTTGAGAAAAAAAACTCAAAGAATAATTGAGCACACATGTAAGCGGCCTCATATTTTAGTACACTGGTTTCAAAAAGACAGAAATTCTATAACAAGTGTAAGCTGAATATAATCCATTTATTACTGAAGACCGTCTCTATTTGACACTTCCTGGAAATGAATAGGATATTATTTAAAAATTAATGACCCGTATAATAAAGTGACACCAAAAACTCAAAGTGTACATGAGTACAACTTGAAGAATTCAACTTCAAATGTGCATTAAGCAATAGTTAAATAGTTTGGAACTTGCATTAAAACACAGGAAAAACTTCAGCAATACGCTGAATACCCTGAACCCAAGTGTGATAGGCTGCAAAGTCAGCTAATCTAAAAACAGATAAACGCCTCAAGTAAAAATAAGAGTGGAGGTGTCAGCGTCAACACCAAAGTCCACCGAACAAGCAGCAATTTTAAATATCAGTATCTTTCCCGAATCTCCTTTCAACGCACCTCGGAAAAACAAAGAGATTTATATAAAATGCCCATCGGCAGCACGCAGGCCTTTCAGCTAGCGGAGGTTTGTGCTACATTTTAATTTTGGCAGCGACCGTAGAATCAGATCATTGTTTGAGAAGATGGCTGAAGCCAGAGGCAAGAAAAGGAAGAAGAGACAGGGACATTGAGTGGTAGAGATTAAGACAAGGGAAGGAGAAGAATAAACACTGGAGAGGCTTTTGACAAAAAAGTAAGTCAGCTTATGCTGTTACCATTTTTAGAACGAGGAGCGCATTCAGTACATTGCACTTTGAATGATATTTTATCTATATTTTTGATAGTGCCTCGGTAAAAGCTGGCACACGTTGCTCTGTTAGTTATGTGGGTATTATAGCTGAATGCCGAACACAAAAAGAACTGATTAAGCTCCCTCTTCCAGCCGCCACAAACTCTGTCTTGCACTTAGCAGTAATAAACCCAGCCAGGCAGGTACACAGAATAAAAACAAATAAAGGCTAGCAGATTATATTTTTTCACTTTTCCCACTATACAAGACCAACGTATACATGATTAAAATGTGCTGCTAAATTAGGAGTTAATGTTAAATCAACTAAACCCAGAGCACTGAGAGAGCCCCCCTCTTATACGTCAGTAACTAGTATTTAGAGTCAATGTGTGTTTTCTCATTAGTAATATAAACATGAACTGCAGCAGTATTTAAATAGGCTGCAGAAGATTCATTTCTCCCTGCATGTACGGGCACTTGTCCACAAACGTGGTTTGTCTTTTTTTTAATGTGTGGCAGGGAATATTTGGGACTAAATAACCGTTGCAGGGGGTAGGAACAGACTGGAATATAAAACGTTGTCAATACAGTGCAGAGCGTTGTTTGAGACCTTCTTATCTGCAGACTGCATTAAGACACCGCTTTCACTTTTCTCCCCCGTATGAATAATAAGTCCACATGAATTTATTTGCCTACAGTTTTTTTTTTTTTTTTTTTTTGTTGTTGTGTTTTTTTTAGGTGTAGTGAAAAAATAAATCAGTAAATAAATAACTGGGTAAATGAAACATTAACTTGTTGCATATTCTTTGTTAAGTTTTGCACACTGCAATGACATAATGACTGCATTTCTTTCTTTCCCCTTTTTCAATTTCTTCCCCCGACTCTCTTTGCCTCTCCTGCTTTTTCACCCAAACCCTTTCTCTCCCTCCTTCTGCTCCCCCCTTTTGCACCTTCTCTCCTTCCCTCCCACTTTGCTGCTCATTTTTAAATCTATGAATTTCTGAACATCATTTTCTTGATTTTTCTACGCCGCAGGGAGACATTCTCATTCCAGACCTTCCCCTTTTTTTTCACCTCATTTCCTCCCTCCTGAGTCTGAATCCCCCAGACAGGATGTGAGGTGACAGTGCGGCCCGTGGAGGTTAGGGTGGGGGCGGTGGGTTGTGGTGTATTTGGTGGAGGTGGAGAAGGAGGAGGTGAAAGTGGGTCTACGGCGCCGTGGCACCCCCTCCCACAAGAATAAAGGTAGAGGGTCACTGCTGTTTCAAATCCAATCCTAGACACGACCACAGGAGACGTACGACAACGCTTTAAGGATCCAAGCTGCAGAATTAACTGAGCTTTTGAGAGACTTCTGCTCTGCCTCATCCCACAAGGCCTCACGCTGTTAAAAGATATGCGCTCCTGCTCCTTTATAAGGCTGCAGCTCTGTTTAAAAATGTCACTGCTTTTACCCTGAGAGACCATACAGTGGGGGAAATAAGTATTTGATCCCCTGCTGAATTTGTAAGTTTGCCCACTTCCATAGAAATGATCAGACTCTGGTTTTTATGGTTGTTTACTGGTTATGGGTATAGACAGAATATCAGTCGAAAATGCATAAAAAACACACAATCTAAAAGTTATAAATTGTTATGTATTTTATTAAGGGAAATAAGTATTTGATCCCCAACAATTCACTTAGAATTCAGGCTCCTACAGATTGGCTGGTGCGCATGTGGCACACAGCTGTGCTCAGTCAACAAATTACCAATACTCCTGATCTTAACTCGTCATGTATATAAAGCACACCTGCTCTAAGAATCAGTTTCTTACATTCCAACTTCTACAGCACCATGGGCAAGACCAAAGAGCTGTCAAAAGATGTCAGGGACAAGATTGTAGACCTGCACAAGGCTGGTATAGGTTACAAAACCATCAGCAAAAGGCTTGGTGAGAAGGTGACAACTATTGGTGCCATTATTCGCAAGTGGAAGACCCATAAAAGGACCATCAACTGTCCTCGGTCTGGAGCTCCCCGCAAAATCTCGCCTCATGGAGTGAGGATGATGATGAGAAAGGTGAGGGAGCAGCCTAAAACAACACGGCAGGAGCTTGTTAATGATCTGGAAGCAGTTGGGACCTCCGTCACCAAGAAAACAGTTGGCAACACACTGCGCCGTTATGGATTGAACTCTTGCAGTGCCCGCAAGGTCCCCCTGCTCAAGAAGGCACATGTACAGGCCCGCCTTAAGTTTGCCAGTGAACATCTAAACGACTCAGAGAAGGCTTGGGAGAAAGTGCTGTGGTCTGACGAAACCAAAGTTGAGCTATTTGGCATTAACTCGACCCGCCGTGTTTGGAGGATGAAAAAAACATGAGTATGACCCAAAGAACACCATACCCACGGTTAAGCATGGAGGTGGAAACATCATGTTTTGGGGCTGTTTTTCAGCAAAGGGTACAGGGCAACTTCACCGCGTTATGGGGCCAATGAATGCAGCCATGTACTGTAACATCTTGGACAAAAACCTTCTTTCCTCAGCAAGAACACTGAAGATGCCTCGTGGGTGGGTTTTCCAACATGACAATGACCCGAAACATACTGCCAGGACAACAAAGGAGTGGCTCAAGAAGAAGCATATTAAGGTCATGGAGTGGCCTAGTCAGTCTCCAGACCTTAACCCGATCGAAAACCTGTGGAGGGAGCTGAAGCTCCGAGTTTCCAAGAGGCAGCCAAGAAACTTGAAGGATTTAGAGACTGTCTGTAAAGATGAATGGGCCAAAATCCCTCCTGCGCTGTGTGCAAACCTGGTGACCAACTACAAGAAACGTCTCATCGCTGTGCTTGCCAACAAAGGTTTCTCTACAAAGTACTGACTTGTGTTGTGCTTGGGGATCAAATACTTATTTCCCTTAATAAAATACATAACAATTTATAACTTTTAGATTGTGTGTTTTTTATGCATTTTCGACTGATATTCTGTCTATACCCATAACCAGTAAACAACCATAAAAACCAGAGTCTGATCATTTCTATGGAAGTTGGCAAACTTACAAATTCAGCAGGGGATCAAATACTTATTTCCCCCACTGTATATGGGCTGAAACAGAGGAGGGCAAACAGTCCCTAATCCTCCTCCATCTTTAGATCAAGTGTCTCATGGAGGTAGGTCAACGTATTGCTTGCACAGACTCACATATATACATGTAAAGCTGCAAAGATACACAAGAGGATTTGATTAGATAAACTAGACTTGATAAATGTCCAACGTACTAGTATTTCTCCACTCGCTGTGCATTGAATTACTGAACTGAACATTCATTGTGAAGAGGAAAAAAGTCTATCCAGCTAATTTGAGAATTGTAATTTCTCAACATGTAATTTTAAGTGTGAAGATGGTTTGAACCGAATTGTCCCACGCTTGGATAGACGGACGACACAACGACATTTGATTTCACAATCCAATTGTTCAGGATTAGTACCCCCCAACCACCACCACACACACACAAATTAAAAAAAAAAAAAACAAAAAAAAACTGACTGACTGTGTATACTTTTCTCATTTCCCTCCTTGCCACTCGTCTCTCCCGCCTCTACCACCTCCTCTGTTTTTTTTTTCCTCTGAGGGGTTAGAGGTTCCCACTGAGAGAGCGAAACAAATTTTTAACTAATCACAGGACTGTCTGAGCATAACAGTGGTAATAATTAGATCCCAAAATGCAGGCCGCTGAAATGATAACCTTCTCACACAGCACACAAAGTAGCTTTCTAAATATACGCCTCCACATTAAATAAAGAAAAAATAAATAAATCAAACCTAGTGCTGGGCAAAAAATGAACGGTTATGTACATTTTTAACTAAATATAGAACTACAAATTATTAGTAGTATAAAATGATTATTCTACACAGCATATAGTTATAGTTATAGCCATATCATGTAAGTAGATAGTGTAGATTTTATACACATGCACTTGTATATTTATATATACCTTTGTATATTATTCGTATTCATATCTATATATCTGTCTATTACACTAAAGGAATAGAGTTGATGTCCATCCATTAATAGCAGAAAGGAAGGCCACTGATTTCCAGTGTAAATAAACGATTTGTTAAAGGGAAATTAAAGAAAACATCATTATACAATTCTCAGTCAAAACAAACACATGCCCACCGTACAGCAGGTACCGATAGTTCAGGGTTTTTTTTTAATGAATTTGAAAAATATCTACATTTCCGCTTTTTTTCTGTCACGTGCTACGTGTACACTGATGAGGAAAAGAACCAACCTCTATCAAATGGCTGCAACATAACAAGGAGTGAAAACTTCAAGGGGGTCTGAATACTTTCCGTGCCCACTGTATATAAAGTAATGTGTTCGTCACTCGTCGACTTCTCAGCGAGATCGTTGTCACTTGTGGATGTTCCTATATATTCCAATATATTTCCCACATCAAACGTTTCTGAGTGAAAGACACATTAACATGCACTGGAAATGTTCTACAACTGTGGAGGTGGTTGGTACCAGAGTCATGTTTTGGATTCTCCTTGGGGTATTTTTTGTTGAGCTTTGTGTTTACATTGTACGTCGACCGACTACATCAATCGCTCCCTGCTTCAGTTTAGATTAGATCAACATGTTACCCTCCCACGTTATGTCACCAAATGTTTCCATCACTACAGCTAGACTCTACCTGTGTGTGCGCCCCTTATGACCCATAGTGGTTAACGCTGTCTTAACTAGAAATGTAACGGTAGAGTATATATGAAGACATGAAAACGTGGTAAAATAAAGGTGAATTCTTTCATTACGTCACTTTCCAGAAAACTAAAAGGCTCAATCGTGTGTGTGTGTGTGTGTATCTGTGCGCTGAGGCGTGGCGTGTGTTTGTACACAGGTGTTACAATATGTCTCTTACCTCCAGGGCTTTTCTCTTACTGTTGAGCAGCTTGGAGATGTCCCGTGCCACTCTTTCCACCAAGTCCTTGGGGTTGTTTCTCTTGATTTCGAACTGGCTCTTCTTCTCATTATAAATCTGCAGGCGGAGAACACAGGGAATCAAAGGTCAGGCTGGTGGAGCCATTAGTTTAATTAAGAGGATCACAGAGGAGGTGTTTGCTTATTCTCAAGGTAGCGCGCAAGATGGTGAACATTTACCGTAGAGCAGGCGGTAGGCAGCAGCCTGCCGTTATACCCGTAAGTCCCAGCGTTGTAACAGAATTAAACACAGAACAGAGCCTTAATGGCAAAGCACTTAGCTAGCCAGCTGCAGCCTGGCAGTGAGCATCAAATTAAATAAACGCAAACTCCAGCAGATTCTCACTGCAGGGTGAACACCTTCTATCTCCACAATGTTAACTCCGTTGGAACACGGAGTTAAGCAGCCTTATTTACAGCTTGGCGACCATTTATTTAATGTGAATTTACGGGAGTTTATCCTCGACCAGAATTTAGGATTTGTGCAACCTATAAAGTAGTGTGATCACTGGGGGAAAATTTAAATAGGACCTGCAACGTTTCGCCATGAAACACCCAAAGAGGCGTCGCAAACCACGTAAAAACAAAAGGGACTGGGGTCTTTGGAAAGGAGGGGCATCAGGAGACAGAACGGCAGATGCTTGGACTGCTGACAAGGGACGGTACTTGGGAGATTAGTCTGCTCCCATGGAACAATTGTGAAGGCTGACTCAGGGAGCTCTCTATAGGATCTGTAGTCTACAACAGAGCGCCACTGGAGGGATTACCACTTATCCTGCTGCCCTAAGACACTGCAAGACCCACTTCTGCGCCATAAAACCTTTCTGTGTAGCTCTTTGGTCGGAAACCCAGAAAAAAGCCTGTAGTGGTCGAATGCTTTAAAGCAATTAGGGTCAACGATAGCCCGACATTTTGCACGTTTAATTGGCCTCACCGATACTATTGAATTCCTTAATCGATCAATCATCCACTCAGTAATTACACAGTTTACATTGAACTGGTCTTACGTAATAATATTATGTAATGTACTTCAGTGTACATACATGTTAAGCTTTGGTCTGCAGATCAAACATGGGACCTGAAGCCACAGCAGCATGAACATGAAGAAGCCATATTCCAATCAGGAGAAGTTAATAATTACATCTGATTGATCTTGGACTAACACAGCGTGTTGAAGTGAGCACGTTGTGAGGAGAATCTCCTCCTGCTTTCAAGAAGATGATTTTAGGTTGCTGTTGTATTCTCAGCAAGGCTTGAGACTTCCATTAACAGGACTATGTTGATGAAATTAGCCTGTTGTTTTTTGTTTTTTCAGTACATGCCAGACGACCTAACAACAGTTTTTCTAACGGCGTTCAAAAGTTGTAAGCGTCCGTGGCCCCGGTTTCAGTAACGTGTCCCGCAGAGTTGGCAGCGTTTCAGTCGATTCGGTGTGTTAAATCAGCAGCGGTCGGAGAAATCACTGCGACTGGATGATCAGCTCAGAAAACCAGCGCTCGGGGTAAGAAACAGAAGTCACAGCAAAGTTCAGAGGACACAAACAGATGGTTCTTCTTCTTTTCATCTTCATCTAATCTGAACATGCAAGTATTTTAACATAACACAACAATATGACCAACTAGACTGAATAGACCAACTGATCAGCAGTCACAAGCTCTTCCTGGCCTCATTCCTTTCATGTTTTCCCTTTTTGAGTAAGGGATATACACTACTGCCTGCCCAATGCTAGTATGAAGAGTACTTTGTTGTCATACAGGTATAGTATGTATATCGGTTTGTCACCACCTTGAGTATTTTCTGTACTGGTCAAATCTAAGCGTAACTACTGCGAGCCAAACCTGTCTGTCCGTTAAATATTCAAGGCACTTAATACACACTTGCAATGTCAGTTTAAGTCACATTCAACTAATTTTAACAACAGCAGCACAACACACAGCAGGATATTAATTCATACATGATGATTCATTACAGGCTGACCTCAGATCCAGAGATGTCAGACACGTACACGTTAAAACCTTTCAACAAGTGCACGTTGCAGCAGAGGCGCATCCTCCCACGGCTACAGTCATGAATCCAAAATAAAATTATGGTGTAATAATTGAGACTAATGATGTAACTTTAAGCACCGTTCAGAGTGGTGATCTCCACTCTGCTCAGATCAGCAGAAAAACACTTAGAAGTAATGCGTGTACGGGCAGTTTCAAGACACAAACCTGCAGATATGCGACGTCTCCACAGTCGACTTTGATTCAAACACAAACTACATCTAACGCACGTATTTGAATAATCAAGGGGGGAGGTGCACTCTCGATCTCTATGCACTATAGCACAAAACAAAACATCGAACATGGCTGAAGTTCTCCTGTGAATTTAATAATGGTCAAAACAAGGATCACTTGCTTGGTGACACAGTATCATGTCTGAGGGATTGATGCGTTGATTCACGGCAATTAGGAGAGCAAAACACTGGGGTCCATATGATCCGTCTCTGTCAAGCCGAAAGGCGGGCGAGTAGCCAGAGGCAGTTTCCGTCCACTGGCCAAGTGAGCATGCAAACCTCGGCCCAGACGTTTAAACCGTGCCAGCCAGGCACTCACACGGGATTGCTCGGTGTCTTATTTTGGCCGTCCTCTGAGAGACCAAGGTTGGTGCTTAGTTTCAAACGCTTTAAACTCCTCCTGAAAGTGAATGTAAAACCTGCATGAGTCACCATAATGCATTAAATAATTGGATTTTTTTTTTTTTTTTTGATGAATGAGACAAGTGGTTTAATTCCTTTGTTTCATTAGTCTACCGTTGATCAGTCCATGCGCACTCACACACCACCAAATACAAATGAGTCACCATCCTCGGCTCCAAATGGCACCATCCTCAGACCTTACACCAATATTCGCAGTGTTGTAACACACACACACACACACACACTTGCACGCAGGGTCACGCATCGCTTCAGACGGCTTTCTTCAAGGTGGAAGGAGCCATTAATGGAATCTTATTAAACCATAAAACAAGAACAAAGTTTTCTCCGCTCCATTGACAGACTACAAAGCCCTGACTCTTTTAAGTGGTGCATTTTTCAAGTCGATTTAAAAACCATGTCAAATTTGTTTTTAAATCAATATTCATTCTCCTAATGTGTGGTAGGGTGTGTCTCTCCCCCCGGAAGATTCATGGCAGTCTCGGGGATATTACAGACAGACCTTTGAGCTAAAGAACAAAACACAAACACAGAGATCAATAAAACTCATATTGTCTAATGTCTGGAAAATGTGGGGAATACAAAATTGTTTTTTTTATCTGAGCGTACAATGGGTTTTTGTTTTAAAAGGATCTCCAGATATTCAGAGAACCAACCATCTGTGATGTAACTTCCATCTTTATGCAATTAAAATTCCAGTTTACTGTATAATCGTGTGGTCTCTGCTGCTACTGTGCTCATCAAACTGTCTCACTGGAAATGCACTGCTTAATTACATCCTCAAAGCACAGAGTCGGCAAACCACTGCGAAATCAAGTCAACCGCAGTCATTGTGGTCCAAAATGAATGAAAATTAGCTGCGGCAACACACACACACAGTACCGGCACATGTCAAAGAAAGCCCGAGTAGAATCTGTCCTCCCTGTAGAGCTTTCTGCAATTTGAAATCGACTGAAAAGAAACCCAGGATCTCTACGTATAATATATATAAACTATCCACTAGTTATATTTGCACTAGTTGTTTTTATATCTTGTATTATATGTATCTTTTTAAGATTTTTTTTCATATTGTTGGCATTTGGGGCATGTTTCCACACTGTGCACACGACAATAAACCGAATCGTGAATTATTCATGTTTATAATACATTCAATTTGACCATAAAAAAAAAAGCTTTCTAATTCTAAAAATAGGAAAACGATAAAATTCTCTTTCCAGTTGATGATACCGCTGATGATTTTGGCCTCATTTGCCCCGTCACATTTGCATAAGTCTAGCAGCAGATTATGTTTCAGTTTGTTATAACTGCTTCATCAGTTTAAACAGTCATGACACCAGGGTACTGTATCCACCTACACAGTGCGCTCCCTTCTCCAGTGACCTACGCCTATTATTTATCCTGCGCTGCCACATAAACACCACTGGTATCAGTGTCTCTGTCATCTGGTATGTGAAGAACTGTGGCGATAGCCTCCTATACCTCCACATAGACTTATAAAACATACTAATAAACTACAAATAAAGATATATAGCACTGTGTGGAGCTCATCTCTTGGGCAGGTCGGCCACTGAAACCTCCTGCAAGGTAAGGGCAGGTAAGGTTCCTGTGCATTTTGAGAAAGGACGGAGCTGTGCCGTCAACTGGACCGAACTCCAGCCGGCCAATGAGCACCGGGTTGAAGGATCCCTTGGGGGAGACTGACAGCACATGGTAATGAGCTTTAAATCCCCTTTGGCTAGAGGTTGGAGATGAGTGACCATCACCGCCGAAGGGCCATAAGCACATCAGTCCACCTGAAATTATATTTGAGGGCTTTAAAGCCTGGCTCACTCAGGTAATGGGGTAGCAACGGGAGAAAAACCAAGCACTGTGACAGGCAACTTTACTGATAACCATCCAGCGTGGAGTGTTTGAGTCGAGGCAAACCACTTGTGGAAAAGTAAAAAATAAAGTGCAGTTTACTAAACAAAAATAAGCACACATACACATAATAAGAATATATTTAAAAAAAAATCTACTGAAAAGAGAAAATGTAACTACTTTAACTACAGCTATTCACGTCCAAGTGTCTTTAGTAAAACTGGAAAATGAAACTCAATTAAATTTATTAATTTTTCTTTCAGATCATTAAGGTAAATGAGTTGGATATTTGTTGTCTGACATAATTGCACATTCAAAAATAATTACATTCCTCTTCTCCAATCCTCCAAAGGTAGCACCCACCCGTCAGTCAAAACCGCCACACACTGATTTATGCATAACGTTAACGTTAAGCCCTGTGAGCTTCAAACGAGTGTAGAGACCACAAGCATTATGGAGCCATTCAAGGAATTGAAGGTTTCGCCACTCGGTCCCAAGTCTTCTTTACAACACGTGGTGTTGCTAATCGAACTGGACAACGGACATCCTGAAACAGACCGGCATCATCCACAGTTCCTTTATCTGCAGGAGAACCTTTCCTTGCTCTTAGAAATGTCTGTTTTCCATTTTTCAATAAGTGAGAGAACCAGAGTGAATGTGTTTAAAAAAGAAAAATTAAAAAAACACGTTTTCAGTGTTTTCTGTGCGTAACATTTATGTTGAACGACACAATGTGCCTTAAAAAAGCTACACTACTGCTGCTGTTGCAGATTGTGGCAAAGGAAATTTGAGAGTCCCATGGTGTCACACCAACGGCATGAAATTGAAACACTCGAGTATAGTGCAAGTACATGAATCTCAAGTACCTAAGTACAGTACTTTAGTAAACATAGTTAATTTTCACCATTATATACGAGGGATTTAGCGTTCCACAAAGCCACAATATGACATTGCAAAGCTGTTCTAAAAGGAAGAAATATCAACTAATTTATTCATTTACTTACTTGAAACTGTGCTTGATGTTTTTTTCCATTAAAACATTAGGGACATGGTTGAGTTCAATTTACATTACACAGACATTTCAGCCCGTAGCAGCATTTCTACAGGATAAAAAAAAATAAATAAAAATAAAACACACTCAAAGCAGAAAAAAAAAAAATGTGGATGTGACTGTTAAGTGGTGCCCATCCTTTTTTTTGTAATGATAATTTCTGGATTGGAAAGGCTGTGGAGCAAATTAGCAGCGTTAATCAGTTATGCTGTTGGCTGGAAGCTGTGACGCCTAGACAGCTTTCTGTGCAGGCCTGTCATTCTCACAGGAAAAGAGGAGAGGTGGCTCCGCGGAGCGCCGCTGATGGCCAATCAAACCTTCTGCCGCTGACGCTCGCACAGAACGCGACAGAACTGGCTATGCCAGTCGCCGCCAATATGCTTTCTCTGGCAGTCGGGCGCAGACACACGAAAATAAATGAAAAAAAATAAATTAAAATCGCACACAAAGTGGGACATGCGAATGCGCACGTGCACAGAGCCGCATTCGCACTGCGCGGCTCGTGCACGTCGCGCTCGCAGTCTCATCATTACCCATGATGACTGGTTGCGATGTGCCAAGACCAGAGTGTCACTGTAAACACACAGATGGGAAGACAGAGGGTGGCGAGACTCCAGAAAATCACTACTAAAAAGTGGCGTGCAGATTCAGCTAGCTCCCAAAATTCACCAAAGGAGTCCGCTGCTTTGCGAGTCAACTCCTCCTCAGGAGCTTCTCATCCTCAGAACATCGTGAAAAATAATGTCGTGACATGAAATTTCAGTAGCAGCACATGTCGCTGCACAAACCTTGGGTTTTTAACCCAGCAGAGGAAAGTCAAAACAGTCGAAATGATAACAATTGAAAAATATTGTTTGTAGACTTTTTTTTTGCTACAATATGTGTGATGGTAGCCCTGATGTTCTCTGGTGGTGTTGACGTTATTGTCCCCTTCGCCTGTGTCTAAGGGAGAGGACTGCTTATCTCTCGGTGAAGTCAGCCACAATAGGCCACGTCTGGCTGCAGCCACGCAGAAGTTGACAGAGACAGATGTCACATCATTAAGGAATATTAGTGGGCTCTGCCAAGCAGACCCAGCTTCCACGGGCCCCAGGAAGAGTTCAATAAGAGAGAACACATAGGGAGCAGCAGCCCCTCGGAGGAGCTCGATAAGACACAACACACCAGAAGCCTCTCGTAGTTCAATAGGACCGGGAGCCTCCGGAGGAGTCCAGTCACACGCAGGAAAAAAAGCACAATCACTAACCACCGCTATCAAGCTGGATTCTCTGGTTTCTTTTCCGAAAGAGACGGCGAAGAAAAAGTGACAGATGAGCGTGTCACCAATGGACAGCGTGTATACAGTTAATCTGCCACCTGCTTTGATAGCTTATACTCCTACTGACTGTGCACCGGGCGCTGCATCGCGGCGACAGAAAGAAATGCCGCCCACCGCACAAGTGAGAAGTTTCATCAATTCCATATGTGCCGCGACCAAGAATAAAGAGCCGTGCATTTTGCTGTTGAATTACCGGACTTTTCATTCAGCGAATGTAACGGCACAATGACGGTCTGAATACAGCTCATCAAGTCTGACTAGACAGCCAGTCGACCGTTTGGGTGCTGAAGAAAGGGGCTCTGCTAAAGCAACTCTGGTGCAGCATATCAACAGAGTACTGTTTACTTACTGTGGTGGTGGCTGTCAAGCCAAGCATGCTATGTCTGTCCTGTGCTTTACTAAGTTTGAGGAAACACAAGCAACCACATCAGAGATAGTGTTTCTCACTGACTAGCACTCATCTTAACAGCCTTTTCTCTCACAGTCACCATCTTGGATGCAGTAGAAACAGCCAGGTACCAGAATGACTTTGACAAGGGCCAATGTTGAAAAAGGGTGGACTCATCTAAGTAAAAACGTGTGAGTGTTCACAATGTGCTGGAACAAGTCTCATCAGAGTCATACTGGTGGCAAGACAAGGACCAACTCTATATCATATACGGGTGGTCATAATGTTTAGGCCCTCTAGTGTACACCATAATACAAGACAAATGAGTGGCTGACTGTCACAAAATCTGTTAGTAGCTCCTGACAAACAGAGATTTCCAGGGACGAGCAGGCTAATTTTTACACATCATGTATTAAATGTAGATCAAAACCGTGTAAACGACACATTTATATCAGAAATAAACTGCACAATAAACTGCAAAAGGCTAAAAGGTGGTGTTGACACCCAACAGGACACTGTACCGTGACGTAGACACCTGGGATTTGAATTCTTATTCCATTTCTTACTAAATTTGTCCCCACCTTTTATTTTTATTTATTTATTTATTTCATTTAATGAGGTCGAGAGAGATGAAGAAAAGAAACAAGAGAAAGATGGAGGCAGATGATACTGTTCCAACTCATCACGCTCGCTCTCATCACCTCACGGTTTTAATGAAGTCGAGTCCACAATAGGGTTGCTCTGATTTACATATTGCTCTGTTTGCCATTAGATGGGAACTAGTGTGAAATGTTGACCAACTCCTCATCATTAATTTGACATAAATACAGATTAATAAGAGCAGCTGTGCTAGGAGATCAGCCATATGGACGGGTTTAAAAAGAGACAAGCTACAGGTACAAAATGCTGTAGAGTACCATGGATTTAAGGGGAAAACAGTATCAGAAGAATTTAGTCTACTGACAGGAGAGCACTGGGTCATTAACAAAGCCTAGCCACGCAAGTTTCAGACGGGCACCTCCCACAGACGTTCCTAATGAAAGTCTCCTCCTGTCATTTAGAGGTCAAGAAGCTACTTAAAATGTCTTCAAGATAACCTACCAATTCACCAGCAATTTGTTTCCGCTCCGTATTACTGATGAACCGTGACATAGATGACTGACAGCCTTCAGATTTACGGGGCAACATCTAAACAAGACACAAACACGCAGTAAAACAAAAAGTGACGGCAAACTGAACTATATTAAAAAAGGTGGCGGCTGAAGAGCAGCTGCTCTGCTCCTGAGACGCTTCAAGTCGACATTAAAACAACAACAGTGAGCCAGGATCCTACACTGGCAGATCCTGTGGACATATGGGGAAACAGTGCACGCACAAGAGACAGACAAGCCAGCGCAGCCTCAGAGGCAACGCAGGGTGCCAGCGCCAACACAAAGTAACTCAGAGCAGACTGCATCCGGGCACCCATCACAGAAAACAAAGGCGGGGATAAATATTTACATAGCCCCCATGGGGAGAGCTGGAGATTAGAGGGAGAAAGAGACGGAAAGATGGAGCGGAGGGGGTCTAGGGCGGCTTGGTTTCTGTAACATCATCGCAGGGATTGTCAACCTGGTGATACATACAGGTCGAAACAAAGAAAAACATTATTCGGACGCGCACGTGAACAAACACCCCACAGACACGGGACTTTGCATACGCTCAGCCTCGTCTAATCTCCAGGCTGAAATAGCTTATTCACCTGCAGGTACAGTGCTGCCTCATTCAAGTGCCATCAGTTTATTTAAACCTGCTGTCTTTGCATCTTAGCGGCATGCCGAACGCCGCAATTATCACATTCAGCCAGAGCTTACACGGGTCACATTGTGCGAGACCTCCTTGAAGTGGCTGTAATTCCGGTTTTTACTCGCGACTGACTCATCGCCGTCAATCAAAACCTTCAGTGAAACCCGGGCTTAAAATTCCGCGCCCCCGCGTCATAATTTCGGGCTCCCGAACGGGCGGATTAAAAACTGCGACTCTCCGAACAAATAAAGCATGCCAATGTGACAGTGTGCGAGGGGATGTTCACCGTGCCAAGCCACAGACGGCGCAAACCAACAGGCAAACATGACCAGCTGGACAGATGGAGCCCACAGCGATCTTTTAACTGCCCGCTTTTCTATCTATTCATTAATTAGCTCTGTCAGCAGAAGCAAAGGGTCATGCAGAAGTGGGGTGTGATTGTGGAGTTCGACGGGACTTGCACAGTGAGCCCCGGCCAGCCAAGTTGGCAATGATCAGACAGGGGTCTGATGGTAAGCGACGTGCTGGAGCGAGGAAGAGCGAAAGTAAATGTGGGGGGAGCCTCTCCCCTGCTCCTCGCCTCCCTTCCCGTCCTCCCTCAGTCAGGGTATTTGTCTTTCAGACAGAGATAAACTGCAGCCTTTTTATTAACTTGCTGATGGTGGGGAATTGTTTTTCCCATCCACCGTGTTTTCTCAAAGAGACAGCCACAAAAATATCCTCCCTATAATTCTTCCATTCACCATTTTTCTTATTTTCCTGACTTCCTCAACCCCCCCCCCCCCCCCATACAATACTTCATGTTGCACTAAAACTGCCTGCATAATGTCAGAGTAATGTCTCTGTCAGGGGCTGCTGTATATCAAACACACAATCATCCAAATTCCATCTCCCATCCCATCGCATTAACTCACAGCAGTAGGAAAAAAAAAAAAAAAACGTGATGATGAGTGTGCATCTGCATGCGTGCGTGGGCATCTACATCATTTCTTGGAGCATGTGAGTTTCTGGTTTGTGTAACAAACTGATTTTTTTTTTTTTTTTTTAATGTGTCAACTGTGCACATTATATTTTGGCCCATGCCTGAATTTGTGTTTGCACGCTTGTGTCTTCCCGTGAGCACGTGTTCGAGTCGGCCTCGGAGGTCCCCCCGCTGAGGAAGACGGAGCCCCCGGGGGGGCTTCTGTCTCTGTGGCGTCTCCTCCATTTCCTCCTCATTTGACTAATTACTGCACCACTTCCACGCCACTGATGAAGCCTGGCACCTGTCCATCAGTCTCACCGCGAGCTTTGCTTTAGACTTCATCCAGTCTGTTGATGAAGATGGCCGGCTGAAGCCTGACATCTCCGAGTCATTCTGTACAGCAAACCTCTGATGCTAAGCAAAAGATAGCGGCTTGGGTTCATTACGCTCTTAAATAATCAATGTCTAATTGCATTATTCTTGGCTTGCACTTTACTGCTCATGCTAATGTTCGTCCTAGGTCATCTGTGACAGAAAAAATACAGGCACCGCTGCTCTTTCACGCCATCTGTCTGTCCAACTCTGCAGCTCATGTCCTCACACCTTCTTTCACACAGAAGCCGAGTCTGACGCTGCCGCTCCGCACATCTCGGACCACTGCCTCACTTCAGCACGCAGATTTCAACCTTAAGACTTTCCGACTTCCTCCTTCCACCGTGTTAGACCGCACATATTAAAAAAATATCTGCCTCCCCTAGCAGCCCTACTGCGCCCGTCAACTAAATAAGACGAGTTCGCTTAAACCTCCCCAGCGAACTTATCTCTTGTAAAACATCGGGAAATGTGAGTTGAATAACGAGCTAAGAGTCAGCAACTCGCGGAGCCGGAGACGGCCGAGCGTGGATCAGATATAATTTGGAGAAGAGGCTTCATGGAGGTATTAGAGCAGCAGAGGTCAATGATGTGTTATTATGTAATTCAAAAGGCTGAAAATATCGTGCTTGGGATGCACAGCAGCGGAATACACCGCTCATTACCATAAAACACACATATATATATAATGTGGCAATGTCAGCAATGACAGCACAGAATTCATTTCTGTATTATTTACACAATTAGTGGCTTTCCTCAAAGACGGTGAAAACCTGCAAATGGAGGAAAATAATTACCTGTCTCGAATCCAAAAAAAAAAAAAAAACTGTATAAAGGTTTTATTGAGGCATCTCCAGTATTCTCACTCCCTTAATATATCTTTCTCATTTTTACCAAGGATTCCTGCTCGAGAACACTTCAAACCACCAGACCATTCAACCACCTAAAATACTGCGTCGTAAAAGTTCAGCTATTTGACACTTTTCACCTTTTCTCAGAAGCTTATTGTGCATTTTGAAAAGGTGAAGTGAAACTTCACCAGGAACAAATAGAATCGTCTCCTCTTTTCGAAGCCGTTCTCTCTCTCTTTTTTTTTTTTTTCACGGTTCTTCATTAAATAAAAACACGGATCCTCTGGATGTTGGCTTTGAAGTAGCCACCGAATTTATGTGAGAGATTGGATGGCAATTGGGTTTTGTGTCCGACTCTGCAGGCCCGGCACACACCTGAGTGACAGCCACTATGACAGCCATTTTGTTCTGACCCACTTATCTCTCTCTTACCACAGGCAGAACAGAGAGGCGAGGGAGGAATCCAAAGACAATTTAAACTCGCAGTACAGATTACATTTCAAACCTCCCAGACTGAATATTTAACCCTCTTGCCTTTTGATAAGCGATAGGGGGACTTTCACCGAGTCCGGGACTCAATTTAACCTCCCCGTCTGAGAGGCAAGGCTGCCGAAACATCTTGTAGGCTTGCCCTTGGTGATGGCCGAACCTCTCCCCCACCTCCTCCTCCTCCCCACTGTGTGATGCTAACAGTGGCTGTCTGCTGGGCCTGATAGAGAGCGGCTGCATGCTAAGTCATTACACACAGGGCACAGCGTAATTACACACAGACAGCCGCCGTTGTAACCTGCCAACAGGGTCACTGCTCTTAGAGGCGGCGGCGCAGAGGGAACAACCGCACAAACCCCCGGTTGAGAGATAAGGAACGGCTCGGACGTCATCAGCCCGCCACGCGTATGCATTCGTGCGGGAGGGGGGTGGGGAGGGTGCAGTCTTAACAACCACCCGTATCTAGCGCTGCCGAGAGTCACCTCCATCCCGGCTCTAAAACTCGAAAAACTCTGGGATTTGCAGCCTGACCGGCAGCAGCCCAGACGGCTTCGCGGGGCGACACGCTAAACCGGACAAGCTCTTGGTGGAAGGCAGATAGTTCTCCATATTGAACATCACAGGGCCGCTTTTGCAGCGCGCCAATTCCTGCCAAACTGGCTGTTTCCATGGAAACGTAGCACTTAATGACCGATAACAGAGAACGACCTGGGGAAAAAAAAAAAAAAGAAAAAAAAAACGAAAAAGAAAAAAGATTTGAGTGCGGGAGAGAGAGGAAGAGAAAGACACTGACGGAGAGAGATGGAGAGAGAAAGACAGAGATCTCGTGGAACAAAAGAAGCAATTTAGTATCGGAGGACAGCGTGAAGCCTGATTATGTCGTCAGTGTAAATGATCATTAATTTCCTTCTGTCCAGCTGGGCCAGATTAATGCCTACCCATTCTGCACTGTAGCAAAGAGAGTCAGGGCTTAAACATTTCACTCGGCACAACACAGCAACACAGCAACACGGCAACACAGCAACACGGCAACACAGCAGCCCTGGCCTTAATAATATGCCATATAAACACAATGTAGAGTTCTGACCATACAAGCACAAACTACATTTCTCACCAGCACAATATATATTTTAATTTCACCTCAGAAATAACAACAATAAAAAGGTTTTGTCAAAAGCTACATTTCATACAACTACTTTTACATGGACAAATGCCCAAGAACCAATTCCAACAGTCTGACCTGAATAACAGAGTTTACATGTTGCACGGAGCATTCAATCTAAAAATTTAATTTTATCTCTATCCCGTTTGGAATCATAACACAACCTTAAAAAATCAATTTCTGTGTTTAATGTGGTGATTAGAAATTAGTTTTGTTGTTTCTCTCGTAAAATCCACCACTGATTCAAACCCAAATTCAGCTCAAGCGTAAGTCCCTCCTTGATAGTTTTCATTCCCGTAATCTGCCTCAACCAGCAAGAACCAATTTATCTGACAGCAGAGAGAGATGAAATGAAATTCTAAAATACAAATCTCATCTGATCGATACCACTTTCAGTGCTGTGTTCAAGCAGGCTCCTGGGGGATATTTGGATCGAAATATTATCTGTACATTCAAGCAAAGAAAATTTGTCATATGATTTGCATTTTTTATACACTTTCATACAGTCAGTTTAATTCATATGAGAAGGAAACTTCTGAGTGGTAGTGTATGTTGGTAGAACGTGTCTAAAAAATCAAAAATATATTTAAGCTTCTTCAACTGATATTTTTTATATATTTGCAATATATTTCCCGGTGGCTCGTGTGCAGATTTAGCCCACACCTATGACAGCCTGTGAGTGTCTCTTTAATATTCAAACATCTGACAGTCGTGTGCAACATGTCAAAGCCTCGCTCTGCACTCTCCAGGTCGGAGGTAAAATGTCCCGTGTGATCACAAATCAAATGAATGCCAGCGCAGATGGGCTTTGATGCCTCTCCGCGGTCGCTGGTTTCCACATAACTGGGCCTGATCCCTCTCATCAGAACCGGCGCACGCTGTGTGGCCGCTGAAAGCCCACAATTTCACTGCTCTTTGCGTTCTGATCTGATTATTCATAAAGCAAGCAATTACACATCCATTAAACCTGCAAATACAAAACCCAGGATCGACTAAAGTGTTGTCCGGATCAAATTCATTACCGAAAACATCCACCACCTCCGTGAGCCCAAACACAACCCAGAATTATGGTTGACTGACAACCTGTTGAAGTGCCACTGCATTTTACTTCCTCGACGCCGGAGGGCAAAACAGTGTCAACAAACCAAAATAGTTTGCAGCCGCTTCGTGGTTGATTAAACCGATTTCGGAAGTTTGTTGTGTCTCAGCACGGTCCACGTTACATTTAGCACCGTTTTGCAAAACTAGCAGAGTCAGTTGCAGCAAAGAAGTAGCTCATAAAATACCTGGAAATAAATCAGGGGTTGTCCATTCAGCATCAAGTTTATAGGAGCAAAGCCATCACCTGTAGAGCTGAAGGATGGAGCGGTGCATATAGACTACTGCTTAATGCGACATCCACTTGTGTTGTTTCCCTCACAAAATGGCTGTAAATGGCTCTACTGTCTCCAGCTACAATCTCAGCAGAAATAAAGCAACTGCTTGTAAAAGATTACAGTGTGTGTGTGTGTGTGTGTGTGTGTGTGTGTGTGTGTGTGTGTGTGTGTGTGTGTGTGTGTGTGTGTGTGCAGTAACGCTGGGCGTTTACCTGTTTTATGAAGTGTGTAATTGAGCTTTCAGTGTCCTAACGTTAAATGGTTAATAACGATTTCCTCCCTCTCATCTTTCAGTCACATGGGCTTTTGTGCAAAGATGTCCTCCTTTTTTTTTTTGCCATCGTCATCTTCACATATATACGATCCAAAAAAACACAAACATTTTTACTCAGGGCAGTAACTGTAAAATAAAAACAGTAACATGAAGTCTATTTCAAAGAACAGACACAGGAGGTAATATCTGGAGCTTTCTGCGTTCTTTTGTTAGCTTGACAATTTTGACACTACACCAAAAACCCCTCATTTTATGAACCAACACTGCTTGCCATATTCCTTTCAACAGAAACTCAATTTTGATGAGAGACAGTTTAGAACAACAAATTCACAGAGGCAGAGAAGGCTTCAAACCCCCCTCCCCACCCCCCAAAAAAAGTTGCGCTGTCGATCAGCATTTGTACAAAACGTGTGTGACTGCGCAACAATCAATGCCTCAAACACTCACACTGCTCTTTGAAAAGCTCTACAAACACTCTATTAAAATAGAGATCAATGCTGGGCCTTACTTACTATGTTATCATACAACACAGACACACATACCGGGCGCCACTGCTTTGTGCACATAAGAACCAAACAAAAATGCATTTAACACAACCACTCTGAATCAAGGCTGAGACCCAGAGTAATGAGGATGTGGCTTTAAAACACTGCCTACTGCACCAGTAATAAAACACTCAAGTAACATTCAAATACATCAGGATTTTTAACAAAAACCTAGAGTGGCATCTTATAGGAAACAAAAGGCTCCCTAAATCTCAAAGTCAAAATAATCTATGGGTTATTAGAGTTTCTTTAAATGGAAATTGATTTTAATAAAATAACAGAAACCAGAACGGCATTTCAAAAGAAAAAAAAAATGTTTTGGACGGGCTGCAATTTATTTTGTGTCGGTCAGTCATATCATTAAATAAATCTTTGTGTATAAATGCACCATGGTTCTAGTGTAATTATCTGTTTAACATGTTGCATTGCTCCTATAGAACGGTGCAGAGCTGTAGAGAGATGAAATATGTCACTGCTTCATCATTTCTGTCTCATATGTGAGTGTTTGTGTGTGTGTGTGTGTGTGTGTGTGTGTCAGAAATACTCGAGGCGGAGGGGACTGTGAACCAGCCTGACTGATGGCTGAATAGAATGATCCTCTTTAAAGCCAGAAAGTTTATGCTTTGGTGCACACATTTGCAAAGCTACAGTACAAAAGAAAATGTTTCATAAAATGTTCATTCTTCAAGCCGTAAGTTTCAATTTCTACTTTAGTGGGTCTGTCACTGTGCTCCCTTTATGTCGGCGAGAGAGAAAAAAAATCAGATGCAAGAGTCTGACCAGGGTACTTATAATACCTGAGGTGGATATTTTCTCTTTTTATATTCTATATCTTTTCTCCTACACTGCAGGATAATGGGAAGCAGAAAGTTGTAATTTAAATATAATGAGGGCCGAGTTAATATGAAACAGTGACATGTTTCAACTGGTCTTTATTTCTGGCCTGATTTGCACTTACACTGGGAATTTTTAGCATGTTCTTCTTCCCGCATTAATTTACTATATGTTTAAGCCTTTAGAGATTAAATGAAGTCATTTATCATCACCAGCTAGAAATTACATCTTATTTTACTTTGTAAATGGATTATCCACATTACATTATATATAAAGAAATAAATGATAAATCCTAAACCGTGAATGAAGTTATTTTAGTTGAGTACGGTAAATCATTTCATCTCACATTATTGTAAAATGTGTGCTCTTAATCTACACCTACCTGACTCGCACCTTCACAGAAATGCACACATTAAGGCAGTGCAGATAGAAACAAACCAGCACATGCACAATCAGGCATATCATTATGACCACCTTCCTAATATTGTGTAGGTCTCCTTGTGCCTCCAAATCAGTTGTGACTCATCAGAGAATGGACATGTGTCTTCTGAGGGTGTCCTGTGGTGTCTGGTAACAGGATGATGTTAGTGGGGGTCTTTGGGTCCTATGGGTTGAGAGGAGGGGCCTCTGTGGATCATCCCACAGATACTTGATCAGTTTGGGATCCAGTGAATTTGGAGGCCAGGTCAACACCTTGTGCTGTTCTTCATGTTTTTTGAGTTGTTCCTATTTTTGTATGTGTGTCTGTGTCAGGCTGCATCCTGACTGCTGCCATCAAGGAGTGTCATTGCTATGGGGTGGGGGTGTCTGGTCTGGTCTATGCACATGTCTAAGTAACATCCACACAACCCCAGGTTTCCCAGCAGAACATTACAAACAAATGTCACAAGACGGTCGATGTTTTTCCTGTTAGTGGTCATAATGTTATGCCTGATCGGTGTAACTGTTCACAGGGGCGTAGGCCACTGTTGTAGGCTATGACAAAGGTAGGTGTGTGGATGCATTGTAGAAGTAGAATCCTTGCTAATTTCACCAGCCATTGATACCATTCAAGACTTGAGGTTCATCCTCAGCAGTTTTCACTGTATTTGTTCACTCTCATCTCTGTTCCTGTTGTGTCTTCTGTACAGACTATTACGTTTCTCCTTGCTGACAATATTTCTTTTATAGTGTAGGGGTTTGGGGTTCCCCTGCTCTGGACCTCTTGCAGAAAGCCTGATGCTAAACTGTTTAGTAATAGTACGCTTATTGACTATAACAATGGCCACACTCATTTATTTGTGAAGGGCAAGAACTTGAATAACTGCCAACTCGCTGGAATTTGTTTTCGTTCTTTTTTTTTTACGTGCTTAAAGTCCGTGTCTTGGCCTGTAAAAAGAACACTGGGGCAATATGTAGGGCGATTAGGTCAATATGCTGCTATTTTGAAACTAAAGATGTACGAGGTAAATATTGCAACAATATGCGACTGTTTTCATCAAGTTAGCACGAATATATATTTGGGGTAATCCATATATGCTTTTAATTGTCATTTGTTCTCAGCTTGGTCTGGGGAATGTTCACATCCAATCTGCAAATAAAGGACAGCAGAGAGAAGAGGGTTCTGCAGTGAGGGTTCTTAAAGGAGGTCCTATACGCAGGCAGATGTGCACAGTTGACCTCCACCTTGACCGTCAACTTGCACATAGGCTCTACAGTTGAGTCACACACAGAGCTGTGACTAAAAGCTTCATATTTAAGTGCAGTTCCATTAGAAAGAGAGGGACTCCGTGTTAGACACATGGCCTTTGAGACAATAGCCGGCTGTATCTTAATGGCTTAAGATAACCAAGAAGGCAGGAACACGGGTGACTAACAGTCAGTTTGAAAATAGACACGAGAAGAGTGACTAAACCTAGGAGTGAATCTGGTTCAGGGACTATGGGTGCAGCTCGCATGCGAGTGTCATTAGCTCTTGTCGACTGGTCTCGATGGCGGAGCTAAGGTGCCGAGAGTCCCAGCAGAAGGCTTCACAACTCCGCACATTTAACAGCGAATTTAACATTACAAACCCTGGAGGCCATTCAGGGTTTGCATCTCTGGCAGACAAGTCCATTCCCAACCCCTGAACACCAATACACACAGCGTTGAGTCACCTTCAGTGCCAAAATCTCTACAAACACTGGTGACCAAAAAGGGATTTCACTGTCAGTGTACATATTGTATGTATCCCTCCTTGTCATATGGCTGTAGCTAATTCTTCCCTCGCGTACACAAACATAAATCTAAGCGTCACTCGGGTGCACACATCAGCACACTCTTGCAGTCTGACCTCTGTATTACACTGCCTGGCCAATAAAAACGGTCACACACTAATGATTCATTGGACCGCCTTTAGCCTTTAGCTTAAATTACAGCAGCATTCAAAGCATTGTTTTCGATAAGAAGCTTCTGTAATGTCACAAGATTTATTTCCATCCAGTGTTGCATCAATTTTCACCAAGTTCTTGTATTGATGATGGGAGAGTCTGATCACTGCACAAAGTCTTCTCCAGCACATCCCAAAGATTCTCAAACAGGGTTCAGGTCTGGACTCTGTGGTGGCCAATCCATGAACTGAAAATAATGCCTCATGCTCCCTGAACCACTATTTGTCATGTTGGAATATGGCCACGGCATCACAGAAGAAAAAATCCATTGATGTAATAACCTGGTCATTCAGTTTGGTAGTTAGCTGACCTCATTCTTTGGCCATAATGTTGCTGAACCTAGACCTGAGCAACTGGAGCAACTGCTGATCAATCTTCATGCTCCCTAACAAACTGAAGCCATTTTTACCGGTTAGTCTCACTGATTAGTGGTTTTCTTAGGACTACACAGCTGTCTAGTCCCAATCTTTTGGACATGTGGAAATGCTCTTACTTTCACTATTAAACATAGCCCTGTTGTTTTTCTTCAATGTGATTTCACTGAACGTTTAAGTGATCACAATCAATCAGGATTTTTAAATAACTTGTTAACAGCTGAAAGATAATCGACCAATGCTGTAATTATTTAATAGGAGGCTCTTACCTATTTGCTAAGTTAAATTCAGGAGATGGCTTTTTTTTTGGCCAGGCAGTGTAGATTACAAGGCTCAACCAGTCCTGGATGGACTATTTGACGCTAAATCCTATCCAACATAAACAGCTCTATGGCTTTTCTCACTCTGCAGACCAGTAACACCATCTTTATCTGGAGCAGTACAACACACAGTCTATAAATGCGCCTAGATCGGTTAAACTGAGTGCAACTGAATAATTCATGCGAGGAAAATTTACTACGAGCATTCATTACCAGCATGGACAAATGGTTGTTTCAGGATGGTACAAGAACTGTGGGACGGACTTAAATTTTAACTAAGGTGCCACCTCATAAGCAAGGACCCATTACAATTTTATTGGTATGCAGAAATAAGTTAGACCTGAAATCAGCCTATAATTAACTCTGAAAAGCTGTAATAGTTTGCTGCATGTTTTTTTTTTTTTTTTTTAAATGTGCAACACATGAGCATGATGAATAATCAGTAAAGGTGCTGACACAAGGAGGGGGTTAAATGAAAGAGCAACCCACTCTGCTAGCTTGTCCTCTGTTTCATATTTAGAAAAATGTAATTTAATTTATGGTATTATTACATTCTGCTCTTAGGAAAGTATTTTTATTTGATAATAAAAAGGACTGTAATAGTGGTTTATGCAAAACATGTCATTACTTAGCAATATTTATGTCCATCCCCAAATATGAGTCCTGCCAAAAATGACTGAAAATATAGAACCAAGAGTCAAAAGTTTCTTTTAACACTGTAAATGTTACAGCCCACCACTGTAGCAAAGCTGCTATGCATGGATACTTCAAAACGAGACAGAAGCATCTGTATTTGGACTATGACAATGAGTTTTGTCTGCATCTGTGTTGACTGTAAGTAGCTGATCTCAACATCAGTTGAGTATCAAACAAGATCTCAACAGAGACTCCTTAAAGTAAAGGCTAATGGTTAGTATAGCAACGCTGCTTTCTAGTGCAACTGTTGTGACCATTTTGTTTATGCGCATAAAACTAAATTTAACACAGAGTGATCCAAGTGGGAGTAAGAAACCTTTTGCAGGTAAATAATACTTGGATGTTTTTCCAATTACAGACACCATAGGCCATACAAATAAAAATAGGATAATTACTGACAGTATATAGCAAACAATACATTCAATAAATAAGTCTGCATTGAATACGTTTCCATTTGTGGCCAATAGTGTCAAAAAGGTAAAAGTTAACATTTAAAATGTGTTCTTTACACGTTAAAATATGTTATTATGAGAAATACTGAATAAAGGTTAACAGGGAAAGTCACTGACTAGATTAATTGATTCATCAATTGAAAAAAAAAGTGTTCATTTATTCATTCACTAAGAATTTCCATACAAATGACAAATTAATAAAGTTTTATGTCTGTACAAAGAATTCCTATACTTAACTTCCCTATTTCACTTGTTAAACCAATCTCAAGTCAAGGTCCGCACACAGTAATACCACGTTCCACATCTTTTCACCACATCACAGTACGTATCAGCTCAGTATTTTTTTGACCTTCATCAGTACAGTAGGAAAAGCACTGTTGTAACTTATAAAGTGAACGATGGCAGAATTTCATTTCCACTGCTTCAGGGTCCTCGTACTGTGCGTGATGGTTAAATCCCACGGTATACAGGATGTTACCAGTGTGTGAACTTTACCTTCTACAAATAGTCAAAAAGCTGCTGTAAAAGTGTCTGTTCTGTCCACACATAGGGCTTCTTGTTTATGCTGCCTTATCATTTAAGATCTTAGATGGGTAAGTTGGACTAAGACTGCTGAATTAGGACAGAACTAGACAGCATGGAGTCTTGATTGTAAAATGTATAAAACCAACGTTCATTTGTTAGTGTCCACTGGATGATCTTCAGCCATGTTTATAAAGAAGTGGCTGACAGAGTCCAAAACTGTAGAACAAGCTAGTGAGTGGACATTAAGTTCAGATTGTTTCTTCCTTTATGGTCAGAAATCTACTGCTGAACCCAAACGGCCGAATTCAGTCCGTTCTTTTAGCTCCGCCCACAGGCCGGCCGAGGTTATGTAATGCTATATCATCCATTGTGTGCTCTTTTGCGTGGCTCTGCCTTGAATAGGAAACGGTGAAACTGCATGTGGGTGAGCATGTGAGAAAAAAGGACCCACACATACTGCAGACATGTCAAACACAAAACGGCTCGAACTGATGGAACCTGCAACGCATACAGTCGTAGACATTTCAAATTCGATTCAAGCGACGTAATATAAGAGATGTTTGTATGTCAAGCATGTGCCGTTAGCATGAATGCCTCTGTACTTCTGCTTACATGCCGCAAATACATGAGTGCAAGGATAAGTGTCCTTTATGCTGGTAAATGTAGTTGTCATAGACACCGTAAGTGTGTGACAAATGAGCATGAGAAAAGACTTGTACTACAGTACTTAGAGCAGAGTGTGCGTGTGTGGGTGCAGGTAACACAGTAGGATGAGGTAAGGTCTCAGTGGATTACTAAACAACCTCCAGAGGAGACAATAAGAGGCCATCAGGGGGAGGAGATGGGAGAGGCCAGATTAATGAAATATGAATGTGTTTACTGAATAGCTGTCATGGCAGCCTACTGATGGCTGAGGGATATTAAAAAATACACACTCTTATTATACGACGGCCTCACCTACACTGCAGCGACCCCCGCCATCTTCAGACACTACTCTAATCAGCATACAACTCATCGCAATCACAATCACCCGCAGAAAATGATCATCATCGCGCCCTTCATCACCATTTCCACCCCGGCCATCGCCGCCTGTTCATCTACATTATCGCGTTCATCGTGCAACAGAATCGCGCCGCTGCAGGAAATTGAAGTTGGCCAGATCAATAAATACAATATAAAATTAAATTAGGTGCCAAGATGAGGTGAAAGCATGAAAATAAGTGTTGGGTGGAAAAGGCAGAGGAAGCGCTATTCAGTCAAAACAATAAAAAAAAAATAATTAAAAAAAGACATTTTGGACACAAACAAACAACGTGCCGCGGCCACTGCTTCCCGTTATGGATTTAAAAGGGAGTTAAAAGAGGTTAGATGCATTTGCTTTGATGTGTGTACCTGTGCGCGTCCACGCGCGCGCCACCATGACATCATTTCTGCAGTGTCTAATCAAGGAGAAAGGGAGCCAGCATTTGCAAGAGGGCTGTAATGGAAACACAATTGACCTGCTTTAATAAGAAAAACACGATACCTGCACTTTGGCCGCACTTTCACAGGGACACACAACACCTCCACTTCACCTGCAACGACACGCAGCCTCACTACCTGCGAACAGATCCCAATGTCTCTCAGCTCTTTTGAAGTTTTATCTTTCCTCAGTGAAGGATGGCGATTCGGCGCATGGCAAAACTCCATCTGTTCATTTCAATATGAATGGGCATGTAAGTTTGGGGCTGCCGGAGTGGCGGAGATGTGAAATTGCGGATGGCATGCAGAGCGGCCCCGACACGCAGGGTTAATTCAAGCCGCCTTTGATGTCTGCCTGTGTGTGAAATGAGCTGGTGGTCCAGGGTTCACGCACAAACACACGGCGGCACGTACACGCACAGTCGGACGTACATGTGCTGTAATCATCGCGCCGAACACTCGAGAGACCACTCGTGTAGCCACGTGAATCCAAACGCACTTACAGCCCATATCGCCAGCTGTTACAGCGCGGAAACACCAACAAAAATTCTGCCGGTGAGTCGTAAATCCATTGCTCTCTTTCGGGATTTAACTCCTGAGCGTGCCCAAAGATTCACTCACAGACCGTCCACATGACAATGGGTGCTAAGCCGCCTGTAGGCAATAACAGACTGCTGGCTTACAAACACAATACCTATGTAAAGCAGATGCTGCAGCTGTACAGCAGTAATAGGCCAGATAAAAGTTTAACTATCACATACACAACATGCGCTATCTGATTAAGTTCTTAGCACTTCTGTCGTATTTTTTTTTCTTACTTATATGATTAATTTCATCATCAACCGAAGCCTTAAACTATGTAGTTATTAAAGGCACCATGTGCAACATGCGCATCTGTGGAGCAATTATTCAGTTACACCAAGTCAGAGGTTCAGTCCTTTCCCTTTATATCGTGAACAAAATCGAATCTATAAACAAACAAACGTTACTTATGGACAATGGGAATGGGACGTGAACAAGCACGACTTATGTAGAGTAACCAACAGGAACAAAAAAGCGTCACTCCGTAAAATGGCCTGTGATTGGTGGAAAACGTGTGTCATGGGTGGATTTATATAAAGCCTTTAAAAATTTGCCAGGAACTTACATGCGTTGCCTTTAATGTGATTTTCTTTCTTCAAAAACATGCTAAGTGAGGTAGTCTAATGAAACAGGGATGATGCTAATTTAAATAGCGACTAAAAGAACTGGCCACCCAAGTGAAACTTGGATTTCATTTTCCTGTGCAAGTTGCTCGTTTAGAATATTGTGCAGTTGCACAGCACCAATCACTTTACTTCATATTAAACAATGAATTTATGTAAGCATAGAATCATTCACTCGGTATAATGGTAGCATGCATTTAAAGCGATTTCTAACCGAATGCGTTCAATAACTACACGGTGGATCGCGGAGCAGTTGATGAGTTTGATGTGTACACAAGCGCTAAACTGTTTTAGTTTGAAAGAGTAGACTGTAATATTGTTTTGGGGAAATGGAAACGTTTCTCATTTGCTTTCAATTTTACTGTGAAATAACTCATAAAGGGAGGTAATAAGGTTCTCTTTGCCTCTAATCAGTCTAATGTGGGACGGTGAAGCGTTTTACGACACCCTGCTTCGAGCTGCATCAATATTTTATACTAGCCTGCGTTTACGGGAGGCTTTCCGGTCCACGAGATTTGATGGTCAAAAAATGGCAACAGAAGGCTTGTTTTGTTTTTGTCACGACGGTGACTGAAAAGATGAAAGAAGAGTTTGAGCAATTTCCCTTATATTTAGCAATTGTATGTGTGTATACACCGATCAAGCATAACATTGTGACAGTAGCATTCAGTTGTGACTCATCAGGGAATGGACATGGGCCTTCTGAGGGTGTCCTGTGGTGTCTGGCAATAGGATGTTGTTAGTGGGGGTCTTTGGGTCCTATGGGTTGAGGGGAGGGGGCTCGGTGGATCATCCCATCAATACTCAGTTTGGGATCTAGTGGATTTAGAGGCCAGGTCAATATCTTGTGCTGTTCTTCATGTGTTTTTGTGTGTGTGTCTGTGTGAGGCTCCATCCTGCTAGTGATGGCTGCTACCATCAAGGAGTGTCATTGTTATGGTCTGGTCCAGGTGGGTGCTACGTATCTAAGTAACATCCACATTAATACCAGGTCCTAAAGTTTCCCAGCAGAACATTGAATTTTTGGTCAATGTTATTTACTTCTCCTATGGGTGGTTTTAATGTTGTGGCTGATCGGTGTATATATCCAAGTCTGGCTATTTGAAACTCAATTTACATATGACTAATTTGTTTTTCGGTTTTGTTCTGTTTTAATTTAAAGCATTCACTAATTACCAAAACAGTACTTTGGGACTGGGAATTAGCTTCCTTTGGAAACACATTTTCATTTACAAATCAGAAGTATGCAAATTCAGCTTTTAGGAGATACGGTTGGTGTACTGTATGTTTGTAAATATGGTATATGAACGCATCCACGCACATGTACGTGAGTGTTTGTGTAACGCAAAGCAATTGTAGTGGCGGAGAATAAATCCCATCAAACAACAGAGCCCTGGGAAAAGGGCCAGAGGCGGAGATGAGAGAGTCCAGCTCAAAGCCAAAGAAGGGGGTGGGTAGATTGTGGAAGGAGGGGGGAGCTTCACTTCCAGGTTTTACACCAGAGAGAGAAAAAGACTAAGGGAACGAGGCAGAAGACGTTACAATCCGCAGAATTAAAACATTGTAGGTAGCACTTCTGGAGACTCCTCTCAGATGCAGCAGAGAGTCCTTACTGCCTACATGATCAAAATTAAAACACCTCTCGAGGACTTCCACAGTAGTTCTGCCTTTGAGAACCCACCCACTGCTGAGGCAAGCCAATTAAAGTTATTCAGAACTGTGACCAATCAATCACAGACGAGTGCAGGTGGAGGAGGAAGAGAAGAAGAGGACAAAACCGCAGAGACTCCAGTGCACCCAAACACTCTCCGATGCGAACACAAACAGCCATTAAAAAAGAAAAAGAAAAAGAAGATCACAAATATATTCGGTTCACAATGGAAAATAAACGTCACACCTACCACTTCACACATACAGAAGCACTCCCTCTGCAGTGGGATGAATAAAGCACTTCACACCTGGAATTTTCTAGGGCATCACGCCACTCTACATTACCACAGCAACCCACTCAGGGAACTGTACCCAGTTGTTTCTCTCTGTCAAGCGCAGATAGCACCAAAGACACGTCATGCTCTTTCAGAAACATCAAACGGAAGACAAGTGAAAATTACACAAGCGCTCGAACACACACTCTGCAAATAATAACGCGGGGAGACTGAGACGCGGAGAAAAGATTTGCGGCGTCGGCAAAATAACGCATCCTCCTCTGACAGGGCTGGAGCTTTAGCAGACCCCTAATCCTATTTTGACACATAATGCTATATTGTCCTCCTTTAAACAAGTGCACGGCCCCTTTCTCTCCTTTAAAAGCAGCCACTCGTAGCATGAACGCGCCGGCTTTTTGTTTTCTTTGAACTCGTCGAGCGACAATTAGCCACACAAATGCAGTCCCCAAGTGTAACGCAGTGGATTTCAGGGAGATTCAGACACTGAGACCATCTCTGTTAATTCTGCGCTGACACTAAAGAGGCCGTTTGCTCCCTGGTGGGCTTTTAAGGATTGGACACATGCACAGTGATGCACTGTAAGATGTCTCATAATGTGACCAGAGAGCAAACGCAGCGTGCACCATGTAGCACTGTGTCTTCAAAGCTCGTCTTATTGATTTCAGTCAGTCGGGCTTCACTCCGCCACGTATAAAAGTAATTGAGTCGTGTATGTCGCAATAATACTAGTTGCTCGTTTAATGTTCCATTAAGTACATGCAATCATGAGTTAAAAAAAAAAACAAACAAATAAATAAAAAAAAGTATCAGCAACTGATTATGTCTTCAAAACGAAGAAATAAATAAACGTAGTGTGAAACCAGAGACATGGCACCAGCTCGGTTTAATCTCCTTCTTCTAAACTGTCCCATTTTTTGCTGCGAAACTATTACAAGTAATTCCTTCTAACACTAACCCAGGGATATCTGCATGCAGGCCTGCACTCCGCAGATATATGTATTTTCATTTATATAAACACCGGCAACCAGTGCCAGGTCATCAAGCCGAGGAGCTGAGGAATCCTTGTAACCTTCCCCGGTGTCAGAAAACCAATATAGCGGCAGAAAAATAAATACGGCGTGTTTGTGTGCCCTTCTGTTCTCCTGTCAGCCCTGGGGAGCCCGAGACTGGGAGTAATGGCGCTGACCAGCCCGCGCCCCTGCTCACCGTTCAGCCGACTACTCTTTTTATGTGCCTCTAATGTCCGCAGTTATTTCGCCGTGGCTTTTATTTCTGTTTTTGTTTCGTTTTCTTTGTTTGTTTGGGGGGTAAATAAACAGCGAACGCCGGCGTCTCGGCGCGAACCGAGAAGCGCGGGCTGCGCCAGGGTTCCGACCAAAAGTAAAAAGCGGCTCGCTAACAGACCATGTCTAAGCTTTCGCAACCCTGATGACCCCTCACTCCTGGGAATGGCTAATGGGATGTCTGAACGGGGATTCAGCCAGGTCTCAAAATTGGGACAGTACATCCATGCGGATACACTAAAGGACGGATGGACAAACAAGGGCGCATAATTTATTACAGTATCACTGCATCGTGATTAGAGCTACTTAACCTGAGCACTTTTGTGGTCCCCATTACAACACACTCAGTCTGAATTTAATGCTGCGCAGAAGATCTGCAGGCTGCTTTTGATTGATTTTACATATAAATTCGACTGACACCGTGGAGGTGCCTTATTGCACGAAAACAACGCTGCACGATATCGGAAAGCGAGCTATAATGGGAGTCGTTGCTGTTTACGTCGCAACTGTCACAACAGCAGATAAACAAATGGCAATTTTCCAGAGTAAATCCTTTAAAATGTTAGTGTTGTTTTTTGTTTTGTTTTTTTTGGACGTGAGCGTTCAAACGCATTCGTCTTTGAGTCCAGGGTCACATTACGTCCTTCCATTCACTCAATCCAAGTTGGCACTCAAATACAGAATCTTGTTTACTTATCCGTGGGAGAAGATAGATCTTTACTGAAAACAAACTTTGAATTTGAACTTTTTTGTTAAAAAAATAGTGGTGTAGAAAAATCTATTTTGGATCTCTCTTCATAAAAGGTTCATATTTGCTTCAAAATTCTTTCAAATTTCAATTTCAGCCTGTTTATGATTGATCGTGGATAATCGTAACTTAAGCATGTTTCATTTCAGTTCCGCTAATAGGGCAGTTTATGAAGCACGCGTTACCAAAATGAAAGTGTAAAGCCACTGACACCAGAGGATCTCGACAGAAAAACAGTGGCATGCATGTTCTGTAACGAATAAATGTACAATCACTGCAACAACTGTAACTCCTAAAACAGATTCTTGATTAAATCCAGTACATTAATGCTATTGATATGCGTTACGCCATCAGCGAGGGACACTTAATAAAAGCTACGGAGCCAGGGAGTAAACTATTTGGCAGAAACAGCCTGTGATGTTTCAGTCAACCAGATAATAAGTTGAGTAAGGTCCGGGCCAGACGACGGAGGGGGATGGTGGAAGGAGGAGGCCTCTCTCCGTCTCTCTCCTTTAAAGGTAACTGCTCACGTTGGGAGGAGGGACCACCGGCTCCTGTGTAAACCGTTTATAGTCGAGCTGAGCTCTTAAATCAAGAAACAAATGGCACAGAACATCCCTGAGATAATCGTCTACTGATGGATCGGCACACAGTGGGAGGGGGGGGTGGTGGTGGTGGTGGTGGTGGGGGTGGGGGGCTCGCATCGGCTTTAGAAAAAGCATATGGGGGGAGGGAGAACAGGGGTGATGTCTAGCATAGCACTGGGCACTGGAGAGAGATTATCGTGAATTTCAGTCGTCAGCGATACTGAGAAAATCCACCAGTTCACTTTAGAGAGATATCTGTTCGTAGTGGTTGGCTGTCTTGGCTGTGAGCAACATTCTTTTTTGGGGGGGTGGGAGGTGGGAGTGAGGGGGGTGACATTTTACACAGTGTTCAGTCCACATATAACATCACCATCAAGTATTAACATCATACCTGAGCAGATCAAATTGAACAGGAGGCTTCAGCAATGTTAACTAAAAAAACGTAATAATAAAAAAGGCTGCACGCTGTTACGCACACACACACACAGGCAGGACTAGAGGGAAGAAAGCCTGTGTCGAACTGAGATAAACCTGCAGCCAGCATGCGGTCAGCAGGCTGACTGATGTGGCGCTGACCACACAGCACAAAGGCACAGAGTGAAGGGCAAAAACGAAGGAAAGACGGCAAAATCCTACGCGGTCAAATAAGAGGAAGGGAACTCACAGAACAATGAAGTGAATTCCACATCCATTAATTGGCACTCTGTCTTTCCACTGTATCCACCTGTGGGTATATTGTTTTAGACGTCCTTCTCAGATTTCCAGTAATCAAGAGGAGCAAATGCCAAGAAGGGAGGGCACGGAGGCAGAGCGGGCGGATCCTCGGAGAGCGGAGATATAAAGTGCGCGGCTGAACCCGGGGGTTCGGGAGCACTCATATGCAACAGCCTAAATTATTCATGCCGATTAGACTCTCCTTATTGAAATGAATTTCAATTTCACTTGAAATGAGAGATTTAAACATATGTTGTCATTTGAGAGGCTTGCCCAAGAAATTGACGCTGTGGAAATTGCCCTGACACGAGTGCATGTGCATGTTTTCACAAGTTTGTGGAAAGTGCAACTTCTGGCACATAAAGGGAAAAGGAATAACTAAGTATAATTACTCAAGTACTTAACCAGTCCACTACATTTCAGAGGGAAATAATGTACTCTTCAAAATACTACATTTATTTACTAGCCGCAGCCACTAGGTACATTTTCTCGAGGCTTAGAATAAGCCTTTGGCAAGTACAGTACGACTGCACGCAATAAAGAAAATGAGTCTCCCTCATTTACATAATCTATGCATTCTCCTCATATTTCAGATAAATTTTACTTGAGGAAATGAAACCCCACCTGTAAAATACTTTAGCAGTTATATTAAAAATGAAACCTCTAGTTTTATTTTTTTTTTCTGTCAAATCAGTGGCTATAACTAGAGTTATAGCTATGAACCCTGTGGCGTGGCCTGATGAGCACTAGCCCAGAAATTAAACCGGGATTAGTGCAAAAATGTATTTCCTTGTCCATGGCTCTCAGCAACCAAGCTTATAGATAAAATTCACCCCATCACCCACCTCAATGACCGTACCCACTGTCTGATATATTTTTTCTTTCAGAAAAGACTCAATGTGTTGTCGGGAAGCCGTACCTTTTAAATAATTGTTAGGGCTGCCTTAAAATTTTAAGTTAAGTGAACAAATACAAAATGTTGTTCTAGCATAGTATAGTGTTATCTTGATTAATTATTAATAATAATAATAATAATATGCCAAAATAACATATTATATTTTACAATGCACATATTTATTTCTGATTAATCAGACAATTTTTCACCATGCTGGTATTTTGTAGCCTGGTATGACAAAATTACCTTAAACTAATTTTCAATTGTGAAAATGATCGGGACGTTTAGATTAATCTAAACGTTGGATTCAGTGTGAATCTCCGACAAACCACTGGCACCGACAGCATGTGGGTGTAAGTGCACGGCTCATGTAAAACTGCTCTGAATTAGCCCGAGGACACGACAACAATGCCAGCGTCCACCGCCGCTGCTCATCACCGCGTACTGTAACACATCAAACACAGCAGCGCGCAGGATAATGAGGAGGATAAGGACTATAAACAGCATCGGTCTGTGTACGTTTAAATTTAACAACTCTCGTCCTTCCCCTCTATCATTTCATCCATCTTAAGTGGCTTGACTCTAAATATACACGCAAAACCGCCTGAACATCCATCTCAATTGTCAAGCCATTGTTCATCCCTTCTCCCTCCAAAGAACCCTCCTCCTCCGCTCTTGAAGCCGCCCACTCTCCTTGTCTATCTGCACTCCGCACTCCTCCATTCGAAAACTTCCAACTCCTCCGGTACATCACTCACCCTCCATCGTCCTTTCACTCCTCCAGGCAAGAATAAACATCTTGACCAAACCTGGGAAGTGTTGTACACTAGAAAGTGACTTTCAGCGTTTAAACAGCCCAAATATTACTTATTTATGAAGACGCGCAAAATCATTTCAAAGTGCGTTGCCCCCCACCACCCTCCTCCCTTGGCCTTTCTCTTCTTTCATCAAAAAAAGGTAAAAAACTCAACTGAGGGGAGCTGACCGGACCACATTATATTCAACTTAGCTCCCTTGTCTCCTTCCATGTAAGACAAACTCAAAAATAATTTGCACACACTTTACATTTTTTGTCTCCGAGAATAAACTGCGCATGAAGAGGAAGGGGGCACAGAGGGAGGCAATCTTGTTACCAGCCGGCATAGCCCTGGGAAGATTTCTATCAGACACACGTATAGAGAAAGGCATCCATTTAGAAAATGGCTTTTCTAGGCATGCTGGGCCATTTAGCACACCCTGTGACGACTCCTGTTTGGGGCAATGATAAATGTTCTTTCACACCCGGTCTGTGCACACAGTCAGGCCAGCGCACACACACAGTCACACGAAGCCATATGGGCACCTTACACAAGACATCACCGGGATGGACGGACCGCTTTCGCAGAGAGACTGGCGTCGCTGGGTTTGGCCGACAGGAACAAAACGTTAAGGTGCTTGTAAGCGTGAATGAAAACCAGGGAACTTAAATCCGACTCAGCGAAGCGAAGACCCCCCGTGACATATTTAAACCAGTGAATTTCTCTGCATATATTAAAGAAGCAGCTAGGGCTCCGACAACGTGTTGATGCAATCCATTATAAACACATAGATTTTAATAGGATATGTCAACAAGTTGCATTTTTTTTTATCCCATCCAGTTATTGTGCCTCGAGAGTTGTAACAGAGACAAATTAATATTGCGACAGCAGCGTTAAACGTTCAGACCATTACAGTGGTTGGTGGTCAGCGCCTTGGATCCTTATCTGTTGTTTCCTCAGACAAGATCTCATCAAAGAGTCTCCAGAGCAGATGCTGATGGCCTGTATGGCAACACTGCTATCCAGCGCCTTTATTGTGGACAGTTTGTTTCCGCACATAAAGACCTATAAAAACTAAACCATGTAGATTTCCATTAGCGCTCTAAGTGGATGTAAGCCATCCATTGTAGGTAAATGATACGGCTGCATTTCCAATTACAATCACCACAACCCATTAGATACAAATCAATTTCAACTCTATTTATGCTAAATAATGGCAGAATATACTGTAGTACACAACAGCTTTACTAAACTCTTGTAATGAATATCATCATTAGCTAAAAGTACTTCTCTTACAGATTTCATGTTAAACTTATTACCTTTATGAGACAATGTTAACGGTAGGTATTCGAGTTATTTTAATTTTTCTAAAATTCTAGTTTTATTAATCCACAGAAGCAGAAACACTCAGCAGAGAAAACACTCTTCAGTTCAAGCCTTTCATTTGTGAGGATTTACTGACGACCACTTGAGAACTTTTTTCACCACCTCCCAGTGATTAATCAAGGAAACGATCAGGAAGCAAATAAAAACGCAGGGAAAATAACCGCAGCAATAAACTGAAAATAAAAAATTCAGTTGAGTCCACATAGAAACAAAAAATAACATTCAGATATTCAAACAGACATTTCGTGACTTTCTGGCAAGACAATGACTCTCCAAGTTTAGTGATTGTATTAACCTTTCCGATAAGTGGAAGGATGACATGCTTCTTTATGGGCTGAGAAAACTCTCCTCCCTCTTAGGCTGATAAAACCTTTTTAAAAAACCCACAGGGTTATCTCTGGGCAGCATCTACACCGAGCTTAAATCAATATTGTTTTTCGCCACTCGTGAAATGACAACACTTGGGAGATATATAATTTTTATCAAACCGCTTTCACCTTGAAACAATGCGTCACATTAGTTTAGAAGTCTACTGCCGTGCAGATAGCCGCCCTTCTGAGTGGAAACACTGAAAGCAAATATTTGCACAGCCCACGAAAGGCAAATATTTTGATGGGTAAACACTCTCTGCTACGTTTTGTTTACACTGGAAGAGTGCTAAAAAAAAAAATCACCGTATCTCTATCATGCAATCTGAGCGTCTGCCTGATATCTGCTAATGGTCATTACCCTCCACACCAGCACAATCCCTACCAGTTCACTTCCTCCTCTCTGGGATCCATCAATGTCGCCGCCACACTAACAGCCATCACGCTAACCGCTGCTAGCTTTAAAGCCACAGGCACCATACCGGCTGGGTGAATCACACTCACCCATACAGCAATAATGAAGCATTCATTTCAGGGTGCATTACAAACCCTCGAAGCACGGCAAACATGCGCACGCGGAAGAAGCACGATGAACCGATGTGAGCCGTGCCACGGTGGACCATCTGCTCCGACACAAGACAGACACGTGTTGCAGGATGGCTCGTAGAGGGCTGCAGACACAAACAATCATGCTCCGCTACACCACGACATGACACTAAGTGTCACCTTAGTGTCAAACATCTTGTGTCTTAAACCAAGGGAAAGTTTGCCTTTTTTCTATGTTATCTTCATTTGTTTTAAAGGGAATTTAAATTCAGAATAATCAATCAAGAAGTTTCAGGAAAACCACAGGTGTAAGGAGTGAGCTCTGACCCAAAGCTGGAAGAAAAGCAAAATGATCTCAGTGTGAGGCCGTCTCCAAGAACACTTCTGACGTATTCCGCAGCACTCATACGAAACACACTCCCTCGCACACACAGACACATGTATTGTACGGCCGAGCCCACTGAAATCTCACTGATTGATGATGCGGGAAAACGCGGGGCGTCACGTGACGCTGTGACGTCAACTTACCGATCTCATCTGCTGAGTTCCAGTAACGTGCTGCAGCACCTTTTCCAGCTCCTTCTCGATGCGCCCAGCCCAGTGAATCATTCTGGAAAATAAAACGAGACACTTTCAATATTTACCCCTTGACATTATCACCTGACACACGTCATCGCAATCCCATTAATGTCTCCGTCACCGACCGTGATTGAGTCTGTTTCTAACAGACTCCCTCTCCCCCCCACATATATTCGTGTAGCTCTATTTCTGTTGGCCGACTGCCACATCAACCGCCCCACCCACCCCCTTTCCAGATCCCTATCTGGACGTATCCCTGTCCTATCTCTACTAATGTCTGGGTTAGTCATCAGCACCTTCTCTTACCCATCACGTCCTGATATAATATATCTGGTCGGCCCCGGCAGGACTGGCACCCAACGCGCCTGTCTTGGCTCGGCTGGGATCGGCGGCTCTACAATAAAACTGCTCAGGTCTGACAGAAGTGCACCCTAAGCAAGAGCTGATCTCCATTAGACGGAGCCAAGTTTGGAATTAAGAGATCAAACGGCTGGAGCTCATCACTGTATATCTCACAGCAAGCAACAAATGACTTAATGGATCAAGATTTTCACTAGATCATTTCAAAGCAGCAGCAAGAGTCCAACCTGCCAACCCGGATACGTGCTGAACAATCCATGTTCCAACTAGAAATTCTCCCTGGAAAAAAAAAAAAAAAAAAAAGGCAAAAACATTTTGAAAGCTCTGTCAACAATCAGATAAATAAATTCTGTCATGTGTTCGCTAGCCAGCCACCGATTCTGTGCCAACCTTTTCCTTCCAGCAGCCTGGAGATAGCTAATCACTAGCATCAACAGCACAACACAACACGCTCGTTTGTCTTTTAATATGATGACGGAGACAAATGTCATCTTTAAATGTCAGATTTGCTCAGAAGACAAGGGGGAAGACAGATTTATTAAATTGCACAAATCTGCCAAGCGGTGACAGCGTTCGCCATAATCACCAAGCCGGAGCGGGGCCTCATCAGGAGAGCAGCGGCAGAGCAAACACGAGTGTGTGCGCCTCGCCCCGAGTTTGTGAGGACAAGATTAGGAGAAGGCAACAGGGCCTCCGAAAGGAGCGCGGAAGGAGAGAAGCGGTGGAGAGGCCGCGGACTATGAAAAGGTCACCTCAATATGAAATGAAAACAAGTTTACAGTGAGAACAGAGCCGAGCAGTGATACTAACAGAGAGGGACAATACCTCTGTCCCCAAGCCAGGCAGACTTCTTATGCAACTCCTTTAGTCTGCGTGCAGCGCGCACACGCACACACGTGTCAGCATTTATTCAGCCTTTTTGACAGAATGGCTGCAAAAAGGCCCCGCATTGTACAGATGTGTGAGCGCACATCAAGCATCACAACACTGGCCCAGTTAATAAGTCAGGATACGTTTGACTTGAGAGTGATCGATATCTGATTCCTGCAAAAATGAATATAAGAAGAAGTGTAAAGACAAAACGTCCCTGTTCAGTTCACAAAGCTGGAATTTATTTAAGTAAATATCAAAAGATATTATCCAGATAATAAAAAAGACACTAAGTTCAAAACTCACATATATTCATGCTCATTGCGCTGGCTCTTTCAATTCCAAGACATATCTTAAATGGTAAAAACTCATCCATTATCCACCTCTCTACCAGCTCCATAGGCACACGTGCACCTATTAGCCAGGCCCTACCTCCACCCTGATGTTTCCAGGACGATTCATTTCCACTCCATTAAACACGTCCAGTGTAATTAGTAACATTCGTATACATGCAGACTGATATCCATAATCCACTGACTTGCTTCCCATCAGATCACACGAAGCTGACCTAACAACATCTGAAAGCACCACTGACTCGAGATTCGTGTTAGACTGATCGCAAATCAAAGTACGTCTCAGTCCTAAAATTGCAGAATCCCCCGATTCAACAACTACAGAGATATCAGGACACAGTTGTTTGGTAAATTACACACACCACTGAGGCCTCGTGGTCGATGAATGCTTCGGAGATCTTCTGTATTATGAAAACTGTGATCTTCCCTCAAAATACTGAAGTTGTCACGGTGCGCTACATGAAAGCAGACCAGGGCTCTCTGTAGTCTAATCCAGTATTAAAACTTTGCCATTTGCCTCCAGTGTTTTTGATGTTTTTTTCCCCCCCCTTGCATTATGATTTAACTTAGCCGAGCATCATGAAAAGCAGAAAATGCGATGAAATGAGTTCGGATGGAAGACCTATGTGTGCCAGCCCCGTACCGTCACTATGCTCAATCTGCCGCAATGGATCTCATCATTCGGAGTGCCACGCTCAAATATCTATTAGGGCCGAAGGTGGACTGTGTTTGCGTGCGCGGAAATAACATTTTGGGGGAAATTGCAGATGATATGTTACCTTCCCGGAGAATATTTTGCTTTCCCCGAAAATACTGACAAAATGGCCATTTAGTTTCCAGTTATCAGAAAAGGAATTTCGCCACATCATTTAGAAACGGGGAAATAACTTCCACATGTACACTATTTTTTTTACCCCTCTGCCACACGGACAATGTTGCACACATAGACAACGATACAGTGCAATGACCATATACACATTCTGCCTCATTTTAGGTAGCAAAGTGCAGAAAATATACAGTGCTGTCAAAATGGACTATAGAGGACATCGTGCCCTTCCTTATAGACACACTCTCAAACCTGTGTGTGTCTGGACTAAACAAACAATAGACTCCTACCACAGCTCCCTCTAACACTCCAATTAACTGGCAAACACCACAGCGATGGAAATGACCCAAAACCCAGTTTATAAATCCCAAGAGCACATATATGACCTACAGACACTTTATATTATTTTTATCTGCTTAAACAAGGACGCTGATAGACTTCTGGGGTAACAAGTAATGAGATTGCCTCTTTATTATACTGGCAAATATAATCCAATTACAAGTGGATGTAGTTAAAGGGCAAGGTGGGGGAGACATTCCTCACAGCTGACCAGGAGTATAGATTTTTAGATAGCTGCTCAAACGTAATTCGTGTCATTTTGTTCACAAAGTAACCCAGGTGCAAGATAAATTACGTGCGATAGTTTTCCATGTAGAGAGCTTGAGTCATCAAATTAATAGTCCATCTCATTGCAGTTTTAAGTCAGGCCACAGTCATTTAAAGCACTGTCCCTTTGAAAGTCACCTTGGCTATTAAAGTAACAAAGCCCCGAGATTTTAAAGAGATCTCTGGGTGGATGCATCACGGAGGAATCATTTAGATTCTCGTCATTTCCGTGGAGCTCTCTGATTAATCATCACTACAGGGTGCAGACCGGGTTCACCTCAGAACCTCGGGTCAGGATTATTATAAACAGCGATACTCCATAGACTTGAGAATAACTGTTGCACTCAGGTTTCTCATGGGTTTATTATTTAAGGCAGAAAAACAAATCTGAAAATATAATCTTAAATGAAGCAATCGCCTATTCATATATAGAGAGATATATTTGATTTTGTCGTTGTTATTTTCATATTTGTTTCCTCGGCCTTTTATTGAAAAGCTCTCTCGACGCACAGGTGGCAAATTGTTGCAGAAAACATAACGTTCCTGTTGCCTTTGTGCGTCCTTCAAGGCGAAATTGTGTCACTGTTTGCAGAGATGGAATTACGCTTTACATTTTAAGTACCACTGCCAAACATTTCGCAGCAGGTGCACGCTAGGAAAAGTCCCAATAATAGTTTTCTTGCTCTTCTCACAGCTGGATGCTTTGCTACTTTCCGTGCCCGCGGTCACACGGATAAAGCGCAACGGTGACGGTGGCCTGGAGGGCGTCTAAATTTGTACTGTAACATTTCCAGATTCGGTTTCTGAGACAACAATTATCCAGTTAAAAACACCAGCGTGACCTGCGGTGGCACCGATATGATTACTTCCACGGTGCGTGTGCAGAGGAAGAGTTTTTAGGAGAGTGCCATGCCTAAATGGGATATTATCCCCCATGCAGTGACAGGAAAGCAACACATCGACTATTATTATTATTATTATTATTATATCTGTACTCCCAAATCATGTATTGCTTGGATCCCACTGTGACACATGTGCCAGCTCCCTGTAGCCTCTTAGGCAAACTGAATAAGACTTTGGGTTTCCAACGCCAGTGCCTACAACAAAAACAACAACATAAGCTGTGTGAGACAGAAATTCATAACGGAGCATCAGAGACGGAGGCTGCGTCTGTGTTTGAACATCAGGGACAGCAGCTCATCTCGTAACAAGGTAAACGGCGCATCATGTGCAGGCTTCTCGGGGCCACCTGTCCTAGTTACGCGCTCCGCACCCCGGTTTATACCCCCCAAACGTTGTAGGGTACTTACGTGTAGTGCTGGGGGAAGAGGTGGGTCCCAGCTGTCGGCGTGGAGACGCATATGATAAGTACAGTTTGGATTGTGAAGAGGCAGAAAAACCCGCACGACTGCGCGCAGATCGCCATTTTCCATTAAATATTCAAGAAACTGGGATAAATAAGAGAAGGACCGGAAGGGCAGCCTCTCTCGCAGCTGAGCTAAGAATAACCGAGCTCCGGAGAAAAGTGTGTGGTGGGAGGTGATGGCTGGCGGGGGCTTCTGGACACTTCAGTCGGCAGTGAAATCTCAATCAGGGGCGCACACGAAGAATTGGCAGCTGAAGACGCGGGAGATGAGGATCAGGAAAGATGCTCTGCCGCTGCTGCTGATGTGCCTGGCTGCCTATTTCCGCACTCACTGTCCTCCCTCCCTCTCCGCCGCCACGCACATTTGCCCCTTTTCTCTCCTACTGTCTCCGATGTAACAACCATACAGAGTAAAGCTCGCCACGACACGGACAGAGCGTTTCCACGCCCGCTTTCAAAATAAAACCATTTATCGTTTTGGGGGCAGCAGCCTACACCTCATTCACGTGAGCAGATGTGAGAAAGCCACTGTGTTGTATTCTGGGAGAAATGTATTCAGGTTAGATCAGTGCTCACAAAAGGAATATTGTTATGAGGTCACATATTTTTTTGCACGAACTTATTTTAAGGGGGAGACCTGGTGCGTAACCTGTAACCTAATCTCATTTTTACGCACAGCTTTGACACGAGGGTCACGTTTTTTTTGAATTTTATTTTATCCGTCAAATGGCTCAACTTCCGGCATTCATATTTCGTCTATCCGTGACTCTTGATTCAGCTGTTTAGCTCCATACAAACAGCCCATTCGCGTGCGACAGACGGGGGCGCGCATCAGGCCACCTCCTCTTCCTCATCGTGTCCACGCTGAACGCACCGTGCTCTCCCCAAACTCAGGATTAGGAGGGGAAAAAAACGAGGCTTTATTTTGCTAATTAGAAGCATAAGTCTAGAGGGGCGTATTGTATTAACTGGAGTGTAAACAGTCAGCCTTCACCTTAGGGCTGCTCTCCAACTACGTTTGTTCTACTTCATCTGGTTCAGTGGATGAACATTTAAATGAATGCACGGGAAATTAATAACCCCGTTTTGGAGATACCTACCTACACATTGCTCCATGTTGTCATCTGATATTTAAACAGGAATCAAATGTTTTCCTCATAAAAAGAAGCCTCTGAATAATCATAAGCGGGTACACGGGGTTGATTTTAGTGGAGCGCGTTCTCCTCTGGACATAAGTCAGATACTGTTCGTTTTAATGGTAAACAAGGAGGAGAGATGCACTGAAACCTCAGAGTAAATCTAATTCACCGTGAAGTTACCCCCCCAGAGAAGTGACTATCTCCCTCTATCAGCTGTGCATGTGCGTATGTATGTGTCATTGTGTGTGCGCCCGTACCTGTCTTATTACCTTTTCCTGCACTGATGTTTGTATTCTAATCTTGCCATTTCAACTGGAGGGCATAGTAGGAGTGATACATTTTCACCTAAACAAAACACACATTTCGGGTTGGTTCCAGCACACACACACACACACACACACACACACACACACACTGACAGCATATAGCTTTTTACATAATGGGTATGTCAGTTTTGTATTTGTTGTCAATGTTGGAATCAGGCAGAAAACACAAAATGCGATTACATGTACTCGTGGCTTCAGGTGTTGTTCACATTTTTCCAGTTGTCTCCGAGTCAAAGCACAGGTTCAAGACACTCTGTCCCCCTCGGCTGCTCCTCGGGGAGTCTTACATCTCTCAGCTCATTTGCTGGCCACTGAGAGACAGCCGGTCTTGTGGCTGTGTTGTCCTTGGCTCAGTCGGTCGGCAGGGGACACGCAGGTGCTCTGCTACAGAAAGCCACACAGCAGTCGGCAGGGTTGCTGCACAGCGTTTCTGTCTCCTCGCTGACAGAGAGAACGGGGCGGTTTTGGTAGAAAGGACACACTGCGGGGCACGGACCTCAGCAGGGGAGGAAAAACCCACCTGATAGCGGGGATGAAGAGCTACAGCAGCAGTCCCCTGCTTATGTACATAGATGTCTCGGAATCACTCGGTCGAAACAAATATCTGGGCTCGTTCCTCAGGAAATGAAAAAATAAAGGCCTGTGCGTTTTCTCCCAGTCCTTGAGATATATTGAAGAAGCGACTCCCTCTCATCTACACCTCCAAACAAATCTACGGCAGGCAAGGAGGAGACAGTTGGTTTGATTTATTATTATTCCCCGTGCCGGGAACAATAACCCAAATTGATGGCTCGTTTTACACATTAGTTTACTGTGGCGTACTTCCGATCATGACATTAACGGTAACAACAAACAGATGCATGTAGAGTGGTGTAGGCTGGCTGAGTCACACTAAGCGTTTCTGCTGACTCACAGACACACCTTCCATTCAAACATATATTAGATAAAAACCTATCTCCATTTACTTGGCTCACGGAGCCAGGAGGAAGGAAAAAGAATGAAATTTTAATTTTGACTTGGTGAACACTATGTAGTTTTCTCTCAGTCAAAGAGCTGTTGAGAGAAGGGAGGGATTTTTAAATCTGTACAAACAGTACGTCTCTCTCTGGATGTGCTGCATTTGCTGGGACCAAGAGAATGATGCCCACACGTGTATTTTAAATGCAAATTCAGTTTAATTTGCCTGTATTCGTGTGATAGCGACTGTGAGACGAAGAGTGGCAGATAAAAGAGGTGATAGTCACCCTGGGGCTTTAGATCTCGTTGAACACGGCGCAATGCTTATAGAGAATCCACTCTTTATTATAGCTGATCGATCAGGCCAGCGAAGGGATCCGCTCAGTGAAAACACACAGATCAATGACCTCAAGCTCTGCTGATCCTTCAAATGGTGAGAAAGGCAGACGTGAGGCAGGTCTCCCCTACATGGGGTCTCTCTCTCTCTCATTGGCTGTGCAGTTTCTCACAAAGAGATTGAGCTGCCAATCTGTTATTGATCCAGAGAGTAGAGCAGAAGGAGACAGGCCTCACTGATCTGCATTGAACTCCAGCTTCTTTTCTGGGGACTGCTCACCCAGACAGAGGCCAAGTAGCTTGGAGTAGAATTAATCATTCCTTGTTTCCCTGTCTCCGGGCCTCGGGGAAGTCACCAGTAAAAGGCGCGCCCCACACATCCAGACACATACAGGCTGGACACATCTTTCTCTCTCTCTCCCTAACCTCCTCCATCTCCTTCCGTGGCCCCTATGGTAATGTTCTGCTGCGCTGGACAGAAAAAGTGAGGCTTCACCCTCTGTGAAACATAGTCTGGTCAGCCTGCTGAATGTTAAGATTTTATATTTCTGATTACAGAAGGATTGCACGTCGCATTTACAGCAGATAATAGAGTCAGTTGCCCATGAGACGCTCTCTGTAAACTTCAATGATCCTCTCAAGTGCTCTCCGTAAAAACAGGGGCATGATATACTGTCACTCATTTACCACGCACTTTCTTTGAGGTCTTTTTGGGGTTTTTTTTTAAACCACAGCAGAGAAGAGTCAGTGTACCTTCGTCCCCTTTTGGAATATATTGAAGAGATCAGCAGTGATTCCAGCAGTCAAGGTTGTCTTTCCCGCGTGTCCTTTCCAGTTCTCTCCCTGCTCACCTCACAGCTTATCCTCCCATCTAGCTTCACCCTCTCGCCAGATCACAAAGATTAGGAATAAAAAACACACAGAATTTAGTTTAAATAAACATCTCTGTTTAACCGCATCCCTTGTGAATTGCTCTGTAGTGTGGCTACTTCCTACAAGATCTAAATGCTCAGCTAAAATCAATAAGAAAATCCCTCATTCAGACCACAGTGCTGTGAAACACAAACATACCCAGAGATGTTGAGCCGCAAGGCACTCTGGGACATTCATGCTCAAATGTCAGAGCGTTTCATCTTGATGGTGATGACTCACTCCCCTCGCTCCTAGTCTGCATGAAAGAACAAAAGCACCAATTAATGACCCAACCTCCTCACGTGCAACAGTAGGAAAACAACCACTACACTAAATGTTACAGCAGGGCGCACAAGCAGTGCCATGTTAAAAATACTAATATTTATGAGAGAAATGTACACATTTAAGGCTATATTTTTATCAGCCCCCAAGGAATCTACCACATAGGCAAGCAGTTGCATGTGAAAACAGAGCAAGACTCAGCACTCATTGACATGCTCTACTAGAGGCCTAATGGCCCCTGGGTAATGGCCTCTTTGGTCTTCGGGAAATCCTCCCTCATGCATACATCAAAGCTGGGATTGAGAAGGATAGAGAGTGGAAATAGAAGGGAGGAAAGAGACATCAGTGCCACCCAGGGAGCACAGAGGGTGTAACAAACGAAAGAAAAGCTCGTCGTGACATTTTTGGACAGGTCAATCCGGTATGTTTTAGACTTGCAACATGACACACTAAACTACACAGGCATTCTTCAAATACGGTCATTTCTGTAAATGTGTCAGTGATGCAGTCTCAGATACTTATTCTTGGGATATTAACTGAAATATATTTCCGGATATTTTAGAGACTTAGTTTAGACCATGTAATTGTATGACCATGAAGCTGGCCACATGTCAGCTCCATCCTCAGTCCCCTATCCATTTCTCGCTTCAGTCCATTTGCACTTCTCTAATTTTTCTGTCTCTCTCTGTTTTTCCTCTCACTTTGCTGACACGCAGTATCCCAGAGTTGTCAGCCAGCTGCTATAACACGAGACCTGTAGCCCATCGTCTCCCACAACAACCCCCCACCCGCCTCTCCCCTCACTGTCCATGAACCATCTGCTTAGTCTGCATATTGCAGATCTGTCAATGCTATCTAATTATAATTCACACAAAAGTGTCCATTGTGACCCTGACTGTGTTTGCAAAAGTTCTGTCTGGCCCTTTATAGTTGGATACGCAGAAGGCACCTGTCTGTAAGTGGCCATGAGCTGTACATATGCATACAATATATGCATTTACCAATGTGTAAGCTGTGACCTCTACATGTCCCCACAGCACTAAGTGGTGCATGTGAATCCTGCCCCTATGCAGTGAATTTCAACCCACCTCCATCGGCTTTGGTTCACCCTCCTCGAGAGACTCATAAAGCCTCTGTTAAATGTTTTTGAAGCTCATAGCTGTCTTGCTGTTTAAAAAAATTGATTTAAGTATTTGAATTGGATTGATTTTAAGTGAAAATTAAGCTACACCAAGCCGCTCTACAGTGACGTGCCACCACCAAATTGGTCTTCAATGTATTGTCAGTGAATGGCCTACAAGGCGTCACCATATACAGCAGCATTACACAGTGTCAGCACTGAGGCGGCAAAACCAACAGGCCTGTGGCGCCTTCAGTGGGTTTGATAAGGCGAGCGGGTGGTCCCGTCTGAACGTGGTCTACTCCTCTTCTCTTGTCACTGTGGAGTGAGAAGTGCACAGTCGCTTGCCCGCCCTGCCGTCACTTTAAAGCGCATCTTAATTGGCATTAAAACTGGTGATAAGGGCTTAATGAAGGAATTAATAGATAACACACATTCTGAAGCTTATTCTCCACAGCCACACTCTGACAGACGCATAAACACACACAGCTGTACTCAAACGGGCAGATTTTACAACCGAAGACAGAGTGAGAATTCATGGGGAAATAGGTGGCCTGCAGCGAGAGGCAGGGCCGAGACAGAAAGCCCGTAATACATCACATCAGCTTGCGCGACAACGTCTAACCTTCTCAGGTTGTACAGCTGGAGCGGAGGATTGAATGGGACTGTATGTGCTGCCACCACACTGTTTAATAGGTTTCTAAGTTAATTACTTTCCAAGGTAAACACTTCATGAAACTGGGTTTAACTGTACGAGTATAGTCTCTACTGTACTATCAATCAAATCCCATTCAGTTGGTTTATTTCTTCATCAATAATTTATTTTATGTGGCCAAGTAGAAGATGTGGATCGGCGCCCTATACCACAGCATTTACGGAATAAGTAGGGAGCAAGTGTCTGCTCCTGGATGGGTTTAAATGCAAATACACACTCCTCTACAACACCATAAACAGGGATGAAAAGATTGATAAATTATGAAATGGAAAGTAATGACACTCATGAACAATCAATCAATAGATTGTAGAAAAATTGGTGATAGTAATTAGTTATAGCACCATGTTCTAGCTGCTCCAGTTGAAGATGCATATCTTTTAATACATGGGTTGGATAAAACTAGCAGCTTGGGGCTTCACTGTTTCTGCTTCAATTTAAAATAGTCCACATTTGTTGCTCGTGTACACAGTCTGTAATAAGGATTTCTTAGCTAGTCTATATCACAAATGTTTTGACATATTAACACAGACCAGTATGTTTTTTGACCCACTCAGCTGTGATATGTTGTCTGTTAAGATGTTGCTAACCCGTTAGCTTTTGGATGTTAGCGCCATTAGTTTGTACTTACTATACAAGCTGAGAGCTGTATTACCGCCTCAAGGCTGAAATCTGAGTGTCCTTCCACTCTCCAGGACTGTGTAATGATTCTTACATCACCACAGACGATCATTCCCACAATTATTTGACTACACAGTATTTGTTTGATAATTTTAGACTCGATTAAGTGTAGGCAGCTACTGACGGACACTACTTGGATTTGATTGGTTAGCTGTTCTTTGCGATTTGTCCAATCAGGATTCACGTAGGTGAGACGTTCCGGAACTCGAATAAAAGAGGGTATGCATTGACGTCACTGGGGCCACGCCCCTCTAAATGGCAAAAACAAAGTGGAACGTATCAGTAAATACAGCGAGACCGGGGAAAACTGTGGATTATCAGATCAAATTAGAGACAGTTGGACCGGACAGTGATCCATACGAACCAGTATGGATTTTGATTAGACTCAGTTTCAGTTAGTTTAAGTTAGTTTTAGGTCATTGCAGTTATGATACATGTAGCTAAATAGAAGATGCTAACGCTAAGAGCTTTACTGAGAAGTAACTTTAGTCATACAATACTGCAGCGGCCGTCCGGACGTTAAAAGGATGACGAGGAGTAATTGCAAGTATCCCATTTATTGGTTTATTGTTATTTATTGTTGGAACTGAAATAGTTGCTGTCGGCCATAGGTACGCCAAAACAACATTGAAAAAGTTATCTGACAGCTCTTCACCTTTTTAGAATATAATTTTATAATTTATTCAAGCCTGTGATTGATACTAGCGCTGCTAATCTCCATCTCCCACTGTCACTTTTTGCCGTAACCAATCCGGCCGTAACCACAGAGACTTACCTTGCGGTGACGTCACGTACATACCCTTCATTGACACCGATGTTTCAATGAAGGGTACGGACGTGGTACCATGACTTTGTCTAATCCAGTGTAATTTAATTAAAAGTCTGAGGCCGCCACTATTTGAGGTAAGAATGTGAATGAGTATTACAGATTAAGTTCAGTTTTAGTTTCTGGAGCTAATATAGAGACATCTAAATATAAGAATACTTACAAGGACTTTTGTATCAAATCCCACTCTGCATGCAAATAAATGACCATTGCAAATAATAATGCATGGTTATACTCTATTAATACAACATTATATTATGTCATTAATACATAATTACACACAAGGGCCTTGTAAAATTGGTTTTAATAGTTAACTGTTCACTTGGCATATACTCGGTTATGTGGGTATAACAGTAATAAATTAATACGGACACTATGCAAGTTCAAGTTTGTAGCTTAGTTAAACCCTTAAACTGTATTTAAATTCACCTATAACTTGATTCTAGTCATCATCAGTGCCACCCATAATATATTACATTCACATCAATATAAAACAGAGACAGGCAGCAGATCCTTACTTGAAAAGCTGTGAACCAGTGAATGTTTGTCAGTGCAGGTTGATAAATGACTATTAATTGATTATGGAAATTGTTGTTGATGAGTTTCCTGCCAGTCAATTTGTCGTAGCAAACGTTGGAGCACAAACCTATATTTAAGAGAACGTTTAAACAGTAGCCTATAAGCTTCATGTTTATCATTCACAGAGTTTCTTCCTGGACGTAATGTCCGTCCGTCAACCTGGAGCTCGCTCATGCTTCTGTGGTTTTTACTATACCTCCTACAATAACAGCACACACTGTATTTCCTTTATTCATGCTCCAAAGGGCACATATTTCCCACAGCACAGCCCAATAACAATACAAAATATTACAGACAGAAAAACTAACCAAGCAGTTGAGACAGAGAGCGATGTTCATATTGGGGATGCTCCTTCTGAGCACCTAATGAAGCCAGCAGTGTAAGTCTTTCCTTATTACAGCTAATGGATTGTTTATATTGTTATTCCATCCTGGGCTTAGAAAAGTGTTGCATAAATCTTTATTGTATTATTGTATCTCTGAAGCATAGAGATAGGCAGCATTGCAGTACCCTGTAATACACAGTGATAATTAGGGCACAAAAAAATACATTTGCACAAATTATTGTTGTTTTTGCTCAGGCAGGCAGGTGGATGTGTGTTTGTGTGAGCATGTGTTTTTTCTCTCCTTCTTCCTGAGCCGCACGTTTGGGCTATACTCCCGGAAATGTGTTAGACAGACAGAGGGAGGCAGATGCTTTCCTGTCCTCCCAGAGGAGTCAGCGACACATGTGGAGAGCCACTAGGCTGGTCCTATTAAACACACCATGTGCACCCTGCATGTGACTGTGTGTGTGTGCGCGCTGCCGAAAAGCAAGCAAGGAGTAGGACATCTAGTGGCCAAAGCACAATACTTCAATAACAATGACGTGTAGCACTGTGACCTATCCTATTTTCATCACAACTTTATTTGTATCCTCCAGATTTTGCATATTTTAGGAGAGGAAAAAAGAAACGATCATTTGTGTTTTCATGCAGTTACAGTCTGCTTGTGTGCGTTTGTCAGATTGCGGATATTGCTGCAGCGTGATACCATCTTTCCTTCTGTCATAACAATGGATCGTGCAGTTGATGGTGATGTATCATCTGTCAAACTATCAGTGCCAGGACATGGGCCACTGGTCCCATGAGGCCGCAGACATGATTCACCATAGTTTTTTATGACACGTGTCTCCTTTCACTCACAGAGTTGCCTCTGGACTTCGGGGTTGTCTGCTTCCCCTCCCTCTGCGGAGTGTTGTATTAACCTTGCACCACTAAGCGCTGATTATTTGTGCAGGGGATATTCAGGATAGACGAGCAGCATGGTAAAGCTTATCTCAATTCATCTAATGGTTCAGTAATCAAGACATCTGCACACAAGTAAACAGGCCTCTGCAATCCTGCCATGGTTATTAGTAGCAAATTATCAGGCTTTCACATTTTGGATCAGCATCAAAATTCTAGTTCACTCCGGCACCACAGCAACAGTCCAAAATGTAGTAAGCCATCTCTAATCACATGTTTCGTGCGCCATAACTTAAAATAAACTAGGTTAGGATGTTGTTTGGTGCCTGGCGGTCGTGAGAAACAACAAATCGCAAATATTTAGTAGTTAATTACAAACCTGAATCTCAACATATCCCTGTACATGCACACGTACATACACAAACTCACGCACACACACACACATACACGCATGGGCACCAAGGTTACGGCGGAGATAAACAGGTTTTATGATGCATGCTGCCTGTTTGAGCCTCTTCACGAATCTCCAGCCTCTTTGTTGGTGCTAAGCTGGAAGGCGGGACCTGCCAGTGGAGTAGCAGACAGGAGATTAAGACCTGAATCAAAAAGCAGATTAATAGTTTGTGTGTGGGTATGTACGTGTGGGTGTGTGTGTGGGCTGAAGGGGGATGTATTTGTATTTGTGTGTGTGTATGTGCTCTTAAGCCCTACAGATCATCTAATTGAGGAAATATGTCAATGGAAGTACTGCTCTCTTTTGCCTGTTACAATATCTCAGTAGTGCATCTGTGATTTAATACACACACACACACACACACACACACAGGCAACCCCTTCAACAATTCACACACCCTCTCAAAATGTCACTTTTAAAGCTTTGTAAGCAGATGCTGTGTAATCCCCAGGTTGTGACAGGCTGTGATGCAGCAGATAGGTTCAAACGTTGCAGCAACAATGTGAAAGGTTGTTGAGGGTGCTAACATGTCATCTCCGAGCGCACCTCTCCCGGGTGCCTCAATCCTCCCTTCACACTGTGAATTTGTGTGCCGACACCGTCGTATCTCGAGCTGGCCTCTGTAATCATCCCCCAAGTGATCAGCAGCGACAATATCGAGGAAAGCTCTCACAAGTTTGCCAATGAAATTGGGTGATAGAGCATAAACAAAGACACACCTCAAGTTCAAATCCCTCCTCGGATGTTGTTGTGATAATTCAGTTCAACTCTATTGAGCAAGAATAATGATTGTGGCAGAGTGCTTATCAAAAACTCCCGTGTCTGAGCCACCTGAAGCATGTCCTGTGCTACAATGAACCGAGGAGCCCCAGCCAATCCTGATGCCTGCCCTCGTGCGTGATTGTGGATGTAGGCTTTGCGAGACTCACATTTCAGGGTTTTAGTGCAACTTTGGTTTCATCTGATGGTCAATGTCTAATAAGGTAGCCAGGGAAAGAACAGACGTGAGAAGACACTAACTGTCAGCAGCAGCCCGTCAATGCAAAGGAAATTGTGTGCATTGACAATCTCAACAATGATTTTAGGTTAAACTACGGCTGGACCGGGAAGCCGCCCTGTGGATGTTCACACCCAGTTACTGAAACCAGCTGGAAAGGACTCATTGGTACAACACCAAGAAACCAGGGTCCATACTCAAAGAGGAAGACCAAGGTTAAGAGCAGAGAATATACTGTATACATGTGGGTTAATTAGACACGGGTGAAACACATTGGGCATTGCTAGCAATCCCAAATATATCAGGGTGTAAGGGTAGGAAGGGAGCATCTGGAATGAGAAGGAACGTAAGTGACAAGACAACAACACCAAATGACGAATGGTCCAGGATTTCGCTAACCTCTGGGTTGATTAAAAACCTGTCCCAAGTTGTGCATCTTTTCTCTCTGTCGTTGTTTGTTTTATATGCCAACCTCCCAAATCTTAGTTAGTACCTACCTTACCTCGGAGGATACATTACTGTTGTTTCCATTAGGATTGATGACAGAAGCAAGTACATTTGTTTGGGATGAATGCAACCACCATCTCAATAAATATGTGGGACTCAAAAGAACACAGAATCGAAGCACCACAGGCAACGGCATAACGTGAGACAGCCTACAGTCCCCATAAGGCACATTGTCATCTGTTGTATGTCTTTATCATCGCAAACATCATTTTTGTTGTTGTTGTTAGTAAGGAGGTGACACGATGGTTGTGTGTTGAGAGGGAGTGAGTAGAAGTGATTATTGTGTGGCTGTTATGATGAAATACTGCACATGGGCTGGATTTAGTACTTCCTAACTTGCATACTTTCAGCTATTGATTGCACTTGTGTTCATATTTTTTGTGTGCCTGCTCAGGGACTGCAAATGGAAATGAATTATAGTTCTCTCTTATGCAAGATTAATGGAGTCTGTACATGACAAATGGGTGTACAGTAATAGATTAAACAGCGCCTCTTATTGTGATGAATAGAGTAAAATTCATGGTTAAAATTTTTGACTACAAAACAAATATTTTTACACTGTAAGAATAAATCTTTAATTTAAACTTATTTCTTTCGATGTGACAAATAACCTTAAAAGAGGACTGTAATTTAAAATGCAGGTGTAACCAGGAAGTAATTCAAATTCAAATAAACTCTGAACAAGAGAAACCGACTAAGCCCCAGTGTCACCATTAAATGTTAAAATTTCCTTCTCTATTACTGAGCTTTTGTTTTCACTAAGCGTGTCTGATTTTATTCATCGACTGCAGATCTCTGCGAATGACAAGAATATCGGTCCTACTGTCAGACCCCAGACAGATGAGCAGGATGTGGAAACTGACTGCGGCTGACTGGGCTGAAGATAAAGCAAAAGCAACAGCAGCAGGATTTACAACAGGATGGGCCGTTAGAAATTAACCAACTTGCTTTGAAATAGCATGTCATTTTTTTAAATTATTTTTTTGGAGGACGAGGAGATGGAGCATTGATTTTAAGCTGAAAAGAGAGAAGATGTGACGTGAATTGATCATAAAAATCTTTGCCCTAAACAAAACAGCAGGTCAGCAATTTACCCTCGCAAACATTATGTTAGATGCACATGTTTACAAGCACGTGGAAAACGAGCTAAAATGAGGAGGCGCTCGTACGGTTTCCATCGGCTTGTCCTTGAGTTGTCCCAGGAAGAGAGAGGAGATTTTCCCCTATTTGTTACTCTGGAGACACCAAGTGTCTGTGACTATAGCAGAATTTAAAACAGTAAATAAGGAGGTAATGGGCTTTGAGCCTACTGTCATCTCTACTCTAGCTCTGGCTATCGCCCAGGATATTAGCAGATAAATCTGAATGGCTTCCATCTGAGGTGGCGCACAATGGTTATTGATCAGACACCCCCGTGCAGAGTGGGGGGAGAGGAGCAGAGTTTATTAATTAGGGATTGACAGCCAATTCCCCCTTCTCATTCACAGACGTACAGCTCGGGAATCCTGATGAGCTGTGCCCTCGTTTGTCAGAGCCAAGCCCCCTCGCCCGCCTGCAAACACGGCAGCGCGGGAACGCGCCGAGGGAATTGAACCGATGACCGCGCTCACTCCTCACGCGGTGTAAACCTTGGGCACAATGAGGGATCGGCAGGTTAATCAGGTGTAAAATGAGCTCGTCTCGATCTTCATTTTCTCATCCTTCAGTGCTGGGTGATGTACTGAAAACAGCTCAGATCAGTTTTATAAATCAAGTTGTGAATTAATTGCTCAGAAGTGTAAGAAAACACACATTACTCTACTTCACTAAAGTAACTTCTTCTTCAAATTGTGGTATTTTTTTTGTACTATTACTCATTTTTCTCTGCCCCCTGTGCCTTCCCCTCTCTGTTCTGATGGCTATATGAATGTCTTAATGGCTGTTCTCCAGCAGCTCTGCTTCTCCTCCCTAAACTTGACTCTAATAGGATACAGGGCTTTTCCACTGATTGGGTTGCTAGAGAATAAAATTGGCTCTTAACTGTACCTCAGTGCTGAGCGGCACCCTAATCCAGCCACCCCGGGCTGCCACGCTCCGTTGTTCTCCCCCAGCTCTCCCGTATGCTCCGATATGGATCTGATCCCCTGCACAATTTCATGCCTGCTTTGCCCTCTTCTCCTGCAGCAAAGCATCAATTACCCTCATAAAACAAATTCTGCCCCCTTCAGAAGCTTCAGCCAAACGCGCTCCTCTCACTCCCGTATCTCCATGACGGCCAAATAGCTACAACTGACTTGAAACTTTCAGTTTATTGAACAAATCTGATGAAAATCACACACACACAAAAAAAAAAGATTAAAAAGTAGCAGCTTCAAATAATATCCACCGTCCGCTCGTGCACGTCCAAACAAACACACAACTACTCTGAGTTGGGGAAAGATGTTATTATTTTTTCACCCAGAGCATATAAGAGTTAATTCAGACTGCGCAGCAGAGTAACTCACTTACTCTGTGACCCTTGACTTCATCTCTGCCACACTAATCCCAGGTTAATAACTGGGGCAGAGAACGTCAGGAGGCCACGTTAACAGTCATTTCAAACACAAATCCGCGCACACAACTGCACACATCCATGGAGCAAAACTGTTAAGAACAGTGTCTATTGTTCGGCAGAATATTGGCTCCATGTGAACGATAAATTAACATATGTGCCATTGTTGGGTTGTTAAAGCAGGGTTTTACAGCTGGAGCCGGAGCTACACACCGACAAAAGGTTTTCAAATTCTCCCAATCTGAATCTGAGACGAAAAAATGAGAAAGCAAAGAGAGGTAAACACTTGAGTTACAAACATTTATTTTGGGGACTTTGTATTCAATGTTTGTTTTATACTTTTTGAAGAGTTATTAGTTTTAAGTGGAACTGCTAATACAAGCTCACACTTGAATTTTCTGCTCATAAAGGCAATTAGACACTGTTTGATTCAGTGAAGGAATGTCAGAAAAAAATAATGCGAGCAACAGGTTCAGTCTTCAGCAGTAAATTGTATTTGCATCATGTGCTCCGTGTGCAGAATCTTAATCTAAAGCAGTGAAAGAAATGGAGGTAAAAAGGTACATTGTTATCCTCTTGTTTGGGGAAACCAGGTTAAAGCCTTCAGCGTGCCCTGCATCTGTAAATATTTGTTAAAGATAGATGTTTTGTACATGTTTGCTATGGATTTATACTCTCTTGTCAAAACATTAGGCACATGAAAATGAATGCATTCTAATATAAATGTCCTGCACTAAATCCTCCCTAATGACTGTTACAGTGTTCAGTTCACGTTGAAACACCATCAGAGAGAGTTAATTTAACTGTATGATCATTATGTAGTATAGTATAAAGAAAGCTGGTGTCTACCTTATTAATCACTGATTTTATGCACTGACCATACATAGTGTTTATTTATCTTTTAGTTACAAGAAATGTTGTTTAATTTGTTGTTTATTTTAGTATATAACAGACCAAATGCTGTACAAGTACAAAAATATTTACATGAGTTCATCTACATTCATCTACATTTTTATTTGTACTATTTATTTCTGTGTGACAACATCACTGCATGTACCGTCTTACTCTCACACACACACACTTACACACATGGACATGCACAAACCAAATGAAGACAACTCATCTTGCCTTTGTCCCCCTCTTTGTGCCCTTGCTTACATGTGAACAGCCCAACAGCGTTTACAAAGCCATTTTCTCGAGGAGATATTCAAATGATATTCAGTGGGTTTATTACTTATGGAAGAGGCTGGATGTGCACAGAACACATTTTATCTCGGAGCTGCAAAAAGAGCAAAGTCTGACATGAGAAGTTTCCCAGTGACCCAGAGAGCTGAGCTAAAGTGCAAACTGTTGAGGGGCTGGAGGGCAATTTAACTGAAATGTGAAATTAACCATCTCAATAAAGTTCTTCTACAACATTAAAGGGAGCTGTATGGATCCAAACTTTTCTATATGTGTTACTCACAAGTGGGATATATTCAAATGACATAACAGTGTCTCATTTGAGGTAAAACGTTTGAACTGTAAACTATATTTAACAAGCTAAATGTAATCTACAGCCATCTACAGTAAATAACCCACAGGGCATCAAGGTCAGTGGCAATTAATTACATGCTCTCATTTAAACACACAATCTGGAGGCGATAAGTGCTTAAAAATGAAAAATAAAATAATCGTTTAAAGCACTCATTTGGTCAAGGCATTCTTTTAGGTTTCTGTTAATGACTTATTGAGTATTTTCTTTCATCAGTTAATTACCATTCAAATACAAAAGGTACTTAATTTCAAAGCAATTATCGCGTGATTGGCTGGCCCACATGAAAAAGTGGCCTGCTCCGCGTCCTGTTAAACCCTTGTGGATTTCTGCATGAATTGATTTACCTGTGTGAGTGGGAGTGTGTAGTTGTGGTTTCTGTTCACATAACACATGTGTGTTTGCGTACACAAGAATGAAAATGTCTTATACCCTTCAGTGCGTGCAAGTAGGTCCTTGACTGTTTTCTGTTCTCTCGTTCAGGCAGGCAGATACCACGCAGCAGGTGGACAACATCTGCTCTGCAAAACACTGCAAACACAAGGTATTCCATCAATACAATTATTCTTACACAAATGCACACGGGTGCACACACTCATGATGTGGATGTATAACAGTAGGCCTTCAGAGGGCCCAGGGATCTCGCATTTTCTTGTAGTGGGATGCGATAAACGGTGAATGCTTTCGGCGGCAGTCAGCTACTTCGTGCTATCAGAGCCAGCTTGGCATTTATCTGCAAAGAATCCCACGTACACACGCTGAAAACGCCTTGAGATTTCAAAAGTTAATTACAGCATCAAATTAAGTGCATGACAAGTGCCAATGCAAGGCCAGTGGAAGGGTCTTTAATCCCCCTTTGCTCCCCGGACTCTCCTCCGCAGCACCTCGAGCGCCACCTCAGCCACTGTTTACCAAATTAAAAAAATCCCAGCTGCAGAAAGCAATCAGCAAGCGCGTGGATTTACACGACTCTTTCCCCCCTCACTTGTTTGTTTGTGTGTTATTGAAAGGAAAGCGATGCATGATTTAATTGAATGGGGTCCCTTTTTGCAGCCAGTTTAAGGGGTAAATTTGATTGCAGTTTTAATTAACCAGCGGAGTTCGCCCCTTTCATCGGTCTAGGGGATTACAATTATGAACACAATGAGGCAGCAGTCATGTGGTGATTTGGTCATTTGTACTCAAGTGAGGGCTGTTCAGCTGCGCCTTTAAAGATGCCTGAGCTATTCAAGGCCACAGTAAAGGTGGCTGCTGCAGGGGGAATTTAGGGGCACTTTTAATCCAGGCTGTGAAGACATGCAGTTCAGTTTGCAGAAAATAATTTAATGTTTTTTTGTAAATAAATAAAAAAAAGTAGATGGAAATAAATCGTTTTTCATAGAATTTACTTTTGGTCTTTTGGTTTTCGTTTTTACAACCTCAATTGTTTATTCTGAAGATATTTTGTACTTCAGAACATCATCACTCAAGGAATCCTCAACAGCTTCTGACCATTAGGGTGCTACAGAGCTAAGACTTTACAAGTTGCTCGGCGTTTTGTCTGCTCTCATTTATTCACAACATAGCATACTGTCAGTAGAGGCTAGCGAGTGAACAGTCAGACAACATGGATACACAGTGGGTTCTGATGAGTAATGCTGTGTTCAGACTATCAGCAAAAACAGTATACGAGTCATTTTCACTGGAAGCTGACAATATGAAGCTACAAACTAAGAATTGAAAAGATACTAATTGTCATTGTTCAGAACAAAAAAAGGCCCTTAACCGGCTCACAAGATTGGTACAGAATAAAGGGAGCCAAAACTGGAGCGTTGGCCGTCATCTTGGCTTAAAGTCTTAAGGTGCAACAAATCAGTTGAGCAACACTTCAAGCATCAATCAATCAATCAATCAATCAGAATTTATTTGTAAAGCACTTGTCATACAAAAGTAGCACAAAGTGCTGTGTACAGTAATCCCACTACTTTAAAATAAATAAATAAAATGAGGTTCATATGATATAAGCAAACCTGATAAATAGCTTGGACTAAGACCATTAAGAGCTTTATAAACCAATAAAAGGATTTTAAAATCAATTCTGAAGCAAACCGGAAGCCAGTGCAGACACTTTAAAATGGGTGTGATGTGTTCCCTCTTTCTGGCCCTCGATCCTGCAAGTAATAAAAGCATGCATCAGTGTCTCTGTATCGGCTCTCTGTATCAAGAGAAGAGATCATACTCTGTTTTTAAGGCAATAAAATGCAGCTTTGGTTATGTTTTTAATGTGTGGGACAAAATTAAGATCCAAATCAAATTTAACACAGAGCTTCTTCACCTGCTGAGAGGATTAATTTTCTCCCTCTGAGCTTCAGGATTAATAATTAAGACCTCAGTTTTGTCCTGGTTGAGCTGTAAAAAAGTTTGTTGCCATCCATGACTTAATATCTAAAATACAGTTTAAAAGGTTATCGACTGGCCCAGGGTCATCAGGAGACATAGCAATATAAATCTGTGTATCGTCTGCATAACTACGAAAGTTTATGCGATGCCTCCTGATGACGCTACCAAGTGGTAGCATACAAAGATTAAAAAGTGTTGGGCCTAAAATGGAACCCTGAGGGACACCACAGTCCATTTTATAGGTATTCGATGAACATTCTTCTAAGGTAACATAAAATTCTCTGTCGCTACGACAGGATTTAAACCAATTAAAAACAGTACCAGATTGGCCAACCTGAAGTGTAAATGAATTGAGTGATCCACTGTGTGGAAGGCAGCAGTAAGATCAAGTAGGACAAGTATAGATACTTTTCTCATATCCATACTGGAGCGGAGGTCATTTAATACCTTCACCAATGCTGTCTCAGTGCCATGGTTTGTCCGAAATAGTGATAGATAATGATCAAATATACTATGGTTGTTTAAAAAAATCATTTAACTCATTAAAAACAAGTTTCTCTAAAAGTTTGCTTAAAAATGGCAGGTTGGATACTGGTCTGTAGTTGCTAAGGAGTGTGGGGTCTAAATTACTTCTCTTCAGAATGGGTTTAACTATGGTTGTCTTGAAAGCAGCCAATGTGAAGAGAATAACTACAATATTAAGAGCACTCTCATATAAAAAACTGCAAATTCATTTTATAAAGGATGTGGGGATGGGATCTAAAAAGAAGGTTACTGGTTTTAATTGGGAAGTAACTTTCCTACTGATCTCAGCACCAACCAGGACAAACTTCTCTAGTGTTTCCTCACATATAAACAGTGATTCTGGGGTGTTAAAATGTATATGCTGTGACTGACTCAGATCTGATCTGATTGTCTGTGTTTTCCTGCTGAAGTGGTCTTGCTGACATTCTGTTAGAATTATTATTATCACACTCGGCTGTTTTGTAGCATTATCATGCATTACACTGGCATCTTTAAGACTGATCTTAACACTAGTAACGCATGTCCATAGTTTCCAAATGAAGTTTTGCAGCACTTTCTGGAAATAAATTGTAATCGGCTAATAAGTAAAGAAACAGTCATGACTGATATATTAATCTAGGAAACTTAAATAATAATTTCATTTTAGGAATAACTCCTTTTGAAATTTAATAAATGCAAGTAAATATTCCTTAATCATACATTAATTATAACATAAAGGGCCACTGTGTAGGATGTTGTGACACCTACTGGTGGGGTGGAAGATTGTAACCAAGTGCCCCCTCTCACCCCCTCCAAGTGTGTAGGATCATCTATACTAAAATGCCACAAGTGTATACAACCATCCACATAATCCATGGTTACAGGTGTATAAAATCAAGCACCTAGGCATACAGACTACTTCTACAAACATTTGTGAAAGAATGGGACCTGTGACCTGGTACTGTGATAGGATGCCACCTGAGCAACAAGTCCAGTCATGCCCTCGCTACTAAATATTCCACAGTCAATTGTCAGTTGTATTATAATAAAGTGGATTGATTGGGAGTGACAGCAACTCAGCCACAAAGTGTCAGGTCACGTAAAATGACGGAGCAGGGTCAGCGGATGCTGAGACGCATAGTGCACAGAGATCACCAACTTTCTGAAGAGTCAATCACTACAAACCGCGGAACTTCAGATTAATTCAAGAACGCAGCGTAGAGAGCTTCATGGAACGAGTTTCCATGGCCGAGCAGCTGTGTCCAAGCCAAACATCACCAAGTGCAATGCAAAGTGTGAGATGAACAGGTGTAAAGCACCACCACTGGACTGTAGAGCAGGGGAGACGTTCTCGAATCACACCTCTCCATCTGGCAATCTGATGGACCAATCTGGGTTTGCCGGTTGCCGTGACAACAGTACCTGTCTGACTGCATTGTGCCAAGTGTGAAGTTTGGTGGAGGGGGGATTATGGTGTGGGGTTGTTTGTCAGGAGCTGGGCTTGGCCCCATCAGCCTATTTTACAGTAATGCACTGAGGTACGCACGGACCGTCCACCAGTGTGAGACATTTATACTTATGCTTGGAAGTCTGACTCACTCTGTAAAAACGCCACTAGTCAGAGCTGTTTCTTTTTTGCCAGTGAAATCATTTTTATTTCTACTTCCTGCTTCACTTTCAACAACTGAAAGTTTCACCAAAATTTCGGCTGAACTCTGCACGCTACTACAAAACGGTCCAATCACAGCTCTTGCACTCTGTGTCGCTGCTGCATATCTGGGGAGATGCACATCAGCTACACAGCAATGTAGGCGCGTAATTGTCTGTCTCAAAGGAACTCTGAATACTTACAACAGAAACTCTGTGGGAACAGTTTGGGGTTGGTCGCTTCCTGTTCCAACATGACTGTGCACCAGTGCACAAAGCAAGGACCATAAAGACATGGATGAGTGAGTTTGGTGTGGACGAACTTGACTGACCTGAACAGTCCTGACCTCAACATGATAGACCACCTTTGGGATGAATTAGATGAAGAATTCTCATTCAACATCAGTGTCTGACCTCAGACACTGATGGAACAATGCTTAAAAATGGTCAAAGATTCCTCTAAACACACTTAAATCTTGTGGAAAGCCTTCCAAGAAAAGTTGAAGCTGTTATAGCTGTAAAGGGTGAGCATCATATTAAACTCAATGGATTAGTGGACTGTCACATAAGTTATATATGTGTAAAGGCTCGGGAGCAAATGCTTTTTGGCAATATAGTTTATTTTGGTGGAGACGTTAATGTAAAACCAACAAAGCCCCTCTTTAGAGTCAGTGTTAGGTTTGTCTTGGGTACTGCTGAAGAAGGTCCCCTACTTAGATATAAGGAGGGAGACAAAACACAACACTGTAGCTAACAGGTAACAATACACACTTATATATAAACACTGTATAAAACAGTATAAAACCCAACTATTAATAGTACAGTATATTTCAACCTAAATCCTCACTGATCCTTTAATTGTTAATACATGTTGATCTTTTCTACTGTCTGTCTGTATTTTAGAGTTATTTTCAAATAAAATAGTTATTTTTCAGGAAATGTCCTTGAAAATTGTAATGCAATTACTTATCTGCTACATTTTATACTATATATGTATACTGACATAGTAAGGACAAATAATTTGAGCTCCGAGCAGTGGTGGCTGCCTCCTTACCTGTGTAGATGAAGCACACTTGCTGAGCTCTTGTAATTTAAGCACCTGGAGCTTATCTGGCTGCTGCTAATAGGACGGTTCCTTCCTATTTGATCTGTGGCCAGCCAAACACTCTTTGTTGTGTCTGCATCTCCTTCTTTATCTTGTTTGTTCAACAGAGAAGAGCGTGTGGAAACAGAGGAGGTGTTGGAGCCACTGATCTCGATCCCCGGTGACATCAGTTGTTTAAGATTTGAGTGCCCTCGGCTGGATGTTTAATACGAGTCATTATGCAAATAAACAAAGTCAGTTTGTAGTGCCAGCGATAGCAATCATCACTGTTTATCAGATGGACAGCAGCTTTGGTGATATACATAAGAATAATAAGTCATTTTACTCTTTGTTAAACGTATCTCTTATTTACATTTGATCAGCTCAGAGCACTCCTCTACATACAGCATAGGAGGCAATGAGAATATTTGAAATTAGAGCACAGTTCAAAAGACAAAATATGTCTAGCCTCTCATATGTCATACTTTGCTATGATTCTTTTTTTTAATCATTTATAGAAATATATTTGCTCTAGGCATCATTCACAAATCTCATCTCTCTCTCAAGGTATGCTTACATTTATTTTACGTATATTTTACCACCATTTCACCATCATCATCAACAGATATTTATCTTTTTAAATATAAATATATATATATGTACAGCCTGTGCTTCTTTGTTATTTACCGTTATCTACTGTATATGTGAGGGTATGAATGTATGTGTAGTATTTTAAGCGTTGTCCTTCTTATCTTTGTTTAATCCATTATATAATCATGTAAAACAATGCGCCGCGTTTTGCATAATTTCAAGCTTTTTAGTGAAATATGTGACTGAATGCCTTTACTGTGTTTGCCATGGTTCAGTCCTGCTTTTACGTTTCTCATATTGCAGGAAATTGATGAAAAATGTTGACTGTTGCAAAACTCTATGCCAGCTTTTCTCCACAAATGTCTCCAGTTAATGACACATCAAAGGGCTTCAAAGCTGCTCAGAGGTAAACTTAGATCAATCGACAAGCAATTGCTCCACACAGCTGTAGAATACAGTATTGTGACAATGGCAAATAAATTAATAGAAGAGTGTTCAGATACCACAAGGCTGATTGACCTGTGAGCTCTTTTGTCTCTGTGACTGTCGGAGGGCAGTGTCAAACAAACCTACTTGACTTGAGAGGTGGACGAGAACTGGAAGGTGGGTTACTCGTCTTTATCTTTTACAACCATCACACTGTGCTTAATGTTCAACAGATGATGCTCAAGTCGTGACCTCCTTCTCTCTCTTCCAGTCCTGCTCACATTCAGACAAGGACAAGAGGGCGAGGCACACACACACACACACACACACACCCTCGCCCCTCCCGTACTGTAAACGAGCAGCGCCGGCGTAGATCAGCTCCTCTTGGCCAAATGGGTTGTGTCAGCTCACAGAGAGCATCATCATCACGCTGCTTAGTTTAGACTGGCAGTCCGCTGGGAGGAGCAAGCTAATGCATTTCAATCCGCCGACACACATGCGGCACGCTTATGTAGATGCACACACTCGCACACATGCAGCGTAATGAGATTCAACATCAGAGACAGAGGTCGCTAGAGAGAGGTGGACTGAGGTCGCTCGGAATTTAGATACAAAGAAGAATAAAGTCGAGTGAAGGCTGAATTACCCCGAGACTTCACACAACCTGACTGCACACACACACACACACACACACACACACACATTGCTTGCATCACTTCAGAGGACTTACATTCATTACCTGAAGGCTCACCCAACACCAAACAACAAAGTCTTTACAGACGAGTTTCCCACTCTGTAGCCGCCTTCTTAATAACGCCTCCATATTTCAGATTAACAAGACCAGGCTCCTACTTAAATGAGTGAGGACTGAGCCATGAAAGTAATTTCAGTGGTTAAAGACACATTACCAGTAAAATATGTGTTTCCTGGATCGGCTGCTAGAAGGAAGACCCATCCGTGAGTCATCTGTGACATTATTGACATTTCCTGTAGATGTCTGTACAAGTTTTTAATACTTTCCTCAGCATTATTTGAATCTTTAGCCAAGTGAGCACCCTGAGATTTTATGATTTGCCTTATGAGGTCTTAAAACGTAGGTGGGTTCCCACAGTGTCATTATATAAATTGACATAAAGGTATACAAATACATCTCACACACACTTATTATGAGCACTGTTAAGACGAAGGATACAACAACAGGTTTACCTTCACAGCCTCCGTCTCCCTCTCTGTTTGCACAGGTTTGGGATGCAGCACAGGACCCCAGTGACAGTGTGAGCTTAATGGCGCACTGATGAGGTCAAAAAGAGAGGGGAGTCAGGTTAATTGGGAGCTGCTCAGGAAATCTCAGGTTGAATGATGATTACAAATCCTCCAAATGTTAACTGGAGAAAAATAGGATAAATATAGCTTTCAGTTCAGCTGAATGAGAATGTGGAGCAGCGTGATGACAGACCGAATCCTCCCAGGAGATGGTATCTCTCAGAATTAGGTTATGATACCGTACCAGATCGAGGAAGGGACAATTATCACATCTCCTCCCGCTCAGCCGCACTCAGCGATTGATAAGATGTCCTGCGGGCTCAGAGCGCTGTTACTGGGATCAGACAAGGTCACGGGTCGATGTAGTGTTTTTTAAAGGCAGGAGGAAGCATCGGCCACTCATACTTGTAATGCCTTACACTTGTAAATGTTGCAGTTGTTCTTCCGGCATTCTTATCGCAGGGTTTTGTTTTACTGAAGTTAATTTGCATATTGAGGTCAAAACCGTCCCTGTTCCTGGAAAAAAAAAATCTTACAGCTTTTTAGGAAACGTAAAAATAGTTATAGAACCGTAACCAAGTCATGTGGGTCAACTTCACACACACACTTGGTACAACCTATATAATTGAGAGAGTACAGTATGTACCAGTGCTCTAATCTGTGTCTTCTTGCATTGGAGGATTTCTCCATTAAGGCCACTGGTTGATGTACCACAAAACAAAGTAAGAAACTCGTTTTTTTTTTCTACTAAATTCATCCACAGTGTTTGGCTGCTGTACCTTTGTTAACTTTAATTACAATTACAATTACAATTAATCTGTGTTACATAGAGTACTTCAGAAGTTCATGTAGACCCTCATATTAAAGCACAGGCTCTGTAATAATATGTCAGTGGGCCCCAGGAGGCCTTACTCCAATCTACTTTAGTCGTATGTAACCTGTTTTGGTCTTTTTATTGAAAGGGAACTAATCTGGAACATGTTCAGTGAGAGGGTAACTGGTGATTGTGCTGCATTGAAAGAGAAAGTTCTACTAAGTACATAAGTAATGTGATCTAAATAGTGAGTTATGTGGTTATATAAGAAGTTAATGGCTCAACTGTAAATGTTTTAATTCATTGCACATTATTGAGCGTGTAATATGACCTAAATGCAGTAATCAGTCCTGCAGACCTTCTGGCCCATTTACGACCAATTGTATCCCGTTCTCTAGCAGTAAAAATCACTGGTAGCACTTGTTCACTTTTTGTCACGCTCACAGTAATGTGTAGCATTGTTTTATGTGCATATGTCTGTGTGTGTGTGTGCATGTGTGTAGGCTATAAAATCCAAAACAATAAGCTGAAAGATTCTCCACGGAGCCAAGGGAAAGCAGCAGCGTCGGGTGATTATTCTCCGCGAGGAAACAAGCGAACCGTTTCACATTGCGCTAGGCCCGTTCAAGCTGTTTTTCATATAAAAATATTTAATACTCGGCTTTAAAGAATTGAGTATTTCACCACTGGCAATTTTGTTTTCTCTCATGCTGAAGTTACAGCTGAATTCACATCCATTAAGGCCAAAAATGTCCCCAGTTTTCCGTAAAGACTTTGGAAAAAACACAACTGTGGATCTATTTGCAGTAAAGGCTCCGAAGACTTTGCCCATGCAGTTTATTTTATGGCCGTCAGTTCCCTCAGATTCTTTACTTTTCTTCAGTCCCTTCTACTTCAGGGGGCACCGAGTTTTCCCCTCGGCCACAGGATATGAACGCATGAACAAAACAGTTTTCAGAAAAGCCTAAAAGTCACTTGTGTTGTACGCTCAACGGGACAGAGGTGCAGACAGACATTTCAATGAATAATATGCAAATAGGAACTTCCCCTTCCTCAGATCAGCTGAGCCCACCGAATGCTGCATATTCACAGAAACATCCTCATGAATTTGTGCTCTTCTGTTTTCCGGCCCAGAGGCTGAAGTGTCCTCGCAGCATCTGAGAAGCATCAGGAAACACTGTCTGCACTGTTTCCCCGGTGGAGACCTTATCAGTGAGAGGTGTTTGTGTAATGCCGTTTTCCTGGCTGGTCCTGCAGGTCGCACTGTCTGGAGCAAACAGAGGGGAAAAAATAACTAAAGGGGAAAGAGCGAGAGGACAGGAGGACAAAGGAAACAGAATTATGGATAGTAGGTTATTGGCCTTATCGTGCCTTACATGCTGCCTTTTCTGTACAATGCCTTTCAGCGGCGTCGTGCTACTGAAGCGTGGACTTAACTGAAGGCAGGAAAACAGAAAAGCACACCTTAAAAACAGCACCGCGTCACACCGCCGTTTCATTTTCGCTGTTTTGTTGTCTTGTTAGTAACTGTGCATCAATTCCAATCGCAGCGGCGTCAATTTTTCTTTTCTTTCTCGCTGCACACACACGCACACGCGGACACATCCGCGAATGCGAAAACGCACAATTTTACAGGATACTTCCCACATCTTTCCACCCACATTCCCTTCCACACGGAGATAGCAGCACACGTATAATTGCAGTGTGCAACAGTGCGCACCTTAGAGGAAATAATTACCACCATAAAAAGAGCAATTACTAACCTGGCAGAGAGTTGCAGTGGATTTTAATGCTTCTGCCAGTAACGTCTGCTTACATACCGCTCTTTGTTTGTTTGACTAATGGTTTCTTTTGAAGGATAAACAAGCCATATTTACCAATACAAAAATGCTGTCTGTTTCGCACACACATTTAGATGTAAAACAAAGCGTGTTGGTTTTTTTTTTTTTGTGACAATCAGAGTCTGGGGAGAGAAATGGGGCTGAAGGTTAATGTGGGTTTCCTTCATATAAGTGAACATTAAAGAGCTGCTAAGAAAGGCCCGCTTCATTTCAGTAGTTAATATCCAGTTTTGATTAGCTCCTGTGTCATTTCCATCCGTTTCATCTGCTTAGAATAAATGGTTGCCAAACTGGCTGTCAGCGTAAGTCAATTATTCCTTTTCTACTTGAACGGCATTAAGAGAGGATCACTTAAACGATAACACCAGAGTGGCTCCCTGATTTGCATTAGAACCGGTCAAAGATGCATTAAGGAGCAAAATCTCGTACACACACACTGTTAACAGATAGAAGACAGGAAATAACTGCAGCCGTGTGTTTTTTATTTCTTTTTTGTATTTTTTTTTTTTTTTTTTTTTTTTTTACTACTTCCGGCATATCCCCCCTAGAGAATTAATCACAGTCTGTTCCCCGCCTGCTCCACAGAATGTGGTCATCTATCAAAGCCTTCGCTTGTCTTGACCAGACCGCAGAATTCACTAGTCATCACCCAACTATTGTCTCTGGGCTTCAATGCACTGATTGATTGCATAAGACAGCGACTGCACATTATCATTTGGCATCATATTCTGCGTGTAATTGTTCCATATTGACTAGAGCTAACCCAGAGTTAAGGCAAAATATTGAAGAGATGAGCAACTGTCAGCGGCAATTTATAGAAATGAAAGAGTAGAAGAGTAGATGGCCTATAAAGCTCACCACAGACACAATCTAAACTACACGAAACGGCTAAAAATGTTCAAAAACTTTGGAAAGAGCGTATTACTTTATGGTGGACAAGTATAATGACTTGATTCATTAACAACTTGTTGATGATTTTATCAACCAGTTTTGAGAACGATGTTGTGGTTGCAAAGGTGATTTCATTTACTCTTTGTACGACTTCATCCAACTTGGCTGCGTTCATGAGCTTTTAGGTCGGAAACCAGACACTGCTGTGTTCATGCCATTTTTAATTCATGTTCTTTTTGTTTTGTTTTTCGTGTACAACCAAGAGCACACAAAGCAGATTAGGGAGCCATGACATGATTAATTTCTATTTATGTTACTTTGCAGACATAGGAAATCATAAACTAAAACACTGAATTTACTGAAGATGCATGACAGCTTGACTGGCAGACGCTTTATGTTTTGAGGCATGAGAACACATGAGAAGAGGCATAAGGCACCACAAACTACCATGAAACACCCACCAGCTGAAGCAGCTTGCTACCTTTTATACCCTCCCTGCTACAGGCGATTAGCTGGAAGAGTCCGTCCACAACAACATTACATGAAACATTAAATAGTTACATAAACCCAACATCTCATATATACATATTCATATTCCTATCAGTAGCACAAACAGGAGACCAAATTACAAATTCATGCCCCCCTCTCTGCCACAATGGTTTGGTCCATGACCTCTTGAGCAGGCGAATGGCCGTGCTAGTTCTCTTTACAATGGTTTATGGAGCAAACTGTCAGATATTTCTGGTTGTAAACAATGTGACCGTTGTTTATTCGCGTCCAGCTGGACATTTGCTCTGGTTTGTTATTTGATCTCTTTAGTTCGTCAGACTCCTCCAGTGGATCATTTGACCTCTGACCTTCTGGAAACAGGCTGCTAGCCATCTGGACCATCTATTTAGTAATAACTGTATATAGCTACAGACTTGGTACACTTTGTATAAATGGTCACTGGCTAAATATCATTTGTTGTTGATTAATGTAACATTTGCTGACCATCAAAAACAGAGATGTTACATCTGTCGAGCCCCATGTAAACTATATTGAGAGCTAAAAAGAAAGCCAACAAGTCACAAATTAGAATACAGGCACAGAAATAGGGATGTTTTATGTATTACTAACACATAGACATAATGGAGCAGGGGGTTACATCACCACCAAAGACAATTAAACTCTTTGTGAGACTGTTTTAATGTCAGATCATTAATATAGCATTTCACATGTGATACGAGGACGACAGTGGACAGATGAAGAAGAATATCCCAAGTCACACAGGTTTTATTCTTTCTGTATTGTCTGATTTGTTCTTACAGATGCTATATCTCAACCAGATTATGTTTTGAAATGGACGGAAGCAGAAAATCCTTCTTCTTGGCATTGTCAGGCAGACAGCAGGTCTGTCATCTGAGCCAGACTGAAATATCTCAAAAACTGAGGAAGCTAAAAATTCTGAGCAGATATTTGTGTTACTGACTTTGAACTATGAAGTTTAGCCACTTAAAGGACCAATGACTGGGATTTAGTGACATCTAAAGGTGAGTTTGCAGATTGCAACCAACTGAATCCTCCTCCTTGCCAAGCGACTGACTGTGAAGTGCTCATTTTAAGCAAAAGCACAACGATTTATAGTTTCAAGTGATGATCTCCCTATTAAAAACATCATTATGAATACAATATTCCATTTCTGGTAAAACATCACCCTAAATCCCGCTCCCTGATCCTTTAAACAGCTTCCAGATTAATTTGTACAGACAATCGTGGTTCCCTAACAAAGTGTTTCACTCACTGATCCCTTGGCTGTTAATCTAGTGCCACCATAATCCTGACATTTGTGCTTTGAAGTGAAATATCTCAGCGACTTTTGGACGGACTACCACGGAATTTGGTTCAGACACGTTGCCCTCAGGATGAATTTTGCACCCTCGAGTAAGTAGATGCACACTTTTAAATCTCTTTTACGAACTTTGTTGATGTGCTTTTAATGGGATGACGTTTCGTTTTTTTTCTCTCTCTCTCTCTCTATCGACCTCCTTTTCTTTTCCTTTAGCTTATTCCTGCAGGTGCCATAAAATTTAATCTAAAAATGTATTGATTAGTTGTGCAGGCCTTTGTCTTTTGTTTTGAATGTGCAGCCAATGTTAATCATTTTGTGAACCATGATGTATCAGTTTTTATTACTATTACTATTATGCTTGACATCCTGTAATGTTTTGTGTGCTATGCTACATTTTTATTGTGTACTTGTTTTACTTTTAGTCATCATTTTTTATCACAAATAAAAGAGCTATAAGGAAAATCATGCCATGTTACTTACTGAGCATGTTTATTCTTTCCAGGATAATACAGTAGCCTAACAGTACGTTAGTTTGGAAGAGAGGCCTGGCTTCAAATACTACAGGAGCACACCCATGATCACATTCCTGCAATTCAACCGGCTAACAGATTGCTCGCTGGGTAAGGGAGCGATCAGCATCACTCCTGCGAGCGGTTTAAGTAACACAATCTGGTGTCTAATTTCAAACAGCTGTCTGCTCTGCCACAGGACAGGAGTGAGGGCGGAGGGCCAGAAACACCTTGATGATTCACGGGCATGCGAAATGAAGATGAATATTTTATATGAACTGGCATTAAGAGGTTTCAACGCAGTCCTCCAGATCAAACAGAACAGCCTGACAGCGCCGTTCTCCACCGTCTGTCTGCAACACGGTCCACTTTTGGTGCAGGATTGAGGTTCAAAAGACCCGAGGAGCATTTGTTCTTACTGGAAATTAGTGATCCTAACTAACATACATTTGAACCGGTGCTTTCATGTGTTTCATTTTCTCTGTTTGGTGGAATATCTCATGTCACTGCCTGAAATAATGTATCATTTCAATTTACTGCACAAATTAGAAATTGGATTTAATTTATGTCTTGATTTAATGTCCTTAATCCTGTTAACTAATGTGGAGTGCGCGCGTTTTCGGATGCATGCATGCCAGCGTACATACGTACGCAGCATGTGTGTGCCTCCATGTCTGCCTCCTTCCTAACTAGGTTTGCAGGGCTAAATTGAGTGTGTGACTGCATATAATTCACCCTCAGAACAGCCCCATTTCCCTCGGCCTGCCTGCTTGGTCACACTGATTCAATGCACCAGTAGCAGCACAAAATCCATACCAATAAATTCCACCTCCAAGGGGTTGTAGGTTCCATCAGTCGGGGAAGCCCTTACCAGAAACCAAACCATAGTTGATTAGCCACAAGAAGCGGGCTCCAATTGCCCCTTGGTGCTGATCTCAGGGAGCTTTTACCCTTTTTTCCATCATGGTTTATTGTATGATTACTTAACTCAGGACAGCTCTCTCCAAACACATCCAGACTCGAGTATTGGCCGCTATCATCAGGGTGTTTATAATATGTTGTTAAATCAAGGCAAGCCCCACAGGGATGACTGTGTTGGTCATCTCATTTGGTCCGTAATGGCCGGACGCTGTCTCCATGATGGATTTTGCTTATTTGATGTGCATCTCCACGAGGGTCACAGGCCAGATCAGCCACTACAGTCAGTCAGACTTCAATACTCCGACGTGATGCATGCACCATTTCTACAAGTAACAATCTGGATTTTATATGTAACAGTCCTTTCACGCATCATTACCCTGCCCATAGTCTCCACGTCATTATCGATTCTCAAAGGCTACATGGGCTGTAAAGGCTCCTGATGCCCTTCAGAGATATCACTCCTAATCAACGCGGGACACTCAAACATGTGAGAAGAAAAGGCTTCACTATGCAGAGAGGTACTCTTTCTAATCTCTTACTTGCCATCTTATCATGTGGTTATTTGTATCCGTGCGTGTTGTGGGCAGAATTGTTGTCAAAGCTTTCAGCTGCGTCTGAAACTCAGCCGCATACTGCTTTCACAGCAAAACAAAGACAGCCAAACTGTGAGCTGAGCGGTTTAACAATCTGTTGCGATGGTCTGGCCATTTTTCATCGAGGTAGGACGAGCACTCCCTCATCACTCAGCAGTGGTCCCTCAGAGCCCTCATTAATATTCACAGATGAGATGATAGTTTAGCCAAACATTATCACTGCTGATTAACTGGGGATTGCAGCGAGGGCCACATTTTCCCTGGCATTTTGATTCATGTTTTGATTTTGCAAGGATGTTGAACTCTCGATGAGACGCCTCACCAAAGCATGAATTAATGGTAATGACTTTAATTGGACAGAGCGAGATAACAGCAGTGTCCTTTCCTTTATATTCCCTCGTGTCTGGCCACATCAGTACACTGTCACCTGCTGTCATATCAGATAGGCAGTTAGGGCGATGCTAGATCAGGACAAAGCCTCAGTGCTGTTTGACGTATCAAATCTGGTCTGATTTCCTTTATTTGTCTTCAGTTTATCCCATTCTGAGTTTGATCCAGTTCAGTATTCCAGTCTATCACCTCAGGGTGGGTGTTACTCACATTGTGCAAGATGTATTTACTTAAGTAAATTGCTATTTAGTTTGCGCCCAGCAGTGTGATAAAAAAAAAAAATTCTGTCAAGAGTTACAGGAAAGTACTGAAAAAGAGAATGAAGAAGCAGACCTTGAGTTTAAGGACAGCAGGATCGGTAGTCTTTCTAGTGATAGTCATGGCAGTGCTGTTTGCAACCAGCATGCAAAGGAAGGACCAGGGAGACTCTGAACAAACTGCAGTTTTGCAACCAGTCTCGTTAGCCAGGCTAGTGCTGCCTAGTGAGTTTTTGTCAGTCGCCCAGATCAGGTAAATACAAAGCCAAGCAAAAAATAAAGGCAACTGGCGTTGATTGAAGTTTCCTGAAGACTTTTAATTACAAAATCTCTTTAAATATGTTACAATGGATATAGTGTCTTCCAAGGACTGTGGGTATTAATAGTGGTTATCTTTCACTGCAGCACAAACAAACTAATCTGGGAAACCACCAGCTACCATCAGATGATGCCTCGGAGCAACAGCCAGTGTTTCTGGGTTTTTGCAGATATCCAGCCAGTGGATCCAGATAACAGATCTGCAGGTCAAGGCTGCCTGTTCGGTGCACTGATCACTGCTCACCATCAAGACTAACAACTGGAGGTGAGAGACCGTTTCTACGACCAGTTAACAGTTGAAGGAAACGTCAGCGGCTTCGTTTAATTAAGGCAGTTGCTTGACAGATGCAACTGTTGCCCCCTGATAGGGTTTTCTAACCAAAGACGGTCGTGTTATACACTACTTTATGGGATATGTTTATATTCAGAAAATGCTGGAAAGTCACTAGTTGGGTTTACATGGAGACTTTTTTCTCAGTCCGATTGAAGGTTTCAGGTCAGCCGCTTACATGCACCACTACTTTTAATCGGCACAGCCGTTTCACAGACGTGTGACATGCGCAGACAGGATGACAACATCCTGTTGTTCTTCTTTTTTTGAATGGTGGTTGGCAAACAACTTTCAGGTTAGGGTTAGGGTAACACCACCTGCTGAAATGGAGTGTGGATCTGGATAATCTAAATCCTATAAAACAATCCCGTGACTGATCTCTCGTCTAATCAGCATAGCAGTTGCTATTGTTCTTACACTTTTACTCTTAAAGCAACAGCTCGATTTGGAAAGTTTTTGGGGCCATATCCACTTTTGAGTTACCTTTTGTGTTAGCCTTTTAGTAGCCAGTCTCCAAGGGTTTCCAGCAGTTCCGAAATTGCTTCAATTTAATTCAAATTTGCTTCAATTAATTTTTGATGGACCTTTTTAAACGGTTCAGTATTTCTATTTTTTCTGCCGTCTAAGCGTGCGATAATGTCTAGTTCTTTCAGAGTCATTAAAAAACGAGCGCCGCAGACCAGCTGAGAAAACGTCACTCGAACATTACTGCGTGTTTCTGTCATGACAGATCATGCGCAGACAGAACGGAGCCTGACTTCATTCCAAATCACCGCTTACATGACTTTCATTTGGTTTGGGCCTGTTTATTCCGATTGAGGTGTTTATATGGAGCATTTTCAATTGGTTTGGGCTTCTAAACCGATTGGGATCAGAATCTATGTCTCCATGTAAACCCAGCTAGTGTCTGTAGTTTTTGGTTGTCTCAAAAGGCCAATCAGCCATGCAAAATCCTGACCACAACCAGCAAACCAGCTCCATTCACATGTAAGTAACAAAATGTATGATGTACACAGCAAAGTTCAATAGCTGAAACATTGCTGAAGTTTTCAAAGGTATATTTCTTAGAGGCTGTGTCTGTTTTGCATGTTTGTTGAATGTTAATGTGTGGTACAACTATATTTAGAGTCAAATATATTATGTCTGTTATAGTAGTGAAGTGTTTGTGACAGTGTTTTGACTCGTTCATTTCTGTATAGATTTCATAACCACAGAGATGAATAATTAATAGCTACCTAGTCCCAGTAAGAAAAAGAACTCTGGCACCATCCATGCTCCTTTTATTGCAGCCACTGGATTGTAAACTTGACTGCATTTTGACCGTTAACGCTGTGAATGGCTGATGTTATGTAGGTGATTCCTTTGGAGGAAAGCAAAAAAAGCAAAACGTGTTAGCTTGCCTTCCAGCTCAGGAAGTGATATTCTTGATAGATGTCCACGCATTTCATGCTGTCACTTGGTCACTAATGGACCAATAAACAGGACGGTGGGGAGAGATGGGAGATGATCGAGTAAATGTCTCTTTCTCTTTCTCCTGCGAACATGGCCGACTGTGTTATCACGCCTCGCTTCGAATCCATATTCCTTTTATGGATGATACGGCTCATGTCTCCTATTAAGTTCTCCTGTGCAATGACCCACCTAACAGTTAATGTGTGTTTTAAGCTGTAGTTAATATCTCCACATAACACTGGGTGTAGCCTTATTACATGAAGCCGTGAATGTTTACAAGCGGATGAGGATGGATGATGACTTTACGTCTGAAGTCCACTTGTCACTTATCGATTCACGGTGAAAAAAGGCAGACGGGGAAAAGTGTCTCCTATTCAATGAGGTTTGACCGCGCCGAGGTGTGTGCCTTTATGTTTGTGTATTGTTGTGCGAGTGTGTGAGTGATGCAGCAAATTGTCCATTTGCAGTATATCCGATGGGCTCAGGGATGTCATTAGTCACAGCATGCTCGTTCTCATTAAATGGCCCAGTCGCCATGGCAGCCCCACAAAGGCCAACCCCTCCCTCCACCCCAGCGCACCGAGAGTGACAGGCCAATTAGAGCAGGACGCTGTGACATGCAGTCTGCTGTGATTACAGCTCTGAGGAGACAGAAGCCAGGCAGGGGACACCATACATCGGCAAGGTCCCAACAAGATCCACCTCCAGACAAACACGATGAGCCAAGGCCCTGGAGGTCATGTCTGCTCAGAGGACGCCACATCCTCATCGCTCCATTACATGTGGTACCTGCCATCAGGAGCGGTTAGCTGCGGAGCCAACAGAGAGAGAACACATGCAAACTACACCACCCAGAAGGCTTTGGGCGCATGTCGGATGTCAACAGGTTGATCGTCCCGCCTTATGTTGGGGATCTTCTTAACCTGTCAAACAGCACACAAGCTCTGCATTACTATAATCCCCTGGAAGCCTGCGTCTGTTGCAGAAAGTGACAGTGAAGGAGGTCGTGGAGACGCAGCAGGAGAAACTATTCTAATCTTGGCAATGATGAGACGATAATAGAAAAAGAAAGCGTAACACAAAGTGTGGCATCGAATCTGTCAGCCTCTCTCTGAAATGCATCCAAGGTACAACACACATAATGACACACACCAGACGATATTAAGACTCAGAGCAACTAGTGACACTGACAAAGGATATAAACTACAATTCTGCTATCACCAACAAACTGGACACAGTGGAGTGAGCGCTCCAAACAGTAAGAGCTTTTAAACATGTTGGAAAAAGACAACACAGACACCAGTCACAATAGCAAGATTCAGGAAAATCTATCAAACCTATCTTGTGTTTGATTATAATGATAATATAGATAAATATATTGTAAATAGGGTAAAGAGATCAGATGTCCAGAGGGAGATTAGAAAAGAGCTGATGTTCCTTTGCATCAAAATGGCAAGATAAAGTGGCTCGGGTATCTGATGAGGATGCCACCTGGATGCCTCCTCTTGGGGTTTATCAAGACTCATCTGTGTCGGTACACCTCTGGATGCAGCATTGAGAGAGGGGCGTCTAGAACATGATGCTCAGTATGTGTCCACGTGACTCAAACTCAGATAATCGGATAAAAATGTAGAATGAAAATGTGGATGGAAGAAGATCTCACAAACGTAGTCCGAGAAAGGAACCTGCCACATCTGAGTGCTCCATTAGGAAACAAATTGAAGTCATCCTCCTCAACCAAACAACCAAACATTGGCAAATGAACTACAAATATTCTTAATGGCTCCCCAACTAAAATGTCTGGAGCAGGACGCAAACCCTGTCCATCCATGTACCTCCAGACCCTTACTTTCTGCCTTGCTGCATAAAGCTCACTGTCCTCGGCAGGATCAGTCAACATACTACGATCACATTCAAATGACGGCACACTCCATAGGAATTAAAGTCTACTGGCTTCAGCAAAGGAAGGACTAGTATGACATTGCCACAGAGCCATACACAGGAACGAAGACGGGGTGAGAGATGGGTCACATGGATTTTTCCCTTCAAACATTCTCATGATCGCTTTCTGTCATTTGAGACATTCTTTCCCGTTGTTTTTAGTCCTAAAGCAAAGATCACAAATCAGGTCTGTTTGTTGTCCTGGAGGAAAATGGCAAAGAATACATCCTTTTTTTTAGTTATAGCTGTCAGGTTATGTCTGTTTGAGCTACTTCTCAAGAAGTGATGTCCGACCATCCAACAAAAGGACAGCAAATGCACAAGACAGAGTGAAAATCCAGCCGCCATAGAGAGGGGGAGGATGCAATACTGGTTTTAAGATGTTTTTTGTGTTACTTCACACATAAAAACTAACGAAATGGGTCGGAAAGGGTTAAAGGTGGAGGGATATGGGGTTCACATAAATCCTGCTTAACGTTGCCTTCAGGTACATAGCTCATAGTTGTGAAATTGGAAGTCATGTGTGCAAAATGCTTGACATTCAAGTGGTACATCAGCCATCAGTTGTCAGAACACTGCTGCAAGGGAACTTGTCTTGAAGCCTCAGATGCTATAACATTTTAACTTTAACTTACAACCAGTGACTTGACGTAGGAAGTGTAAAGACATAGACTATATTCTATATTTTATTTTTTCTATTTGTCAAGAGATGACTTGTTGCTTGTCTAGTTTATCTCCTGAACTCTCAGTGACCTGTTCTTCAGTCGTGGACTTCCTGCTGTGTTTAGATTCATTGATCTTTGGGCTCCTGCTTTAGAAACCTTTCTGCATAAAACTCTATTTTGTATCCTGAACTTTTCCCCACTTTTTTTTTTTTTTTTTTTTTTTTGAAGTACCGAGCTTTATTACTACAGATATATTAAATTAGCATCCACCCCCACCATTTCAAGATGTCAGGAAATGTGAGCTCACACTTTAACAAATAAATCTTCTTACTTACTTTTCCTTAAGGATTAAAAACAACACCATTTGGAAGCAGCATCAGACCACTTACTGCCAAATGTGCAAAGTACGATGCTTGAATCACACAATGACGTCTGAACTCATCCTATTTCCTGCAGTGGGTCACTGGATATTCTGGAAACCCCTGCAATGAGCTAGCTACTGAACACTGAAGATATTTATCCATTTGCCAAGAGAAAACCCGGTCCAATACAATCACAGTGGACTACGAATGTATTACATTTACTGTGTATAGTATGTGCAGCATATTTAATGTGAGACGGTGGCGTGTTCACACGTGCAAAGGAGAAAAACAGCAGAGCTGCTGTAGGCCATGCATATAGTAGAGGAGTAGAGGAGCTAAATGCCACTTAAAGCTTTTTCTGCGAGGCACAATGGAGAAAAGAGGGAAAAAATGGAGAAGAAAAGAAGACTGCCTTGGCTGATCGAGCTGTCGGTCTCTCTCACTGCACATCTTTCATGTTTCAGAGAGAACGGTTCACTGCCTTCTGACAATAAAACCCATGGATGGAGAAAAAAATATATAATTTTCTTTAGGCCATGCTGTCTTCCATTGTCAGCTTCCACATGAGATGCCTCACCAGCAGCTGGAAATGCACGTTTTGGTTTCAGCATTGTATTAATTACATTTCAACCTGTACTTAAACGCACTGGTTTTCCTTGGATCCAGAGGAGGCGGAGCTGACACTGTGGAGTGGAAAGGCTCCAACGAAGTAATGACTTAATTACTGACAAGGAGAAGGCTATAAGGTTGTAACATGTTCATTTTGTTGTCACATAAGATTATTGCCAAACACAAAGCTATAACTATGAATTAAGGCACAAAGGGAAGGTTGTGATTTCAGCGTATCGCTTTAAAAGTAGAATTAGTTTTCATGTGTGAAAATCAATTTAGGCTCATCAGACGAGAACAGTTAAAACTCTATTTAAATGGAGACTCAAACGCTACATATGTGTTTGTTTTTGTATAGAACACCGCTCTATATGGTGTACTGAGGAGTCTACATGACTCAGCTTGCAGGGATTTCCTCCCATTTTGCCACAGATGCTCGGCGATAAGGCTCGGCTCACAATCCACCCCAAGGTGTTGGATGTGGTTGAGGTGAGGGATCTGTGCAGACACGCGATTTTTTTTCTTTCCACACAAGGCCAGTGTCTGGTGCAGAAGACTCAAATCCTGTTATGGAAAAAAACTGTGAAGTCAAAGTCAAACAGGCTTTACTGCTCTACTTCTGTGTGACTTTGGTGTTTGAATATGTTAGTTTGAATATGTTAATTCGCGTCTTAACCTGCGGGTCAACACAGCAGCATCACACAATAAAATAAACAAGCTAACCAACAAGCAAACTGACCCATCAGAAATAAGAAACTGCTGGTTTTCTCAGAGAAGTCCTTTGGCTTTGTAGCATAATTTTTGTGTTGGAAAAGGCCATCTGAAGGTGACAGTGATATTTTATCAGATTGCTAAAATCTGTTTTCTAGACATTCATTGCCTGGATTCCGTGCAATACTCTGGTTTTCTTCCTCAAGTCGGGGGCTTGTCAACCACCATCTACTGCAGGTAATACACCAAGCTAATGAAACCCCACGCAAATGTATTCATTAATACACAGGGCAAGAGGTTACAATCCCTTGTACCGTGATCTGAGGCAAAACTCATTTAGAAACATTGTCCAAGAGAAACCAACAGTCAGCTACTAACCAGCCTAGTCTAGCCTAGCCTAGCCTAGCCTAGCCAGTAGCAGTAGGTAATAGAGGTGATGGGATATGCGACTACACTTCAACCAACACCTCTCCCTTCTGCCAAGATCTGACCACTGATCTTCTCCCTCCTTGGCTGGCTACGCTCTTGTTCTGCCTCTGTGCTAGTATCTGCCTCAACATATGCTGATATCCTGCGAGCTGTGGGTTACTTCCTGTCGCTGGACTTCAACTAACTGACTTCATATAGCTTTAAGTCGAAGAAAAAAAATGCCAACTCATGTGTATTACCATTAATACATGGCTATGTATCATCCCCCACATTATTACCTCCCATCTTAAAGGTCAAACCCGGTCCTGCACTAGACCACAGTACTTGTTCATCATGAAGGGCAGACATATTTGATACGAGCATAGAACAGAGGTAGCCTAGAGAGGCCGAGAGTCTTCAGATATCCAATATCACAGATGATGTTTGCCAACTTATTCCATGATTGCATTTAAAGAACACCTCTCCCTTTAATCTCTCTGTTTCTTTATCTGAATTTCGTTTTTTCTCCCCGAGGACAGAATTGTGACTGAAATTTGAGATGACAGGACAAGGTGAGCGAGGGGAGAAGAGGCTCTAAGTGACTCCAGAGTAAGAACTGCAAGGGGGTAAAAAAAAGAAAAAAGAAAAAGAAAAGTTAAGAGTAACACCAGCCTGGAGTGAGAGTTGTATGGAACGTCTTTGAGTGGCAGTAAAGTGAGGCAGACTGCAGCTTTGAAAATGAAAGTTAAAGTATAAAGAGAGGGAAGGAGACAAAGAGAGGACAGTGGTTGAAGGGTTAAGGGCGAAGTTGGAGTCTATGTGACAGTATCAAAGCCACAGGAGCAGCAGAGAAAAGCTGTTAACGGGAGCTCACCGTGCCTTAATCGATTGTGAACAGTGCTGCAGAGCACAGCCAATCACAAGAGCTCCTGGAGACTTCTCTGGGTTAGAGCACTTACACGCTGTCTGCCACCCGATCAGGGAGACGATGCAGGGAGAGAAGAGTGAAAGAGACAGAACGAGAAGGAGAAGAGGGGGAAAAAACAATGAAACAAGGAGGGAGGGTGGTGTTAGGAGAGAGGGAAAAGTGGGACTTCAACATTTTGGCATTTGCTTTTTCATCCTTGTGACCTTGTAGGCTTTTTTCAGGGCATGTGCTGCACGTTGAGGTGACTGTGCATCAAGTGTCCTTTCATTTGCTCCATTTGTGTCTCTTTACCTACTTTTAAGATGTCTATGTTTTGACATTTCATCAAAAACAGAGTTTCAACAGTGTATCAGAACATCTGTAAAGGAGATCCTTAAATGGAATAATTCCTGTGCCATGACATAAAACCCAAATCAGAAATACTGGTTTCATATATGTATATATATATATATGAAGACTTTGGATACTTCCCAGATAAAAGAAAAATAAAAGAAATCATCTTTTTCTGACACAAAATAAATGAAAATGCAAACAGATGCAGCGGAGCAGCTCCTCTGATCTAGTTCTGTCATTTTCATTTATGTTTTTGATCTCCATATTTGACGCTTTTGACATTGTGCCTCATTAGTTGAAACAACTCTCCTAAACTCACAGACTGAGACAGATTTAACTGACTGAACCTATAACGTGGCTTTGTGATGACTAATTTCCAGTCTTCTCTTATTAACTTCTGCAGTCTGTACTTGGACATTTGTAAATAAATGCTGAGAAATGACTCAGAATATTGGGACTTTCTGTTTATTTTGGGTGCGTTACAGTGTGACAGCTAACAGCGGCGTGCTGCCTGATGCCCTGTGTGTGAACCCAAAGAGTTTTAAAATAAAGTAAGCACAAATATTTATGTCTGTATCCTTTCATTCAGCATGTTATCAGTCGGATTTACTGACTCTTTCTGTGTGAAGTTAATTAATACAATGAATCCTATGATCAAAGTTTAAAATAGTGCTGAGTTGAGAAACACCACTGAGCTTTACCTGCAGACATCTCACAGTTAAAGTTAAAGTCACATCTTAAAGTTAAAAAAGAAAATTAGGTTCAGTCTGCTGTATCTAATCAATCTATTTAATAACATTTTATATCCAACTTTCCCTTTATGGAATGAGGTAAAATTAAAAAGAAGCACTCTATTCTCTTTGTTCTCTGTACAAGCATGACCACTTGATGTGATTGCATCTATCATGTGACAGAGGAGAATAATGGGCATTATGTCACTCTTTGTCCTGAACAGAATCCAGGTCGAGCCTAAAAATTTTATATACAGTACATACGTCATCGCTGATTTGGTAAAATTCACGGCTAAACTTTTGTCATGTCACAGCGAAACGTTTTTATGATGATGATGATGACGATGATGATGATGATGATGGGGGCAGTAGCTCAGGAGGAACAGTGGTCAAACTGGCGAACTGGCAGCCACATTTCCGTTCATCACCAGGGTGTGACTGTGTGAGCGAATGAATAATGCAATTGTACAATGCAATTGTAAGTGCTTTGAGCATCTGGAAAAGTGCAATATAAATCCAATGTATTTGGGAATGAAGACAACCAGCACTGAGTGAAAAATACCTCACTACCACACTACAAAACAAAACGAAGCATTTCCCTTGTAAGACGTTTACAGTTTGTGATCGCTTTGATCGATATTTATTTGAAACCAACACTGGAAACAAGATATCCTTTTATGGAGCTGAGTGCAGTGCAGTTTTGTTAGCCCAAAGGAGTCAGTAGGAAACAGGAAATGGGTTCATAGTTCTTTGTTAAAATGTAATAGGGGCTGTGGAGACTGCAAGAAGTGGAATGGTCAGCTCAAAGGTATTTTTTCTGCCACAATGATTCATGTGTCTTTGAGGCTCATCAGCAAAAAGCCATATTCCATGGAAACCATGTTTTATTGGGGCTGCAAATCGCCCCGATCATTCACACTGCAATGCAATTTGAATGAGTTCCGGGTAGGCTTGCTTTAATTTGCTTTTATCATATTTGTTTTTTCTAATTCACTTTGGAAGCCAGTTAGCTCAGTGGTTCAGATGCTTCTGAAGGCACCGGGCACATGTTTACTGGAGAAAAGACTAGTCGGGAACATGCTGCCTGATAATTTAGAAGCTCTGAAAGAGGAATTTTAAGTATTGTAAATGTTCAACCACAAATCCTTTTTCTGGATTCACTGCACCTATGATGACATTTGATCAGTTAGATAGATTTTATTTGTTTATTTTTCATTTAAATTAGCTGAAGCAATAAACACAGACCATCTAGTTGGTGGTATTGCTACCTGAGCTGAACAGCAAAACCATAGACGGGAAGTTTCACCTGGTGGCTGGCTGCAGTAAATGTCATAAGCTCTGCCTTTTTGATGTTGGTGGATGGGACTTGGGCCACACCAAAACACTGAAATACAATATAGATCGTGAGTGCACCTGCACACCCCTGTAGTTAGCACTTTTATTGACATTTACAAAAGAAAGAAATATTATAATTCTTAGTGCAGGGTATAATCCAACATTTCTTTATACCCAGTAGTGTTAAAGCAGACCACAGTTCGACCCACATCATATGAAAGCAGAGATACTGCTGACGTCTGTCTCTCCACTGTGCGACGAAAACTCAGAGAGCTAGAAGCCAAAGAGTCGGGAAAATAACATTCGCAAAATCACAGTATGTCTTTCCTTTGCTGTTTTGTGATTGAATGTTATATTCCAGCCCCCAAAAAACGCTGCTAATGGCGTCTCCTATGACTATGTGTCAGTTTGAAATGAATCAAGGTGCTCCTGTTTGTTTACATGAAGAGGTAGAGGCTTCTAGGTTTGAGGTAGGGTTGCTGACCATGTGTGATCTTTGTGTTTGCTTTGCTCTGGATCATCATTGGTAGTTGCTATGGTAAATTTGGGCACGGCTTTTGATTTTCTAGACTCTGATTGGTTGATACAGGTGTCCGTCATTAAAATTGACCAGTCGGCTGTTGAGATATTCTCCTTTGAGTTTCACCGAAGTCTAGGTGAATGAGTCAAACTGTTATTTGTATTTAGTGACATATCAGTGAAACTAAATTAGTTTTCCAGACTGGTACCTCAAAACAGTCATATGGCACATACAGTGCCAAAATGTGACAAAAAGGCATAATTTGTGATTCCACCTGGACATAAATGGGCCACATCACTAAAATTGTTCAGAGTCACTTTTTCACCATCTACTTTTACAGAGTTACTTATCAGATTTTACATTACTTATTCATATTTGAACTGGGCTACTATCCCAGATGTCAGGGATGGTTTTTACTCTACATAATGTGTTTTTTTGTTTTTTTGTTTGTTTTGAATTTATATTTTCTACTTGATACAATAACATATATCTTTATTCTGACACTTTTGTAGCAATCTCTCTTATTCATACAGCCCTTAGAGTTATGAAGATATAACTCATTTGTTATATGTCGTTTTTGTACAGGAGGCAGGAAAATAGGCATAGGGATGAAGAGGTTAAACAAACGCAAATGAGACTAGATAACGTGTGGGCGGATCATCGATAAAATGACTCCACCCTCAGCTCCAAATTCACAATATTGCGATAGATTAAATCAGATAGATTAGACAGATACTTTATTTATATGGCGGGAAATCCGGTGTTCAGCAGCTTCATCGTATAGAAACAGATGTGAAAGATAGAAAGACAGATAAGATGAAGTTACATAATACATGAATCTATAATGCTGTGTAAGATAATATCTATCAGTGGCAACAATGACCACAGTCCAGTTGTTTCCTCACAGGGAAGCGTTGTATACTCTTATGGCCTGAGGGATAAACGACCTCCTCACTGTGTACATGGAGCAGGACAGAGCAGCCTGTCACTGAATGGACTTTTCTGTCTAACTGTGGAGTTCACGACACAGAGTACAATGACGAACTGGCAAAGAGAAGGAAACACAGAAACTAAATACCAAGAGAACAATGAGGCACAGGTGAGAAACATCAAGACGGGGCAAATAATCAGGGACAGCAATCACACTGTGGAAGACATCTGAAATGATGGAGAGTTAATGACTAACAAAATAAAACAGGAAATGCCCATAACACGGAAACAGTTAAACATGACCAGGTTAAACATGAGACGCCACTAGTGCCCACATATCAGTGGCAAAGTTAAGCATTAAACAAATATAAATCCATCTTAAAAATTTACAGCTCAGGCTTCTTCGATTTTGACCGGTCTCTTAAAAAAATGTCTCCTGCCTCAGCGCCTTAATTTAATGGCAGTACGACACTAAATTGACAGAGTACCCCTCAGAGGAAATGGATTACAAATTTGCATACTTTCTTTTTCAGCATAAGAGAATCCTGTATCTGTTTTCTGCCTCTGTAATTTCCATGCAACTCTTACACTAAAATATCAGGTGTGCCTCTATTCTGAGGTGAGAAATCCCATTATATTTGCTCGACTGATTTCACCTGTTAGGGAATAATTTCACCATGATCATCAGCAGGGAACAGGAGATGGGCTGACAGATTGAGACATCAGGCTCTGTGTTGATAACATAAAAGGAAGAGCGTTCGACGAGGACTCCACCACAGACTATCAGAGGAGGAGGAGGAGGAGGAGGAGGAGGAGTAGGGGTGAATATTCTCCACTACGTTCGTCTTTGGTGGTTTAATTTTAATTCGGTGGTGTGGCAGTTGCACAGTTGGGTGCCACATTCTACATAAGCCTGTTATTCAGTTACTCAACTGAATCTGCGCCTACACCTACACAAGTGCTGCGCCGCCAACTGATTTTGGCGGCACAGCACTCGGCGTTAGCTCATTTCACTCCCCATTTAGGCTGATTTCCCACATTAAGCATACACTATGACTCAAATCCATGGAAATCTTTTCTTGAATTAAAATGCCGGAGACAAGGCAAAAATGGAGCCTCGTTCGGCAAAGTATTGTCACCCTGTTGCTCCACCCAAAGTGTCGCAGTTCTTAGCTGCAACGCGTGCTGCCATGAAGTGACAGTGGGTTTGCAGAGGGAACAAAATAAGAGAAAACTCCATCACAGGTCACAGGCTGGACCAAACAGTTTTAAGTGCAAGCAGAGTGGTGGTCAAGGGCAAACAGTCAATAACCAGAGCCGCCCCTTTAAATGTCAGTTGTCTTGGAAACAGGTGCAGAAATGGAGGATTTGGACGGTGGCTGAGCAACCCGGGAGCCACCGTTTAGCAACGCCCAAGAACAACAGCGCGCGGAGTGAATGTCACCCTGTGGAGGCACGCTGCTCCACTGAAGCACCGAAAGCTGCAATTCAAGCAGAGCAGGGAGGAAGACCATAGAAAACAGCAAAGAGACCACCTGATGGTATAATCCTCATCTTCAGTATAATTCACGAAAAAAATAAATATGAAACTTGCAAAACACGGAAGAGCAAACTGTTTGAACAGAGCAGTTCTTCATATTTACATTTTTACACATGGCATTTGTAGTGGAAATGTTCCTGCAGTGTCTTTGCTCTTGACATCAAATGATGGATGAATAATTATGAGCAAAAAAAAAAAAAAAATGCTGAATTCTTTGCCATCAGGTCCCGAAAGTGAAGTTCTGTCCCTCTGACTTGAGCAGGTTTGCATCCATTTATATCTTTTGAGATTACTGTCACGTACCGTATACGGCACATTCATTACAATCTGATTTTATCCCTTTAGTAGAAGCTCGACATTCACTAGATAAAGATTTTAAAAATGCAGACTTATGTCGTCGCTCTTGAAATACTGAAAGAAAACAAGCATCTGTGTTCAGACTTTGCCATCATGCCTTTCAGCAGAAACACTATTCACTACTGCCCCCTGCTGTGACCATGGATGCCAACCTGCACCCTAATGCATCTCATACTGTGAACACTTAGACCAGATGTGGACAGGAGACGTCTTACCGGAAACTACTTTGAAGCACAACAGCAGTTCATTTGAGCACATACTGTATGAGCCCACTTGGCCCAGGTTAAAGTAGCATCCTCTCCTATTCCACACAGTCTGAAATTGTTTCATCTGGACTTGAGTTGTTAGGCTACTGGTGGTAACATCTAACACAGTATATACTACAGGTCACACAGTCCTGGTGGGAACAAAACTAACTTGTCATTTTAATAAAGAATTCAGATAATACTTAACCTTTTTTTTTTTTTTTTGGTCATTTTGAGATCAACTGTGTACATTAGTACACTTTACAGCATGAATCAGCTAGCATCATGATACAGTGAGGGGAGTTGGTTGCAGATGTGCATCTTGTCGTGTGCAGCTCTTCATCTAACAGCTCACTGTGGCTGCACCATTACGTCCTGAAATACACTGGCCATTAAAAGTAGTAGTCATCCCCAGCAGAATGCAGCCTGACACAGACACACACACACAAAATAGATTAAGAACAACATGAAGAACAGCACAAGGTGTTGACCTGGCCTCCGAATTCACTAGATCCCAAAATGATCAAGTATTTGTGGAATGATCCACAGAGGCCCCTCCCCTCAAAGACCGCCACTAACAACATGCTGTTGCCAGACACCACAGGACACCCTCAGACACAGCTCAGCTTGTGTCCATGCATTTAACATGAAGGTGCAGCAGTAGGAAATGCTCAGTTTGCAGTCTGAGAAGCCATCGGCTATAGTCTGCATTTATATTCACATATCCGTTTACAGAGGTTACTTTGGAGGTAAATGAATACAGTGTTTTCCCCAAGGAATGTCCCCACTGACATTGAGTTCTTAATAATGAAAATAAATGTCTCAATACCTCCATCAGTGGATCATAGGCTCAAGTACCACTGCGTTAGCCGGTTCTATCTGGTCATAGGTAGGGACCTGACACTGACGAGTCAACGTGTGCTGAGTTTGTCTGTCTCTGTGGCATCTAACGAAACACCTGCAGGACTAATTACATCATCCTCAGTTTTGTGTCTAGTGCGACAGAAATGTTAGCACGCAAAGATCCTAAACCGTGTCACAGCTAAACGTTATCACGTTAGCCTCTTCTTTGCGAGTCTGTTGCAGACTCCTAGTCTCGTTTTCTGTCTGTGTTCCACCTGGCTGCAAGACTTGTTCCCCCTAGGAGACGAGAAGCTGAAAGTAGGTCACAGGGATAAGAGAACATGCATATAAATTAATTACATCTGCAATGCTTTGGAAACTTTGCTCGTATTTGCTATGTGCAGCTTTTGTTGATATAAAAAACAGTTAAGATGGAAGAAAACACTCCTGCAGCCTCCCTTTTAAGTGTAGCATGTTTCATGTAATGCTGATCTTCATTTGTCTGTCCAAGCTGACGCCAAGGACACGCTCTGATCTCTGTGGTTTAAGCGAGGAGCTGGCATTGTCACATTCATAACTCATGACCCGCAGAGACAGATACACATGTCAGCACTTCTGCAAACAGATCTGCATTTAATAACACCTACCACATTCATCTTCCCTCCACATCATCCCTTTTTCATATCCTACTGTCCTCCTATCATACCATTTAAGCACAAAAGAAGCGCAGCTGAGACACGTCAGATAGATTTCATTGTCATTACTCCTCCTTTCTGTGCCTTGTTCCTTCACATCATACATCCTCTCATGTCAAATACGGAGCGACCCCGCTCCTATTCTCCAGCCACAGCTAATTAATTAAGGGCGGGGAGATGTAGATACAGTGGGACAGATCAGATCCTTGAAACTTTGCAGGCATGCTGTAGTGCTGGTGTTGCTGAACTGTGGCGGCAAGATAGCCGGTGGGCACGACTTGGATGGGAACCTTTCAAATCCAATCGCATCGCGTTGGTCCCCGTCCCGGCCCCGGCCACGCTATCAGAGCAGATAACGTGCTCTAGTAAAGGTTACGACTCACCATGACATTTCTGTTGAGACCCAGCAAACCTTGATTCCTGCGGACTAATCTTGAATTCATGTAAGTGCATGTATGCGTGGGCGCCTCCCTGCTGCGCATGTGTGTGTGTGTGTGTTGTTTACAATAAAAGGTTATGGAATAAAGAGAAACAGTTGGTAAATCAAAGCGGGAGCAGCAGACAGTCGATTAAGATGAAGTGAAATAGGATTCATGAATGCCATTAAATCACACTTCATATGTTTAAGGTTGGGGGATCTTGGAGAGAGCGGAGCGCTTTCCAGAGGCAGGAAGTGACCGCACACGCTGCACCAATTTATTGACCTTATTTACAATCATATAAAGTCAGTAAGTTAAATAAAAAAAAATGACTTTTGTGTTTCCTGTCTCTGGCAGAGATCAGTTTATTTCTTGCTCTCTTTTGGAAGTTTAATCTCTGACAAGGCGTCCGTCTAAATACATGTTTTGCCAGTTTTTCAAATCCGAAGCCAGATAAGAAGACAATCATTTCAGTACATTGCACATCTGAAATAAGAAAGACTGAGGTAACGGAGAGGTGGGGTTTTCTCTTTGAACTTTAATTTCACTCACACAGAAATGTCACAACATCAATTTTCCCACCGTCTTGATTAAACGAGCCCTGAACGTCAGCGGACAGAGAGTACGCGGACACCCATGTGCCACTGGTATGCACATTAATGAGCTGAAGTTAAATCCTCCTCTCGCTTGTTTAAATGGTTTCCACGCGATTTTTGAAACCTGACTTCATTCTCCCGTTCATTCTTCAGAGAGTGAGAACTGATGCGGGGTGATAAGGCCCGGCTCACAGTGGGTGTCACAGCTCAGTTCAATGCGTGCCAGTCAAGTTCTCCCACATCAAATTGGGGAAAGCGTGTCTTAAAAGGCTCTGCTTTGTGTTACTGTAGGGAACAAAAAGAAAAAACTAAAAAGTGGTCTTTGCAAAGAGCAGCCTTTTCAAAAAAAAAAGTCAACCGAGAGTGGTGAGACTTTGAAGGAGCTCAGCAGCAAAATGGGCCATTTTATAATAGTCTTAAATAATCAATCTTAATTCAAAAGAACATATCAGGAACGTGATTAACTGCTGTTGATAAGAGTTGTAGTGCGTCAGAAAAAGTGTCATGTGAACACACTACATACATAATTTATTCTAAAACACCTCACAGACTCCTCACTCTTGACATTCACACTTTCGACAAAGAAATTGCAAATCATTGTTCGGATTCTGCGTTTGACAATTGACTCCGGTCCCCAATCAGCAATTCCCCTGCTGACTTGACCAGTGTGATTCTCCTTTTGTGCCACTGGGCTCTCCACTCTCATAACAAAAGCATTTTTCTTCTGAGATCCACTTCATTACCCCGACTAATATGGAGCAAAATGTTTATTCAAATGAGCCGAGATCAAACCCTCTAAAATGAAGGAGAAAATGCTGAAAATGGATTATACGCATGCAAGGGGGAAAAAAAACTTATTTGAATTAATTACAAACTGAAAGGGCATCAGGGTTCGAGGGGGTGGAGGGAGGGAGGGGGGGCGCTTATTCTTGTTCCCTTCCCTCACTTATTTTATTATTATCTTATTATTTATTTATCGTCATCATTCGTCACTGCCCAATGTCATCAGCGTGAGTCCATGAAAGCAGAGAATAATTATGTTTCATCAGGATCAACATGACAGCGGCGAGCTTTGTGAGCAACTGATTGGCCGTTGTTTTGAGGAAAAGGCACATTGTGAGATTTTGATTGGCCTCTACCGGAGGAAACACTTTCTATTAGCGATTGATTGGGTGGTGTAATTTTCCACCTGAATGACTCGTGGCCACGCACGCACACCCACACACACACACACAGAGTTATTGTGTGACTTTGGCAGGAGCCACCTTTGTATAGTAAGTGTGTGAATGTGAGTTTCCTCCAGCACTTAAACGATATTCTCTGAGCTCTGATGGGGTCGAGGGCTGGGGTTGAGCGGAGTGCTGCCCGCTGCACGATAAGTCACATGCGACAGTCTGTCAGGTCACCTCTCATCAGGAGGCATACAGCACAGAAAGCAAACGCACAATAACGAACACACGTGCATGGACATGAAACACACACGGTGATCAGTTGTTGCTGTGCATCCCTGCGACCCTTTTCTTTACATTTATTTAAGTGCAAAGACATCAATCACCCTCGGCTCCTCTGCATCCAGCCATGCGATGCACCACTGCAGGATGTGACCTGGTGGTGAGTCTGCCAGCCGACAATGGAGAGATATCAGAGCTCCATCTCCAAAGAAATAGGACGCCGTGACCTCGTCACCACTCTGCCTTTTCTGCCTTTTCAATTCACGTCTCCGATTCACTGCTCTGATTTCATTTACTTACACGGGGACGCGATAAAAGGCGATTCAAAGGCAACTTTCCATCAGTTTTTTAGTCTGCTCACTCACAAAAGCAGCCGCTTTCACAGTCATGTAATTCCAGTTCACACAAAAGCTGCTGTTTATCATTTGCACCATTCATCATTCGTCTAAAAGACCTTGTACTGCTTTTTTTTTTTGGGGGGGGAGATGGGAATGTTCCTCACAGCTTTCATTAAACGAGCAACAACATTTCCGGACAAAGACTAGAAACAGAGAAACAGTGAACCTAGTGGTTCGGGTAAAAAGATCACAAATTAACAATGTACTTTTTAAATAGTTTCATCTTAAAGATTCCAAGAAGTCGCTGCTCCCAATTAAGTAACAGTTAGTGAGAAATACAATAAAATGTTATGATCTAGTAACAGTTTTAACAGCATGTGAGTGTTATTTAAAAAAACAAAAGTTTACACTGCTGCGGTTTAAATTTGTCTAGACTAGACATTAGAAACGTCGGTTAATGAAAGGAAATGGTCATGGTTTGGGGAAAAAAATGAGGAAATATTTTGCTGGAGAAGTTGCATTGTCTGGGTTACAATAATAACTTGTGAGCTTGTGGTTATGACTTGGGAAGTTGTGTACACGAAATGCTTGGTGTCAAGGAAACAACATCAGCCAGAAGCAACACTGCTTTTAAAACAGTTGATTGTGTAACTGAACATAAGAAATGGAAAGATATATTGAAACTATGAGGATGTTGGAAAAATAAATAGTTTTCTCCAACATATAGCACTAAATCACAGTATATTAACTTTTCATCCATCTCTGAAAACTTCAGTACATATTGCGAACCTGCCCAAAATCTTCCACTAACAAGGTTACAACAAAATCTTCTGTAGCGGAGTTAGATGTTTTGTTGACCCATCCATCCAACCCAAGCTCCTCCCTCTGCCAATGTTGCTTCATCACACAACAAATTTTTTTCCAATCTTTCAATGGAGCCTTGTGAGAAGCTTCCCCCTTAACTGCAGCACGTATGCTAAGCTAACCACGTGCTGGTGGCAGCTTCATCTTCATCGTGCACACATGATCATCTCCACCCGATAAGTCAACTCTTCCTTAAAGTCACATATCCGAGGCGAGCACCTGCATCAAACAGCCTGATCAGCGCCCAACTCTGCGGCTCTGGTGACACATACACTCGCATAAATCATGTAAACAAAGCGCGCACCAGATCTTTAAGAAACCTGATCAGAGAGTCGACTCCTCTGAAGGACACAGAGACGGAGCGTGACAAAATAGTTATTAAACCAAGAGCGAGCGAGACGATCTCTAGACCGAGCAGCAGGGAGAGAGGAGACGTGACCATGGAGGGGTGACAGAGCGAGACGCCAAAATGAAGAAATGCAGAGATGAGAGGATAGAGAAATAGAGGGCCTGCCAGACCTGACAGAGGGTGGAGGAAACGGAGACGACCACTCGAAGCAGATAAACAGATCAGAATGTTAATGTAAAGACAGCGAGGGCTCGTTCTCAACTTTGCTCGTATGGAGTAAAACTACAGGTGACAAGTATGAGGCTTCATGGTGGAAATGTCAAGTTCAAGCATAATTCTCATATATATGAAAGAATAACAGACTGAGGAACATAATTATGAGAGTCCCGGAGTGTTATTTAACAATGCTTTAGGATGTCATTTTCTCATTAGTGCCTGAAAACCAGTTGAGTAGTTTGTCCGTTGAGAAAGCTGCATTTATCTATTCTAAGCTTTGAGAGAGGCTTCTATCTCCTGCTCATTCCCTCACAATCCAACCAGCAGCGATAAAGCCGGAAGTAGGAAGCAGCACGGCCTCATGGGAACCTGTTCTTCGCATCCCAGAGGGAGGGGGGGGCCAAAGGAGAAATTACTACCAGTGACACCAGTTTGGAGCCGTGGTGGCTATCAGATAAGACAACATTGTTCTCGCCACTCGTAAATCAATCAAGGTCACCTAACGCTCTCTTCACCCGCTTTGGTTCTGTTTCTTGGAGCGGCTTTAATTAATTGTGGACGCTCCAGCTGCTGCAGAGTCGGGGTGTAAACTTATCAGAATCTGACACACTGATTCAAAAGTGGCTTTTCATCTACAGTTACTTGTCAGTGATTAGGAAGCACCCACAACTCTGACCTTGACGACTGGAGCCTTTCTTGCAGTTTGCTGTCCCGCAACGCCACCTGCTGGACGAACAGACAACTGAAGCCGGGCACAGTTGATATGAAGAGATGGACTCAGAAAGTTGGTACAAAAATATTCAAAAGCTTTAATTTCAAGTAACCGCACCATTACAAGAGTCACGCAAAGTATAAAAGTTAAAGAATTCATTGGGAAGTATGAAATTGATTTGACCGACAGTATGTTCAACACAAGAAGTAGTAACTGTAAAATAATAGGCTACATGTCATGAGTAACAACATTATTTGTTCCACTCAAAGTATAAAGTGGCACGAAATGGAAACAAACAAGGTAAATACATGCCCTTCAAAACAGTCCCTGAATATCTGAGCAACGGTAACAAACAGATTTCTGTTCACTGGAAAATCAAAACATAAAAACATAATGTCGGGGCGTCCCTGTAATTCACGTGGTTGAGCAGACGCCCCAGTTCACAAGCCATGAGTTAAATTCGAAGGCACCATTAGTTTCCACCTGTGGTTTTAAAGCCAGGATTAGATAAAATGTCTGTTGTAAAAACAATAAAACGTACAAGAGTATTTCCTTAGTTTTAAAGGAAAAAGTGAAAGTGACTGAAATGTAACTGGAGCTGGAGGTTTGATGTTTCCACACCACACTTAATTTAATTTGCTCATTTATTTTAACTTTATTTTGTAACTTGCTTCTAAATCATCTTGTATGTAAATATCTTAAAATTGCCTCTTTAGGTTGATCTAGCACCAAACTCAAGTGTCTGCAACAACTTACACACAAACAAATGTAAAAAAAGAAAAAAAAAAGAAAGAGAAAGTAAAAATGCAAGGTTGAAAGTTTAAAATACTTTACTAATCACAAAAACAATTTCATGTAATTTTGTAACACATCCATTATGTGAGCAATGATTCAGAGATTTACATTCACAAAAGACCACATGCACTCACTCTGGCCTACCTCCGTCAAGAATCGTCTGCTCCATGAACTGGCTTGGAGCAGTTCTCTCCGGTCCAACCTGGGTAACACACGCACTGAAACTCATGCTTCATCTGTTTTAAATTGTGTGGCCACGTCTGCCCTGAAACTCTGTAGTTCCTTCCTCCTCCCGGCTTCTCCGTGGACACCACCTTCCATGCTTGAGGGTCGAGGTGGAGGTAGGCCCTCGAGGTCGGGTCCCTCCTCTGGCACCGACCCTGAGACGAGCACATGGTCCGACTGCAGATAACGGCGGCCGCCGTCACATTCACCAGGTAAGGGCCCAGAGTGTCGTCGACGTAGGCTTTGACGGCCTCGCAGGTAGCCTGAAGGTAGGGAGGGAACAGGAGGTGATGAACCGGGCAAGCTTTCACACAACTTATTTTATTGTTTTTATTACAACAACTGAAAAAAAAAAACTAGGTCATGTGACTCCACAGCACAAAATAGGACCCAAGTGTCAGACACATTGTACCATATCTTTCTCAAATACGTTTGCTGCTATTGGATATTCGTGCTTTTATTCTCTTAAAAACATCTGCATCTGTGTATGAGTTTGTGTTATAAAGCTAAGATGTTGTCCAAAACCCCATAAAGCAACAAAAGCACTGCAGATTATTTTGTTTCGCAGACACCGTGCTGCTACGCACAATCTACACAATCTGCAGCTGGACACATTCTCAATTTGAGCGCCTTAGCCCACATAAAAAGGTACAAAATAACGGCGGACACGTTTTGAAAAGAACGCCAAAGTAAAGGACATCAGATTTTAAAAGGCAAAAATTAATATTTATATCTCTGAGAACAAACACAATGAGACCAACACGGACTGGCTTCTGTTCAAAATCAAAACACATTGCACAACCCTCTTCCACTGGGAAGAGCAAGTTTTCAGCTGTTTTCAGCGGTTTAATCAGCGCTGAGTCTGACGCCTGTTTCCTGTCTCCTCACGTACACCCGTGTGACTCAAAACAGGTCACCATAGACACGGCGCACAGTGTACAAAAAACATTAATGGCACCTCTTTAAATTTGTACACTACAAATATAAATGGAAAATGTACTCAAAAACGAACGTGTATTGGATGAAAAAGGCTGAATGTTCATTTTTTTTAATGACAAACATATATTCAAAACCAGCATATTTAAAATTCTTCTGTTTTTAAATACTGAGAAGCTTTTATGTAAGGACTTCCCTCTTTTAATGAAAGTCATTGCCCAATAACAAGCGGCAGCCAGATCAAGTTAAACTGTCCACAGCATGTGCTGAATAAATAAGAAAAGAGAATGTAGCAGAGGAAGGTTGTGGTTCGAGTCAGATGACTTTGGGGCAGATCTGAGCCGACTCATAAATGGTCAATACTCTGTGTTTATATGGCGCATTTCTACTCAGAACGCTTTACAAGACTTCTCATTCACAGACACCAATGCTAGAAGCTGCCATGTCAGACGCAGCAATTCACCCCAACCGCCCACCCTGCTGTCCACACCGGTTTACCTGAGATTTGGAAAAGGCGTGGTCACCCCAAAGCACCACCCCTGCTGATCCTAAGGCGGCGCTCTCTCCGACCGTGTAGACCAGGTGCTCCTGCAGGACGAAAACTAGGTGTGAGACAAATTATTCGTGACAGTGCGAGGAGTTTAAATATTCTTCTACTTGCCTGAGAGAGGAACTGTAGAGTGTAGGTGTAGACGATGCGGGCGTAAGGGAACACAGGCGGCGCGGATGGGGTCGCCTGAGCGCCGACTCTCATGGCCTCCTTGACGCGGTGGTGAGCGTAGAGGAGCACCTCTCTGCCGAGGCCTCGCATCTCGAGGCTCAGGTAGATGTCAGGGTACAGAGCAGTGGAGACGTTCCACAGCCAGGACAGCTCGTTGTTCCTCTTCAGCTCCACATCCGGACACTCACCTGTGTAGCCGGCGCTTTTTTCATTGTAGTAGTTGTAGCAGTTGGGAAAACCGTAAAAACCCCACAAACCATTCGGCCTCAACTTCCGCCCCAGCTCCACGGTTTCCGCCATGAATTTCCTCGCAGCGTCTTCGAAGTCCTCACGTGCCTCCGCGTTTATCTGAGCAGGAGTCCAGTCTGGATGTCTGGACTTCACCAGCTGTTTCGACCCCCTCCAGTACACCTCCTTACTGTCCCAGTTCCTCTCCCACACAGGCCTCCAACTCTCCCAGTCCACCACAGCCAGGCCCTGGAAGTCCCTGTCGGGGATAAAGTTGTGGATGCTTTCGCTGGCAACTCTGAGGTGTTCATCGAGGCTGCAGTTCTGTGGCACCCCTCCATTTATGGCCTCCCCTTGGTTGGAGTACCTCGGATACAGGCCGAGCTTTTCAGCGTAGAAGATGGTAATGTTGTCACCAATGAAGGTTTGGTTCTGGTTCTGGACAATGCTGAACGTCCCCAAATCGAGGTTCACTCCATACTGAGAGAGGCAGGTGGCAGTCGGGGCGTTCCAAACCGTGAGGAACGGCTCCTGGGACAAATAGGAAGTTTGAAACGGCAGCCCAGCCACAAGGCTGAACAGATTAGAAAGAAGAAGCGCTTCACCATGAAAGGACCACATCTCTGCAGAGAGGGAAGAGACAGTGCTGCTTATTTATTTCACCCAGCTGCGTTGTGAAATTGAGGGAGGAAACTTGCAAAATAGGTTGACGTGAGTGGTGACACAAGATCAAAAGTTAAGTCAGGTCGTTTTTTTTGTTTTTAACAGTTTTCACAAACTTCATTTGGACTTTTCACCAGACAAACTGCTTTCCTCAATGACTTTCAAGTTAATCACAAATGTGGTGTGTGGTGTAACTACACTGGATTAAGACATTAAGCTGTAAATGACTTCAGTGCGGAAGGGAAACGTTAAAAATACTTACTTACCTAGTTCACCATTGGAGTTTTAGTAGTATGTTCCTGAGTCTCATGATCTGAACGACACCCACAGGAGAGGGGAGGGAATGGAAACGGGAACCAATCTCAAGTGTTTCCACCAACCAATAAAAAGAGACATGCAAATCGCTGCGTGAAGCTCGCAGATTTAAAGTCACAGACTCTTCCTTTTGAACACTTTTCAGTCTGTTTCAATGAGAAAAGATGCACTAAAAATAAACTGTTTATTGAGACGATTTGGAAAGACTGCACAAAGTTCTCGTCTGAATGGCTGTCAAGCCATAATGAACTCTTCCTCCTCCAAGCTTAAGTGCACGCTCTCCTCTACTCTTAAAAGAAGTAAAAAATAACTCTCGGTTAACGACACCCTACAATTACATAGGGGAAGGGGTGCGAGGCAGCAGCCTGCGAAATGTGTCCCTCCCTGAGAAGTGGCTGGCTTTGACTCCCCTGACCAGCACTGAGGCACCAAGACCTCCTCCTGAAGCTGAACTTTGACTGACTGCAGACAACAAAGTCAGACCCGCGTTACGCCACAAAAGCAGCTTTTCACTGGAGCCTTTGCCGCTGAGATGCCGCTAAAATGTCTGTGGACTGAAAATGCAGACACGCGAGAAGCTCAGAAAAGGAGTTTATTTATTCTGACACATATCAAATTTGAAAAAACAGAATGTGTTTTCATACACAAGGCACAAAGGCTGATGTTTTTTAGCAAGAGTAGAGAAAAGTTTTAAGAGAAACTTAGTAGTCATGATTTGGACATAAAAAATAAGAGATCATATAAAAGAAAAAACATACATTCAAATAAATAGTAATACGGTAATTGTCTCCATAAAAACACCAGGTGTCAGAGAGAGGTCATGCTGAGAGGCACTTCAAATGTTTTGTGCTATTAACAGACTTAAGTGCATAATCACGTCCGACCTCCGACAAACAGATAAGGCATACATCAGCTCATTCATCACATTTACCACAGGAGCATCCTCTCGATGACAAACGTGGAATTTGACACTTTGGGAGAAGGCAGGCTGAGAGGAAGCCGAGAGTGAAATGTAAACGAGGTCATTTCCAGCGTGCACTGTTAGAGGGTAAAAGTTATAAACAACACTACTTTGCAAATTCCACAGTGTTTCGTATAAATTCACCTTGTGTCATCCATATATATTTTACAGCAACAAAAAACTAAACAAAAATGAAAATGCCTCTCTCTTCGCTCCGTAACATTACTTCTTTTGTGCTCCTACATTTGCAACTACTAATGTTTCGAGTATTAATGAAGGAGCAGAGAGACAATCAGTAAGATGACACACTGGAGAGCCGATGCCCCGCTCAGAGTCGCCGTCCCTCTTTGGTGCAGGAGGTCGGTCTGATTGCAGGTCTCCCCCTTAAAACCCTTGTAGCACTGGCACAGAAAATCCGTCTGAAAACTCGTCTTGTCCGCTTCCCCGATCTCGCCTCTGACCGCGGGCTTGCCATTTTGACTGACTATGGTGTGGGTGAGGGGGTTCAGGTGCAGGTAAACATCGCTGTCTGGGTTTCTCCGCAGACAGCGGCCGTGGGAATAGCACAGGGTCTGGCTGCATAGCTCTGCTGCTGTGGAGACGTTGAGGAGGTATTGACTCAGTGTTTCCCGCAGATATTTATCAAGGTTATAGCAGCTGTCCTGGAGAGAAAAAAAAAAAAAAGAAAATAACGACATGCTCACACTTAGATATTAAAACAGACCCTTTATCTTACAAACACATCACAAGTTTCCTTTTCTAAATGTTTTCTTCCTACTAAATTGCCTTTTTTTCATGGTTTTACTTAGTTGGTGCCTACATATCTTTGTTTGCTTTGTACTCAACTGCCTCAGTGAGGTTGAAAACTAAAGTAATTAAAGGGAACCACAACTTTCTGTTTATTGTTAACTCGTACCATAAAGTGTGGTTGTGATAAATACATATATACTAATTGTATTGATTAAATTTAACCTTTTTTATATTTCATTCTTATTATTATAATAAATAATGCCCTTGTGGATCTCTGAAATGTGGCACATAATGCTATAATGAAACAAATAGAAGAATTATTGGCCCTCACTAGCAAATACCACAATTAATTTTAACTACAGGGCAATAGTGCACATCTGGCATTTCCAAAATGAAGACAAACTGAAGAAGAATAGATGGACTTTTATTATAAATCGCTCTCTGTATGTGTATCAATGTGTTGTACACCTCCTATTCGTTATCACTGTGCCATAATGTTATTTCCTATAATCAAATTAAATGTAGAATCATTTCTTTGATGACGCGGGACGTGTTTGATCCCTTCACACCAGGGATCAAACTTTATTCAGAATTTCAGATTAATTGCCTCGATGTGAGATCAAAGTCCCAATCAGCCCTCCAGACAAATCTCTCCTGCCTGTCTGAAGAACAACCATGTGACTCTCCCCACTCACTGTTCACTGGAGCCCTGAGGAATAGCAGTGCGCATCAAACGAGTACACACATGACTGACAAGATGGTCAAATCTTCAGATAACATTTGTGGTGAAATAAAAAAAGAAAATCCAAGTGATGAATGTGTTTCATAATTACTCTGCTGCTCGCATAAACCGCTTCTCCCCACAGGATGATTCCCGCTGCTCCCAAAGCCACGCTCTCGCCGATGGTGGATACAAGGTCAACCTGTAAGATGACACAGCACTTTCTAAGAATTGGACAAAGGGAAAAACACTGACGGGGCAACAGGCTCGGGAGCTGCACGTGAACGCAGCGCGATCTGTTCATTCTCACATAAGGAAACAGTCTATAGGGTGTTAAGCCAGATTTTCAACTTGACCAACACCCTTCCTGCTTATCCCACACAAATGAAAGGTATTAGGGAGCCTGACTGCTACCAGAACAGGAAATAACTGCCGCTGCCGATAAGGAAAAGTAAAGGGCGATAGCTCCATGCAGCATGCACTGACATAGAACAGTGGGTGATAGGGCTGTATGTTAGAGCCATAGTGTCCTAAAAGCTCAGCAAACAGGAACTCGTTAGTCGGTTTAATTTTCACCAGAGAGGTAAAAAAAAAAAAAAGGAAGTTGCAGGAAGAGGAGCCAGAATCAGCATCGACGGTGCTTCTAAAGTTAGAGCGTCACCTCTGTCAGCTGCTCCAGTGAGTTGGTATACGTGGGACGGGCATACACAAAGACGGGCCGCGCCAGGCCGTCGCCTGACGAAGCCACCCGCATCCCCTCCTTGACGCGGTTCCGGACAAACTGCCGTCCGGACACCGAGGAACGCAGCAGGTTGCTCAAGTAGATGGAAGGGTAAAGGGCCGTGCTCTCCGTCCACATCCATTTCAGCTGCTCATTGCGAGCCACCTCTACGTCGGGACAGCGACCGGTGTAGCTCTCCATAGTGTGTTGGTAGTTGTGGTTGTAGCAGTCGGGGAACAGGTAGAACCCCCACAGCTGGTTGGGCCTCAGGTTTTTAGCAACCCTCAGCGTCCGCAGTAGAACCCTTGCCACAGTCTCTGGTTGGGCCTCTTTGCCACCTCTGAGGCCCAGGCATGACTTCTTTGGCGACTCCAACTCCTGTTTGGGAACTTTCTTCCACCATTTTAGTCCAGGTGGGTTCTTTGGCACCACCACGAATTTGCGGAACTCTTTGTGTCCATAGTCAATGACCATCTCCAGTCAATATGCAAACCTTGAGCCCCTAACTCTCGAATGTACTTCCGAATGCTATCTGGCATCGCCTCCAGGTGCTGCGTGAGACTCGCCATCTGTGGCAGCCCCCCATTCACTCGCGTATCCTCGTTCTCAAAGTAGGGGTACAAGCCCAAGCGGTCCTTGTAGAAGATGGTCAGATTCTGCTTGACAAAGCCTTCATTGGGTGAGGCCACAATCTGGAACTGGTCCAGCTGAAAACGAATGCCGTGCCGCGGGGCACAGTCCTCGGTTGGGGCTTGCCAAGCGAGGAGCAGAGGCTTTTGGGGGTACAGCGGCCATCGGGTGGGCTTCAGCTCCGCAGCACAGAGGCCGTCCCACAGCAGAGCAATCAGCAGCAGTACTTTCCAGTCACACAGAGTCCAGTACAACATGTCGTCAGATGTGGATTGACAGAAAGGACTGTCACTCTTTGCTCTACAATTCAGATTCAGATTCAGATTCAGATACACTTCCAGCACATTCGTTCATAAAGTTTATAAAGCACATACTTAGTTTTATACACTTTAGAGACACAATCACAGCCTGCGGGATGGCTTAGGTAAATAATGCTAATCTGTTTTATTTATTGAAAACACATTTATCGTTTTCTATAGGAGTTAATTTTTGGTTTGTTTGTTTCTTCATTTTGTTCCAATATATGTATCTATATATATATGTATCTATATATATATCTATATATCTATATAGATAGATAGATAGATAGATAGACATATTCAGGTATCAAACACACAGAAATTTCATTCTATGCAGATGAGTTTACGTTTACAATTAAAGCATTTTCCCGTAGTTGTCTGTGCAGGCTACAACTTAAAACCAGGGCTTCAACATCCCAGACCCTTTCTGTTACAGGTAACTTAAACTGACTTTAATAAAAATACATTCTGGGGGAGTTATAATCTTTAGCAATAGATGACCTCCTCGTCAAGTAGCCAGTAAACGCCAACAAATACACAAACACACTTCCCTGCAGATTGGATGAATTTACCTTTCCGGGCAGACTGAGGAAGCATTCCCAAAACCTAGGAGCCTCCGACTTCCAAGCCGCGTTTCAGCGATGCTCCAAACAAACTGGGAAAATTCAAAATGACCAAGCGTAAGAAAAAAAAATGACGACGGGATTAATTTACGTGTATAGCCGTGGTGTATCTCGCAACTTCGGGTCCCTGCAGTCGGCACGGTGAAGTGAAGCGAACTTACCCCCTGCGATGTTGTCAGGAGCTACTCGTTCGGAGCCAAACTCCTTTTGGGATGTTCCATTCAGGTTAAGGGAAAAACAGAGGGGGGGAACGGACAAACAAAACCGGACATCCTAAAAACTCCGTCAGCATCCAATGTGTTACAGCGTCATGTTTGTTCAGCTCAATAACCCACGCAATTTAAAATATTAGTTACGTGACACGTTGTTCTGATTTTGTAGTTTTTAAAGGTAATCTCTGATCTTTGTTTCCCGGTACAGCGCTGAATGAGCCGGTCCAAGAACTTTGCCACGGCCGCCGTGAAACAGATACACTGCAAGAAGCAATATCACGATCCACAGAAGGTCACAGCAGGCCAGTATGCCACATCCCTAAAATAAGATCAGAAGGGCCACTAATGACCTTTCAGCTACATTACTAACAGTATACTTTGATGTGGCAAGTATTTGTTTTAGTTTACAATCTGCTTTTTATTCATGAAAACTTCTGAAAGTAGTTTTATTACATTAAATAGCACTAAAACACTAAAACATCCTCCAAATTTGAGTAGCAGGTTGCATACATAACAACCAGTTTGTCATAGGCTTCAGACTCTAATGAGTAAATAGTGGTTATTCTGAAGAGCACAGTTTCAGTGATACATTCTCATTTTCGATGATGGTCGCTGTTGAGGCAGTGTCGCCGGAGCACATCGCTTATAATAAGAACGGGTTTTAAGGTTTTTAATTCCCCAGACTACCGATAAACAGTTATATTAAACTGATGCAGAAAAAGTTTTCTGACTTTTACTCAAACATTTCACTAGGAGGAAATTCTGCTTTATCTGTACTGCAAGCTAAATTTAAAGATCCACTATTCATACATTATATTTTAACAGTAGAATAACGTCATATAAACTAATGGTGGAGGAAATATTGATTGATGTAATATTAGTTAAAGTACCTAAAAGGATTATGTGGAAATGAACATGCAAACACAACTTTAACGCAAAGTAAACCAAATTTAAACACATTTCTAAATGCCAGTGTAATGGTGAATGTTGCAGAGTAGAAAAGTACAGTATTTGCCTTTGAAACACAGTGGAGTGAATACTCCACTTGAATACTCGAGGAGAGGATCTGAGACTGCATCTGAAGATTCGTGCCTATACATTGCACCACTGACTAGATTGAAACATAGCATAGCGCTACACAAACATCTTACTTTCTTTATATACCAGAGTTCAATAATAAATGCAGATCTTTTAGTTTCATCGAAGTACTTTTACTTTGTAGTGTTGCCACTTATAGGAAAGGATTTTAATGTTTTTTTTCCACTAATGCTTTGAGTACACTTCAGACGGTTGGCACAAGGCATCTGGCAGGCAGATGTCATTGCTGCCTGAGGCATGTGATGACAGCCATCGGCAGTGGCTCAGTGAAGTAACCAAGTACCACATGCCATAGTGCTGCCAAGTACAGCAGATACAGTAATGTAGACGAGGGGGCAGAGGCCACGCACAGACACATAGTTAACCTCATTTCATAACCTAGAAGGAATCTGAGACTGAACAGTTGTTACAAGTGCTTCTTTCAAGTATCGCTTGTAAAACTGTTGGTTCTGCCTTGCATGAATGAGTTTATGAAAATGGAGTCCCTCTGCACTTTTCCTTTGCGTGAGCTGAAGGATGCCGGGGCACCGGGTCTGGAAGTGCGTGTTTTTCCTTTGTGAGATTCTGCTGTTTGTTTCCTGAGCTTTGCTGACTCACCTCACCATGTCATCAGTTTCTCTCCGTTTCACTCTCTCTGCGTGTTGGAGGGGGGAAAAAATGGAGGACGAACAGCCCGTGTGAATGAAGAGGGAGGGAAGGGAACAAAGGAATGGCTTTGCTTCCCTTTGACCTCTGCCTCCGGAACGTTACATCTGCAGAAGTCAGGGACTGTCAGGAAGTGAAAACAATGGCAGGGAAACTGGAAACACGCCCTGCCATCTTCAGTGTGTGCCCCTGTACACTTAAATGAATCGTGATGCGTTCGAGCAATCCTGTGAACCGGTGAACTTAGATTGACAAATTTCCTAAGTATTGTCAAGACACTGATAAAGTATAAAAATGTAGACTTAAATTTACTTTCATGTGGCTTTATGTTTCCATTAGGTGGACGAAACATATCAAACTATAACACGGGAACTATAACATAAACCACCTGAACTGGGATAAAACTGACTAGAAGCTCTGATGTTACTTTAAACTGCCACAGTTTGTTAAACTACTCGTGAAAATCTCGCTCTCTCACAGTTTATAATTCAAAGCATGTTTTAGTTCTTTTTCAAGGCTGCTGATAATATATAATGACTGTCTCTCTCAACCATAGCCACATGGACGACTGTTCCCTGTAGAAACACACTGTATACATCAGGGAACACTTGGTAGATCAAAACAGTGCTACACAGTGTCTTATTCATGAACATTTTCATGGTTTCACAAGACAGGGTTCATCCTTTTAATGCAGACCGGACATTCAGGAAGACTTCAAAGACCAGCGGAGAGAAAACACATCAAAGTGACTGACCTCTAGCCCCAAAACGCACCCAACCACATTCCACACAATTACAGACACCAGAGAACGCCTGCAAGAGGAAACCCTACCCATTTATTATGGGACTTTGTCAACTGCGCTTACTGAATTATGTTTACATTGCCACTAAAGTTTGATACCATGCCAACTGGCGACAACAGCTGCGGTGGATCACGGCTTGAGGTTTTACCTTGGGCAGCATTTAATTTTATCTTCAGCTTTTTGGGAAGTCTAACTGCACTAAAATATCGTTAGAGGGAAAGCTGTAAACAAATATGATAAACACATCATTTCACATAAACACATTAAAGTCGGAGCAGGTATGGCTTTCTGCTGCCACCTAGAGGTGACACAGATTACGTGTTAGCAAAGTGTACATTTTAAATAGATAAATCCTATTTCATGTATAATCAAAGAAAAACAGGAAGATAAAAACCTGTCTTGTGTTGCATGCAGCAGCCGTACAGCTGAGCAGGACAGAAATACAAAAAGGAGAAGCCACAAAGCCACATGTCAGAGATATGGTTAGAGCTGTCTAAGTACAGCGATTTTGCTGCCGAGACTTTTTTTTTTTCTCGTCACAGGCAATGCTTAATAACTTGATTAAAAATTCTGACTTGTTTACCCTTATTTAAGCTACAGGCAGCAGAAGAAGTGGCTCATCTGGTCCTGTCCAAAGCAAAACAAAACATTTTGCTACTGTAGTCCTCAGCACACGATGTTCCCTACTTTAAGGTTTCATGTTTCCACAATACACTCACATAAACTGTGTATGTCACCATGATCGGCTTTCGGCCCAGTTAAATCATTGAAATCTACTGGTAAATTCCTCTCCTATTTATTAGGAAAATTAAAAGAAATTTCAGCCTTCCAATGTGACAACAGCCTCCTAGGTCAAACTCTGTACAGAGATGATTGTCCACTGGAAAACTAAACATTCAAGCAGGTAAGTAAAACACATTATTGAGTGAAAGGTGATTTGAAAATGATGACATACGTCAGTCATACCACCGATGAAGTACCTGTGTGTCCTGATATCAGACATGTCCTTTGGTGTACTTGTGTCCATTTCTCAATAAGTCAGAACAATTTTGGAGGTGCAACGGAGACCTATAGCGTATTAGGTAGGTGGTCATAATGTTGAGGCGGACTGATTTACAACAGAAGATTTCTTGACACAGGACTCAGCTCAGTAAACCATTTATTCAAGTATTTCCAACTAAGAAATCTGAAGTTATTTACAGTACATTATGTTCACTAGTGCAGGTCTGAGCTCCAGTAACTGAGAAAGACTCAGACGCGACAACACAGAACAAGACCGTATGTACAATAAAATTCACAATCCTTCATTAGTCCTACCCTGTAGCTACATCCCACATCTTTCTTCCACACCTTCATCCGAACAAAACTAACAACATGTACTGTACACGTACAAAGACACATACAGAGCCTACCATCTCACAGAAGGCATGAACCATTAAAGCCTTTTCACATCGAGGATGTCTTTTTCCCTGCAAAAGAACTCACCAGAGAAATACAACTTCATCTGAAGTATCCTCTAAGAATGCTTACATTTCAGCTGGGTAGTGGGAACACAACCTGTACCGTGACTGTTTCTGTGAAAAGCAAATTATGAATACTAAGTGAACGGGGCACTCTTTGACCATAGTTGAATTAAAATGTATAACATTTCATTCAATGTCTCATCTTAATTTGACAGTTTGAATTTTCCTTTGTCTCTCCGGAGCACAGGTCCAGGCTTGACCACAACGCTTGGGACTGGATCAAGACTTCACCAGGAGAGACTCTGTCTGCGCCTCATAGTAGATCAGCCAACATTCACATCTCATAGAGGACGATGGGGAAGTCTACATGAATACACGGGTGGTCGAGCTTCACAATTCCCTGAAAAATCAGACGGACAATATTCACGTTTAGCACAGTTGACAGCTCTGACGAAATAACTGTCATCATCATCACCCCAGTGTGTTTCTAGTTCACCTGTGGAATCAGATTCTTCTGAATCCTCTTCAACTTGGACTTTTTTCTGCCATTTTTTGTCACCACCGTCTCTTCATAGAATTCATGGGCAAGGTCGCCATCCTCGTCATAGTACAAGGAACTGCCAACACAACAAGTGAACAACAGTTTCACACTGTGTACCAGAGATGTAGCTGTCACCAGCTCAGAGTTAAACGGATTTTACCCAAAACACAACATAGTTTCTCTTACTTCCAGAGTTAGAGAATCAAAAGGTTTGAGTTCTATGCGCTAACTAATGTACCTTTCCAATTTTTATTTTATATGATTATTCACTGTTATATTTTGTTCTTCCAGATATGTTTTGTCTTAGCAGGGCTGAATAAATTTGTTGAATTTAGCTGACCAGCCTCTGAAACCCAAGGTTATCTCTACAAGGTCCTCACTGTGGACAGATTTAATTGGGGCTATAACTTCAGCTGAAGGCAATTCCAATAAAAGCAAACATTGAAGGCCAAAGTCTGTGTTACCATAACATTAACTCTGGAAGCACACAGGGCCCATAAGACAAGTAATATCAAGTTGCAGGTGACCTCTTTGTAAGGGCCATGATCATGAATTGCAGTTTCCCCTGATTGCATTCAGCCTGGTTGATGGTAAATCTATATCTGTCACTCCCATCAATCTTACTACTAATTGTTACACAGCCATTAACTACTGTATTAGAGCGGATCAGTAGATAAAATTAAACCCGAGCCTGTGAGCAGACGCCACTGAGTTCTGAAACATGTTGTGATGTAAGTGACCCAACCCTTCACGTTTGCCAGTCAAGTATTATTTACCTCCTCCTGGTAAAAACAAATGGTGGTGTATTCTTGGAGCCTTTGAGACGGGCCACGGACTGCTCGTTCCCATCACTGCCTGAATCGCCTGCGCTGCCTGAGAAAGGCCAAACACCTTTGGCTTTGGATCCACTTCCTCCCATTCTCAGAGACAAGGCATAGTTAGTCTCCAATTAGAGCTTTCAGTCTGGTTGGGGGCCAGATGCTCTCAATTGCTTAGCGAGGCCAGGACCTGAAGGAGGAAACGTGCACAGAAATGTCAGACTTCAGTTTCCCTGCCTAGTGGCTGGGTGTGTGCTAACCAGCTGTGCTGCTTGAAGGAGAATTTGATTAGAGACTACTGACTTGGATCAAATGATGCTAAATAAAACACTTACATTTAGAGAAATAAATGCCGGTACTTTTTAAAAATAGTTTGTCCACAGAATTAAACCTGCTGACGCAAGAACACGAGCTTTTCAAGCTCCATTTACACAGAAACCAACACCGAGAACATACAAAACCATCAAACATGTAAGATTTGGATGATCAATTGCCTTTGTATAACGTTAATGATAATGAAGCTTTACCGGAAGCTAACCGGCCGGCCAAGTAAAACCGAAATCAAAGCGCAAGCAATGACTCATAACGCCAGAAATAGCCCGCTACAGATTCAGAAACCGCTGTGTTACTTATTACAGACCGTCTTATATAATACAGTCATCCGTTTCATATGCGGTGGCTAATAATTACTCGCTAACGATACCTGCTCATTGAGGTGAGTTAGCCTGTTAGCTCCGAACCCTGACGCAGGTTAGCTCTAAAGGCTAAACCTGAACCGCGCTACACAAAGCCGAATTTGTGTTCGTCAATACCCACAACGTTTGTGTCTTACACTAACAGAAATGGTTCCGCCTCCGGTTAAGAGCCTACCTTATCGTATAGTGTTAAATTAGCACGTCCGGTCATAACTTTTACTACCGGCTACGTTTAGCGGCTAATGCTAGCTGTTATGGTCCGCATGACGTCAGAGGCGATCAGCTGATCAGACCGACAGGAGGTCACCGGACACTTAAAGCCAAAACATCCCAACATAACACCAGTGACCTAGCAACGGTGTTTAAATAATGCCAGCGTTAAACAGTCTACTCTAGAATAAAATTCAATGTTTATCTGGAAAAAATACAAAAACTTGATATTCTTCAAAAGATCTTTACTAAACGCAGTGCACTTTTGTCAAAGATGAACAATGCTCCAACATGTAAATTTGTGCATAGACATATACAATGGAAGTGGATTGATAAACAGAAGACAAAACATTTCAAGGACAGGAAAAACAAAGATATAAGGAATGGCAAGCGGTTTCCAGTGAAACACACGTACGGCAATATTCATTCAGGACTCCAGTCAAACAGAGTGACTCTGACACTGCTCGCTCCGACACTCATAGTAGCATACAAATGTCCATACATCAGTCATACTCAAATGGACAGTGAATTAAAAGAGTTGCACCCATCAGGGGTATAGAGAGGACATGGCAGACTTCTGAGCACAGGTCAAATGAAAATCCAAATACCTTCCAGCAATAACTGTATTTAAGTAATAGGGTAAAATTATGGAAAATGTCAATGAGGTGAAGAAACATGTTTTTTTAATGGTTGGTTGTCAAAATATTGGATTCAAGTAACTGATTGAAAATAAAAGGGCAGTGATGTTTTGACCAATCTTTGTTTTTCTGGATGTTGATTTTCAGCTGAATTATACTAAAGCATTGTTTCTACAAAAGTATAATTGAAACAGGTGTTATTTTTTTCTGGAAAGGCCAAAAATAATAACTGTAATTTGCTGAGGTACAGGATAATCAAATGGCACCCAATAGCTATAGACGTTACTGGATACAACCAGCGTCTCATCTGCCAGTCTCCATTTCTCTCAACTCATTCTCTCAGGCACATCAGACTCTCCAGGTGTAAGGCACTTCTCATCTCTCGCATCATTTCACACGCACATTCGCGCTAGCTCTTTCTCTCTCTCAATGTCTTGCGCCCTGTCTCACTCTCTCGGTCACCGAAGAGGCGTTTTGAGTTGTATTCTCTGGGATCTTTGGATGCAGCGATGACTGGTCATCTTAGGGTGATTGTCCAGCCAAGAGGTGCATGTTGAACCCACAGCGCGGAGTCGTGTCAGCCGGGGGTCGAGCCAGCCAGAGCCTCCTGCATCTTGGTACGAGCCAAAGCGTATCGCTGCACTATCTGCTTAACATGTTCCTCTTCTTCACGCTGCAGAATGCGCAGGAAGTTCTTTAACTCGGGCATGGAGAAGGCATGCCACTGTGAGTGACAAGACAAAAAACTGCATTAGTGAATACAAAAAGCAAACAAACCACGCATGTCTGTGTGCGGTTTTGATTTATTATTCTTGTGTGGTATTCACTTACATTGACTTCACCGGTTTCGTTCTCTTTGATCACAAAGCTGAGGACTTTTTCATTGGGCCCAGCAGTCAAACGCAGACGGAGAGGGCGCTCGCTATCAGAGAGCTTGCGAACATAAACTGCAGGAGGGAAAGAAAAAACTATTTAATACACAAATTTTCACTTTAAAACCACATGTTCAATGTGTGAAATAGGAGCATTACCTTGTTCATGACGCTCGCTGCGCTCGAACAGAGCAAACTTGCCAGGATTGTCCACAACGGTAAACTTTTTCAACAAAGCCTCGATGACCTCACGAGCGGAGGTGCGTGAGCTTATGTGCAAATGCTTGGACGCGTCCTTCGGCAGGTAGAACGAGGTGCGGCGCTTCACACCACTTGCGCCCCTCCCGCCAGCATCGTTACCTCGTTTCTTCGAAGATGGAACGGACACAGGTCGTGCCAGCTTGAACTGAACTTTTATGAATCCGGTGTAGGACCCATCCTTGTTCTGTTCAGATAAATAAAAAAGAAACAAACATTTTTAGACTGAAAGAAAAAGGCAGCTTTAAATTAAAACTATTCACATCTGTTGTAAATAATAATAACTACTCACCATGTTCATGAACAGATTGCTGTTGATCTTGGAATTGTATTCCTTCACCTTCTGCTGGATATCTGCAGTGGTCCACTCCTGCTTGCCTTTTTCAACTTGTTCATCCTGGAGGGGACAAAGAAGAGTTACAGTGTTAAACCACCAGGTGTCAGTGCTCCCCTCCAAACCACAACCGGAACAACACGCAACACAACACAGCCGGTCAAGAAACGACGCTTGAAACCATCATAGGTTAATCTGTATAATGTTATAAATATTAAAACAAGTACGAAACTAATCCTTTGCAACACGCTGCTGTCCCCTAAAAAAAAAAAATTTGGGGATTTAAAGCAGGTGTTATTACTGTATAAACGTGATCATTAATAAGTTTGTTACAGTTAGGGGAAGCAGAGTTGTCTACAAGAAAACCAAAGTGCCATTAATTGGCTTTTTGTGTCGCTCCATAATTTCTAACAGTGAGCACCAGTTGCATCAGACTCTCAACTTCCGGACAACGCAGCAAAGGCAAACACAATGATGTCACCTCTGACCAATCCCGTTCCTCTGATTCCTCGCTGTAGGAGGGCTGAAGGGAGGAGAGAGGATGAGGAAGAGGTGGGGGGTGCCGGTGCAACGTGCAGCTGTCTGCACGGGCAATGACCAACGGCTCTGCTCCGCATTCCTTTACTTGGTATTCATGTAAAAATAGCCACCCCTCTCAGACTCACACAAGTGGGAGAGACAATGCTCTCCCTTGTTTTCCGGGCACATCCTGTGAAGTCAGCTGCCTCATCAACCGCACAATCCCAGTCATGTTTCAGTCATGCACATTTGGCCTCCAGCTTCGCATGACCGTTGCCTCAATATGTGCTCCTCTTGTGTATGCCAATTAAAACCGGAAGCAGCACGAATGCATTTTCTACAAGTCACCTGATTCTTTATAGTAGAAAAATGGCGCCCCGGAGGAGTAAAGTCCAAACTTTAATACCCAGTAATCTAGGAAGGAAACAACACTGGCTCTGCAGATCCTTTCTGAACTCTGACGTTTTAAGTCAAATGAACTGTTGACCCACAGATTGTCTAACAAAAAAGTTGAATCAATGTCAAGCAGAAGAAGATCAATAGAAGCAATCCTCAGGCAAATAGAAAGCTTCGGAGTTAATTGCTGCAGTTACCCACATCAATAAATCAATACAAAGGCCCAGGCAAGCTTCCCAATATGGTAAAAGGTTTCACATGCAAAGAACCGTGCCTCTACATGCCCACAAAAGGAGTGCAACATAAATATTCTGTAGTATGTGCCAATAACAAAATAAAAATGGCTTCTGTACAGAGACAGACGGTGGTGCCTGCCAAATATTTATACAGTAAACTGCATCTGTTTCTTGTAAAGAAAGCCGATGCCCGAGTGGGAGTGCATGCGTGATTTAAAGACAACAAAATGAACAAAAGCAAAACATGGCATGACTCATATGTGATTGAGAAATTAGTATGAAAAACCCGAGAGACGAGTTGAACAGTGGGTGTTTGGCTGGAAACTTGAGAACCAAGTGTGCGTCACAAAACATGACATTTGGCTCGTCCTCAGCATGAGTTCATACGCGGGCTTGTTACAACAAAAAAGACAAACCTATGGGTGTGTTTACACGCAATCTGCTAATAACCGGCATCTGCTTTTTTTCCCCCCACATGAATTTTAAAAAGTTCTCACAACTTTAAGTTTTAGTGTGTTTACTTGAAACTAGAGAAACAAGAACTCCACCTTCCAGCCGGCACTTGGCAAACATCTCATCTCCTGTGGGGTGCCCTTGAGCAAAAACAAATAGTTCTCAAGCTATTCAAAAGCACACCCTATACTTAAAACAAATATGTGATTACTGAGGACAAAACACTTAAAACCAAAAACTAACAGGAAGTTAAAAAGCAGAACAGACATCCCAAGTAACGCGAGAATAGAGATATCTCACGTCCCCTTCTGGTCTCACTTCCCTTTTATATTTAAGTTTCGACTTAAATGAAGGCCTAATGTTTATATAACTACATATATATGTATTTAATTACTTTCCCTCACCTTCTTAACGTTAGCACTGATGTTGGCACTGACGTTTGGCTTTCTTTTGGGGAAGAAAGAGGTCCGAGCGGTGAAGTACTGCTCGAACTCTGAGTCGGAGCCTTCGTCGCTGCAGTAGCCGCTGCTGGTGGAGCTGCCCCAGGTCATCTCGAAAGAGGGAGTTTTGTCCGAGCTGCTAGGCGACTCTGACATCTTGACTATCGCTAAGGTGTTTTAGCCAAGAATAAACAACTTATCTTCCGACGAATAAATGAGCAACTTTCGGTTGATTCGCCGACACAAATGTCGCTAAGTAGAAGGGCGTAACGTCTGTCAACGGTAACGGTCGCAGTCTCCAACGGTTCGGTTCACTAACGTCGCGGACGATTTAAAAAAGTCTATGTAAAGCCTCGATTAAAAACTGATAAAACCTAACTTTTTTTTCTCCTCTCAAACTTCGCCTACCGGCCACGTTTCCACTGTACAAACTATGGTGTGTGAAACAGGATGTGCTCGGGTCCCCGCCCTGGCCGCTCCGCTAGCTTCCTTCCCCCCACCGTGGGAGGCCCCACCCAGGGCCGTTGAGTTGAGTTTGGAAAATACACAAAACACCGAAGCCGACCGCGATTGGACGCCGAGGGGGAAATACCAAAGACTCCCCGCACCACCCTCCTCCTCCTCCTCCTCCTCCCGCCATGGGTGGACACAGCTTGCCCTTCGTCCCCGCGGAGTTAGAAGTTAGACACGTGATAAGCACACAGTCGTGCTCAGCATGAATTTCATTGTTCTTATTAATTCCAAAAGTAATTAATTAGATTTTCCCTATAAAGCTTTAAAGTGATTGAAAACATATCTAAATGCCATCATGTTTGTTATGCAAACTAGATATCTACTAGATATCTACCGTGGAGATTTAATAAAAGGGGACCCTGCATTAAGAAGAAAATAAAATGGCAACAAGTGTGGATGAGAAAAAATAAATGGTTGGAAAGATGTGTTCAAGTTTATTCTTCGGAGCAGAGAGCTATTATGTTCATTGTTGCTTGACAACACCACCAGCTCTTATGGTTATTTGTGGAAACACAGACTAGTCATTTAAATCCTAAATATCAGACATGTTTGTTATAAATCGGGGAGGCCTAAATGGGTGTGTCTGGGACGCTCATTAGCAGACCTGTAAACACCTCACATTACCAGATAGTCTCAGCTCACCTCTGGTAACAAAGCAAGGCTTGAACTCATTATTCCCACAATTATTCCCCAAGTTCTCAATTTTTAGACAAATCAGCTTTAACTCCTGTAGTCCCAACTTCATTGAGTGTCATGTAGTCTTCAAAAGACTACAGCTCCCATAATGCAAATCTAATAAAAACCCATCATTAAATGCCTCCTTGTCATATCCGTGTTATGGTTAACTTCCTAGTTATATTTAAAAGCAGGAAGTTCAGAGTTGTTTAAAAATTTGTCATTGAGTACAAGAGAAGTGAATGAAACTGTTAAAAGATTAAGTCCATATTAAGTAGATATGGTGTTTTATTATAGATACACGCTGTTTAAATTTAAACACTGTCTCTCTTATCTGTACCATTGATCATACATGATGTAAGTGCAGCATTACGGTACTTGGCCCTTAAATGCCCACTTCCTTCCTACAAATAAATCCAGTTTGTGAGTAATGAGTCTAAACTCAAGCTGAAATAACCCACGGTAATTTCCTTACACTCCACAAAACTCCCTTCAAAGCTACAGAAGTCACTGCTGTAAGGGCTTTACACAGCAAGTACACCAAAGGTAATGTGTAAGTGTCCCTTTCACCAGTTCCCGTTTTCATTATTAGATAATAATTTGTGTCACTCTGTCAAATCAAGTCTTTCCAGTTTGCTCGATCCGTGATGCCATCTCCACTACCCTCCACTCATCTCTCACGCATCTGGAAACAAAGGACTCTTATGTCAGAACGCTGTTCATTGACTTCAGTTCAGCATCCAATACAACCATCCCCCAACAGCGCACCCGAAACCCAGCTGGGGCTCTGTGCCTCCCTGTGCTTCTTGACAGGAAGACCTCAGGCAGGACGGGTTGGCACTAACACGTCCAGCACCATCACCCTGAACACAGAGCCTCCTCCTCTTCACTCGACTGACCCACAACTGCACACCGACCTGTTCGTCAAGTTTGCGGACAACACGGCTGTGGTGGGTCTTATCAGCAAAAGAGATCAGACCAACTACAGGAGTGCGTAGAGACGTCTGGCTATGTGGTGCAGAGACAACAATCTCTCTCATGGACACGAGGAGAGCGAACACCGAGCGTGCTCCAATGACCATCAACTGAGCAGCACCAAGTTCCTGGGTGTGCACATCTCAGAGGACCTCTCCTTGACTACCAGCACAGCACCACTTGCAAAGAAGGCTCAGCAGCGCCTCTATGTCCTGTATATTATTTATTGACCCATTTCCTTATTTCCTTCCACTTTATGTCATGTGCCTTAGTTTTTATGTAACTGAGTGAAGTCATGCAGAAATCACTGATCTGAATCACTGATCCAAATCTGTACAGGATCAGTTACTGATATGATTAAGTATGTGCCGTGTGTCACACAATGTGCCAGCGTGGCTAGAAATTTAGACATGTAGGACCAGCTAAATCAAATTTAAGTGCCACCACAATCCCTGGCCTCATATTATACAAATAGAAAATATTGAACAACAGGTGGTAAAATAAGAGATGTGTAAATCGAATCAGTACAGAAAAGAAAACTAAATAATTTATCAGTATCCCCAATCCATTGTCACTGTTTTGTGACTAAAGATGAAAACACTTAGCTCCATGTTTGTAGCTTTGGTAGCAAAAATCTAGCTAGTATAAAACCGTAATCAGGCATGTTAACAAACTGCCTTTAATTTTTTAATCTAATTTGATGCGGCAATGCAATGAGTTTGTTTTTAGCAGCATAGTTTGGTTTAAATGAACAATCCCATTCGGCTCTTTTGATCTGGATCACAAATACTGTACCTATTAACTGATTCAAGTAGTAACACTGAGAAGAAGAACATTTCCGCAGAAGCATTTCAAAATCTCTTCACCAATTTTCCTCGCACACTGAAGAGTCGGTTACGTAGTTTTTCAGTCGTGGCTACATCACAAATGTCTGAAATGGGGGGTTAGTATCCACAGACAGACTCCCAGTCAAAATGGACACACCTTCTCATTGAATTGAATGAGAAGGTGACTGGTAGTGTGTGTATTGACCAGAAATACTCTGAGGCCTCCTAGTGTGTCCATAATTGGTCTGTAGTTCAACTTTTATGACGTGTCATGTGTATTTATAGTGTTTTTGTGTGTGTTTGAATCATAATAGTTTGTACTTGTAGGCAGGAAAACAAAGGTGTTAGTACTAATCCTGTTCTATTTGCGCTGCTTTTCTTTTTTTGGTGGCCTGTTGTTCATAACAAGACTTGCGTGTTTTCTCTTCAGTCACAGGATCAGAGTACAAGCCCAGTCTTTTTGTGTCATGATAATACAAAGTACTTCTCTACTGTCAGAGCAAGATGTGGAGAATTTGTAGCGTGACATCAGAGTGCGCGGCCCATTAATGTGGCCACGTCTGTGGTAACATTGCTTGCAAGTGTTTAGTCACACGCAACTCAAACCACCTGTAAATGTGGTCTGTGTGCTAAGATCTCAGTAGGTCTTGGGTGCGTTCTCACCTCTACTTAAAGCTGTCCACTTGTGATTGGATCACTCTGGATGTGCGGTCTAAACAAGGTCATGGTAGCTTGACTACTCCGGTACAACATATGCTGATTCGCTGGCGGATACGTTCTAACATCCAAACACCATCATTTATGTTAATTGTTTTGTGTGTTTTTCCTGCCACGTCAGTTGTTTTTCTCTGTAAACGCCTACAGTCTGCACACAAGTACAATTAGTTATGTCCTCATACTCTGCTTAGCAAGTTATCGAAATATTCTGCTTAAACCAAATATTCAACAAGCGATTGACACCATTTCTGCACAAATAAGGCATATACTTTGACTTTTCTGGACAGTAAAGTAGGGGGTAAAATGAAAATGTAAGGAGGTCATGTGGGATACGCCGTCTCAGTGTGCAAGGGAACCACAACTAGTTTCCAGATTGATTGTGCAAGGCAATGGCCCGAAGCAATACAGTGAAATTTACAAGACACAAGGTGAATGTTCTGGAGAGACAGAGTGAAACCCCAGATAAATCCAATAGTAGATTTGAGCCTGGACATGAAAAGTGCCGCTCATATCCAATTCCAATTGTGCAAGCTGACAGATCTTAAGCTTGCAAAGAAGAACAGAGTCAAATTTAAGTGTCGAGATGCAAAGACCTGACTGAGATGTATCCATACAGACTCAAGGATGTGACTGTGGCCTAAAGTGCATCTACTAAATATTGACTTGAAGGGGGTGAACACAGCACAGTCACTTATTTTACATTTTTAATTTACTGACATTACTTTGCAGAAATCAGTGTTCACTTTGACAGCAAAGAGGTTTTACTTGTTGTGATTTTTGATTGACACATAAGTTAAACAGGAAAACAGCCAAAGCTGTGAAAACCTGCAATGTTCTGTATTTCCCAACAACAACAAACTTCCTCTTCAAATCCCTTTACTTCTTCTTTTTTTTTAATCTGATGTTATTAATTGTCGCCCTACATAGTTGCATTATTAACAGTAAATATACACAGAGGTCTGTAGAAGCCTGTGTGCTATGTGAGAATATGCTTAAAGCACCACGATAAGCCAGATAACAGTGACTACTTCCACATTTGACTGTGTGCAAGGCTGCATGTGTATTGTTTAAGGGTGGTAAATCACCCATGTGGCCAGACGCAGATTCCCTTACCACGTTTGTGTCAGTTTCTATGGTGTGCTCCACAACACATGTGTTTTCAGCGGCAGAGCCTCGTTCCCAGCTGCAGTCCAACCGAATCTGGGCCCGACAGCGATAGTGGCATACGAATCTGCAGTCTGTAAACGCAGAAGGTTACTGAGATTAGACAGACACTGACGAACATAGAAATGCATGTTATTTTAATAATATATAACAGTGAGGTCCTCCGCTGGCCATTCGAGGCCACTGCAAGTTTGCTCACATCTGAATATACTCTGTGCGATTAGCTCAAAATATGCTCACAAATAAAGCAAAAAGCAAAAAAAAAAAAAAAACTCAATAAAAAGCAGTCATGCGTCGTATGAAAATGTATAATTCATGGTCTATGTAAATACTGTTTGCTATTATCATCAGTGCAAGGTCGTATTTCATTCTGATTTGATTATGGATCATATATGGGTTACAGTGTGTTTTTTTTATCCACACTAAATGCTTTACATAAACCACAGTTTTTTTTAGTTCAACAGGTTTCAGTTGATAGAAAGGAAGTTTGAAACTACTGCAATGCTGCGTTGGAAGTCGATGTGAAACCTCAGGTCAGATCATGACCACACCACCTACAGCACAAATGTTACAATAGTCCTATTTTTGTGGCATTAATTCTGCGTGAAAAGCAAGAACGATCCCTTATTTTCTTCAAAAGGCACGGAGAACATTTATGTTTCTGAAATGTAGTTTTTCTACATTTTCTTTTCTTATTTATGTCAACAGGAAAAGTGACAGGATTGTCTGGGCCTGCAGCAACACTGGTGGTTGCATCTTTCTCTACTGATGTACATTTCCTTTCTTTCAGTGCTGCTCTCTGATCATGCACAGAAGCCGCCATGCACGCCATGCATGCACCGACAGCCTACGTAGGCCAACTCACTGACACACCGCAGGCTCTGCTTGTAAAGGCCCCAGATGAAGTCTCCGCACAGGTCACACCACGTGGGTTGAGCGTGGCTGCAGGGTTGAAAGTTGTGTCCCTCTCCTTTCTCCTCTGGGAGCTGGGGGTCCTGGGAGCTGCTCAGGACTCGGATGATGCCCACCCGACTGAGCAGGTCCGGGACCTTTCCCGCGTTGATCCTCAGGGCGTTTGTTCTCTCGAGGCGTGGAGGCGAGCATGGCGAATGTGAGCCAGTCAGCTCTATCTCCTCTCCGCTCGACCTCAGGTCGCGGAGCTCGATGAGCTCCCCCAAAGACATTGAGTCACTCAGAGCCGGGCTTCCTCCATTATCACTGACGGACAGAAAAACACACCACAGATGAGTAAAACCTGCCAACCACACTTTCAGATTAGATTCTAGATTTAAAACATCACAGTCTTTTAAATTAATTCCAGTCTCTATTGTAATGTATCAGTAACAATTCAACTTGTATTGAAAAGTTTCATAAACACAGATGTTGTAACCATCAGAGCAAACACCAAAGCGACAGTGGCAACTTTGCAAACCCAGTTATATGGGGGGGCCCATCTGCTGGAGGTCGGCCTGGTGATGTTAAAATATGTTTATCCTGTGCTACTTGCGAGTTAGTAATGGAAACCTGGAGTGTTCATTAAGGTGCTTGTTATGTGTTTGATGTTTTTTTAAAAGAGGGCATTTTCATTTTAAAGAAATTGTGAGTTTGCTCAACCCCTTGACCACATGTTTTTAAAAAATGAACATATGAGAAAAATATTGTTAAAAGCTGAATTATTATGTAATGTGGTGGGGGAAAAATCTTTAGAAAAAAAGTTAATTCAGCATCAACTATTATCATTAGTGTTCAAAGTAAAAACAGTTAAGAATATTCAATTTAGCTACATATTGTCTTACCATTTGTACTTAGTAAAGATGGGGCAAACTTTAACTTATATACTCATTAGTAATTTACTTTCATTAAAACATATCATATTTTATGAACTAGCAGTATCTAGGCCACACAGAGGATGCAATGGAGTGAGACAGTAAAGTCCCTTTACAATCTGGGGAAGTACGAAGTTGTTCAAATTGAAATAGATGAAGTAGTAGTAGATGAAGTTTCTACCACTGGTCAGAGGCACTTTAACATCTGGATAAGTTAGGTTGTCCAGGAATAAAATTCTGCTCATGTAACAAGTAGACTACAGTAAGACACGATACACTGATACATGCAGAATGACGTTTCCCCCCACAACCATTAAAAAAAAAAAAACGAGTCGAGATACGACGACGCGGAGGATTCATTGACATGCTCAGAATAATGTTGGTATTTCGGTAGCGTTTGGAGAGCAAAATAAAATAAAACCAACAGTATGTTCTGTCAAAACTCACCGAAACGGGGGTGAAACCAGCCCCGTGGCAACCGCTTTGTCTCAGGACTCCTTCCATCCGCGCAGAAAAACTTTCCGCAAATCTCTTCACTGTTTTCAAGTAACTAACGGAGGTGACTGCATCTCTGGAAACAATCGATCATCTCCGGCTGATTACTGCAAACGAAACGCCAAGTCCTGCTTCTTTCTCTTTTCTTTTTTTTTCACATATATGTAACGGTAACATCAAGTGTGACAGCGGTGCGCTCCTTCATGACACCGTAACCATCTGTTGTGTGTTGAAGAGGAAGCGGCCTGTGATGAAAAAGAGAGAGTGAGATGAGACTGAGCTGCACACACATCCGGAATGTTTTCACATAGGGGGTGCTCCTGAGTCCTGAGAGCAGCCGAGTAGGCGGACGAAGTCCCCCACCCCAACAAAACCCGAAGACTGCTGGGTCCGGGTTTCATTCTTAACATCTGTAGAAAAATGGAGACGCGCTAATGCTACGATTGATCACATGATCGGGCTGTAGTTTTATGACGTGTCACTGATGGAAATCAACAATTGGAGGGTAAGATCTGAACATAAATACGGAGTATAACTCAGACAACTCCGCAGATTTCAAGTTAAGAGATCATAGTTTTGTTGCTTTTGTTTTGTTTGTTTTGTCCAGTAGCTGTTTACAGGTGGATTATTTCAGTTATAATTTACACACCCAGTTAACGGTGTCTTTATAGTCTTTGTCAGGCTACGGTAGTATTTGTCACCTGGAAGAATATGTGGAAGTGTAACCACCAGAGGTTTAACAATGTCCTTCCCAGCCCATCTAGTCTGAGTAAATGGGGCAACATAGAGAAACCAGACCCGTCCCTTGTGTTCCATAATAGGGATGACTCCAAGGCGCTGAGTGGGGACGGTGGGGGACAACACCATAGTCTCAGAGGCTCATGTGAGGAGAAAGAGTGAAACATCAAGAGCCGGTGGAGGATGGTGGTGCGTGTCAATGGAGCAAGGCCTATTGGACACTAGAAGGAAGAGTGGGAATAGAAGAAGGCCACTTAGACGCCTAGATCAGGTCGCCTGGGCAAGCATGTCTGTTGTAAGACCTGAAACTCCTTAAGTAGAATGAAGGACAACAAAGTCCAGGTATGGGAGTGGTCATCACAAAGCCCTGATTTCAGTCTAGTCCAAAGTGTGTGGGCAGAACTGAAAAAGCATATGTGAGCAAGGAGGCCTTCAAACTTAACTATTTGTCTGACATTTCATTCAGTTAAAATCGTTATCCTAATGGACCTAACACAGGGAATGTTTATGTGAAACGTCAGGAATTGTAAAACGCCAAGTTTAAATGCATTTGGCTAAAGTCTATGTAAACGTCTGACTTCAGCTTTATAAAACTAAGTAGTAAAATAAATAGATATGAGAGCAATCCAGACCTCCAAATGTGGTCTAAGTGATTTCAGCATGTGGGATAAATTAAGGATTATTAGTAGTAGTGTCTATATAAACCCAGTACATTTGAAGGTTCTTCAGAGACAAAAATGGCTAAAACAAGGAAACTAACGCAGGAAACGCGCCTGTAGATAAAGATTCTCAGCCAGGAAGGGCACAGCTGCACCCACTCCACTTTGCAGAAATACAGACGAACCAACAGCTTGGAAGACAAACCAAGGTCTGAGCGTCTGAGTGTTTCCTCAGCAAGAAATTATCGCATCCTGATCAACATGTGCAGGGAAAACCGCACAATGACATCACAGGAGCTCCAACAGCAGTGGTCAAACCAAACTGGTGATCCACCCACACTGTTCCTGACCAACTTTTAGATCATGGCTCAAGGTCCTGCAGGGCTGTCAGGAAGCCCCCGATCAATGAGAGACAGAGGTTAGTCTGGTGTCGCCCAAGCACATAAGAACTGGACAGTCAGGAGTTGGAAGAAGATTCTGCGGTCAGATGTTTCCAGATTTATCTTCCTCCTGCTAATGCAAGGTTACACAGAAGACCAGGAGAAGCATTACCTCCAGCATGTACGGTACCTACTGTCAAACATGGGTCAAATATGGTGGAGGCAGTATCATGGTCCGGGGATGAACGAGTGCTGCTGGTGTTGGTCAACTCCCTGTCTGTGATGGCACATTGAACTCTGCCAAATATTGAGCCATTCTCCAAACCCACATGCTCCCTTCTGGACGTGCTCTGTCCCGATGAGGTCCAGACTGGATGTTTCAACAAGATAATGGTCCTTTCCACACATCCAGGACCAGTAGCACAGTATCCAGATCTTAGAGTGACCAGCTCAATCCACAGATATGAGGCCCATTGAAACCTGTAGTGGATGATCAAAAGCACAAACCAAAGAATTTAGAAGAATTCAAAGCAGTAATTGAAGAAGAATGGAACCAGATTACCCCTCAACAGTGTGAAAGGCTCGTGGGGAACATGTCATCCAGGATTAGAGCTCTACTGCTGCTAATGACAGAGTACTAAATATTAATTTGATGATGTGATGGTTCATTTATTTTTTGTGCAGTTTTGAACACGTTCTGTTATGTGTTGACAATGTTGAGAACTGAGATACTGAAACCCTCAAGAATTTAGTTTTGTTAGTTTTTCTTCTGAACAATAAACAAAATAAATATAATTTGTATTTGTTTGTGTCTATCTAATGCAGCCACAACTTTTAAAACACAAAAAAGACTTTCTCACAAATATTTCATGATAACTGAGCTGGTGTAAATTTTCCACCGCTGTACTTACCTGCGGGGCTTTGTTCATCATGGTGAGGTAAAAAAAAAACAAAATAGCTTTAGAGTTATTGAAGCAACTTTATTTGCTGGCACTTTCGCCTCCGCTGTGTCAGAAGTAAAAAAAGAAGGTGTGAAAACTTCCTGGGCCATGAAACACGCAAACAATTCAATTTTATTACAGCATTTTAAAAACAAAAACATCTTTGATGGTGCATAGACGCGTCCAACATTTAAAGTAAGAAGTATCTCTGTACAACATGTTCAGCATAATAAAGACGAAGATTTGTTTTCTTCTCATCTCTTCTCAAGTCAATACATCTCTCCATCTCTCTCTCTCTTTCAGCTGTTGATGTGCAGGTCACTCTGAATCTTCTCTGCAGTTTCAGAGATGAGCTGGCAGGCTTTCTTGTGTTTAGTCCAGTGTTTCACCTGACATTCTCTGTAAAAACAAATAAGTTTATTTATAATACCAACAAGAGATACGCAGTATTGCAGGAAAGTATCTAGCCAGGGAAAATACATACAGCAGTTTATGTTAGTCCTAACTTTATCAGCAGAACTGCTCAGACTGTCTGTAGGTCTTACCTGTGGCAGTACCATGCTCCCTGACACCGGGAGCATCTCTTTGTAGCCTCTTTCCCACAGAACCCACACTTTGGTTTCTCAGGGAGTAAACTTTCCATCACGTCCAAGTTATATGTCTGAGCCAACCTGGTGAAACCGCACAACCGGTTTGTCAGAGCTGGCACAGGTCACCTCTCTGCACCTTAACTACTCTTGGATGTCAGTGTTACCTCTGGGCCTGCTGTCTCAAGTCACTCTCAGATGGGTTGAATGTTTCTTTGACTTGATACTTAGCTATAGCCTTCCACTTCCCATTATTATCCCTGACAATGTGGTTCCACATTTCTGGGATCTATTAATAGAGTAAAGCCGGTGGTGAATACACGAGGGCAAACTCAGATGTACGTTGCATATTTGTGAGCCTCATCGTACCTGTTCCAAAACAAGCTCTTTTTTTGGAGGGACTGGATCAGTGACGGCGAGATGAGCCAGGAAACGCTGCAGCTCCACCAGGTTCGGCAACTGATCTATCAACACATCTGTCAAGAAACCCCGGAGCTGTGGCACACGAAGGAAAACAAATAATACAGCAGCAAGAAAAACAATAACACAAGGTACTGAATAAGAAAAACAAATCACAAGCGGATGCACAGGCCACTCTGGTTATACAATTAATGCTACAGGAAGAGGATGAGAAAGCCTATAATAGGAGGAAACATCTTAGTCAAAACAACTGTTGGAAAATGAATCTGTGCTCTGACACACGCAGAGATCAGATATGCTGTGGGATGACAATGATCTGGCACTCACACACTTCCTAAACACCAGCAGTTACTTGGAAGGAGCAAGAGTTCATTGACAAAAATCTAAATCATGTCAGGTAGTGATCAAGTGTAACGCAAATACCACAAGAGGAGCACAACAACAAAAAGAAACAAGTCCTACCTTTAGAAGCTGGTCCTTGTTGAAACTGTTGAAGTCATATTTTCTCTGGCAGTCTTCCTTTAGTAACAGGTTGTGAAGGGATAACCAGACCTGACCGTCCAGCTTAGTCATCTTTAAATGGTCCTCAGCAGGAATCTTCTGCCATTTGCCATTCATATACTTTTGTACCTCACCTGCAGTGAAACAAAGGGAAAAGACCAGGGAATTAAAGTTTACTTAATAGGCATTGGTGTGGTGCTCAACACCAGAAAGCCTAATGGATAACCTTGCAGAGGATATGTCCATCATTTTATAGACAATAGTTGTTGCTTATAAAGAACAGAAACATAAGCATCAATCTTTTCAACTAAATCTAAAAGAGAGAAGCAGTGAATAAGAGTATTTGAAGGACATATTTGTGATATACCATCTTTGCAGCAACTCCAAGGGCAGCAGTCAATCAGCTGGACCAGTACGCAGGGCGTGTTATGTGTGCACAGCATACGATTGATAACACTGATGCTGTGGAGAAAAGAAGGAAGCGTTAAGTTTCTCTGCCGTGCTTCTCCGTACTGTCCGCAAGAACCTGCCTCACCTGTCAGTGTGATCTGTGACGTATCGCAGCACTGATACGGCTTTCAGGGAAATTTCAAACTCCAGAGCAGCATTCTGCATCTGCAGCTCCTAGCACAAACACATCGATCGACAGATTGTTTTCAGCCAGAGGAGCGTTTCTGAACAATGTCTTGAACCGAACAAGCCTTTTACCTCTATAGAGGATGTTGGGTTTTGTTGGTCATGAGTCGTGGCGCAATCTGTGGTCGCTCCACTGGCAAGCAGGGTGAGTTTACGGTGGCAGTAGTCCACCAAATCAAGAACAGAGTCATCCGCTGCCTCGCATGAATCCTGCACAACAAGACACATAAATATTTCAACATTTCACTCCAAATGTTCTGTATGAAGAACAACACGTCTTCACTACCTGTCCATGTTAAATGCTGCTTTAAGACATTTAAATTATGATGATGATGATGATGATGATGATGATGTACAGTTAAGGATACTTGACTAGTTACTGACCTTATGAAACATTATTGTTTCAAGAAGGTTTATGATCGTGGCTTCATGACGAATCTACAAAAGTGACCAAAAAGAAAACACATGAAAAATGGACACTGCAACCCCATTATCTCTTTAAATCTCATTTCACACTCACCACCATGTAAAGTTGAAACGTGTTCTTGGGATTGAAGTCGTGCAGCTGACACAAGATTGGAAACACTTTTTGCTTCCACACCTCGATGAGGATCATCTCATGGATGAGGACGGATATCTGGAAAAATAAGAAGAAATCACTCAGCTCAAGACACAATTGTAGAACTTTTCAAAAAAGCACCTGACTTTCTAACGTGACATAGATTTGGCCGTCACCTTTCCGTATGACACGAGGAGCTCCTTGACGAACTCATCCTGCATGGCAGAAGCGTTCAGTATTGCCTGCATGTTAAGTTTCTCGGTGTACTCATGTTGTCTAAACCACCTGTAAACAAATGAAGAGATTTCAGTTTGTATCATTTGTCCGCTCAGATGTTTGCTCATTTTTTTTATGTTTTACATAAAGAGCCTGGATGGCCTTCCTGAAGAAAGGTGAAAAATATTCTTTGAATACCAGCAATACTTCCAATTATAAACCGCTCAGACACATTCTGACAGAGTGTATTCAGGCTGTGTTTGACTGCATTCAGTTTGAAATAAAATAATAAATACTCCTCTTAAATACTACTTAAAGAGTCTTGTCTCAGCTTTAATTTGTGAAGGACTGAATCAGTATTGAAAGAGCTGCGTTGGACATGTCTTTGAACACATTTCACAAAGAGAACTTTAAATGGAAAGTGAGAACTAGAAAATGAAAAATAAGCTGCCAGAGAAAAGAGCATGAGTCTTGCAGAAGAGCGGAAAATCATTTGCATGATGACAAAAAAGACCCTTTGTGGTTGCAGTAAAGAATGCCTTCGAGGATGTAGATGTGCTGACTTGATGAAGAAAACCTCAGAGCGTTCATAACCACAAGGCAAGGTAGAATTCATGAATGTACATAAACACACAAACTCCTGTTTCCACCTTTGTGAGGAATTTCCATTGACATAATGGATTAGATAATGAATTCTAACCATAAATTAATTGTGGCCTTTACCCTAAACAGAATTTAACCCTCTAACAAACACACACAAAATAAAAAACAACAGTAATGCAAAAACAAAAGAAGAAAAAAAAAACAGAAGAACTGTGGAACGAAGTTCTCTGGACTGATGAAACAGAAACCATCCTCTCTATAGATATCCTTCAAAGAGGAAGTGGAGGAAAAAGGGAACAGCTCATGACCCAAAGTAGCTCTGTTATGCATCTACTGATCAGCACACAGGGGAATGCTTCGTTTGGCCAAATGCACTGAAATTCACTTAACCACATGCATGGTCATTCAGGCCGAGTGAGCCACCTGACCTCCGTCCTACTGGACTGACTTTCACTTGCTCAAGACCAGACTTAATGACTTAGCCAAGAGACGGAGAAGCAAAAGAAAACGTGTCAGGTTAGAGGGCACAGCTCAATCGGTGCCGTTATCCACCAACGAAACGTAAGAGTTCTAAATAGCACAGGGACATTTAGAGGCCTTATCTGGGAATTTTACATTTTCCACAATAAAATATTATTAAAGTTGATAGAGACCAACAAGACAATGAGTGGGATCGCCCTCTGCCCAACTTAGACCCGTCAGTAAAGTTAAATGGGGACAACGTCACTGCCCCGCTGCAAGCTGCTGGATCCTGCTGCTGCTGTGGCATCGCTCTCTATCTCATACACCTTGTTTTGCAATTAATTTGTAATATTTTCAACCCCTTTTTAGCTTTGTGTACAGACCACAAACATATCTACGCTATTATTGTGTTTTATGTAATATTATATTTGTTTGATTCTTTGATTATCTTATCCGAAGATCCTTACAAAAAACCTGTGTGTGTGTGTGTGTGTGTGTGCGTGTGTGTGTGTGTGTGTGTGTGTGTGTGTGTGTGTGTGTGTGTGTGTGTGTGTCATAATTCTCTTTTTATTTACTTTGATGTTTAAGTATGTGAAAAGCTTGATGTGAAGTTGCATCTAATGTCTTGTTCAAAACAGTTTTGTGAGGTAAAGGCTTTTTAAGATAAACAATTTAAGCTAACACTGTGCACTGGTGATGAGAGGTGTTCAGTTTTTACTTGAAGAAAAGTAAATAATAACACGTTGGGAGTATTAATATACCATCACTAGCGTGGACCCAAACAGATCCACTCTGATGTTGTTGATTTGGGTTTGCTGATTATGCTGTGTGACAAACTTCTGACTAAATGAACAGCAATTTCATGTCAAAACAGATTAAAATAAAATATTAGCAGCATATTTATTAAACATCATCAACTTCTACTGCACATTTTGTACTGTTGTAAAAGTAATATATTATATTGTAATACATAAGTCAATGCTTTACTTACTCCTATTTAGCATTTACAAGCCGTATACATCCAGCAACACCTGATATTGCATTAACCTTTAGACTTTCTACTAGGAAAACTAAATCTCACTTAAAGAAAAACATAAAAATGACATTTATACAGCACTGAATGCAGTGTATTTCTCTGTTTAGCTGTCGAAACTGCCCTGACCCTTGTTAACATGAGCCGGGTCGCCTTACCTCGCAGAGCCCACTTCCTTGAGGGAGAAAGTCTCCAGACTGTGGACAAACCCCTCGGCTTCCACGGGCAGAATTACCGACGCGTCCATTTAGATGAAATAAATATATTGATAAACTACCACTTCAGACTACTCCTTTGTTACAGTTACTATCATATGTGTGTGGTTACTATGGGGGCTCACGAAGTTTCCGGCGGTTGTCATGGTTACTGTAAACCAAGCGCAGGCGCACAGGGTGTAGTTTGTGTTTGGCGCCACAGAGGGGCGGTAGATCTTTGCACATAAAAAAGCTACATGCGAGCATAAAATGGTGTATAAAATCCACGGTAATGGTGGAAGTATGAATTGTTACACACTTAAGTTATTACAAGTAAAAGCAAAAATCCTTAAAAAAAAAAATCCTTTAAAAAGCATGCAGGTACCATCAGCATAGCACTAACTGGAGAAAGTATATATGCAAAAATATTGATTATTACAATTACTATTTGTGTAGCCTTGTGCAATTAGTGTTGTTATTGTGCTTAATCTATTAGTTAATATTTTGTTTCATATCCAAGCTTTCTTTAAAGATGATTGTAGATGTATTCTGTATTGAAGATGATAAACATATGCAATATCTGCAAAATATCAATTGAATAGAGTATATTTTAAAGTAAGTATTATTGGTGCATTACTGAGCAATGAGAGTTCTACTATTCTCGTGAATTTAAATTAATTGTATGTACTTTTGTTTTGCATATTCTATATTGTGTCTGTAAACCTTGACTATGCAAAAATACTAGTTGCAGTTTGCAGTTGTAGTGAGTCTGATAACATTAGCTCTTCTGTATCTGCTTGTTCTAATGCTTTTTTATGAATGCAAAATTTAATTATTATATTATGCTAAATTTTAGATGCTTTTTTCAGCATTTTCTAAACGGCTCTGTATAGTATACTCCAGCCTCACATTTTTGGGATGCGAAGCAAACATGGTATTTTCCAAGAATTTTAAATGAGTTTAAGAAGTTGACTGAATGTACTGCCAGTGCATCCAACTGCAAACTATTCAGGACACTCAAAAATCTGCCAAAAGGTACACGGCAGTAACCAAGTTAATCTGGTTTTCTGCATTTAGTAGATTTGGAGTCGGTGAGAGTTGCTGAAGCCACTGATACTGAACAGAAAGTCATATGAAGAGACATTTTCAGCTCCATTTAATGATTTATTTAGGTGTTATAATCTTGCATTTTTGTCTGTACAATATTAACAAAATTCACCTTCACTGCCTTCAAACAGATGTTGATTTCTTCATGAAAAGAAGATCACATTTTAAAAATACTCAGCTAACAAAATTACAAAACACTACTCGTTTTCGCTCTTCATTTAAGAAATCTCTTCCTCTTGCTCAAAGGCATTTTTGGTTGTGGCATCTCCGTGTCTTTCAGTCTGATAGCTTCAAGTCACTTCCAGCACACGACGATGTTAGGATCATTTTCTAAACGTTCGTCCAGCTCCTGGTAACTAATTCCTGTAAAATCGAAACACAATTAGCCAGCTTGTTTTCCACCCTCAGCCATTGGTGATACAGGACAATCAGACGGCTTCAAAACCTGCCTGTTTTGCAGCAGATCTCATCGTAACTATGACAACCGGTGTAGAGTCGAGGCGGCCTGCTCCTCTCGTCACGTATCACCTTCACAGGATATTTCTGCAGTCGTCGAATGAGAGACTTCATCAGTCCAAACTGGATCAGCCTCCTGAACGAAAACACAGGACAAACACACGTGTCATCCAGGGCCACCGTGACCTGACTTTTCAAGAATCATAAAATCTTTTCAGGAACTGATAAGGTGAACGACGTTGACCTCTCGTCAACCCTTTGAAGCTGTTGCGAGTAGCGGGAGCAAAGGTCTCGGACAGTGGTGCCTGGACTCAGGCCACAGTACAGCTGGAACACATCTCTCAGGCTGGCACGTTTCTGACCTGATAGCAGCAGGGAAAACAAAGAGTGAGCGTCACATGATACGAGGAAAACGTGCGTGCGACAGGTACAAGCCTTACTCACCGTTCTTAGTAACGTAATTGAGGCACTCGTCCTGAATGGACTTGTCATCTATGAGGCTCTGGACTTTGGGAGTGGTGCAGTACACATTTGAATACTAGAGAAAGGGGGAAAAACACACAGTCAGGTAAAATGGTTTAAGAATAAAATGTAAATATTACAAGAAAAAGGAATTAAGTTATCATACTCGTAGAACAACTAAATAGCAAACAACATTACATGATTTATATATAAAAATATTTCGGCTTTAACTTATTTTTTCCTTCTCATTCATGAATTGTTCCACCACACTTTAAATGTATTGAACTGTATTGAATGAAGCTAGATTTGTTAGTTTGTGGTTCTGAAACAGCAGTAATTATCCATCAGAGACAGAGGCTGTCATAATATTCTACTGCGTCTGAAATGATATCAGGTGTTTATTTGCATACAGAGCTTAAAACCGAGATAGGATCTGGACGCCAGCTGAGGACATATGAAGAGTCCCATTGTAATACCAGGTGTGAATACAGATACTAAAAGTTGTCCACCTGCATTTGGATCGGATGGCCCAGGCTGAATATTAAAGCAAGTCCTGAACAGGGCCACAGACTCTATATAGATGGCAGCAGAAGTATAATTAAAGCTTGATTGCACTTTGTTGTATGGTTTGAGTTTATTTTTGTACCTGGAAAATTGACACCAAGGTCACCACCCCATAGTATCTGAAGGAGAAAGGAGTAAGAAGATTCAAGTAAAGGTTTTGCTTTCTTATGCACACTGCGCTGCAACACAGGCAGGTGTCATGAAGCACTGTAGGACATGAGCACATTTCAAAAACAAGCACTTTGACGTGCACAAAGACGCCGCCAGTGTGAAAATACTTGCCACTACAGCACCTTATTCACTGAAATATACTTACAGGAGATTCTGCACAGCGATACGAACTAGATTAAGCTCCACATCTGCCTCAGCAGAGATTTTCTGGATATGTCTCAATCCGTCGATGTAGGGCAGGATCTGTAGTAAAAATATATAAAAAAACATGAATGAATTGTTCTTATAATCTGAAAATTTGGTTGATTGATTGATTGATATGCATTAGTATATTGGTATGCATCAGAAACACTAAATATGTTAATTTATTCCAACAGTAATAGCACAATACAGCGCCTGTAAATGGAAACCTACAATAACGCATCTCCATTAATAAAATAATAGAAAAGAATGATGTGGCTGTATCACTTCATACATTGCTGATGAAAATGGATTAATCACTAATCTGTACTGTTTATCATTCAACTTATGGTAATGTCTCTGACAGCAGAGGTCTACCTGTTGAGTGGTCAGATCCCACTGAGACTTGATGAAGTGGTCTTTGCACTTCGTGAAGACGGGCACATCGTACTCCTGGACTATAGGGGGGTCTCTTCGTAGTTGGATCAGCTTTAGGTGGATAGTGTTTGACTCATCTAGAACGGAGAGAGAAAAAGACTCTTTTAATAGCTGCTGGATCATAGCACTGCCCCCTCAGGCATGACGGGGGCATCACTTCATCTACCTCTCTTCTTACCCTGATGCCCCATCACTCTGAAACAGGGTAAATCTGGACCCATCAGACCACATGACCTCCATCCATTGCTCCAGAGTAGTCTTTATGCTCCCTAGCACACTGAGGACTTTTTGTCTGGTTAACCTCATTGTTTAGTGGTTCGCATTGTATTTGTCTAAATGCTCTTACATTTTCACTAACATGTTTTCTCTGCTTGATGCATGTCAATGATTTGACTCTTCTCAAACAGACAAACATCTTTTCTACGACCAGGGGTTGTGCCTTTCCACATGGTCGTTTAAGAAATAAGAAGCTACTCATTCCATCAGTTGGCACTAAATAACTTGTTACCAGCTAAAAGATAATCGTCCATGCAGAAATTATCCAATAGGAGGCTGGTATCTAGTTGCTTAGTTAAATCCAGGTGGCAACTTGTTTCTGGCCAGACAGTGTATATGAAAGCCATTTTGCCACAGAAATAAACAGGAATACAAACAGAAAAGTAAAAAATAACAATACCTATGGGTAAAGTGCAGGCTCCTGTGGCATTGAGTTCTTCTAACAACGTTGACATGATGGGTAGAAGCTTCAGTTTGCTCTCCTCTTTAGATATGAAGCCACTCTCCAACTGGGACACAACAAAGCAGAGGAATGCGACTTATTTTTAAGAAGTATCAGTGAAAACAACACGAGTACATACAGATGTGAAGATGCATTTCTTCCTACCTCCAGAGTGGTGAGATACCCAGAGAGCTTCTTGACAATCGGCTCGAGGGCGCACGTGTTGGTCTGAGCATCGCAAACAAGGCCCAGGTTAAACAGGAGGGCGTTCCGGCTGTACTTCTTATGTTCAATGCACACAGGACAGCCGATTAACTTTTTCCCCATAGCCGTGCTACAACAGGCAACATCGAAAAAGACGTGAATATTATTCTGTCACGAAAAAATAAGATGGATTATGCAAAGGTGAGAAAAGATATTGGTGCTGGGTAACATACACTGTTATTAGTTTGTTTTGTAGTTCTGGCTTAGTGATAATATAAACCTGAACTGTGTCAAAGAGCTCCCGTGAGATGTACTCCTCCGGGACCTGTCAGGACAGAATAATGAAATACACTCTATAAGATTATCTCATTAATATAAACAGATTAGCCTCAACACTAAAACCACCAACTGGTGAGATGAATACCACTGAGGATCTCATTGAGATGTAATGTTCTTCCGGAAAACAAGGTTCCTGGAAAGGGGTGTTCCTTGCATCTTTCCCAGCTGACATGTGACATGTGACAGGAGTTGAAATCAGGTCATCAGACCTGGTCCCATTCTTTCATTGCTACTTTTGGCAGAGGCCAGGGACTGCGGCTACACAGCTCCATTCAAAACAAACTGTGATGCACTGTGTTCTATCAGAACCGGGATAAACTTTTTGATGAATATGGGCAACAGTAACTCATCTGTTGGATCAGACCATGTGCACCAGTGAGCCTGTCCTCAGTTCACAGCTTTTCCTTCCTCGGATGTCTCTGACAGGCACCTACCACTGCAGACCAGAGATGGAGAGGATTTGATCTGGTCGTCAAGCCATCAAAGATTTGGCTCAAATCCTTCAACATGTCCATCTCTACTGATTATACCACATCAGCTATGAAGACAAACGGTTCGTGCGTTGCACTAAGGTGTCAAACATATGGCCCGCGGGCCAAAAGCGGCCCGCCAGAGGGTCCGATCTGGCCCGCGGGATTAATTTGCAAAGTGCAAAAATTACACTGAAGACATTAACCCAAATTTTCCACTAAAAGTAACTACTTTTCCTACGTTTCACACAATTTTAGTAAGAGCTGCAGACATAACACAACATTGAAACATAAATTGCACTTCTTTTTCTTAAGAAACATCTGGTCGTTCATAAAAGATTTTGTAATAGTGCAGTTCATTATATGTAAACACTTTCATGATGTACTTCATTGCGCTAAAACAAAGGGAAATATTTGAAGTTGTCATTATTTGAAGGTCTGGCCCCCTTGAGATCAAATGGTTCTGTACGTGGCCCCTGAACTAACATGAGTTTGACATCCCTGAATGCATCACACCCACTGACAGGAGCCATGATAACGCTTCACCTGTCAGGGGTCATAATGTCAGGGCTGATCGGTCAGTATGGCACACATTGTATGCATGCTAAAAACACATGCAGGATTGTCTGTAATTAATAAGAACATTAACAATTAAAACATTAATATCTTTATAGACGTGCTCACAATAAGGAAACCAAGACAGGGATAATGGCAACTGCGAGGGATAATATTTATTACCACTAAAGAACACGGTTTACTACAATTAACCGTGGTGCAACAAATGATGAACTATGATGCCAGTCCACACTTCAGCAAACTAAACATCTGCCCACTTACCTGATATGTTATCTTTGGGCCCAAAGTGGGATGAAACTCGCTGAAGAATATACACTCTATTCGAGTGGCCATGGCCACTTATGGTTGTTACTGTCAGGGCAAACTTATACCGACTCAGCTCCTCTAATTTAAACCAAACTCTCTCAGTTTAAGATGACAGTCTCGCTGTGTGTCTTCCCTGTTTATCTTCAGCTGCTACACAGGTACACGGTACATGCTAGCTCTCAGCTTTAGCCCCGACGAGACTAGCGGCTCCCTTTCAGACACATTTAAGGACACGTAACGTTAGTCGACGTCCTAGCAAATGTGTTACTGGTGTTTCAAAACACAAGAGTTGTCCCCCTTACATCAAACTGTTCAACAACTCGACTGTACAACATCCATGATCACACTGGACAGGGGAACAACAAGGCGATTGCCTTCATGGACACCCCGTGACTTACAGCACACTCGCATTTTGAGCGCTTTCAGATGTATGCTACGTTAGCTAGAGAAAGTTGTAACACTGAATCCATTACAAGGTATATTAAATCACGTATTAAAAAATTCTAGGAATGAGAAGTCGCAAAACCCCTATTGTAAAGTAAAATATAAAGTAAAATGTGTCCTGTTTTCATGCAACGTTTGACATTTTTTTGGTAACGTTCTGGAAAGTGGCATATCTTCCACAGCGCCTAAATGCAACACAGTTCACGAGGTTCCCTGTTGCGCAGACTCAGACGCATGTGTAGACGATTTGCGATTTCAAAACGGTTTGTACTGCGCCATGTGTAAGGAAAGTCAGCGACCGGGTCAGCTAGCAAGCTGTACGACTACAGAAAATGTAATGTGAACGTCACCCAGGGTGATTAAAGTGGCTTAGAATGTGTGTAGGCATATTTTCACGTAACAGACTGCTGCCATAATGCGGTCCACACAATCTGTGTTTTTGTAAAGCTAAAGGAAAAGTGATGCAAAGACGTGTTTTTGTTAACCATGTGGAGAAGACCGCTGGGTGCAAGCTACAGATGTTTTGGCTGCAGGAGTGGTGGACCAAAGGTGACTATAGGTTAATATTTGTCTTGAGGATGTGCTGCCAACAATTTTGAACAATATTATCACAGTCGACACTTTTTCTCTTTTTTTGAAGGCAGGTACCAACTTGTTTGTGTGTGCAGCAGTTAGACAATGCATTTTACTAAGCTGGTGCAAATCTAAGCTTTCATGGTGCTTTTTTAATGTGTTGTGTATGACTAAGGGTCTGGGAAAGGGGGGATGCGCTGGATAAAATACAGATTTCCTAAGATTTCTGTATTTATTCTGTATTTATTACCTTCTTTCTCTGTTCTGTTTAATTCAGTTCAGTTTTAGCTATACACACGCTGCCAGCTGTTACACTGTTTATAATTCATCTTTTGTAGTTTTATTTTTTTACAGTGTGAAATGATTTTTCAGGATAGGTTTTACTATAAAAACACAACACTTTGTGAAGCCAATTTGCCTCATTGTTTGTTGTGTTGATCTATTTAACTATTAGCAGTTCAAAGGCTGTTCATTTATATTTGTATTTCATATCAGTTCAATAAAACGCTTTTCCGCCTTGTTTTAGTTAACTATTAACGAGGGCTCGGCGGTATGACCAAAAATTAAATGACCAAAATTCTGAAGGTATCACCTTACATCACGTTTTTTTCCATGCATAATCACGAGTTCACAACATTGTCTTCTGTTTGAGAGAGGAATTGAAGCAGTAGATTGACTAAGGATGGACTATTTTAGTGTGATGATGAGTAAACATTGTAGACCAATCCCACACTAGTAGTAAAATAGGTTTACATGGCTTCATGTTAGCCCTGCCTGCTGATTTGGAAATAAAGGCACATTTACAGGTCAAGATAAAAAAATAAAAAAGAAGAAAAATAAATGTTATCAAGACGAAATGAAGAAACAAGGACAATTACAGTTGCAAAATTCTAAATTGTCTTTTTACTTTATTTAACTTTAAAGTTTTATAAGGCTACATTTTAACATAGCGTGACAGTAATTGTAAAAGTAACTGACTGACTTTGTAGAACTTGAATGTGTCATAACACAATTCAATGCAGCCTGTAACCGAGTGGGTGCTTATGCTATGAGAGATAATATGGGAAATATACAGACCACTACTCAGTTAATTCACAAGAGGAAGGATGAACCGTGGACCAAACCATTTTTCATAAGGGGCCAAGGGAGAAATTATTAAAATTAAAATATTGTGTGACTGTGTGGCTTTGTTTTAGCTCATATTCATTAGTATGAATATATATTAATTAAGTTTATGTATAGTAATTTAGTCATAGATGCTACTGGGGGCTGAGTGTGGGCTCTCATGGGCTGTGGGCCCTTAAAATTGTCATCACCTTTCAAACCTGTCCAACAGTGCAGTGTCTGGTCGCCTTAAAAAAAAAAAAAAAGGACACTGCACCTTGTTTTTCTTCTGCTGCTTCATGGAGCTTTCAATCTTCACCACGTCTGGCAGTGAGGCAGTCTCACCATGCCTGATTAGAAGTGAAGAATGGTCCGGTCTGAAACAATGTCTGGCGGCGAACGCTGTGTAGCTAATCAAATACACCGGCATGCTGGTACATTCAAAATTCATATCATAGGTGAATAAAACTATTTTTGCTATGTCAAATAAATACTAATATTAAATAAGCACAAATATCTGGTTGGGTCTTAAAAAAATAAATAAAAATAACGTTCCAGTCTTTGTTTTCTCTTCACATGAAACACCTCTCTTGTGTACAGATTATTAATTATCACTATGAGGAGGTGACAGATGCTTGTGAATTGTAGTTACAACATGTGTGTGGTGCTGTGGTGCTCAATCAGTGTCTCAGGTTCTATTTCAGACTTAACCTCAGTCAGTGGGGTGTGAGGGTTGATTTGAAATAGAGTTAAGTGTTGTGCAATGACCGCAGAGGTTCTCCTGAAGAAGTCACAATAGAGAAAAAAACATACTTTAACTGTGTAGAAATGTTCTTTAATAAAACCCCTTTAGGGAATTTGGAACTCCCACACGGTGCGTACCTGCAGTGCTCCAGCCTTCCCTGCAGGCAGAATCACAGCCCTTCAGGCCGTGGACATATGGAAGAAGCACTTTGAGCAGAGAGGTGTGACAGAGCCTCATCAGTCTAGTCAGTACATCATCGCTCATCTGCTTGGAGCTAAAACTGTGAGTTGAAGTTTGCAGAGATCCTCCTACATTGTGTCTCAATATCTTAAATTAACATCATCTCTTCCTCTTGCATGCAACTTCTTTGTCCAGATAGAGAGTCTTGAGCAAGAGAAGTTAACACAGTTTCTCTGCCGAGAGAAAATAGAGCAGGTGTGGAAGCTCTGCACTAGACGTCTCTCTAGGCAAGTTTCTACATTAATGTCCGCATAACAACACAAGATAATGCTTGAATTATCCTTTATTTATCTCACATATATTTATTGCAGGATGCCGGTGCAGTATGTGATTGAGGAGTGGGACTTCAGAGACCTGACGCTGAAGATGAGGCCTCCTGTCTTCATACCAAGACCTGAAACAGAGGTTGGAGAGCCTGCACATGTGCACAGTGAAAGCCCATTAATCTACACATAACCAGAAACATGCTTTTTTCTTTTTGTTGGTGCAGGAGTTGGTGGAACTTATGGTCAACGACCTGCAGATGATGGCTGGGACTGGAGTGGGTGAAGACACTGAGCAGAGTTGCCTGGAAGTGGGTTGTGGGTCTGGTGCAATTTCTCTAAGTCTATTGAAGAGTCTACCTCAGGTAAAGATTTTTTTTTTTTTATTTGTCAGTGACTGACGTCATGAATCTTGGTACAGACATCCACTTTTCCCTAAGGATGAGTTAAAACAACCGATGGTTCGTCCGAAACTAATAACGTATAGGCAAATGTTAGCATGTTGAAGTGAGATATTGAACACTATGTTTACATGTATAAAGTATTAATTTTTTTGTTCCTATTCAAAGCTAATGAAAATGTATTTTATTAATATTTCTGTTGACACAAAGCAGGAATTTCTAGAAACATCTATTCTCCCTCCTTCGTTCCGTCAACCCCCTTCCAGAAAAAGCATGTGTGTAATTTTTGTGCTTTAGATATTCATGACTAAGGTCTGTGCTTTTCTACTTACCATACATGTACACAGCTTTTCAAACCTTATAAACTGTCTGAGAACAGCGCACGGAGATGACACATTTTTCTCAAGCGCAGTATGCTTGCCCAAAGAATCCTCCTAATCACTGTCCTGATTACAAAATACTACCTTCTAAAAAAACTAATTCAGAATATCCTAAAAGAATAGACTCTTTACATGGCCTGTACTGAGTCTGTAATATTTTTTTAATTCTAATAGTATTGGAGTACAATTGTTGCATGTAGACGTACTGAGCATGAATAAGATATCTGCTAGACGTTGACGTGTTAGCTTTGCTTTTGTGAGTATTTTTGCAGCGTTGACATTAAGAAACTATTTTGCCATGTTTGCTGTGCTCTCCTGTCAGACTCTTGATGGATTGTTTTAAAACCTGCTACCTGCATGACCATGATGTAACATGACCACTCTCAGTTTAGACTGTGTGCTTTGGTTATAGCTTGTTATGCTAGTAGCAGAGGACTCGCAGGCTGACTTCTTTATAACTCCACACTTACACCCGCAGCTACATCTGTTGTCTCTCTAACGACACATACACACAGTTTTTATACAACTTGTTTTTTCACAGTCATACTCCCCAAGACATGCTTACGGACTGTGAAAAGTTTGACATTTAGCATGACCGAGGACCCTTAGTTTTTATTATTTTTATTCTATTATCTTTTTCTAAGTGCTGCAATGATTAGCCACTGATTAGAAAGCTAAATAATATTTATAAATATTTTTTTTTTACTGGCAGGTCACAGTTATAAATGTCTGAATGTAAATTCATCACATTCTCTTTTTTCATATTTTTTAGATAAGAATAAGAATAAATGATTAAATTAGAGCAATAGTTCAAAACATCTGCATGTAAATTAAGAGCAATAATAATTGCACCAGTGTATTCTGTTAAAAATATTATGTAAATAAATCTTAATCTCTTCAAGCAGTCAAATGCAGAACAGAAAACTTGAAACCTGAGCTAGTTCTATCCAATCAGTAACGTTTATGATGACTGTATTCCTTTAGCTTAAAGCCTTTGCCTTGGATCAAAGCCAGGACGCAGTGGATTTAACAAGAGATAATGCGTTAAGGTAATTGCACCAGAGCAAATAAAAAACAAGTTGTAACTGTCCTTGACTACTGATTTACTTCTATTCTAGTTAAATACTTACTTTTTTATTGGGTTATGCAGTTTTATATGAGTTTTTTTCTATGCAGATTGCAGCTTTGGGACAGATTGCAGGTTTATCATATGGATATAATGAAAGGTAAGTGAAATCAGTTCATATATTATGTTTAAACTAAATAATGTGAACACCATGCTGGTAAAAATGTTTTGTGTGTTTTTTTTGTTTTTTTTTAGATGCAGAAACTGTGTTGAAGCTCTGCAGATCTGTATCAGTTTTGGTCAGTAACCCTCCATACCTGTATTCGGAGGATATGGCCTCACTGGAACCTGAAATTTTTAGGTAACTAAAATACTTTGAGCATTTTCTAAAATTACTTTTATTTCCTTGTCCACAGTTAACATTCATTGATGGTATCAAACACCTATTAAATGTTTAACACCCTATGGTAAACTGTTAGAGTTACATATTATCAGACAGTAGGCTATGATAACACATGGGTACAAATCTCAGTGTGCTTCTCAAGTGTTTCAGATGTCCTCCAGTGTTCATGAACTGTATATGTGACGGTTATTAAGTTATAAAGATGAGTGATAGTTATAGAGAAATTCAATTAAAAAATGTTTGCTAGGTTAAGTGTAAAGCAGACAGGAACAAATACTGACTTGATATCACGAGACTTACATCATGATTTTACTATCAAATAACTTAAAATTAAAATATATAAATAAACGTAAAGCTTATTACATGCCTTTCACAGGTAATTTGATTAGCTAAATTATGAAATTACTGGCAAAGCTGAAATGATGGTAACTGTTATTTGGCAAAGCGAGGCTAGCTACCTAACAGTAACTAATTTGGCTCAATTTAATTCCCAGTCACTGCCTTTAGTGAATCAAATTAAATTAGGTTATCAATAGCAAAGAGTTTCAATTAAGGGAGAAAAACTAACAAGGTTTAGCAAAGGTGAGCTGCAGCTAGCAGGACTTTGCACCAGCTCGAGCTACATTCAGTCACAGTTAGAGCTAAAACGGGTCTGCTCCTCTGCTAAGCCTGACTCAGCAAGTAGTAACTAATTTAGAAAGTCTAAATTTAATTCTTTATAACTGTCTTTATCCGCGTGTTTCAATGAATATATTGCAAAGAGGAGAATCTAATTTTCTCTGGCCGGGGCACACCACGATTAGCTCACATGTTAGCATCAGCCTGAATTTGCACCCTTGTTCTCAGCTGTGTACAGTTCTGTGTTTCGTAGATGTAGTTTTGTAATGGTTTCTTTGTCATGATCCATTTCTATGAACTTAAGAAAAATAAAATAAGATAACAGTGATATAGTTCTGTCAGTTCTTTTAGTTTCAGCAAGGCTAATGTGTTTAGTTAAATTACACATTTTATTTTTAGTTCGTAAAAAAATCAAAATTGTACATACTACATCTGATGTTTGCTTCAGGGTAGTCAAAGCAAAAAAGTTAAATCTTTGTAAAAGGATCAAATGTTAAGATTCATTTGTACCAGTTCATACCCTTTGACATTTCACGTTGGTAACATGTGCTGATCCCAGATTTGAAGACCACGCTGCTTTAGATGGAGGTGAAGACGGCCTAAAAGTGATCAAACAGATTTTGACTCTGGCTCCACACGTTCTGTCAAACGAAGGGTAAGGAAGCCCCACTGCCCGACACACACGGAGACACAAACCCACCTGGGTTTAATTCCTAACAGCCAGTGGCGACTGGTCACAAGAACAGCATGTTCTGAAAAACACATGTATCGTGTTGCCTCTCTTTAATGAGTTAAGCTTTCGAAGAGACTTCCAGCGAGTACAGTCCCCGACTTGTGTCACTGCTCTCATCTCGAGATTACTTATGATAGTCCTTGTCCTTTTGATAATTCAATTTTAATTTGTGTTCTTTTTTTGGTGAAAAATAGCCGCCTTTACTTGGAGGTGGACCCCAGGCACCCCCCGCTCATTGGACGGTGGGTGGAGGTGAATGTGGACGCGCTGCAGTACGTGGAGACCAGACACGACATCAACGGCAGGTCTGCGCAGAAAGCCTCTTTACATCTGTCATAATGATTTAGTGTGGTTTCACGCAGAAGTTGTTTTTATATTGCTCCCTTATGTTTTGATTTAAAAAATATTTTTGTTAAAAAAAAAGCACTTTTTTCTGTTTAAAGCACGACTTCAGCATCTGCGACACTGTCTTGTTTTTGTTTCTTAGACCAAGATTCTGCATCCTGCAGAAAATCAAACAAGGACCACAAGCTGGATCTGCATTAAGAAGCTGAGATCCTATTACACGGGCTTTAGCTCGGGCCGCCGCAGCCTCAGCTCCCCTACCCCCGCTGAGCACCCAAGTACACCCTCATTTGATCACACAAAGTTCACACGTTGCATCAAATGATTTCCATGCTGTCGCGCCTAGTCTGGTGACACTTGTGTTATCACGTCCTGCGTTACAATAAAAACGTGTGTGCGATGGCACAAAAGCAGGCTCAGATTTGAAGGTAATTACTGCAGCTTTTCTTAGAACCCTCCCTCTCAGAAAATCACCCTCCTCCCAGGAAGCGTTCAGTAGTTCTGTGAATCCACTGATGAACGGTCCTCCCTTTCGCTTGTCCACTCGCTGACTCAGATGCAGGCAGTGCGCATTGTTGAGCAAAAGCGCACACACACACAATGTGGCCTTTACTTCCTCGCACAATCTCCCTCACACACACTGAAAGGCTCAAAGGCCATCAAGTCCTTGTGTTTCAAAGGTGATTTAAGAAGAAAATATTACGTAACAAGTGTCACAAGAGCGGTCATCATGTGCTGATGATGATGACAGTGTATTACTCCTCTGAGTAATAACGGACATTTTGAGAAACATATATGAGCAAGAAAACAATATAAAAAAAGATGGCAAATTAGATTCCAGTTGGTTATTTTAATAGAAAACTGTACACATGTAAAAGGTACAAAAAATGCTTTATTGAGAAAAATAAAATGGTGTAAAATGGAATCAGTGTACTTCTTGGGAACAGCGTATATATCCAGAGCTGATGGTGGCAAAACGGATATGGGCAAGTTCCACATCCATCATAAAATATTCGTAGATTACAGTACTGTGTTTTTGCTCACAGGTCGCCTTTTTCTGGGGCGTTTCGCCACCCAGTCCTTGACAAATTAAGTCTGGAACCAGACACACCAGTACTCACTGAATTTGTACATATTTTGTCAACAACAACATGACCCTGCGTCCAGTATTTTTGTGACTGGCCTCCAACTGTTGCAGCAGCTATGTCCTTTACAGGCACAAAGGACATTTCTTTCCTTTTTTTTCAGTCTTTCCTTTGAGCTGAGATACATCCACGAAAAAACGGATCCGATTGAACTCTCATACCTTGAAGGGGTAGCTCACCACGTAGCGAATTAGAGGGAACGGGAGTGGTAGCTGGTCAAGTCTGTCGGTGTGTCTGTTTATGCAGAGGCGTGCAAGGTGCTGCAGGGAGGGGAACTCCTGGGGTTTGTATGCTGCCCACTTCAGTTTTAGTACCATAGACGACTCGTGAATGACCTGCTGAGACTGTTTTGAAGGAGCCTCCTCCACCACTTTCTTCTCCTCCGTTTCCTTCTCCTGTCCCATGTAGTGCTGCACCAGACCGGGGACGTTGGAGAAAGACGACAGGGTGGGTCGGGCAGGGGAGCTGGAATCAAGCGAGAACCTCGAGTCCTTGTATTGGATCCGTATACTTGTCGGACCGCGGGCAGTCTTGACCGAGAGGGTCAGCATGTACATAGGGTGGCTGCTGTCTCGTACCAAAAAGGCTCCTTCAGGTGCCTCTTTAAGTGCGGCGTGGGCCACAGCTGCAGTCACATCTCCCCAGTACCATCCTACACACACACACACAGATTGGTAAATATTAGTCACTGAGAACAGCCTCTGCTCTGCATGTATTTATTTAGTGACAGATTCTCCAGTTATTTTAGACAGCTCTCTGGAATGTGCCAAACAATCGCGTAACAAGGTGGAGTATTTTATAGGTCACGTTCACTGACTGCAAGCTATTTTCTTACCTGCTTGTTCGAGATAGCGGAAGTTGCAGAGGATTGTCTCTATATCTATTGTAGTATCCCGGCGCTGAGGTTGTCTTGGAGGGCAGGGGCTGAAAAGTACAGGTCGTCCCTGCATACCCCGTGGGGCTTCAGTGGACGGAGCTGCAGGCGGGAGAGCTCTGGGTCTGCAAATGATATGGAAGATTTGGTGTCAGTGGCATAAATGGATACATCAGTGGAAAATATGTCTTATTTGTTGTGTATATTTTTCTTTCTCTTGACTTACAATCACTTTTTGGTTTGATTTTGTCACATGTTTTTATATTGTGTATCTGTAACTGAGTTTACAGCCTTTGCTGGTTATATAAAACCAGGGCTCTTCTATATAATAAGTGAATATTTTTATATTATTAGCTATTGAAACAGAGTTGCATTTAAGAGGCAACTTGTTGGTTTCACCAGAATATTTCATAATTCATGCTGTTTATTTACATGTAACTTACACTAATTAATAGTGCGTTACTTGTGCAAATAGACTGATTGTGTTATAGAATTCAACGCAGACACACAAGGAGAAAACAGAGAAACAAAGTCAACTCACCCAGGCACACAAAGAATCATGGTATTTCTTCAATCCTCCGGGTTTACAATCCAGTTAAATCTCACTTTTAGAGAAAAATAACGAAAACCTGGAGACTGTGATTGTGTCCGAGTAATAATAATAATAAAAAAAAAAAAAATCGGCCTAAAAAACAATCCGTGACATTGGTTTGATATAAATAGGACGATTGTAAGCGATATAAGACAGGAAGAGCTCCACAGACCCAAACAAACTGCAGTTTAGAATAAAATAGTGGTTGTCATTAAAAGCCTGCTTAGACGGGAGACCTTGCGGACTTCTGCGGCAGCGGGCTGGAGTGTGTTGTCGCCAGGACGAGGTCCAAATTGTGTGAAGGACAGAGTGTAAAGGCTTGGCTTTTAAAATTTACCGTTTCCTAGAAGTCTATTCTGAGAACTCCTCGCAGCACCGGCGGCTCTGACGTCACACCGGCCGCACCAACTCCCAATCAGCGCCACCAACCCCTCCCCTGCAGAAAAGCGTTCCGTGTTCAGGCGCAGGGGGGTGGGGGGGGGGTTCGCTTTTTGTTTTTCTATTACATCTGAATTTCGGGATAATGTGCGCGGAGGCTGAGTACTTTTTTTTTCTTCTTTTCTTTTTTTTTTTGTAGTCCGGTGTCGTTTGTTGCGGCGCGTCTCTTTCCCCCCGGTTTCACCCTGCGCCTGCTACCTTCGCTCAGCCGCGCACTCACTCGCTCCCAGGAACCGCGCCGCAGATTCTGCCTATCCGTTTTCCAGGAATAATTGCAGGGCCTGACTCCGCCCCGCCGGGCCGCCCTGACAGAGGCTTCATTCTGGGAATTCACCGCCTCAACATTAAAGATAATAGGAATGCGCGCAGGCTGTTTCCAGTAATATAGGTTTCCGTTTCCACGGCGAGAGGTTTTCTCGGAGGTTAGAGTAATTATGATCGAGAGAACAACTTGTTATTGTGACAATAAACAAAAAACTAAAAGACTTTAGGGTTTCTCGGGCAGAGAAAATGCCCCTCTGTTACTTTTTAACCCTCTTTTTTGTAATGTATTATGGTCGATTTGTTTGACCACATAGTTTCCTATAGTTTAGTCTGGTGCTGGGGCGGCTCGCTGAGAGCGCACTGCAGCCATATCCCTGCTCATTTTGCCTGGCTCGACATTTCATTTCTAGGGAATCTATCTAGGATATAGGTCCCTGCCTCCACATGGACCTGTCTCTCTCTCTCACAGGCGTTGAGGTATTGATCTTGCTTAGTTTACTTGAATGAGGACAAACAGGAGCCGTTGAGCGTGATAGGCTTCTGATGCTGGATTTTCATGGTAGTGTTGTAAATCTCAGGCACGTCCTGTTCGGGGCAAATGTTTGCAAAAACATTTCTCCCAACCACAGTCTGAGGCATAGATTAGAAACAAAAGGCAATATCAAAAGCACGCTGCATCCTTCATGATATTCAGGGGAATCTCCTGATCCCAAGAAGCTGAATCTCAACTTTTTCTTAGAAATCCTGAAATAGGCTTTTTTTTCTTTTTTCTAAGAAGTCTTGTGGACTTTATGCCAGCTGGATGCCACTGAGCAAATATGTTTTGGGGGTTTTTTTTTTTGTTTGAGGGGGGGGGCTCATGAAGAAAAATACTGTCTCAATTAATTGTGTTTGTGAAAACGTGCTTTATAATATTTGTCGCTTTTAACCAGGTAGCCTGAGCCCATTTGAATGGCTTCTGTGACTGCACTGTTTACAGATTGTTATTTCTTCTCCAGTCCAGGCCTGAACTCGTTTAACAAGTGGGGTAAGTGTGAGTCAGGATTAGGTGGAAGAAGCGAAGAATTTAAAATGAAAGTGTAAAGCTTCACATTGTAAAAGAAGGGTTGAACATGATCTTCCTGCAGTCACACACACACACAACACTGGAATGAAAAACATGAAATAATGGGAAGAGGTTTTGTGCGCACATGTTCACGCTGGAGTCTGCGGCTGCTGTGTTTGTGTGCAGCTTCTGTTCGTGGAGCGCACTTACTTTCCTTATTCGTGGAATAATTTTAGTCTCACGAGTGTCAGCAGAAATAAAATAAATAACCGCCCAGTCGAAAATGCTGTCTTATCTGCACATATCTGTAATTCAGAAACGTTTATTTCTTAAACAATTTACTTGATAAACTGCCTGACAGAATAGTTGTCGGTTAATTTTCCAACCATTAAATAGTTGTTTAGGACTAACAATTTCAGCTCCACTTCAGACTTGAGACCTTCGTTTGGGAATGTGTCCCGTATACTAGCATGAAAAAGATGAACACAAATCAAGTGTGCCATCTTTATCCTCGCATCACATGTTTATGAATAAAGAGTTCAGGGTGCTCCCTGTAAATATGTCTTGGCACAGGCTGCTGTGAAATCTGTAAAATCACAAAACAAATTTAAACTGAGAGCTGTGATAGAGGCACAACAGCTCTCAGTTTAAATCTGTTTTATGATTAGCGGTCACAGATCCAGAAATGGAAAGGAAGTGGGCTTTATACCTCTTTATCTCATTTGTGTGCCTAATTTATGAGGACTCCAGTAAATCTGCGTGTTTGTGCTCTTTTCAGTTTTGATAATGATATCGTAAAGTTGCTGATGGCTGCACATTTCAATGCAAAATCTGCTCCCAACACGGTTACGTCTATAGACAAAATAATATCGTTATCCAGCTCTGTAGCGGTTTACCTATGCATACTAGGCAGGCAGGGACACCGCCTGTTTTTAAATCCTTTCTTCAAACAGAGTTTTAGTCTTCGGCATTTGATTTGGTTTGAGGGCTGCTTTTTTTTTTTAAACTGTTTTGTTCTTTTTATTTTATGTGTGTGTGAATGTTTTATTTATTGCTACATGCCTTGACTCCTCTGTTTAGCGCTTTGGCCAACTTTTGTTGTTTTTAAATCTGCTTTATAAATAAATTGACATTGACGTCATTGCTCCACTTTAATTTCTTCGGCTTAAACAATCATTTAAAAAGCAATGCCCACACCATGTCCGCATCACCATATTTTTCCAATATAAAAGTACAAGTATGCCAGTAAATGACAATCACACTGCAACTTTGGATCAACACACACCCCAAACCAAATCTTTCACATTTTATTCTCCTGCTCTCCAATGTCTCACCACGTTTTCGCACCACTGCTCCGGCCCAGTGTTTTTAATGGTTTACAGCTGTGGCTGATTAGGTCATTTCTACTTAGCAGACAATTATGGTTGTCTCCCCCTCCTCAATTCGACGCCACACACCAGCCGCATATTCTTAAGTTTTACTGCGTGGACACATCCAGAGCTTTCTAAGAATTTGCAGTGGAGTGATGTCTGAGTCACAATGAATAACTGTTTTCCTCATCCAATGCGGAGAGGGAAAAAAAGGAGTTTCAAGAAGATTCTGAGAAAGATTTTAGTGCTTGGAATCGACAAAATAAATTCAGCTGTTGCGCGTTAGAAAAGAGAAAAACCTTGTTCATCCGCAGAGCTTTGTCCACAGGCCTGGAAAAAATTGCGGACTGTGGCTGCCCTCCACATGAGAACGTGTTTTTGGCCTGTATGACTTCTGTGAAATGGTTTTTCAGGTAGTCATTTTTTTATTTTTTATTTTTTTTTACAGATGGAGGTGGTCAGGCTGAAGAACTCAAATATGTAGTTTTACAGTCAAATTGATTTGTGTGACTAGTTTGTTGCAGGCTCAACATGATAGCAGTGTTGGTCAGTGGTGTAATCATTCAGTACACCACTTCAGTCCGCACAGCTGTGTTTTCAGCACAAGATTAACTCTTGTGATTTTGAGTGAAATGTCTCCCCGGTTATTGCGTTGCTCTGTACTTTGGCTTCATTCAAGGCACTTTCGGGCTGAATCGTAGTAAGCGTGCTTGCTTAACTTCTTTTGTCCTGACACCACCAGGTCAGAGTTCAACATTTCCAGTTAAAGCTACTCTGTTCCACTTTTGTCACACTCTTGTGGCAATGAGGGGAATAACACAAACACTGTGTTTGTTTGACTGATAGCTGTTTACTGTATTAACAAGAAAAGAGCATGGGGTAGTAGTGATAGTCACGCCCTTGTGGGTGGATATTTTCAGAAATGCCAGAAGTGGCTGAAAAGTTATTATGCTGGAAGTTCATTGTAGAGAGTTTTATTAGTAATTTTATAATTGGTCTGAATTTTTATTTGTCATCCCCAACAACCACATCCTGTCATTATGACGCTGCATTTCCTGCATTAACCTCGTCAGTCTGCTAAAATGTTGGCCCCAGTGGCCTCTAGATGACAGTTTCCGAACTGTGGTGTGTTCAGGACCTACAGCCATTGCTGCTGTTGAGCGTCGTGCATTTGCATACACAATTTCTCAATTGAAAGTAGTTACAATTTTTTTCAGATAGTAATCTTTCCGGTTTCATCAGAAACCGTTCTGGGGTGTTTCCAAGGTTCTGTGTCATTCGACTGCCTGAGGTGGAGTTTATTAGAACCGTGGCTATGTTTGCGAAGGTACTGAAAGGAAATTAAGTGTTTTTTGTTTTTTTTTCTGAGACGTTCAACCTACATCATCATGAGAATGTGTGAATAATGTTTTGTTTTTTTTGTTTTTTAAATGGAATCCTTAATCGCTTTAAAATGTTTGAGGCAGATTTTGGACTCCGTAGAAAGTGGGGTAGGAAATTTCCAGAAGCTAGGATGCACTAGAAGACAGTCAGAGAACACACACAGCACAGGTACAGTGTGGACAGTCCATAAAAATCCACCAATAAACTTGGAAAAGTGTCTTTAATTTAAAAAGATTTTAAATAAAACACAGGGGAGAACAGTGGAAAATCCCTTTTTTGTGGATTTATTGAGGACGTTTGGGTTTAGAAAAGAGATAATGCGAATGCATTAATTATAAATGTTGCGGTGGAGTTCGTGCTCACATGCGCCGCTCTAATCTCAGTGAACCATGGATTGTTCTCAAAGCCTTATCTCACCGGCTCTATTTTCGAGCCAGAATTTTTACTTTACTCCTGTAAAATTAACGCTGTGCTGCAGCTGTAGTTTGTTTGTCTTATGAGTGTGAGTGTTTGCTACAATTGACCAGGATCTTGGAGGAATTTCGCTCACTGCGCCTGCATTAAACAAGTAAGAGCCCCTGTTTACAATGGAAATTACAGCTGTTTTGTCGTGTACACACCCTTATTGTAAAGTGAGGAGCTATTGTTGCCGTGGTACTGATGATCTAAAGCGGTTCTGCATCTCTTGAGGCTTTGTGCTTTCAAGTCGTCGCACTCCCTTGGCCTGTTTTTGCGCCAGTGAAGGGTTAAAGCCTTGTAATGTCAGCGTGACTTGTCATGATGTCAGTCATCATGAAAAGATAACTCTACTAATAATCAACATGAACCTCCCTAAAAAAAAAAAAAAAACAACTATGAAGACAAATCAGCTGGGTGCAGTTTAAATTAGCACCCTGCTCCATGACGGCAATGTTTATAATTCAGCTTGTTGTGGGTGTTTACAGTGTTCACAGAGGCTGATCCCTATACGGCCGAGGCAGCAGCAGTCAGCAAAAATATGATCCCACTGACTTAAGAGAGATGTGAGAGGGGGATGTACGAGATACGGCTCAACTGAGTTTTTATGGAGTTAATTCAGCACAGTGGCATCTCTCAGATACTGCTGCTTTATATTGCAAAAGAGTGTTGTTGATGCTGCCGACTGTGGCAGATGTCTGAATGTAGAGCGGTTAGTTTGATTTAATGCGTCTTTAATCGCCGGATGTTTATTCCAACAAAACAACTCGGTCCACGTAGCCCGTCCCCACATGGATTCAGCGCTGCATTAGAATACATACGTCTGTGTCAAGGAGATGTCATACCCCAGTATAAACAAAATTTTATTTGGAATTTTCTTTCTTTTCTTTTTTTCTTTCTTACAAACAGGGATGATACAAAACTGGCTGCTACAAGAGCATCGAAGCATTTGACTACACACTTGTGATTCAGCACTGGTTTATTATTATGCTGTAAACTATGAGTTGTAAGTGAGGAAGAACGAGACAGACTGGCTTTATAAGAATAAGAAAGCCACCTGCCTGCGCTGCAGTGTGACTTCTGTGAAACTTTGCCGCTACCTAAAATTTATCAACACACTTCCACCAAAAGTATATTTGTACTACATCACAAGTGTTTCGGTACACAAACAGCAGAGGAAATGCGTCGCTGTGCTCGTGATAGTGGTGATAGTGGAGAAAACGGGGAGGGAGACTAGGAGCTGCAGATAGGTGAGTTTCTGTCCACGTCTAACTGTCCTGAACAGCCCCTCCCGTCCCCTTGATAAGGCGCTTGTGTCCCCTTTTTCCTGCAGGGCCCCGGGGCTTAGCGAAGGCCTGCTTGTGGGCGTGCTGCTTGGGATGGACCTCATCGTACAGAAAGTCCTCTGTCAGTTCCTCTCCATTGTCAATCTCCAGCTGCACACAGATAGATAAAAAAAAAAAAAAGGAAACTAATCATTGAATTTGAAAGACGTTGATATTTAATAGTAGCTCATAATAGGTTGAAGAAATCTCATTGGGGGCTGTAACAACAAGTGTAGGTCTCCAGCGCACCCTCTACTCTTTTAAGTAAATTTTTCATGCTTTATTATTTTGTATTTTTTAAATCACGTGTTCCACACTACGTAAAAGCAGTAGTGAAAATCACAAGATTAAATCTTTAAAATGCCCACCAGGTGTGAGCACACTGCACTCAGTGAACTCCATATGAAACCCGTATACACCTTATATTCTATCCCATCGTCCATCCATCCATTACCTTTTTAGCAACTTCCAAATGGTAATCCTTCTCCACGTCCTCCAGTAGTCGGCTCTTGCAGCTGGAATACAGCATCCGCTCCTTAATGCTGCAGTTGTATCCTGGCATGGAGTATATGAACACTGGAGATGGGGGAAGGGAGCAATTATGAGAAAAATTCAAACATATCTGAAAAGTTCCAAGAATCCTTTTAACTACTGAGGAGATAATAATAATAAAAAAAAGAATATATATATATATATATATATATTTTTTTTTTTTAATCTAGCCTCTGGGCCTACAAATTCTTCAAATGAAGCAACGAGAGAAGGAAAATCACTATTTAGTCGAAGTGCTCGCAGTCAACTAAATATCCTCGGGTAACTAGGACTGTGTCATGCGCACAGTCACAAGTAACTATTGCTTAACTTTAAGGGGTTACACTGGGAAAAAAACAAAAAAAACAAAAAAGAAACTAAAACAGTCCAGACTGGTTTGCACACCGTGCATATATGTGCAAACAGCAGGATTATTTCTCATTGTCATACCGACAGATTCCAGGTAGTCTCCTTCGTGGGAGTGTTTGTACAGGAAGAAGTGGTATCTGGGAGTGTCTTGGGGAACTCTGCGAGGCAAATCTCGAGTTTCTGTCGGGTTTGAGTGGACCAGCTCAATTGTCTCCTTGTTTACGTCCAACCTCTGACACACAAAAGCACAGTAGCAATGTAATGCATCACTGCTCCAGAAGCCAAACGGCTCCACACGCTGGACCTATCAGATCCGTTTGCCCACCAGCTGTATGTAGTTGATGCGTTTTTGGGCGAGCTGCTGCAGGGCTCGTCTGGCCGTCTCCTGCAGGGGAAAGGCGAGGCCCTGAAGCGTCTGGGGCTTACTCTCCACGCCGACATCTGTGTTCACCTGCAGGGGGCAGCAAGCAAACATGCATTTATTGTCTGTCTCTAGAGAAATCCAAAAAGCTTTTAATGGGATAGTAGATGGTACACATACCTGTTTAACCCGGCCCTGAAAAGACACACAAACAACAAAAAGTTAGATTTCTCAAGTCGTACGTAAGACACAAGTGGACCTTGACGTTAAAAAAAGAACCCGCTCACACACAAAGCTACTGATGACGGCATCGGCTGAGGTCGTCAACCTCTCACCTCAGTGATTTTGATCCTCTGGAGCTCCTGCTCGGCTACTGTGAGGGGGGCAGGACCCGAGCAGGATGACACGTGACGCTGGTAGCCCATCAAACAGACGTCCTCCTAGTGTTGGAAGCAAAACAAGAGGCCCTTTAACAGGAAGCATGGGACACCGTACGCCACGGAAGCATGTCAGCACCGACAGCGCAGAGAGTTTGTCATTCCAAGTGTGATGAATATAAATGGTTTTTGACCTCAGTCGTGCCGAACAGCTCGTACTTCACGTGACCGCCACCGAACTCCTTCTTCACTGTGGCCCGGGTGGCGGCGTACAGCATTTTCTGTTTCACCTGAAACCACCAGAGAGGACATGCACCTGTAAACTGAATGCAGCTGCAAGGAAACTCTCAGTCATTTTCAAATAAATTCAAGGACAAATTTTAACAAAACCTATTTAAGCAATATGATAGTGACAGAACAGTGTAGTTTTAATAAAGAAAACAAGTTTAATGACTGTAAAAGTTACACTGGAATCAAAGAAGCAAGCATTTTTGGATGTTTGTCTCAATCCAGTTGCATGATGCCTGAAGGCCAAAGATAAATGACATCATACAGGAGTTAAAGGTCACCTATCAGCATCAGCAAATGTATGTAGCTTTATCACATGCAGCATGAAGGATAAGCGGAGCGTCTTACAGGAGATTGGTCCGGAGACCATGAAATGAAGATCCACTCATAGCCCTGTGCGTTCTGGGAGTCGAGGCGGTACAGCACGTAGCAGGGCTCTTGGTCGTCCAGGAGAGGAAGCAGGAAGTGATCATAGTCCCGGTCCCAGCTCTGCTTCGGCTCTCTGTAGGCCCCCAGCACCAGCTGCTCTGAAAACCAGACCACTACTCATCACATACCTCAATCACCCCCAGACCCCTAAGATGTTGCTACACACACACTTCAGCAGAAGAAGAAAATCACTACCATAAAAGCTGAGCAAATCAGTAGCTACAGTAGGAATCAGTAAAAAAATAAAATTTTTAATAAATTTCCTGTTCATTTTTAAAACACAACAGATTTTCAGGTCGTTACCACAACTGTTCAACAAATGCTGCCCTTTAACCTGTGCAACCCCGAATTTTTAGGTACCTAGATACCTTTTAAATAATGTAAGTCATTTCTTCTTGACCTTTGACCTGGCCTGGGCCGTTTTAAGTCAAGTGCATGATATGTAAGTACAGCAGAAATGGGAAGCCAAATTTATCCCATGTTGTCAAGGAGAATAAGACCCCCCATCACTTTTAATTTTGGCCTGCTAGGGGTGACATAACAGACAGTTAATGGAGGAATTGCTTGGTCGATTAAATATATTTGTGAGTAGGTCGGTCACGTCATCCTGCCCCAGCTGCTCTGTCGAAGGAAGGAGTCTTAACTTTCCGTTAAACAAAAAAAGGAGACTTGGTTAAATCGCCTGGTCATACTGACAAACGCTAACGAAGCTCACACAAAACGCTCACATAAACCTAAAGGCTGATGTCCTTGTGGGGTGCTGGGGGATTTCCTGACTGTCTCTTCGGGCATGTTTCTATTCTGAGCCGGCAACACATTCCTGCTCTGCACACACATACTTTCCATCAGCCTTTCTCTACGCCCGTTATAGCTCTTTGTTAGTGTAAATCTGTATGTAAATGAGCCGATGTCGTTGCCGTGTATTGGGAAATCAGTCGACTTTAACTGGCAGAGGTCAATAGGAAACCGAGTGTCACACCGAGGCGGCGGTGATTAAATCTCTTTGAGTGATCCTGTTTCTCTTCTGACACTGGAGCGAACGTGTGTCTGGGCAACAGCGAGCGCTAACGTCAGGTCACGTGTCGCTCCAAGCGGCCAAGTGACGCCAGAAGAGATCAAAGTGCTTCGGTAGGGAGCTAAGGCTGAGCTCGCCTGTGTCGACATCTATGCTCCAAATATGAGACCAAATATCTAATGAGGTAGGTACGGGCCGCATAGATAGCCCTGAAAAGTCCCAGATTGCCCCTGCCTTGCATCATATTACAGGGCGACGTGGGTCCAATGCCCAAACTAGATGTAAACACCACGTGAACATTTCAATCCGCCTCTCTAATCAGATACCTATTGCCTCACTGAACATTTTTCACAATCCTCTCAGCTGACACATTGCCACAGCGACCAACGTGACGGCCTCCATCGTTCGTCGCTCGAATGTTTTCGGACCCTTTAATAAACATCCCCGTTCGCTTATACCTCCTCAGCACATGCTGCGTAGCTCTTGGTTACTGAGTAGCTGAGCTGAGGATGAACTCAGTTGAGTCAGAGCTAGACGTCTGTTTCCTAGAAAGGCTCTGAGATCATTTAACTTCATTCCCTGAAAATCATAATAATTCCTAAAGTCTTAGCCGTCATCTGAGTGAGGGACATATTCTGTTTAGAGGCCTTCCAAGTCTTTGGGCTCATTAAAAGTTGAGCAACTCATCACCACACCAAGATCCAAGATTCATTTATTGTCATTATGTGTGTTCATAATGAAATGTTGGGTGGTAGCTCCTGGTTAAAGTAGTGATAAACATTAGTTATTATTCTTTTTTATTAGTTACTAACATACAAGTCAACCGATTGACTGCCTGATGATCTCTTTGTTTTATAGCATTGTGGCTTGACATACGTCTTTGTGTTTTGATACTTTAACATTTTTTTTTCTTCTTCTTCACATTTGTCTTCAGATAATTGCCTTGGATTAAACCTAAGTGGTCAAAACTCTGGGAACCACTTCCTTATCTAAAGAAGTTTTATGGATGACTCATGTCAACTCGCAATTTCCCATTGACTTTCCCATTAGATTGTCCAAGACGTCTCCAAAACAGAACCAAGACCATGAACGATTTCTATTTTTACTCTGTCTCAGTCCGCAGAGACTCCCTGTCCTGGGGTCACTCACCGTCTTGGATGCACACCTTGATGAGGCGCACTGCTCCACCTCTTGCCCTGGCCAGGAACTGCCTCAGCTCTGGCGTTACCACTAACGCGAGAAACATGGCGGGTCAGCGGTGTCTTCCTCCCGCCGGGGGGCTGTAGCACGGGGAGGTCGAAGGACGGGGGAAGAAGCAGCAGAAAGAACTGTCCAAAATATTCAGTCCAGGCGAGAGATACTTAAGTCCAATCAAAGTCCAGTGTGAAACAAAGTAAGAGCCAGGGAAAGGTCTTCGCTTCGGTGTAAGAACCGCGCTGACTGCTGGAGAGAAGTATGTCTGAGTGTGTCTGGACCTGCTCAGAGAGTGTGACAGTGTGAGAAGGGACATTGCTCAAGTAACTAGGACAGTATCATGTGGACACAGAGAGGGAACCTGATCACCTCTCTCCCAAATTTAGCTCACACTGACTGTCCAGGCCTAGGAAGTGACCTGTGGAAAGCCCACCACCAGAGACCAAGAGTGGAGCAGGAGACTGTGACCTGCAAACCCAGTTACTGACCTCTGAGAGGTTTAGGGGGACGCAAATCTGATAGAAACGATTGTCAGGAAGTTACTTTTCAGGGCAGCGTGCAACACGATGTGATATTGTTTTACTATGAACACACAGATTCGCTCTCATTTGTCTCTTTGTTGATTGTGTGAAACACAATGAATAAATTATGGTCATATTCATAAATGAACCACATTAGTTTAGAACTAAACCACATTGCTTTGGAAAGTTTACCCAACTCAGTTATTCAGCTTTGATCATCCCCTCCCTCCACATGTGACGGCTCCAACGGTCAACAGATTGAGTAAGATGTTTTTGTTGTTATGATACACCTGGCCATGCTGATGGCATTTTTCCAAACTCAGAGAAACAAGTTTCGCGGCAGACATCAGCGGATAAAAATAACCTGAACCTCAGTGTCTGCTCCAACAAATGCATCGTTGGAAAACTGCTCATTTGGATGAAGCAGTTGTTGTGACATAAGTGTATTACTTAAGTGTTGAATATGATTCATCCTTTATACATATATGTATACACACACACACTCCGTATTTCATAGTAGTACTCTTATAACACAGTGAAAATAAAACTCATTTCTCATTTTGTTTTCTGAATTTACAGCTCTGATAAAAAATTATAATATTTATGATTTTCCCCAAATTCCAAATAGAAATATAATCATTTAAAGCATGTTTACAGTAAAGAAATCAACATTTGGTGGAATACCCGTTACTTCAGTCTTTCACGCTGCTGTTTAGTGACTTGATGCCACTCCTGGCAAAAAAGACTCAGCTTTGTTTGATGGCTGGTGACCATCCACCTTCTTCTTGATCATTCCACAGGTTTTGAACAGGGTTCAGGTGTGGAGGTTGTTTTGGCCCTGACAGGGTCTTGATCTGGTGGCAACTTCACTCCCACTGTGACTGACCTATCTGTGTGGCGTGTTCCAATCCTCAGAGTTAAACAACATTGTCAGAGCAGAAGGAAGCAAATTTTCTTTCAGGATCACTTCATGCGTCCGTCACAAAGAAAAATTTGCCCAATTCCAGCCTTGCTGGAGCACCCCAGATCAAAACCAGTTCTCTACTAAATCTCACAGTGGTCAACATCTAAGCATCAGATAACTAGGTGTTGGGTAGTCCAATCCTTCTGGCTCTCTTTTTCTTCATAGTTGATGGACTTTAGCATTACATGATTTGAGGCCTGGCTCCAGGAGCCTGTTTTGAACCGTTCTCACCGTGCACCCCAGCTGCCATTTGTCGTTCTTTTTGTGGGTCAGTTGATGTCGTGCTCTGGGTGCTGAGTGACATTCGAATTAGTTGACACATCATCCCAGTCAGTGGAGAGTCAGTTTCACCCTCTACTTGACCCTTTTTTTTTTTTTTTTTTAAAAACCAACCTGAGAAATTTTAAGGGTGGAAGCAACCCAATGCTCATTGTATCCCTCTGCTCAGAATTAAATCCTCCTTTTCCCCACTCAGAACTTCTCCTTTCAACTCCCTTGGCATAGACAAGTTACTTTTTGATTCCAGTCATTTTTGAGAATCTACTAGCAGTTTTTTTTTTTTTTTACCATCCAGCTGGTCGTACTGTAAGAGAACGGTGATGACCACAGCAGTGATTTATACTTCTCCTTGTTAAATTAAGATTAGATTTGATTCATCACTTAATCAGTACCTCTTTAACTGTATGACAATAAATACTTTTGGTAAATTAAAAGTCCTTTTCCGTGGCAAAACTACGGCCCGTTTAATCGGCACTGACACACAAGCAACACAATAAGTCAAACCAACATATGACAAAGAAACAATTTAATGTTAAATACAAATATAAAAAAACAAACAATAGACAAGTGATCTATTTCTGCAGAATCCTTATTTACAATTAGATTGGACTGTCTCTGCTCCCTGTGATGTCCACACAGAGCTGCCTGTGCTGACCCCTGCTGGTCACTCTGCTTCAACAGAAGCTCCACTTCTCTGCCGTCAGTCGTCGATGGTGGGGAGCCAGAACGCCTGCAAAACAAAATGTATGAAATGTTTTGGCCACATTCGAACCACCAAATCTCTGTGAAAACAACATTTTTGCTGCTACTACATCAAGTTCTTTTTATTTGAGACTAGTGGGCTAAAACAATTTCTGTCTATTGCCTAGAAAAATAGGCAGATTTATGCTCAGTTGCATTAATTTATGCAGCTTCAGACTGGTGGGGGAAGCAATACAGAATGAAAACACCTGAGTAATGATGCAAGAAAAAGTCCAGCAATTGCAGAATTTAATGACTCGATGCAGTATTCGGATACTGCGAATGTCTAGGAAATAGAAACAAACTTCCTCCGTCCACAACTCACCATGTTGGAGCAGGCACTAGCAAACGTCATGAACTTTGGGTTGAACTGCAGGCAGGTGATGGGACCCGTGTGCTTTCCGTCTAATAAAGCCACCTTCATGCCACTCTCTGCGTTCCACACGTGGATCTTTCCATCCTCAGAGCCTGAAATTGTATTACAAGGATGAATTGTTACATGATATTTGTTTTTTATTCTATAGATGAATTCATATATTATGTATTTCTGTAACTGTTAGACAAAAAGAAAACAGAAGTGGCAATCAAACTCACCAATCATGACAAACTGAGAGTCTGGAGTGAATGAGGCCTCCAGTGTCACACCTTTACTGTTGTTGTAGCCCTGTGTATAAATGAAGAGCAGTGTCAGGGACAGTTTATCATGAGCCACATCATGTAACATAAACATGACGTTGTATAAGAAAAGTGCAACAGGTTTGTTATGACATTTTGGACTTTTTAGTCTTAGGCATGTTAAAAACTTTTTGTGTTTTGCGACCTGATAATTTGACTCTTACCCCGAAGGAATGTAGCACAGCGCCCTTGAAGGCATCTAAAATTCGAAGTGCTCCGCCATTAGTAGAAAGAAGAATGAGTTTGCCATCATTGCTAAACTTGAGTCCTGTCCACTCGCACGTTCGATCATACTGAAGCTTGAAGGTTGCAAAGGGACCCTGATGACGAGAGCAATGATAACTATTAACATCTTATTACTTAACATCAGAAATATGCCCAATATCCAACCTCTCTTTCATACAAACGCCTCTTACCTTGTCAAATGACCGCAGGTCATAAAGTTTAACCATTTCTGAATTTATTCCAGCAGCAAAAATGAGACCCTCCGGATCAAAGGAACACACTGGCTTCCCCTGCAGGTGCATCAGACCCTGACATTTACAGATGACAAGAGAAGGTCAGTTTTCTTTTCCACTATTGATACACATCAGTGAAACATCAAATAATAAGCAAAGATACTCACCTGGCAGTTAGGTGACCGCAGATCCCATAGTCTGATAGTTTTATCTAATGAGCCAGAAATAAATGTGTCATCCACAGGAGACATGGAGAGAGATGTCACTCTGATCACAAAGAAGAAGAAAATATGTAAACACAACATGACATTTAATCAAACAGATGAACACAGACACAACTGTGAATTGGATAGTTGATCGAATGCCTAAATCACAGTAAACTGCTCGTTTGTTAAGTTGAACAGTTAAATCGTTTACAAAAGATCCAACAGCCGAATTGCAACATCTGTCAGCTCAGTAGACCTCACGTGACGTCTATGACTATGTTGGTGTTACCGGCAGCTCAATCAAAAATTTGTGGTCGGCTGCACTACGGCCTGGCGTCCAGGCCAACATAAACCCAGCTCTTACCTTTTGTTATGTCCAGGAAAGTAACGGATGTATTTGTTGTCATGGAGGGACAGGTATCGGATTGTATCTTAAAGAAAAAGAGAAAATGCCATTAGACTGAGGAGAACATTGACATGTGACACATTAAACGTGAACACGGGAAATGAATAACTAAGCTAGCATCCTCATGTGAAGCTGATACGGTCTGATGAGTAGACTCAACCGTGGGCAAGGCAGTCACTTGTACAGTTAGCTCCTGTATGGGGCAGAATCACAGACCCTCAAACTGTACAAACAACTACCTCAGACCACAGCGAGTATGGTGTGAACTTCGTGATGCAGCGGCCGTCCTCAGGCGTCAACCCCTGACCCATACCTCTACAGTTCAACCAGTAAAACAGAGCACGATGCTTATAGACAAGTTAATATTAGATAGTATCTGGAATTTACATAAACGCTTGAAATATAAAATCTATAAAATTCTAAATACCACAACCTTCAGAAAGACTCAAACACTTAATGTAGGACTATTGCATTAGAATACATTAATTTCGACTAGTGCACCTAATGAAATGGTAAACGAGTGTAATTCAAAATTCCTCCTTGTGCATTTGTTTGATCTTATACCCCCCACCCATCATCTCGGACACAATATTATTCCCATTCATCACCAAACAAAAAACAGCCAGAGAGTATTAATGCATGAACATACCATCGATTTTGTTGGAACTGTAGACCACAGTGTTTGCAGCATGTGTGTACCTGATCAGATCCACTCCGTACTTTTTACTGTAGAGAGTCCTCTTGGGTCTGCCACAAATCAGACAACAGAAAAATAATAATCAACCAAAAGCATAAAATCTGTTCAGACAAACAAGCAAGCTGTTTTTATATAATCACCATTTGCTCTTTAACCAAAGATTTCAAAGTTGCATCCCTGTCCCCTTTAAAGCTGCTGTGTCACACTGAGTTTCACATATGTGGGGTCATTAAAGGTACATCTGACCTTTTACACAGAGATTACTGAAAGGCTAATATTCAACAAATATAAGAGACTGATATAGCATAGATAGCATATTTTAAGTGTTGACTTTGAGTATATAAACACACAGCTGCTATAATTACTTATTTGAATCTAAAACATCCGATTAATTGTTTGGTTGAATAAATTGCGGAAAAATACTTCTCTCAATCCAGCACTCTGAACCCCATAAGATATTTCATTTAACATTACAGTGATTATGCATGTATGAATAAGTGCAGCATATTGTTTACAATTGATCAAAGTGTACATTTATACTACAAGACTATTAATAAAATAAAAATTTAAAATTAAATAATTGGATTCTGTCCTATTTTGCGATCTTTTCTTTGCCTATTACCCAATAAAGATTGGGATTATTGACAAATTATTTTTCTGTAGGTTAGTGTGCGTCTTGTGGATTCAACGTAAGATTTAAATAGTCTCATACATGCAACTTAACTGTCGCAATTTTAATAGAAACAAATTGCATAATTTACAAACAGCAATTTAGGTAAGGCAAGATATTAAAATTGCGGTAGAACCTGCAGCATGAAATATTAAATTTCAACCAACCGCTGCTTCGTATGAACGTAGTGAACTAGGCCTCGCTAGCTAGCTCAGCAGTTAGCTAACGTCAAAAACAATAGAGGAAAACCCCATATAAATCGCTTACTTTCCCTCTTGGCAGTCGTACAAGACTAGCGAGTCGTCGTCGCTGCTGGAAATAATCGTCTCTCCGTTTGAACTGAAATCGAAGCAGTTAATTTTGTCTGAGTTTTCTCGAAACACCTTAGCAACTCTGAAGCTCCGCAGCACATTGTCCGTCAGCTTCATGATGGCCTGTCTGTATCCTGAGGGGAAGCGGGCCCTCGCTCTACTTTAAATCGGCTTATAGATGTCACTGTATGATAACTGGTGGTGATATATGCGCTGTAACGCTGCTTATAATTTTACATAAGAAATTATAGTTCAAAAACAGAGACGAAGTCCCGCCAATGGTACTTTTTTATCCACGGTAGTAGTGAGGGAGGGAAAGCGCCGCCTTCGCCACGTCGGTGACGCGCATATTCATCATCTGACACGCGCATTGCTTAGTAATCACGGGACATGGAGGTTAGATATCGCGATAGTTACACAGAGCTTTACAAATCATTTCTACAAACAGGAATAGTGCTGTGGTGTTTACACTATGTCACTTTCTGGCACATTTAGCAGCCTGTGTTTGTCGACCTCGCTGTGTTTTGCTACAAGCAGCAGAACGAACGCTGGAGAAATGAAGAAGACAGTAACAGCAGAACGCTTGTCCTCACAGACAGGAAAGTCAGAGGTACGTTAACCGACATGAACGATATGAACGGCTATCGCTGGTTATGGTGCTACCGTGTGCTCGGTTACTGCGAAAGGTCGACGGTGACCATGGTAACGCACGAACTTGAACTCAGCCGTGTAAAACTTCAGCAGTTGTCATGGTAACACATTGTAGTGTCAAAAGTTAGAGGTATTTTGTATTAACCTTAACTCGCGTGGCTCTAAAAATATAAGTAGATGTTTTATTTCTGTCATGCAGTTCAAACTAACCGCGCGATTCGAGGCAAATAAATAAAATCATTTACCTTTAAAATTACTATTAAGCTTATAAAAGTACTTTTGTAGCTGACAATCAGATGACATTTTAGCTGGTTAACAAAATAACATTATTCATAGACTGAATATATTACATTTTCTGCAGTGTAAAATTTGAATACAGTCACCACAGGTCTGTTTTTTCTATCTAGTAGATTCTAATGTAGTAAATTAAATACCTGACATGTATGACGTGTTTGTGTGTCATAAATAAACAATGTACACTCATGTTTACATGTTTGGATTTGGAACAGAGCATTAATGCATCAGCTTTACAGCCTTAATGAGTTTGCTCTTTGTACTATACCACAGCATGAATGGCTCCAAAGTCTGTGCGATAGCATGCTCATACAGTGAATTTCATCATTTTGTTTACCTAGCGCAGAGCTAACTTGTGGTATCACTGAGCTATTTTTTTCCGTTTTTTCCAGCCTTTGTGCAAAAAAAAAGTACAGTTAAAGAGACAAATGCACACCTGGGTGGTCAGGGTTTTCACATGTGCTTTCAGGTCAATCATTACACACAGGGTACACAACTCCGCTCAGTGTCTGGTCAGATTGTTGCCACACTGCCTCACTACTGAGCTGGAGCACGCACACACACACACAACAGGCTTCCACAAGAATCCACGGGCTTCGTAACCCATTCACAACCGTCACAGGTAGGCAGCCTCATGACTCATTAGAAAGCTAAATACAAAGAAATAATTTCAAAGGTCTGCTTAGGTGCACTTTCCTATAAGACTTTAAAAGTGGACAGATAATGCTTGAACAAACTATTAATGTGAGAAGAATAGTTAAACAACAGCACCACATACTAGTGGAATGCTAATGCTACACAAGATATTAACTGACAATAAATTAAGCCAAAGATGATTGTTTTTCTCTTTGATTTGACCTGCTGGTTACATGTTTCTCTAAGAGATGTTTGCATATTAATAATCAGACTCCTTTCCCTTGATAGTTGTCAAATTTGTTATTGTAAAATAATAAATACTTTAATATACAGTCAACCTTTTGACTCGAGAGATAAGTGGCTTTCAACAAATTAACTTATGGTAGCTCAATCTCCATACTGTGGATGTTCTAACTGTGAAGTATTTTTAATTTAGCTGTGTTTTTTTTAAAAATTTTTTTTTATTATTATTAACTGTGACTTCATTTTTTAATCTTTTAGGACCTTTCTGCTCGGACCCACTGAACTGTCGATGGCACGTGTTCTCTCCCTGTTCCGGCCTCAGCCTGTTTTGGCCCTCGTCGGCAGGAGAATACGGCCGCTGTGCAGGATGTCAATGGACTCCCGGGCACGTGAAGTGTTTGCAGCTGCAGTGGAAGCTGTGCAGCCAGACACCGTGATCCGGCAGAGTATAGAGCGCAAGGACGACTCGCTCATTATTGATGGTCACAAATTCACACTCAAACATAACCTGCACTTGGTAGGTTTTGGAAAAGCTGTTCTGGGAATGGCTGCCGAGGCAGAGAAGATTGTAGGCGATCATTTAGTTAAAGGCGTCATAAGCGTCCCGCATGGGATTCAGCAGACATTAAAGCAGCACGGGAAAGAGTAAGCAAATGCCTTAAGATTTAACTATCATAATGTAGAAAATAAGATAAAGCATAATAAAATATCTTGCTTCCATCACAGACATCTATTGTTAAAAGAAAACAGCCGCATCAAAGTAATGGAGGGAGCTAAACATAACCTGCCCGATGCCGACGCCCAGAATGCAGCTGAGGAGATCAAGCGGTTAGCCAGTGAACTGACAGAGAAAGACCTGCTACTTGTACTTATTTCAGGTAATAACAGCACTTCTGACACATTCTTCAATAAAATCATACATTAAAATGAAACGTTAAACACAAGCTGGTCCATCTCTGTCTAGGTGGAGGCTCTGCACTATTACCTGCACCTATTCCACCAATCTCCTTGCAGGAGAAACTAGATGTTACTCGCAAACTTGCAGCTGCTGGCGCCACTATTCAAGAGTTGAACACTGTACGTCGTGCTCTTTCATTCTTAAAGGGTGGAGGACTTGCACATCATGCTGACCCCGCGCAGGTAACAGACTCTTATTTTATTTTTTAAATATTCATTGAAGAGAAGTAATTCCAGATGAGTATCACACCTGTAATTACCATTTCTCAGGTGGTTGCACTGATACTTTCCGATGTGATTGGGGACCCACTTGACTTGATAGCTAGCGGCCCCACAGTGAGAAGTGAGGTCTGGCCTGAGGAAATCTTGTCCATCCTTGAACGTTACAAGCTGTTGAACTCAATGCCGGCTTCAGTTAACGATGTCCTTGGGAGGCCAGGTCCCAGATGGAAAGAGAATAAAGATGAGTCAGATACATCAGGACGTGTTCTCAACGCTGTGATTGGGTCTAACACTGTTGCACTGAAGTGTGCAGGTCGCCGTGCTCGAGAGCTTGGTTTCAGGCCTGTTGTGCTTTCACCGGGAGTCTGTGGTGATGTAAGATTGGTCTCTAAACTTTACGGCCTGCTGGCCCGTTTTGCCTATTCTCTAGTGGAGCCTCCACCTGAGATCGCTGTTGAGGTGCTGAAGCTGGGCCCTGAAGTAGGCGTGGAGAGCTGGGACCTCTGCCGTACCATGCAGGTTTTAGATGAAGGGCGCACAGAGGGATGGGGTGCCACATGTCTGTTAGCTGGAGGTGAGCCCACTGTGGAGCTCACAGGCAAAGGTCGAGGTGGCCGAAACCAGGAGCTTGCTCTGCGAATGGGTCTGGAGCTGAAAGGCCTGGAGCTGCCGCCCAATGGTCCCGTCTTCCTGAGTGGTGGTACTGATGGTCAGGATGGACCCACGGAGGCAGCAGGGGCCATTACTGATGGAGGGTTGTATGAAGAAGCCCAAACACAAGGGCTGGACATCGACAAGTTTCTTACCAACAATGATTCTTACACGTTTTTTTCCCGCCTTTCTGCTGGTCAGCGTTTACTTGTACCGGGCCTTACCTGCACAAACGTAATGGATGTGCACATGCTTCTTATTCCAGCAATTCCCATTAACATAAGATAAGGAGCCCTAGTGGTTAGAGAAGTGGACGTGGGACTGTAGGAATGGGTTAAATCGGAGAACAAACTTGTATATGTACTTGGCCATTAAAGTTGATTTACATTTGAATAATTCCAAAGTTTAGTTTAGATGTAAGAAACAACTATGACCTGAGGATTAACACATTAACACATTTAATAAATATGAACGAGACTTACACATCTAAGTAATCTTTCAGTTTTGTTCTCCTTTGTTACTTAAAGGTATCTCAATTTTTGCGATGAGTTTGTTGTATGAGTTCATCTGAAATTAAACAATTATGTGAATACACAGTGATACACAGACTGAAAGATGACTCATACCAATTTTATAAAAGCACTTATATCCCCCCATTTGACCTTCTTGTGTTTTATTATTTCAAATTGTGAGTTAAACTACAAGGCTTGACACATTAACATAAAAAATACAGTGGATTTATTTATTTTTTTAAATTAGCAAATTTTTTTGGTAACAGCCTCATGTGGATAGATTTATTTCAGCTTTCCATGAGAAATAATTTGTACGCAGTGTCTTCCTTAATGGCAACCATTGTGACTGTAAGGGTCAACCTCTTCACTGCCTTTGTGAACATTCACTACCTCTCTTGTATTCCGTCCTTAATTGTACTGATTGCAAATCTCCAGACAGTGTTGTCATATTTACAGACAAACTGATTAAACCACTTCTGTCCATTTAACTTTTTTAGGTGTGTCACAGTGAAGTTTACTGTAGGTCAGTGTTAAATAAAGACACATGTGCAAATGTTCCCATAGACTTGTGGATAGTTTTGTAAGACATGAGAAATAAACACGAGAAACACAATAATCATTAGGATAAAATAAACAGCCTTGGATTCATCTGTCTTTTGCACACATGTTTTATGAAATAGCAATCATAAAAATGACATTATCAACGGTTCATCATCCACAGCACTCACTGTCATCAATCACTCAGTCCTGCTGATGCAATTCAGTCTATTAAAAAAAAAACTGTTCACATGAATTAAAAAGTCTCTTTTTCTTTTAACACATCATGTAAATCAAGAATGAACATTTTTTTTTATTGTGTACATTATGTGTGTATATATATATATTGTGCATGGGAATGGGAAGTTTAATGTCTGCTATAAAAGGTCCTTAAAACAATGAACAAACCCATCAAAATATTTCACATTTTTAATGTAACAATCACTTAAAGAGAAAAAAAAATAAGGGGACCATTGAGCTAAACTGACAATACTTTTAACCAGTTTCTCTCCAAGTGATCTGTAGTTGAAGCACTGAGGGGAATGATTTATTATCAGGAAACTGGACAGTGCCTTTAGTTTCTCTGGAAGATGCAAACTATCCAGTGCACACTTGGATAAAGTCCAAAGATCAATGTCTTGTTAGTCCCGATGAGTCTTCAGAGTCTCTCCTGCATTGCTCTCCCTACAAGAATAATAAAAAATCATTACAGATTACATCATCACAAAAATGTCAATGTCATTACAACTCACTAGGTCCTTCCACTTTATTGAATGACTCTGAAAAAAAAAAAATCTGCTATAATTAAAACGTCCCCGTGAAAAAAATTACATAAAAGGGATATAAAATAGTCCTCAATCTTTTTTACAGTCACAATATGGGAGTCACTGGGGAATTTGTATGCAGGGCTGCATAAAATAATCCAGCATTATCAAATAGGTGTGATAAAACATCTATGACACTATTAAACCCTCTTTATCACACCTTTATTAGTAATGAATGCATCTCCAGCTGAGACAGACAAGCCACATGATGGGACACCTACCATGCACTGAGGTGAGGAGCTGTATCAGGTGTACCTCCGTTCTGTCCAGTCCCTAAATAAAAACGCACACGCAGGTTAAGCTAACGTGGCTAGCACTATTTTGGCAAGCGGTGCCAAAGCGGAGGACGGCGGAAGCTCACCCTGTCGATAATACATATCGTTCACTGTATTCCCGTAGACTTTCCAGGCGAAGTGAATGGCGATAAGACTGAAAATCAACCAGCTGAGTAAGATTTTGAAGATAGAAACTCTCATGTCGTTGGCGAGCCAGTCGTCCACAAATTCGGATAGAAACGACAGGCAGCTGTCAGCGATGCGGGAGAGAAACTCAAAATCCCACGGCTCCTCCATGGTGCTCCGGTTATCCAACTAATGTAAAATGAACGGGGTGAACGGTCTGTCGGTCCAGTGGTTTAAAAATCATCGCTTCGGCATCATGACATAAGATAACCTGTTAGCCATCTCTACCGTTACGATGTTTACGTTGTGGGGAGGATTGCGGAAGCGGATGTGACGTGTTACGTAGCCGCAGACCTAAAACAGCGTAACTCTGTGTTACTGCACATCAGCACATCTAGTTTCTGTTGGATGCGTTTCTAGTTTCATTTCATTTACCTCTTACTGGTATGGCTGACTTGTTAATTAATTAGTTATTTTTTCTTTTCTTTTCCTTTTTTTTTTTTTTTTTTTTTTACCGCCTACTGTTCATTGCACTATTACGTTGAGCAAATAACAAGAAATTCTACGGCCAGCACAGAATAGCGATGTACCCATCAGGCGTGGACGTGCATTCAGGGAAAAGACAAACTTTCGATAAAAGCATGCCTACGATGTGTTTTGTTTCGCGCATACCACAGATGTGGTATGCAGAACCACAAATCCCAAAACGTATTGCTTTTATTTTACATACAGAAAAATATATAAAGTTTTCTTTATTATTTATTAGTTATACCAAATACCATCCTGTAAGTGATAAACCAATGTGAAACAGTCACAAACAGATTGTAATCACAACACAAAAGAGCTCACATGGGCTTGTATGTGTTTTGAAAAAAATATTAACAATGTTTATTACAGTAAATCTTACCACAACCACTACCGACAGTATTGGAACATGACAGATTAGTCTGTGTTATCACATTACCCCTAAAGCGGGTTTGGTAAGGGGAGACTTGTCCCGATGGGGAAACTGAGCCTGACACAAGACCGGGAGCCGATGAAATCTGGAAATATTAAATGTTAAAATCGATTTAGCGCGAACACACATTTGATCGTCCCCTAGGGTTATTTTACCAATATCTGAGGGCGAAAACTTCTGTTGAAATGCCATGTGCCGTTGAATATAATACAAAATTATATATTTTTGTTATGTTATCATGGGTTGCAACTATATTACTGTGCTTTTTTTTATTGTGAACATTGCGATATATACAGAACAGTCAGGATGAACATACAGATCAGCACAAACAGAGAATATAGGTTAATACATTTAACAAACAAACATTTGACAAAATATTAACTACAGGGTTGATGACGTACAGAACGTAAAACCCGAGGGGGCGGAACCAGCGGAAAGCGTGAATCCTGATTGGTCAGCTGAACTTGTCATCAGAGATTCCGGATGTCGGCTTCGCTAAGAGGAAAATTTGTTTTTCAGCTTCTCATTCTTGACAGCTTGTTTGCAACGGAGCTGCGGAGAGTAAATGTAGAAAATTAGGCATTCAGCTCAACGTTTCGACGGTACAAAATCGTAAGTTTTGCTCCTTGCCATTATCTGTTTCATTTTAATCGGCCACGATTTGACTGCATGAGCACCATTAAGCCAAGGCCATGAAATTGATCTCTCTGTGCGCTTGCTAGCCGCCAGTGTTAGCCGTGTAACTACAGTCAACACTGAGTGAGTTGTATCGGAATTCACATCAAACATTTATCTTGGGTACGCTGGCGGTGTGCAAGTTAGCAGACATGCTAACATTACCCGTTAAAGCAACTTAAGCTGTTATTAACTTAACGTTGTCCTTCCGTTGAATCGTTTATCTGTTGTGTAACATTAGACAGGCTGTCATCAAGCTTAAATTCCTGAGTTTGATCGTTATCTTGGAGTTGTAATTCTCCTCTGCTGTCATGTGACTTGACCCCTTGTCCAGTATGAGTGCTCCGATTCATAAGAGACTCGAGATGCATGCTTTCTCAAAGTTGCTGTTTTTCCTCAGTGATTGGGATGGTATCATGGAGAGAGACAATCATCAAGAAGGAGAGGGAGTGAAGATTTGTGATCCCCCATCTGAAAGCTGTCTATCTGGTAAATTAATGCTGAGGTCTTTATCAAAAGCTGGAGTTTTTTTTGTCTTTCTTTTTCCCAGTCACTTCATAATTTAGTTTGTTTTCATTTTAGCTGACACCTTGGCAACTTCTCTCTCCCTTTTGGGGAATCACATGTTTCCCGAACCAGTGGTTAGAACAGTCATTGCCGAAGAGGAGCCCGCAAAGTCACATCTGTCAGATGGCACCACGGAGGAGCCCGGTCTGGAGGTGGAGCCCCCTTCTCACCAGATAGCAGAGCTAGAGAGCGAAGAGACAGAAAACTCGGAGTGCGATAAAGACGTGTCCACCCAGCCAGCTGATGGGGATACGGAGGACGCTGCTGTCGACAATGACCAGAGTGACTCCGGGGAGTTCGTTGTCACGATGCTGGCCAAGGCCAAGCTGGAGGAACAAGGCATTGGCGTGAAAGGGAGATCATCTCCCTTGCTGGAGGCAGGCACCCCCGAATCTCCTGCCTTCGCGTCTCTTCGTGATGAAGATGTAACGGCTGACAGCTGGCGGCAGCACAGGAAGCACGTTTTTGTGCTAAGCGAAGCTGGCAAACCCATCTATTCAAGATACGGTAGCGAAGAGGCTCTTTCATCTACAATGGGAGTCATGATGGCACTGGTGTCTTTTGTCCAAAGTGGAGATAATATCATCCGCTCAGTCTATTCAGGTGAGGTGTCAGTCTTGATGCAAATCTAAATGATTACATCTGTGGTGATTTGTTTAGCTTCAGCTTTTGACACAGGCGGTCAGTATTTGTCGCTATGGTAGCTCTGGAGGGAAGATTATTATTACCAATAGACAGAAGGTGCTGCACAATAGGTAACAGTGCAAGGACGGGTTGATTTATTCTCCATATTGGCTCACATTAACTTCATAATAATTTGATATGAATTATTTTGGAAATGCCTATGGTACTTACATCCATTTTCAACTCTTTAAAAATTGGGATCGCTTTTAATAGACGTGCTCCTACTATTATCTGTCTAACTTTTGCCATGTTATCAATGTTTTCCAACAGATAAGCACACCGTAGTGTTCTTGCAGAAGGGACCACTGGTGTTGGTGTGTGTCTCCAGCAGTCATCAGTCTGAGCAGCAGCTTCGTGGGGAGCTCCTCTACGTGTACTACCAGATCATCAGCATGCTCACCCAGGCCAGCATTTCCCGCATCTTTGAACACAAGAAAAACTACGACCTGAGGAGACTCCTAGCAGGCTCAGAGAAGATCCTCGACGGCCTTCTCAACCTGGTGGATTCAGACCCCAGCTTCCTGCTAGCAGCAGTGCATTGCTTGCCTCTTGCTTCCTCTCTCAGGGACTCTCTCAGCCAGATCCTGCAGAAAGCTATCACTCCCAATCTGGTTTTCTCGATCCTCATTGCCAAGAACCAGCTGCTTACCATTGTTCAAGAAAAGACCGTCATCGAGGACACGAGGCTGGAGCCGGCTGACGTCCACCTGCTGCTCAACCTCATTGGAGCCTCCTCTGCCTTTCAGGCTGGGGAGATCTGGACTCCCATCTGCCTCCCACTCTTTAATCCTGACTGTTACTTTTATGCATACATTTCTTACCTGGACCCTCCAGAATGCACTGTGTGCCTGCTGCTGCTCTCGACAGACAAGGAAGCTTTTTACTCTGTAGCCGAGTGCAAAAGGAAGATAGAGGAGGCCATGGTGGCTCAGAATTCCCTGAGCCTCATCGCCAAAGCCCAGTCTTATAGCGTGAGCCAGGTGGGCGTCTCTGACCTCAGACACTTCATGTACAAGCCCTTTGATGTGCCAGACAACTATCGCCAACTCACTCAATTCACCAGGTCTGTGTGTCTCTGTGTTGTCATTGCCTGTGCTGCAATAGGAGGGCTACATTAGCCTAAAAAAATACAAATGTGCCTATAGATCGCAAATTATTCAAAGAAAGTGATAAGAATTGTCTTGTGTAATATCAATTTCTGTTCGTAAAATTGTGCTTGATAACAGCTAGTTATAACAGAGCACACAAAAAAGAGTATATAAAAGAGAGAACATACAAAAGTTCATTTAATATAAGGCAGAAATAGAGCTGTGTAGCTTGTGTTTACCAGTAAAGGGTTACTGTATAATAAGAGGGTTTCGAAATAGGGGTAACAATTAAAACAGCACCAAGAAACCCAGACTGTCTTCCATTTACTACATTTATCAAATGAAAGCAAAAATAAAAGCATTAGGACACTTGAAAATGATGGAAATAATTTCAGTTATGTAACCGTATTAAATGGTGCATCCTTGTCCTTTCAGTACCATGATGGTCTTTCTCTGTGCACCACAGTGTTTTTAAACTCCGCTTTCCTTTGTGTGACATGCAGCCCAGAGATGGAGGCGCCGTACAGCAGTGAAGAGGAGAAAATGAGACTCCTGGATCTTTATCGTTATATGCACAGTCGCATGCACAGCACCTCGCGACCCCTCAAGCTCATCTACCATGTCGCTGAGAGGGAAACTCTGCTGGCCTGGGTATGTAGCCTTGCCTCTTGTCGCATCCTCCTTGTTACCATGCGTAACCTGCGAACGCTGAGTTTAAAAAGACAGATATCTGTATGTTCCATATGTAGGCCGAACCTGGAAACGAGGGACACCAGCTAGTCTGGCTCAGTCCAAAGGCTTGGCAGAGCTGTTATGCATTAAACATAAACGTTATGAATTCTTTTGGACAGTGCCAGACCGGTTTGGCAAGAGCTCCATTTCCAGTTATTATGCTAAGCTAAGGTAGCATGATAAATTGGTAATTATCATTTTCTGCGCTTTGTTTTCCGGCTTCTGATCAGTCTGCTGAACACCACCGAGAAGACTCCTACTCTTTGTCAAATCCTGACCTCCTATCTTACTGTTGCTAGGTGGGACAGTGTGAGATCTGTTGCCATAGAAAAATGCTGAAAACCTGTTATAATGGAGTTTCAAGGTAACGCGGAGGCAAGAATAAATAAAAAAAACTGTTAACGTTGGTAACTGCTGACACTGGCAGACATTGGAGATATGGGTTTTTAAATCATATTTTTCTTAAATACGCTTTACTACTCGACCAGGTAGCGTCCTCAGTTTTAAAGGACTGGTGGGGAGTTGGGGTTTTAATAGGAACATCTGTGGGTGTTTGCCCCCTTCGTAGTTTCTATTCATTGTTATTTCCTTCGCTGCACTTTCAATTGCCTACTGTATATCTTTCACACTTTTGGAGAAACTCCCAATCATAAGTCTATAGATTTCTATGGGAATAAACTCCTGCTGTCGTTTATAAACCAAGCAGCAGTAACGTAGGAAGTCAGGGCTCGAGAAAGTGTAAGAGCCCTCCGTTGGTGGTCAGCCGACCAATGAGAAGGCCAACAACGGGTCAACCTTTCTTGTGATCATGCCGACTCTGCTGACAGATCTCCTCCCCACTTTTAGGTCACGAGTAAATTCGAGCTGTACACCTGCTTCAGCCCCTTGGTGACGAAGGCCTGTGCAATCACAGCTATAACTAAGCTCCTAAGATGGATCAAAAAGGAGGAGGACCGTCTTTTCATCAGATATCCCCCAAAGTATTCAACCACTCCGAACCCCAGCAAGAGCTCTCGAGGAGGCAAATCTGACCAGCAAGACTCCACAGATAACGGCTTCTTATCTCTTCTATAGAACTCTGTTAGCGCTGCGGCAGTGGCTCTGCCTCATTCAACAATAGTTTGTACACTGATTCCAAGATAGTTTTGAACCCTCTTTTGACTCCTGTTGGACTTGACAGACATTGTCTGGATTCAAACACTACATTTTACGTTATTTAAGAAGTTCTGGTCTCATTGAAGCTAGTATTATTCCTTTACGTTAACAGGAAAGCACTTCGCGGCATCTCTGCTTTCGAACAGAAACAGTCAGGGCAAAACCTCACTAGTACATTTTAAATGAACTGTGGTAGAATGTGATTGCAATGATATTTAAATGTTTTTATATAGTTTTATTACAGCAGCAAGAGAGAACCTTTCCTCATGGACAGTGAATGTGTCTCCGATGACGACCGTTCATTCAGATGCTAAAGCTATTCATTGTGTTTTTCTCTTGAGAAAAATGAACATAAAAACTACCTTTCTCGGACTAGGTCACATATACAAAACAGGATATGCAAGAATTTATGTGTATGTTGCGTTCTGGAGATCAGCATAAACTGGAATAACAGCGACTGGAAGAGCTAAACGAGGGACAGGCCACCACGTGTCATACAGACAAATTAGATTATTCAGCCCTGTGGAGGAATTTGAATACATGGCATTTGTGCTTTGACTAAAACAGGGTTTCAGGACTTATTCATGTTATATTTTGGAAAACACCGCCTGATGATTTAACACGATTATTGTCACCATCAGTGTTTTCCTTGAAATAATCCTATTGTCTCTTTATCATCTCTTCAGCTAAGAAGATGCCACTGAGCCCAGTGCAATGATTTCTTTTCTTTCTTTTTTTTTTTTTCTGGAGATACTTGTAGTATGATTATCATCTGACACCTCATATAGTGAGCTCAGATGATTTATCTTTTGGGATAATAGTTTTGTAAAGATGGTCTATAAACCGTAGCCTCATCCCTGTGTCCTCTGAGGAACTTCTTGTCAAATCAAGTCTTAAGAATTTGTCTGTAGTATTATGAAATAAATCCCAGGTTGCACAAATTTGCAGTTGTCCTGATTTAAATACACGTATAGTGAATATCTTTTGAGAAATAAGAACATTTGTTCCTCTGCAATATTCTTCTGGTTTTTATTTTAGTATTAGAAAATAGTGATGAATAGTCTAATGTTGGTGCTGAACAGTTGAGATGAATATATATATTTTCTTATAAATATACATAGATTATTATTGGAAATCCATCTACAGGATCCCTTTTGTTCAACAAGTATATAATGGTATGAATTTTAGATGGGGAAAAAAAAACATGAATTAGTATACTTGTATCTGAGAAATGGCACAAGACGTCATTGTCTAATAAGGCACCCATTCAGAAATCTTTATCAACATGGACTGATCAGCTGTAACATTATGACCACTTACAGTAGTGAAAATGAGATGAATGCATTCTAATCCAACAGCCTGGGAATAAATCTTAGCTTCATGACTGATATAATGTTCGGCTGGTGTTGAAACAGCATCAGCAGGGTGCTAATTCAATGGTATGATCACTTTGGATGCTGTAGTTTGCGGTGTTGTTAAACTGAATTGAATTAGACACAAAAGTGTTTCTGTTATGTAGCCGAGCCCACTGACTAAAACAGAGTCGCCCAGTTAATAGAAACGTGTTGTTACAACACAACACAAATCAATAGTACTACAAACCAAAATAACTAAAACAGTTGAATCAAAAGCTCTGTAAGTTATTTTAAACAAATGCAGAGTACTACAACCTCCATGAAGATAAGATTTAGTGCAGGACTGTTCTTCCTACTGTACCTAATGCACGGGCATGTGGGTGTATGAGGCAGCACATGAACATTTAGTCTTCAGAGCTGATGGTAAAAGCAGGAAAAATGGCCAAGTTTCTATGGCTAGACAACTGGCTCATATCCCCAACTGCAGCTCTTACGGGCTGTTCCTGGTCTGCAGCGGTCAGTGAAGGAAAAGTGGTTAACCAGTGACGGGTTCTAGTGCAGCCAAGGCTCACTGAGTGAATGCTGACCTCTTATTTTGTAGCTGAAAGAAAAATGATTGTTCTGACAGAAAGGTGTCAGACTACACAGTGCTTCACAGTTTAATGTGTATGGTGCTAAACACGTGCAGACCCATCAGGTTCTCCAAGCTGACCCATGTCCTGTGCTGGACGCCGTTACCATGGGAACACGAGCTTCAGACCTGGAGCAAAGGAAGGAGGTAGCCTGGTCTGATGAATCACATGATGTACCATCCTCCTCGTTGCAGACCATGAACACTCCTACATGAAAATGATATTCCCCGGTGGCTGCGGCCTCCATCGGCAGGATTATGTGCCGTGCCACAAAACAAAAATGCCCCAAGAATTCCCCAGATCTCAGTCCAATTGCAACTGTGGGATGTGTTGGATGAACACGTCTGATCCATGGAGGCCCCAACTAGGAGCAGAAGAAGATTTGAAGGTCTTGGTGCCAGTTACCACAGCACACCTTCAAAGTACTGAGTGGAGTCCATACATACCTCAACAGGCCTGGGCTGAACTTCTTAATGACATCATGTGATAGATAAGTGTTGTTTGTGTCCATGAGGATGTGATATGAAGGCCTTCGCTGAGCCACATCCCTAAATCAAACAGTATAGCCTCACTAAAAACCCAACTAGTGTTTGCTTTGGGCAGAGTTGACCAAAGCTTTCTAACAGCCAGGGAACACTTTGTGGATGCTTAGAAAATAGCGTGGTACGTACTGTGTACCAGTGTGCAGACAGCTAACATGAGCCTACATTGTTTCAATGTCCATTTGTCTGTTGTTCACAGCAATATACCTGCTTTTTGATCGATTTAGTCAAGGTGAAATCAAGTCATGTGTCTTATTTACGCTTTACCAAAACAACTTTGAGAATAGATGTAGGATGTTACTTCATTATTTTGTCAGAAATCGAAAGCTAAAAAGTCCTGAGTTGATTCCAAGTTTTCCTTTCGCGCTTGGAAACTGTTGGCGTGAACTCACGCGTCCTCAAAGCGCATTTAGATTTGTCTCGATCAAACTTATTGACCCGAAACACACAGACACAGTTGTTTCAAACAGCATTTAATCTTGAGTGAGAAAATATCGTCTCAGGCAGATAACAGATCTTGTAGTACAACTGAAATGACAAGATCAAAAATCTCCTGCGCCACTGCGACGAAGCAAAACAAACAAAAAAAAAAATCAATAGGTCGAGTAGGCGAGTGCCGCCCACAGAATTAAGGTCTTGTGCCGCCTCACTTCTAGAGAATGCGTTCCGACATGTTGGTGAATACCATCACTAGTACAAAGAGCTACGTAGCATCATACATAAATCTTTTCAATATCTTTTTAAATAACACTCTCAACTGCCACGAATTATAAATTAAAATCTAATTTTTTTTGCATTCCTTAAATTACTTCATGTAAGCCAATATAAACAAACATTTACATATATACAAAACTATACACATGCACTTTTACTACACTGAGGTTGTATATATATATATTTATATATATTTATATGTATAAGCTGTATACACACACACACACAAAGTTCTTGCCACATAGCTCCAGGACTCACCAATCCTAAAGTTTGTTTAGTTTTATTATTATTATATTTTATTTTTTTTAAACAGGCCGATTGTGCTTTTCAAGTCCTTTCAGCCAGATTTGCAAATAAATGCAGGTTCTTCAGTGAGAGGCCGCAGTAGACTTTGTCATAATAATCACCTCTGTAGTGGCTTCACATCTTACCAACCAGGTAGCTGCACTGGTATCGCCAACATAATATCAATATAATACAGTTTCACAATATGGAAAAATAAGTAGAAACCTCTAAAGTCTCACAAACAGCACGTCATACCTGGACTGCAGCTTAGGAATGTTTAAACTGGCAGCTGCTTGATCAAAACGGATCACTTTTATCTGGAGAGCACGTCATGGTTCAGTAAATGGGAGCACATCCTAAACACACTCCTGGAGTCAAATGCAAAACCAGTTGCGCTCCACTTCAAGTTTTCGTGTCTGAAGTAGTAGAGCTGAGTAGCAATACAATACAATTACAACCACACTAAGAAAGGACCTCTAGGAAAGGTTTACTTTTTTTTAGTTTGGTTTAAAGTTTTCACCATTTATCAAAGTGACGTCCTCAGTTTTAAATGGCGAGTGGGACATTGGGGGCCTTATGTAACGCACCATTTGGATTTCATTATGAGGCGTGTTTTAAACGATACAGAGTAAAAAAAAAAATCTACTCAGAACTGCATAGTCCCACAACCAATCAGAGCCATTTAGTTGTAAATAAATTTAGCTCAATTGTGGAAATATGACATGTATGACTACATTTATGTATGACTTGATCTTAGCTCGGGCGTAGTCAGTTCCCAACGACTTTCCACCACAAAAAGATTTGTAAGCAAAGAAAGAAAACATAAAGAAACTTGAATTTTGGAAAGTGAATAAGTAAAAAGACATATTAGAGACGTGGTTGTGACTGGCTGAGTTTAAATCTGCTTGAACAGGATTTTCTGCCGGAGCAAATTAAATAAGAGCTCTCAGATATTTCTAATCCCTTGATGCACAGGAGATGTATTATGGCGAAGTCATCCCAGAGCTGTCCAAGCCAAACTTCCACAGAGTCCAGATATGATGTGAGTGTTAGGTGGGACTTTCACTCTTCATTATACATACAGTGACATTTCAGTGGCAAATACAATCTAAATATGTTTTGATTCAAGACAGTCCCTTTGACAATTAAATAATTACACCGTTCTCAAATCTTGACCTACAACCTGGCCTAAAATAAAAACTCTATATGAACACGTAGCAACAGTGGTTGTGTAAAAGCTTTTAAAAAAGACACAGATTAATGAACAAATTAATCTACACAAAAGTCTTTTAAGCACTTTCCCCCCCTCAGTTTTAAAAATCATAGCAATTTTGTTTTTTTAAGCAGAAAATCTTCAAATACCATCAACCGTTGGAAATGTAACAATTTTTAAGAGCATTGAAGAAGCTTCTATTCATATGACCAGGCAGCTTGTTTAAGATAAAACTTTCAAATAAAATTTATATAAAATTGGAGGGAGTGAAGTTAACGTTTCCTCTCACGTGGTTTAAATGCACCATGGCGCGGTCGTATGCAGTGTGTACAGACTTGCGAACGCTGGGTTTCTTTCCTTCCATTAAGCGCAGTTTGTCTACAGTGTCGTCCATCCCAAGCGGCAGTAGTTTGTTTCGAGGAAGCCATTGCCTGAAAACCAAGAAGGAAAATTTTCAAAGTGGCCGGGACTAATTTGGGAAACTCAGCACGAGGTTCTCCTTGCATCACCCACTCTTACCAAGTTCTTTTGGTGTCAAAGAAGAGCACTAAGAAAAGCTTTTCGCCTTCCTCAGTCTGTCTCCATTCGCCTAGTTTGAGCACCTCCACAGGAGGCACTGGGATGGGGATGCCATTGTGGAGAAGTCCTTCCTGGGGCATGTCTGGGTCAACAATCTGTAAAGGTATGTGAGAATTAGCTATATTAGCACACTGAATACATTCTTATCCATGTACACAATAAACCGTGAGTCCAAACACATTCTCACCATTGCTGGGTATGATGGATATCCTCTACATTTGGCCCAAACTAGGTCCAGTGGTGAAAGCTCGGTGTCACTATCTAGAGACAGAAGCGTAGACTTTCCTGTGAATGGGATATTCCATTATATTCAATTAATATCAATTCATGACAGATCTTGTGCCCAAACTAAGAATTTAATGGAACTGTATTGCTCATGACGACCAAAGATTTTAGTTTTTTTGTGTGCAGACTTACATTATGCTTCTAGTAAACACACAAAAAAACTAGGCATTTGACTGTATTTGGATTGCCTGTCATGATACACACCAGACCCAGTGACGTCTCCATTCTCACTGCTAGGAACTTTAGCCAAAGCAGGTTTACCACGACTACGTTTGGGAGGGGAGACACTACAGCTGGGAGGAAAAAAAAAAAGCAACAGAGGTGGGTCATTTTTCAGTCAAAGTGCAACTTGTGCTGAGAAGAAAGCTACAAATCAATGTCTATGAAATTCAAAGACAGTGGGCGTCATGCAAGAACATTTTCATTTTTATTAATATTTGTATTTTTCTGTTTTTGTCTTATTTTCTTCACCAAGCTCTCATAACTGTACATTTGAAAAATGCTCCTTTAAAGCCGGCAAATGCCGCCTGTTCATGAGAAGATGTGCATTTGTGAGAAATTGCCGTACAAGGCTCTGTTCTGTTGCCTGTGAGGACGTTTCATACACCTGCTGCTGCACAAACACTAGGATAAGTTTAGCGCTGTAGAATGGGAAGTAAAATGTATCAGGTGAGAGACCATTATGGTCGGCAGTAGGTGATGTTACACTCTCTGGTGGAGGAGGACGACACAGGACAGACACCTACATAAAGTCCTCAGAGGCAGCTGAGAAAAATTATTCTTGCATTTACTAAAAATGGAGAAGGAGCTGGACCACGTTGCCTGTATGTTCATTTAAATCTGTTTGTACAGGTTGTTCTTGCATGAGGTCCATCATGTCTCTGACCTCATTCTCACCTTAGGTTGGGGTCATCATTGTCGTGGTCTGTGGAGGTGTGCTTTCCATTTGTCAGGCCTAGAAAAGCCACAAATTACATGGTAACAAACTTTTAAGTTCCACAAAATTCCAGACAGAGCGATATATTCCACCCTTACCTGCTTCTCTAGGTGGAGGAGGGAGTTTGTCTGCTTCGCTTTCTGAGCTGGGGCCTCTGGACCTCAGGCGGTGTGAGGAAGGAGAGGGAGGTGTAGGGGAGGCGTTTGGCGTGGGGGGTAAGGTGGTGACGTTGTTCACACTAGGTGAGTTCGGGCTGTCTGGGGTGTTATCCAACCCATTGGTTTTACCCTCAGATGTTTTTCCATTCTGCTCTGGGGACGACTTGTTTTTTGCCATCCGTGCCCCATTTTTAGCTTTTTTAAAGAGAACAGATGTGCGCCGACCGACTCCGACCAAAGGCAAAGCGGGCGGCGTTCCCAGTGGTGTGACTTCATGAACGGACTCCGGCTGCGAAGATGGTGTTTCTCCAACTTCAGCCTCATCTTCTCCTTGGCTTTTGCTTCCACTGCGGGACGACCTCTGACGCTTGTAGGTCCGCCCGGGTGACCTACGACCTCCAGTTATTATTCCCAGGACAGGAGGCTCCAGAGGTGCATCTCCTGGCAGCGGCGACGATACCGGGCAGGTGAGCTCGAGCACAGGGGGAGAATCATCTGGAAATCATCAAAGAAATTTGATATCAGGATTATTAATCCAGCGAAAATAATTGGTAAATTAATCTAAATAATAAAAAGCAAATTGTTAGTTGCTTATATTTACTGTCAGCAGCTTTGTCCAGTATATATATATTTTTTTTTCTTTATTATTCTTTATCCTACATGATGGTTACACAAAATAATTCACCTTAAATCATCATAGTGCACTGGGCTCTTTTGTAAATTACACTATTTAGTTTAACTATATTAGGTAACCAAATAATATTTTTGTGAAACTAAATTGTAAAAGAATAAAGAAAACAAAAAAAACAGTATAAATAATTTCACCTGCTCCAGAGTTTGACAGCGCTGTCAAAGATCTGTTATCCACATTTGTTTTCTCCTTTTTCTTTTGCTTCTCCTCTTCTTCCTCCTCCTCTTCGTCCTCTTCTTCTTCCTCCTCCTCTTCCTCCTTCCCTTCGTCCACCTTGATGTTACCGTTTACAGACTGAGCGCTTTGCTGCTTCTGCTGGTTCATCTTCTGCCTCAGGGCGTTGATCTCTCGACGCAGCAGCCTGATGCGCTTTGTGCGGCCGCCACTGGTGCGCATGGACGTGACCATGTCCAGTTTATCCAATAAGGCCTTTAGCTGCTCATCTGTGTTTAAGTGTAGCCTGTTCTCTGGGTCCAGGAGCGAGTCAACTGCAGAGGTGGTGACAAGAGAAACATGAAGGCAAATGAACAGATGAAGCATGTTATGAAAAAAGTAAAAGATAAGAAAAGAGAGAGAATCAAGACGTTAAACTCACCATCATCCCATGAGCAGTTGTAGAAGCCGTGCTTGTTTGGAGCTTCTGGGAGGTGCATGCCAGTGCTGGGGTCCAGGCCGATGCTCTGAGACTGCCTCTGGGCGTGACGGAGGACAGCTCCCCCGACCTCCCGCAGTTGCAAGGCTGTTCTGTGGAACATGGTGTCCTTGGAGTTGTACTTGAGGCAGTTGGAGATCATGAGGTTGAAGTCCTTTTCCAGGTCCGCGATGGAGCAGTAGGCGTGGCCCTCCAGTTTGGTGCGCATGGTGGAGAAGTCCATGGGCTGGGAAATAAACTCCAGGTAATCTGGGACCTCAATGAATCAAAAAAAAAATAAAAAAAATATAAGAATGTCAACTGAGGCGTCTTAAAGCCAAAGAAACCATGCTGCCGGGTTATGTGTGTATTCTAGCTGCACCAACCTCTGACAGATTCACGGGCTCAGAGAAGATTTTGGCCGTGTCCTTCTCCTGTAGTTGATCCAAGGTGGTTCGCAGAAGCACCAACGCAGGGGTCAACTTCAACTCCAGAGCAGCCTGCTGAATTTTCATCTGAGGGTGAACACACAGGGGAAAGCAGAGGAAAGACAAGGTCACACTAAAGGGATCTAATGAAGGATAAACGCTGCGGAATCCAGATATTAAGACGAGATTGTAGCAGGAGAATCAAGTCTTCTTTCTACATTAGAGAAGCGGTATTTGGAGAAATTGTACTTGAAAGGTACTTGAAGAATAGGCTAATTTTCTAGAATGCTGCTGATTAAGCTTTTCATAAGCTGTAAAGCATGTGATGCGTATGAATAACTGGAATCAGTAAAAATGCCCCAGATAATTATCTATCTTGTGTCTCGGGTGCACCTGTTCTCTCTTTAGCCTCTCCCTCTTGCGGATGAGCTCCACCAACAGCCTGGCTCTTTCCAGGTCTTGCCTCAACTTTTGCCAGTAACGCAGTTCCTCTCTTGCAGCGCTCAGCTTTTCATCAGGCTCCCTCTGAACATGAAAGGAAAAAAAAAAAAAAACACACAAAAATATCAGACTTGTGATTCAGGGCTGAAATGCAATGAGGAAAATCTTTGGCTCTGAGACACAGGTCTGGTCCTGGACGGTTCAATCTATCGCTCCAGTGAGTTCACCAGAAAGGGATCATCAGTATTGTCAAATAATAATGATATTACATACAGCGGGTAAATAAGTATGAACACATCAAAATTTTTCATAGTAAACATATTTCTAAAGGTGCTATTGACATGTAATCTGAACATAGAAAGAAACAAAAAAACTAAAAATACGTTCAGAAATTAAGTTATGTGTAATAATGTGAAATGACACAGGGAAAAAGTATTGAACACACTACTGATATTTAATTAATTCTTTGTATAAAAGCCTTTGTTGGTAATGAAGCTTCAAGAAGCCTCCTGTATGGAGAAACTAGTCGCATTGTTCAGGTGTGATTCTTGAAGGTTCCATGGGTCTGTTCTATGATTTTTAGTTTTTTCCATAGATTTTCAATTATATTAAAGTCAGCTGATTGTCTGGGTCTTTCTAGCAGCTTCATTTTCTTTCTCTGAAGCCAGTTGAGAGTTTTCTTGGCTCTGTGTTTGGGATCATTGTCTTGCTGAAACATCCACCCTTGTTTCATCTTCATCATTCTGGTAGATGGCAGCAGATTTTTCTCAACAATGTCTTGATATACTTTTCCACTCATCCTCTCTTCAGTTACATGAAGTTTGTCAGCACCATATGCAGAAAAACAGCCCCACACCATGATGTTCCACCTCCAAACTTCTCTGTCGGTATGGTGTTTTTGGGGTGATGTGCAGTGCGTTTTGTCCTCCAAACATGGTGTGTGTTATGGCATCCAAAGAGTTCAGTTTTGCTCTCATCTGACCAGATTATGTTCTCTTCAGCAAACTTTAAATGAGCTTCAACGTGCTCTTTCTTCAGAAATGGAGTCTTACGTGGTGAGCATGCATACAGGCCATGGCCGTTGAGTACATTGCTTATTGTTTTCTTTGAAACTATTGTATCTGCTAATTCCAGGTCTTTCTGAAGCTGTCCACAAGTTGTCCTACGCTCTTGGACAACTCTTCTGATAATTCTTTTCACTCCTGTCAGAAATCTTGCGAAGAGCACCTGGTCGTGGACGGTTTATGGTCGAATGATTATGGCCCCAACAGTGCTCACTGGAAGTTTAGAAATCCTTCTGCAACCAATGCCATCGGAATGTTTTGCAACAATGAGGTTGCGAAGGTCTTGAGAGAGTTCTTTGCTTTTACCCATCATGAGATTTTCTTTGGTTTCTTTCTATGTATAGATTACTTGGGTTGTTACCAACACTTGGTGAAAATTTCATGTCAATATTAGCACCTTTAGAAATATGTTTACAATGAAAAACTGTGATGTGTTCGGTTCTTATTTTACCTGCTATTTACATGATAAAAAAAAATGAAATCATAGTGACTGAAGTTTCGTCAAATAAACTCTTTAACTAAGAATCGTCTCACATTTTAAATGAGCCTGCAATGACTTCACATGTTGCCACCCTCTGCAGCAGCAAGAGGTTTACAGTAAGAACTGTGAAGCGTTGTGTGGAAGCTTTCCATCTATCTCAATTAGCCGTCGCAAAGTGTGATGTCTGGGCTTATGCTTCATTTCTAGTGTGAGGACACAAATGAGGTGTGAAGTGGTTTGATTCCAGTGACTTGGCTGTCTGACTTGAACAGACTGGCTCGCTGAAGCCTTCATGTGCTATTTAGCATCTCAAATGACAGTAAAATGTAAATGCGCTGGTTTTTACCATTTGTAATACAATAATACTTGGCTCAACATATCGCCTGCATGATAATCAGGGTAGAGATCAGCATTATTGAGCCTGGAGCCGTGGTAAAACCACTGGAAAGATACTGTGATGCGAGGTCGTTCCTCACCTGTTCTGCAGCCTTGTGGGCTTGTAAATGAGAATGAAGACGTCGTATTAAAGGCATCCCGTTTCTTGACTGTCGTTTCAGTAACCAGTAGTTATGAAGCCTCTGCATGAACTGATTCTTTCTCTGAACTTCAACTCCTGTGCAGATCTTGTTAAGCCTGTCGAGAAATAGAATATAGGACTTATTATGTATTAAAACCTGTGTGGGGACGTTGCATTACATTGCATTCATGACTTTAGTGGTAATTTAAAATACCAGTGGAAGTCTTGAAAAATAATAATGTGAGACGAAAACAGATAGATGGTGTGCAGAGTATGCAAAACAGTATGCAAATGTCGCACCTGTGAGAGGGTATCTGTGGCACAAGCAGCAGAGGAACAGTGGAGCGACGTGTTGACCCGCCAGGTGCTTTTGTGTTCTTCTTTTTCTGGCCTTTAGTAGCCTTCTTGTGTGATGGTGACGGTGGGCTCTGGGTATATGATCTCTGACCCCGATTTCCTCTTCCCCCCACCAGCCTCCCTTCCACCGACTCATCTCCAGACCCGTCCCGACGAGACCCGACAGGCGAGTGATGCTCGCAGAAGGCAGTCTTCTTCACGGAGAAGGTGGTGCCGTTGACGCCCGTCTCCCGCACTGGATCGATCTTCATGAACAAGCCAGCCTTCTGGGCGCAGGTGACATGAAAAGCCCTGTAACAGTTGGCTTTGTGGCACTGAATTGACGCTCCCCTGCCTTTCTGCTTACACAGGTAGCAGGTGAGCTTCCATCGAGCAGGAGGGATGTTCTTGACTCCCTCAACGGGCTCCAAGAACACAGTGTTGGCAAAGCACACCTCCGGGATCCATATGGCACAGACAACATGAGCCCAACGTCCATCACTTGTCTGCTTGAAGGCACCTCCTCGGTTGGGACAGAGCACACAGTCTACAGGGCGGGAGGGGGACTGGAGGCAGCAGCGGCACAGCCACTGGCCCTCGGGTACATAGGGCACACCGTAGCACTCCTGGTGGACGGCCAGGTTGCAGATGTCACAGAACAGGATGACGTTACTGTTGAGACATTCGTCATCCAAGCAGACACAGCAGAAGGCGTCCTCATCGACCGCACTCTGGGACAGAGCCTGGCTGCGGGACTCCAGGATGGACTCCCTCTCCAGCCGGTCGATCAGCAGCTCAAACGTATCCGCTGATACGGAGGCGTGGCCGTCAGACACCCTCTTTTGGTTCACCATCTCCAGCCAGGCCAGGTCCTCCTCGTCCATGTCGTACTCAGCCACGCTGTCCTGCTCCTCGCCAGATTTTTCTATGTAACGGTAGTAGGCGGTCGGGAGAGGGGACGCCTCTGAAGGGGAAAATGAAGTCAGCACACGGAAGGTGGGCTCAGGCAGAGGGGTTTGGTGGGACGGGTGTTGGAAGGAATGAGTGGGTCCTGTTTGCTGCTTGGAGCCAGACCGTTGGTTTTGGTGAGATGTATTTTTACCACTCCTTCTGTTTTTACTGTTTGACGGTTTCCTCCACGATCTGGTTTTACTCTGCGTTTGTTCACTATTCTCCTTGTTACTATTGCACTCCACAATGTCCTGGGCCATCATCTCATCCTCTGTGATAACTGGCAGAGGATCTGTGATGTTAATCCGATGGAGCCTTCCTTCCAGGTCCACTTCCACTATTTTCTGGGCCTGAGCATATGTCAAAGTCTCCCGGGACGGAGAGAGCTGCAGTCTGTAGGGCGAGGGGGGTCGCAGCTGCCCAGACGACCCCCTGCCCCTTCCTCTCCCTCTGCCTCGACCCCTACCCATGTTGAGTCCGTTAACAACTGTCTCGCATTCCCACCTCCTCACCTTCCGCATGGGACTTTACACCGGCGTCCTTAGAGATACAAAGTCAGAAAAGATGTTTAGTGCACAGATTCAAGTTGCTCTAATGACACTAGTTTCCACTTCCTCTAATTACCTGCAGAAAATGACTGTAGCTGCTGTATGGTATGCTATATTTATACTTGAAAATAAGCAGGACATCTAAAAAGAAGGGCATGCCAATGCAGAATTAAATTATTTTAATTTTAATTTATCTAATTATTTTTTATGCGACAGCGAAATAATTTAATTATTATGTGCAATGGGATCTTTCAGAAGAATTATTAACGTTGGCAAATTAATTAATATTATTCTTCAATGCTGAATTATATTTCTTGTTACCACTAGTCAAATAAATCTGACTTGATTGGGTCATAATGATTTTGATATACAATTATTGTGCCATGGCTGCGACCACAAATGATAATTTTATCATTCCCCACTGTTGGTACTATTATTTCTCTATTTTAACTGAAAGCCGTTGAAATATCATGAAAATATTTGGAAACTTTATACCAATTACTGACGAATTACTCACATACATACATATTACTCATATCGTGTTATGACATTTAGTTGTGTCAAATCAGACACTATGAAGGTAGTGCTGTCAATGTGTTTGTATATGTACAGTAAACAGTGTTATAAACAGGATTTTTTGAAATGTTACCTATATCCACGAATCGAATCGATAAACTGGTTAATTCAGTCTATAATAAAACGTGTTTCCTTTTCGTCACTGTCCCCACAATATAATTACCGAGTAAAAGGGGTCAACTCTGTTGCTGTGCTCTGTAATAATAACACATACAGCATGTTACCTCAAGCGCTCTTACTGCACAAACAGAAACTTGTGCCGCTTGCGTCTCAGCTGCCTCGCCATTGGTCCAATCAGGTGTCAGTGACGCGGCGGTACAGAGCGCCGACCAATCAAATGCTAGCACACGGTTCTCCCCGCCCCTGTTGCTGTGCATAGTTCGGTTGAAGAGCGCTAAATACCAACCCGAGTATCTAACATCTGTCAGCCATTTTAAGCGCACCACAGCAGAGACGACGCTTGTACAGCAAGTTGATTAGCAGCCCAATTATACATGCGAACAGTAGCCAGAGAGCAGACGCACCTGTATGCACCGTGCCTAAACGCATAAACTAACTGCATGTATACATTAGATAAAACACTGCAAATGTTCCGGGCACTGCTTTGTTACTCTCCAGACCCCTGCAAAAAGACTCTCTTGCTGCTGATGCGATAACGTTACTCGGTCGGACAGGACAAACACGGATGTCGTTTGAAAAATAAACAAAACAGCAGAATTTCTAAGCGTCGCCGAAAACGCTGAAAACACCAGAGTGGTTTACCTTGTGCACTCGTCCTCTCCAGTCCGACTGCCAAACGGAATAACTGCACCTAGCTAGATGTCAGCTAGTGACAGACTACAGCCAAGGCGGACATGCTAGCCGTTAGCTTAGCTAGCCGGTAATTTCAGGAGCGACAGCGTCATCTTCACCACTTCACTTCTCCGCCTCCACTTCGTGTAAACACGCAAACTCGACCCGGTTTCATTGGTGTGGCTTAAACCTTTCAAACCGTGCTAGTAAACAACTTGGGGGCGGCAAAATCCCGAAGATATCAAATTAATGTACCTAGGATGAGGCTAAATATTCAGTCAAGATGGCTTGAAAAATACGCCCCTTTAGAAAAAACCACCTCGGCCAATTGTAGGTCGCCGCTTCACCTCGCACTCAACGCGCACCGCGCCCTGATTGGCAAACGCGACAAACCGAATGCACCGGAGTCGCTTTGAGGCTCACCACAGACAGAGGCGATGAGAAAAACAACAAGACATTTCTTGCGCGCCTTGTGGCTCTGGCTCCATTTCCCTCAGACCACATATTGTACCGCCTTACACACCTTTTCGAGGTAAACATGTAGACTGCTGACACAACCCCAATAAACACCTAAAGACAATCAACAACAACAAAAAAAATATTATTAAATACTTAAAGATAAATAAATAATAATAAAAAAAATCTTCTCTAATCTATCTATCAAGATAACTATGGTGTCGGGTAGGGACATCTAAACTCTGAATTAACATCAAATCAAACTGAATTCAACGGAATACTGTTTTACAATAAATGTATTTTCAGAATGATTATGTACCACACGTTTCCTTTTTTAGAAGTGGACATGGGTCTTCTGAGGGTGTCCTGGTAACAGAATGTTGTTAGTGGGGGCCTTTGAGTCCTCTGGGTTGAAGGGAGGGACTTCTGTGGATCAGGCTTGTTCCAGTGCATCCTACAGATACTTGATCAATTTTGGATTTAGCGAATTTGGAGGCCAGGTTGACACCTCGTTGTTTGTTTTTAGTTGTTCCTAAACTATTTTTGTGTGTGTGTCTGTGTCAGGCTGCATCCTGCTGGAGGTGGCTGCTGCCATCCAGGAGCGTCATCACTATGGGGTGGGGGTGCTTGGTTTGGTCTAGGTGGGTGGTACATGTCAAAGTAACATCCACACGAATGCCATGTCCAAAAGTTTCCCAGCAGAACACTGTATTGTCACAAGATACTCAATATTTACTTCTCCTGTCAGTGGTTTTAATGTTGTGGCAGAACAGTGTATAAGCTTAGCTTAGCTTAGCTTAGTATTTGTAAAATCCAGGACCAGAAGCAGCTGAATGGACAAAAGGTGATTCCATTTATAATGACTGCAGTTTATTTTGTATCCTTATGGCTTAGGTATATTTAACTGTAATGACATAGGTTTGAGGGCTAGCAGTCAACAATGATATTTACACACATCTGGAATAAATACAGTTGCTTCAAATTACAGTATAATTTTACACCCATCAGCCATAATATTTTGTCCACCTGGTTAATACTGTGTATTTCCACTTAGCCCTGACCCGAGGCAAAGACTCCACTAGATCTCTGAGGGTTTGCTTTGCTTTGGTATCTGGCAGCGAGATGTCAGCAGCTGAGCTTTTAAGTCTTGCAAGTTGTAAGGAGGGGCCTCCATTGGTCGGACTTGACCCCAGATGGTCGTTTGGATTGAGCTCTGGTAATTTGGAGGCCACGTCAACACCTTGAACTTGTTGCGCTGTTCCTCAAACCATTCCTGAACAATCTTTGGTTGGTTGCCGAGTGTATTATCCTGCTGGAAGGATATCCTGCCACCAGGGAATGCTGTTTCTATGAAAGGGTGTACAGGGTCCGCAACAATACTTAAGTAGCTGTTAATATCAGCTTTTTTATGGCAATTAAAGCTACAGTAGACTGTTGCATGTGCTTAAAATAACTTTGAAACACCCATTAATTAGACTTGGACGGCCATAACCCTGTCACCAGTGCACCACTTTTCCGCTCTTGGGTCACCTTTGATAGATATTGACCACTGGTAAACAGGGAGCAACCCAAAAGAGCTGCAGTTTTGAGATGCTCTGACCCAGTTGTAGACATTATAATTAGGCCCTTGTCAAAGTTCCTCAAATCTTTCCATTTGCCCATATTTCCTCTTCTAACCTTTTTTAACTTTAAGGATAAAATATGCTCTATGATCTATGATAATAAAACAATCAGTGTCCACATCACCTGTTAGTGGTGGTAATGTTATGGCTGATTGGTAGATGTGTCAGTCTGTTGCAGTATTGTTACCATACCAACATTTTTTTTTTTCCGTAAATGTATTTATTCATTACTCCATCTGTAGTCTGAACAGCCCACTGTGATCTGCAAAACACAGACTGATGAGACAATCACTGGTTGGCTATTTTGGTTATTTCGGTCTTTCTCCACAGGAGCTGTGAGACAGCTGGAGAACACAAACAGACTGATTCAGGCAGCTTCACAGAGATTTCCTTCTGCTTCAGCTCTCAAAAGTACCAAAATGATGCAGACTTACTGAGAGGTTAGCAGTATCATTTGAATTGCTGGTGTTAATGAGATAAAACTAAAACAACGCTGTAATAGAGTACACATTATTTGTACCCCAATGAAGAAGCAACAAACCTTCACGGTTAGTTTTAACACATTTCTAGGTTTTATCTTTGCAATATTAAAGACTTTCTCACCTACTCAACACGTTATAAAACTTCAGACATATTTCCAAGGTCAGTGAGCACTCTCCAATAAAGATAACTGATTTATGTTCGGCTCTCTGCAATTTTATTTATTTATCTATTTTTTTTTCATTCTGAATTTCTTCATTCTTTATTATTTTTCAGGGCCTCACAAGATTATTAACCAGTTATGATTCTGTGGCACCAAGTGATTTTTTTAAAGCATGTATTGATTTAAAATGTTAATAAAAAGCAGAGAGTGTAATTGTGCAAACACTAATATGTACTATTTACAACTGGAATAAAACTATTAACATATAGTTATTAACATATATCTTTAGTTAACATGTGTCTCTGTCATTCCTTCTACCCCTGTAGCTTCACATTTTTATTTTTATTTTTTTACTAAAGCCGTGTCTTGTCAACTTCAACTATTCAACTTAAATTACATGTTATTAAAAAACCTATGACTCTCAGCTTAACAACCACATGAGGATAATGTTACTGTTTTGTCACAACCTCATGTTAGTCCAATGTTTTTTTATTCATAGAACTATTGTTTTTTGTTGTTTTTTTTTTTTTTTACGCTGCTTCTCTCCACCCCTTCAAAATTACCCCACATTCTCCACCCACAAAGTCTTTGCCGGCTGATGGCTTGACACATCTGAAAGCGAGAACCTTCTGCTCACAGCTCGCTGGGGTCCATCTGAATCTGACACGCTGATCCAGTGGTCTCACCTTGAACTGTTTTCAGGTGGTGAGTACTTTTGTCATGTGTTTTTAGTCTATTTATTTTGTGCATGTGAATATGGTTATGCATTTGTATTAAGAAAAGTCTTCATTTTTATCCAAGTTTATCCAAGTTCAACCATCTAATGCAGCCATTAACTGCCCATTCATAATTTGTAGGTTGCAGAATAGAGAATCAGGATGCTGTTTGGCTTTTTTCTACTGTCCTTTGTGTCTTTCCTGGACATGCAAATATGTTCTGCAGGTAAGAGGATTTATTTATTTATCTCAGACTTGTATTAATGCAGAAACAGCACTAATGCATTGGACCAATTCAACACCCTCTTACAATAATGGCCTAAGACATTTTTGGACAAAATTATTTTAATGACTTATACCATATATTCAGTATTTGTCTTATTTTTTTGTGTGTTTTCTGAAAAATGAGAAACAAATGACTTGGGCCATTATTTTAAGAGGGTGTCAAAAACAGATAATGTTAAATATAGATCTTGTGAGTGTGTCTTGATGCAGAAGATGATCTGATTGACAACCTTAGAACAAAAGACTAAAAGAAAAGTTCTCGCTTCTGGAGCCTGATATTTCAAAGTTCGACCCGGTCACTGCATTTCTAATTCAGTGTGGTGACAACTTTCTGTTTAGCCCTGCCAAATTCCTCTTGTTTTCTCTGCAGGATTTGGTAGAAATTTCTCAGGCTTCACATGAAATAAATACATAAACTGTCAGCTTGGATGAATATCAAAGTGTAGCGTTACATCCTGTCCAACTTTTGTGGAAAAACAGAAAAGGAAGCAAGCAAAGTGACAATCTCAAAGAAAACAGCCAATAAATCAACTCTATGGAGCAAACAAAGGCCCTGTGTGTCACAGTGACCAGAAATTGACAGGAGCTTGAAGAGCTTGTATACGTGTCATCTTTTGAAAAGGAGGATCTGATGGTTGTCAGGATCACCCCGTGGTGATGGATCCCCGAGGCCTTGGCCTGAATTGAGGCTTTTGATACTCTTTGACTGCCCCCCCAATCTCACAGTGCCATGGCATTGAGATGCTTTGAATTAATGCACTGCTCTAAATAGATTGTGGTGTGCAAAACTGTTTTCAAGTAGGAGAGGGGAGGGGCCGGAGCTCATGGATACCGGAAATCACTAAGGACTAGCGCAGTACATGTACCCCAAGTTTCACCTCAGACATCTCCAAGTCAGAGTTGAGGGGGGAGATAGCTCGAACACAGAGAAGTGTTTGTCTCTGCTAAATGTAAAGCAGCTGTGACAACAACTGTGAGGGGAAAAAATATATATTTATGTAATGTAATCACATCATTTGTGAACCCATCATATCCACCTTGTAAAACAGCAATTAGGATGTGCAAAGAACAAACCAGGGGAGGTGACAAATGTGTTTATTTTTTCATCTACACCTTAAATACAAGAACAAGGAAACATTTATAGGTAAATTATTGGCGAAAACCTGTACTTGAAAACTTCTTGACTCTTCTGCAACTGTATATTCTTTTGGCAAAACCCAATTATGCATAGTTTGGAAATGCAAGGCTTTCTAATTCATACAATCTAAGCCATTTTAGAGACTTAATAACACAGTAACAATAGTTCATTACTTTTCAGTAAGAGGGCATACATGGTAAAATAGAAGTTTCTCACTTTTTCACTTGACTACAGGTGCAGCACTCATAGTCGTGGTGTGAATAGGGATAAAACAGAAGAGATCAATGATCAAGTTATCAAGACACATTGCTGAGGGAGCAGGGCATGTTTTATCAATATGTTTAAAAAATATATTTAGTTAATAATTATTTTACCACTAGTGGTGTGAAATAAAATGCCAGGAGTCTCTGAAGTCTGTAGGGTTCATCCTCTGGGGATCAAAATGTCTCTTTAACATGTCATGGTGACCCATTTAATGCTTACTGAGATTAAAGTGATGAAAGTGGTGGATTGAGCAATTTGCAAAAAACTGCAATCAAACTAAAAACTGATTTATAATATGTTGCACTGACCAACATGTTCCTTCTCTTTCTCCTAATCATCAGTGCAATCAGAGCTGAGAATCACAACAATAAAGGTAGTTAATACTGAAGTTTCCCATCACTGTGAATACAAAGTTAAACTTGAAGTGAATTTTACTAAGTCTGTATTTTTCTCATAGCAAGAGCCATACACAATGTCCAAAGGCGACCAAATGGAAGGCTTTTGCATGGACCTGCTATCTGAAATAGCCAAGAAAGTGGGCTTCAAGTACAAGGTGCAGCTGGTGAAAGACGGTTCATATGGACGACAGGATGAGAACGGAAACTGGAACGGCATGGTTGGAGAGGTGGTGAGAGGGGTGAGTCCATGAAATATGGAATTTGAGGGTGTCAGAGTTCAGCAAACCCTTTTGCCACAGAAAAGGAGATTGTTGTTAGTGTGAAAGTCAAATGAACATGAACATGATGTTAAACCGAACTATTTCCAGGAGTTTCTGTATAGGATGCGGTGTGGGTAACATATCCTACAAATTTATTTGCACTCCCTGCAGGAGGCAGACCTTGCAATTGCTCCTCTGACTCTCACTGCAGCTCGGGAGAGAGCTGTGGGAATGACCAAACCATTCATGCAGACAGGAATCAGCATCCTGCTGAGGAAGGACATCTCAGAGGGAACAGGTCTCTTTGAATTCCTGAGTCCCTTCACAGCCGAGACCTGGGTCGGCATACTCATTGCCTACCTGGGGACTGCTGCTTGCATCTTCGTAGTTGCCAGGTGATGAAAGTAGTTTTATTTATGTGAAAGGGGTGATTATTATTTATTTAAATACGTCTATTGAGGCGCTTCTGTGAATTCTTTTCTTTGGATATTTCTAAGTTTTCTCTGTGGAAGTCCCCTGAGTACCGTCACATTAAAAATTAAAACATTTTTATGCAAAATGCAGGCTCAGTCCGTGTGAGTGGAATCAGCCACAGACTGAACAGAACGGGTTCGGTGTCCTCCACAGCCTCTGGTACACAGCTGGAGGTCTGACTCTACAAGGTAAACAGCAAAACAGGACACAATCGCATTTGTATGCCAACACGGTCCAAACCCGAAGTGACAAGAGCCTGTGTCCTTCATACTGCAAATTCTTTCCCCCTTGTCTCAAGGGATTTTTATTATTCTGTTTTTGTCTTTGTTTCAGGAGCTGGTCCCCACCCCAAAGCCCTTTCAGGACGTGTCATCTGTAGCACCTGGTGGATATTTACCATTGTACTCCTGGCTTGTTATTTCTCCAACCTCAGCTCCTCTAAAACCCCAGAGTCCACTCACCTGATGGTTAAAGGTTTTGAGGACTTGGCCAATCAGGACGTGATTGAGTACGGCTGCCTTTCTGGCTCCTCCACGCTTGCTTTCTTCAAGGTAAACAATGGTCTTCGTGTGGTTTGTTAAGACCCTCTAGAAATGATTTCTAATTGCCTTTTCCTCCATTCAGAATTCAAACAACCTTGTGTACCGCAGAATCTATGAACACATGGAGAGAACCAAAAGTTTTGTGTCTTCTATGGACGAAGGTGTTCAGCGCGCTAAAAAAGGCGACTTTGCATTCATTGGCGAGTCTGTGTCTCTGGACTTGGCAGTAGCACGTCACTGTGAACTGGTCAGAGCACATGAAGTTGTTGGCATGAGGGGATACAGCATTGCTGCCCCCCTTGGTGAGGCTGCTTATTTATTTATTTATTTTTATCATTGAGCAAGTAAAATTAAATAAAAAATGAAATGCTCAAATCAATATCGTGTAAAAACTCTCAATTTCCCCAAGGTTCTCCCATCATAAAGAACCTGAGTGTGGCAATCCTCCAGCTGAGTGAGGCTGGAGAGCTGGCTTACTTGCGAAGCAAATGGTGGGCCAGCAGCTGCATAGCAGACAAGGCCAAGTCTTCAGCTGTGCAGCCGCACAGCCTCAAGGGGATGTTTCTGGTACTTTCCCTGGGCCTTGGGCTGGGAATACTTCTGGCAGTCCTGGAGCTCACCGCAAAGAGTCGCAGCAGTGCAGCAGAGCAAAGGGTATGTGTTTACAAATCTATAAGTGAAAAATCTGTACATCTCAAGAGGGTTCATTAAGCCAAACAGTCATTATGTAAAGCTAAAAGTAACACTCCGTTATAAACTAGATTTCATTAAATGTAGAGAAAATACAGAATTTAGAATAAAATGAAATGTCTCACTGCAGTTTATCTTTACTCTTATATGTCTTTCCTGCAGAAGTCATGCTGCACTGTGCTGACGGAGGAACTGAGTCTGCGCTTGAGGACCGGCAATGCAAACAGATCTCAGGAAAATGTCGATAAAGACAAAGAAAAAGCATAGAAACAGTTTTAAAGCATGGCCTAGCCTGAAGTGTTTTTATTTTAACTTAAGTCTTAGTCTTGGTAGTCATGTTTGACAAAATCCTTAATACTTAATTTCTACTTAAAGCACAACATTTAAAAACTCGCATTTTATTAAAATATATAATTTATTGATTTTTAAGTACCAACTCTAAAATTTCAATGAAAAATCAAACATTATAGTTTCAAAATTAAAAAAAAAATACTGAAAACTGAACTAACAAATAGTGCTCATATGTTTATTACTTTCTAAGTTTACTGACTGTAACTCCTGCGTCATGCATCTGTTTGTACAGTTGGCAGTGGCATTGTGGAATCTTAACGTTTCTTTTAAAATAAACAATTTCATGCATAAAAACTGTGATTGTAAACATTTCAGCAAGACTAAAAAGAATAAAAATGGTCTAAGTGTGTAATTCTGCTTCGAGTGGACTTAGAAATGCTTTGTGTTGCCATCGGTAAAAAATAATATACCTTGTAACTGAATTGCAGCTAGTTTCATTCCTTTGCTAAGGAGATTCCCCATCTAGAAAAAACAGTGGTGATTTACAACGGATCTCTCTCATCTTCTGGTCAAACAGGGCCTTCATCTCCCTCTGCAGGGTGCCCTCACGCTGCTCTGCTCCAGCTGGCACACAGGAAGACACAAACTCCAGACTGTCAGTGCTGCCTCCACTGCTGCTGGATGCGCTGTCCGGCATACAGAGACCGTTGGGTATAGGTCTCACCTGGTTGCCGTAGTTGCTCTGCGTTTGTGCTTGCTGTGTCTGCCAGTGGAACGTCAGCTTGCGGTTCACCATCGGAGTATGAGCAGAGGTAGTCTGTTTTCTGGGGCAACTGTGTGAACGGACCTTCGTTCGCACTGCGGTGGATGGTCGGGAAGAGGCAGGAGCCTCTAAAGTCCGTCTGACCCTGGCAGGTGAAGGTGGAGGGATCATTGGAGAGGATTTGGCTTCAGGCTGTGGCACCGGTTGAGGGAGTGAGTCAGTTTGACTCTGCGTTTCTGGTGGTGGCTCTGGTTCAGTGGCAACATTCTTTTCTGGCTCTGGCTCTGGTGGTAATTCTGGTTCAGGCAGTTCTGGTTCAAGTATTTGAGCTGTGTGCTGCTCTGCATGCGTTGACTGTGGTAATTCGGGGGCTTCATTCTCCAGCTCCTCTTGAATTATTGAATTTTGGCTGTCAGGAGCAAAACCGTCAGGATAAGAAGGCTGGGAAGAGGTCTCAAGGTCAAAGCTTTCCGCTATCGCACAGGGAGCCACTGCACCGTGGTGGGAGTCAGTGGAGGACATCCGGCTGAAGATCCCTCTTCTTGTCTCTGGTGGTTCATGAATTTTAACTCTGTGAGCTCGCCTCACTGGCTCACTCATGGCCCCTTTGTTGAGGGCAGCCTTGGCTGCTGGCCCATGTACAATAGGAGACATTTCCCAGTTTCTGCTGTCCTGAGAGATGGTGTCCAGATCCTTGCGGAACAGAGCATGTCCATCTTCTGAGGACTGGACGGAGAAGTCCAGAGAAGGGTGCCTTTGGTGACCCTTCATATGCTTCTGGGCTGCTTTTTGGATGTGTTTTCTGGCTGCTTGCACAGCATTTGCGGGTCTAATCTGTTTCAGAAAAGGACAGCTATTATGAGACAGGGTTTTCAGACTAAGTTGCGATTAGACGTACAAGTTGTGAAAGGCAGTACCTTGCCTGACATGTCAAAAATAGCGACATGAACAAAGATGGATGACTCTGCCATTCCCTCCAGGTAGACATGCCGATAACCTACAAAAAAGAAACGTGTAAAATTCAACCATGTCCTTTTTCTCTTTTTTGTTCAACTGAAAGCAACTGAAAACAAAAATGGGATAACACATTGGCTTTAGTACTTGTTAAAAAAAAAGGTTGCTCATTTTGTTTCTTGCCGTCTTGCTCATGTAAGTCCATTATTCTCTCTTTTTCTCTTCAAAGAAAAACTCAGTGTTTATTAAAGTAGATGAATCCCCATTAATCCTAGAGGACCTTTCGCTAAATATTTAAATGTTGGTCTGTTGAACTTTGTGAATATAAAGCAGAAAAAGTTGTTTGTTGAGGAGCATGGATCGTTTACCAAGCAAACTAGAATGTAATTTTACTCCAAGCCGATTCTGGGTGTACCTGGCATCATGCTGGTTAATGCTACAGTCCTCTGTCCAATGAAATCTCGACCAATGGGATCATGATCCCACACTTGGAATCGCACCAGGGCGATCTGTGGCATAAGGATGTCAAAGACCAGGGTCTCCTCCCACATTGGGTTAAAACCTGAATGAAAGAGAAGTGTCAGAGACTGAAAAACATCTTGACGTGATTTGAATTTCAAGAGGGAGTGTCCACACATACCATTATCATCGACCACTTTGGTCTGCTGCTTGGAACAATCAACAGGTAGGCCGATGATCTCAACTTCAACAAAGGGGTCAATTATCTAAAAGCACAAAAACTCAGATAAACATGGATGATAAAGTATTTTAAGATACATTAAAGTTGAGGCTTTGATTTTATTGCCTACTATAATTTAGTCTCACCTCGCCTCTGTCCCCAAACATGGAGTCTTTGGGTTTGGGAAGTTGTTGTCCACTAATAATCTTCAGAACCAGCTGAGTCTTTTTTTGTCCTGGTAGCGGATCCTCCAACATGGGGTTAAAGGCAGCTGAGAAAAAAAAGATTAGTATTTACTACCCTCTCTAGCACAATGAAGGTTGTTACTTTCCTCCGCTTTCTGCAGACACCTACCTTTACACATGCACTTAGGCTTCAGAATATATCCGCAGTTCCCATTGCTTGAGAACTTGGCTTGGTACAGTTCAAGCATCCGACCTTCGGTTTGATAATTCATTGCAACTAGAACAAAGCATTTATAGGAATGAAAAGCTGCTACGATTTCAAAAGTAGCGTAAAACTGCTTTCGGTTTCTGTGATAGCTTTAGTTACCCATGTGGCAGCCCGTATTCCAGTACGGCTGTGGGTTGAAGTTGCTGGAATCAACTCTGTAGTTGGACGGGTAGACTCTCATAAGCTGGCGCTGGTTGAGACGCACCAACTCGCCTGGTTTGAGCTGCAAGATCTGGTTTGTGACAGTCTCGTTCAGGGACGATACCTGCCAGCTGTTTGTGAGTGCTGCAAGACAGAGGAAGTTGGCAGCAGCGTTAAGACTGCATTTCTAAAACTGTCATAAAAATGTAAACGTAAAATTCAAAGATTTTACCTTGTGATTCAATGTCATGCACACGGACAGATTTTGTGTACTTGACCAGGTCGGACAGAGCTCTGGACAACCTCATTGTTTTCCTTTTTCTAAAAGTAGAGGTGCAGACATGGAAGTGTAACCTCAGAGGACATGAATTCTAGATGGATAAACTACTCAACCAACTGACTGGACTTACTTTGGATGGTAAACTATTTGCGTCCTCTCTCGGCTGCTGCTGTGGTCAGATTCTCCATCAGACAGGTTGTTTTTCACACGCACTTTCTTTTTTCTCTAAAGAGAATAAAAAATTGGAATAAATCGAACAAGTCTAAGAAATACTACTTGCATTATCTGATTATGACTATTCCGTTGATGTTTTAGTAGTTGAGAAAATGAACAAGGGACTGACCTTTCTTTTAAAGCTCCTTATGATTGATCTGCCAAACCGTCTCTTCTTTTTGGGCTGATTAGGAGACGAAACACTATTCCCATCCTGAAACAGTGAGGCTGTAATTGTAACTCTATCTGTCTGTCTATCTGTCCACCTTCCTACATATCTTTCAAACTTTAATTTGCCTGTAAGTTATCGTCATCGTCGTCTTCCTCCTCTTCCTCATCCCCAGTGTCTTCATCAGACACATCCCCCTCCTCTACATCGGGATCAAGGTTTGCCGGCAGCTTCTTTCCCTGAACAAAAAAACAAACAAACAAACAAACAATTAATTACTAGACCATGTGTGACTGCGGTGTGTTCTTATGTTCTATATATTGCTACTGTATCTTCTGTAATTAGGTCAAGATAACATATACAGTAGCTGGAAACAGCTGTACCTTGACTAAAACCTTCCCTTTCAGGATCTCAGGGGACGGCAGCTTCTTGCATTCGTGCACGTTGACATTGCTCAAGTCCAGTTTGTCCTGCAGCACCTCTTTCAGATACTCAGCCATCTTCTTCTGCTGGGGCACAGTGCAGTGGTTCTCTATGGATAAGATCACTGGATACCTGTGGGTGAGGTGTTGAAACCTGAGCTGCCGTACCAGTGTGACAGGTATGATGCTTTTTATAGAAACAACTTGACAGAAAAATATGCGCATCATTATGAGGACACAAAAGTGCTTACTGTGATTTTGTGAAGGCATATTTGTTAATGGTTTCAATGACCTCTTTGAAGAGAATTTTGGATGTCAAGGTGTAACCATGATGGATAATGGGCTCTCCATCTGGTCCATCCCAGCAGTCCACTATAAGAGAGGAGAAATAAAGAACAGAGTTGTGCCTGTAACGTCCTTAGGGGAGTTATTATAACTTAAGTTCAGGAACAAGGAAAAAGATGTTTGTTAACCCTCTCCTTCTCTGTTCGTCTAATTTCTCCCCCACCCTCCCCATTCTGCCCTTTTCTTTCCTTCATTTACCATCTTTCATTACAGGAACCAGGGGAACGCGGAGCAAAAGCTTCCTGAGACGTGCCCCCACCCTGAGCCTCACTGCCTGGGTTCCTCTACCATCCTCCATCCATTTCCCTCTCATCCTGTCGGCCAATAAACTTCCTTTCTTAAACAGAGCAGAAGGTCTTCATTTGAAGGCCCTTACCCTCCACACAGCGACAGCCTGCCTGCAGAACATAGGCGTACATTTCCACTCTGGACTGAGACAGCAGCTGGTCTCCTGTCAGGTAGGTGTTGTGTGACGTAGCGATGAAGTAGTTGCTGAGAGGCTGAGTCATGTCCTGGTTCACCTGGTTGTGCTCAGGGTTGAAGATATCGCCTGCGGGGCTCCGCATGTAGTTGGTAAACCCTGAAAGTAGGAGGTGTTTTATTTGCACAGTGATGTCATGTCTGGTTTAACACGTGTGCTACAGATGTTGGGTCTTAAGCGAAGGTCCACACACCATCAATACCCAGCACCATATGCTGGAGGTTCTCAGGACATGGCTCAAACTTGGACACTATGTCAACTAGATGCTCTCTGGTCAGGCCACGCATCTAGAAATGAAACAAAATAGGAGTGTTACTTTATTTTGGATCCATTAATTTCTCTAATATATTTGTGCAGGCCGATGCTTCTGTTGTAAATTAGCTGCAGATGTTTTTTTATGCATGAGATGGGATTTTAAAGTGCTCTTCATAAATCTGGTTTGGTCCATCTTACTTGCTATCTTAATGTTTATGCAGGTATACTAGACAACAGTTCACACGTGCTTTTATACATTTTTTTGTTTCTTGTACAAGAATAATACACAGGATGTAATCTTTCCACCTGAAAGGACACATCTGTATGACTCATTTATACCTTCTGTTCAGTTTCCAGAAAGCGAGCAAGGTCGTGCAGATCCAAGACTTCTTTCTGGTTGCTGTAGGAGATCATAATCAGGTAGAGGTCTCTGCGTGTAGAAATCATCTTGTAGAAGGAACAGAATTCCTCAAAGCCCAGTGAGCCCTGGTTCTCATCCGTGTCTGCTTCCTGCAGATAGTGACAGAACTATTTTATGAGACAGAGATAACGCTCTCACTGTGTGCGATTGGAGATAACAACCCGGATGAAGAAATTATGTACCACCATATACCCATCTGAGGGATACTCTATATCTCTCTCACCATCAAAACAGAGCTTGTTCAACCTGAGCCTTTTTTGTGAGTCTATCATCAGGAGGGGTGCAGTGAGCTACTGAACTAAAGCAATACTGCAGAGTGACTGAAGCCATCTGTGGCAGCCATATGGCCTTCCTGTGGCTCTCTCCTGATCTGTTCTGCCAAAATACTGTATATACATATTTATCTGCTGGCACCATCTCCATCTTTGTGTCCTGCTGCTTCTCTCCCTGAAATGATGGATCACATGGAGAGCAGACCTCTCAGGAAATCAAGGGTTTTCCACTGTAAACGTGTCAATAATTCATCTTTTAGCATGGCGTCTCTGTGTTACCAGTTCTCACAGTGCATGCAGATCCTGGCGCCCTATCCTTCTGACACTCGACAATATGTTTTTATTTCTTGCTTCTTCCAAATAGCAAAGTCGTTTTCTGTTTGTCAACCACCAGACAGAAAACTCAACAGCTATTGTCTTGAGCTGTCATACATCCCTGGGGATACACCACCATGAATTTGAGGTTGAGGTTGCTATGAAATTTGTTTACAGTGTATACATTTTTGGCTAAACATCTACATGTCAGCATTGTTACAGTGAGTATATTGACATGTTTTTACCAAGTCTTGATCAATCTATTTTTTTCATCTACTGTAGATTGCACAAGTAAAACCGCAAGTCCGGTCACCAGTTAAATTATGTTATTGTATAACACAATCTGATTTATGTTCTGTAGCTACAAAGCGCAGGGGTTAGTGTTGAAAGAAGGTGATACTGACGTTAAATCAATGCGTGTATAAGGTCTTACTTGGAACATCTCTCTGACTTTCTGCTTGGGTAAATTCACATTGAGTTTGTGAAGCAGCTGGTGGAGTTCTCCAATGCTCAAGGTGCCATCTCCATTTTTGTCAGCCTCAGAGAAGGTCTGCTGTAACCATGTGCAGCTGCAGTTAAGGCTGAACCTCAAGCTTGTTGATCAGTTTGAAGCGTTCTTCAGGAACTAAATGTGTGTATATGTGAGTGAGAGGCAGCAAAAAGGATATTGATCACGGGTACGCTGCCTCCGGGCCAAACTGTCTTCATCACTGATGCCAGCCATGAGGTATTTCAGCCCAGTGATCCAGGTGCGGGCCTCCTCTGAGTTGGTGGAGACCAGATTCAGTGACTTCACCCGTTCCCCGTAGTAAATACTGAAGCAGCAGTTTGGGTCGAAGCGGTTGTCTGCATAGCGCCTGAAAATCTCTGATTTTTTCCCCTCAAAGACCTCATGGATGGAATCAATAGTTACTAAAACAAGAAAAGATGAGGGGGTCAATGATGGTTTTGAAGAACAACCTCATAATCAGTAAAAAACAAACATTTAACTCAAACTGACAACTTTTACTAATCTTTCAGACTTAAAGGGGAGTTGAACAGTTTGAACGTATTGTAGAATCATCGCTTAACATTCATACGTGAATGCTGCAACTCACAAAGAGATCAGAATTTGATTTGATTTGATTTAGTATATTTATGGAGCAAGGAACCATATATGGTCACACATTTTAAATCGTGTCCTTGTGCCTCTCAGTGAGATATGGAAGCATGTGGTTTTTTCAACATTTTCAGGTCAAATGTGGTCTGCTAGGTAGGAGCTTTATTAGGTACCATGAAGAGGTGTCCTAACGTCGTCTAATGTGATCATGTTGACAAGTGCCTGAGTATTATCTACTGGTTTCACTACATGTTTACATTTGTTTACCACATTTGTTTACCACTTAAGGGTTTCAGTAAATGTCCTATAAAGGTCAACAGTAGCCTCACTTAAGTATACAAGAGGTTTGATCAAACTGTTTTCGATTCTAGTGATATTAACTGATTTCACAGCCTGGTGTCCATAGCCACAAGTTAACTTGTGTAGTTTTCAGGTCAGTGATGATCACTCACTTTTGGCTTTGTCGTGTTTCCTGGAGGGCCGCCACCGGATGCAGGACCTGTGCTCGTCCAGGTAAAAGAATCGGACCAGTCCTTTCTTCTTCCCCTTCAGTTTGATCATCTGTGTGCCAGTCTGCATGGTGCACATACACCTCTCCACTGCAGGGCAGCACAAGGGGATACACTGTTCATGACCGTTCAGTCAAATGTTTCAGAAACCCACTGGAATAACGTCATCGTCATTTATTTACAGCCAACATCAGAGAGAGTCTGGGACTATCAAGTGTTGGTGACTAAACAATAGCACTTTCCAGTTAGGGTGCTGTATTATTATCATAAACAGAGGCTATTCAGAGTATATAAAATAGTACTAGACAGTGTTGTGTTTGTGTGTTGAAAGACAACATGGCAACCACAAAGGAATCCCTGAACCAGTCCAAACAATTAGGGGTTTACCATCAAGCACCAGTTTATGAGATTATAGAATGCGTCACACGGATTTGAGCGTCTGTTTACGTGTCCCATTCTTTAAGGAGAACATAGTCAATACTAAACTGATTATTGTCCAAATAACAACACCCTTAACTGCAATTATTTGTATCAAACTAATACGGACTATTTGTCCTGACTTTTTTTTATTTGATGTTGTTGTTGGATTTGTATGTTAATAGAGCTGATATAGGGGGAAAAAAAGAAAAAAAAACATAAAATCATTTTCATCAATTATTTTCTTGAAGTGTTCATTTGGGGTCATTGTTTTCTGTGCAGTGAAGCAGGTAACCTTTGTTTGTAATCTGAAGCTCAGATACATGTGACGCAACCTGGCGCTTCATTCAGGCTAATCCTAAAGGATTGTCTGCTGTCCATATGTCATTATCTGCTTCATTATCTATCATGTTTCAAACTCACAAGCCCTCGTTCAAAATGTTATTTTCATACGTGTCCAGTTAAAATGTACTTCTTCACTTTGCAGCAATCTATTGATATTCTGTAGTAGTCTGAGCTCTTTAGTGGTAGAATTAGTGAGTGAAACTTACCTATCTGGCCCAGTCTCCATTTAGGCTGTGCAACCACACTGCCACCAATCCAGAAAAACTCTTCTGCCAGTCTGGAGACGGAAGCTTTCTGCCAGAGTTTCGGGGAGCTCATGATGGACAGGGTGGGTGAATTCATGGCACTTGAGGCCTGTTTGGCCTGATGAGCGGAGCTCCTAGCTAGCGATGGGGAGAACCTTCCTGATGAGAGAGATCCCAAAGACTGAAAGGTGGTGGTTTTCTTAGGTGAAATAGAGGACAGTGGTTGACTACCACCCAGCCTTGGAGACACAGGTGCCATCGCGGGGCTGTTGTTCATCCCTGAACTGTGCATTTGGTTCCAGCTCTCCTGTCCCATTCACACCGCGCGAACCCACCTTCTTCCTCACTCTGCTGGGTCCTTCAGTCAAGTCTCTTTACAGCACCGCTTGTCTCAAAGTCAACATGTCCTCCTCTTCCCACGTGGGATCAGGGGAAAAATATTCCCATCCTGAAGGCTCATTCCATGTCATCTTGGCTCCAGTGATCCAGTGCCATGACTTCTTCTGTATTTGTTCATTTAGCATGCGGCGAAGGCTACTAGAGAAGAAGCATGCAACTTATGTGAGTCACTAAATCTTCCTCAAGCTGTAATCCTGGAGCCAGGCTTCAACCTTGCTTTCATGGAGGGATTTTCACACAGCCAGTAAGCCTCTGAAGAAAGAGAGTGGGATAGGGAGGGGTATAAATATTCAATAATAACCTCACGCGTAGGAGTGAAGATTAATATAAAGCATAGAAATTATAGTAGAATTAATAAGTAGCTGCTGTGATAGACAGTATTAGGATTTAAGGTCAGAGTCATTTGGCTGTTAACAGGCTTGAAGTTTACACATTTCAGCTGTACATAATTATTTCCCCCTAGAGGCAGCAGTGTGGCATACATTACATAGACCGATCTATCTATCTATCTATCTATCTATCTATCTATCTATCTATCTATCTATCTATCTATCTATCTATCTATCTATCTATCTATCTATCTATCTATCTATCTATCTATCTATCTATCTCAAATGTTGTCAGACCTTTTTCATGCGGTCAGGAAGGAAGGATCAGGAGGAAAAGCACAGCTGTACCAGCTATTTAATTAATCAATAAAGGTTGAATCAATTAAGCTGCTTCGGTTTCAGGCTCCTGGCGTTGTGCGCATGCTGTCTGCATACTGTCATGGTTTGCTGGGACATTTCACACAGCAGAACCATCGTTGATGTCTAACTATATGACTCTGTGTGTCAAGAAAGTCCAAAAAAAAAAAATACTATACTCATGGACTATTTACAAAAAAAAAAGTACTAAAAATATTTTAGTATTAGAATCTATTTATTTATTAGTATTTTATATAGCTTAAGCCACTTCAGTGCAGTTTCACAGACAATATTTATACTTCTGTTTTCTTACAATTACTGTGTCCAAAAATCTTCTTCCTGTTAGAATAATGTGTTTACAGCTGGCAGCTCTGTGAGGCTCGTCAGTGCTCGGAGCTACTTGCCAACATCAGCACCCAGATATGTTCTAAGTCTGAGTTTAGTCTGTTGGCATGCTAATGTTAGTTAACTAGCACAATTAGCTGAACATACAAAGTACAAGGCCGACTACTTGGCCTTTTATTAGGTCATAAAACAAAGTACGGCGCAAGTTCATTTGTCAGTTTTTGACCCGCTGATTAAAGTTCAACAAACTTCCTCCTCTGGGAGACGTGACTGTTGGTATTTTATTTCAGTCTGGACCAAAGAGGCTGTAGTTTGGACACACAAACATGCACATTCATTGTGGCGAAGATTTATTAAAAAAAAAAAAAACTTAAGAAAAACAACACTCCTCTGAACTCAGTAGGATTGATTTAGATTTTAATAGGTATTATACAAGTTTTCCGAAGGAAAAACAAAACATTGAAACAAGAGGCAAGTGAAACCCCACTTCCAAACCAAAACTAACAACAGCATCAGCTAACGAAATGGATATTGCTATTACACTGTACCCAACAAAATACTGAGCGAGGGTATCATAATGATAAGACATAAAAGTGTTTTCTTGTCTAAAATATACAAGAGCACCTAAGGTTTAAACCATGAGAGTGTGACATTTCTACTCTAACTGGCAAGGGAGCTGGAGGTTCAGAGAATAAAAATCCATTTATTAGTTTTTGGTCTGTGGTGTAATATATAATCTATAATTAATCAAATAATAAAGATCTTTCGTTTAAAAAACAAATCAAGGGAGAAGTTAAAATATTCTGTCGGTGTGTCTGACCTCCGAAAACTATTCTTGGGTCAAGTTCACAGCCACTGATGGTTTAAACCAACCACTCTGGTAAATGCCCTGTGATTGCAATTACACTCAGGAGTGAGCAACAAGGAAACTGCAACTTTTTCAAATCCAAATATAGTTTCTTTTTGGTTTCAAGTAAGAGCGAAAAAATAATATTCATAATCAATTTAAGTCTGGAGCAAGCAAACATACCATAGCAACAAATATCTTATTTACAATATCACTGTATTTACACCGGAGTATACTGAGGGAAAGTGTGTTTAAATTCAAAGTTCATGTTAACTTGTGATTTGAAAAATGTAACAGGGAGTACAATGCACAATGCAAGGTTCTATCTTTAAAAAGTGCAATTCCTTTTTCTTAAAGTAAAAAAATATATATCCATATTTTCTATATATGTAGAAATGTTGTTCATATAAACAGCAATTGTTGATTTAAGAGCCCTAAAACCAGTGGCTAAAAATGAATGCTTTCTGTTGGTAGGCAGTTAATTAGTGTAGAGTATAAATTATTTTACAATACTCCATAGAAAATCCGAAGTACCGTATTTCTACATGAACAGTTGAAGGTTTACTTTCCTTTAGGAGTGTGACTTACCTAGACTAATGCGGGCGAGAGTTTCTGTCATTTATCACATGGTGTGGTTGCAAAAAACATTACTGGAAAACGACAACAAAAAGTAACACTTCCATAAAATATCTAAGCATAAAACAGTGGTGGACCTGAAGGCAGCCCACAGAACCTCCAATACTTCAGGTTTATAAAATACAAAAGGTAGATAAGCTGGTATACATGCGTACATGGTTGAATATGGATGTTTTTTTTTTTTTTTTTGTTCTTGCCTGTGGAATAACAGTGCTGCGCAAGCAATATTTCTTAAAAAGTACATCCTCTACACAGTTATAAAAAGCAAGCGGATATTAAAAGTAAATAGTGGTAAACTTGTGTCTCTTGTTTCCAGTGGTCTGCAATGACACCTTAGAGTGTACCAATGTTTTGTGGCACCAAGAGTTTCATCGTCTGCTCATGTTTCACCAAGTTTCTTCCCTTCATATTCAAGTAGTGTTATGTAGCTATATTTGCACATCTTAGAATAGCTTATACCAAAAGAAAATCCTTGGACAGCATCAGGTGTCTAACCGAGGGCTCTGACGTCACTGGAAAGATGTGTTCATCACGGAAGAAGTCTCTCTTAGGGTCACGCTCTATAACATGCTCAGATATCATGCTACTTTCCAGTTCATTTCATAAAATTCATATTTTCAGAATAATATTGTTGTATACCGTATCATATTATATATGACAGTTTTTTTTCTTCTACAAACTGACTTTGAGTTTCTTTTTCCCAAAAGGAGGCGTAATACAGTCCTCAAACATGCTCCTTTTTCACTGAGTCTTTCAGTCCTGGTTTGAATGTGCAACTTTAGGATCCATTGGTGGGTTGTGTGGTCTGTCTGTGAGCATCTGTGTTTGCTTCCTTGCAGTCTCCAGGACCGGAGCAGTTTGCCTGCAGGGCCAGCTGGTTTTGCAGGTCTTTAACAACACTCTCCAGGCTCTGCCGAGCTTCCCTCTCCTGCTGCAGTTCGTGCCTCAGCTGCTCGCGGTCGGCTTCTGCCTGTTGTAGCTGCACGTGCAACTCCTCAATCTGCACCACGCCAGCAAAAACAGAAATGCAACAGTGTAAATGAAAAGCAAATGAGGGGCAGGATCAGTAACCAAATATAAATACACTATATCCATTTGGTTTTGGTTGCCATGGACATCTTGGAGACGTCTTACCTGAGTCGAGTACTTGACCCGGAGACGTTCAGCTTCGCAGCCTTTGTCACAAACTCGCAGCTGTCTCTCCCTCTCCAGCTCTCTCTTCAGCCGCCCACAGGACTCCTCTGCATCCCTCATCTTCCTGTCCCAGTCCACGCGAAGGCGTTCGATCTCCTTTCGTAAGTTGCGCTTGGCTTCGATGGCCTCACGAAGACGACCTTTCTTAGCAACCCTCACGAACTCCAACTCCTGTAACGGCAACGCAAGACGAGAAAACAAAGTTTAAAGCTAATATTCAATGAAACATAAAATCTTAATCAAGTTTCACTACAGAATGTCATACCTGCTGAAGGCTGCGCTTAGCCTGCACCGCAGCTGCGAGCTTTTCCTCCTGCTTCACTCTCATCCTGACAATCTCCTGCAGGAGTTTCTCGCGGGCCTCTTTGGTCTCCAGACCTGCGTACAGCATCTGTCTCATGGTGTCCATCTCTGGGCATATAGTCCCCGGCAGCCAGGAAGGTCTCTCCTGATCCCGAGCGACGCTCTGAGGGGTCAGAGTCTGAGACACATTGGTACAGGCTGAGGGAGGCGAAGCCAGGGAGGAGGCTGTCACTGGACCTGAGGAAACAGAGATGGTGATTAAACCACAGGAACACTGCTGCCAGTAAGTAAAGTTGTACCATTAATATGACAAGGTATCAAGAAATTAGTAACTATGAATTTAAATGTTCCTCTTGGTAGATTTAGTTTGAGTATATTTCTTGACCCTTCAGAAGAATTGCAAGGTTTTGTTGCTACATAACAGGAAAATATCAAGCTATTATTTCTCTGGGAATTTCTCCATTCAACACCAGGTGGCGCAGCTGCACAGGAATCATCCTGAACCAGCTCTAGCATGAGTCATTTCCGGTGGGACTTAACTGTGTAATGAAAGTTGTAACTTAAGAATATGTTCCTCACACACGCTGAACGGTGCAGTGCCCAATTACTAGGTTTATTTCCCTGTTTCAAATCTAAACCAATAGTGGCGCTTACTATCATCGCAGTCGTCCACATCAATCTCTCCGTCTGTGTCAATGTCATCGGCTCGGTTGGTGGTGCTGGAATGGCTTGGTTTTGCAGCAAGCTGTGCGTCGCCATTATGCAGCTCCTGCCTGGAAATAGCTGTGGGCCCCTTGCCAGGAGTGTGGCTGTCCTTGGGATGGACCGGAGGGGCCAGGGGAGCTAGTGTCAGATTTGGAGCAATGAAAGTTTCCTGATTCTTTGAGCAGGATCTGTGGGAGAAAATATGCGTATTTAAAGCATTTAATTAGTAACGAGGCTCGATCTAACAGATATTATGTGTTTGAAAGCAAAACTACTGCAGCTGTGCTGAGAGGACTCACCTCTCCACCTCGTTCTGAGTGGCTGGTTTCTCTTTTTCAACTGCTTTAGGAGACCAGGGGCGGAAAGCAGAGGGTCTCTGTTTCAGTTGGACTTGTTTCAGATCCTGGAACAACAAACCACATAAGAACCTTGAATAAACTAGAACACTGAATCAGTCATGATGGACACACTGAAAGGCTCCTCTTTATTTAATGAGGTTAGATGACAAATGGTCATACACGGCTTTTACGTCACTCGTTTGATCTCGACTCTACGCGGCAATTCCATTTTCACACCAGAAAATGTACACACGAACCTTGTGAGCAGACTTTGACAGCGACTGCAGCCAGTCGGGTTTTCTGTCTTTATCAGCTGACGGAGACTGCAGCTTGTCGAATTTGGACCTCTTGGCCGGGATCGGGCTGGGAGACTGAAGAGAGAATAGATGGTTAATCATCGCGATCGTCACACAGATAAAGTGCAGATATTACATCATGGAGTACAGTGGATATTTCAAGAGCCCACAACTTCTAAAAATGCTACTGTATGAGTGTAAATGGTATTATTCATAAGCAGCGCACAGATTTGTCAGACCATGAAGTGATATTTTACAATTCTGTCCTGCAGTATGAGAGCAGAAGGTCACAGAAAGGGAGAAAATTATACAGAAGCCAGAGAGGCAAAGATAGAAGCGTGTTCAGTCTCTGAGCTTGGCATGTCTTCATGTTCGTGTGTGTGTGTGTGTGTGTGTGTGTGTGTGTGTGGTTGCGAGCAGGGCTTTGAGCTGAGCAGACACTCAAGCTGGTCTGGCTGGCAGCCAGCGGGGCTACATTGCTCTCTGCCAGGCAGAAGAGGCGCCGTCAGGTGGAGCAGATCGACTCCCTGAACCACAGAAATATTGCAACAGAGAAGCAGAGGCAGACAGAGAGGAAGACAAATTAAAGTAATTGCACTCAGATCTGACAGACGATTGAGTAGAAGTGTTCTGAAACAGTTGCACATTAACGCAGGGCAGCAGAGCCGTGCGCCTTTCGAGGGAGATTTGAAAACCTAAGTAGGGAAGCGTCTGCCTTGTTAAGTGCTAAAAAAATAATGAATCCCTTAAGCTGCTCCTTGGATGTATAGTGTGTGTAGCGCAACGTACATGTGCTGAGAAAGCCAACCTCAGGTCTGCACTTGTCAGACAGAGGATATGTTTACCTAGGCAGGCACAGAGGCCAGCACAGACCTGCCTGTCGCTCTCTTACTCACTACTATGACATCCTGCCTCCAGGAATGGCAAACACTCCCATCTCCTCGCCCATGTGTGCGCGATTCAGGACAAATGATTACTCTGTCTACCTTGAAAAATCTTCAATGAAAAACCATTCCCGCTGCGCTGCGCATTGTTGTGAAAACTTAATCGCTGCAATCACCTAAAGATGGTAATTAATGACAAACTTCATTTAGCGAGAAGCCCGGCTGGTAATGAATCACGTCTCACAGATTTTTCTGCACGAAGCCAGACTCTGCGTGAGTGTGCGCGCTCACGCGGCTATGAGTGGGCGTCGGGACGTGTGGGTGGGTGGGTGGTTGGGTGCGGGTGTAGACACGCATATGCGAGCGCGGGGTGATGAGTGTATTTGTGGGAGTTTGCGTGCGTGTCTGATACAGATTGCTCAAGGGTGGAGGTGTTAGAGCCAGATACAGATACCGAGTTTAAAGGAATTCACGAAGCTTCTATTTTCTGCTTTCGTTTGCTTTGTTTTTTTAATTGTTTAGGTAGAATGAGCAAAGCACGCAGTTTAATCTTGATACTTTGAGCAGTGGCAAATTGTGGTGGCGGACATTTTTGTATTTTCTTCTGGCATTTTGCAGGCTAAATTATAAAATGGCTACCTCCAGACCTCCTGATCTACTGACCGAACACAGTGCATTATTTCATACTCCCACTTATACCCTTATAAACTGCCCCCTTATTATTACTATACCACCTCCCCCAGTTTTTTTTTTTGACAGCGTCTTGTCTCATGCTCCATCTCAACATATCTGGCCCTTGTTTTATTATTCATTACCCTATTCATTATTAATAGGCTGTATCTTAGGATAGAATCTTGTGCATAATCATGGGCTTTTTTTTATATCTTTCTTTTTCTTTTTATTTGATTTTATCTTTTTGTTGCACTTTAGTCAACACTGTCTGCCTTTTAAACTTGTTTTAAGAATGAGGTAAGTCAGCTTAACCTGCTCAGACTTGATGGATCATAATCATTCAATCATGAGCCCTACAAATATTCAACAATGGCACTACCCTATAAGGTAATTGCAAGCATACCCATTTATTCATGTATATCCATGTATACTTCTATAAAAATGTGTCTTCATGACCGGAAAAAATGCTGTGCTATAAACATTTACCAAAGGTGAAATATAAAAAAGCAGGGTGTTGAAATCAGATTCAGCCGTACCACTTTTCCTAATTGAATTCTGCCTCTACAACTGCAGGGTTTAAGTTTCACGAGGTGTACATGACATGTTTGTCTGGACACTCCCTGCCTCATAAATGTCCCTACCTGTCTAACCGGTAACCGCATGACACACACACATTCACACACACACACGCACGCGCACACACACACACACACACACACACACACACACACACACACACACACACACACACACACACACACACGCTTACACATTCAGTGCACTGTTTGGTTTTGCTACTGTAGGTTAATTCCTTTAACCCAGACCTCCTCCTGACTGCGTCCTGCTCGGCAATGGTGACTCGACCCCTCACCTGCCTGACTCAAGGCCGGTGGTATTCTAAGAACTGCTGCCCTGGTGTAATCAGACTCTGTAATTACTGACGTGACTGTTGTTTTCCTGACAAAGAATGTCTGCCTGTCTGGTACTATTTCTACTCTGAGGTTTGCAGCTCCAGGAAGGCTATGAGCACTAGACATAATAGAGCCAGAAAACAGACACTCCCAGACACCACAAGGGACCTGCTGGCTAAATATGACACTGACCTCACAGGAGAGCAGCCGCACGGGCCTTACTCACCACCACATCATAGACATAGCATGGCCACGGAGTCATAACACCCTCCTTGCACATCCTACTGCCTAGCAGGTCCCACAGAGTCAGTATAGGACATCCAGCCCTCCCTCTCTCTCTCACTGGTAAGAGAGGGAGACTTCCTCTGAGGAGTTTGCTTTGGCCGAGTCCCCTGTGGGAACTGAGTCTTGAGTGGGAGGGGGGTGGGCCAGGAGAGGGGGACCACAGAGGAAGCACTGAGCTGAAGGAATGTATACTTGAAGGCCAAGTACAGCCTCCCCTTTCAGACTCCATTCAAGCATTGCCCTTTTCAACTCGCTATTGTATGATATTTCTTTGAGGCGCTGTAATGAGGGAGCAGTTCAAAGCAAACCTGTAGGCTAAAGAGGGTCTAATAGCAGATGGGCAAGAGCAGACATGCTTTATTTTTTAATTAGTGCAACACAATGGCTTGGTAATACAAGGATAAGCCCCAGCTATTTTCATGCTGGCATGGCGGGTAATCACTGACACACAGCACATCGCAAACATATTGATATCAGCTCGCGGAGCACGGCATTTGACCTGGCTGAACAATAATTTAGTCAATATCATGCCAACTGGAGCGTGGTTTGAACTCAACTACTTTTTCACTTGAACACGGAGCTCATCCATAATGTATCTGAACTGAACTTCGATGGAGTAATTCTAGGACCAAACAAGGTCTGATATTTGGTACTGAGGAGGTTTTAAGTGAAGAATATAAAAGGTCTGATCCTGACATCTTGAACTCGGTTCGTTGAGGGGGGAACGGCAGAAAAATTATACGCCGCGCACAACGTTCATTAAATATGCTAAAAGCAATTTTTTCTTTTTTCTTTTTTCTTTTTTCAGGAACTGTGCCGGCAGAACATGTTGTGAATGGTTTTCACAGGGACTGTTTCCTCTACATACACACCATCAGGGAGCGATGCCAAGGGAGGAAGGGAAAATGGAGGGGAAGACGTGCGAGGGAGGAAGGAGAGCATGAATGGACGTGTAAAAGGCAAGGAAGGGGATGGATGAAGAGGGAAGCAGTAGCTGCTGAGAGAGGAATGGAAGGGCTGAGCTAAACAGGGTGGGTTAACCAGGTCTGAGGACTGACAGGTAGCAAGGAGCGTAGCTAAGGTGTGTCAGGGTTTTGGAATCATTGTCATTAATCAGAACTTTGTGCTGTAACTTAAGAGCTGTGACTGGGATGACACTGTTAAAAGAGAGGCAATCAATCACACTGGCTGTAAGCGAGCCAACACCTCAGTCTGATTAACTAATCCACTTTATCTGTAGGTAAACCGAAATGATCCGTCTATGCATAAAGGTGCAGCAGGTAAGTGTGGTCTGTAAACATGGACTGATCTGGTGACAAATTTAGCGCTTGCCACCTTTTCTAAAGCCTGTCAGGTTGTCCGGAGCCGTTCTCTCTGTCTGCAAAACTCTTGCTGAGTACAGTCTTTTTTGGATGGTTTCCTTTTAGTTATTTTTTTGGGGGGGAAGTGCTTACTCGCTTTCTTGCTGGGTGTGAGACGAAAATATTGGTATGTACTGTATTTGTACAGAAAATATGAAGCTACAGACAGCAGCCATTTAGCTTATCTTAGCTTAGCGTAACACGTGGCTCTGTCCAATTGTGACCAAACCAATATATAGTAGATAAACAGAAACTGGGAAACTTGGTGTCTGGTAGCTTCGTCACACGGGTGCAGATAAACAGACTGATTGGGAGTTTCCTTCTAGTTGAAGACTTTAAGCTGAGCTAACAAAATGCTTCACCTCGCTACATGTCAAATACCTAAGTGGTGGCTGTAATGCATCTGTTGTGTAAATAAAATAAACTTAACTGAAATGATCACGAAACAAAACATGGGGCAGCACTCATCTGGCGAGACATAAATAGGTTCTCCAGTTGGGCTTCCTCGGGCAACGGTCATACAATACCGATGCACGCTGCATGTTAGCATGACATTAAGAAAAGTGCACAGCAACAAGACACAACAGTTTCAGATTACGGCCTCCTTTCCCCTCCTAAACCCCTGAATGTAATCCCTAGATCGACATGTGCTTAGTGGGGCGCTGTCTCACTCAAGGGCACACCAACTGGCAGGGCTCACTCGGGTAACAGCCTTAGTTGGAAGTGAGAGAATACTAGTTTCAGTAATCTGATCCCTGCAGTTTGGTGTGGACGGTCACAGGGATGCCTTGAGCTCTCTATTCTACTCTCACTGCATAAACTACGCGACTGCTCTCTCTATTTATATAAAGCTCTGTGGTCACCTCATAACAGCTGGGGGAAAATTATTGCCCAGAATATCCCTGAAACTTAATCCCTATTCCACACAGATACAGCACAAGCTCTCATTTCCCCTCTCTAAATCTTAGTTAAATTTATCAATTTGCTCTGTCTCCGCCCTGTCGAGGATATTTTGTTTATGTAGCTGAGGTGAGCCATAGCAGTATGGTCACAGAAAGACAGCCACTGGGCTTGGCATAAGGTCGGCATTACAGTAAAGCTTATTGGATTGTCCTAATTGTCTTTGGGATTGAGACTTGATGAGGTCTGAAGTGGACGCGCGACAAGCTGCTATACCTAAAGGTGGAAAGTCTTATTGGAACCACACATCTTGACACATATAGTTTCACGGCAGAGGAAGGGAGCATTAAAAATAGTGATGCGAAACTGTCGACCTTTCAAAAAGTGGGTGAAAAATGAGTGCAACACAACATCAAATAACCCCAGAAGCACCTACAAAGCACTCTTTAAATACACTTACTTAATACTTTCATTCTGTTCTGTAACATTTTTTATCTTAATACATATTCTTTGGCGGGCTCTATTCACGCATATTAAATACTAATTATACTTGTCATTAAAGCTGCATTAAGTGATTGTTTGGCCACTTGGTGGCAGAAGAAACAAGATGTGACCACAATATTTGCATACTACCATGTTAGAAGTTTGCATACAGAATCATGTTAGCAGTCACCTGGAGCCGTGGTTGTGTTTAGCTGATAGATTCATTTTCATTTTCTTATTTCTCTAATACCTGAACATTATCAGAATTATCAAAATAACTAAAAGACATATTGTGTGCTGTAAGGGGAGTGGTAATTTTTCTAAATATAAATTATTTGACATAAAATAGTGTCATCCATTGTTGGTAGAAAAAATCGCACATCACATCACATGCTCATTATATATTATAATATAATTAATGTTCTGTAAGAACATTTTACTTATTTCCAAACCAAATCCAACGGAGGGTCTGATGATTTGTGGGAACTCTACATTTGTGATTTTTCTGACAGATGCTGCGTTTTGATTTGCAACAACATTTAAGTAATACATTCAACATTAGATGTGATTGAAATATTTTTGTTCTTTGCTGTAATGTAAGGATGATTTAAATTACTTCCAATATGCATTTGTTACATATAGTGTAAGTTAAAAACCATGGGTCAGAAGTTCTGCATTATGCACATTTGAAATTGCTAGTTTGATTGTTTCAAATACTACTCTATACGTTATAGTGAAATAAACAAAACTTTCAGGCTCCACTCCCACTTTTTTTTTTTTTTTTAATATTATTGAGTACCGTTTCCAGTGTAACTGCTCAGACTTTGACCCAGAGCATCAGTGATTTTCAGGATTAAGACACAGAATACACCAATTCTTCTGGGCTTAATTCACTTCATTCAGTGGCATCACACAAAACATCCATATGTGGATTTAAAACATTAAGACACATCAAACTCAGAGATGCGACTCCTATTCATGAGAAAACCTGTTCCCGAGCGAAGTGAACTGCCTTCATGTGCATGAAAAGATGACTTCGTTGGTGGGAGCGAACAAAGGGAAAGATTACTGTACTGACGCATGACGAGAAATGAATTCCAATTCAGGTCCAAACATGGCAGCCATAACAACAGGACTTGCCCGCCCGCCTTTTGTACAGCACATTGAAATCACTCTCTCCCTCAATGGATGACCTCACAGTAAAAAAAAGTAATAAGTTATTTCAACAGACAAGGAAACCCGAGACTAAAACACATGAAACAGATATCACTGTAGATTATATTTTATTAGCTTGAGCATGTTTGGTATGGTCGAGGGTCAGAGTTATCTTAGGAAAGGAAACGTGCTCTGAGACTGGTGTATTTATAGATACACATAGCGGCAAATTCAGCAGATAGTTGTCTGAGCTCCCCTGCTGCACTAAGAGAATAAAACATCAGAGCACATGATCTGGGGGAAGGCAGAGAAACTCCTGCACACTCGCCGGGACATACCACGCACATACACACAATGCCTTTATGCTTCCATTAACATTTAGCACACTTATAATACAGGAGCAGCTGCAGCGCTGACCAGGAGGCCGGAGGGGATGAAGGTTAACGAGAAAAACAGAGAAAGAGCAACAACACACTCCTCGTTCATGCTAAGAGTTAAATTTAGCAGCCATGAAATGGACTGTTACTCGAAACACTTACAACTTTGAGGGATATAACAAATTAATTTAAAAAAAAAAGTCCGCAAGGAAATTAGATTTGTAAACCAAACACTACTTTGGTTTTGGTTGACTAAGCTACTGTAATTGTTTTAGGCTTAAAGCAAACAACATTTTTTTTTTGTCGTCTAAATACAGCTGTTATTCTGGTTTCTCTCTTCTTTGCAGCCTCCTCCACTGACTGAAGAAAAGAGCTTTGACCAGGCAGTTTTTGAAGCATCAGCGCTGGAACGCGCAGCAGTAATTTGTATCGTCTATGCGCTCTTGAATTGAATTAAGGCCAAGCTGTGAGAAAAGTCTTTGCCGGGGTGACTAAAATGGTTTCCAGACAGGCATGTGCTCAACACCAAAAATGGAGAAACTTTTAATGCATACTGTGTTTCTCTCCCCGCCGCTATTCCTACATTAAAGCCCAGTCAATATTTTCAGTGAAGTGTATTTATACCATGCAGCAGGGTTGCAGAAAATTTCACAGCATATCTGTAGCTGTATCCTGACTTTGCTACGTATGTGCGTGCCTTGACAGAACTTGATCTCCGTTGTGCAGCGCTGCCAACGCCATCTTTGCCATGTAAGCTTAATCTCTTGGCATTACACTCGTCCTCATCTGATTCGCTGCCAGCGACGCAGCTCTGTGTTCTATATTATCTACAACCGCGACTTCCCTTAATAAATTGCGGCGTGATTTGAAATCACACAGTTTGAAACACTCGGTGATATTCTATCTCGTGAAGGTAACCTGCTTCTGCATACACCGCTAAGGATCCTGCCAACATTTACACCTCTCTAAGCTCCAATGTAAACAAAACTGCTCCGGTTCAATAACTGATGCTGGATATCATACCAGCGTATTTGGTGTCATAAACAAACAAGGAAGTCTGTTCTAAATATAAAATGAACACGGCTTCAGTTTGGGCCGATGAGATTACTTGGAAGCCACTTGCAAAGAAAACTAGGATTTTTCCTGATATTTCCAAGAATTTGAAAAATAAATAAATAAATAAATAAAACAAGGACCTCTTCGGTCCAAAGAAATGTTAAAGAAACACTTTTTGGTGTGTGTTGAAACTATTCCGCGAAAATGTTTTTCTGCAACAACTTTTTCTCGAGTATTGCTGCAATTTAATTTCAACAGTCTTGTGTTATTCCCTTTTGCGAAGGAAGCAAACTGAGAGTCATCGTAGAACAACTACAACATAATTCAGCCTCTTAATAGATTTCTTAGAGTTATTTGAGAAATGTCATGTTACACAAGGCAGCAAAGGTTAAGATATCCCCACTTTTAGATTCAATAGAGATTCTTCGTTAACTATTGTGCGTATTCAGCTTTAATGGACTAAAGAGTGCCCTTTATGGTGAGCAGTCACCTTTATGCGTACAATTGATAGAACTGCCGTTTTATGAACATTATTTCAGTTGAATAGAAGACAGACGAGATCTGAGGACCTCCAGGTTTGTGACTGCAGGTTAATGACAGAGACGAAAAAAGAAACTCTGTCCCTTCAGCTCGATGCGTTGCCAGACTGTAAACTCATCAGAGACCTGTTGTCTCCAGACTCTAAACTTTGGTTTGTCACTGATAGGCACTTCCCTTCTTGTACACAAGAATGTGTGCTCTGCAATCACGCTGTTAGCAAGCACCCTCTCTGCCCTGCAACAAGACAGTAAAGTCCAGTGTCTGACTGGCTGAATTTTAATCCCAGGGATTAATACTAATGCCAAGGCAAAGAAGGCAGAAAGACGATTAAAATGTCACTGGATAACCTCCCCACAACCCAAACAGTAACAGCTCCAAATGCACAGACCATTATATCACCCGTAGTACCTGGTACAGGACTACTCCTCTGCACCTCCCTCGCAGTGAGAAGACAGACAGGAGGAGGCCTGGGAGACCAGCGGAGGGGAGCGAGAGCAACTGTATGCTAGTTAACAGGTCTAGACCTCCTGTGTAGACTGACAGGCCCACTAGACAGCCTGACCTCTGAGTTAAATACCGCAGGGGATAAAACAGACCACCATTATCCCTATTGACGTTTGACCGGAGAACTCGCATACCATTTTATTTCAAAGCAAATATTTGATATATCGGGAAATAGTTGCGCATTTGTTAAACATGGGGGCCTACATCGATCATAAAAACCCGCTGAGAGAATTACTTTTCCATTCACATGCATGGGCCGGAGATAGGATGCAGCTGCCTCTTTGCTGTCATTTCATGTAGTTTTACTGAAATAGTAGAGAACAGTAAATGCCAATTGTTTTAAAATCGATGCAAATTAATTATCAATCACAAAATTGCAGTTTTCAGTCTCATAAAAAAAAATGAGAAAAGCAGGACCAAAGACCAAAAACGATCGTCCTCACTCCACTAACTAATGAAATGTTGCACTACCTCACTCGTTGGCACGTCGTAGTGAAGGTAATCACTATTTTATTCTCTCTACCAGCGTCAGGTCTGTAATGGTCAGGGTTGGTGCCATGTGCGTGTGCTTTCATCCATATTTAATTTCTTTCATGTTGTTGAAACATCAAGGTCAAGGCAGACGCTTGGCATACTGATTCAGGTTGCTTCTTTTATTACAGCTAGTATTTTTTTCATAACCTGCAACGCGTCTCCAGCTTCTCCTCGTTCAGCATTGGTCGAACGGGTTGCCAGTTAAGTCAGTCGCCACGTTTCAGCAGCCCTAATGCTGCTGTCATAGGCAGCACCTGGTTGCCAGTTGCTAATTCGTCTAATCTCGTCTCACTCCGGTAGCCGTCTGCCGTTTCTGCATCTAGTTAGCTGCTATTCACTCTTTCATTCTAGCCTCCAGTCAGCCAGCTGCTTCTGTTAACACCATGGGTTGCTAGTTCTCGACTATTTTTAAGGGTTGCCAAATAGTCGTTCAGGTGCTTGTCCTTCAATGCAGTTGGCGTTATCGATTTTCTTTCAGCCTTCCTTCCATTTTATCATTCTATACAACCAGGTATGCTTCCCTCACTGGTCTTTGCGGAAGATTTTTAAGTCTCTAATGATCAATCTATATCACAAGTTTAAAAACACTTTCATTAAAACCTAAATTCTCATTGATCACACTTTTATCAATATTCTCAACAGCCTATAAATTATGCGCAGTATGTCCCTTCCAGCGCTATCTTACATAGTTTCCGTGTTGACAATGCATACCAGGTCATATTGACTTCCTTCCTTGAGCGCTTCTTTATCCTAAGTGTCAGGTCAACAACTAACTCGAGAAAGAATAACACGGTAACAGGCAGCTAATTTCAGCCATAAACAAATCACAAATAGCCGTGTAACCAATGAGCCACCGGGGGCTGGGCATTTTTACAAAATGCTGGAGCACCTCGACTGTGGTTAGCACCGCCGTGCCTTCGTGGTTACCCGAGCCACGTAACCACATGCCCCATGAGCAGCCAGCGGAGGAGGGCAGGTGGCAGGTTTATTTGGAAAGATGAAAATGGGATGAATACCAGAGGTTAAGAGGTGTGAGGGGAAGAGGAGGGGGGGGGGGGGGGGGGGGGGGGGGGGGGATTTAGGGGAGGAGGCCATAAAAGCTGTGAGAGGGCGAGGTGAAGTTAGGGTCACTGCTCACTCAGGGTCCAATGTGATGTCATTTCACCAACACAGTATACGTCCTGACTGAGGAACCGCTCAGGAGCTAATTGGTTGAACCGAGGTAATAAATCTTGCTGAAATTTATAGATACCATTCTGGTCATTCTGTTGAAATCCTGCCTTTCTTGGTCACCAGGTTAGAAAACCCAATCTATACTCCCCCAGTGCTCCTGTGATTACTCGAACAATTAAATATTAATCAAAAATAATGCTAAAGTCGCCTCATGCTGCTTTTGAATACACTCTTTTCGTTTAATGAGCTTTCAACATGAAATTAACCCTGTACGCTTGAAAACCTAAGACGGTACATTTTTACACTACACCGCAACATAATAGGTCTTTCTCTCGTGAAAGGTAAAACCAGGGAGAGCTGCACGGTTTGAAATGTGCAAATGGGACCATTCATGTAGACGGGAAATGGTGAGAATAAAATAATATTGAAGAGCATTAAGGAGCCTTGATGTTATTGAAGAGAATTACAGCTGCCGGAAAAAAAAAAAAAAAAAAAAAACTCAAAAAACAAGAAAGCCAGTGTGTTTTTATAAGTGTTCAACCAATTAACTGTCAACCCATTTCAAAACAACATCGGGAGTTGGCCTCTGAAAATGTTCTGCTCTTACTGGCAGAGTAGCAATCTGGCTGCAATGTACAACGCTGTCAGAGTGTGAGTGTGTGTATAGAGTAATATTTGACAGAGATCAAATAGCATTTCACTTGTTTCCACTTGTTCGAGGAATTGTCTGTGAGGGAAATAGGGGATAAAACACCCACAACATCCGTTCTTAAGATCACACATTCCATCCTTAAACACTGGTTTTGTTTCCCTCCTCCTCGTTCATAGGAAAACATATCTGCTTACAGAAGTAATTAGGTGAGAGGGCTCGAGCCTCGGAGCTTCTATAAAACGAATGTGAGAGCTCTAAAATGGAGGGCTGAAAGGGGTGGGTGGTGGACCGCAGCACCTCATGAATTCTGCAATTTGCCGTCTGTTTCTTCACTCTGAAAAATTCTTGGAAATGTCTTTTCCTGGATGATTTTATTGCACAAGAGCCCGTGTTTTTCTCCATGGCAACAACATAACAGTAGAGCCCAACTAAGCTCTGACTCAACAAACAGAACTCCACAAAATACCCATTTCAGCGCCAGGGTTTTCCCCCCTCGCTCAGCTTTCCTGCAAACCCCTGCCTGAGACTGCCTTAAAACAGAGGTCGAATGATCACATTGGCCATGAATGAAGGCACATGCTGGAATTAATCACGGCGCATATGTGACATGCTACAGAAGATATGTGCATGGAGACGGCCTCGTGGGCTTCTGACGAGCCTCAGGTGCATGGGTTCAGGCTCTTACGGACCACAGCCACGGTAAAATTCGTTACAGAAGGACGGGCTGCAGCTGAGTACAGTTAACCTGCTGGAGATTTGCTAAAAGCAACAGCAGGTTCAGAACAAATACACCGGACAGAGCGCTGCAAAAAAAAAAAAAAAAAGCTTGGTGGGCTGAGCTGGAAGGATGCATGCTCTTCATGGTTCTAATGTAGCTGCTAAAGGGGAAGGCGGGCCACGGATTAATGTTGCAGGCAGGCACAGGCCTGAGTGGAGGGCAGGATGTATGTAGCTATGTAATCTCCATGGCTTTCACCCAGACAGAAAATCTCTGAGACCTACGGAGCTGCAACGCTGCAAAAAACATCCTAAGAAACGTCTCAACTGAAAATGAAAAATAATGCTAGAAATAATGCTCAAACTCTAGAGGAGCTCTCAATAATCTGTCAGTGCTATATTATTATTCGCGCTAAATGCATTTGTAACACGTCATCTGCCGTAAAGTTCTTGAACACGGAGGAATCACAGTGATCTTTAAGCACGGCAACAGTGGAATTAATTGACTTTGTTTCACACTGGTGAACCGTCACCCTTCTTGTCTTGACTGGTTAAGGCCATTCCTCAGAAAACAGGACATGTCGGCTAAATTGTAACTCAAGACAACATCGAGCTGGGCCACACTTTCAGCTGCTGTCGAGCAGCTGTGTGGCTTTTAGCGTGTGCGGTTGCGCTCAGTCTCACAAGGCTTTCAGAGGCTTCACCATTGCAAAAACATGCAATCAAACAAAATTATCCTTTATTTGTTGCATATAAGGTCATTGCAAAGGGACATGGGAGACTGCCAACTTTTCTCTTTGCCTCTCCCATACTCCCCGTCTACCTTGTAGTGAACACAGAGGAGTATGCCACAGGGAGGGGAGGCCCTACACAGGAACTCAATAATAACTTTCAGCAGTCTAGCCAGGAGGCTGGAAGCCCAGACTGTGGCTGTTCCCTCCTGTCCTCATTCCTCCCTCCGCATAGCCCAATGCTCCTCCCTTCACCCCCCTCCTTTCCTCCTCCTCCTGCTGGCCTGTGTCTGCTCCACAGGACTGATGCATTCTGCAGACAGGCCAGCGCTCTTAAAGAGACACAGGCCACATTTTTATCCCCTGAATCACTGCAGTGGACGGAACCACTAAAGCGAGAGCAGAGTCCCTCTTTACCAGCCCCACAGTCGAGGGCCAGCGCTTTACTTCACTCCTTTTCCTAACGCCCAGCGGGCTGGCGTGACGCAAAATGTGAGCGAATAAATGGGCAAAAGTATGTTGAGAGGCTCTCCGTCTGGATTCTTTCATTGCGCCCGCCTTTGAAGGTGCCTTTGATGCTTTCTTGAAAATTTGTCAAGTGCAACCAATGTTCTTGGCAGGGACAGTATATTTAATTATTTAATTATTATTGTCATGATAATTTTTGGAGACACTTCAATAAATCTAATGTAAGGACTTAGGAATGGCAGTTATGCCAGAGAGGGTGTCGCTATATTAATTGCCTCTATTGTTACTCTTGATTATATTGTGGTATCTGTCTCAGAGGGTAGTGTAGACACTACTGCAACAAACAATTATTATTATCACTGCTTATTAGATTCTTGAGAAACTGATTAATCACTGGCATAGATCTGACATCATAAATGTGTTGTGTTGTTTGGTGAGCTATCCAAAACCCCTAAATAGTCCCTGTTCTGCAATGCTTGACACAATTTAGCAGCGTTTTTAGAGCCTATAACCAGGATTCCTGTTTGAAAAACGATCTGGATGATTAACGGATACGTATGAATCGTGCGTGCCATCAACTGGTAAATTATGTAGCCACTGCGACTCTATTCTGCTCGGTTTATTCGCGAATTCAAAGGTCTGTTCTCTGTGTGAGAAATGTTGCTCATAGTTCGTCAACTTTATGAAGCGCGCAAAACTGGACTGCCTTCTCTTCATGAGCAAAAGTCCCTACCTTCAATTTTCTTTTCCACCTTTTTTATGAGTTGCGCGCGGCATAAAGAGTGTGTGACTGAGCCATGTTAGGCGCTATACCACGGCAAGGAAACGATTAAAAATTTAATAGAGTTGAGCGACACAGAAACCTACAAGGGCGTGCCTGCCAAACACGCTCTCATTCTTTGGCCGTCAGCACTTTTTCTTTTTCTTCATATGAAGACTACATGAAGCGGCAGAGGGTCTGGAAACCCAACCCATGGACTGGGCGAGAGAACGGGATCAATATAGACCTAATTTATATAGTAAATAGTTTTACTCCAGTTTTTAATGAGAGGGTTCATATTACGCAAAAAAAAAAAGAGAGAGAGAAAAGAAATGTATCCACATCCAGTGACATGGAAGGATATTTAAGTGCCATAACCCCTCATTACTGAAATATGGTGAAGGGACTAAAGGGTTAACCCATCTCAGCTCCAGCATAACAACAAATGAAGTCTCTATGGGAGGTATCAGTGCCAGAGTCAGCAAAGCAGCTCAGCCTTCTGCAATGATAACCTCATTCTGGAAAACCTATAAGGTTAAGTATCCAGCCTCAGATGGACCAGACAGCTCCAGCTCAGGCTCCTAAAAACTGGGAAAGAAATCATAACTGCGACTCTCAGGAGTGTCTTCAGATCTCCATGAGAATCTCGCTGGCCTCAAACTCCAGTATTTTCATGGCTTAACAATGTTGTCGTATTCCCAGTTAAGTCAGATGTGAAAACAAAATAAAGCCACCACCTGACTATAAGGCTGTTTCTGGACAAAGAGAGCCTGAATCTGTAGTCGCACAAAACAACTTACTGTTTCGTTACTCTGTGGTGTGCAGGGCGCTTTGAGAGGGTGACGCATACCCAAACAACACCAAGCCATTGAATCACCAGTGTTTACGCAGCCACATAATTCTGCACCATCTGTACGACTCAGGTCTGATCTTCTCGCCGGGCTACAGCCTTCTGAAACACGTTAAAAACACGGCCAGATCATAAGTCAAAACACACATCTCCTGCCCGGAATACATCTTTATTCTCCACAGCGATAACAGCTTCACAGTGACGTGCTCTCCTTTGCCCTCGAACTCTGAACCAACTGTCACCTCCTTCACCTTACAAGGCAGATGCGAGATAAAAAAAAAAAAAAAAAAAAAAGGCAATGAACTTCTGACCTGTCATTCAGACAGCAAAGGAAGCTTCGCAGCTCGGGGGCAACCAGAGTCCACCATCCACCCTGTCTCTCCTCCCCTCAGTGTCTCACCCTACCATCCCATAAAGCCCCACTAAAAACCTCCTGCTCCCCCTTTTATGGCTGCCAGATGGTGGGGAGGCCTCCTTGCCTCTGGACTTGCCTCTCTAGTCTAGTAAAACCAGTTGACCTCGGCAACATAAAAACTGCTATTTATGAAAAGGCTTGGAACAAAACACACAAACATCCTGCCACTGAAACAATCCAATGCCATCTCATCTCCCAAAGAGCCCTTTTACAAGACGCGAGTAGGATATATATGTGTACCCTTACACAGGGGTGGTGGTGAAGTCCAGATGTAGCGACTACACCCAGGTACATTTTTTTTCCCTGTGTGAAGGGGTTTTATTTGCGTGCCTTGGGTGTGAGCGCAGGACTTTGGCAGCGGCTAAATTTCTCCCTGAGAAACGGAGAAGCAAAACAAACAGAGCCGTCTGCATTCAGGTCGAAGCTGAACCGCAGAACCACAGTCTGGCCTGCGGTTCACAACATTCTGTTCCAGCACTGACTTCACCTAAAACAAACACTCTCAAGACCCATCCACCTCGGCCAGAGGGAGAGGAATCTGAGGAAAAGTTTAGATTTGAACTCCATTAACAGATCCTCCTCTCACATAGCTACTTCTCTGAACGATGTTTTCACCAAGTGCTGGGCAAACTCAAATCTTTTCACTCACTTGTCACTTGTGTGGGAGTTGTGCCCTTTGACGGCATGCTCGGACTGAGTCCAATGTTTGAGAGTGAGCAGAGTTGGGTGGGAAAGAGGGTTAAAAGGCCACGGGTCCTCTTGTTATAAAAAGAGCAGTCATATCAATAGCTCCCCTTTTCTGCAAATCAATTCAAGTGATCATCAGCTCTTCCAGTAACAACGTAATAACAACCCCCCCGTCCACCCACCCTTTGCTCTCCTCGGATGCCCCTTCTTTCTTCTTCTTCCTTTATTTGTTCTACCAGTTGGAATCTACCATTTATGTCCTGCAATTCAACCTGACCTCCAGGCAACCCCTGGCATGGCTGCCTAAGCCATTAGGTTAGCTGTGTCTGCGGGTTATTAGTGTGATAAAAGTTTACTGTCCCTCCAGCCACTCTGCGCGGCTGCTGTTTAACGCCTCTGAAGAACGAGTCTATGGGCCCTTTCACGCAGCAGATTGGCCACAAGGGCATTTGGTCAGTGGGGCAACAAAAAAATATATACACATAAGCGCAAAATATTTCATCCAAACAAGTGACATAAGTACCAACAAAAAGCGGAGAGCAAGAAGCAGTGAAGCAACCAGCCCACATCTAAGTCAGGATGATGAATCAAACTAGAGCATCCCCTGTGCGTTGGCTTTGTAGAAATATGTAGACAAGAGGGCTTAGGGGGGTGGTGGTTGTCTGTGCTATGTTTTCTCCGGTGCGGCAGAAGTTGTGGGCAGCCAAGCTAACTGCAGCCTCAGCACTTCTCTCTATATTCTCCAGTTTCAAGCCAAGAGAGAGAACAAAGGCAAAGAGCTAAGCTGCTGCAGAGGTAATGAGGACAGAGGCATGCAGCACAGGAGTGTGTGCCCTCAATAACGAGTAGTGCTGCAGTCTATGATGGAGTCCTGTTGGACGGCATGAATAAAAATCCATGCAGCTGCTCTAAGCAGCCACTCCGCCTGCCTATAGTCTACCCACAGACAGCAGTAACTGACTGACTGTAGCCCACCCCTTTTTACACTGCAGCTCTGTCTACCACAAAATGGAAACCACAGTGTGACTGGAATTTGCTTGGAGAAGCATTGAGATCCATGTAGCGAGGCAGTTAAACTCCATTAAAGTTGTTAATTCCACCGAGATTCTTTAGCAGCAAATTATCTCAGTGTGGCAAGATGTTTTTAACTCTCAATTCCACGTAGAACAGTAGTTTCATTACATTGCAACAAAAACAAAAAAGAAATATATTTCTGTGCGATGTTAAGGAAAAAAAAAAAAAAAAAACGGTGACAAGATGAATCTGATACTAATGATGCACTGTCAAGAAATCAACCAAAACGTGTCAGGAGGCAGAGCTGAGTTTTCACAAATGACACAGGCTCATCTCTGGGAATGACAAACACTGCGAGCTGTGCTGTGAAATATTTTAAGAGTAATGGCGCCGCCGGAGACGGGATGGAGGAAATCCACGTTGTTACCAAAGGAGAATCCCAATTAAACTTAAGGGCTCACCCTTAACACACGCACAGAGCGCAGAGCGCTGTCTGTACCCGACTCGCTGGCTCACCGGTTGGGATCAATGATGTGATTAGGAAGGGGAAAAGTAAGAGGAACATTTTTTACAGCAAAAACAAAGGTTGGAGCAGAAGAAGAGACGCTCCAAAAGGACTCTTGGGGAGTTGGTATTCATTACGCACTTATCCTTCTGTAAGTCCAAACAATACTTTTTTTGTAGTTTCAAACTTGCTCCACTCTCTTCTCGCCGGCTGCGCTCCACCTCGCTGCAGAGAACATTTAAATCAAGCCTCACCGAAAAACATGTCAACTACATGTTTCAAAAAAAAAAGCGACTAATTACAGTAGTTCTTTTTATTAGTTATTTTTAACGGGTAAACTATAGGTATTCTAACATTATTTATCCCAAATGTCTTTAATTTTGACGTTGGAGGCATTCCACAGAGAGGCCGTTTTGGCAGTTGTTGGCTGTAAAGCTGTGTTAGTGCTGCTCCATGCCAGCCCCACCCCATTAAGGCCGAGCCCTGCACATCATGTGTTTCCACTTTACCGATAGGGTGGAAATGACCTCAACGCAGTAAAAGATGACAGGGGTGCTAGCGCTGTTCACCAGATGTGAGCAGAAAAAGAGAGAGAAAAAGGAGGAGGAGGAGGAAGGGGAGAGAAAACCATTCGCCTGAAGAATTTACTGCAAACCCCTGAGGAGCCCTGTGATTGAGGGTTCAAGTCGAGCTCCAGAGGTTCCTGGTGTATCTCAGCGGCACTCGGGGAGCACGTACCCTCCCGGACTAGTCAGACAAACAACCGCGCACACACATGCGCGCGGTCGCACATGTACGCATACACGCTAGCACCCCCCACCCCTCTAAAAAAAAAAAAAAAAAAGAAAAAGAAAAAACACAAAAACCACAACACTGTCATTCCACTGCACCTGCTAGCAACACAAAAGCCACTTCCTCCCACTGTGTCCGGCCAAGCCCCTTTATCCCATTTAGCACAGCTTGCACCACAACAAAGGCAGAGAAATTAGGGAGTTGCGTTGATGATAGGGCGACTAATCTCTTTGGAGGGACTCATTATATCGGCAGCCTGTACAGTGCAGCAGCTGAAAGGGGTGAATTAAATATGGACATGCAGAGATGGGCGTCTTTGTGACGATGAGTGCACCAACAATGCCCTGTTATTACCCCTGGAATAATTCATACATTCCATATGGGCCAGATGCTCCAACCGGGGTATCATCTCAGCATTCGATTCAACACAGTCGACTAATGCAAGGTCACAAATGAATTGATTACCTTCTAAATTGCTGGCTGTTTTTGTGTTGTTTTTCACCCTTCAGAGCAGCCATGTTGTCTTCATATTTTTCGGGGCCCTGTCTCGAGTTAAAGAAAAGTTTTCAAAGTTGACCTTGCACTGGAAGACATACCCCTGTGCAGCAGATTAAGGCTGTTTGCGCCGTAAGGAGAGGTGACTACTTAGTTTTGATGATAATCTGAAAAGCAGCTTGACGTTTCATGTGTGCACTAACTCTTCTCTTGACATCAGCCATACACTGCTTAAGACACACGGCTTATAATAGTCCCCTCATTATAGGATAAAGGGTGGGCCTGCTCTATTTCAGGCCGTGGCTGTCTGTGTCTGCGCTCGTCGACTGGATGGAAATAAAGCCAGACGCTTGTCAACGCCGCAAGAGCAACGGAGGAACGCTGCCCTGCCAGGCAGCCGGCACACTGCGGGGCAACCCCGAAACTATTAGACACCTGCAAAAAGAGGGGCAGTGCAGGGAGGTGTCCTCAGCGTGCGTGCAACTGTGGCCCATCGATACGCCTGTCTTTTTAAATGTGAACCCCGCAGTATTGATGTGGAAGGGAAGAGCGCAAAGTGGGAGCTGGGTGGGGCAGGTGGCCAACTCTTTATTAGGATTCGTTTGCAGAGATACAGCACGTTCTCCCTTTGAATGGGGGACCAGCAAGGTCAAAGACGGAAAAGGTCCACCTGGCCAGATGATGCCGTGGCAAAGAGCGACCATGACAGATCCCGGGGCGACTGTAATACTGAATAAATAACGTTCCCCCCTCGCTGCAATAGAGTCTGCTAGGACAGCTGTGCTGAATTCATTTGATACGGGTGCCTGCTGACAATGCTGCATTGCTCTGTCTCTGCAAGACAGCATGTTGAGCTGGTCTGGAGAGCACACAAGGGCTTGCAGCTTTTCAACACAGAATCATTGTTCTGCTATACAACCCAAAACGCTCGGACCCCTGCGAAAAAGTAAGGAAAGAGAAATAAACCATGTTGGGAGTTGGTCGGCTCGGAGCCGTACAGTACGTGCAGATCCCGCAAGAAAGAAGGGAGACGCTGTGCTCTTAGGCCGCCGGATTTTGAGATGCAATATTCTCGTGGCACAGCAGATACGAAATGATAGTCATCTGTAATAGCACACGGCAAACAGGGAGAGAGCCAAAAATGTGGATCCCACTCATTTGTTCATTTAGTGGACTCTTGAAACGAGCCTGGAGGATGGTTATGAGGTCATCCTGACAAAGTAGCACTGCCTCAGTTTCATCTATCTATCTATCTATCTATCTATCTATCTATCTATCTATCTATCTATCTATCTATCTATCTATCTATCTATCTATCTATCTATCTGTAGACAAATGATGGATTGTGATTTTTTTTTTCATCTCCCCAAAAGAAGAAAGACAAGCAGCCCTCACACCCCTACAACAGCACAATGATACATGTGCAGCATACTGTATGTAGGCCAGTATGAACACAGACTGATACAGCATGTGCTCACTACAGTGGAGGTGGAGATCTAAGTATAATGCAGTGTGAGGGGGAGTGCAGTAGGAGATCTCAGTGGAGGAGAGGAGGAGAGCCTGCGTCTGTCTCTTTGTGTTTGTGTGTCCTACAGGGTCGAGGAGGAGAGCAGTGGTGGCGAGGCAGAGGAGGTGTCAGTCAAGGAGGTCTCAGTGATGGAGAGGAGAGCTTCGCCGCGCTGACCTGTGGGAGAAGTGCGTGTGATGCAGAGTGGAGGAGGAGGGGGAGATGGAGAAAGGAAAGCAGCGGGAGCAGGAGGAGGAGGAGAGAGTTGTCGAGTCACAGCATGGAGGTCACAATGAAAGAGGATGGGCAGTGAATGGAGGAGGGTGAGGTCTCTGTACTGTAAGAGGTCTCAGCGCTGTGAGGTCTGTGTGTACGCTCGCGTGCGCGTGTGTTCTGGCGCGCTTCTTTGAGCCCACCAGCCAGAGAGCACGAAGTTCTTATTTAGCACAGGAAGAGCAGCTCTGCTTAGCAACCACAGGCGCCCTCCAATCACAAGCGCACAAAGCAGAGTCTAGCTGAGTCTTTCCTGAGAGTGTGTGGAGTCTGTCAGAAGCCTCAAAATGTTGTGGTCCACAGCTGCCCACACACAGAAATCAGGTCTGGAATGCAAATCATTTTTTTGAGAATTTAACTTTTAATGTTGCCAGCGCACAAAGCAAAAAAAAAAGCAAAAAAAAAAGAAATTATATTCCCGCCCATCTGCGTCTCCTTCGCGTCACTGTCTTCTGAACTCAGCAGAGAATTCTAAGTTAATCTAAACCATCCTAATCCTAAAATAAATTATGCATATCCCACAGAGCAAGGGAGACGCGTAAATCCCTAAAACATTCATTCTCCTTTTCCCGCCGCCACAGCACGCCGCACTGTATGGCAACTTGGCACTGCACCAGTTGCAAGTGAACCAATAGCAGCCCCCGATTGTGATCTGCTAGCCATCAAAACAGGAGGCATGAACAAGATTTGGACCAAATGCTGTCTGAACACTGAGCAGTCTGTTTGGTTTAGCTGCGTGAGTTAATCCTCCTGATAGCTTTGAAGGTGGTCGGTGGGCGGATTGTAGGCGAGAGCAGCATGCCGATTTGTCATATGGCACCAGCAGGGCCTACTTCTGCTCTGGCTGGAGCTCCATTAGCACATCTCCAATGTGGTCTAACAGTTCTGTAGCTTAGAGCTGCAGGTCATTAAAGAGAGACAAGACAGACAAATGTAAGGGGATAAATATTGCAATCCTGATTGTGCCTCACCAGACAGGCTCTTGAATTGCATTTGCACTGTTGTTAACTCTGTGTAATGTACTCTCTATGGTATATCTAATTCATGCTCTAATTACAAAATTCCACAGGGACTGGCTATAAATTGTAAGGATGCTTTGAGTAGGCCAGAAAAAGGAGGAGGAGTAGGAAGAGGAGAAGAAGAAGAAGAAGAAGAAGGACTGTGGCTGAGTCTATCAGTGTTCCTGAAAACGCTGTCCAGAAAGGATGATGGTTCTGATGTGCACTATGGTCTCAGCATTCCAGGAGTTATGTAGGATTATCAGAGTTTAAACCCCCCTGACTGCAGCAGCTTAGTAGCTCAGCCAGCAGCAGATGCAGACTCCAGGATTTCCTGTCTCTACACCAGATGGGCCTGACTCTTAATCACAGAGCTGGAAATCAGGAGGTGATCGAGGAGGAATTGATGATGATTGTGGAATAACACTAACTCGATACAGGCATCTGTTCCGCCACTAACGGACCGACTGACTGGCTTGTTGACTGCAGTCACAGCCAGTGCTCATCTCCTCCCTCATCTCATCATCGCTGATCAACACTAATCATCTTCCTCCCTCACTCCAAGACTTATACAAGAACCCTTTCACACATTAGCGCGGTGCTGTGTCATCGAGGTTTAGAGAGGGACGGAGATAAACTCTGACAACGTGAAAATGGGCAATACTGTTCCACAAATGGTCTTTCTTTTACTTAAAAATACGTATTTTATATATATATATAAATATATTTTGTGTGTATGCACGAGTATTTTTTTGTCCTGTTTCTTATTTTATTCTTGCTATTTTACTTGGTAACCACTTCATTTGGCCAAATATATAATGTACTATTTGAAGGATTTTGTTACGGTACAGGAAAAAAAATATTTATAACATACTTTTTACATATGTTAAAATTGGGTTATTACCGCCTTTAATTTGGAAAAGATTTGGCAATTTGGTAAAAAATATTGTGACTAATTTTTATTTTTTTTAATTCCATTTTTGTAGTTGTGTGGGGAAAAATGTGATTCACCATTAGCAAGGTCAGTCACCAATTTATAAAATGCATAATAAGGCATATTCATTAACATATATAAAGAAATCAATTTTATGTCTGCAGGGTAATTTGTTAAGGTCATTCTAAGGGGTTAAAATTCAATATATATATATATATATATATATATATATATATATATATATATATATATATATATACATATTTTTTTTTATCTATTTAATTTCAGCCTTTTATTTAGAGAACAGATATTTGTAAAAGAATATCATTACGTAATCATAGAACTGAAATATAATTCTGCTGAAAGTCCATTAATGACAATATTGAATTATTTTCCAGGCCTGTCTCTATCAGACATGCAGACACCACCACAGGCTCCGATCTGTCTTTGAGCACATAACCAGGAAACTGGTGACATGGCAAACTCACAGGCGCGGATTTCCCACCCCGAGAGAGGCTGGAGGTTACAGACCCATCCGAAAAGAAAGAGAAACTGCTGCACTTCACAGTCCCTGAAAGCCTGGCCCTCAAACAAAGGAGGCGGCAGGTCTTTAGCACACAGCTGACACCCTTTTAACATGGGGTCATCCCTGCCAGAATGGAGGCCACAACCCCTGGGATCTCCTGGCTCCCCTCTGCCTTGACATGCCGTCCCTGATTTGGCGAAAGCGCTTCGGCCAGCAGTCACCACAAAGACGAGGTGACGGTCTTCTGAGGAGGGGGGCTGGTCATCGGGGAGCAGAGGTGGCGGGGGGGTGTTTGTGACTCACGCGGTTGCTCTTATGAGAATTACGTTTCCAAGTGAGGTAGGACGAGGCGAGTTAACCGCAAGCTACAAACTAGATTATGAACTTGCTGCAGGAGACGGTGAGGCTGAGAAACGCGCTAAAGCTCACTTTAATGCGACTCATATCTGGGTGATGAGGGTGGGTCTGGTCTTGGCCGGCTGGGTCAGACAGGCCCATCAAGGACCAGAGAGGATGCACCATGTCAGCTTTCAGGGCCTTGCAGAGGTCAGCAGACAGATGGGAATGGAAATGAGCCGGCGGTGAGCTCATTTTAATCTGGCTCACGCAGCTGATCCAGTCATTACACTCGCCTGTTTACATGCAAACACACTCGTGTGCTCGATATATGCAAAGACACCTACACGCGAGTGCAGATGTGATTCAGAGTTGCTGGTTAACGGAATAGGTTGGAGGGAGAGCTTTTTTAATTCACTTTTCATTCACTTTAAACAAACCGCTCATAAACAAAACGCGCGGCCCGTTAGCCTTCTACACACACTTTGCTTAGCTCCGGGTTTGAGGACTAATTGCATCATGGGGGGAGAACAATGAGATGAGAAATGGCATAAATTGGCCTCAGTTGACTGGTTTTAATATCCATTCCATTAAGGAGGGTCTGCACAGTTCTCCAGAGTCTCCTTTTACTCTCCACTCAGTCAGATGATTGATTGCATTGCTCTTACTTCTTAGGGATTTTTTTTCACACTTAATGCTCAGAAGTATTTGAGTTTTGCCTGAAAAAAAGTTTTCACAATTCTAATCCTCCTACATGAAGATTGCCACGCTAATTAGAAAAGGTACATTTGAATTTCTACACGCAAGGTTCAGCACAATGCAGCCATCCATTTTGGATCAAGTCTCCATCAAATTTACACCACAGTCCTCTAGGATGTCAAACAAACGGCACTAATATAGAGGTGTTTAATTGTAATCAAGCTGCGGTTGAGATCAACGTTTGCTCTCTGCTCTCTGTGTATGTCCCTCCATCCTTTATCAGACAGCCATCTGGCCAGGGGACTGGACACGAGGGCGTGTGATTGGACGGCGTTAAAAGAATGGGGGAAGGCTGGGTCAGTGTCTTTGGAGAAAGGTCAGAGGTTGCGGCCCTTTGACAACACATGTCAAGGCCTGGCTCACACACTCTGCATCTTCTGAATGAGAGAGTCTGCCGCCTCCTTTCTCCAATCTGCCCTCATCTGCACATTAAGCAAAGGGCTAAATGACCAAATGTTGGATTTGATGCAGAACAGACACAATGATTCCCTCCTCTGATCTGGTTCCTGGTTCTGTTCTTTTTTTTTTTTTTTACTTTTGTTTCACTTTGTACACTCCCAGCTGCAGAAAACTCTTCTTCAAGACCACAATAAAACACACGCTACATCTACACTAATCTTCTCAAAAGCCTCTTCTGGCCGTATCTCCGCCGACCACCATGTTCAGTAAATGAGGTGGGAGTCTAGACAGATGACACAGGCAGAGGAGGTAACCTTCGAGGCTGTCTTTTATTAATAAAACACTCTGACATTACAGGGAGGCTGAGGCAGACCGATAACATTGTGTTTTTATTTCATGGGTAAGCTGAGCCAAACGCGGCCTGTGAGCCCCGGTCCGGCCTTTCAGCAGCTTGGCCTGTCAGGCTGATGTATGGGAGAGTGCTGGTGTGCAGCTCCCTGAGGAACAGGCCTGTCTGCTAACTGGGACACGACTGACAGTGAACCACAGCAAATACGCACTGCCCCCTCCGCCGCACTGCCTCCACGATGCTCAGGCCGTCTGTATATCACACACACTGAAAGACTGTCAGTGTAAGACTCACCAGGATGAGGAAATATATAACTCACAGGTGATACATCAAGACTTGCTGACTGCAGTGAGGAAGACATTTACCACAGGTGCAAGACCTTAAAAAAAAAAACTACAGACGGATATTTCTCCACTGCACCGATTTTTTTTTCCCACAAAAAAACTTGATATAAATCAGCAGTGGGTACTACATGCCGGACCTCAAAAACACAAATCAGTGCCTCTTCTACAACTTCGTCCTGTTGTCATTTCAGACGTGTTTCCATAAATCAACCTTTCTCTGAGACTTTTTTTTTTTTAAAGAGAGTACTGAGGTTTCCCTGTGAGACATCTCCTGGCTCCGGCTCAGACTGGAGCAGCGCCATGGTGATGCATACAGAGATGTCCACTCATTAGCAGAGTCCCACACAACAGCTGCTCTGTGACGAAGGAACAGCCACCTCGTCTACTGGCCCTTTGTCCGCACTAAACATCTCTGACCCACGCAAGGAGCCGCAACGGTGACACGCACACACAAACACACACAATCATATCTTATCCCATCCTAGCCAGCCACAACCCCTCACACACATTTCCATATTCCAAACCTCATTAAACTCTTATCCCCTTCCCCACCTCATGTCACCGTAATGGGCTACCCTGCCCCCCTCTCACACTAATAAAATATATCATGGAGACTCCATTTATCATAATGCAGATGCCCTTGGGTAACCCTGGGGGGGTTGGGGCAGTTTTAGATGATGGGATGGATGCTCATGGGTGTCAAGCTGATGCTTTGAGGCCTCACTCTCACCTCTCAGGCATATATGAGGTGAGCGAGGCTTTGCAGGAGTGTTTCGTGGTGCACAAGTAGACGGAGCAGGTACAGAAAATGTTAAGTGACAAGTGATTTGCATTGTGACTCTGTTGGGGTGCATACTAAGACTGGAAACACTTGGATAAGACACAAACAATCGATCAGAGAAGACAGTGACAGGCCTAATGAGCAGGAAGTCTTCTCAAAATGAATGCTAATTAATACAGATGATGTAGCTGGCCTGGGGCTGTTGAAATATCCACACCAAGACACTGCAACATTCCTCAAAGAAAATAAGTGAGGGTAATAACAAGGTGAAACAGAACACACTTACTCTGCAAGATTTACTGGACAGTTTGCCCGTCAGATCATATTTTCCTTTTAACTCTTTAAGCAGCTGCTCCAGATGACTCTTCTCCTCTTTTCCGGTGTAGTCCGGGTCTAAGAGCACATAAGCCCGCCAGTTGGCGGAGTCGAAGCCCCAGTGGACTGTCCGGTTCTCCAGTCTCTTGTGACTGTGGACCACAAACTTATGAGGAGGGTACATGAGTCTGCAGTCCATGCACTGGATGCAGGCGGCAGCCGGGCCGGTGTACAGTTCAGGGACAAAAAGGCCTTTACACCGGCCGAAACATTCGTGGTACACTTTGAAGCTTTTCTCGGTTCGCTCCAACTCCAGAGAGCCTAACTCCTTGTTGCAGTGGGGAGGGTAAGTACCGCCGTATATGAGAGCGTTGCAGAGACGCTCAGCATCCGTCTGAGTGATGAGCCCGCAGGACGGTGCCGAGAAGGGCAAGATACCCACCACTTTCAGGATCTCCAGTTGGTCCGCCGTGCACCTGGAGCAGTAGATGTGCAGGTCGTCGCACACGGAGTTGATCTGCTGGAGGGAGAAATCTCTCAGGACACTGTTGAGGATCTGCGGCAGGCAGAGCCTTTTCTCCCCGCCGACCACGAAGCAGGAGATAGGCTCCCGCTCCAGCACCGTCTCGCACCTCTCCGTGGATCGATCGGACGGAATAAAAAGTGGACCGGACATCACCGGGGGGGTCTGAGCCGGCAAAGTGAGCATCATCTCAGCGGATTTTCCATCTTTGCCGAAGAGCGAGTCCTGGTGCCACCGAGCGGAGAACGCCGCCGGCCCACCGAGGGAGCGCATGGAACTCAAATGAAACTGCTTCAGAGTTTGTTGAAGTCCGGGATGGGGCTGGAAGCTCGTGCCCTCCATGTTGTCGGCGTTTAGAAAAGAGAGTTAAAAACTCAAAATGAAAGCTGGAATTGACTTATCGGATCGTTCGTCCTCAGCATCCGGCTACACGCTCAATAACGCACATTTCCATGTCACGGGAGAAGCTTTCCAGCGCGTCCATTCAGAAAACGGAAGGTTTCTGAAATCATAGGGCAGTTCCCAAAGGCAGACGCAATTAAAGTCGACAACTCGGAGACTCTAAACTCGTATTATCCAACGTACAATCACCGGGTACTATGTTTCAATGCTTTTGCGGTTTTACGCACTCCTAATGTGCGCTCGAAATATGCTTCATCTGCTCCGTCTGGCGTACTCTCAGTCTGTCTCCCCACTCAATGTGTGAGTCTCTCTCTCTCTCTCTCTCTCTCTCTCTCTCTCTCTCTCTCTCTCTCTCTCTCTCTCCCTGTCTCTCCCTCTCTCTCTCTCGCCCTCTGTGTTTGTTTGTGTCTGGTTCAGTCATTGAATCCCAGCCAGGAATGTGACTGACTCCCCGGGCTGGCTCTTCCCTCAGCCAGCTGTTCCTCCCTCTGCTACATGGCAGCTGCACATAAAAAAAAGGGGAAAAAGGAAAGGGAAAAAATCCTTCCAAACCGAGGCGAAGGTGGAGCTCCAATAAATGTAGTTCATTCTGGAAAGTCTGTGTATAATATCAACCTTAAGTCATTCAAACTTTGACTAAGCCTTGCAGATCAGCACTTTAGTTTTTTCTCTAGAGGAAACTCTTTTGAACGTGTAAATTTAAGATGATACAACTTCCTACTGAACTCAGACACACTGTAAACATGAAGTGATTTATTTATTCCTGTACTGCAGTGAAGTCCTTGTGCTCTATTCATACAAAATGCAATACTTAATTTTTCCTTTTCTACTTTGCACGTTCACACAAAATGCTACCTGACAGCTGAACACTAATGCAACTTATTGTTGATAGTTGTATTCAAACACGACAAATTTGTCATGACAAATTAATATAAATTAAACCTTGTCCTGTGTCAAACAAACAGCAACAATTCATTCTTGCTGCTTCTCAAATGTAAGGAATGACATTTTTCCCCACAGATTTGAATTATTTAAATATATTTTTTACTAAGTTTAAAGTGTGGATTATTGGTTTGAAAAGGTAAAATAAATAATAAAAATAAATAAAATTAATAAATACATTTTTTTTGGTCTCCAGATTATTGCAGTGGACATTTCTCACAATTTCCCGATATTTTTAAAAAGACATTGATTAGTTAATTTAGAAAATCACCAAATTAATCCACAGTTAAAATAAGTTAGTTATCATAATTTATCTCCACCCTATTGACCAGCGGTGCACACATTTAATCAATAATAATATACAGTACTCTGCTTTAATACTTTAAATATAGTTTAACATTACACACATAAATAACACGTCGACTGAATGACTTCTACTCTAACTGAGAAATTTCTGGGTGGTTTTAGTCATTTTTATATCTTGCATCTATAATCCCTTTACTAATGAAAGCCTTTAGAGTCAAGGAAGCTGAAACACATTACAAGGCCTATCAGTTTGCTTTCTTGGCTCATATCTAATTGATATATTTTATATTCTCACTCCTATTAATTCTTAGTAAACGGCATGCTCAGATGTTGCAGAGAGTAAAGTAAATAAGGCTTTGAGTTTTACATTAACCTGGACTGATCATATATCCTGTCAAACCACTGGGGGGTGCTAAACATTAACCAATGACAATTAAGACCTAAGAAGCAAAAGCTTGTAAATCATATATAGTAAATTCTGTCATGGCAACAGAGATTTATTTTTATTTTTTATTTTTTTAAAAAAGGAACAAACCAAACATTGACAGATTTTATTAACCAACAGTTAAATTACAGCTTTTGTCTACTAAAATAAATAAAGCTGTATTGGCATGCATATTAAGAAAAATAATTAAAAGATTAGAATTTTATTTGAATGTTAATGTGACACCATTAATAACAGCAAAAATGTTTAAGTAATTTTTTAGTGATATTTTGCAACAGATCTTAAATGAAATAGGAAAAAGCATTTACTCACCAATATTGCAACACAGTTAATCAAGTCAATCACCATTCAACTAGTTTCTTTAAGACAAGTGGTTTTAAAAAGACACATAAACTAACATATAACGAGTCATATATCTTCGGCCTCTTTTTTTTTTCATAACATTACAAAAAGTTACACATCTCATACTTTACAGGACTTAAAAAATCCCCCGGATCATCACCTTCCCATTTATTTTCCACTTAAATCACAAGATTCACATTTTCATGCAACAAATCAGAATCAAAATATACAAATTATTGGTGAGGTGAGAACATATTGGCTGTACAGTAAAATCTGAAACGTTGTCCTTTCTTTGACATAAGTTAAAGATAATCGCAGCTATTAAAACTGAATAATGCACCAAAAAAATAAATATCACAAGCATCGGTGATACCGAACAAGATATTCACCAGGAATATTCTCATTTCAGAAGTGTGTCTACATCATGCTGCCTGCTGTCACATTTACTTTTGTAATTTCGACCTTGAAAATGAGAAATATTATCATTAGTCCGTTAAATCTTAGGCATGTTCACTCATTTCATCAGAAACGGGCAATAAGAGTGAAGCATCACTGTAATTCAGGCGTCTTGTTGTCGTACATGGGCGGTGGAGTGATGGGTTCAATGGTCACTGGGTTCTGTGTGGGGCTGCGGATTTGGAGACGGAAGTCCTTCAGGTGCAGCTTGTCCGACTTGATTCTCCTCACTCGGAGGGGTCGCAGTAAACGGCTGGCGCGGCTACTGCTGCGTGAGGGCAGGCTGTTTTTTGGCGAGAGGGCGGCCGGTCCGGCGGAAGCCTCGGCAGCAGCCGGAACGGCGGCCGGTGCGGGATCATTAAGAGGGGTGTCTTCCGTGGAGTTGTTAGCAGGCTCCACCCCCTCATTTTCCACGGCAGCCAAGATGTCCTCGTAAGACGGCAGCTGTGAGGTGCTGTTGAGAAGGTTGCTGTCACGGACGGGGTAGGTGTCGCTGCCAACAACCTCCTCGTAGCTCGGCACGCTGAACGCAGTCGGGTCCACAGCTCTGAAAAGACATGCAAGGGAGGACAGTGGGTGAGAAAGCATTGTGGGCGAAACACACAACTAAATAGTCATCACAATCGTGATCAATAAACAGACAAGAGGGCGACTAAAAGATGTGATCACAGCAAGTCTGATATTTACGCCCTTTCAACTCTGCTCTGGTGTCCATCAGCTAATGAGCTCAATATCTGATTCTCTAGCTGCTAAATACTTTAGCGTTCATCAGCTGGTTTCCACTTGTGTCTGTCAGATATCCAGAGCTAAGTACGCCTTGTTTGTCAGATGAGGGTTTGTCAGAAATTTTTGTTAAAAAGCTGTGAATGTGAACCAAAGCAGTAGCCCTCATAGCCACAAAGCTAAAGCTAAAGAAGCTAGCGGAAGCTAAGAAGCTCTGCAGAGCTGAGGTACTAATTCTCTAAAGGTATGGTCTGCTTTTCCACATCACATTCAAATTACATTTGATCCCATTGTTAAATATAACAACAGCACCATGTAAAGACTCTTAAATATTTCATAAGCCGAGTTACATTTCTCTTCATGTTTACTGGCATGATGGTACTACACTGAAAGTACACTTTTGAAAGTGTGACGATCAGCAGCACATGAATGTTTAGGACTACTCTCATATTATGCGACAACATTCAGGGCCGTCTTTAACATTCATTTCTGAATGCATCATCTAAGGTTTAGATTTAAAGACGTTCTGTGTTTTGTTTTTTTCTGCAAATGTGTCTTAAAAACATCCTGCTCTCTGAGTCAGACTTACACTACGAGCGCAAGTTTGCCAACATTTCTGTAAACTACTTTTTGCATTATTCTATTTCTTAAAGTTTTTTGTGGGCGTGGGTTTACATTCAATCGCACCTTTTAAATGATTTCAGTTCCATAAGTTGAAGCAAGAGCAGCCTGTGTCCTAATTTTAGCACCTTCATTAGTTCTTTGGGTCAGTTCTACTTGGCACTAGGGAGTAAAGACTGAACCATAAGTCGTCACTCACGGCTGTTGCTGCTCCCCTGCTACGTGATCCGCAAAGGGGGCTCCGGCAGCTGCTGGCTGGTTAGCTCGGTTCTGAGCTCTCCTCTTGCTCCTCACACCGAGACAAATGGACAGGAGCAATATGGCGGCTCCGACCCCAACTAGCACCAGCGCCACCGATGAGGACTTTGTGCGATCTGTGTCCTCTTCATCGTCATTCCCAGGCGCTGTAGTGTTATTTCCTGGCTGAGGTGGAGAAGCGTCCGACTCCTCTCCGTTCATGGGCATCACATTCCACACAATCATGACAACGCCCAGGGCGATGAGCCCCACACCCAGGGCGCACAGGGCATAGTGGGCACCTGAACCAGACGTCTCCGAGTTGGACGATCTGTTGGGGCGGTTATTGCCGCCGCATAAACTCCGACTGGAACACATACCTGCAGGACAATCTGCAGCAGAAAAAGAAAGAAACATTTATGACAAAGAGCTGTTCTCCATTTAAAGTTACAGTATGCGAATATTCCAGTCAAGATGTTCTTAAACTTGACCCGTGTCACACTTAAGGCTGAGATCAGAGCATCACATTAACAGAACGACGCAGCAAAAACCTGCACTTTTGAAAAATGACAGAGCGGAAAATCAGGTTGCAAGGAACAAGTTGTATGAAAACAAAAAGCGCCGAAGTCTGTGGGCAGACCCACACAAGTCTTAACTTGACAAACATGAAACTGAGAGACAGGGAGGAATCACGGGGAGGAATGACACACAAAGAATGAAGTGACACTAGCTTGCCAAAATATCTGAAAACATACTTTATCTGGGCACATATAACATTAGTTGTCACTAATTCCCTGTAACGACAAGAGGAATTTCCCTGCGTGTCTTGGTTGACATAGGGCAAAAAGTATGTATTCGCAGAAAGGCTCAATAATGACACGCTCTAATAAACATCAATAGGGACAGAAGACTGAATCCATGAACGCTCTTTAATTAGACAGTAACAATGTTTAGTACTAACAGCAATGCTTGTACTATTAAAAGGGCAGTGATGCCATAAAAGGTGCTGGTGGGCATCAAGGTAATGTTCTGTATAACATACATTACACTGTACATAATCAAACATCAAGAGGGATGGATCCATACTGACACTGTGTCACAACCCATCATTAAAGATGTGAAAAAAGAGACTACATGTAATCTAAGAGGGTTCGATTACACTTAATATATACTACAAATTATGCTACAAATGTTAATTCTAAATTATGTCTTAACGAGAAGAAACGACATCTCATTACTGAGTGTGACTGCCTCTGTGGGATGAATGGATCAACCTGAACAACAGAGGCCCCTCCCCTCAACCCAAGAGGACCTAAAGGCCCCCACTAATAACGGGGTGTTGCCAGACACCACAGGACACCCTCAAAAGACCCATGTCCATTCTCTGATGATTACAACTGTTTTGGAGGCACAAGGAAGACAAACACAATATTAGGAAGGTGGTCATAATGTAATGGCTGATCAGTGTATATTTGTTACCTTAACAATTAATAAAAACATATTTAAGGTACAATTACATAATGAATATTGCCTGAGGTGCGGGGTATTCACATCTAAATTTGATTTAGGAATTAAAACTACAAATACGAATGCTTTAAGCTCATCCTCCTGAATTTGATTTGTACTGATGCAGTGTCAAAAACAATCCACATTGTCTCAGGATGATTTAAAGAACCCAGTGAATAACTTCCCTTTAACAGGATGGGAAGAACTCAGGAGGACTCATGTGATCAAACTCAAAACCTTTAAACTTCCACCTTGAATACCTCAGGCTTCACACATCGGTGCACATCTGTGACCTGATGGAATGCACTGACTCCAACGACTTCATCTAATGAACCAAACATCAACATTAAACGCCGTTTATTTTTAATTATGAACTTCGAAATTGTTCATTAAATCACGGTAGGCTGCCACCTTTTAGTGTCTGGTTTGCACATAAATATTTGACGTGAAATAAGTTTTTAAATGTAGGTAGGCAGGTAAGGGAAGTGGCACAGGAACAGTTGAATCAGTGTATTGCTGTGTTGACACCATGATTTCATTCGTAAGAAGTGATATAGCTGAATATTAGTTAGCTCTGATTTCTGAATTTTACTATTTAAATCTGTCATGTTGTCATCTGTCTCCTCTTCATTTGCACTATTTCAGTCATGTGTGGTGGATGACGCGATGTGTAGCATCCTGGTCTGCGCAACAATATGTGCTATTGTACTGTACTGTAATCATTACCAGGTCCGAAGTAATGTGACTGTTTGGTAGCTTCTGTGCCACTTCCTACCACTCACTTTTTATCAAGACATAAATACATAGGGTTAGTTTTCTGTGAGTTGTAGGCCGTGCATGGGTGTGTCTTGATCCACATCAGTACGTTACCAGCATTAAGACACTGTCCAACCTTTATTGTAGATGGACCTAATTGCTGCTGATTCTCATGACACCACGAGAGCAGTGATCGAGTGACCGAGACACTCAGGTGTCTCGGTCACTCGGGTGCGTAGCCACAATTTGCATTGTTTCAGAAGGAGGAAGGGCATGTCCCCATTCACGGGAGCGACACAGTGTCGCTCCCGTGAATGGGGACATGCCCCGGACGCAGCAGCGCGCATTGAAACACCTCATAACTTCACACAAAACACCCTGAAACTCATCTAGCATCTGTAAACTTTAAAAGGTCTTGGTCTCTGGGTTCGTCGTGGTGCAGGTGGTTTGGGAGAGGCCTTACCTTTTTCACCGTTCAGCGCACAAGGACTTCCCTCTTCATCGGTGAGTTACCTGAAGCGCGCAGGTGTTTTCAGGAAGATCAGAGGGGAGAAGAGGAAGGAAACATACACGCACCGATTCCAGGCGGTCACAACCGAGCTTGTCTTGTCGTTTTAACACCACATGGGGATTTATTCCCACACTGTTTACCGCTGTAGATATAAATTTATAGTTGTGAGGAACTTTGAACAAATTCCAGCCGAAGTGACACCTCCCCTCTCCTGGTTGTAAAGGGACCCGTTTTCCCCTTGGTCCTAGCGCTGCTCAGGTAAACTTCCTCTGGGGACGAATTAGTGGCACGAGGACACGCCCAGGTTCACCAAATTAGTTTAAACTATTCTCAGTATTAAAATGTATGTAAAAGAACATTCCCTCATTCTTAATTTATTTTGTTTTTCACATAACATTTTTTCTTATCGCCAGTCTCATTTCATGCATAAATCATTAGATTCCTGACATTTTCCGGTAATATAAACCCTCCCAAAGCAAAGGAGAACATCTTCAGATTTCTTTTAACCTGGATGTCAACAGCTTACTTTCACACAAGCCAAAGAACACCACCAATTCCTCACTGACGAGTTTCTGATAAATGGACAGATAAATAATTTCATCTATGATTGTGAAGTTAATGTGGATTTAATTTAACAGAACATAAACCTATCAAATTTGCAAACTGCATCTTTGATGTGTAGCTGAGGAAACAAACCGCCTTTTGTATGTTGCGGCTCTAAGAGAGCAACTTCAAAAATCTTTATGGTCTCTGCCATTATGGCTTCATGCACATTACGGGTCCATTAGGTCCACTGTGGTGCAGCTTTCAGTCGTATCACATGATCTCCTGCTCCATCTAATTTTAGATGACAGATGGACTTCGACTGAGGAATATCATGTTGGGAATGAAAGCTCCCGAACAGCCAGGTCGTTATCCTAATTCTGCAAAATCAATGTAAAATCAAAAAAAAAATATTTACCATTTTCTTTAGTGAAGGACACTTATTGCACGTTTTGCAATCTCCAATCAATTTGTATGTGTTATCTATAGAATCAAAAGGTTGTTCAATTTATCCCTTCAGCTGTGGAGCTGGTATTCACTGAATCTGATTTATTTATTTATTTATTTATTTATGGGGAAAGTTCATAAATATAGTTTCAGGCTAAACACTGACTTTACACACATCTGAAGGATAATTACCTTTTTAAGTGTTCATGAAAAAGCTCACTGTGTGTGAAGCCTGCTTGGTTGTATAAGCATTATAAAAATAAAATGATAAAAAGTGAGAATTCAAGCACTTATAACATGTTACAGTGTACTTAATAAATATGTGTGTAAATGTATATATGTATACACACACACACATTTATTAGGTACACCATGCGAGTAAAACATTACCCCCCCTTTTGCCTTAGGAACTACCTTAATTCTTCACGTCATACTTTCAACAAGGTGTTGGAAACTTTCCTCAGAGGTTTTGGTCCATATTGACATGACAGCATCACACAGTTGCTGCAAATTTGTCAGCTGCACATCTATGATGTCAATCTCCTGTTCCACTGCATCCCAAGGTGCTCTATTGGTTTGAGATCTGGTGACTGTATCTGGTGAGTACAGTGAACTCATTGTCATGTTCCAGAAACCAGTTTGAGATAATATGAACTTTGTGACATGGTGCATTATCCTGCTGGAAGTAGCCGCCAGAAGATGGTACACTGTGGTCATAAAGGTCAGCAACAATACTCGGGTAGGCTGTGGCATTTAAACCATGCCCAATTTGGGGCCCATAGTGTGGCAAGAAAATATTCCCCACATCATTACACCACCACCACCAGCCTGAACCGTTGATACAAGGCAGGATGGATCCATGTTTTCATGTTGTTTACATCAAATTCTGACCCTGACATCTGAATGTAGCAGCTGGAATAGAGACTCATCAGACCAGGCAACGTTTTTCTAATCTTCTATTGTCCAGTGTTGGTGAACCTGTGTGAACTGTAGTCTCAGTTTCCTGTTCTTAGCTGACAGGAGTGGCACCTGGTGGGGTCTTCTGCTGCTGTAGCCCATCTTCTTCAAGTTTCCATGTGTTGTGCGTTCAGAGGTTGTATTCTGCATTCCTTGGTTGTACCGAGTGGTTGGTTGTTTGAGTCACTGTTGCCTTTCTATCATCTCCAACCAGTCTGCCCATTCTCCTCTGACCTCTCACATCAACCACGCATTTGTTGATGTGAGAGGTCACTGGATATTTTCTCTTTTTCAGACCATTCTCTGTAAACCCTAGAGATGGTTGTGCGTGAAAATCCCAGTAGATCAGCAGTTTCTGAAATAGTCAGACCAGCCCCTCTGGCACCAACAACCACACCATGTTAACAGTCACTTAAATCCCCTTTCTTCCTCATTCTAATGCTTGGTTTGAAATTCAGCAGGTTGTCTTGATCACCTCTACATGACTAAATGCATTGAATTGCAGCCATGTGATTGACCGATTAGCTGTTTGTGTTAACAAATAAATAAATAATTAATAATGATAAATAACAATAACAGGCCTAGACTGAAAAGAGCAGTTCATGATAAATCCACCTTTAAAGTTGGAATAATTGAAATGCTCAGACAGCTGAGTATCACTTATTGCTACAGATAGCTCCATATCTATTTAGACAGTGACACACATTTTATTATTTTAGCTGTTTATAAAAAAACATGTTCAAGATACAGTTGTATAATACAGGTGCTGGCCAGTAAATTAGAATATCATCAAAAAGTTGAATTATTTCAGTAATTCCATTCAAAAGGTGAAACTTGTATACTGTATACTTTCCTTCCACACATAGTGATATATTTCAAGTGTTTATTCATTTTCATTTTTATTATTACAACTGACAGCTAATGAAAACACCAAATTCAGTATCTCAGAAAATTAGAATATTCTGAAAAGGCTCAATATAGAAGACACCTGGTGCCACACTAATCAGCTGATTAACTCAAAACGCCTGCAAAGGCCTTTAAAAGGTTCCTCAGTCTTGTTCTGAAGGCTCCACAATCATGGGGAAGACTTCTGACTTAACAGTTGTCCAAAAGACGACCATTGACACCTTGTACAAGGAGGGCAAGACACAAAAGTTGATTGCTAAAGAAGCTGGCTGTTCGCAGAGCTCTGTGTCCAAGCACATTAACAGACAGGCGAAGGGACGGAAAAAATGTGGTAGAAAAAAGTGTACAAGCTCTAGGGATAACCGCACCCTGCAGAGAATTGTGACGACAAACCCATTCAAAAATGTGGGGGAGATCCACAAAGAGTGGACTGCAGCTGGAGTCAGCGCTTCAAGAACCACCACGAAGAGACGCATGAAAGACATGGGATTCAGCTGTCGCATTCCGTGTGTCAAGCCACTCTTGAACAAGAAACAGCGTAAGAAGCGTCTCGCCTGGGCCAAGGATAAAAAGGACTGGACTGCTGCTGAGTGGTCCAAAGTTATGTTTTCTGATGAAAGCAAATTTTGCATTTCCTTTGGAAATCAAGGACCCAGAGTCTGGAGGAAGAGCGGAGAAGCACAGAATCCACGTTGCATGAGGTCCAGTGTAAAGTTTCCACCGTCAGTGATGGTGTGGGGTGCCATGTCATCTGCCGGTGTTGGCCCACTCTGTTTCCTGAGGTCCAAGGTCAATGCAGCTGTCTACCAGGAAGTTTTAGAGCACTTCATGCTTCCTGCTGCTGACCAACTTTATGGAGATGCAGATTTCACTTTTCAACAGGACTTGGCACCTGCACACAGTGCCAAAACCACCAGTACCTGGTTCAAGGACCATGGTATCCCTGTCCTTGATTGGCCAGCAAACTCGCCTGACCTTAACCCCATAGAAAATCTATGGGGTATTGTGAAGCGGAAGATGCAATGCGCTAGACCCAACAATGCAGAGGAGCTGAAGACGACTATCAGAGCAACCTGGGCTCTCATAACACCTGAGCAGTGCCACAGACTGATCGAGTCCATGCCACGCCGCATTAATGCAGTGATTGAGGCAAAAGGAGCCCCGACTAAGTATTGAGTGCTATACATGCGCATGCTTTTCATGTTCATTCTTTTCAGTTGGCCAACATTTCTAAAAAAAACATTTTTTTCATTGGCCTTTTCAGAATATTCTAATTTTCTGAGATACTGAATTTGGTGTTTTCATTAGCTGTCAGTTGTAATAATAAAAATGAAAATGAATAAACACTTGAAATATATCACTATGTGTGGAAGGAAAGTATACAGTATACAAGTTTCACCTTTTGAATGGAATTACTGAAATAATTCAACTTTTTGATGATATTCTAATTTACTGGCCAGCACCTGTATGGGCTTAAAATGCAGACTATCAGCTGTAATGTGTTGGTATTCACATCCAAGTTGGAGGAAGGGTTTAGTTATTGCAGCTCTTTAATATACAGCCAGCTCTTTTTCAACAGACCGAAAGTAATTAGACAGCTGACTCAAAATTCAATGGGCTGCATGGTGTATTCCCTCATTAATCCTTCATTGTTTAAGCAGGTAAAAGGTCTGGAGTTGATTCCAGGTGTGGCATTTGGATTTAGAAGCTGTTGCTGTGAACCCACAACATGTGGGCCTGGACGTCCACGGAAGACAACGGCGATGGATGATCACATCCACCCAGGAAGTAGGTGTATCAGTATCTAAGTCTGCCAAATAGATTCGATTTCATGAGAGCAAATACAGAGGGCTCACCACAAAGTGCAAACCATCAATCAGCCTCAAAACTGAAAGGCCAGATTAGACTTTGTCAAAAAAAAAAAAACATCGAAAGTCCCCAGTCCAGTTCTAGGACAGCATTCCTGGCTTCCAATGGCACTGGGTCATAGTGTTTATTGATGATGTTTCAGAACAAATAAATTCTAAAGCATATAGGGATGTACTCAGATTCAGCCAAATGCACCAAAGTGTATAAGACGGAGCTTCATAGTATAGAGAGACAATGACCCAAAACATACTGCAGAAGCAACATAGACAAAGAAATGGAATGCATGTCACTTACTTAAGACAAAACTTAGGGCAGGAAGACTAACAAACAAGCAACAGCTGCAGGTAAGGCCTGGCAAACAGTCACAAAGGATGGGGTCTCCAGACTTTAAATTAACATTTTGTTTATGGTAATGTTAATTTGTGCAAATACTTTTGAGCCCCTGAAATTAAAAGACTTTGTACACAAATGGTTGTAATTCCTAAACGTTTCATGGGATATTTTTATTCAACCCCTTGAAATAAACAAACAATAAATAAAAATCTGCACTTCACCTGCATCTTAGTTGTTTAATTTCAAATCTAACATGGCGGCATGTAGAGTCCAAATCATAAAGATTGTGTCACTGTCCAAGTATATATGGGCTTGACTGTATGTGTGCAAAGAGTAAAGGGCTGTGTTCGATCTTTCTCTAAACAAGTTTGAACTGGTCCGATCTTCCCGCTAAAATAACTTTGCTCTAGTGGCTGAGGGAGACGCCCAGAAAGTGGCAGACAAACCTGTTTTCTACTATTTGAATTGACCTCAGGGTTTCAGCGACACTCTGCTCTCTGGTGCTGTGCAATCCCAGTATTCACAGTCAAAGAGTGTGTTACAAAACATGATGGTATTGTACAAAATATACCTTTACATTCTTTTTGTATTTTATTCTCTTGCTCTTATTTTCATGTACCGCTTTTCGTCCTCCTAATTGCCCTTCGGGGATAAATAAAGTTTTTTTTTCTGATTCTGATTCTCCATTGAAAACCCCAAACACAGGAGCACACACAGTGCTGGTCCTTGTTGGAGCTCATAGAGTATAATCACTTGGAGACAATTCAGTTTCATAATCAAACATTCAGCTGTTTATTTTATCTACATATCACAGAGGAGCATTTTTGTAAGTAAAATCGTCAATCTTTTACATCTAAATAAAAACCACAGATGTGTGTTTTTTTTTTTTTTTAAGTAACACTGATGGCAAAATTGATTGTAACAGTTTTTGCAAGTAAACATTGTTTTGTGTGCTACAAACTGCTGTTTCACAAAATAAACAAAAACTACTTCTTCTTGGTAATAGTGGTAGCAAATTTAGCTCTTTCAAATGTTTCATGTTTTTTTACTGGTAATGTTGTGTTTTACCGGTAATGAGGTGACGTGATGTGTTGTTCAGGGCCCCGTCCTTTAAGAGTGATTGAGGCAGTGTGAGGATTGATTTGTTAATCCTAATAATTAACAGATGAACCTCAGATCAGGGTTATTATTACTGGCTGAGTGCTTATAATGGGGCTGCATTGTGGATGTTGGGAGTAGTACTCAAAGGGACAATAAATTCATAGAGACTTTTTTACATTTTCATTTTGTTCTACTATATTTTGACCGTTTCAACCATAAACTGTAGGTCAAACAGATGCTAACGTCCAGGGGATATGTGCAGCGGCATCTTGTGAGTTTGGAGAGTGTGTGCAGTAATGTCCTGTCAATCATTATGATGTCATATCCTGTTTTTAACAACATGAACAAAACCTCTTGGAAAAATTGTCACTTGGTGATAGATGAGCACTGTATTAACTACCCTCAATGACAGAAACCTGAAAACAATATATTTGATGTGTACTTCAGTGTTTTAGTTTGGCCCAAGTTTCAAAAGGAATGTAAAAGGTTCATGTAAAGGATCTTTGTCACAATACTGCACTCAAATCCTCCGCATGTCTGGATAATTCATCAATCCATGTAGGAAGAACAGGGCCCTGGTTGACTCAAAGTAACAGCAGATACACAGCTCTACAATAAAACCTATTAAAATACTTTTTTCTCTATAATGTAATCATGATTCTTCATTTACTTGCATGTGCAACAACAGGAAAAACAACCAACATTTTTAGAACAGTGATAGTAAATAAATAGTAATAAGGTACAGACCTATTAAGATCATATCAGACCTATAAGGCATCAAACACTGGTTTCAGTTATTCCTCTCTCCTCTTTTCATCTATGATGTCAGTATATGTTTTCATTAATATATAAAACTTATTTAGTCAACTCAAAACCTTCTAAACTGATGTAAGTTTTTTCTATTTCCTGTTTAGAGAACGTGTTATGCGTTTGTAATTACGCTGGTCCAAATAAAAATACATTTTGATTATTAAATGATATACTCCTTTAAGGTTTCTTAAATGTCAAGCATAGGTCTTTATGATACAGTTATATTGTAAACAATGGTAAATATCTCAGTGGCAGAGGCTGGTTCAGACGTTGGTGATTTCGACGCTCTTGTAGGTGTGCACCGGGCTGCCTTTGGCGCGGGGGACCGCCTGCACTCTGGCCTCCCTGGGCAGAGAGCCGCAGCTGCTGTGGAAGCCCAGACCTCGCTCCACAGAGTGGCTGTTTGCACGTAACCTCAGTGGACTCTGGAATAATAAAAAGGCAGAAAAGAGAACGTGGAGTTTCTTTTTAGACGCTGCATCCAAAACGAGAAACTGGCCTGTTTATGTAAGCGTGGCATGTCGCCTGAAACCTCATCTGCTGGAATAAGAGTAAAGCCGTCAAATAAAATCTATACAAAACAGGAGTGTCCTGCTGTCCTAAGTGTCCGTGATCACCACGTAATCTCATCATCCTCTGCTTGAATCCAACTAGAGGCCTCTGGTGCACGTTCCCATCTACTGGCTCTCATTTCCTGTTAGCGCTCGTCTGTCTGCCTCCTAACAAACGACCGAACAGCTGCAAAAACACCAGTACTCAGCTAGATTAACAACATATTCACACTGCACGTTCTTAAAAAAAAAAAAAAAAAAGCTCATTTAAAATAAATTAAAATATTTTTTTAAAAAACCCTCCATTTTCTTCAAACCATCTCTCCCCAACATCCTTTTTCTTACACTCATATTAAGGAGCACTTAATGTGTTGTCAGATTGTAATGACTGTGTAATGGTGTCTCTCTACGACTACTTTTCAATGCATGTTAATAGTCAGCGGCGTGAAACAGAATCATTTACAGAAATCTTTGCACATCTTGCAGTCAATGCTAATAGCACGTATGTGACAAATTAAACTCTTAATACTGCTCAGGAATAAAGCTCAGGAATGACGCGTATTAAAATATGTCACTAATGATGGCTAAATATAAAATAGTGTGAGCTGCTCATACTAAGTGGTTGTAATTGAATTAATTAGGCGGGTGAGTAACACTCACCAAATACTAAATAAAGTTCTGTGCAGAAATAAAGTTAAAAGCTCTGTACGCTACATGGCAGGAAGGTTGATCCAGCATCCTTCATATCTAACCACAGCTCTTCTGCGGCTTTAAGCTGTCCCAGTCTCCCTCTATGTAATCTGCTACCAGACTGTATCAAGACTTCCTACTATCACTAAAGATAGTATCACTTTTATTTTTTTATAACTCTGGCTGTGTGACTGGAGTCATTGTTCTGCTGCAGAATGTATTTGGCTCCAGTTGGATGCTTTACTGCCGCTACCATTGCTTGATCAATGAGATTTTAAACATCTAAAGTTCCAAAGATTTGGCCCAATGCTGTATACTTCAGTATTTAATATTCTAGGGACGTGATACCTTTCCCGATCTTCTCATAGACACGCGCTCATCTGCAAAGCGGTTTGCAGTCACAGGTGAACAAGGGCCGACGACCTCAGAGCCTTGCTCTGCATTACTGTAAATGCAACACAAGACACTGTCATTCTTTCTTATTTATATCCCTGATGTTAAAGTGTATCTAAAAAAAAAATAGGCATTAAATCAACTGTTGCATTTGAAGTGAAGTGTGCAACAAGGATTGAGGAGTTTTAATCTACCTGTGAGGGACTGAAAGTGTTTTCAACTCTTCGTAGAGGTGCCGGTGCAGCATGTGTTTGTTGCTGGGGATTCCCAGAGCTTTGGACATGGCGTTTGTGTCGAAGGACGGATCCAGAGCCATCACAGCACCGTGAATCCCTTTACCCTGAAGGTTGTCTGCAAACTCCTGAAGAGCACAACGAAGAACATGAGTCCTGCTAAAAATGTCTGCCGGTTAAACCTGATGGAAATTATAGGCAAACCATGACAAAGCTCCTTGTTTTTTTTATTTTTATTATTACTTACTGTTTCTTTTTGTGGCACAAGAAATGTGTTTTAGTTTCTGTAGCTACATGTTAGCCAAAAATAACATGTCAAAATATAGGAGGCTGAAAACCCAAGAAAGGCAAAATATTACTCATTGTGATTTTAAACCCAGAAAACCCTTCAGGTTGTGTGGTCTTTTTTCCCCCACCACTGTTTTTTTTTTCCGTTTTCTTTCAGCAGCCGGATTCATCAGAGCAACAGAGCTATCATTATTTTCTGAGGGATTCCTAAAAACTCATACTTTGCGGTATCTCCACTCTGGCACAGAAAGCTCCAGCGTAAAAAGGGGAATACCATCACTGACCGCCCCACCCACCTTGAGGTCTATGTCTCTGACCCACTTCATCACTCTGTGACATGTCCAAACAATGGGGTCCCGGTTTTGGTGGTCACATTTTGTCCGCCGTGCCTGCAGGGCCTTGGAAAGAGGAACACACGGGTAACAGCGCAAGCACTAAGATGGAAGGGGCTAATGAAAGCACAAAATGAGATCGGGGGAGGATGAGGGTCTAAAGCCTGCTTCAAGCTACAGTGGATAACGATGGAAATCGCATGCAGTTTATTCGGTTTTAGATGAGTTTTAGATGATTGTGATGGCATCTATAGTCAGACCTCTTTATCAAAGCTGAGCATCTGCAGGAGCTGGATTGCCAGGAGTAGACTAGTCTGGTGGAACTGGTCGCCGATGTTGAGGAAGACCTCCAGGTCTCTGCGGCTGAGGGAGTTCAGCACCCGTCCGTCCACTAAGTGAGCCTGGAAGGTTTGGGAGTATTGAGGCAGCCCCACGTCACTCAGCCATGACGTCGAAACCCAATGATGGTCCAGCTCGGATGCTTTTGATAGTCTAGAAGATCATCAGACGCAGATAAGCAGCAGGTAACGTGGTGGTAGCAGATTGGAAACCACCCAGGTAGATGTAAAAGTCCAGCATTTAAAATACTAAAATACTAAATATGAAAGTACTTAAGGATTATTACAAAGATGTGCATTAGTGTGAAAGTAGGATTTTACTGATGCAGATGCTTGGAAGCAAAAATTATTTTATATATGTTTTTCTTTATTAACCTCACATTTTTATCTGCAAAGTAACTATAAATAAAGACAGATATGGTAAATGTAGTGGAGTGAAAAATAATTATTATATCATGGTATATTATTATGGACCATTACACAATTAAAAACATGTAGCTCAGATCTAAGATTTAAATTAGCTTCACTCCACTGCTGCTGATCAGTTATTTTAATCCTGGGTTCTTTTCTGTTACTCACCCCTGCTCCCCTTCTGCTCTTCTATAATCCTCGATGGCCAGTCTGACTTTCCTGCGATGAATTGGATTAGTGATGCCCAGACCCAGCTCTAAATCATCATCTGTCAGGCCTAGCAGCACCTAAAGAGCACAAATCCAGTTCTTTGTCAAGAAAGAGAGGCCATAGATAAGCCCATCTTCTAGACACTATCCCCTTTTTTTTCAAGCAAAAAAACAAACAAGCAGCAAAGGATCCAGGTGTACCAAAGGCATACCTTGCCACTTTTGACGTTTTCCGAGCAGGCTCGGGTGTACATGGGCATTCCCATGACAACCTCCATCCAGGCCTGGACTGCACCTGCCCTCCACACTGACATGCACGTGTTTCGAGTGAGCTCGGCCTGCTGGAGGCGGTCCAGCTGCTCTTCTCCGTCAGACAGGCTCTGCTGTGTGAGGCTGTCAGAGTCTGGATTGGTCAGGGGGAAGTTATGGCGTGGCGTGCGGGAGAGGTTCGGGGTCAGAGGGATATGAAAATCAAGAAAATGACTAATCTGGAGACATTCTGACAGCAAATCAGGTGGTATCAAAATAAAAAAGAAAAAAAAAATCTCCACCTCAGTTTGTAACAGTACACAGGAACAACTGTAAGAACACAAGTGTGGCCCAGGTTATAGTAAGATCAACAAGCCACTAGATGGTGCCAGAATGAACTGCACAGTAGATGGAAATACCTAATAATTATTTTTAAAAGCAGATTAAACTTCATCCCTGAGTGCATCTAAATCTAAAAAAAAATATTTATTTCATTTGCATTAAGTGGTTTTGGACAGTGCTTGGTAAATGTGTTAAAGTACTATCCGATGATTATGAGGAGACTTAAGACCATTCGGATAATGTATTAGAGACACAGGGATTATTCATAAAACATCATGCTCCTGCCTATTAACAGTCCATCTCAAAAACAGGGGACACTGATTCATACGGAACCGACGAATCCAGGATGAACTCTGTGCGTTGACCTGATTCGTCTTCACATGCTGACAAAAAATGCTGCATGCATTCCACCATCTCTCTAAAAATTTCCAAAAAAAAAAAGAAAAAAGAAAACACACATTAACACAAATTTGTATTTTCCAATGAGTGATATGAATAATCCCCACAGTGCAGAAACAGACAGCTGGTAATCACAGATGAGGAGTTACTCACTGGCAGGAGAGAGTTGCCATTAGAAATGGCAGGAGGAGAGGGAGAGACACATTAGACTGGGACACAAGAACAAGATTACTCATGGAACAGAAAACTACCACATAAGATGTATTCAGTTACTAGTTTTTATTTTTAAAATAAGATTTCATTTCAATTATAATTCATCTTGAAAATGTTAAAACCTCCTGGACATCTGTCTGCGACAGCTGCAGCAGATAAATATTTGAAGTGTATCTCTTATTTTATCTCATTTTAAATAAAATACTTCAATAGATCTCATCTTTTATGCAACATTTCCTAAATTACAAAGCAGTTAACAGATTTTATTAGAGCCACATTTGCAAGAAATGAGGAGGGGTTCTACACAAAGCAAAACAAAATAGAAATGAAATAAAATAAAAATCGTGCACTCATAATGCAAGGAAAGACAAATCAGTTAAAAGGATAAAAAGGCAAAGCAGGAACAACACGGGATTGTGGTGATTATTAATTTGATGTGTGATGAATGGACGTCTAACCGAAGCAACACAGAGAGATCATGCATGCGTTGAATGCGCATTCCTTCGTCTCAAGTTGGCACATGTTAGCTCTCGGTAAGAAATGAGTCAGACGTAAACAATGTTACGAGGCTAGTGCTAACAGTGACAGAATGATACGTAGATTTTTCAGAGATGAGTGGTAAACCTTTGGCACTGGCTTGCACGTGGTTTTGACAGCAGGCGAGAGGCGTGCCTGAATATGCATCACTGTAACTCTCAAGTGTCCGTGTATTCAGAGCTGTGCAATCACGTTTTCTGTGGAAGAGTGACTCTAAAAACCCTCGCCGGTCAGTCGCTAAACGAGAAGAACTCCACTGAAAACCTGCCTTCTGACAGGATTAAGATAAACGCGATGATAGTTCTGTAACAGCTATAAATCAGACCAACTAATTTGAAATTTTGGCCAATTTGGCTCCAATTAGATAACATCCCCTGTCTCGTAGTAAAATGAAAAAACGGTAAGAAAAAAAAAATTGAAATCATTGTTGCAAAGCATGATAAAAGCAACTGTGAAGTAAAAAAGAAATAAAATAAATGGCATTTACAGTAAAACACTAGTTTCACAATAGCTCCTATGTACATATTAACATCAGTCCTTCAAGTCTCCAGTTATAAAAACATTAAGACATTTAGAAGATAATACAGCATAAACAAGTCTACACAGTAATAACCCCATATATATATATATATATTTATATGCATGTAAACATATATGTACATATGCATACATGTACAACTATAAATATATATCTAATTTACAAACATACAATTTTAGGGTGATATACTGTACATTTATGGAGATAGCAGTCTCTTGTAGGGCTTTTCTTTAAAATTCAACCCCCCGCCCCCCTCCAGATAAATCTGCAAATAAAATGCCCTTCACACACACACACACACACACACACACACACTTAAAGCCAGATCCAGGCAAACTGAACACACACTCACGCTCACACACTGAGCATCACCAGTCGGCATCCTCCTCTATGTAATAATCAGGAGTGGCTGTACCATCAAACAAGCCGGGATCCAGTGACTTGCGCTGCTTGCCCCGAGCGAACACCCGTGATAGGGATCCCAGAGTCATCTTCTCCTTCTTCTTCTTACGCTTCTGGTCTTCCAGGTCCTCCATGGACTGAAGGGGGCGGAGGAGATCAGGTGAGTCAAGTTTGCTTAAGACAGTCTGTACATTCGCAATGGATGAAATATGCTTTTTCTGATTCTTGGGAATCAAGAGAAGATGGATAAACTGTCTAAATACTCCTAAACCTGGTTTTACTTGGGGTTATTGAATGTGCCAAACTTCTTTGGTGTGATGCAGTGAGGTCTTGGGTTCACCACAATTTTCCTGGCTATAGCATCACAGTTTACATTTTCTTTTTCATCTGGTTGCACTGAGCCTGTCTGGCTTTTTGCTCTCTTATGCTAAGCTAACTAGCTGCCAATTGTACCAAAATATCTTCTGTAGGATTGAGGGAGCTGTGTTTATTGGCATTAAACTAGGCAGAAAAAGACAATGCACTATTTCAGACTATTGTCATATAACTCCATCACCGCCGCCACCACCATGACTAAGCAGGCAGGCAAAACCCCAAACAGCTGACAGGACAGAGGAACAGACACATACAGGAGAAGACAAAGAGCAGGAGGTACTCAGGAGATTGTGGAGGTGTGATTACTTGGTCGAGGGGGCCAGGCAGCTCTTACATTGCAGAGGGAGTGGGTCCGGTGACGAGGTGAGTTGATGTCACTAGGGGTGGACGAGCGGTCCCCGTCAGCCGCGGAGGCATCAGAGATCACAGAGGGCTGGCGAGAGTGGCAGGGGCTGATCCTAACCACGGCTGAAGATGCCACACGCAAACACACACACATATCCACACATATTCAAAACCACCACAGTTAGTATGAGAAAACACCAAGAAAGCCTTTAGTTGTTAGTATGTGCTGCCATAAAGCCACAGCGAGCAGCATGGAGACAGCAAGGCAGAGTGGATGAGAGAGCTTACCCTGTCTGTCTGAGACATGTCCGTGGTAGAGGGTCTGTTGGCTCTGCCGGATGGCGGCTGTGAGCGGCAGGTCAGCCTGCATCACCCACTCCTGACTGCCGTTCACCACGGGTTCTGTCGGCATGGCCAAGGAGTGTCGCTTCGGTACGTCTTTTGTCAGAGTGGCCAGAGACTGTTTAGCCTGGGAAATATGAGAAACTAAAGGTCAGCTGAAAGTGAAACACAATATATGTTACATACACAGATCAGGCATAACATTATGACCAGCATCCTAATATTGTGTATGCGTCCCTTGAGCCTCCAAAACTGTTTTGAGTCATCAGAGGACGGACATGGGTCTTATGAGGGTGTCATATGGTGTCTGGTAACAGGATGTTGTGAGTTGGGGACTTTGAGTCCTATGGGTTGAGGGGAGGGGTCTCTGTGAATCATCCCACAGATACTTGATCAGTTTGTGATCTAGTGAATTTCGAGGCCTGTGTCAGACTGCATCCTGCTGGGGGTGGCTGCTGCCATCAAGCTGTGTCACTGCTATGGGGTGGGTGGGGGTGTCTGGTCTGGTGTAAGTAGCGTCCACACTAATGCCAGATCCAACAGTTTCCCAGCAGAACATTGAATTGTCACAAGATGGTGACTGTTATCTACTTCTCCTGTCAGTGGTCATAATGTTACGGCTAATCAGTATATCGGGATCAACACACATATGTGAGCCGCAGCTCAACTAAACAGGGGTCTAACAGGTCAAACATTTTTGTTATGACCAGCAAATCCTGTGAAAAACAAAACCAACAGTGAGGTGATTTTAAGGATTGTACAGAGTGAACCGTGCAGTTAATGTTTGATGAGCCATGTGTCCATCAAACCTGCTCCTCAGTGCGTTGGACCTCAACCCATCAGCATCAACCCATCAGCAAGGCACTAAGTTGCACTGGGAGATATGTGTTTCCACCGCCACCAACGTGTCTACTGTTTCTTTTGAGTCAATCATGCTCGCTCTGTCCTGCTGCAAATTCCCACATGAGGATCGAGTGAGGATCCATTCTCTGCTGAAAATAGCCCCCAACTAAAGGATTATATGAGGGATATCTGAAAAAAAAAAAAAAAAAATGATAGTGCCCAGGGTTTTTTTTGTAATTGTAAATCTATACTCCTTCTGTTTAAAAGATGAGTACGCCAACATGTTAGGGTATTTGTAAAAAAAATAAATAAAAGAAAAAATACAGTTTTGTTGCATCTGACTAACACATTACTGTTTTTGTCTTTTAATAGTTTAATAGACTAATAGTTTGCCTGAATTATAACATAACATTGCACAAATTCATTGTCTTCCAGAAGAGAAGCCAGTAGATGTTTTTTCTTTTGTGACTGGATTGCTTGACATTGATGCAGCTCCAGCACTGATGAGCCAACAAATCTGATCTGTGAGGCAGCTTGCTGTGAGGAACTGTGGGTGGTTGTGAGTTGCCGAGGGAGGAGAGAGAGATTAATGACACACTGACTGACGACTGTACCTAGGAAGGATCACCACAGCACCGCCGACATAAAGGAAACCATGAATTTTTTCTTGAGCCTTGAAAAATACCTAATGCTTTGAGAGAGGAAAAGGGATGAAGGGATATGGAGCAGCTTACTGCGTGTGTTTGAACCGGTACCAGCACACAACCCGCACCTTGTTTTCATTCAAGCCGCGCACACCAGATAGCGATGTGTAGGGGACGCCGCTGTGCTTGAATTAACTCAGGTTAAGTGGCGGACGTGTCCACGGGGCAGGGTGACTCACCATGGTGAGCTCGGCCTCCAGCTCTTTAATCCTGTTCTCCTTCATGTCCATCTGAGAGCGCAGGATGCTGGCCTGCTCCGTGGCTTCTTTGGTCTGCCTCCTCAGGTCCCACTTCTCCCTCTCCAGCATGTCCTTCTCCTTCGCCAGGACTTTCACTGCGTCCTCACTCTCCTGCGGAAATCGAACACAATCCCCGTTACTTCCCACCAGGCTCCATTTGAATATTCAGAAAGGATCCAAATGTGAGTCGAGATGCACATCACAGCTGCAACATGTATTATAATCCATGCAAAGCCAGATTTTATAAGGGTAGTTACAGGGGACCACAAATACTTTAAATCACAGCAGGAACTGTGTAAATTATGACTATATAATTTATCACTATATAAATAGTTACACCCAACGATATGTTGTCAGAGCAGGGATACTAATTTTGTATTTACAGCATGTTTCCATTAGTGTAGAATTACTGGAAAATAAGAACTGACATGTTTTTGTTCCTTAAAGGAACATTTTCACGGAAGAAGAGGAGGATCTATAGAGTTCACTATGATACATTTTAATGTTTTTTACAGCACCTCAGTAGAGACAAATCAATTAATAGCCCTAGAGAAGTCCTTTCATGTTCTGCATTGGTGGCTGCTTTAAATTGTCCTACATATCTGGGAAGGGTGAGTTGAGGCAACCAGGAATCAACCAGAACCATGCTGCTAGGTTTCACAAAATCCTACCCAGGGCTTATTGAAAAATGTCTTTATGGCTGAACATTAGTAATAATTAGTTAAACCCTTTATTAAATGTTTGTATCCTACTTATAAATGTCTAACAGAGGATCTTTACTTGAGGCGCTACCGCACTAGTTGACATTTTACAGTTAAAACATAAAACTGTGGTTATGACATGATTTCTAAATGACCTAAACATTTCTGTTCTGATATCTGATATAAGACCACACCCAGTGATGTCGTACCTACAAATCTGTTTCTGTTTGTTTACCTTTCTGTGCTGGTCGTAGTTGCGTATGAATTCTCGCAGCTGGTCCTCTCTGCTCTCCAGTGTCGTGTACAGCTGCTGCATCTGACTCACCAAGTCTCCTTTCTCCACTTTTAGTCGCTTACGGTCGGCTTTCATAGCTGCGTGACAAAATACACATTCACACACTGGGCGTCACACATGTTCACATCAACGAGCGTGTGAAAAAGTCAAAATAACTCTCACAATAGCGCAATATAAACAATATGCCTGTATGCAGCTTTGTAATTGCAGGAGCCGGCCACTAGGTGGCACTGTGTCTTCTCTTGATGAGGTGCAGCTGATGTGTTTTTCTTTTTCTTCACAAAAAGAAATGTCCCAGAGAAAAATGATGTAATCACACAAGATAAGCGGCACCATTCATAAAGACACCGTTTTGGCTGGCATGTGGAGACTCCGTTGGCTCCTCCTCAAGAAGAACAGTTTGATCTGATTTCTTTCAACTTTCTTACTCTCTTACAGAGACATCGCAGCAGCATTGATGCAACTGGTGGGGCTCGTTGCAAGCAGCAACAATAACAACGCACCCCAGAGAGCTTGTTCCCAACACAGGGGCGAGACTGGAACCTGTACTTTCCCTAACGACACACATGTGTCACCCATGAAGCATTCCTCCTGTCGGCACTCGTCATAAACCCAACATTCAAACCTGTTTTTCAGCAGTTACGCCACAGTTTTGGAGCGTTCAGTTAACCACCTGTGACTCTCTGAGTAGTGTAGAGAGGCATGCAAGACAGAAACGTTGAACCAAACCACTCTCCGTCCTTTAATGAATAAATTTTTATCAGGCATGACTGAGTTTATTTTTTACTCTTCAAGACTTGTAACGTGCAAATGTTTTGTAACGACTGGAAGAAAGAAAAACTACGCTATACTTTTCTAAGCGAAGCATCGAGGTGGTGATTGATGGATGTTAATTAAAATGAGGTGAGCCTAGAGTTTACTCGGCTGCTCATCGGAGGCGACAGTCATCTCTGAGTAAATAATGACTAAATAAAATCCAGGTAATGATGCATTTAACTGAGCGTACGTACCATATAAATCTCCATTATTTTACGTCTCAGAATGAGGACATGAAGGTACACCAATCAGCCACTACATTATGACCACCTTCCTAATATTGTGTAGTTCTCCCTTGTGCCTCCAAAACAGTTGTGACTCATCAGAGAATGGACATGGGCCTTCTGAGGGTGTCGTGTGGTGTCTGGTAACAGGATCAAGTCGACACCTTGTGCTGTTGTTCATGTTTTTATTTTAGTTGTTCCTAAACTGTGTGGTGCATGTATCTCAGTCAGGCTGCTTCCTGCTGGGGATGGCTGCTGCCTTCAAGGAGTGTCATTCCTATTTTTCCCAACTGAAAGCTTGTTGGACAGCTGTATGTTTGAGCTCTTGCAAACAAGGGTCTTTTGCGGATTAGGCGGGACACACAGTAAGTCTGTGTTGGCTTCTGACCTTGTAAGGCCTCCTTGGCACGGTCCAGCTCCTGCTCCTTGTCACCCAGCTGCACACGGAGCTCGGTGGCAGAGAGCAGATTGGCGGAGCAGCCTCCCTGGGTCTCCTCCAGGTCCTTGCTCAACATGTCCTTCATTTGCCTCAACAGGTGGACCTCCTCTTGAAGCTGGACCACCTCCTCACGCAACAGCACTGGAGGGGAGAAAGAGAGTTTGGGAATTTAGCGTATGCCGAGGAGGAATGTGAAAGACGAGCGTGCAAAGCTGTGGGAGAGACGGAAATCGGAAGAGACACGGATAAGGAGGGGAAACATGAGAAAAAGCAAAAGGGAGACTCTGTAGAGGGAAAAGACAAGAAAGAAAAATAAATAAACAAATGGGGGAAGTAATATTAAACAGCTGCATTTTTTCAGGAGCGCTTGAATATTTAGCACAAGATTAAAATAATCAAGCACCCACTAGACTCACAGCTCGTCTTGCGCCGTGGCCACAGGTGTTTCAGAAACGCAGTTAAATGCTGAGTGACAGATTCATGACGGGGACTGGTGATGGGGTGATGGTGGTGGATAAGTGAGAGACAGCAGGCCGATAAGACTTAACAAAATATAAGCAACACAATCTTGAAAGCTCGAGCTGGGCTCCTCGGTGCTGTGTTTTCCATCTGCTGCGCAGTGCCTCCCAACCCTCAGGGAAAACAGGCGAGCAAACAGGAGCAGGAAACTAAGGAGAGCACACTGTGAACTGAACAGTAAACTCATCCGCAGTAGCTGGTGGCCATGTTTGCAGAGAGCCAAAGGACAGAGACGAAGAGAAAGACTGAACCAGCCGCTGGTCGTGGTGATTTATGTGGCACACAAAAGGGTAAAGGAGCGCACACTTTCCATGAGAGCAGAGACAAATGAAGAGAGAGAAGTCAGACAAAATATTAAAAAAAAAAAAAGTTAAATCTGCAACCTCAATGATAAATTTGCAATTCTAAAAACATATATCACAACATTTTGGGAGAGAATTGTAAAATTCACAGAAAGTTAATTAATGAAGCAGTAGAAAGTTTATCAAAAACCACTCTGACAGGCACCACTGGAGTTAAGCTAGATGCATCTACTCCTCAACCAGGTGAGCATCATACCATACCCCTGGCATCATACACACTCATTGACTAAAAATCTAACTCAGTTATAAACATCAGATGCATTAGGGAACTGGGTAAGTGTGTGGCTAAGACATATAATGACTAAAAAGCATGACTAACAAGCTGGTGTCACCAGTTCTACTGCTGTTACACTATTTTGAAGGAGACATAAATGTTTCATCTCATCCACCACACCAGACTATACAGGGACTACAGAGGGGCAGCAGAGCTCATTCACCAACAGACTGATTCAGCTCCACTCCCACAGTGAACACTACAGGACTTTCATACTTTCATTCATATCCTACTCTATTCAACATTACAACTATTTCTGCAACAGACTCCATGTTATTCACACCACTGCACTTTACCATCATCCCTATGTTTGTTCTTCTGCCTCTATTTCTTGTATATTTTTTCATATGCTAATTCTGATTTTACATGATTTTACTTGCATTGTGTTTTTATTTTATTTTATCTTTTTTGTGTGATTTCTGTTTTTTTTTTTTTTTTTTTAACTTAAGCTTTCAAAGATATAACAGTTCTTTTCCCTGAAAATGCTTTTGTTTCCAACATTCATTGGAAAAGCATTGATCCTCTGGGGATTATGAAAGTAAAAATAATAATAATAATAATAAAAAGTTAAGCAATGGTAATCCATCCACTGGATCTTGAGTTATTTCAGTCTGGTTGAGTAAGCGACCGTCAAACATTGCCATCCAGAGTGGCAGGCTGCTAGCACGGCTGAAAAGTTTGAGAAATAAAGGAGCGGAATGCCGCCATCATTTTCTGCAGTTCTCTATAAGACTCTTTATAAAGCCATGCAAAATTCAAGAGTAACTGTGAATGCAAAGAAGTCTGAAAGTGTGTATGAGAGAGGGATAGAGAAGGTCTCTGCAGGCCTGCAGCCAGATGTTGTGGGGCTGCAGCAGCTCCGATAAGAGAGGAAGGGACAGTCCATCGGTCTCTGTCAACGCAGGACTATGGAAACACACCAGCAGCTCTCTGCTGCATGTGACAATAAGAGTTTGTTTCCCAGAGAGAGCAATCTTTCATGGCTTTCTTGCTGCTTAAATCCGCTTATTCATCTGTTTACCTACAGGCTCTCTTACTTGTGACGCGAGGAGCCGAGCTGCTGCTTTTCATGAAGCCGGACAGAGCTGCGCGTTTTCGGGATGCTTAATCTTTAAAAGGCAGTTTAAATTATCAGCTGCACTTGCTGCAGTGTGAAGGCTGATCCATGCCTGTCTTTGGGTGTTGGTTTAGGAAGCTCAGCACAGTCTTTTTAACTACAGTAATTGTCTAATGAACCAAACTCAACCTTTAGCTTCTCATCGAGCGTCTCTCACTGTTTTAGCAGCACATTATTACGCATCAGCACACATCTGGTTTGAGTATTATATGATTTGTCCTGTAAGTCAATAACAAAGAGTGTGTGGATTGTGCCTAAAGGGGTATTAGCAGTGAATTTAGTGAGAAATGTGTTGAGCTTACAAAAAAAAAAAATTACCAAGGAAATTTTTATCAAATCCAATTATACGCTAATTTTCAGCAGCATCCTATTACGGGGACCTACGGACATGCACACAAGCCAAAGTGAACATAAATCTACTTTTTCATCTTTCAGGTTCTGGCTGAAACTGTGGTTGAAATCAAGAGATATTCTCATCAGAAAGAAATGCTTGAAGGGACACATAGAAAAGCCGCTTCGCTGCATAATGACACGGTGCTGACAGAAGCTGTCTGTATCTATAGATAATTTACCTCCACATACACTGTTTCATGAGACCTTAAAAGCAATTTAAATTGACAGGAGTCGCGCTCTGAGCTGAGTGGCTGTGCAGTGAGCCTGACCAAGCTATTAGAGTCCTCCCACATAAGAAGAGAAACCCACTCTTCTTCCTACTCAGCAGCGGCGCATTCAATGAACTTCTCATCCAAGCCTCCCATTAGTGTGTCCATCAAACCCAGTCAAGAGAGGTCACCCTGTGTCCCCTTCCCTCGGATAAACCTGCGCCGGCGTGGAAACACACGGCTGGGGAGCATATAGTGGCTGTAGGCTCGTGATTAGGCAGCAGAGAAAGCAGAAGCACCAGAGAGGTGAAGTGGGGGCTGGAAATGTGCTGATTGGTGGTCAAAGACCTGAACTAGTCTCCTGCGAACCATATGCAGGATTAAAGTGGCCCCATTTATATACATGAGCGATCAAAGATGCTTAATTTGCACTTTGGTGAATACTTTGGATGAGAAGGTGAATTTAAAAGTGATTGCAAAAAGCCGTCCTATTTTAAAAGCAGCGTTTTCAGGGCATGAAAATTGGACTCAGTCTTGACTCGATCCCGTTGCTGGAGAATTACTTCGTTACCTCAGTTTAAAACCAAGTGAACTGACAAAGCCCTGGAAGCCTCAGCTCAGCAGGTTTTCCTCCTCTTGAAGAGAGTACAGTTTGATTTATGGAGAAAAAAAATTAGCCCATCAGACTCATATTAACACAGACAACACAGGTAAAGATCACTGTCCAAGTAGTCTTGGATTTTATTAAACCAAGTTTAGAGATATTCGGGTGAACTGAACAGTTGTTTGTGGTGCTTAGAATACTGATTACTGATGATTATCTTCATTACCAGTTCACCTCTGGATTATTTTTAAATGCATTAATCCCTTCATTTTTTTTTTTTTTTTACTCGAGTTCAATTTTATGCCAAGGCCTGTATGTGAAAGAAAGTACTTTTGAGGAATGTACCTTTGATTTTATTAAATATTCTGAAACATTGTGTATCAGCACTGTAGTTAAAAGTATTGTCACTATAGCAGCTCTAACATGCGAAATGTGGTAAAAGTAACAAAAAGTAATTAACTTTTAATTGAAAAGTAACTAAAAGTAAAAACTGGCTAAAAGTAACTAAAGACACGGTTAAATAAAATGGAAGGAAGCAAATAAGGGTTTGCAAAACTATCAGGTGAGGTTTGTGGATTATCCAGAAAAACTGGATGAATATTTCTATAATGACCTTTAGCTGGTTACTTGTTTGAACACATTTTTTTCAGGAACTTTAGGTATGGATGTTTAAAAACTTGGAAAAGATCAGCTGGCGAGTTACCACAAGTTTTCTTTTTTTTTTTACTCTCAAACTAAGATATTTTTCTGTAAAACATCATGAAGAATGCCAGCTGAATGTTAACCTTAATCAGATCTGTAAAAATAACTTGGCACGTTTGAAAGCAGTGTCAAAGATCTCTCCAAACTATTCTGCCCCGAAGATTTCTGGCGAGTTTGTCTGTCCCTTCTTTCAAATCAGATACAGAGACTAATCTTAGTTACTGCAGAGGTTTCACTCAGCTATTTCTGTCCGAGACAAGTCTGGGAGCGGTGACGGTGCTGGTTCCTGTCCACTAAACTCTCAGGTAACTGATAGTCGGACATAAAGGACACGCAGCATTGGACATTCTTAGGACAGTACATGAAATTCTGTTGGAACATTTCTAACAGAAGACGTTTTACTTAAATTATGTCGAAATACCCTCAGCAAACATGAATACAGGAGGATTTAACAAGCAATAAACTTTTTATTTCCTAAAAGGTCAAATTCTCTTGCACTGATCTTCTTAACAATGATGTAACATAAACGCTTACATACAGAGGAGCTGTGTGACAGAGCCGTGGAGGTAGGAGAGGAGGCCTGCTCGGTCTGGTTAAACAGCTTTAACGTCCATGGAACAAACATGTTCGAAAGACACTGTTCGAGACATGAGTGCAGTTATTCCTGGAGCTGTTCGAAGAAAACAATGTGGTCAGGGCTTCCTGTTCCTGTATGATCTCCATGAGCTTTTATTAATAAACCACATCACAAGTCACATCACATCCTGTAAACTGCAAAACAGCATGATAGGGAATTAGTGCTGTAGTTGATTATGATCCATCAGTATGTTTAAATATTGTACAGAGATGGATTTGGGCCTGACAAGAAATATGTTGACCCTGAAAGAGTTCACTCCAGAAGACATTTTAAAAGTTTACCCTGTTGGCTCATGTGGTAGAGTATCAGGGAGGGAATTACAGCTAAAGGCTGAAAACAGTGTTGGATACCTACAGACAGGGCTGTGAAATGCTCTGTAGGGATTCTAGCTAACATAGTGATGTCATTATACAGTTAATAATTTAATAAGTGAACATGGGGACACCTAAATTATTTTTAAAGGCAATATGACAAATATTCTCTGCAGACATGAAAAGAGCAAGATAAAATAATCTGTAGCTGTCTGATGAGCAGAGTTATTTCAAACAACCAGCAAGGGCTTTAAAATGCTAATGAGCTATTCTTTTATAAGCTCTTTTTGTTGTCAAATCAAAGTAAGAATGAACCAATAAAAACTTCTCCAATGACAATATCGTGTTCAGAGGCTTCTCTTCTAAAGGAGAAACATTATAAAAGCAAGTAAGTGAGTGTGTTGACTCAAAATGTCCTCCTTGTTGAGAGGACGTGAGCTGACGCTGTGTCTCCGTCACACCTTGGGAGCTAAATGACATAATGACCGCTCTAATGAATTAACTGTGTTTTCCTCAGTGGCAACAGTCATATCTTTCCTGCCTTTTGTTACTCTGATTAAAGTCCACCAGTGGAATTCTGGCTCCATAAAATAACGTGGCTCGTGTTATTAACAAAAAAGAAAACTACATTAAATGCTTAACAGATCTGAACTAAATGTAATGACTTGGCTGGACAAAGAAAATCACTTCTTCTTCCCATATTTCATTTTAACTTCTACGGACTGCAGCTAAACTTTTTCCTCTTCTGTTATATTTAAACCAAGCAAAGCTGGTCAAAGATAATATTAGACGTGTTCTAATTCATTAAGTATTTATGACACCGAGTGGATGATGAAGTGATGAAAACCCAATTAATTTCTCTACGGAGTCACATTACAGTGCGGTTTGAAAACTGAACACCCAGACACGTCGGCGCACTTTTGCATCGTAATATTTGTTAAGAGCACACATTCATCATTGTATTAGTGTGTGTAATGGAGTGTCTGTGGGTTACATGACATGTGGATGTGTGTAGGTGCGCATGCGTCTGTGCTCACAGCTGGTTGTTTCTACGCTGTATTATGAGAAGAGCATATGTCTGCTGAGCTCTGGCCTGCACTAATTACAGTATGAAGATCAGCAGAGATGTCATGGGAGGAAACAGTGGTGTGCTTCAGCTCTTGATTAATCTCATCACTCTGGTAACACTACAGTCTTGACAGGTAGGAAAATTACATCATGGATGGGCTGCTACACCTCATGCATGTTGTGTATCAACAATGAGTGGGTCATCAGCCTTAATATCATATTCCTGTTTGTCTGAGTACACACATTCCTTTCATGATCCTTTCAATCCTTTCATTTGTATGGTCCAAAACTTTGAATTCAAACGCTAATTAGCAATTATTAGCATGCTAACATACTAAAATTACCTGTTTAACAAGGTTGGTTAAACATCAGCATGATCCCACCATTAGATGATATCTTGGACAGAGTTTCTTCAGCAAAACAATCTGCCTCTGCTGTGCATTGTATTTAACACTTATTATCATGCTAGCACACTAAATTTAGCAATTTAGATAAGAGATAAATAAGATACGAGATAAGATATGTGAGATAAGAGGTGTTATTTTTCACACGCACAGTTATACATGGTACAATGCACACTAAAACGTTTTGCTGTATCTGCATATATATATATATATATGTATACTGTATATAGGTATAGATGACTGACAAAAATAAGACAAAATAAAATATAAACTGTAAACTTATACACAAACTTACAATATGCTAATGCAGCTGTGTCAATTAAGTGCGTTAATCCAGAAAATTTAGCTATTTTAATCATGCTAACATGAAAAATATTGATAACAAACATACTGGCTAAAGATCAGTAAGTTAGCATTACCAACATTCGCATGCTACAAGGACTTTTTGGAGCCAAGTGCAAAGTAAAGCCTCTCACAGCTTTGTCTCGTTACACAACCATGAGGCCAAGCTAAAAACTATTCTAAAACAAAACCTAAAACCAGTGAAACCTCTGACAAGAACTCCTATTGAAAAAAAATGTCTGCTCAGCGTTGTTCCTTAACAGAGCCACCCTGTGATCTCTGAACAAGCTGTTTACAACTGGAGACAAAAGGCAACCCAAATATGGTTATTGGCTGTTAAGGATTTATGGAAGAATCTTTTCAAAAACCTAAATCTGACAGAGACAAAACAGGAAAGAACGAGAGAGGCAGACTAGGAATGAGACGCTTTACAAATAAACATTCATTCAGTCAGTGACTCCCCGCTGAGTCCCAAATCTAGAGGAGGTCGGGTGGGTGGATGGCAAAGGTAGGCTGCAGAGATTAGTGGCTTTTTGCTTTATTTAGCATCATTATTGTTCATTTGCACTGTGGGCTCAGGAAGAACTTGAGCAGTAATGGAACAGAGGTTATATAGAGAGCGTGGGCGGTACACAGTCAGATTTGACATGCTTTAGCTACATATAGCGGTAAAAGCACAGATGAGCTTCAGTCGTCTATATACGAGGACATCAAAAAGAACCCAGAGCAGACAATTATTTCCTCAAGCTGTGACACCCTCAGACTCGGAGCACTTCTCTCGTTACATCCTGAAAAGTATGTGCATGGAAGGGTCAGGTCCATTTCCCATTCAGGGTATTACTGCGCCTCTCTATAATACATACAGGCAGATTTAAATAATGCAAGCTCCTGCCTCTTAAACCTACCTGACCGGAGTATTCACCACTTAGTGGTAATTCACTGCAGTCTGTTACTGAAACATCACTCTGAAACATCAAGTCATACATCTATAAAACTCAATATAGATAGATATAATTGTTTATACCATATATTAATCGGTGTATCATTTTTACCTGAATATACACTCAACAGAATGTATTCTACATGGGTGCATATTACATGCCTGGATTAGTTAGGTGGATCCAGCAAACATCAAGTTCTACTTACTGTTTGCACATTTTTTACTGAAGTATATGTTTAATGGGTTCTACAATAAAGTCTCAGCCTCTGTTTGAGTAGGTTTGTTTCAGCATAGAAAGAAAGAGATGTGTGGGAGATAGAGTACAGTATAACCCTGATAAATAAATAAATAAATAAATAAGTGCCCAGACTCTAGTAGTTCAACAGATCCTGAAAAGTCACACTAAATCATCATGTTTAACATTCTGCAGAAAATCCTCTGCAATCAGTGACTACCTGAAGCCCTCGACCCACAGATAGAAGCAAACAACTCGTAGTTTCTCCATTCACGGTCTTCTCTATAGCCACCCTTAACTAAAACTTAATGTGGAACGGGTCTGTCTTTAAGTCGGCCTTCAGCAAGGCAACTCAGTCAGACTGAAATCAGCTGATTGAATCAGCCAGCTGAAGATATTCCCCCTCGTCGCCTTGAAGAGGTTTTGCACGGCTCATGAGCGATTCTCAAAAACTTTTCTGATTTTGACAGAGGCTGACTTCTGTTCATCTCTCCATAGAGACTTGGTTTGTTTCATTTTTGTATGTTGTTTTGCAAACTGTAATCCCCCCCCCCCCTTTTTTCTTTTGAAGCTTTGCATTTTGAGCTGATTCCTATGGTGATGGTGCCTTCTATTAATCATTGACAAGGAAACATTCGCCTGCATCCTGGAGAGCATTCCTGACAAGCTATGCAGTCATAAAGGTTTTTCTATTCACCATGTAAATGATTTTACCGTCATTCAGAGGATCTGCCCCCTCAGCCCTTTGCCATTTCCTTGTTTGCATTTTTTTAGATTTTTGTTTCATCAAACAAGTTGTCTGATAAAATTGTTGCCTTCACTTTCATGATCACATCTTTATTCCTAAAATCGACACAAAGCTCAACCTCAAACTAATCTCTTGTTTGCTCATATTAACATCAAAACCAGACACAGCTGCCGAAGAAACATTTTGTAGGCAAGTGTGCAGTTATGCCTGAACACCTGCTATTTGCTCAGTGGCTTTTAAATCACTAAACTTTACGTACTGTGTATAAAGGAGTAGATCATACATGCAGTGTTGTGTCTCCAGTGAAGTAAACCCACTCAAATGAACACATAACTTAGCACATTATTGTGGTGTCCATATTCCATTTTAAAGTGACCGAGTAGAAGCTGAGTCTGAAAAACAGAAATTGTATAGCTATCCAAATCCTTACAGTCTGGAGTATGTATCTGAGCAAGTACGCCGTATCTTTTGGGAACAGCTTCCATTAATTAATTGCCTGTGGGTTTATATTACAACCGAGGCCAGTGCAAGGATGCCAAGTGCAGATAGCTGTAATTGATTCACACGTTTATTATGTGCAGATTAGGCACTCTGCCAAGGATGTGCCACTGGAAGGGCACTGAAAACTTGGACGGGCCTATTTAGATTTCTGATACTGTTAAGAGTTGCATTTACCTTCACTGTCGCTTAACACTCATCATTCAGTGAGCATGGGTTTACTTTACACGGGGTCAATTAGTCAGTGATTAAGACAATTAACCAGACTGCAATGGAGAGACGGACCTTTTATTCATGTCGGCAAAGTAATCATACTGAAGTGACTTTGCACAGTTAGCATTGCCTTTATCGCCACTGGATAACGCAGTTCTCACTTCAGTCGGACACAATGACCCTTGTCCCTCAGACGCTCCACCATCAGTTTTGGCAGAAGTATTCATTAGTTTTAGCTATCTACAACAAACTTTAAGCACTGAGCCCTCATACACTTCAACTCACATACTGTAACCCTTGCATAGTACAGATGGGTGTGCTATTAATATAGACATTTCTGTGGACAGATATGTTTGAGGCTGATGTATATCATACTATATTGAGTTGAAAGGAACAATCTGACAATTAGGGAAATAGTATAGATCAATACTACTGTCATATCTGTATAGTAACTATGCAGCTGGAGCCAGGCCCAGACCCTCAGGGAGGCAGCCCGCCTTGCTGCGTCCAAAGGAAATAAAAGCTGTCAACCATCACCTTTAAAGCTCACTAATAAACACATCATATATTATTTCTTTAATCAGTATTAAAAAAAAAGAGAGAGAGAAGTTGTGGTTTTACGGGGTGTTTTACAGCCAAGAAACAGGAAACTAACTAGTCATTTAATCTTAAAATTTTATAGTTTTGTCTTCAAGCAAAACAGTGCTGAAAGTTACTGTTGTCCATTAAACATGCGCAGATGTCACAGTGAGATCGCCTTGAGCCTTCATGGACTTGCGTATGTCAGAACCTGGACAAATCCTTAAATCTGTGCCTTAGAAGCTACAAGATACTAACTGAACAGTGCAGCGAGGAGAGGAACACAATGCCACAGGGCCTAGTGCCTGAATTTGCAGAGGGCACAGAACATCTGTCAGAAACAGCAGCCTTCAGTATGTGGAGAATGGAAATCTGCAACGTACACGACGTCCTGTATGTCCTGGGGCCTGGAAGAATAATATCACAAAACTGCATCGCCTGTTCAGCGGCTGGAGCTGCTACTGAAGCCTCTGAGTTTAAAAGCCTTGTTCAAGAGTGTAAATCATAAAAAAAATATATAGAAATAGCTACCTGTTCTTCACTCATTAACATTCGGTATTAAACTTGTGGAGATGATGAAAGCAATAATGGTTCTTGATTAGCTCAGGGTATGTAGAGCTCACACTGAGATCAAACTGAACAAAACAAAACAAAAACCTCGAGGCTCCGTATGAAAATGTGCCACTCGCCGCGTGCAATCTTCTTGACGAGAGGGTGTCACAACAGAGCTGTGAGTATGACGCTATCAGTGACGGTCCACCTGTTGGAGTGCAATTGGTCCAAACTTATTATCTTTTGCGAGTCTGAATGGTGACCTCGGGGTTCACAATATATCAGCAGCAGCCGGAGTCGCACAAAACATAACAGGGTCGGACTCATCTCTAGTCACTCATAAACCACTAGGATTCACATGAGCGCATATGAATGAGTAGACACACAAACACACACAAAGCCTATTCATGACATCTAAGTGCAGATCATTTTTCGATGACAGGGTCTCTCACTGTTTCATACGAGTCAGAACTCTTCTCTTCACATTTTCAGTCAACCACAACGCATCTTCATTCACTTAATAATATGTCTGGGTCTGACAATAATCCAGGCACAGATATAATTGTCCATGGGTCCTGTTTTCTCTCAGATTAGACCAGATTCAGTTCGTCTGCTGAGCTACTAAAGTCTGTAATTCTGCACAGCATTCGACCAAACAGCACTCCGTTCGTGTACATTGCTGATCAGAGATTAACAGATCATCCATATGATCGTGTCATATGTAGGTCAGCATTTAGCTCTTAACTCAAGTAAAACAACAAATAAGAGTGGGATATGGAATAGATTTAAATAAATCAGCTTTCACAGTAAAGGCTGTGTGTACAAAAATAAAGTGTGGGATAATACCAGATACGCAAGGCATGCCCATACTAACACAGTGCTGAAAGTATGACAAATACAAATGGCATGTACACGAGAGTTTAGTACAGTAAAAATGGTGGTATTTTTAAAATATGCTAAAGTAGCTTGCTATTTAGAAAGGAGGTGTGAAACTGGTTTATTTTACTTTGTAATTACCCCACACTGTGTATTATAACACATTCAATGATTATTAATATTAAGCGGCATCTTAATGTCACAGCAAGTAGAGATTTATTGATGCGGAGACTATTACTGTAACCTAAAGCTGTTAGGTTAGTAAAATTTTAAAGTGAACTTTAAAGCAAATTTCAGTTTCCAACTTTTGGTTCTAATAATCTTGCAAAATAAACTGTACGTTGACATTTAATGGACTAAAAAACTAAATTAAATAGTCAGGAAAATAAAAGCAGATTATTAGATTACTAAAGTTCGAAAGCGTTGTTAACAGACAATGTGTTTAGAGGAAAAATATTTAATTCTTGATAAATTACTAGGTATATTTCAAAGTATTTCCATCAGATTAACTAAGGAGTTAAAAAAACAAAAAAAAAAACAAAAACAAAAAAGATTAACTAAGGAGAGGGTGTCAGTTAAGTTAAATAACATAAAAAGATATAAGTGCCCAAAAAATTCAAGGTAGATGTTGTCACCACTGAATATTATTTTTCTATATTCTGCTTCAGTTCTGCTGTGACTCTCAAATTCCTCTTATATAATCAACACAGGCCGGTACAGACATATGCACACGTGAAGCGAACCCACTCACCGTCAGCTTCAAGCCTCTTTTATAGCCTCCACTGACACACACACACATATACACACAAACAACGTCTTTCTTTCCCCCCTCTATCTCCTTTTCTATCACTGTCACTCACCGGCCTTCCCCTCCTCCTTCTCGGACCTCATGTCCTCCTCGGCACAGGCTCCGCTTGGCTCCACTGTCAAATATGATGTGAGCTCTCATAGCAGGTAAAAAAAAAAAACACACACACAGACGTACGGGCCAGAGCGCACACCATTCAAACGTCACACACACAGCGCTCTATCACAGCCGGCCGCTCCCAGCCCTGCTCACTGTGGCTCCACCCAAACGGGCAGGTTTCTAGGAAGTTGTCCCCTGAGAGCCACTCAGCTACATTTCCTGCTCCCTTTCTTTCTTTCCTTTCTCTTAATGTGCCTTTCTTTCTCAGACCCTCGTTGTGTACCTGTTCAACGACACGCCCAGAGGCAGCTAGGGCAACTTTCACCCACGCCCACTCCCGTCTTTTCATCCTTTTCTAACAACGAGCGTACAGACGAGAAGGGGGAGGGGAAAGCAACCTGCACGTTAAGCCTCGGGTAACAAAACAGGTGAGTCAGTGGAGCTCTCGCTCCACCTGATGGTGGAGAGCTAGCAGAGGACAGCTTGTGCAATTACGCTGAACAGAGAACAATATGGCCCTTTGTATGAAAGCTCTACTCTCGCTGTGAGCCCACGATGCCTGTGTGGCCTACAGGAGTTTACATTACTCAGAGATAGGCATGTAATACCTGAATGTACTGTAAAAGTTGCAAGTGTAAACTTCCATATAAAAGCCTTAAAAATAGATCATGACAAGGGAGGGTCGATATAAAATTCACGTTGCAAAGCAAACTGCCCTTACCTCCACATGCTGAGAGTACATTATTAATATGAGCTCTCCTGTGTTATCTTTTACCCTCCAGGGATTTGATAGCTTTTCAGACCACGTTCATTTAGATAGGAACTCGGGTGTATGTGGACACAGTGACAGAATAAATAAAGTTAAGGCTGGTCCAGTTTGCCTCGTGGGGTTTTTTAGGCCTGGAACCCTGAGGCAGGAGCAGGCAGGTGGTTTGAAGGATAGAGATATGGCTGCGGTTTAATTAATTCAGCCTGCAGAGCCCACCTAGATATAAACTTATAATGCAATTTTTTGACTTATGAGCACATGGGAGACCTGAGCGGCATACTAAAATATTAGCAGAATGCGTTTGTTGTGCAAGAGAAATTTCAGTTAAATCTCTCACATTTAAAGACGTGACAGCAGTTCAGAGCAGCCGTGCTATTTGTCCTGCCTGTCAGAGGTTGACACTTAGCGTTTTAGCTCCATCCAAAGATCAAATGTGGTCTAACCAGATACTTGTCACAAGAGGCAATGGCTCTGTCAATCACACGGTGACACCCCCAAGGAGTACTGCCAGGCTCGTTCTCGCTGACTGATCAGAGCTGAGACCAAAGATTGCAGCAAAACTCTTTAATAGCAGTCATTGTTGTAGAGTTAGCTCGACAAGTGGTGAGGAATGCACATGTTTTCATATCTGAAAGAATAATTTCTCTTGGAATTCAATTATTAGTATATAATAATGAATAATGTATAGCGTCGACTTGGATTAAAACCTGACCACTGATTTTTACATGTACTCTGGATGGCGGAAAATTCTGACCAACTATAGAACTTCATAATTCCAACGTCATGCCTGTCTCGCAGCTACACCGCATCTTATTCACAATATTACTTTTATCCTGACACCTCTTCATTCTGAAATTTTCCACTCCTCAGTGTCCTCATTCTTCGGTTTAACTCCCTGTATCACTGTGTCATTCCTTTGCTTTGCCCACATTAAAGCCAGAAGAAATCCTGAAAGCCTTCTTTTCCACCCTCAACTCTCCTCCGCCGAATTGCTCTCTCTCCTCTTAGTTGCACAACGTCGACCCGTCAGTCTGCATTATCAGTGCTGCCGAGTGTTGATAGAGAGCTGTTGGGATGGAACCGTATTAAAATATTAGCTAGCCTGCAGAGAGAAGGAGAGCTGGAAAAAAGAGGAGAAAGAGGAGGAGGAGGAGGAGGAAGACTTAAAGCAGTGACGGGCGGCAGCAGAAGAATGAGCGACTAAGGTCACAACTCTCTCTTCTCATTGTTGATGGAAGTGACATGAGGCTTGTCTAACGATGGCTGAGCGCGCTCTGCCAGTTTCGAGAGGCCAGACCGCGTGAAAAGTTTAGATTTATAATTACAACGCAGACTTTTCTGGTTTGATATTCCCATGAGGGCATAATATCGGCCATTACGATGATAAAAGAAAATGGACACAGGGATTAATGATTAAGCAACAAAACACATGCAATCAAAGGCTTCGAGATCAATACTTTTTGTTGTATGGGTGCATAAGTTCGATAATACTCAGGGGAAACTGAAAGAGACTATTATTCTGAGCTACGCAAGCCTTTCTATAAAACATTTTATTTCTTATTCTAATGGCAGTTATCGGAGAAGATACGTGGTGGTGCAGCGATACAATGATTGCACATTACAATACAACCCCCCAGCACTATATATTTCAATAAAGCTCCGTTCGCATTAGCAGTTTGAAAAGTAAAACGGTTTCCTATAGTAGTCAATCAAGCCGCGTGGCCTCATGCCGGAACCTCAAAGCTCTGTATTGGTTGAAAAACATGTTATTTAGAGGTGATAAATCAAAGCCTGCAGGGAACACTAAGGTCCTTGCAGCCAGGTACCAAGTGCCGTTATCTGATTGTTCTCACACTTTTAGCCTGTGCAGGCCTTTGCTCCAGCGTTAACCTCCGAGTCGAGCTGACAGCTCTGTGTCTTTTTAAGTGCCAGGATAAATCACCATGCTCACTTCCTGCTGTCGCCAAGGCAACGCCTCGAATTTTCGAGCAGCGCCGTACCTTTGCCTAGCGAGCAGTCTGGAGTGCCAAAGTCCATCAGGCTGGATATCTCCGTCGGGTAGCACATGTCTGTCACCACTGTCTTCTGCCTGCGATGCACTGATGGATCTGCAGGTGAAAGAAAGGAACAAATGTTAGGTGGACGCTGACGCTGTGTGTGTGTGTGTGTGTGTGTGTGTGCACAGCCTGTATGACCTGTTAAGTCAGATGATTCATTCTGACATGATGCCAATTTCGCAGACGCTACTGAGACACTTAGATTTGTTTCAAATATGAGTCTCCCACAAATCATTGCAATTGGAATCCACAAAGCAATAACAACACACAGATCATATTATAAATGATTCATTCTTCTTCTTTTTTTTTTGTTTTTACTGTTTTTCAATGTTTACTTCTTAAAAGTTATACTTCCTGTTTTACGTCAAACGGCTAATGACACTGACCAAGTGTTCCTGTTTGCTGCAGTAACACTTATCCACTCACCACTCATTTCCTCCCCTTTCCACTAAGTGATTTAGTCACTGAGGACAAAAAATGTATTGAGCATTTAAATCAACAAGATTCCCATGCTCACTGCCCCCTCTTCACCTCCTTTTCAAAATGTTTGGTTCATGTGTAAAGCATGAAATGCTCCAAAAAATGACTTTGATCATCAGTGGCAGGAATATCTTCACTGCACCAGGGAGTGGGTTTGTAAAGCACAGAGCGTAGCATTATAACAGAATTGATTTCCTTCTGAAGTGGGTTTCAGAACCCGCTATTGATGTGTATTCTTCAAACTGAAAGTAATTCTGCTAATCTCCTACAGCCTTTGAGGCTATAAATGTTGGATTCCATGCCAGATAAATCCGTGACAGCATCATCTGTGTACATGCAAATGCAGTTTTTAAATGGAAGTGTTTTCCAGTTCAACCATGGACCTCCTCGTTCTGCAATGAGCATCTACCCTCAGGTGCCATCTGAGTGGCACCATCTGTACAACCCCTCTTCCTCCACAACGATCTCACTCTTCCCGTCTAATCTGCATATTTTGGCAGTTTCAATTTCGTAACTGTGTGGTATTTGTCTAGATTACTGACCTTCCTCTCCCCTCCTCCTCCTCCATCGTCCTGACCTGTCAATAACCGTTTAGGTGTTGTTAAGCTGACCTTCTCTTTGGTCTTTAATATGGAGATTGGCTGGCTCATGCTCGGCCACTCTGTGACTGCTTTGTTTAGCACCAACAATAATGAGAGAGGGGAAGGCAGAGAAGATGAAGCTGCTGGCAGGGAGACAAACTCAAATTCTATCCCAGCACTTACATCAAGGTGGCTCATTGCACCCTTTAAAAATAAAAAAACATTACATCTTTCTGATTTGCCGTTAAGCTTAAATTTACTCTAGTATTTAGTGACGTGTGTGCTTCACCTTGGTACTTCAACGCGTTGTGATTGGTTGAGCTTTTCACTGATTTAAGTGACCTCCTATCCCAGAGGGACTTGATTAGCCACAGTCCATTGTATTTCGAGGGGAAACACCCTGCCATTGTGTCATGGCTGTAAAGTATGTCAATGTGCACTCAAGAGCGCGGCACCGTATATCAAACCGTCTCATTTCTGCCTGGTTGAACCTCAGCTGTGAGAGGTTAAAGGCAATGGAAACGATGAGGCCAAGCTGAGCCGCTCTATCTGTAAACTAAGTGACCAGAACAGGAAGCACAGGCCGTCCATTGACCTCAGCCCGCAATACAGTCTTTTTTTTTCTTACTCTTCTCTCTCTGTAAAATTATTTGTTGTGACTTTCATTAGGGCTTCTTGTTTGGCATGTTTCATATTAAATGAACATTTACTATTAAAATCTGCAGAAAACTAATTATTTTTGCAGGCACGGTCGCAGTTAATTTCCTGCTTACATGTCCTAACATTGCGTTGGTGCTGCTGTTGTCTGAAGTGAAGTGTCCCTTCTGCCCCAAACGTCTCAAGGGAAAAACGGTTGGGTCTTCTTCTGACAGCTGAGACAGTGCACTGGCAGTTTTAGCTCTTCTCTTTTTCCCTCGGTGGATGAGAGAAAGAGAATGAACTAATAAGTACGATACTGTTGAATTGGAATAAGTGGACTATCAAATAGAACACTATAAAATAAAGTATATAATTGTACATTTGATACAAACTGTTCTTTGTTACTGGTCACCGGATCTGATCTTATATCTCCACCAGAAAGAAACACTTACCTCTATTTAAAGACTCTGCACACGCACACAGATGTTTTTACTTGCTAGAGCCAATTACACCTCAGCTGAGACTCGAGCTGGTACTATGATGAAATTACACGAGGTCACCAAACCTCACCAAGCTCCATTCAGCGAGAGAGGGCCTTGCCACAGCAGCCATCTTGACTTGTCAAAACACAAGTGAAACTAATTACATTAACAATGGCTCCATTCTGTCCGAGTGTCCCAGTTAGACGTGATGGAGTGGCCAGCATGCACATTACCAGGAGCCTGTACCTGAAGCAGCTCAACGGGGTTCAGTCATTTTAAATGCTGTCATTTATCGCCTGTGATTTACTCACGTCCACATTTTAAAATGTATGTAATGTAAAATGTGTAATTTACTGTCTGTGGTTTTATTTCAGTTTCATTTCAAACTGTTAGATGGAGGAATAGAGTTGCACTTATAACACTCTGGATTTCGGTGAACGAGATTTTCCAGTGTCACAGTCATGCTAGCTGCATGCTACGACAGCACCATGCTGTTGCACGCAGCTGTCATTTAAAAGATGTTTTGATTGGTTATATGCAAATTTTCATTCCACTTGCCGAGCTGGATTGTCGATGACAAATCTACTTGTATAGAAAAATCCAAAATGTAAATTGCTCTCATGTGGTGGTTGCTTCATTTTCCTCCGAACAGAAAATAAAATCCCATTTACAACGCAGACCCGCTGAACTGTTGCAAAAGATTTACATTTTTTTCTTTCAGTAATATTCAAAAGTAATATCAAATATTAAAGAAAATAAAATCAATGACACTTCCTTGCAAACAACAGAAGGTAAAACATAGCCTTGACAGCGTAACGATACGAAACACTGACTGTTAATGAGAATATTCACAGTCTGTGGATGTAAAGGTACCAACAAGGTGGAGCAGGAAGTCAGAGAAGCTGCTCAGTCATCTGACAGCACTTCCTTCTCAGCCAACACTCAGCCTGAGAGATGCAGATGAGAAACCCTCAGCGGGAGTCAGAGTAGGCATCCGAGCAGAAAAAGGAGACAACTATCACTGGTGCGCAGACAGCTCATCGCTGCTCTCCCCCAGCCAAGGTTTAATTACGCTGGCATTCAGTTCATCATTCAGACACATTCATTCTCGTATCAGTCGTTGCGCCGCAAAGGAAGGGAACATTACCACGCTACAACGCCCTGAAATTCGGTCCTGCTGAGTTCAATAACACAGCTGTGTGTGTTGCACCGTCGTGAGAGATTGGCACAAACATGTATAGGCACCACTTAAAATAATTTATAATGAGTGGAAACACTGTAATTACCAAGTGGTGTAACTTGTGTGTAAAAGAGGTTTACTCCAAGAGGTGACTATCTGATCAGAACAGCTCTGACAGAAGTTCATTGTTGTGTTTCAACATGGTCTCAACGAGTAAAAGTTTTTTCCTTAGGGCAGGTGACATGATGAGTCAAACTCTCTCAGTGGAAGCCATTGAGAATTGTCTTATTAACTGCTTATTTGTACTTTGTACAAGTACTATTCAGAGAAGAACAATAAAATAAATTAATAGAACAAAGTTACAGCTGATGTTACATGATGAGTGACATCAAAAGGAAACAGCAATAGACACAAAAACACCTTCTTAGCATAAACTGCATTTTCTGTTAAAGGCCCGACCCTCTGGAGCTCAATAGCTGTCAGTTTTAGTCAGGATTTTAAAGTTTTCCCTTCACAACTCTTCACACCTGCAACCATACCTTCAGCTTGTCAATGTTCTGCGCGATAATGAGCTGTTAAATATAATAATTGTGTGATGCTGGTCTCGTAACTGTCATGGTTTTTCTACATGTGTCCCTCACAAATAGGCAATGGAGGAGTCAAAATAAATCATAACAGTAATAATAATAACACAAGGACAAAAGAAAAACACTGAGGACGACGACTTTAATTTAATGTACAGTAATTCCAAAATATAAGGCCTGAAGAATTCAATTGTTTTCTGTGGTTTACTTATTGCCCACAAGCATAACAATAAGCAGTGTTCAAACGTCTAATATTTCCTCTCACAAGATTAAATTGATGCAACACTAAGCGAGAAGAATGTGCAACATTATTTAAATAGAATCTCACAGCCCTGCAGTGGGTGAATAAATTAACAAAGCTAAACCGAAGCCTTTTGGGTTTCTAACCTTTGGTTTGAGACAGAGCCAGAAAACCTGCCGTCTGCTTACATGAGACAACTGGATGCAGTTTGGTTGAAATGTTCAGAGTTTGAATGTCTCACATCTCACTCTTCATCCCTGGCCTCAACGCTCCCCTCTGGTATTATCAAGCACCGACACATCGGGGCTCATCCAAATCCCAGCGCACAGACATGACACTTCCGCCGCACAGTGCGTCTCCGGTGTTAGGTCTCATTATCAGCCTCTGACACGCAGCGATGAGAAATTGAAGTAAATGTCCTGGATGAATGAGCCACATATGAAATCAGGAAATTAAACAAGAATCCTGTTAAAAACAACTTCATAAACAGGCTATTTGATGACAGCAGCTAAATACATTCATGGGAATTTGACTCAGCATTCATCCCAGGATTAATGTTATAAGAAAGGAACTCAGAGATTTACCCTCGGGGACAGCTTGGAATTGAAACTACAAGTTATATATCGAAGGTTGAGCTGTCACATCTCTAATATACAACCCAAATATGTTGCCGAAGCACTGCAGCCAAATGTCATTCTTCTAACATTTTATTTTGCCAGGAGCTGAAAACCCGCTGTCTATTAATCTGTGCTTATAATCATCTGTGACACAGAGAATCAATACTGCTGGCGTACACACAACATCGGCCTGAAAGGCTGCTCCGAGGCTGCCGTGATCCATAGCCTCTGGATGCTGTCTGTACACTGCTATTAAGAGCACAGCAGCAGCCTGACCCGAGGAAACATGGGCAAAAGAAAGCCCCTTCAGGGACACATCCATTACATCAATGAGGAGAAATTGCTTGAGGAAGACGAGCGTCCAGCGTTAGTGGTGTTGAAGCTGATGCTGCTAAGCTCCAAAGTACATTTGTTGCATTTCTGTCACGCGGCACTGAAGGACAAAATGATGGATGGATTTTAAATGGCAACATGTAGGATTTAGCAATTATTAAAAAGAAGTAACACTAAGTTAACATCTATGAGATGAAATATTTTTCCTCATATTATTCCTAAATAGTTTCTGTCCCTTTAATATCTCAGGATATAATGGGCCATTTAACAGTGTCGTTCTACGGCACATTTCTTCATCAATGTGATAAAATTTAATGATCTATTAGTTATTTAATTCACTGTGTCAAATAGAAAAGACATCACCATCTGGTTTCTCTATTCTTAAGGCAAATAATTACAGTTTTGAGCAAGCAGCAAACCTCTGGAGTTGAAAGCCAAACTGGAGGAACGTGTGATTCTTTGAATGAAAGTGAAAGTGAGTCAGTCCCTATAGAGCCTTTTAGCATGTTTAGCTAACTCTGACTAGGTAGTTATTAGATTATTATTTACAAATTAATAATTAAATGTGTCACGTAGCTGTAATTATACAAAACCCTCAGATTTGTGAGTTTTACAATGAAGAGAAATCACTTTTGGTCAGTATTCCCTGTGAGTAGACAGAGACACCTTTGAATGAGTGGCCTTTGAATTACTGATTCGGTATCACATCCCACACCTGCTCAAAACAATATCAGAATTCACTGCTCAGCCCTGTGATTAAACAGAGTCAGGCTGTTATGTTGAAACCACAACAGCTGAAGGGCTTCAGAGAGCACAAACTACCTGCGTTCATTATTCACAACAATACCTTCAGGAAAACAAGGTTAAGGGATGATGCCTAACGAGGAGTCACTGTGGGACGATACGGTTGTGCATCATCCCATACTGACTGATATGATCAGCCACGTCGGCTGATGAATAATCACAGTGGGGCTGACCTGCCAAATAGGATTATAAGAGACTGGAGCTTAATGATAAGTAATCTGTGTACAGTGGTAATAAAAAAATCACATCATCATTCACACTCACTACCTTAAAGGTAGACATAAGACAGACAGATGTAGGACAGCCCATGGAGCATTTGTAATCATTATCACTGCGGCTCAACCTGTGAAAAATTAGTAAGGTTCAGTTGGATTTGCCAGCGTCTAACATAGGTCTGTTTTTTTGTTTTTAGTTTTTTAGTTTTTTTTTTGCTTCAGAGGTGGAAAACAATTTATTTTTAAGTCCATAGGAATTAAATTGTTTTATCAAATTTCTGTAACAAATGTAATTTTTTAAAAAATATTTAGACGTATTAATTTACGTTCACTTCAAACAACAGTGGCTTACGTGCATGTGTTATATTCTTGAGAAACAAGCAAACAACTAAAAAATGTAATGCTGAAAGACATTTCCAGACAGGCAGAGGGATTTGTGAACTGCTGCGGGAGCCTGAGCAGAGTAAATGCACTTCTTTAAAAAGTGGATAAAGTCAACTACCGCTAGTAGATTGGTGACAGTTCAGGAGGTGGTAAAGTGCGGAGAACTCATGAATTGGTTTTTAAAATATCAAAGCATCCGGTCAAAAAAAAAAAAGCCATAGAAAACACAGCTGTTGTATATAAACAGTAGCTATATATAAAACTAACTTCAGCTGCAGACTAATCTACCGAACTGATTTGGTGGGAAGAAGAAACAAAAATGGCCCATGTGATAGTGCAGGTTGAAAACCCATTGCCAGACATATTTTTGTACACAATGCACAAACATCCACTACGCTGCGTGAGCCTGTGCACTCACAGACTGTAAGGCTCATCTGTTTGATGCTGTGGCTCCAAGCTGGTCAGCGCAGGACATCATCTGCTCTGCCACAACCCAAGGGCTTTGCCGGACCAGGGAAGCGAGATGAGGGCGATTTAAAGTGAAAATTAAGCTGGGAAATCTGCCTGGAAGAAATCCAACGGGCAAAATTCCTCCAACTCTTTGTGCCAATGCTTTTCCTGCCACAGGAAAAAAGCAGCGATGATGGCCATTGGATGAACATTTGGAAAACGTGAGACATTTTGCTAACCTCTATCTGCAAACAGGCCTGGGAATTGATTAACACGCTTTTCACACATGCCAGCCCTGCCACACCCATCCCAGCTGCCATTGCCTGGATCTAAGAGGGATCTTTTCTACATGGTTTTCAGGTTTGTGGCAGAGGATGGACTGGGCCTCGTCTGCCTCGTTCTGAAGGGCAGAGAGAAGTGAGTGTTGCAGACAGTCTTCTCAAACAAAACAAATAATAGTCTGGGGTAAGGAACACTTAAAAAAAAAAAGAACAAGGAAAAACATCTCCAAAAACATGGCGGTAATGAAAAGTTGAAGGGACAGAAGAACAGTTTCTCCAGGGGAAACCTTCACCACTCATCAAGCTGAATAAAACAACAGAGGAGCTGAGTCTTTGGAGTCAGAGGTGAGCGTAACACACCGGGGAGAAGATATTTTATGTTGGGCTTCCTACTATATATGAACTAGAAGCATGCGATGCACAGTTTGAAGTGCTGACCAAAAGTGAAGTTGGGTATAGATGTAAATAATAGAACTGAGGCTACCACAGGGCCTAGACAAGCCAGCTACAGAGAGCGAAGAGTGGGAAATCACCCCCACACACACGAGTCCACACTGTCACCTCTGCCAGCCGACATACTGTCTTCAAATGGAATTGAACATAATCTGCAATGTACAACAACTCAGCGCAGAAAAGCTTAACTCCAACCCATCATCTACACATCTGCCGGAGAAAAGAAACAAGAATCAAATCAGACTGCAACACATTTTATTGATGTTGCTATGAACAAGGTTTGCCTGCTGGAGTTGCCACAACTGTCTATTATTGTTGCTAATTGTGGGAGAAAAGCAGAGAGGACACGTCATGCTGCTCTCCTGGCATGAGGCATAACTTTGAAAAGAAAAAAAAAAGCCAGAGGAGCTCTTGTGCTATCTTTGAACCAACAACAAAGGCTAAAGTCATTAGTCAAAATTTGTTGCCTTGCTCTAATGATCCTCATACTGCCAAGCACACAGTGAGTCTGGGAATCTGGTGTATGTGGAAAAACTCACATTTATGACAGAAAATTGTGTTAGCGGGTCAGCAGTTTTAGGAAACACAATTTCCCTGTAAAATTGATTATATTTAATACATATAATTTAATCCAAACTTTCTAGACTAGGCTATATGAATGTATCATGTTGAACTTTATTTTTCGTTATGGGAAACAAATAAGCAAATTTTGGGTTTAATGTATATATATATTAGAGTGCACCTTTTACAAGCTGCAGCTTTTTTATATACTGCAAATTGCTGTGCTCAGTTGCGCTTCAGTTTTATTGTTCAAATGTGTCTTAAAATGGCCGGTGACCATATGCATATTAAAATAGGTGCAAAGCAAATTTAAGGCGATAGCAGCACGAGCAAGAAAAATCAAGTAGATATTATCTTAACTTACAACCTTTAGTGTAATATGACATTTTTATGCGTCACTGGATACTTTTTTGTGCCTTGTCTCTTACAGTGGGGGGACAGCAACATAAACGGGGGAATTATATACTAATAAATCTGTCAAACCAAAACTGCACACTCTGCACTCTATGTGCAACAATGTGTACTAACGTTCAGCGTGCTTACAGGGCACCTTTTTTGTTTTGTGGTAACTTAATGAAGTCTCATATTTTTCAAAGCAAGATGAATGAGGCGAAGCTCTGCTCGGAGGGCTGGCGGTTCTTCAGAGAGATCAAGGATACATTATGTGGTTTTAATGTGAACTCTGTGCATCCTCATCCTCCTGCACCTGCACCTAAAGCTGGGTGCTTGTGATTAGAGGTTAATATCCGGTGTGAGCAAGTTTACACATAGACAAAATTTATCTACTGGTGCAGAGCAATGACCAAAGATGTGATAAGAAAATGAAAAGATGCAAAAAAGTAAAACCAAGTACCAAAAGAAAATAAATGTCATTATATATTGGTACAATTGCAATAAGAAAACAACATGTAACACCCACTTGATCCGTCTGAGCTGGAACTGAAGCCTCATATTGACATAACTGATAAAATATGATTGTAGCTTGTGTGGAGGAGCAGCTGATTTTGTCTCTAATTAAACAGATTTGAATATTTCAATGTTTTTTGACAAGGGAAATCATTAGAGCAAACAAAATCTGTTGTCAGTGTTAATATGAGGACCCGACTAACATCCTTAAAGAAACAAATAATAAATAATTCACATTTATATTATACCTGCCTGATGTAATGTGAAGTCAAATGGATGTACTGCATGAGTGTTAGAAATGTCATTGTGTTATCTGTGGAGGATTAAATACAGGATATGATGGGGTATTAGATCGCTCTGGTGTGTTGATGAATTACCCACTGCAGCCATGAGTTTCACTGTAATGGTGAATATTTCAGTGGATGAAAAATGACCCAGCAGGCTAACCACGCCATGAGTTCTACTCACAGCTAGGGTTACAATAGATGCCTAACTTTTCGAGGCCGCTGCCTTCGCCTTGCAGTACCTTACAGTTCAATAAGAACCTGAATCAGATTTTTGCTCAGCAGTGTGCACCACTCAGGATGACTAATGTCTGAGCACAGGCCCAGCCTCGAGCAGGGAGCTGACCTCTTCACTACCGCATCAAAGACGGATTCAACAGATGAGTTTCCGCACAGCAGAGCATCCACAGTTAACATCTAACCACCGCACCTCCCCCGTCAGAGCTGCGCTCTATATGAGACTGTAATTAGTTAGAAACAAGGGGGAGAGCTAATTAGTATCTCAGTTTTACAGCTTTAACCACACTGCTTCGTGCTCATGTCATATACCGCAGACTGGGTCTCGCTTCCTGCCACAGCACACACATCGACACATCGACCGCATCAAGATTTTCATACCTCCAATAATATTGTAAACACTTCATCATTCATATTTATTTGTAATCTGGGCCATAAAGTTGGTTAAAAAAATAATGATGGTGTCATTTTGGTTACAAACATCCTGCATTTATTTAATTTTTTGATTAATTTAATTAATTTCCCTGCAACTATTTTATGAAACAAACAGAAATATTAATTCTTGGTTATTGCAACAGTTACTCTCAGACAACTATAAACAGCCCTAAAGCCGAGCTCGAATCGACCCTGCCAGATGTTAGTGATTTTTAAAAGGAGGCTTTAGGACTTCAAACTGAAAACAATCCACTGGTGAAATTGAGCCTTCTTGTTAACTACGTACTACACACTTTAATATCCGTGTAAGTGCAAACTAATAAGAAACTAACAAGTAGTTTCTCGCCACTAATTGCAGCACTAGGTTCAATGCAGCAGAGCTTCACTGGAACTTTTCAGTGGGATTTCGTTGCGTTGTGAATCTGTTGCTAACAGGTTCACCTGCCCCTGTGCGAGTCTGTGTTCTCACCTTTAATCCAGTAACGTAGGCTGCCCTCAAATGGCTTAGTGTTCTTCCACTTATGAGGTTGTGAAGCACTAGAGAAGGACTTTCAAAGGGACCTTTCTCATGAACACGGTAAACATGACCTGGTTTGAGCACTGCATCATTTGAACTGAAAACCTGTTAACTGCTCTGCTGCTGCTGCTATTCAACAACTGGAATTTCATACCACACATAACTATGTTCACATTGTTATTTACTATGATTGAATGTTCGTTACACAAGAGATTGTTGCATGTCAGAAACATTTCTAGTAGCTTTAGAAAAGGTATGACTGCACAATACCTGCACAAATCCATTCCCCAGTACTGAAATTATAAGATATCAGGTTTCTATTCTGTCTATTTAATTGTAAATTGATTATTTATTCAATTATTTATATCCATGAAGAATTTATTGTGTTGCAGAATATTTAGACAGGAGCAGTGTTTTCACGTTAGCTAACTCAATTTAGCCACTGATGGTGTGGAAACAGAAACGTCATAATGAGTACAGGCCAATTTCCACAAGTCTAATGAAAGGAGTGAAGCAAGTCAAGGGAAAGGCACAGTACATTGTGGGAGAAAGTGAAAGGATGTGAAGAAATTTGAAATGATTTGACGTGAAACTTTTATGTCCAAGTTGAAAGTACTCTCGTCTGACGAAACTCTGTCTCAGTGGAAGACACCACAACCTCATCTGTAGTTGTCAGGACAACAGTCTGATGCAAGCGAGTGAAGAAGATTTCTGTTCAAAAAACAGATATACCCATTTTTGGGGAGTTGTACAGAATTTCACTGTTGAATGTTTATAGAATAAAGGGAATATGAAGTGTGAGAGTCGCTGGTCTGTTTCATCTTCACCATGTTGTCATTTACGGCGCTATTCTAGTTCACAGATAGCACTCTTTTTATTCCTCGCTACGCCTGTTTGCCTGTAGACTGTGGTTAGAACTAGTAAAAGAAGCCACTGTCCAGGAAGCTGACCTTTTCTGTGATACTGTATATTGAAAGTGCAGACAAAAGCCTACTGGCTTAGTGCTCCACTGAGTGATTGATGTCATCTCATTAGCGACAGAAGTTGAAACTGCTGAGAGCGACACAGGCTTTCTTTCGCCGTATGTTAGTGTGTACACTCTCTGCCTTTGACATGTCGCCGAAAGCTCTGCGATTGTGTCCAACAGCCTCGCTGCCCTCTCTCCTCCTGCGTCCTCCTTCATCAATCAGCTCCTTCTCCAAGTTTTAAAACCCCCAAATCCCTCAACTCATCTAGCTCTGTCTCTCACAGGATTTAGGTCCTCATGATTATTAGGATTCCTCTCATGTCCCCGTACTGTAACTCCTGCAGTGATAGATATTCATTCGCTCAGTTTTTCCCTTCGCCTTTAATGCCCCTCCTAGCTCGGTTTGGTTCTGCGTCACTGATCACCATTCGTTCGATTCCTCTGAGGCTTTTTCCCTGGAGAGTAACTGCAGTAATAAGAGCAGAGAGGCTCTGAGACGCATACTGCAGGCGCCCTGCCGGGCAAACGGTAACAGAGAGCCATGAAGTCACAAACTCTTAGACAGGAAGAGCAGAAAAGGAAATGACAGGGCTTATGAATTCAACTTTTCAAAAGAAGATGTTTAAACTTTAATTTGCTTTCCACAAATCACACTTGCGACTGCACCGTGAGACCACTGCAGAATATAAAAGCATGCTATGGTTGCAGTGTTACGCTCCTCAGGGCCCTGCACTCTCAAGAGGCAGAGCCGGATCGACTGGAGACCTTCATCTGTTCCCTCTTCCCTCCACATTAATTAATGAACATTTCAGATTCTTATGGAACCATTTTCTTTCCTATTTTTTTTTTCATTGTTAAGAACCAAAGATAGGCGCTATTTTAGAACTCAATTTACCATGAAAGTTACTGTGTAAGATTGGTCTGGGGAAAAAGTGTGCTTACTCTTGAACGGAGCAGAAGATTACTTTTGAATCCGCAGACAGGAAAATGTGCCTGAAATGCCTGCAGGAAATTATAGTTATATCTCACCGAGAGAAAAAGAAAGAAAGAAAGAAAGAAAGAAAGAAAGAAAGAAAGAAAGAAAGAAAGAAAGAAAGAAAGAAAGAAAGAAAGAAAGATCATTTATGGACCATTATTCTGTTGGTTATGCAGAACATTTTTATTCAAAACCTTCATGAATATTCCCAGATTTAATTCAGGCCTTTATTTACACTGGGAAAGAAGCAATCAGAAACATGAGCCCCCTTTTACCGTGTCAAGTCTGAAATTTAGAAACAATACAACCACAAAAGAAAATGCACAAAAACACGCAAACAGACACAACAGCAGAATCTGAGAACAACGAAACAAACATAAGGAAATGCAATACACACACAATATCAATTAAGAGATACTAAGAAAGAATTTATCACCAATGATGATCCGGTAGTAAAGAAGTGTTAGACTAGCCTCTAGCGTATTTATCATCATCATTATCCAATTATTCCCATTTTAACAGTTCTATTTTATTTTCTTTAAAAAACCCTGTTTTCATGAACTCAGCGTTTTATGCATCTGGCACAAACTCCACCAATTATGCGTAACAGTACAAAGTGACCTTCTCCTCAGGTCGTCAAGGCCACTGAACAACCACAGACAACATGAAGGACGCGCCATCTGTATCCTTAATGACGGCTACGGCTCTAAATGATGGATGGAGCAGCACGTCTGAAATCAGAACTCCAGCATTTACTGTCGGAGCATGAAGCCAAAGCCTGGCTAGAGAATGACTCGGACAAGATCTGGATCTCCCTAAAATAGCAGCTTGTGCTTTGGAGGAAATGAGTGAATCAGTGAACGAGAGACAAATTTTTCTGTTTTCAACTTTTCAAACTGATGTAATGTTCACATCACAGTGACAGAAACAGATAAACAGATTTTTTCTGTCTTCTATATCTCTGGCATAAGACGGTGCCTCCTTCTTCTGATGTATGTGACCATACTTGCACGCTGGCATCTTCAAAACAAGCCGCTGGGAGGAAGCTAACATCCATTGTCGCTCCTTGGCGTTCCAAATCAGCGAGGTGCTAAGTAACAGTTGTGTCGGCATCCTTTGGTTTAAATCCTCTTTAAAGCAAATGTTAAAGAAAGTGAAAGAAAATTGAGCCTCTGAGCATAACCAATGAGTAGTGGGCGGAAGGGAAGCCACTGAACGATTGATGTTAGGTATTAAAAGCCGACATTCCTGTTGAGAAATCTCAGGGTCACCACTTGCAAAAACTCCCAGCTCTCATTAAACTGCAAAAGCACTGTAAGCTCTAAAACAGTTGTCCTGATTATAAAAGTAAAGCTCTGAAAAGAATGTCTTTTTATTTTAATAATAACAATTTCAAACGCTACTTTTCCTACTGCTCTTGTTTTTCCCCCTATACTTTCAAACTTCCAGCTCAGTTTGTTATCTACACTTTCGCTGTCATCTCAACTCCTTTCACCATTTCCATAGGAGAGTCCTCCCACAAGACAAATGTCACTTGTTTAAGGAGGTTAACCCGTCTTCAACCCAACATTGTTTTATGTTCAAGCAATGACACCGTCTACCATCCATAGTCAGGGTAGAATCAGAGTATGGAGTAGCTTGGGGTGGATAGATGGGCACATAGACAGGATTTGACCTAAGAGGTTTGCTCATTCTCCTTCTTAAGCAGAGCATGGACAAATAACATATTTTTCCTTATAGTGACTAGTAATTAAAACTCTGCTCATGCAAGTTTTCCACTTAATGTTTTTCACCCTATACTTTCCCCTTACTTATGTTACTGTGCAAAACACATATATATATGTGTTCTGCAGCCTCTTGCAGTAGAAGTAGGCCATCTCCTATATGTATATAATCATTAACCAGAAGTCATTAGTATTGCACACGTGCTGAAACTATTTTCTCCTGCGCAGAGAGCTCTAAAAGTTCTTTTGTACAGATACCGATACACTTACGGCTGAAAATAGAACTGAAAAAAAAAAAAAACTAATAATAGCTATAATAGCTATAAAATGTCACATTTCTGACAAAAAATCCAGTGTAACTCTACCTTTTAGAGGAATTGATAAACTCTCTAGTGTTCTTCAGACATTTTATAGCACCAGCAGTTTTTGTTTTATGATAGAAGCACAGGACATAAGGGCTAAATATGTCACGTTGCACACACTGTAACCAACTAGAATATTTAAACGAGCTTAAAATGATTCTGCATATGTCCCAATGAAGCCAGTGGGTGGATGGCCTTTTTTTTCTTTACCATTTTTCATCTACATTCTTGATCCTGGCCTAGAAATGTCAAAGCAGCTGGCTGCTGTTAGATCTGCATGATGCAAGCTAATAGGCTAAGTTAGCACCTCAGATTGTCAGGAAATGGCAAAACCACCAAACACTAGCATGCTTATTACACCTGTGCCAGAGCTGATGAAATCAAAATACTACACTGCTTTCTGGATTTCATCATTAAGAAGTTGGACGCACAGAAACAAAAGGTCAAACCTGTTTGAAGCCTCAGCAGGATCCTCACTGACAGTTGTTTCAGTGCAATGAGCTTAGCCGCATTAGAATTCACACTCATCCACTTTCTGTTTCATATTCTGTCCCCTCTGACACAAACTTAATTAATCTGAAATGTATCATCTAATCATGTGCATTCACCCATGTCCAATCACACGCACACACACTGTACATACACAGGAATTGTCCTTATGAACCGAAGAGAGGCCTTTGGTATCAGATGTCCACATACCGCTGATCACAAGGTCACATGACAGCATGGTATGCGCATGTTCGCGCATATCTCATTTCAAGGCTGTGGAAACACAGCCTCATAAATCAAAAGTTACTGCACTGCAGCTGGATGACACTCATAGAGGTCAGAGGTGGATAACAGCTGGTGCATGCAGAGTATCACTGCATTTCTGACCCTGCTATGAAACATAACACATTGTGCTGTACCTTCATTTATCTCAGGTCCATGCAGTTCCCACGGTATACAGCTGGGCCGCAGAATCTTCTCAGTCCTCAGCATGAAGGAAAAATCCATCACTATCCGTCCTCTATAGCGTTTTCACTTTCACTCTTAAACTTTTTTTTGCTGTTCCTGCTTGCAACATCGGTTTACTGCTCTGATTGCACATGAGGGATGGGACCCAGATTAACATGGGGATCAGTCTACGCCCTCTCATCATTTTCATCCATCCTATGACGGTCTTGCTGGACCAACCACCCCCCACCCCAGATCCTGTTAGACCAACAATCCCAGCATGACAGATGGGACATTCCTATAGAGGCCACAGATACTGATACTTGGGCTGGCATACAGTCATGTCTAAGCCAAGACCTTCCCCCTCCAGCTGTGTAATCAGACAGCAGAAGGAGGCAGTATTAGAGAGCTAATACCTGATAGTTACACAGAGACATATGTAAGGCCCAAGACAATCTCAGTGTAATCCTTTGATATCAGCTGTATTAAAGGATTGCATCCACTCCATTTGGAACAAGCTGTACTGTGCAGCAGCAACAGTGAATCCACTTCCTCTAAAATCGAGAACACATACATCAGATTGAGGCACTGGAAGACCACTTCAGTATCCTACACTGTTATCGGAGAAAGCAAATGATGTTTTTCTCCTCAACAGTGGTGTAGTGTAGTGTGACACACTCGTGTTGTCATTTCACCACATGTCTTTGTTTGTTGTTATTCTTCGGGATGTTTTCTCAGAAAACACTTTCCTTTAAAAATGACAGTTCAACCACTTTCCCCAGTTACCTGACATTGAAGCTGCTCTCATCTTTCTTTTTAACTCACATTTCAACTTCATTCCATGTTTCAGCTGACACTTCAAAAGTATTCAGGTCTTGCTTTGAACATTCAAAATTCACTTGACATGCCAGAACTAGTACTAATTTCTTCCTTTCAAACTTCCAGCTCACTTTGTTATCTGCACTTTCGCTGTCATCTCAACTCCTTTCACCATTTCCATAGGAAAGGTTAACCCATCTTCAACCCAACATCGATTTATGTTCAAGTAATAACACCGTCTACCAGCCGTAGTAAGCAGGACAGTCAGAATATGGAGGAGGTTGGGGTGGATGGATGGGCACACAAACAGGGTTTGCCATAAGAGGTTTACTCATTCTCCTTCTTAATCAGAGCATGGACAAATAACATATTTTGCCATGAAGTGATACTAACCACAATCAATTACCACATTTAAGCAGAAATGTCTTCAGCATTTAAGTGTAATTTTCATATTTTTCGGTAATTGTACATTTGTCACTTAAAATGACAAATTGTGTTCTAGAGGGAAATCTAGCCATCTCTGGTTACTACAATATCTATAGCAGGTCCTACAAAATATACAAAAATAAATAACTCAATTTTCACAAAGAAACCAGACAAGACTTTCGATATGTAAGGACCCACTCAGCCAACCAACAAACAATGTTCCTGTCAGCTGTCCAGGAAAGACAGGAGCCATGTCTGGAGGAAAGAACCAATTAGTTATCTCTCCACGGCTTGTCACCTGACGGTCTGCTCATCCACAGCCTGATGGAAGAGGCTCTCCAGCCTGCTCATTCAAACCAATTAAGGTCTGGAGGTGTATTACCACACACTCATTACCTGTCTCTCACAGGGCTCTGCTGCTCTTCAAACTGCAGCTCAATGGTCTGCGGAAAGTCTCAGATTTTTACTGTTTTATATAATCTTACCTTTTTCATAATCTCAGAGTTTCTGATTTTCTAGATGGTGCTCTGCATCCCTTTGTTTATATTTTTGTCTCTTGAATTTTCTCCTCTCTCTGAAACAGACAAGGGCCAAATGTTCTCTGCAGACCTACACACATCAGCATCTGTGCCTGTAGATAATTATAAATCACTTCTGACATATGTTACAACTTAAGTTATAGTCAACACAATGACAAGGATTATTAAAGAGCTGCGTGTTTGTTAACTCTGGGGAATTCGAAATAAATATGGGAGCAGCCTACAGTGCCAAAAAGACAGTGATGCAGGACACATCACAACCTACATGGATTCACAAACACTGACAAAAGACTCAACATTTCTGCTGGCACGCAGAGCAATAAAACAAAACTCACATGCTGCGGTGCAACGGGCTGAGCCCTTGTCACAGGCAGAGTGTGTGTATGGCCTTGCTTAAGCTGTCCAAACAGTTTACCGGTGTGAGATGGATGATACATCTGGAACGGCCCAAACTCCCTCATTCCCCCTTAAAAAATAACCAACAAACGGTGCAACCATAAACCTGAAATGAGCTGCAATTTTTGAGCACACTTTGACTCAGCTCTGAGACGGCAGGAATTCCCCGCGTGACAGTAGTTGTGCCGGAAAAACAAACGCTACTATTCCTCCAGAACAGCTTAACAAAAAAAACGATTTCCTTTTCACAAGTGCACCACATGATCCTTTCTGTTTCAAACGAACACAATCAGCATTGCAAACTGCTGTAGGTCTATTACTCTGAAACCATTGTTAATAATTACTGTTCACGTCTCCACGTACCTTTTCATTTATTCATAAAGGCGGCGCAGTGTGAGCAGAGCCCACATACATCCCTACTGGGCTTGTGTAAACTTGTCCAAAGGTCAAAACGCGACTAATAAGGAAAGTTGCATCGATTAAATGGAATTAATGGTCACTTGAGCTCAACATATAGACAAGGACCTCTAATTGAGTCCAGATGGGGAAGCCAGTGTGTTCACTCTGTAAAACAGAAAGCCTGCAGAGGGCCTTATTGGTCATGATGGTCGGGTATGTTTAGACTTTGTTTTAGTTCTAGTGTTTATGTGGCTTATTTGTATTTCAGTACATTCTGCTTAACGTCATTTATCCTGATACCAAACAGTCGCCACGAGGTGTGAACCACTGACAAATATCACCTCTTCTGTGTGCTCACTTCTCCTTCACAAGCACAGATTTATAATCTGGAGGTATGCAGCTGACACTCATGGGAAAGTACAATTTAAACTGAAACCTTGTCCACTGGCACAGTCTTTTCACACGTAGACTTTGTCTCGCGTGTGCCAGCTACAACGTTCAGGTCTCCTGATAAACAGTAGAATATAACACTGAAAGAGACAACCGAGCATAACGTGTGCTATTACTTTCATTATTCATTACTCTTATTACTTAAAATATTCTATTTTATAATGCCGTGTCATTACGTTTGCTTAAATAAATCATCTGAATGTGTTTTCCACAACTCTGGCAGGCCTCATGTGAGCAAAGACAGCAGAAAAAAGGACAGAAATGGACTAAGACTGTCCCCCTCGAAGGTAATTGCTTAACATCAGTGTGACAGTAGTGGTCTCACAGCCATCTCGGCTGTTTTGTCTTTTTTTTTGGAAGGAAGCCGTCATGCTTAACACACCTGTAAATTACTCCCACGCTCCTGCCAGTCCTCCCCGTCTGCACTAATAACATCATAATCATGGCACTGTTGGTACAGTGCTGAGGCAGTGTGCTTTATGGACTGACCTCAAAATCAATTCAGCAGCACACAGGATCTAATAATGAAGGTCTGAAACTCCTCTCCTCCCCTATCACAACCTCTAATATTTATTCCCCTGCCTCCCTTCATCTCTTGTTTTGCTGCAGGACCTCGCCGTGGACAGTAAATTACACACCCAGCTCTTCTCCTTCAATCCAGGCCTTTGACAAAGTAGAGGATTTTCTGCAGCCCTGTGGCACACATTAACCTCATAAAGGAAAAGTAATAGAGCTTGTCTTAGCTCCCACACAATACCCATGACGGAAAATGTGTCATGGCGCCAGTACCTCTGAGCAACTAGACCCACAGGTAAACCCGACTCAGTAAAACGTAAAGTCATAGCAAGTGTCTCTGATCCCTCCACAGCACACAAGAGCTGTGGTCCAACTGTGAAATACTGTGAAATAAAACGCTCTAGTTTTGCTCTCATTTGTGTCTCTGGCTAAAGAAAAATTTGGAAATAAGGAGTGTGAGTCTGCTGCAGGGGTGGAACAGTGGCATATTTGGGGGTTTGAGAGTACATTCCAGGACAGAGAGAGTGGCTGAGTTTCTTGCTGTGGTTAATTAGGGGAGTCTGTGGGAAACCCCTGAATCTGAAACCCTCTTCCAAAAAACCCATACCACTTCAAGTAATGGTGGCCATTTTGAAAGGATCTCATTGTTTGGTGGCCAGAACAGAAGATTCCATCGCTTACGTCCAGTCGTCGGAGCTGTCGTCCTGGCTATGAGAGGGCCAGTACCAGAGAGTGGCTGCTGTAATAACACCAGATGACGGAGGAGGGAATAGAAGAAAGAAGGAAGCTCTTACAGGAGCAATCTGATAGTTTCACATGTATTAAATGCGCCTGGTGAAGTCTGAGAATACAGCTATGGCAATATAACTGGGGTTATCTCTTCATGAGCCTGTAGCGTCTCAAATTTTTAAAGGAATGTCTGCGATACAAACTAGAGTTTAAATGGCACGGGTGCGGGGCCGAATTAATCTGCAGAATGGAAAAATGGCAAAATACAAGGACAAACTATTGATTGGTGCTCACAATATTTTTGCAAGGTTGGGATGACTTGTTGTGTCAGTAAAGCGATTTGTTGTTTGTCAGTAACTTTGTGTTAATTCACTTAACACAGGCAACACACTGACAAGTCTTCTTGGCCCAAACAATTAATTATCTAATGCACAAAAAAGCTAATTGCAAAGTCTGACTTCAGCGTCTCACATAAAGCATTTTCAAATAACAGACAGAACTTTTAAATGTATCAAATGTGACCCATCAGATTAGAAAATGAAATGCCATCGAGTGAGTAAGTGAACGCACGAATCACCATGGCATGGAGCCATACAAATTAATTTGCCTTATTGCTATGCATGAAATTATGTTGCTACAATGATGAGTCTAAGTCAGCAATAGACCGAAGTGAATGTTAATGCCGCTTTCTGTATTCTTGGGTTCCTCTCTTAGCCTAAATGGAAACCAGATACTGTAAAGCTGACCTGAACAAAAAGTGCTGATTATTTAAAGTCTATTTTTGTTGCAATCTGCATAATTCAGGAACAAATGGCACACAGCACTTTCACTGAGTAGCCTCTGCAGATATTTGTCGTCAATTTGGAATTACGGTTCCTTCAGGTGAAATAGATTAAGAGATTTAATTCTTCTTTTTTTTCATTTACTGAAGATGCAGAGGTATCCTAATCTTGAACAATGAATGTAATTACTCTGTGCATGTTGGAGCTTATCGTGTGGTCAGTAATCAGATCAGGTTAAAAAACTGAGGCTGAAAATAGATGCTTTTAGGAAAGCAATCTCTCTGAGCGATTGATCTGACTGCTCCCTAGCTGTGAGTAACTTTTAGAGGCTTTGAGATAACTAGGCCTCCTTGAATTGGTTTTTCCAGAACGGGAATGCGCGAAAATGCCTCCAACAATGCGCGTATACGAAAGAGCCTCCTGAGATACTGGTGGAGCACATGTGGTTTGAGGTAGAATCTAGGCAGACACTTTTTGCAAACAGTAAACAGATTTACAGGAATGCATATACACTACCCTCTCAACAGAGACACAGTGTGTTTGTGTGTGCCCGAGAACACAGGCTACAATAATTGGCGACCTGATAAATATTTGTGCAGGACCTCCACAGCAGGAGAAAACAGAGAGGCATGCTTTCAACACTAATGCCTTCAGGCTGCACAACAGAAATTATTCGGGGATGGAGCCCACTTACATGCTTGATGTCAACATTTCAGGGAGCCCGGGGAGCTGATGATGATGCGTCAACAGAAACATTAAAATATAATGTGCTGTTTTATAATAACTCGCTGAGGGTTTCAACTTAAAGGAGTACATGTCAGAACAAACTGCTTAAGAGAAAATGAAATGTTTACTATGAAAAGAAGGGGAAGTAAAACAATGAAGTCAGGATTTTTTTTAAAAACGACTGAAACATAATGACGTAGCAGACAGGGTACCAGATAAACCTTTCAGACTGAAATGGTGGGCTTTGTTGAGAGTATGTAATTTCATTTGTGAAATCCATGTTCTCCCTGATGATGAGTTCAAACACTGAATTGATTCATTTCAGAATAATTGGAAACAATCTGAGCAGCAGCACTCAGTGGAGCCACAGACACTCAGCACTGAGGTGTGTTGGAGCGAGAGACATCTGTTGTAGTCTGGGAAGAGCAGCGTGGAGATGCAGTGTGTGGAAAGTAAATCACAACTACGACAGTAAATGTGTATACACTGAATTCTAGCCAGGACAGCATTGTTTTCATTGCATTTAACAAAAAAAAAGAGCATTTTCAAATATTTTACATGACCAATTCAAATTAGAAGCAGCAATTTATCAAATATAAAAGGCTGGAAACTTACCAACAGTTTAGGGTTGTGCATTACAAAAGGCATATTTAATGTATAAAGTCATTATTTTCAAAAAAGGACTATCTTCTCATAAATTAATTACTTTTAGTTTCTGTTACAAAATGTAACAAGTCTACAGCTAAAACTTTCCAAAAACCCTGGCTGACATAATCAAAATGCTGCTTGTGTCCAACCGAGAGTCCAAACCCCAAAGGTCTGGGCTTGTGTTAATTTGTCGCAAGGTCAGAACACAACTAAAAAGGAAAAGCTGCACCAAGAATTCAGTTTGACAAACACTGAATTAATGTTAAGTCTCTATAGATAATCATTGCAATTCTTTATATACACCGGCTAAAAATAAAACATTACCACCTGGATTTAACTAAGCAAATAGGTATGAGCCTCTTTAACAATTTCTGTATGGACAATTATCTTTCACCTCGCAACAAGTTATTCAATCCCAACTGATGCAATGAGTAGCTTCTCAGTTCTTAAACAACCATGTGAAAAGACATATCCCGTGGTTGTGGAAGAGATGTTGGTCTGTTTGAGAAGGGTCAAATCATTGGCATGCATCAAACAGAAAACACATCTAAGGAGACTGAAGCTGAAACTACTAAAATTGGGTTAAGAACTGTCCAATGCATTATTAAAAACTGGAAGGATGGTGGGGAAACATCATCTTTGAGGAAAAAATGTGGTCGAAAAAAAAAATCCTGATTGATTGTGATCACTTAAACGTTTGGTGAGATCAAATTGAAGGAAAACAACAGAAGAACTCAGGGCTATGTTTAATAATGAAAGTAAGAGCATTTCCACATGTACAATGCGAAGGGAACTCAATGGATTGGGACTGAACAGCCGTGTAGTGTTAAGACAACCAACCACTAATCAGTGAGATGAAGCTTCAGGCTTCAGGAGCATAAAGACTGGTCATGTGGTCTGATGAGTCCAGATTGACTCTTTTCCAGAGTGATGCATCAGGGTAAGAACGGAAGCAGATGAAGTGATGCGCCCATCATACCTTCTTTGGGTGCTGCAGTTGCTCAGGTTTAGGTTCAGCAACATTATGCCCAAAGAATGAGGTCAGCTGACTACCTGAGTTTACTGACTGACCAGGTTATTCCATCAGTGGATTTTTTTTCTTCCCTGGTGGCAGGGCCATATTTCAAGATGACAACACCAGGATATAAACTGTCAAAGAGTGGTTCAGGGAACATGAGACATCATGGATTTACACATGGATTAGCCAGAGAGTCCAGACTTGAAGCCCATTGGGAATCTTTGGGATGTGCTGGAGAAGACTTCGAACACTGGATGCTGCAGCTTCATATTAAAAGGATTATGTGGCAGTAGTCAGTAGTCAGGGCAAATTGGTTTGTCAGTGAGCTTTGCACTCAGCACTATCTTTCATCATGAATGTGTGTACAAAAGAACCAAGTGGATCAGTCTGAAAATAATGCAGGAAGTAACGGAAGAAGAAGCAGCACCCACAGTGAGCTGTTTGATGAAGAGCTGCAGGAGACAGACTGCACACACCTCCAACTTCTCAGCTAGGTAACTCCTTAACCTCTGCTGTTTGCAGACTTGTGCCATGTGCAGTATAAAATTAGATCATAGTTGCTCATAGAATGATGAGGAAAATGTCAATTACTGTCTGAATTTTCAAACGACAAAAGCCGTTTGTTTTGCTGCCCTGATGATTCTGTGAACTCTACTGTTGCCACCAATAATTAAATTAATCTGAACAGAAATCTGCTTCATGATCAATGAATTGCCTAATGATTTTGGCTGTAATCCTGTCTGATGATCACCAGACTATCTGTAAATGTTAGATTTTATCCTTACAAAACACCCCAAAACTGATTTCATGTTTTCATCAATAGAGTAGTAATATGATTTGAGGATGGATCATTCATGGATGTGTAGTAGAGAGAGCAAAGTATCGACCCCGTGTTCAGGATGTCTTCAGCCCATCAATCTGCATGAAGCGGATGATTCAGAGACGCAGAAAGAGTGTTCTGCTTATCCTCTGCTCTGCTGGAATGTCACGCTTTGCATCCTCTGGATATGACAGGGTGAGCTGGGGGGTGAGTGTTCTGCACTACCTCAAAACTTATTTTCCTTCATGCCTAGCCCCATTCTCTTCTGGGAATGGATTTAAACTGCAACCAAGGCAACAATATGTACCAGCAGCAATAAAAAGTCTCCGCTGCTAAAGCAATGAGGCATTTTAATAGGATGAGCTGAGACTGTTGTGAAAGCAACCAAGCTTCCTCTCCCTCGCTGTCTGTTTCTTCCTCAGGTTCTGAGAGTTACAATTGTTTGAAGTCTGGATTCAATGGGGATCTGGATGATTTAAGGTGAAAACGAACAGGCTAGATGTGCAGAGTGGAGGCATGGGGCACACGGGGGAGTTGGTTGTGATCTGATCATTATCTGCACCTCCTGTTGTGAGGAAGGCATCATAACACCCAGGCAGTGGCCCTGAAACACTCCACTTGGGAGAATAATACTAAACACTTTCCATGCTCCTTTTTTGTTTCTTTTCATGTCTGAGCACAGACGTACAATAGATCTCTTTCTCTCAGACTCCCAATGAGTGTGACATTAACGGAAAAATACCGCCTTCACCACATTCAAGGCTGCTGTGCCAGACTTCAGTCAGACACCTGTGCTATCATCAGATCTCATTCTTCTTCCAAGTACACTCTTCTTGGAAGAGAAGACAGTCTTCTGCTACCTGAGCCAGAGAGTCAAGGGAATCCCCTCAAGTGAGCAGCTCGTCGAAAGAATTCACATCTTGCGCCCATAGTTTGATCCTCTCCAGAAAGACATCTAGTAGGTCTATAAAACACAACCAGGAAGCAGAACTTCCCCCAACCGACATGAATACTCTGACATATGGTGGTGATACACAAGATACTCAGTGAAGCAGAGAACTTATGCCTGTATTCTCTACAGTCAGTCTCATTTTCATATATATATATATAAAAGAGTACTTCGCATGCATGCATGCATCCAAGTTATGATGAGGGCCCCATGTGAAGCAAATGGGAAAGAAACGTACTACACAACAACTATGAGGAATATCCTCATTAGTCCATTCCCCTCTCTTGACTCCCCTGCCAATAAAAGCCACTTTCGTAATGTGCTCTTCTCCAGAGTCATAACCTAACACAGGAAATCCACATTAAATGCCATTTTCAGCTAAAATCATCTGGGAACCAAACACCAGTCTGAGCCAGTGGGAAGGAAGTGGTTAAGGTAGCACTTTGGCTTTCATGGATATAATTAGCATACGGAGACACATCAGTCTCACTGATAGGAATAATATCGTCTCAGAGCCAGAGTGTCAAACCGGAAAGCAATTCAGTGCTTAGTGTCATGGTTAAAGAACTCTTCATTTCGCCTTGAAATGGCTTTCAGGGACTTGCTCTGTGAAGTTTCATTCAGATAAAGCTAAAGCTGGAAAATTGAAGTGCGGAGGAATGTCTGTTGGAGATGTAGCCTGTCTTAGAGTTGGCATCTTTCTACCAGGTCCCTTTTCTGGTTCTGCTCCACTGCCTGTCTGCTGAAACTACCGCTCAAAAGTTTGGACACACCTCTTCATTCAACTCAATGAGAAGGTGCGTCCAAACTTTTGACTGGTAGTGTACCGTATACACGACCTGGCTGCCTTTTTTCAGGCTCATTTTCTACAAGGTGGCAGTTTACAGCATGTGTTGCATGATGATGGCGCTGCAGCCATCTGCCACCCAAACCAAAGGAAAAGCCTTCTCCAGCTGGTGTCCAGGGCAGCACTTCTGTCACCTCTGGTAATAGACCTATAAGACACACTAAGGTCAGCTGTCAGCCGTCACCTCTGGCCCTTCAGGAATGCTACAACATGGAATCAGTAATGAAAACCCGATAAACTGCAAACTTGGAAATATACCGAAGCAATTGAAACAATACAGGCGAGCTTCCTCTGACCCTGTTTGGACACGAAAGTGGATATTTGCTGCCCAGCTGCCCTCTTTATGCAGCTAATGTCAGGAGTGGAAACTCGTTCACGTGTCAAAGTCCACCAAGCTCCTGCCCCCTCAGACAGCCTGAAATGCTCTGTCAGTTCATTACTGGTGCATGCCTTCCACTACAAAGGAAAACAAACAACCACAGAGTCATTATTTATTTACCAACCTCTGTAAAACTAGGGCTCCCAATGTGCCGGTAAATACTTCTAAGAGTTATTCTTTCATTAAGAGCTAAAATGTGGATTGTACAATTAATATAAATTAAATATGAAATAACACACTCGCAAACGGTTACAGGCCAAGTTGGAGTATTTCGTCACTCCTACACGCTCATGACGGTTGTATTGACTTGCCTGTTTCATTACATATACTAAAAAATAATGTTTTAATTTTGCGCATTAATCTGTTTAATCTTGTAACAAAGTAATGAAATAAAAATGAAACTAACCCAGAATGTGAAAGTGACAAATTTACCGTCATTTAAGAGGGTAATCAGCTCTGCAGCTTTAACGATTAAATCTCTGCCTCTGTGTTTGCATCTTTTCCAAAACTAAGTGCAAATCTTCCCAGTGTGCTCGCATTTCCCATCTGGTATTGGAATCCCTGCAATGCCGTGATTAGTTATTTTACTGGAGGAAGTCTGGTGTGGAAGAGAAGAAGAGAGGGAGAAATGCGAGTGAGGGGCTGCCTCTCTCTCACCATTGTTTGGACACAGTTTCTCTCACACTGCATTGACCACAGACAGGGCGTGGCTGAGGGAGCCCCAGCGGGGAATATGGGGGGAACGTGAGAGGGGGGATACAGTGCATTGCATATTTGCTCAGTGTGTGGACAGCGAACAGGAAGGCGGGTGGTCCCTGGAGAGAGTTGCAGAGAAAGAGCTGGGGTGAATGGGGATTTTGCCCCTGTAGTTTGGCAGTGTGTTCCCAGCCCGGCTCATGTGCACGATGAAGTAATGAGAGACCTGGGCCTCCAACAAACTCAGGCCAGATGGGGAGAGGATTCCACTCTACAATTACTCTGCAGCAGAAAGCATTAGAGGCAGAGCAGCTTCTCCTCTACGGAGAGAAGATAATCACTGGGTCTTTTGGAGAATACTTAATCAACGTGCGTGCTAGTTTGGAGAATGTCTTTTAAGGTTTCAGCTGTGCTATCCTCCTCTATCTCTGAATACAGCATCCTTGTGTTCTGTCTTGTCTTGATGTGCAGCTGAGTTAGAATTACTAGTAACAGTATTTTGTTCACTTTATTTGTCCTGTAATACATTAGGGGAAACATATAGGGACATTTTAAGTTTTTGCAAAGATGAAGGAACAATTTAAGATGCTTGGTCCTGAGGGAGAAACACTGAAGTCTCCTAAATCATTAGACAAAACTATAACGGCCTTAAAGGTTAATTGTTGAAATTTGTCAATTATAAACCCATTTTTTTTCTTCTGTGTTATGGTGGATGGTTGATAATATTAGAATAACAATGCGGCCCTGCCAATGAGTCCCCACTGATTAAGGGCAAGCACCAGTGCGCAACAAATCTCATTTCACTTGGAAAACAAACCCATGGCTTCGTTCATTAAAAACTGACCTCAAAGCTGAAAGTGAACTTATTTAAATTATTTTTGACAGATTTCTTTTTAGCTTGCACTTGCTGTTGGCAATGCACACAGCAGAAATTTTAAGCTCAGTTAAGCAATATTTCTCAACAAATATCTCCTGGTAGCTCTGGTAGACCTCTCATCTTCTTCAGTGAGATTTATTAATGAACCAGATATTTAAAACACATATTATTCAAGCTGAATGAGTTTATATATATATATATATATATATATATATATATATATATATATATTTATGAAAATTGCTTTTCCTGCCATTACCCTGAATACCTGAAATAACTCCATTCACTTTCTGCTCCAGGAGCCCTTCGGGAAAATTGACTGCTTTCTCCTTTTGTGTTTAACAAACCGTTCACTCTCTTTTGTAAGCAGCTAAGTGGTAACCATGATATATCTTACTAACAGCTGCCTCATGGTTGTGATTGAGATGGGGTTATGGATTAGTATTGACTGATTACCTGGAGCCTGTGAAACGCACTTTCTGTCTGACCAACAGCAAGGACACGGATCTGCCCAATGTAAATAATGTGATAAACCAAAATGTATGCACACACTTATACAAATTATTTACAACTTCTGTTCTTTGTGACAAATTGTTGCTGTTTCTTTCCTCACAAATCAGTTGGACCTGCAGTTTACAGTATGTTGGGTAAAGAGGGACGGCTAATAATAAAGTGGCACCTTCACCCAGGCTATGAAGACATAATGTCAATAGCTTAAATACTCAACTTTACTTATAAACAAGGATATGTATGTTACACAGCGGGTTAATCCCGGTTCAGGCAGTAGACATTTAAGGCTTGTGTAGGTGTTACCCCTTGTTCCACGGAGTTAATTCAGTAAAAAGGACTCCAGGACAGACTCCAACAGGAACAGCAGGCTGAAGTGGTGTGTTTATGGTCTTATTGGACATCTGTCAGAAATGTTATTGCAGCTTCACAGGGAGGTGAAGCACAGCAAATATTCTGACATTTTGGCACAGCACAATATATTTACAGGAAGTCAGTTCACGCATATTAAAAAACCTCTGCTTTGATCCTGCACAGAGTGGAGCTAACAAATGGACTAACAAACAGCCTGGGCCGGAGAGGGATACATACCTAAAGAACATTTAATCTCCCCAAGCCACTGGACGCTGCTGCTGCTGCTGCTGCTGGCTTATCGCACCCCAAACTGCCTCGTGAGAGAGACTGCCCAGACAAATCATCATAAACTTAAAATCTTATGAAAACATGTTTGGACTAAGAGGTTCTCAGGCTCAAACATTTAACGCATTCAAGGTGAGAGCTGTCTTTCTCGGTTTGGAGTAAATGAGGGAGGTGGAGGACTGTGTTTGGTTTGCTCAGTCACCTGACCGCTGGCCTGGCCTCTGGGAACAGGAAATATGACATCACCACCCTGACATTCAGGAATGTGGGAATGTCAGGCTGCCTGTTAACACGGCCCGAACAAGACGGAGACAGAGAGCAAGCTGGATGGACACGACAGATAACTCAGTGCAGCTGAGTTATTCCAAGCCCGAAGACTGAGGCTGCGTAAAATAACACATAGCAGCTTTCATTTGTATTGAAACGTTGTGTTGACAAGGAGAGGGAGCTGATACGAAACGGTACATGATAACATTACAAGAGCTTAATGGAGGACATTAGAGAAAAAGTTAAAAAATTGCTACAGTGTCATCCAGCGTCCAGAGCTGCTGTGCTGAACCATCAAATACGTACTGTGGGTGGCACAAAGATATAAACCACAGAATTCAAAAGTGCTGCGTCACGATAACCCTCAAAATTATAAAACTACTGCTCAAGGTTTGGCCATCTGATAAACATATTGATCTGGATCCTAAAAAGTCAAGCTCCCATCAACCATTGCATGTTTGAAATCAGACTCAACATGTATCATACAATACCTGTACCTATTACAGCTATGGTTACCTCACGTCAATGAACTGGACACAATGAACTGGTGTACTGTAACGCAAGCTGCCTTGTTCACATGAATTCCTGCACTACTCAGTGTGAAGTAGATGAGCCGCCATGAACACTGTCTGATCAGTAGACTGACAACAGTGAGTAAAATCAATATCATCAATATCATCTGACTGCATGCTACATACAGAGCTGGCTACACTGACTGTTTGCTTCATAGCTCCTCATACTGTGGCTCGTAGTTTTTCTTCTTCTGAACTCGGTACATGCTGGTGTTCGTTGATGTGATTGGTTCAAGCTAGGCCAAAACACAAAGTGATGGGCGGATGATTCACCTGCTCAACAGTTTCCAAGGACAACTTCTCAGGTCATCTAGTTTACACGATGTAAACCTGTTTTGAGACGGGATTCCCTGAGGAGTTCACCTCATTGTTAACGAAGCATGGGCGAAATAAAGCAGCAGCAACTATCTCTATTTCTCTCCAATGCGGTAATTTCCAGCCATTGTTGTGATATCCTCAATGTTTACTGCTTGACCTTATAGCACATCCAGATTAAAGTCTCACATTGCTGCTTTGTTTAAAGGGTCAGCTTAGCAATTATGCACAACGTTGCAGGATTAACTAAGAAAGGTCAGAAGTGAGGAAGCGAAGGACCCTCTCTCTGTGTGGTGACAGTGAGCTGCTCGATAGGGGATGGTCTCAGTAACCTCTGGGCTTCTAAACATCCAAATCTAACGCTTGTATTGACAAAGCAGTTGCTCAGTGCATAGACTGGAACACAAAAGAAGGTATTTGCTGTTCAGTTCACACATCAGGGCAACAGGAAAACTAGGTTACCCACTTCACGCTTGTTCCAGTCAAACAAAATCAAAGTTATCATTAATGAATCCAAGATGTCAGCTTCATTAAAGTAGCTTACCAGGAAGGTTTAATTAGACCCAGGACATCGACTCAGACACGCAGAAGCAAACATAAAATAGAAAAAGATTACTGTCAAGTATTATCAGTGCAACACCTAAATGTGAAACAATAATTATTTTTAACACCAAGAGAAAAATAAGAAAGTACCCTGAAGCCAGAACAAATTAAGCCACAATGAGCAGTCCTGTGAAGGTTTTTTCGTTCCTTGTTCATCACATTTCTTCCCCAGCTAAGTGACGGTGCCATGGTTTCACCGGCCTCCTTCCGAGATGTCGGCATTCAGTTTCTGGGCCTGAAGCACAAATTCTCCAAGCAGACCCACTGCCAGTTTAGAGAAGGAGCCAGTGCTGGAGAGAGCGCAGCCCCAGAGGAGCCCAGCTGATGCCTGGGAAACCAAACACTGACCAAGTCTGGCCCACGCACTCAAACCCCAACCCCTCCCATCTAATAACAAAACTCTGTCTGTGTCTTGTTCTCTTTTCCCTTCAATCTGCTGCCTTTTCCACTGTCATTCCCAAGCGGAGTTCAGTGGGAAATGAAAGTCGGGGGAGGAAAGATTGGGATGATATTTGTTACACTGTTGCACATTCTCTGAATATTTCCTGTTGATTTCAAAACAGTCCCACATGTTCATGTTCTCACTCTCGCACACAGAGAGGAAGAAGACGGGGCGTGAGCGTGTGCACACACTCATTCCCACACACGCATTCACATACATGTACGTGCGGTGACACTCACCCCGGTAGTGAAGGCTGTCATCGTGGTGGTTGTGCTGGTGGTGGTTCTCCAAGGCAGGGGGGCTGCTGGCACCCAGCTCTGCCAGTCTGCGGCTGGTGGCAGAGAGCTCGGAGCGGAGGTTGGTCACTTCCTGACTGGCAGACTGGATGGCCCCATCAATCCTCTGTGCCAGCTGTTTGTTGTCCTCCATCATTTTAAGGATTTTCCCCTGAGGACCAAATCCACACAGAGCAGCATGGTGTCAAGGGGAGCATTACAGGGGGTGAAGCCGAGACCCTTTCCTCCTCCACCACCTCTTCTCCCCTTCTTCTCCTTCTCCTCTTCCTCCTCCACCTGTGCTTCTTCTCTCACAGTTTGCTTCACACATAAAAAACAAACAAACAAACAAACAAAAAAAAACCACCGGCCCCTCTTCTGTCCTGCACTGGGCAGTTGGAGGATGATGTCTACCTGTTACTGCATTAAGAATAACGTCTGTGTGTCCAAGCACCACACAGTCAGAGAGAGAGAGAGAGAGAGAGGGAGAGCACGTGTGTGCCGGGGCAAAGGAGAAAGAGAGGAAAAGAAAAAAGCAAAGCGAGCAGAAAGAGAAAAAAAAGACAGAGCAGAAAGAGAGATGCAGCCCAGAAGGCGGAGGGGAAAGTGAACGCTCCCGCCGAGGAGAATGTGCTGTGAGCAGCTGCTCTCAGAGAGGACCCTGCACACACTGAGATGACATGCAGCCTTTTAAATGGACTGTACCATGTGCTGGAGGACCAGGGGAGAGGGGGGTGCAGTTGGACTGAGCTGCTCTTCAACGACTCTCTAACTGCAGCGTGTGGTATGTGTCCCACACCCCGTGGAGTCTGTAATGAGTTAGCAATTGGGTCTGTAATAGGAAAAAAATACAGATTGTTTCTCTGTACTTCTCCTTCTTTCTGTTACCCCACACTCAGAGTTTGGCAGCAGTGTTGAACCCTTTGACGAGCACTTGTCAAGCCCTCCGTATCTTTTCTCTTTACTCTCCCTTCCTCCCTCCCTCACACACCCGCTGTCTTTTTGTCTCTACCACCCCCTCTTTTTTCATTCCATTATATATTCATCTCTTTGTCCTGGGAAAGCTCACCCCCACATCAGTGGAAGGGGAAGGGGGCTGGCACAAGGGGAAAACATTTCAACTCTCAGTGCAAACTTAGCAGAGGACAGAGCTCAGCCCTCAAATGGGCTAAACACAAAGAGCAGAGGCCTGGAGAATAACAATCGACCTATGGTGAGAACATAGTGGAGTTTTACTTCTTCAATCAAAAGCAGTTGGAAGGTTTATATCTCAGCTTATCTGTGGGCCCAGCGAGCGAACGCCACCACCATCAATTCTCATCTGTGCAACTGTAAAGTCCCATCACACACACAAAAGGTTAGCGACGGGAGGGAAGACTGTTCATCTTAACTTTAAACAACCATGGACAACGGCTGAGCTATCACAACTTAAAATCTCCATTTGACATTTCATTTTATGAGGAAGAAAACACTTCCTGTCTGGGAGGAACCCGAGGCTGATGAGTGATACATCAGTCCAGGGCTGTTGTCCCAGGCTCAGGTGATAACGACTCGGTGTTCACTGACATTCCCTCAGTGGTAAATGGAGAATGGACAGCAGACACATGAGATAACTTGTTGGTTATACTGGTAGTTTGTTCAGAGCACACAGCTTTGTGATGAGGTCCTTACGGGGCCGGCGCTGAGGTTTATTCTCGTGTAGCTATCAGCCGTGGGCCCACTGAAGCTTGAGTCAGTTCAATGTTGAATGATATGACGATGTGCATTATGTCAAGACGAGAGAACAAGGATGCTATCACGTAAACCTTTGCAGACAATAAGAGTGCTTTCAGAGAAGAGTGGATTTACAAGACTGCTTGAATCTATAAATAATTTCTCCTCTTTAGAATATTTACAACATGTCAATTTACAACAAACAAGGATTCATGAAAGTTGTAAAAGTTTTTAAAGTTTTAAAGCACAGATCTTAACAAACCATTGTAGAAGTAAATAAAAAGCTGGACTGCAGTGGTTGGTTAATCAAGTGATTAGTCCGTCAACAGAACAATTTCGATAATTGGTTAATTATTCATGAAGGAAAATGTGAGGACTTTCTGTTTTTCAGTCATTTACGTCAATGTACATTGAATAACTTTGGGTCCTCAAAAAAGGCACAATAAATTAGTAAGGGTTAAGACAGTTTAGGGTTCATACATTGGGTAAAATAAAGAATATATAAACTCTCTAACCATAACCCCTGTCAAGTTATTTCAGTAAAAACCAATACGTCAGGCTGTTTGCAGTGCAAGGAGACAAACTAATGGATCTCCTCAGTCAGCAGGTATTATCCCCTGGAGACCATTCAGCTTGTCCTCTGTCTCCTTCTTTATCTATTTATCTCTGTGTTTGTAACATAAAATCTCTCTGCAATGTCATAACGTCCGCACTTATACTCACAACCAGACAGTCTCAAAGACCACAGTTATTACAGTCTCTAGAGTAGGTCCACAGCAGCACTGCCATGTTTGATCACATGTTAGCAGATCATTATCTCCGTCTAGACAGTCACATCACTGCCCCCGATCGGAGCACTAGCCCTGATGTGTCGCTGATCAGTAAAGGACAAATGCTGTGTGGTCTGTGAACCAGGGCTTGGACGAAGGCCGGGATCTCCAGTTCTTGTTTTTATGTAGCAGGGTCCCGCTATGCTGGTGTACTTTTAAACAATGTGACAGCTAAGTCTGGCTTCATATGAGGCCATCATTACAGTATGCTCTGAGCTGTGTTAGGGCTTCAAGCGCTCAACTGTGGTATGCGAGGAAATGAATGATTTCAGGGTCAAGGGTCGCAGCGTGTCCCAGATACACATCAATAACTAGACAAATACTTTGAGGACACATAATTCATTCCAAAACACACAAAGTTCTCCTCTCTCTCCACAACTGGGCTGAAAACGTGTATGACCAGGGTCAGAGACCTCAGGCCACAGAGCTTGGATGACTCTGTTAAATAACCACCTCTCCCCTCAGCACTTCTATGGATTTAGCTAACTTTTCCAGACCTGGCCAAGCATTTGTGTTGTTAGCTGGCTCACTTGTTTGATGTTATTAATGGGAAGTTTAATTATGTGTGTTGTGAGCGTGCAGCTAAAAAGAGGCATTGATAAACAGTCACTATGACTGCCTGCCTGGGTTAATTGAATATCGACTAATCCTCCACACGTTGGAACGCCTTCCATTTTTCCCCCAATAACAAAGTGATATAATGCCGTGCTTAAGTGTTTATACAGGTCTTATCAGAGGCTTGGGGAAAATATACAATGCAGTCTCCCAGCCTCTCTAATGACTATCAAATATAATGGAAAGAAATATATATGGTGTGAAAGTGATGTGTAAATATGGGATATTTTCATGTGTTAACAGGATGAGGGGGGATGTGGAGGAAGAAGAAAGGTGTGTGGGATGGAATGTTGTGAAGTGTTTATTACTCCATGCAAGGGAAAATGCACTCTGTGAACGAACAAATTATTTCCATGTGAAGGATGATGTGAGAGCAGAAGATCTATCAGGTTGTGAAGGAAGTCTCGACTCTCAGAGCTCAGCAAAATGCTGATCGAGGAGTCTTCCCACATAGCTGCCTGGTGGGCCACAGTCCAGGGTTAAGGCTTTCACATCCAGAGGAGTATAGCTGGTGAGCGGCATTTTGCTCCTTAAGAGGAGACAGTACTGTTTATTGAGGCAGCCAGGGTGGTGCAGTAACATCTCAGCTCAGACCTTTAAATAAACACAACTTTAGACATGTGCTACAGATGCATCAATGACATAACTTCAGGAGCCAAAAGAGCAGCAGTAGCCCTTGTATTGTCTAAGACCAATTAATATTTCCAGTCTGCTGCTGGAAATGATCACCTATTATCACTTTTTGAATTTACTGGTTAGGGTTGTACGATTCTAGAAAAAATGTGAATCACGATTTATTTTTTGTTTGTTTGTTTGTTTGTTTTTTGCTTAGAATTGAGATCACGATTCTTTGGCATGATTAGTTTTTTTTTTACAAAATGTTTATTGCATTGATGAACTTTAACAAAACAAAACAAAACCATTCCAATGGTTATTCAAGTAGAGTATCAAACATTGAGATTTCCTTAGAATGTAGACGATACGTTTGAACAAGAGTCTTGTTAGCCATCCATATTACTCTCTTTAACGCTGACTTCTCTCTGCTTCTCTCCCTCACTGTTTCCACACACTCGTTTCCCTCCAAATCAGTTGTGACTCATTAGAGAATGGACATGGGCCTTCTGCTGGTGTCCTGTGGGTTGAGGATTTCACTGTTCTTCATGTTTTTTTTTTTTTTTTTTGTTTGTTTTTTTTCTGTGTGTGTGTCTGTGTCAGACTGGATACTGCTGTGGATGGCTGCTGCCATCAAGGAGTGTCGTTGCTATGGGGTGGGGGTGTCTGGTCTTGTGTAGGTGGATGGTTCATGTCTAAGTAACAACCACATGAAGGTCAGGTCCAAAAGTTTCCCAGATGGTCAATATTATTTACTATAATAGTCAGTGGTCATAATGTTACGCCTGTTTGGTGTATAAACACACTTTATAACTTTAATGCTATAGTGCTGAGTCTTTGATATTAAATACACAAAAGCTACCGTTGCAAGCTGACATGAAACACATCACTATTGGTGGGTCAGACACCAAATTTAATGCGTGGTATACTGGGAAAAAGAGATAGACAATCCCCTAATAAGCTTAATCAACACTGCATGAACTCAATTGGCAAAAGGTTTGGATGTAAAGGGCATTCATTTATGTGTTGAGGCCCTAGACTTACAGCTGTAATATGATAAAGGTTTCTGCAATCAAGTACCCTGAGAAAAATTAACATTCCACACTCTTTTAGTGTTGTTCTTCGAATCTCATTCCTGAGGGGAATGCCGAGTTTCTTAGCTGCTCCAGTATGTTCATTATGTCTGTTTATGTGCAGTTGGCGCTGTGCAGATAGCACACAGTAAGATTTTAGGGTAATTTAAGATAAAAAAAATTGATGCACGCTGTGACTGAAAACAATGACGACAAGAGCAGTGACAGTGAACCAGAACACTAAAGTAGCTGCAGGCAAAACCAAAAGCTCTGCAGAACCGAGAGCAAACTGCAGTTTAGTGATTATTCTCCATGGGTTCATCACATTACGCGCAGTCATTTGATGTTTTGCCAAAATAAAAAACATTGACCCCTGCTTGCTTTTGTGTCAGGAAGAATGGGGTCATTTGTGGATATATTAGACAATTCATATTTTTGTACACAAATGTCGGTGGATTCGACAAAACACATCTTATGTGCATGTACACAGTGATAACTATCTACTGAATATTGCTCCAACTAAAGACATCTTGGAGCTTCACATAGCACAAATTCTCTTTGAGAGGCAGCATATGAATGAGAAGTACTTTTAATTTGATTCTACTGTTTATGATCAGATCTGGGAACAGAAGTATTAAGGGTTCATTCCATGGTCAAGTAATAACAGGCCCCTTTGGTTAATTGGCAGTGAGAATGACGAAAGAAAAAATCCTCCCAAGGAATGAAGCCAGGGCCCATCTCTGGAGGGCTTTCATACAGCAGGGTGTGAACATTACGGTTGTTTATATGTTCCACAATGAACTGAAAGTATGTCTCAGCCTCCACACAGAGCTGCTCGGAGTCTAAACTTTCACCAGACAGCAGCTCTAGATTTGTACATTTCAATATGTCAAAATATTCAGTCTGCAGGGGACTGAAGAAAAACAGTAGGTTTCAGGACATTTTATCCTGCAATGAAGGCTGACTCAGTACACACACACACACACACACACACACACACGCACACACACACACACACACACACATAGACACACACACACACAGTCTGTCTGCCGACATCAAAAACTACAAGAGTTTGTATTCTTTGCCTGCAAACAGGTTAATTGGCACTGCATTTGCCTGTTTGGCAACAGTATAGTGTGTTTGTGTGTGCGTGAGGGATAATACATGGTGCTTCATGACAAGAGACGTTTGAGTGTCTCTTTATCAGCCTTTCAAATTAAAAGAAGGGTTATCTGTGCCACTACCCCTCTGTCTTTTGTCCGGCATCTGTGAAAAACATGACACTTCTGACATAACTGGCCTTTGTTGGTCAGTTTGAATACAACACCGGTTTCCCACAGCAGTAAAGTAGACTGAGACACACTGTCCTAACATTGTGCGTGATTCATTTGTATAAGAATACGGGCTCTATGGAACTACGCAGCAACTGTCTGTTGTTTGAAGCGTCCCTTTGACAGCACATAAAGAAGACAGACAGTTAAAAACTATAGAGGTTCAGTCACTGCTTTGAATGCTCACACACAACGCAGATTTACCAAACGGAAATGTCACAGCTGGAGGAAAAGATAGGGTATTTATGTCTGTGCAAGTGACAAAGACAGAAAGCATTTTGCCCCAAGTGGTGGCACACAGGGACAGAGGGGCATTGATGAAGTAAGCTGTGAATGACAGGGAGCGGAAACTTTTCCTTTTTGTATGTTAGGCTTTTTCATTCATCACTTTCTCTCTCTTTACAACATTGTTGTTCCACATGCTTTCCAGTATGTTTACTACTTAGTTTTATTGAGGAAACTGTCTATGAATTCACCAAAGAGAACATAATCATCGCACGAAAAGTGTAATGTGAAAGGTTGTCAATTGCAGCAACGATTATCTTTACTCTACTGAAAGGTCTTTGGCATTTATTCCTTTCTGTTCACCACTTGCTGCTTTCATATATACATATATAGACACTACATAGAGCTCTTCATGGCCTACGTCACTGTGACATCACAATGTTAACTGGAGGCAAAACAGAGGGAAGCTTGAGGCGACACTGTCACTTCCAACCATGAAAATGTCGTCTTGCTGTATTTTTTGGTGCCAAAACCAAAAAATCTAAAAGACTAACTTGAGGTTTTATCACATAGCAGCCACTGCCAGTCGTAGACAACTTGGCTGACTTAGTTTGGCTTTGGCGATTGAAAAAAAGGATTAGAGTGAGGCAATCAACAATGCACACACTTCATATCAGATAAGATTAATATATAATACATCATCAGTTTCAGCCTGGATAACATCATGGGGTTAGATTAAATCGTGACTGAAATTATGTTAAATTGATGCTTATTTAAGGGATTTCTTGTTACATGTTAATGCTAATGCTAACTGCGAGTTAACGCAAGTTACTTGCGTGTTTCAGGTGTGTCCAACAATGGTTCCACTTACTTCTTGTTAATATCTTTGCGGGCGAGACTTAACTCGATAAAGACAGACCAGACTTCGTCCCCTCTGTGTCTCCAGTGAATGAGAGTATAGGGCTCGGCAAATATATTTCCACTGTCAGAGTCAACTTTTTAAAATAACACTCACGGTCTCGGAAAGTGAGCGTATTAGTATATTCTCTAAAATGTACGTTTTTTTCTCCCATTCTTGCCAAAACATCCATAGAAATATGCTAACCACCATTTACAAGCTATTGTGTTTGAGATGTGAGGCATCCAGTTAAGCCCCGCATCACAAAAAACGTCAAAAAGTGTTTACAAACGGTCATCGAATTGAATGAGAGTGTTTATTATTGACACAGACCAACAGCAAATTAAAGGTGTGAGTGAATTTATATCTCAACCAGCATCTGATACAATATCAAACAGAGTATTTTCTAAGTAAATCTATCAAATGCACTTGACTACATAGTCAGCAGCTGCAGCCTTTAATAATTGAAGCTTCAGTGCACTATCAATAGGTTGCTGAACATTGAAAAGCGTGAAAAGCGGCTGCTCCGTTCCTCCTCTGCAGCAAAATTTTGGTGGAGATGGAAACTCTGATTCCTGAAGCTTGCCCATGGACGGAGAGATAACACCTAGAGAGAAGTGGCTATTATTTGCTGTCAGCAAACTCAGCACATCCATCACACAAAATTGTCCCCAAGTTCCACTTCAACACCTTGCAGTCATGTCCGTTTCCCATCACCAATAGTGTGGTAATAATAAACAGTTTGACAGGCTTTCCACTTGGAGATAACCGTCGACAAGGTTGCAGATGAAACACACTGCCAGAGGCCTTGATGAGTATCAAGATAAAGGCTTGTTTCCAGGACTCTGGGGGAATAACAGGCACGGAGGACGCAAGGAGGACGGTGGAAGGCACGTTGGTTATGATGAACTTCAAGACCCTCAGGATGGGACATAAAACATCTGATGATGGAGAAGCAAACTGCGAAGGATGTTATTTTTTCATCCTCTCAAATCCCTTCTCTGCACTGGGACCCATTTTGCGTTTCGCCTCATTACCCCTCAGCCTCACTTCTGCTCCCTGCTGACTGTTTTCTGCAATTGCTTCCTCTCCCAGTGGTCTTCAGAATCAATTTTCAGGCCTTTCCCTTCCTTCACATTTCCTCTGTGCCCCTGTCGTATATTTTTTCCCCTTTGACAAAAGCATCCAGACATGCAGAGCTGAATGTTGCGGTTATCTCTAATGGCGTACAGATCGCGGTGAGATCACAAACAGAGCCAGCGTTCACACACTCCGTGTGTGGCATGTAGCATTACACACTCTGCTGCTTTGTCTAAATGAGTTTATCACCTTCTGTCACAGTTTTGTGGTCTCTCCTGCTAGACATACATCCCACTAGTGATGTTCAGAAGAGAACGTTTCTACAGTTTACAGGTGAGATGAGAAATATAGTTCTCTGTTATACTCATTGACAAAATTTAAGTGCCATTTGAATGAAACATAAACAGCAGATACTTTATCACAGTCGTTATTCCATGTAAAAAAAAAAAAAAAACCTACTGTGCCAGTAATAACTACTGATCAACGGATGAAAGGAGCTGTCTCTGAGTAATGCTCTCAGAGTATTTTCTACAACACACAGTGAACCTCATTCATTGCCAACTCTTCCTCCATTAATCTCTGTCTTCCTTTTTTGGAGCAATAGACTGATTTTCAGATAGCAACTGCAGTGGAAATCACTCCGACAGAGGTCTCCCTGTTGATTTATGATATTAAGTTATTTATTGGCTAATCAGAGCAGTTTGCTGAGAGAAGATTAGAGTACACCCCCAGAAGACAACTGGACAAGACTTGGATAGAAAGATGATGGGGTAGGCCAGCTGTATTCTTTGCTTTCTCTTTATAGAGGAAACTTTGGGAAAGTTTGTTTACTTTCAGAGCTAAGGATTATCCCCGGTTAACAGAAGGCTTCTCATGCAAATACACTATTCACCACAACATTAAAACCACTGACAAGAGAAGTAAATAACATTTGCAATCTTGTGACAATACACTGTGTTGCTGGGAAAGTTTTGGACCTGGCATTCATGTGGGTGTTACTTTAATATGTACCACCCACCAAGACCAGACCAGGCACCCCCACCACATAGCAATGACACTACAGCAGGGCACAGCCTGACACACACACACAAACACTTTAGAAACAACAAAGAAATATGAAGAACAGCAGTAGGTGTTGACCTGACCTCCAGATTCACTAGATCCCAAACTGATCATGTATCTGTGGGATGATCCACAGAGGCCCCTCCTGTCATAGGACCCAAAGGCCCCACTAACAACGTCCTGTTAACAGACACCACATGACATCCATGTCTATTCTCTGACACAACTGTTTGGGAGGCACAAGGGAGACTTACACAATATGGTGGTCATAATCTTATGCCTGATCGATGTAAATGCACAATATAAGGAGCAAAAAGTATTCCTTACTAGTAATACTATCAACAAGTTTCTAAGATTCAATCATTTCGATAATTTGTTTGGAAAATAAGCTTCATTGTTATATGAGAAGACTCTGGTTTTAGTGTCAATTAAATTAATTGGTGGATTAAACACATATGACTGGTTCAAGCACCATCATTGAAGCACTGAAAAACGCTGAATCCAGATCAACTTTCATTTATAGCGCGTCAAGTATCCAACGTTTGCTTGTAGTTTCATGTCGCCTGCTTCCATGAAAAACTACCTGTGGCCTGTTGTTTTTTTCCGCATGTATATTTACTACAGTAAATATAAGGCTACAGCTTTACAAACTATATTAGCTTAGCTGATAGTTTAGCTTAGCACAAGACTGGAAACAGTAGGAAATAGCAATCCTCACTCTGAAGGCTGCATTTCTAGGGCTCACTAACAGGATGTCTGTTGATAAGTTAGCTTTAGCTTTTGGGTCTGGTGCCTCCATTTTGAGTCTGTACGCGAAATTAAGGATAAAGAGACTAATGCATTTGTTTGCATCTGTAGCTTCTTGCAAACACAAGAGCGGTATTGACCTTCACTTCTTGAGTGTATTTACTAAAATTTAAACATAATTCCTCTTCTATGGCTACTAATTTAAAAGTAATAAAGGCCACTGCAGCGAAAACTCTCCTTTTAGCTGAGGCAACACAAGAATTGTCTGCAAAGGAGACCACTGCCAGATTTACTGTGGCACTGCAGGCAAATCACTGACAGACAGGTTTAGGGGGAAAAATAATGTGCAGCACTGAGGACGGATTAATCCATATCTGAGAACAGCTTCGGTTCAGTGCATTGATAAGGAGCTTATCCCCCTTGTTGGTGAATGTAAAGGCATATCTGCAGAGCCTATTGATTAAGAGACTCATCTCACTATCACGTGCTTCCACTCAAGAGGACAGTTCCAGTGAATAGCAACTCCACAGACAATGATCACTCCATCACTGCTTCATCACTGTCCTCACATGGCTACTTTGTATGCATGTCAGTGCACTGTACTGTCCAATTTCTTCATGCCAATGTGACATCCACAGTCCGCTTCGCATGCAAATAAATGCATAATATAAGCAGCACAAAGTGTTCCTCTTCAGTCATAGTCTCAACAAGGTTTTTAAGCAGAAAAAAAAAACTGAGTAAAAATATTTAAATGTAACAGAGGAAAATCCGCATTTCATTGTTACAACAATAACCATGAGGGCACCAAGAGAACTCAAAAGTGTTTTCAAGAAGCAGATGTGGCTATGTATTGGGAATTTTTCTTTTTATTTGCTAATACTACAAGATATGAAAGCTGTTCGAACATGTTGAAAAATGAGCAACGGGGAAGCCGAGAGAAAGATAAATAAGGCATAGAAATGGAAGGGCACGGACAGCCAGTGCGAGGAAGACGGGGCTGGAGCCAAAACATGCAAAGTTGCAAAGTCATTTTATTATATTTCAACATTTATCTCTGCAAGAGAGAGCCAAGTTATCAGAAGGACTAAATTGAAAGACATTCAAGCGTGCAGTAGAGTCAGTAAAAGGAACAGTGATGACCAGACCTGCACAGACTCTCTCAGTATTCCAGGCTTAGCATACTATTCTTCATGGAAAGCCTTTCATGCACGTATATATACGCTCCTGTACTCGCATACATATTCACACAAGGAGATAGCTCAAACATTAAAATGCAAAAGCAATTAAACGCAAGCCACAACAGTGCCTAAGAAGTGCCAACCTGACAGCAGGACTTTGATTATTTTAATTAGAGCAATATGGCTGACTCATCTTTGAAGATAACTGAAGGAAAAAGGATCTTCCTCTTTTTGTTTCAGACTCAGAGGGTAAAACTACTTTACACTTCATGCTTTAAGCCCGAAAGGGTGAAGCCCTTATGCAAATGTGTTTAGAGAGACAAAGTGTGCTGATGAGCTGGTTTTGTGTTATGTCTTTTATTTAATAGCTACAACTTATTCTAATTGTAAATGTATGTGATTTAAATGCGTTTAATAAGCTGGCTCCTGCAGGAGCTGGGAATTGCATTAATCTGCATGCTAAATTAGTTTGTCTGAATCCAAAACTTGTCTGGCTCAGGGAGTTGAACGCTTGTAAGGGATTAGAACAAGGCATTAATACTAAGATCCATGGAAAGCAAAACAATGTAGTGCTCCTTTCAGTTTCTAAAAATGTTGCATATGGGAAAACTAATTACCATAGTACCATTTTACATGCCAAATAAATGAATACACTCTAGGCTGTGTACTCAAGCACTTTCCTTGCATACATGTCCCTGTTTGTTCATTGCCCGTGGCGACTAAAGTATTTGTATTTTTTTTTAATTCTTTGTGCCACCATTACATCTTTGTTTCAGTGCTTTGTATTTTTACATGGCATGAGAGGAGACACACACAGTCAGACATAATAAAGACAGACTGAAGCAGGGAAGACAAAGAGTATTTGTTGATCACCACAGCTTAAGGCCACAATCAAAGGCAGTTTATTTACCAAGGAGAACAATCTTGCTGAACTGCAATTCTTCCCAGACCCAAAAAACACCTTTCAGTACACAAACACTGGAAAGATTAATGGTCATCCTGCCACTCTCTGAAGAGACGTCACATTGCTAAACATAAACCACAGACGCACTGGAGAGGCTGGGGAGTACAGTGAGGAGCTCTTATAGTTAAAACACACAGCTGCACATTTGTGCGTTTTAAGTTTGCAGTTGCAACGCCTTAGATGAATATGTTCTCCACCTCTTTGAGTCAGTTGAGAAGAATTTCTCATTTACAATGATGATCGTCCTTTTCTTCTAAAAATGCTTATATAGTTTTTTGATTAAAAAAATAATTTTTGAATAAATGAAACCTCTGCCTGAATCATTTTCATAGGCTGGTATGAGATTTTTGTAAAGCACCTACTATAGTGGAGGGAGTCAGTCCTGCTTGTGCTTTATATAACCACTCATAACCTCAATGTAGTCATAATGTTTGATTGCATCAATGAGGTCTCAATTTAAAGCATGGAAAGGTCTACTCATGGATGTGTTCTTTTTTGAGCTTAGAAGAAGTTCTAGTTAAACTGGGAGTTGTTCTGATTTTGCAGTGGCATATAAGATGGTGACATCAGCAAAACTGGTTTCACCATTACAGTGCCAAGTTGTATAAGATAGAACACAGAAGATATAATAACATAATTTCTCAGAATAGAAGAGGCGGGCTTAATATTGATCCCTGAGGTACACCTTTTGTTGGGAAACAATTGCAGAAACAGGTAGAACTCGGTTAAAGAAATAGAGATTCATTTGAGCCAAGCAAAACCATCAAAACAGGGACTTATTTAACAAGCTGTTGCATCACACTGTATCATAAGACTTAAATAGCTCTGCAGTGACTTAAGCTGTGACTGTTGTAGCTGAAGAATATTACCATCCCCTGGCAGTCACACCGTTGTATGCTGCCTGTTGATTCTGAGACTCTAGGCATAAAGGTCACAAGAGTCGTGGGCTTGATGTAACAGAGCCACCTGAGCAGTCCTCCATATTAAGGGGATTTTACTTGAAGTAATCCTTGAATTAAATATAAGTGACGCAGTGACAGCAGCAGCACTGAAGCATAGGATTTATAGGTCATCCCGGTCCTCAAAAGAATACTGTTTAAAGTTAATGGATCAGAGCATTAAGCAGCATGTGGCAGGTATGAATGAACATTTTCTATGACTGTAAGAAGTGAGGACGTAAGGAGGACAAGTCCGTCCAGTTGCAGTGTGCCCTTTGAAGTTGTATTTGAGTGCTGAATGCTAATATTAGCATACTACTAAGCTCAACTAATGACAGCTAACATGAGTTCACCAGGTTGATCAACAATGGCAACAATTATTGAGCCATGCTGCAAGGAAGGCTTAAAAATAAAATTAAGAATTAACACTATGTTGCCCTGACTCACACAGTCTACAGTATCACTGCAACTACATCACACCACACTATGATGCACTGATCCTTCTGTACTCCTACTGCACTGGTATCATACCAGAATTTGGGAAATTAAAGCTGCACTAAAAGATCTTTGGCGCTGAGAGGATTTTAGCCAGGAGCAACCACTCTCACTTGAAGTCAATTTAAAACACAATTCTGCCCCTGATCAAACCCGGACGTCTTGCCGGAAACCTGCTGAGCCTCATTTCAAAGGAACCTGGGATGTTTTTTGGGCAGAGTGTAATGTGCTGCTTAATGACTTAAGCGGCAAGTCACACGTTTCACGAATTGTCATCCTAGGACCTCACAATAAAGAAATTTCATTAAAATTTCATGACTTGTTTTGTGTCACACTGACAAGGGGCTATTTCTTCAAACATTCTATTCATCATTACATACTATAATTAAGTTCATTTTAACTCCTAACTTCACTATCTGCTTTGTTTTTTGTTGTTCTCTCTCTCTCTCTCTCTCTCTTTTTTTATTACTTTGCATCAAGGTACAAAGTCTCACCTCCCTGTAATAACAATTATTGCAATCTTCCAAAGAACCTGCTTGGCAGTTTATGTCAGGGTGGCAAGAGGACAAGCATTGTGTTAAAATGTCTTCTGTGGAGTTCATTAAAATACCATCTGCTCTCCAAAAAGCTTAAAGATTAATGACAGAGCAGAAGGGTTCTCCAGAGTATTGTAAAATATTGCAAAACAAAAGTTGTCAGTAGTCTGGCAACAGCAGTATTATGATTGTGCATGCTGATAGGCTTTCGCTTTAGAAACATGCTCTCACTGAACCAGTCAGACTGTAGTAAGTGGATCTTCCAGGCAGAGCAGCGGCAGTACACTAACAAATTTATACATGTGAAACTGGGAGATTCCAGGAGAGCGACTGCAATCATACTCATGAATACTAACAAGACGGGGAAAAAGCAGAACAGCACATTAAGGGCATTATTCATTACATACAAAGCACAATCGAATGAACTGCTTCCATTTTAGTAACGGCTTACAAAAACATATCGAAATGCGTTTTTCGTTACGAGCGTTTGTGTTTGACATTTCTGATCCTATTTCCTGCATTTACACCTCACCGTGCTTCCTCGGTTAATCTCCAAATGTTTGAGGCTGTTTATGAATCAAAGACGTCCACGTTCGTCCCAGGAATTGATGATATGCAGCAGGGGAGGGTGTTAATATATGAGCAATACGGTAAATGGATTAGGGCTAAGATATCACGCTTTCAGGGATAAACCACCCAAAAATAAACAAGTTTAAATGAACTAAATATGACAGAACAACTCTTGGGCGATTGAATCATTCAAGTCTACGTTTCTACTACAGGTTATTACTGAGGGTTCTGTAAGCATAGTGAACATATTGTGTCTGGGCTTTACCTGGTTGTTGTAGCTCTTAGTTTAGTCCATGCACGTTTGTATCTAGATACATTCTTATGTTTGGAATATGCATTAATTATGTAGATGAAGCTTATTTGTATTGTGTTAGAGAATATTTACCGGTAAAGCTCTTAATAAACTGTTCAATGCAAAGATTTTGCTTAGAGTCTCACTTTCTTGAAACAAATTGGTGGGAAGTGCTTTCTTCGTCTCTAATGAATTATCAACATTTTGTTGAAACAAATGCAGTTTTACTAATCCCTCTGCAGCAATCTGCTCCAATTTGTGCTGTTTCACAAAACTACCACTCATTACCATAGGGATTCTAGACTAGGCATCTTATCTTATTAAGATGACTGTTGTCTTCCTGTTCAGAAAATACCATCCGTACTGGAAAATATATGCATGAAACTGAAAGCCAAATAATCTCGGGCAGACCTGTGCGTTTCAAAAATGTGCAGATAAGTCTCCCAGTCTTCAAACACATTACGGCGTCGTGGTTGTTCCACAGTTCCACAATTATCAGCCTTGGTTTTTAACATATACAATATAATATACACACAGGAAAGTACACCTGTTCAAGTCTTAATCAACTTTGTTTTTTTGCTACCTTTTTTAACGTTTGTAGGCCATGTTATACATTCAGCAATGATTATAATAAAATTATATCCTCTATTACTCATTCTCATTCTCTACTCATTCATTCTAGTCTTGAGTTATGCTCCACTTGAACATCAGTGACGTCAAGAAAATAAATGGCAAAGCTAAAATAAAAATATTTTATGAATTACTACATGTGATTACTTATGTCTAGAATGTGAGTTTGTTAAATGCATAACAATAATGATATGAACACAGCATGTAAGATGGGAAGCTGAAATATTAAAATGTAATTTTCAGGGAATATTAGCAACTTGCACTTCAAGGTCCTGATGCAGTTGCCTCCAGTGCGTGGCACAAAGGTGAGTGTCATGAGACAGGTGTAATGATGTGTAAATGGACTTATCATGAATGCCAGTGCTGAGATCTGATGGTGTGTAACACCCTCCTGAGCCTGATTTTCATGGTGGGATTAAAGCCAAATAGCCTCTCAGTTTAATTGCATTACTCCAGATTACATCACCAGATTACAAGAGGCAGCAGACCCTGAATGCTGCATGGTTAGAGGCAGCGAGCCCTGTGGTCCAAATGCTCGTGTATTTCTGTGTGTTTCTAGATGCGGGTATTGTGTGTTCCATTGTTGATTTCCCTTCCCAACCGTGGCAGTGACAAACAGTAAAATAAGGACTGAGAAAACAAGAACATAAAGGGAATATAACACTTGAGGCACGTAATTCAATTTCGTATTCATTCAAATTTTTGTCAACTGCACGGTACAAGCCATCTCCTCATTCAAAATGCTTTGTTAAAAAATTAAAATGAATTCAGAACAGCCAAATCATCAGTGACCAACTGAAGGTGCAGAGGTTAAATCAAAAGAAATAATAAAAAAAAAAAATAGTCTCTCAAGCAGCTCTGGGCCAGTTGCCCAGCTGGCCGGTGTCCTGAGAGCGATTGCTTCTGGCAGGGAATCAAATAGAAAGGAGAGTCATTTATATTTCTCGCACCACCCCACAAGCTGTGGAGGCAGGGAGCGTTTAAATCTTGTCTAAGTTCAACGGGGAACACAGCAGCTTTGATAACAAATAACCCATTTTTATTTTTTATTTTTTGTTTCCACCCTCTTCCTCACCTCTGTAGAAATTCTGCCTTTGATTTGAGGTTTTGCAGAAAGGTTAGAGTAAACAAGACAATTTACGAAAGTGAATAACTGTGTTTAGGAGGCCGCGCTGACATGTGGAAAAGGTTGAGATAAGGGAAACAAAAGGCACAGCAATGACGCCCCACGTCACACTAATGTCTGCCCTCGTGCCGGCTCCCCACACAGCGGATGCTGATTCCTTATGAATTATTCATGGTTTGGTTCTGTGGCGGCGACTGCGGCACCACAAGGAAGCTCACCTGAGGGTGAACGCTAACTAACGGATCGGTTCGCGTTTTCATTTCTCCGAATGAGTCAAAGCAGAACAAACTTGATGGCGCGTTCACATATCTGCTGTGAAAATCTCTCCAGGAATTGCAAGCATCCTTCTGCCGGCAGAGAAAGGCACAGGAGGAGAGACTCTCAGACCCCTGCATAAGCCAATCCTATAGACACTTAACAGCGTCAGCCAGACGCAAACAACCCCACAACAAAAGTCTGCAAAGAGAACAAACACTGTCACTCAAAGGGAGACTGACAGGGAGGAGAGGGGGGCTTTCATTTTGCGAAGACTCCCTCTGAAATTGAGGTGAACACCTTTGATCTGCAGAAAGATGCGTGTAGTGATCCAGATCAGCTTTGTGACGGTGCTCGCGGTTTCCATAGAAACATGTGCACCCCAAACACGCCAGACTAAAACATCCTGAACCGCATCAACAGATGGCTTGTGGAAAAGCCAAAGGATGATAAAGTCTCACAATCTGGCATGCGTCGTTACATCTGACAGAGGTCATACTGTCATCTTAGAATATCCAACGGGAAAAGTTCGATCCACAGAATGACATGCTTCCTCTAAAGGCAGAACATACAGCCGTTGTTTCAGTGGGTGAGGAATGACAGAGTCGGCCTATTAATGTGATGGGGCCGGGGAAAACACAGAAATGAATGTCTCTGCTTCATGGCATTTGCGAAACTGCCTCATCTGTTACCGCGTATCAGGAAATCTAAATGTAGACTGTCATTTTAACCCTGCACGGGGGTTTGCCTAATCATCAGCTGTGGCAGACGTGTATTAAAATCTCCTCTGCTGTCAGCTCCAGCGCGGTCATTTTCATGTGTACTCATTAATCTTTTTTTTGTTCCCCCTGGTGTTTCAGAGTGGGCACGAAATGTGGAAAACTGGTGAGAGATGAATTCCATCTGAAACTGCTGTTGTTGAAAACGAGCGAGCCCAGCTCTTTGAAGTCTGGCCCGCTCCGGCTCGCACCGCGACACAAAGGACGCAAAACACTGAACCAGATGCAAAGGATATGAGCCGGACGGGCTTCCATACAATATGGTAAGGGACAAATCTGAGAACGAGGAACGAGATGAAAGCCCTCATTTCCTCCTGATAGTAGCGGTTTCTTTGTGTCCAAAGACACTTACAGAACAAAGAAAGCCCCACATGAAGGAGGTCTTCTAGATGATGACTACATTTCTTGCAGGCAGTGAGACTCGAAATGGCTGAAAGTTAGAAAAAGAAAAAAAAAAACTAACTACAGACCAATTTCAAGATGCACTGTTGCTGCAGCTCCTGGACCATCTTGTCTTGTCTTTATCTGCTCTCATGTCTATTTCTCTTCCTTGGCCTCTCTTGTCTTGTATCAATAGTTTATTTGTTCATTAGCTCCTGGATCTGACCTGATTCCTTTTCTCAGCTGCAGCACAACCCAAACCTTGCCTCCTGTATCATTAATCCAACCTCCCAATATATTTTCCATTGAGATGCTTCTATAGCTCCTTCAATACTGCACTGGTCAATAACGGTACTTAACTGGTGTCTTACAGCTCTGCTGCAATCAGCTATGATTTCTGGCTCATATGAACCCTTTCAGTTGAATTTCTCCTCATATAAAGCTAAGCTTTTATTTGAACCCTCTTTCTGTCGCTGTGTAAAGATTATGCCTTTCTGAGAGAGCGAGACTGCAAGGAGGATGAAAAAGACAAACTGTCAGTTGAAATGCGCGCTGCAGTGCTGAGTGTGAATGTCTCTGAGTGATGGATGAATTATTAATGTAAATACAAACATACTAGGTTTTCACTTCCAGTAAAAGATGTTAAAAAGTGTCTCACAGATTAGTTGGCTTTGAATCAATAAACCAAATGGGATGATGGTGCAAAATGAAACGTCCAAAGACTACTACAGTTGTTATATAAAGACACAAATGTGGATTTAGTGACCTTGACAAAGTTTGGCTTATTGGGCGGCGTCATCTTGATGTCTTTGGAGCCAGAAGTGACGTATTTGGATAAGAAGGTGGAACTGGAAGGGTAAACGAGGGGTGGATCTCATGCTCTGTTTTATGGTCTTCCTCAGCCATAGGACTGAATACAGAGATATTACGTTATGTTTGTCACAGAGAACAGAGACGAACTGGCAGAGACCCAATCATCGCGGAGGAGTTCACAATAAAACTAGTGATTGAAACCATAACCAGGTTAGGAAAATGTTTACTGAGGTAACATTGAGAACTTGGGTCCTTCTACATCCATCCAAAACCTAAAACAAGAACAAATATTAAAAGAATGTTCGATGTTTATGTTTGAAGTGTTCACCTGTGGAACAGTTGTGATGATGAAATGAAAATGTGTAGCTCAGTTAATTCAAAAACATGTTTAAAACCAAATATATAGAAATCAGCCATGAAATGTAATAATGACTTTGGAAGATGAAAGCTGAATGTTTGCTCTTCTAGAGACCAACGATTTAATGCAGATCTTAAGAGTTGCTTTGCATTTTGTCTATTACAAGGGTAGGTATAATAAGCATGAGCTTCAGCTTCATCCCTCATTGTATTTTGTGCATGTTGAAAATAAATTTCATTTGTCTGAGGGGAAGGGGTTAAATGCTAATAAAAAAATTAAAAAAAATAACTGAACTGAACACTCCTCACTACTTAGATTCATTCCTTTTACACAGTTTACGGTCTCAACAGATGCCGATTTATTCCACTGGATTAACGAAATATTTTTGGTAAGCCACCATTTTAATTTAAACGTGGGTGAACAAAAGCTGAAAAGTCACCAAAGAGTTGAGGATTTAAAGCTCGGGCACCAGGGCTGTGTGTGTCCCCGATTTTATAGCATTCCTTTTAATATTTTAAGACATTTGACCAAGAAACACGATGTAACTTCTCAGTAGAGACAGATGAAAAGGTTTGGTTTCATCAGCGTCTGTTCTTCCTCCAGGAATCACAAAAGTCTGCATAAACATTTCACTGCTCATAATTCATCTAATATATCATCTAACGTTATAGATTGTAAACCCTAATGAAGGCAGCACGAGTGGTTAGAATTTATGACAACATCTCTTCTATTAAAATGTATATAATAAATATATATAGAGAGAGTACATATATAAAGAGAGACTTTAATCTAAAGTAGCACCAATGCCCACGGCGCTCAGGAACAAGCCTGCACCATAACAGTAAAAAAGACAACGACATAACTAATGATTAGTAATAACTAGTTCACCCAGTTCTCTCACACTGACTGCAGCTGAGGCCGAGACAGATTGTTGTTGTGATTACGACTGTAACTATGACACCCAGCAGATGTTGCGGTGGCTGTGATTGCTGCCTTGGCTCCAGGTTAGTGACACGTTCATTTATAATGGCTGTAACGCTTAGTTATGCAGCATGCGTGTGCGCGCAGTAAACTGACACGAGTGTGCATTACTGCAGAAATAAACAGCGAACAACAAACGCATCAGGAAGTGTCACGTCAGCCCCGTCATACCTGCACAGTGTTCCCCCTAAAACGCAATAATTTAAGTTATTGCGGGAAAATGCAAAAGTGCTCAGTGGAAAAAATAACCTTTAGGCAGCTTCATAAATCTAAAAATGCATCCTCATGTACAGAACTTGAAGTACCTTGAACTGTTTGGAGGGGCCAACTTTCCGAGGTGCTGTTCTGATTGTGGTTACTGACCCGCACAGCTGAGTATTTGCCCTGAACTGATTCACTGCCCCAAGGTGAGAAACCGACTGAAACTTTAAATGAGCAGACAGTTGTTTCTGTGGATTTTGTGTTAGAGAATTATGATGAGCGGCGCGTCTTCTGTCATGGCATCGTCAGGCCACCACTGTAGCCCTGCCGACTCGTCTACCTAATGCAGTGCAGCGTTCCACTACATCAATTCGCAGCTTCCACACCCACTGAAATGCATTTGATTAGTCACCCCGGCCAAGCAACAGGGACATAAATAATTCATCTGTGCAAATGACAAATGAGGCAATCAATTCTGGGACAGCATTCAAAGAGAAACTATTCCAATACCATCTAAATTAATTTTGTGCTTTTTAGTGGCTGTGGACTTGTAATTTTTATGCCGAATTCATGAGACAATGTTTTACCCCCAACTTCCGCAGACAGACCAAACCACTTGGTGTCAAAAGATATGCATAATATTCAAAACATCTTCGGATTCGTGACTGACAGGAAGCCTCCGAGGCTCCTTTATTGTTCTCCTATATCCTATATATTGGGGAGCAGAAGTCTCCACAGACCACTGGCAGCTCTAAACACTGGACATCAGAGCGCCTGAACTGCAAAGAGCAGTCATTAAAAAACAGTAGGCCAGATGTTAAAATAGTAAAGGAGAAGGCCTGGACTAATTTCATATTCCAGCTCAGATCGGAAACACGACTCTCCTTGAATGCAAACCCCTCTGGATGAGCAGATCTCTTCTACATGGGACGAGCTCACACTTGACTCTGACCTCTGAGACTCAGAGAACAAAGAGCTTGGATGTATAATCTGGCCACAATTATTCTGGATGTCTGCTGTGGAGTGAGGATAGGGACCCTGAAAACCCAATCCTGCTGCTCAGATAAGGTGAATTAAGCACAGACACCAGGGCAGAACAGTCAAATCTGACCACTGAATCAAATCCAGTAATTGAATCCAGATTCTGTATTGTGTCTTATTAAGTTTGACTTTGTAGGTTGAGTGATTGAAGTTATAAATTAGTAGAACGTACATATCTCTAATCAGCTAATGTGACAACGCAAAAACAATAGATTCTTTTAATTAAATGACAAAACTCAGAACTTTTCCATGTTGGGAAGTAAAAAGAATAAAATGCTGGTCTTTAAAATTCTGTGTAGGTATCCCAGTAACACCCCTAATCCCTAATGAGTTGTCTCATTTAAATATGTGTTTCGCATGCGTGTGTCATGTCAGGTCAGAGGTCGTCATATACAGAACAGACAGTAAAGACCCTCGAGACAACGGTGTGATTTGTAATAATGGGCCAGACAAATAAAAACAGCTTGACCTGTGGTGTCTGAGAACTTGGAGTGTTGCAACTCATTTTGCAATTGAGTCATAAGTGAAGTAATGTCATTACTTTTCCAATGAGGAATGTGTGATGAGTGGTTGATTACAGACCCTAAAATTCACACACATGCACAGACAAAACACACAAAACAACACTGTCAAAGCTGCTGACACAAAAATAACTGGGTTAGAACAAGTACTATGTTTATTACAAATGTGGTAATGGTTTAAAATACACCACAAAAACAGGAAACCACACACGGATCAGCCATATGTAATGGGAGAAGTAAATAACATTGACCATCTTTGTCACAATACAAAGTTCTGCTGGGAAACTTCTGGACCTGGTATTTATGTGGATGTTATTTAGACATGTAGCACCTACCAAGACCAGACCAGACCAGACCAGACCAGACCAAAAGTATTTCATCATAATAAACAGGATCTATCTATCTATCTATCTATCTATCTATCTATCTATCTATCTATCTATCTATCTATCTATCTATCTATCTATCTATCTATCTATCTATCTATCTATCTATCTTATGACACACACACACACACAAACAAACACACTACCGGTCAAACGTTATTACCGGTCAATCGTGGGAACATTATTTTTATTGAAATGTAAGCATTTTAATGCCTCATGTTACTCTGAAATGAAAGCAAAAGTCAATATATAACCTTAAAATATATTCTAAACTTCGACTCATCAAAGGAACCATCCTGACTGACTTAACATGTGAACACACTTGTGACATTCTTTCTTTCTAAAATGGAAATCAAATATTTTTCAGAGAGTTCTTCCCAATGTTGTTGCAGAAGTTCCCAGACGTGTGTGTCTCTTGTAGGTTGCTTTGCTTTCACTCTTCTGTCCAGTTCATCACAAACCAGCTCCATGTGGTTAAAGTCTAGAGACTGGGCCATGGTCCACTCCTTGTTTTCAAGCTCTCCATCCAGTTTTTATCCCGAGGTAGTTCTGGTCTAGCTTGGACTAAAGTTTTGGGTCATTATGTTGCTGTAGGGTGAAGCTCTGACCAACTATACCAGACGATACTGACGCTGTTCTAAAACTTTTACCCTGCAGTGTATATAGAATAAATTGGCACATTAAAGGAGTGACATACTAAAAACTGCAGAGTTGCTGATAAATGTTTATTTATTACGCACATCTAAAATGTGGCTGCGGTATCAAGTCATTTTTAGCATCGTTAAATTTAACAGGCAAAATACAGATGGCACTGATTTAAACTGGGAAGACTGACTCTGAAATGTTTTGTTCTCTGAGAAGTGCACAAAGAGATAGCAAGTTTTGTCACATTGAACACTGAAGCCAACTGACAGATGCTCCTGTTCTTTGTCCAAAATATATTATTCTAAACACCACACGGCAGCATGGGTATTATATTGTCATGGTAACACAAATAGAATCAATCCCTGCAATGCATCAGTCAAACTGTGAACTTGAAATGTCACTGAATCAGAAACAGTCAACAAAATGCCTTCCTTAGATACTTGTTCAGGTTGCTGTTGTTTTCCAGCATCTGTTTTTTTTTTTTTTTCGAGCTGTCTCACCAGCATTCACATTTTCTTTCCAGCTGCCAGTAGCTCCTCTGTATATTTTGTGCATTGAATCGTGGGCTAAAAGTGTCCTTCAATTAAATTTAGTAGGCGGCATTTATTTTGGGACACGGCACCGGTTCGCTCTTTTGGAACAGACTTTAGCCTTGGCGTAAACAAACATGTAACCATAGCAACTGTCAGTGTCCCCTGGTGATATTTTTTGTCCTCTTGACAGTTCAGAGCAACAAGCCTCAAGCTGACACAGGCCTCCATTTGACACTCCATCCAAGAAAAACATACGTAAAGGCTGTGGGTGTACCGTGTGACACAAACAAGGCCAACAGGCAGAGAAATGTGTCACACTGACTGGTGTCTGAGCGCTTCACTTAACACTGAACTGCCGGCAAACTTTTTTTTTTTTCCCCAAGTACAACTTCCTGGGGAGATAATCGGCACTCCATCCACAGCTGAGGTACCCACTCATCCATCACCTCTCAATGCTATATTCCTGAGTAACGGGGGGAAAAAATGTCTGCAGGCTAACAATCTTTCACTCCAGTTGCATACAACTGAGCTGAGGTGAAAGCAATGGCCTTTTGCTGAATTACCTGCTCTTTAATCAATGACACTGCGTCTAAGAAAATATCTCCAGGAGAAAGGCAGGAGGAGACTCTGTATCCATCATGTGGTGGCGCTAATGGAGGACACGAATGCATCACTGTGTCAAGACCCATCTGGCCTTCCTCAAAAGGTACAAGGACCATAAATAAAAGGACAAATGGTGTCGACTTGGATGAAATGAAAACATGCACAAAACACATACTTTTTTGCTTAACGCTAAAGGCTAAAGGAGCTCTGGAAGAAACTCTAAGAGACAAAGCAGCCAAAAAGAGGATTTACAGGAGAAAGGAACTCCCCGTTTCAATTGTGACTTGTTCAAAGCTTTGCTGAGTTTGGCAAAGATTTCAACCGTTTTGGCACGGCTGGATCAAAATACAACCAGATGTCAGACACAATGCGGGACAACAGACATGCTGTGTCCCCTCCTGATCAGAAGTATTTGAACAAAATATACAAATTATCGTGCTTAAGTATGAAGGTATGAAAACTGAGATAAATTATTAGTAATAGGAAGATCTGACTTAAAGTTAGCAGCTGTGATTTTTAGACATATTGAGCTTTTGAGTTCACTTTAAATCTTACCAAATGGACAGAAGACACATTTTTCATTTCTTCCATATGCCACACCTCACAATCTTGTGAGACATACATTTATCTTTCTGATGGTTGGTTCCCTTTATTCATATCTGAGTCTCAAATAGACACTTTCTAATTTAATGACTTCAGCTCCAGGTGATATGAATTTACCATATTGTCAGTGGTTGTTATAAAAACACAGATTTCTTGCTCTAATGAGTCACTATTATAATGAAAAACTAAAATGTCATTGTGACAACAAGCTTTCTGACGAAAGTCCAGAAGTCTGCTGGAAGGTAGAACAATTAGTAAAGGACAGGAACATGTCTAGATACTCACATAGATACAGTATCTCTTCAGGCTGAAATAAGGCATTAATGGCAACACATGGCCTGTTTCTGGAATCATGAGGCCAGGTCAACACCATGTGATGTGTTTTTTTTAGTTGTTCGGTTAGTTGATTTGTTAGTTATAGGAGTGTCACTGCTATAGGGTGGAGGTGTCTGGTCTGGTCCAGGTGGATGCTACGTGTCTTAGTAACATCCACATGAATGCCAGGTTTCCCAGCAGAAACTATACACATCTACATATAGGCATCACTGGCAAATGCATGGCTTATTTTTGCCAGTGATCGATGGATTTATGATAATACTTGACATACTGCTTCTGACTTATACATAATGTTTAAGTGTTACATGCTTGTTCACTCTTTGATCTGTCTTTGCTGTATCGCTGCACTATAGACTCACCAGAGTCCAGAGAGTTTTGTGAGCTGTCTGTGTGAAACCGATTTGCTCCAACTGAAGTAGCTTTAATTGTGGAAAATTCCTCTTGTAATACCCAGTGCATTGACCCTCAGCGTGAATGAGGAACTCGCTGTTATCTTCATAATTAGTTAAATATCCCAACTGCTTTATTATCTCTCCTCTGAGCTGAACATAATTTGTAGCCCCCCTTTAAAAAGAGTTTTAATCCATGGGACAAGCATCTACTGAATAACCCTTGACCTTGTTGAAACCAAGGCTGTTGTACCTGAGCATCCATAAGGAGGTGTCTCATCAGGGTCATGGACTTCCTCAAGGTGTCCCTCTCCCCTGGCAAGAAGGCCTCGTCCTCGTCCGCCAAGCTACAGGGTCGCGTTACCATGAACTGAGCAATCTGGTCGTTCAGGCTGTTCAGAGACTGGACGGCTGCAAAAAAAGGCAAAAGAGACGGTTAAAATGGTGACAAGTCAAACAACATGAAAACATGGCTGCTGATCTATGGTTTCTGCTGCTCCCATGTAGGTCAAGGAGCTCCACAGTGTCTTCGTCAAGCCTTGCTGCCTCGCTCACTGGTGGGATTTTCTGGATCAGACTTGTGTGATCTGAGACACTTCCTTCAACCACTGCTACAGTCCTGCTGTTCTCCTCCTCAGAAGTATAATCCCTCTTTTGAACAAGAGGGGCATCATTAGGCTAAATCCACAAGCAAAAGATACAAACTCACATTCGACCTATTATATAAGCCGCTTCGTAATGGAGACAGACTCAGTTATAAAGTTTACTCTGTTTGTTTGTCCTTTACTTTCTCTTGGAAACATGGTCTGTGGGTGGTGATATAGAAGCATCTGATCTATACCGAGCTTTCATGGAAAGTGCCAGTGGAGTGATAGAGGAGTATTCTACTAGAGTAACACAGGCCTCATTATTCAGACTGTAGCTAAGAGTTATACATGAATCTGTTGAACAATTAAAGACTCTCGATGTGCAGACAAACATTGCTCGAGCCAACTTTTCTGGTGAAAATCTTAACGTTCTCAAAGACCTCAGGGAAAATGTGAATAATCATGTATATGAGGGTTCAAACCATAAAAAGTATTGAGTCTTGAGCTTCAATTAAACGACCAGCGTGCAGGATTTAGGGGGATTTACACATAGAATTCATAATTATGTTTTCATTGGTGTCACTAAAAATCTTTGCATGAATTAGCTAAGCTAACTAATTTGTATCTACAGATGGAGCATGTCTCTTCATGTTTACACCCTAGCACAAAACAGACAAATTAAACACTGGGTGTACAGAAGTGCTACATGGTTTTACATTAAAATGTAGGCCACTACACAGTAGGTTCTCATACATGCTTGAAAAGGCAGTGGTGAATGGGAGTGGGGGGAGGGTATTCTGTTGGCTCCGATATCTAACTTCCCCACTAGGTGCCACTAAAGCCTACAAATGGGGCCTTTAAGTTTTTAAACAAGCTAAGGCAGAGTAGGTGTGCAATGTGAGTTCAGAATAAGCTAACGTTGACTCAAATCCTCTAAAATGACGGGGGCAGTCTTATATATTCAATTCAATTTTAATTTAAATACTGTCAGAAACCGTAACTGCCTCAAGATGCTTTGCAGAACCTGGAACCTCCAGAGCAAGCGCACAACTCCCTTTGAATGCACCGTATATGGTAGGACTCATGTGCTTGAGGCTGGCCAGATAGAAAGACAGAAAGGTTGAGGAAGAGGGGAAGAGAGCAGCAGGAGGAACACGATAAACATACATAAACCGTGTGTGCAGCATCTAATCATGATGCAGACAAGGGCCCAAGATATAGGTGATGCGTGCGTAGCACACGAGTTAGTTGGTATAACGTGTGAAACAAAGAGGGATCACAAGTAGGAGAAAGAGAAATAAAACTACTGTGACAACAGTAGCTTCATGACAGGTGAGTTAGCTGGTTGGAGAGTTATACATTCAGGTAGAAATGGATAACAAGCCATGAAGACTGGACAGGATGATGAGGCCAGGAACACAGGCGGGTAGTGCAAAGCTCCACAGATCAGAAACATTTCAGGCCGGAGACACTCACAAGAAGATGGGGGGAAGGGGAGGGAAAGGTAAAGGGAGATGGAGACAGGAACACACAGCTAATAACAGGCTGTACAGTAGTAGCGCACAAACACATGGAACAAAATCATGTGTGTCTTGCTTTCACAGTTACTGTATACTGAATCTAATCAACCGGGGCTGTCAAGTGCTTGTTTTCTCAGCCAGAGTTTCCTCGCTAAGCTTAGTGGACAAACAATCACACAAAGGATAAGAAGGCTGTTTCCTTTTCTCAGCAACACAACCCAGACATGAACCAAAACCCATTCATTTTCAGTGTTCTGTTCGCGGTCAATCTGAACAATTATTTAAATTGTTGTTGTGGAACTACAATGACTGACCATCAGTCACCATAAAAAATACATTCAATCATTTTTAACTGAACCAAAGAAGTGATTTAAACAACCGAGCCAGAAAATGTTACAACACTGTCATCTGATCAGTTTCCGTGCTAATTTAGTGTCAGGTTTCGCTGAAAAGTCAAACACAGCTTTACCTCAATGACACATGGCGGTGCAGGCTAAGAGGTCAAATCTGGTGACAGCGCGACTCAGAAAACCCACGGATGACAGTCAAGGTCGGCTTTTCAACAGGATGATCAAAGATTTATGACTACACCTGCCAGCCTGCTCTTGGACTGCAGGAGCACGGCGTAGAAAGGCATGTTTACGAGCGGCACGTCGTGCATCAAACCAGAACAGGACAGGAGAATAAAACGTTTATGACACAAGTTGAAGACTAGATTCTAATTTCACGTTCAACATTTACAAGGTGTCCCTCTCTGGCCCCACAGTGGACAAACACGTTGGGTAATGGCACGCTGCTGCTGTAAATGACACGCTGTCAAACCAGCACACAGACACACACTCTCCTCCACTCTCAACTTTAATTCAATGCATTCTGTCACACACTGTGATACATGATTGAGAAGACAGGTGGCTTTCTATAAAAGCAATGTATTTTCGACTACCCTTAAGATGTCAACGTTCCTTTTGACCAATGGCAAAAAGCACCAGACGCAAGTGACAGAAACGACACACAAGTCTGAAATTTATAGTTGACCCTCGCTTGTGAAATCACAAATTTCCGAATCCCTTCTCCAGGCGCCGCTGACGCCCCTGATCAGTGTTTGAATCTGCACGTTTCCGATACTTCGATATTATTGTTGGAGCAAACCAGACAAGGAAGCAGCGTGGATATAAGTACAAGTACACCTAAAGAATATGTAAGCGAGAAAAAGTCAAATCAGGTTTCCACTCTGCTGAACAGATTCAACGGCCACAATAAATATTCATCACATACACGGTGAAGCTGACCAGTTGTAAACTCAACAGAGGAATTCTGATGAAAGATCAAAGATGGAATATCTGGAAACAATATGTTTTTGTTTAGCAGTTCCAGTTGTAATAGGTATCCCATTTCATGCAGACAAATACTCACAAATAAACATTTATATTGTCACACGGGGCTTTGTATTTAAATTGTTTATATTCGACCAAAATGATCCTGAAATGTTAAATAATTTAGTGTCTATTCAAAATATTTGGCCCTTGTTTTTTGTTTTTTTCAGTTTTATTGTTTTTCTGAGTTAAATCATGGTTGACACACAGAATTTGCAAGAACTTACAAAAAAACAGTCTCCACTGTTGAAGTGAAAAACAAATTTATATAAGTTAATGTCAATTACTTAACAATATATAACTTAAATTAAATGTCTGCATCAGCATTTAACCCCTAAGTCAGTTGATAGACTTTGGCCACAATCATGGCATCATTACACTAATCATGACTCCGTTTACAACAGGGAAAATATCCAAAGGTGAATATAGGCAGTGTGTAGTGTACATAATATATAGGTATTGATGGATTACAGATACAAATTACTAATTTGTCTTTACATGAAATGTAAGTAAAGTTATGCTACTATGAACAAAAATGTTCAGGGTGTAAACAAACTGATGAGGCATAAAATTATGACTGTATTGTGTCGTATATTGTGTAGGTCTCCTTTGTGCCTCCAAAAACAGTTGTGACTCATGAGAGAATGGACATGGGCCTTCTGAGGGTGTCCTGTGGTGTCTGGTAACACAATGTTAGTGGGGGTCTTTAGGTCCTATGTGTTGAGGGGAGGGGCCTCTGTGGATCATCCCACAGATACTTTATTAGTTTGGGATCTAGTGAATTTTTATTTATTTATTTATTTTTTGTTTAGTTTTTGTTTGTGTGTCTGTGTCAGGCTGCATCCTGCTGGGGATGGCTGTTCCTATGGGACAGAGCTGCCTATTCTGATCCAGGCGAGCCGTACATGTCAAAGTAGCATCCACGTGCATGCAAAGGTTTCCCAACAGGACACTGAATTGCCAGTTGTTCGGTGGTCATAATGTTGTGGCTGGTAGCATTTACCATCATTTAAATCAGAGGGACATTGTGCATTTGTATGAAGCGAAACTCCCACTCGCAGGTGGCCCAGTGCTGCTGGTGGCTGTGAGATGTGGACAGCTCATTACTATCTTTGTAGCCGCCCACAGGAGCAAAACAACATCAACAATGAACTCTAATGAGGCATGTTGGTGTTTTGTCAGCCGCTACAGTCTTTGTGAAAGGAGGGTATAATACGCGTTTTTTTTTAACGAAAAAAAAAGGGAGAAGAAGAAGCAGCTCACTCAACTCTGTAGAAAAAAAATAGCCATTCCAGTTTGCATTAATTTGTAAAATCACACAAAATAGGAATTGGGGAGTTTTCATACTGGCTGTAATACAGTGAAATATGTATTCAAATGAGTCCAGTCAGCTGTCCCACCAGGAAGCGCGGTGAAAAAATATGAAAGCGTATCTTTTGCTTCTGCTTGCTTCGGAGACCACTGGTTGCAGAAGCCAGAGAGTCTCTGCCAAGGCAGTTTGAGGAAGCTCCAGAAATGTCACATTTTGCTCCAAAAAGGCCTGAAATCAGATGAAAGGACGGGAGAGTGTGTGAGAAAATCCCAAGAGACACAGCTCAACATTTCGATTACAACAATGCCAGATAAATACACAACACAATCTCACTGAGGGACAGAAAAAAAACAGCATCGCCCACACTCACAACCAGAGCAGGCACAGCTTTGCAAAACATGCCACTGTAAAGTTGAGCGCAAGTATGTTCAAACGCAGGGATTTCAACAGATCAGTTGTTGCTCAAAGCGGTTTGCTTTGCTTTAAAATAACCGAACGTCTCTGTATCTGACAGCATCGACACAAGCCTGTAATTTTCTTGTTTGCCTCATTGTGCGGCATCAGTGTCTGCAGGAGAATCCAATTCACTCGCTGCCTGCACGGTGGGAGATACTGGACACTTTATCCAGGAGGAATAGTCTCAGACTTCCAGGAAACAGCATCACTGCAACGTGGACCAAATTGGAGGGTTGTGTCGACTTATTAGAAGGAAATGAAGAAAAAGTTTCAGCTTTGACGGCACTAATGACACCGAACCCAAATGTTAGGGTTGGAAAGTTAAAACTGAACTAAACCATTGTGTTGTGCAGAAAAATCCTCAGACGCACAAAAACCAGCCAACGGTTTGTTTTTGTTCTGCTAATGTGTTCTGATGCGTCTGGGTGATTCTGATCTGTATACCCCTGAATTCATCTTCTCACTTCCATCAGTTGTGAAATCATCGCTAAACGCCGGTGTGTCAGCTCCACCTGCGGCGATGCACCACCGAGCAGAATCATCACCGCCTCTGACAGATGGGAGGCTTTGGGTTGTGAGCTCTTCCCGTTTTTTCCACGTCATCTTTCCATTATTTTGATCTTTTTTTTTTTTTGGATCCATAACTCTGCTGGTATCTCTCTCTGTGTGTTTTATTTTATATAGTTAGTTATTAGGGTTTTTATTTAACAACTAGAACATATCTAGTCATACTGGTGAAGGGAGCTTTTCTTTAAGGAAACATGTTCATATAAATCCTGGAGAACTCACCATGTGTACACACTGATAAAGAACAGACTGTGCTCCCTGGTGTTGTAGGTCACTTTTCTTACTTTTCTTGCGCACAGCTGCTTTTCGGAATGAATGCAGCTCCTTCAGCAACCACCTACCTTTGACACATCTGATCGGCCTCCACTCTCAGCCTCGCCCTGCTCTTCTCCTCTTGTCTGGTCACCTCTTTAATAGTTTCTTGTCAAATAATCTGAGTCTCCGGCAAATATCGTGTGCACATGTGCCAGCCAAGTGCCACATTGCAGAAGTGCAATGTGGTCCTTCTCCCACATGAAGCCAAAAACAAAACATTTGATCCTTTCCCTCTGGCTGGAGTCCACTAATTTCTGGTGCAAGGAGAAGCAGTCTTTTGTGTGTACAAAAGCGTTTGTCTACTTTCATGCACAAACCTGGGAATGTGTAAACAAGCAGCGCATAATTGTGGCAGGACTTGCAGTGGGAGATACCGAACTGCATGGGTACTGCATATTTTTTTCGCTTGTTTTTTTTTTTTTTCCTGTTTTTCATGTTGTTGTGTGCCCAGGCTTTGAAAATTTAGAAAATCTGCACAAAACAATCAAGAGCTGAAGGCAGACAGGAGCTGAAGCAGACTGCCAGGCGTCTCTTCTCCGTCCGCAGAAAGAAAGTCCCTCCGGTCTACATTTCATTCTCATTTCCACAGTCCCCACAAACACCACAGTCGTGTTTTGGCTTGTTTAGATACTAGACTCTATCTGATGTAATCAGTCTGCATCCAGAACAATTAAAACAGCTCAATCGGCCCCAGAAAAATCTATCACACAAGTCTGCCTTACATACTTTGCTGTGCTGCTTGGAAGTAACAAACATCAAATGGTGACAAAAAGTATGTGTGAAATATATCAATTAAGACTGTAATTACATGTGTCCTATTGACAGGTCAATCATCAGCAAATTACCTGCATTTGTTGGGAAGTTGTCTTTCATGCAGTAATAAAATAAAGTCAAAAGTTAAACTAAATATAATCTATTAATAACATGCAGTAATAAAATGCACCATTTACACAGACTCAGTCAAACTCAGTCTAACGAGGAAACAGTAGTTAATCCTGGGGTACATGGAGGAGTGTGTGAACTTCTAGGACCCGGATAAAGCTGAAATCAAGACAACCGCCCTCAATTTTTTTTTTTTTCATCAGCCTCTTAGTTTATTTAACAAGTGACAGGTGTTAACATCAGGACGGTTCAGACCTCGAGGGCAGCCCGGAGGACAAAACACCGTCACAATGAGCCCTGACAGGCAGAAAAAGTTTCCAGCTCTTCCTGCAGATTCAGCACAGCGCGGCATTACCAGGAAACGCCTAATAAATAAAAAAATAAAATAAAATGAAATGCAAGAGAATCGTCTTGCCTTCGACATTTTTACAACGACTTCTCTCACATCCAAAATGCGTTTGGTTAGCCGAGTCAAGGTTTCAGTTTGCCTACAGCTTTAAGTTATACATGAACACAGGAACACTTCTTCTTTTCTGATAGTTCAGACTCATGCAGATTAAAACAAGAGACTAAATCCATCACAGGGCATTTACCATAATTGCTGCTTAAGTTTGCCTCTAATGGTCTATGGGCAATAACAGATGATAGAATCAGATCCTAAAATATTTAGTCCGAGACCTTTTTTACTTTTGAATTTATGTAAAGTTTTGCAACACAGAAATAGTGGAAGCTGAGCGTTTTCCTTGATTTTTAATCCTTGGTATTGGTAAAGCTCCAAAATTAGTCACATTTTTTTATTTATTTATTTATCTTGTTGACTCAGAGCATTTTAAACACCAACTCTAAACAGTGATATTCCTTTTGTGGGCAGCGAAGGGGAACTATGCTGCATGTCTTTATCCATCTCTATTTATCTGTCTTTTCTCTTTTTTTGTAATAAAAGGCATAAAACGCTTTGCAGCGTCTCAGGCTGACATCATCAAGGCAATTCCCAGACTTTAAAAAGCTCCGTTTGAAAAGCACAAAAGACCCAAGTCATTGTTGCAGGCTGAGCTTCATGAATAGCAAACTGATGTCCAGGTGGAACACAACTCTTTATCACCTCTCCTCATAACAGAACTAGTGAGAGAAAAACAACTACGTGTCGTACAGTTTGTGCCAAACCGTGAAGATCAGCGCGGGCTTCTCCTCACATAAATCTTAAATCCCCCTGATTATGATGCAACGTTTGATTTGCATTTCTGAAAGCTACCGGCTAAGAGATCAAACACTCCTCTCAACTTGGACATTAATGCTGAAGGTCTCACTCCTCAGACATCTATATTTCAAAACCGCTCCTCTGCACATTTCTCTAATCTACAAATGTACACGCTTTTTTTTTTTTTTTTTTACCCCTGAAAGGTCATGAATCGTCGGATGAGGTAAAAGCCTGTGCGACACCTGAATCGCACCGTGACAACGTTAGAGCAGAGGAGTCTCCAGTGTGGAAGCAGACGCTGCAGGAGGGATTTCATTTTGCCCACAGCAACATTGCCACCACCTGGCAGCTTTGATGCATGCTGCACACGATCAAATGGAACGAAAACGTCCCTCTTCTCGGCCGTCTCAGTGAAGGGTGGCCTGAAAGGTCGCTCTTTTTGTCTTGAAAATGAAACGATGCAAACGGGAGTTTCGACCTTTTCAAAATCTGCCGCTGTCTCCACAAGTAAGGCCTTTTTTAAGCTACCGTGGGGGAAACATTCCTAGTTTTTAAAAAGGCAAAATGTGCTGAATAATTGATCACAGACTATCATATTTACCTTTCATCTATGGTAAATAGACTTCTTCTTTCTTTCTTTCTTTCTTTCTTTTTTCTTTTTTTAGAAATAACAACGTAATTATCTCCAAGAAATAACAGGGTTCAATGCAAGAAAAAGGTCATCTCTGATCTCTCTGAGTTACTGATGTATAATTAAAACGGGGTCCTTACACGCCCCCCTCCGCTGGGGTGTAAAATGCCCCCAGACGATCTTGCATAACTTTGATCAGCGTGCCACCTAGTGAGACGGACACGAGATCAGTCTCTGTTCTTGCTTTGAGTCAAAGACGCTGGAAAAACAAATCTCAGCACGAGTGTTGAACATAAAAGCCTCCGACGGCCCTTATGAAACCTCTCTCACAGTAAATGGACAATTCTCAGATCTATGTGTAACATCTACTGGCTCCACTCAGGGACGCGTCCTCTCTCCTCTGCTGTATACAAATGACTGTGGCAGCGCTTTTGAAAGCCGTCGTATAGTGGAGCGATACGCGGATGATACGGTGATGGTGAGCCTGGTGAACAGCACTGAAACCTCACATGGTTCTGGGGTCAGAATTCTTTTTTATCTTTGAATGTTTTAAAGACAAAGGACGTGTGTGTAGATTGGTATTTAGGCAGCATTATTGACAATAAGCGGAAATAATCTGTCTTTTGTCTCCGAAAACTTTCCTGTGTTTTCCTTTATGTGTTGGTTACAATCCTTGAGGGTAAAAGAGAGAAATCTACCAAACAAGGCTGTTAGCGTCTCTAGTAAAATAACCAGGTCTGCACTAGAAACTTTACAGGACCTTTACAACAAGCAGCTGCACAGGAAAGCAAACCCCATTTTGTCCCGACTGTTCTCATCCTCTGCACCAACAGCTTCATTTTCTGGCCCCAGGTTCACTGCTCAGACTCCCACTCGCTAAAACTAACAGATAATAAACACTCACACACTTTGTACCTTCAGCTACAGTGTTTCTCTACTTAACGCTGGGAGGAAAAGGTAATCTCCCCCCTAGTGCGGAAAATCCTTGTCCTGGGGACAAATAGAGCGATTGATTGATTGATTCCTCCATCCAGCCGAGAGAAACAGAGACACACACAGGGGTAGTTAATTTCCAGATAAGCAGTCGTTCATATGGTGCAATGGTTTGTGTAATGGCGAAAAGTGTCAGTAGCTGCCTGCTTGTTTAAAAGGTGAGGGGTCAGAGATGAATGAATGAATCGCTAGTTACAGAGGTAGATGAAGAGCAGAATGAAATGCTATAACAGCAGCATATAAGAAAAAAAAGCCATCCACCTTCAGATCCCCTTATCTAACCTTCCTTTGTTGTCGTTCGGTGCACTCTACGAGATACCGTGTTTTGATTTATTTTATTTGCGTTCCCACTTCGCCGCTATTTCCTTCATCTGCTCATCAGTTACCGGCGTCAAATATCTCCCGAAATCACTTCAACAGGGACAGGCGCAGACATGTCCCGCCGAGCTGTGTAGGTGGAGAAAAATAGCATTAAGTGACAACGGCAGCGGCGGCTGGAGACAAAGACAAAAGCTTTACTTCCAACAAAGCTCCACATGGCCGCATTTGAATCGTGTCCTCTTGAATTCATTCCCAGAGAAGCTGATACCCCGCTCTCTCTGGGACTGAACTTCATCACTAACGTTTTAGACCACGCTGCAACAGAAATGTGCCATTCGTCTGGTGCAGTGCACAGTGGACTCAATGCGCACCGCTAATGGCTGCAGTTTAAAGGCACGAGAGTGAGCTTAAAGAGAAACTTTGAAGACACAACTGGCAGATAGGAAGAGAAGGCGGCTCTCTGCGCTGGCTGAGATGAGGAGGGGAAACCAGGATCCTCTAGTCTTTTCACAGAGTCAGGGTAAACAGCGCTTGTTAGAGCAGACCTGTGTGAGCTCAGACATGACATTTCAAAATCCAGAGGCTGCACGCTGGAGTGCTTTTCGAAAAGCCGGGGCTACAGGCGGCACCAGTGACATGACCGCAGCCAATTAGGGCTGCTTGTGCGAGGCTGTCTGAACCCTTCTTTCAGGACAGATGAAAGTGGGTCAGAGCTGCAGCCTATCGTCATACTGTGGCAGGTAGAGCGCAGCTCTAACTTAAAAAAACAAAAACAAAAAACAGATGCGGATTAAATCCCCAAACTTCAAATTTATTCTAATGTGCGGTGACGGCTCTGAGTCCATTGTCACCATCAGCCACTTTGATGCTCAAAAGTCAGTGTCAGTGTAGGTTTCAGAGTTCAGGCCGTAGGTATTACCTCTATCATTCATTAACACGTCTCCGTGCAGGTAAACAACCCTGCGAGTTCAAAGGCGCATCAGCTCCACACATTAACAAGTTAGACATTCCTGCGTGGAGAAAACCGTTGCCAACATATTTCGCGAGCTTTTTTTTTCACTCCCCCTCCACATCAAACGCTCCAAACGGCGCTCGCTCTCCACGTTCACATGGCTGCTACTCGTGAGCCCGGAGAAGAAAGGGCTGAGCGCCGTTTAACGATGCCGAGCGTGTCTCTCCATGTGCGCGTCTGCGGAGGGCAGCTCCGACCAAAGTGACATCAGAGTTGTGATGTAGAAAAGCACTTGATATAATTGCTGGTCTGACAACCAGGAGCCGGAGCCCCTGATCTATAGTATGTGTTCGATATCTCCGATCTCATGTGTCCGTGTCTGGTGCACCGGAGGGGGGCTGGGTGGACAAAACAACATAAAAAATTCACAAGAAAAGACTTTTTAACTTTACACGCACTAAATACTTGGAGCGAACCGTGCTGCAAAGGTCACTGGCGCCAGGTCGCATTTATTTTTCTGCATTGTGTTGCTTTTTAGTTGCTTAGTTTTGCTTCTCCCTGCCGCTCGCCTGCGTCGATACTGACCGTCTTTGGCTTGTTTGCTCTGTTGTGGCAGAAAGGTCCCCGTCGCATGTGAAATAATATAAGTTACTGTGCTCCCGAAACCATTCAGTTCCCTGCGTTGCAGCAGAGCACATCGTTCTGCTGCGAGAGGCCGGCCGCCGCCGCCTCCAGGGGAATGCTTTCTCCACGATAAGGGTGTTAATGGTCTGTAGCAGCGGTTAGGCAGGTGGTACGTGTCAAAGCAGCGTCCACTCGAATGAGAGGCACCGAGGCCTCGCAGCAGAGCACCGACCGTCCACGCGGCGTGAAAGAAAACGCGATTCATCAGACGGGAAGACCTCCTTCCGCCGGTCCGTGGTCCAGGTCTAATGCTCGCATGCCATCCTTCCCTTCACACCCCACGTGCATCACTGAGCCTCAACTAAGCTTCAACTTTTGATAGATACTGAACTCTGCAGACCTGGAATAACCTGAGATGCTCTCACTGACCCGGGCATCTAGACACATCATACATCAAAATAGTCGCTCGCTGAGACCTGCAGTTACTTAGTATTATTTACTTCACCTGTCATGTTATATATGACGTAACATTAAGTTGCACCGCTAAAAAAAAATCTATTTTAATGCTAGCGTGCAGAGACACTGACTTAATAATACAGGTGCTGTCAAGCCATAAACTGCGCAGGATGAAGTTTACTTGACAAAGAAAAGCAGACAGGCTGACAATAGACACATTTCTGCATTTGTTTAGTGCTGAAGGAGAAATGGAGTGTAAGCAGGGGAGCTCTGCGATTTATTCTACACGGTTTAAAAACTCATTTATCGAACTGCAGTCCTCATTTTGATTTCTATATGAAAAAAGCTTTACTGATAACATAATCTCTTACGTGCAGCGCCGGCTGACTGGTTTCCTCACATACTAAATAAAGTCCAATTAGCAAATCTTAAGGTTGACTTACTTCACCATCCTGCTAAAAAAGAGTGTTTGTTCTGCTGCTGAGCTTCTATCGCCGTGGCTGCTGGTTCACACGCGTAGACATCCATCTGTCGGCACTCAGCACACAAGCACACACACACAAACACACTTATTCATCCAAGCACCCACGCGCCCGCAAAACAGCGTGTATGCCACCTTCGGCTGCAGCCATCGTTGCGCTGTATCACTTTTGCACAACGTTCTTCCACGCACACTCACGGGCCACTTCATTAGGTCACACCAGGAAACGCGAACGCGTCCTGAAGCAGCAGCCCGCACTAAATCCCGTCTCCGTGAAGGTGGTGGCGTTGAGCGTTTGTTTAAAATAACTGAGAGAGAGCTGTTGATTCAGCTGTGTTTTCATTTGGTGGGCTGTGGTTTGTAAGACTATCGAATTGTTTCGTGTCACATGTTTCTGTTATTTTGACAACGGCATTGTTAGTCAGCGGGCTAGGATAAATAACAGAAGCACTTTGGTGTTTAATTCAATACTGTTTAACAAGCTCATCACAAACTACATCCTGCACAGCCATCACACAGTCGAATCACCACCTTTCTGTCGAGGCAGCAACATAAACTGAACATTAGACCTGTAATGAAGGGCCATTTAGTGCAACACTGTTACATTAGTGTTTTCATCTGCACCTTTGTGCAGCGTTTCACATTCATTTACAGCTAAATGTGCTACTTACAGTTGACCTGTACAGTAGTATGTTTCAACAAACTTGAAATGACCTGACTTTTCCCGTGAGTGTACATTCATTATATAGTTATAACAGTGTGGTAGCCTACATACATCTAAAACTTTGCCGCTAGAAGAAACACTATTTCACATACCTTCGTATTGCTATTAACATATTTGGAAGGAACAATTAACTCAACCTAAACCTTGAATTACATCAGAACTTTCTTTCACACTGCGTCCTACATAAAGATGACATCTCCTTGTTGGGTTTCTGCAATAAAACTTCACATTAAAAGTTGCACGTTGCAAGCTCTGGTGATTCCTGCGCTGCCTTGATCCGGTGACATGAATTAAAAACACATTCCTTACATCCACACCCTATAGACACGCTACGAAACTCCCGCCATGAAATATATCCCTGGCTCTGTGCCATAAATTGGTGGCAAACCACATGCACGGTGAAGCATCTCAGCTCAGCAACGTATCTGATTTACAGTGCACAGCTTCAAACACAGCACCGCTCATTAGTTCTTACACTGCCAAAACATCAAGCAACTGGAAAAAAAAAAGTGTGCTACAATTCATGAATGTAATTTATAGAACAATTAAAACCCAAAAGTAACTAAATGCTTCTACAGCTGTTAAAGTGTCGTGGTCACAGACAGAGTCAATCCAAAAAAGAAAGTCTCTTTTTAACACTGACATACGTGCAGTGTGCACTGTCACTCCCATCCGTGAACTACGTGATCTGCTTGTTGAAAAGAAGCACCCGGGAGAATAGGCTATATTTCATCACCACAGGAGCGCCTGCGCTAACTGGTAATGCATATTTATACAGACTGCGAGCACACCAGATTCTCCTCAGGACTGTTTTCTGCAATGCTGTGTGCGCACTGCTGTAGTGCAGTGAAGTCTGGTGGAGCAGGATCACAAATAATGTCAGGTATATCAGTGTATAACAAAGCTTAAACGTTTGTCAGCTCGAGTACTTCCGGTTGGAAAGAAGTTCTTGAAATGTGTTTTAATACTCAGAGTTCTCTCTAAGTTTTGACTCTCAGCGCAGCGCCAGGACTGTTAACTTGTCCCAGCATCGGCCCCTTCCTCCTCTCTCTTGCGACAGGACGTAAGGCGAACGTTTTGGGGAGCAGCTCTCCATTTGTAGAAGTGTAACTAAGGAGGGAGGGAGGAAAACGAGGCCAGAAGCGCTGGGCACGGTGAGGCAGATCTGCAGAGTCAGCGCAGGGTTCAATGACGCAGAAAACACAGCGGGACGTGAACGGCGCACTGGAAGCTGCTCTCAAGATGTATGAATTTACTGAGATCATTTTTCATGTGAGCAGATGCGCGTTTTGTTTGCCTGTCCGGGACCTGATTACTACAGCAAACTGGTGTGCGTTTTCTCCGTTGAATATTCACTCAAACGTACAGTATTCACTCAGACAAACACATGTTGACACAATTACATAAACCCCAGACACACACACAAACACACAAACACACACACAGCAGCGCCACAGACGCCAAGATGAGCCGGATTAGCCCCTCTGCTCTGAAATCTGCTCTGGTTCATACCTTAAACGCCCTCCTGGCAGCTCGGCGTGCACGCGGCCGATCGAGCAGTGACAAATTTAGCTGCTTTAAAGTGGAGGACGTGAGTGGCTGTTAAATCCGAGAGACGAGTTCGCTGAGTGCACAGCGTTCGGCTTACGTGCATCCACTTAAAAACTTTGCAATAACCGCAAGAGATGGAGAATAGGAGCGCGAGGAGCACGGGGGGGATCAGAATGGGAGAAATGACTACAATTCTTTAAAACAATGCATGGAGTGCCTTGGAAATGGCAGTGCACTCTGCCCAGAGGATCCGGGAAATACATTAAAGCTCTCAGAGGCTCTGCGGCTTCGCAGCAACAAATTGTATATTGCGGAGGAGGGATGTATGCACGTAAGACTTAAATTAGTTTTGCACAGTGAAGTGAAACATTATGTTGTGGCACATTTTCGGGAATATAAAACACATAAATAATTTACGCTGAGACTGAAAGTTCCTTCTTCACGTTGGAAGAAAGTATTTGATGGAAAATCTCTCAAAATATATATTTGTTTACCTTCTCTCCCGCTGTCAGTCTTCAGACCTAAATTTTGCAAATTCACTCCAGTGATAGAAGAGTTTGTCTGTAAAACCTGACCTGACCATCACTCTGACCATTATCAAGGGACAATGAACAGTTTAAATCTTGAATCACTTCAAAACCTCCTCGTACGCTAGGTTATGTCTCCCTGTACGGCTGCAGAAATGAACCGTAGTGTGTGGAAGACTGACGAATGCAGCAGGACTTAAATTAGTTTTGCAAAGTCAAGTGAGACTGAAAGTTCCTTCTTCTCTTTGGAGTAAAGTATCTCATGAACAATCTCTCAAAATATATATTTGTTTACCTTTTCCCCCGCTATCAGTCTTCAGACCTACGTTGCACAAATTCACTCCTATTCCAATAAGTAAAAGCCTTATTGTCAGCATTATTAAAGGCTCTTTCAAATGTTAAAATATTAAAATGCTGCGGCTACTTTCAGAGGATCCAGGAAATACTTTTAAACTCTCAGAGCTTGGTGATGTTTCACCAGCGAATACAGTATTTCATGGAGGGAAAAAAGAATGAAGCAGGTCTTTAATTAGTTTTACGCAGCGAAGAGAAGCTTTACGTTGTGGCACATTTTCCGAACTACAAACACATAAATGATTCACGTTGAGACTGAAAGTTCCTTCTTCACTTTGGAATAAAAAGTATTAGATAGAAAATCTTTAAAAGTATATTCATGTTTACATTTCCTCTCAGTGTCTTTCTTCAGACCTATATTTATATACAAATGCACTCCAACAATATCATTTTCAATTTCTAAAACCCAACACAGCCATTTTTGTTTTTCATCACTATTAAGGCTCTTTTAAATATATTGCTGTTACTTTCGCTGTGTTAGTCGATCAAAAACCAGTCCAGCACTTTCTACCTGCTAAACATCAGGATTTTAGCTCTGTTGTGTCTGAGTTCGGCCCCACGCAGCCCGTAAACCGACCATGTTGTTGTCTAATATAATGATCTCCAGAGTCTACAGAGATCACAAATGCTATAAAAAACAATATAAGGATATAAAATATCTGTCAGAGTCTTGTATCACTCTCTAGTATCTGTCTTGCCATTGCTGTAAGTAACTGGTCGGAGTTAATGAAGCTCAACACGTGGTAAATCCAGCATATCCAGTCGGTGAGGAGACTCCCGTCAGTCAAGCGGAACTTGTTGATCTCCTGTCAAAGACCCGACATGTTGGAGCTCAGAGCAAACAAGGCAGTCTGTGAACTCCCAAAGGCTCTTATCGATCATCCCGAGGGAAAACGCGCTAATGAAGATACATGTGGTGTCTGGTTCCCCAAAGAAGTACGACGCACAGTCAACTAAACGCATGTAGCTCAGAACAACACGTTGTAACAGACACAATGTTGTAAATGTGGCTGAAGTCACCCACGTAAGATTTTCCCTTTCATCAAGTATTTACAGTAGTTTATCTGTAACTGTGCAGCTGCTCTGACCCACATGATGGATACACAGACGTGTGTGGTCCGCTTATGTCAGCTTTACCGTTCTCCAATTCGATTCGACGGGAATAAGGAGGGGGATGGAAATCTAAATTAGGCTTGTATCGACTCTGAGGAAGTGATTTTCGGTGCTACAGGGGATAGCCGGAGAGTAAAGAGGATCAATAATGCAAGTAAGAGTATATAAAGCACCGTGAGGGACGGGACCGTGATTGAGTTTTTACCAAGAAAGTTTCTCTTTATCTGGCAAAATGTATGTTTCCTCTTACGAGATTAAGTTAAGTACACACTAGTAATGCAAGTGACACAGTCAAAGAACTTTCTCTCTGAATTATATTACTATTAGAGTCAATGGCCAACAACCCTGGTGTGTAATAGAGATGAGGATATTGGACATAAGCCAGCACCTTGACCTCTCTCAGCAGAGATATAAAGATGGCTTCACCCACAGGATAATGGAAATATCCAGAGTTATGTGTCTCTGTGGACTACACTGCAGACAACTGTACGCTGTGTCTCTCCTCCGCATCACTTTGGTCCAGTGGAGCAGAAAGGTGACTGAAACCAGTGCTCTGTCAGGCCGTGGCCATTTGGGCAAGAAGGAGCAAAGCCTGAGCTTGCAGGGATTTGTGCAAACGCAGTGAGAGCACACACAAGGCTTTTTTTTTTTCATGAAGTTTTTGTTGCTGCAAGCAGTCCGAGGGCAAAAAGTAGGCCAAAATGCTGGTAAAATTAAAGGCGGCGAGGGTGAGCAGGCGACGCAAAGAACCTCAAAAAGTGGCGAATAATGCAAGCTGGAGAAACAGAAGCCTCGCTTGTCATTTACCCAGGGCCAAATCATAACTGTGCCTATACGTGCAAGCAAAACAGTGCCGGGATAAAAGCACCGTTTTGCTTTACATATGTAGGACATGGATTAGGAAGAGCACTTCACACTTCCACTGCACTGCACAAGGCTGCAAATGATAGATGTCAACAATTGGAAAATGTTGCTGCACTCGTACACTAACAGCTGCTGCTCTTCATCATAACTCGATTTTCCTCACAAGATGTCTTTGCTTTTTTTTTCCTGCACAAAAAAAATAAAGAGTCACTTAGTGTAAAGCCACATTTCAGCTCAATACATCAAAACCCAGCCCCGTACTCTGATTTACATATCTGTCAGAGTAGCCTCTCCACAATTAACCCATTCTTTGTGGCCTACTCACAGAGAATTTGCATGAGGCAATATACGAGCATCGCACTCGTGCACTCATGATGCTTTTCACACGATGAGCTGAATGAGAAAAAGGAAAAAAAAAAAACATATTTCTGCTGTGAGAAACATTTACATTTTTTAATGCTCTATGAAGTACTGTAATAAAATGTACTCAAAAGAAAACACGACTTGGGTTGAACTCACACTCATATGCAAACATCTTGGCCAACTCCAGGCACATTATGTGTTTTGCAGATTTCTGAAGTAAATATAGCTCATGCAGCAAACATTAAACATCGCCCGTGCTGAAATGTGCTTCAGTTCGCAGCTAAGTGCATGACATTTGCCACCAGAATTTTCTCGTATTTAGCGAAACCCATTTTCTGTGCTACTTGCTGCCACCCAAGCACAAAGCAGAATACTTCCAGTCCCAGTTGGCAAGGTGTTCTTTTCATCAAATGCCTCCCGACTTTCTCTCCAAACGCACTCGTGGTGATTGTAGCCAAAGGGCTCAGAGATTGAATGAGACGCTGCGCTGCAGGCTTCAGCTGTTTTTTGCGATGAGGTCATAGGTAATGTTACCATCCATCTCTTCCGTGTCAACCCTGCGAGTGTATCAGCGCTGGAACAATGCAACACCACTCCTGTGTCAGCCAAACCTTTCTGGAGGAGACTCTCTGCGGTTACAGGGCGTTTCTGGCCAGCAGATGTGTAGGTTTCTTGATTTTTTTTTTTTTTCCTTTTTCTCCCAGAAAGTTTTCTGCCAGATCTTGACTTCCAATTTTATTAATGTCATTTCAACAGTGGAAATTGCAAGCTCGGGGCACTTGGATATCTTTTTATAGCCGTCCCTACTTAGCGAGATCAGAAAGCTTTATTTTCAGATTCTGGATCAGACGCTTGGAGGAGCCCATGGTGGCTAATAGAGTCGAATGGAGAATCTGTAATGGTGACTCCTGACCTACCTTACAGCTCCGATTAAGTTATACTAGACAGGTGCCCACTGTGGAACAGCGACTTTGAAGACAGGTTCATTTCATTTTTATTTCGAAAATGAAGGTTTGAATTTGCCCAGTGGAGCCAAAACGTTTGCATTTCAGTTTCAACACAGTTTGCAAACTGTGTTAAATAGGCGAAAGTAAAAATTGTGGAGAACCACTGCAATACACTAAAACATAATGTATTCTTCCAATTGATGGTATTTTACCACAATTATTCCTTTGCGTATTTGAGCACAGTTTCAAATACGAGACTTCCATGCTTTTATTTTGAAGGCTACACCGGCTTAGCCATAAGCCACGATGCAATTAGATATGGGTCTTCAGCACTGACGCACCTTCTTCTTGTTTTACCTCCCTTTATAATGTCCATGCCCTCCGGATAAACTGAGCCCATCGTGCAAACAAAACTATGAAACATCCATTCACAACAACACAAGGCCAGGACATGTGAAAAAAGTCTGCAGACATTCGAGCATTTCCAGCTCGTGTGTTTGATTTATTACATTCCGACTGAAAATCCTAAGTGACACACTCTCTGCTTGCCATGAAAACATGAAATTAGTGAGACATGCTGCAGATCAGCAGCACTCCAAAACCACTCATTTCCTAAAGATGCTTCCAGCATTCTGCTGGTCTGAAGCAGAATATTAATCAGGGCCCTGCAACCCCTTAACAGTAATGTGCTCTTATCAACACAGTATTAAGCCCACGGATACATTCATACAAAGTGCATTATTTATGAAAAAAAGGCCATTCTTGTGCAAACAGAGTGAAGAACATCAGCAAAGAAAACAAACCCTTGCACCAAATTTGCATGTTTAACTTCTCAAACGACTCCGCTGCTGAAAATCCCCACAGACCAAACCCTGCAAAACGGCTCAATTAATAAACACACGTCGAGAAGCATGAATTTTGATGAGCTGCCATTATTAGCTCCATAAAGTGCAGTCGTAGCCATGTTTCCCGTTAATAACACCTGCTTTGAAACTCCAATCAAGACAATCCACTGAGGTGGCGAAGATGAGAAAGACGGGGATCTGAAAGTGACGTGACAAAATCAATGCACAGGACGCGACTCTAAAGGCAGTTTTATTTTGATACTGACATCAAAGGCACTGACTAAGTTCTCTCAGCACGTCTCCACGAGGAGAGATATCAGGCCAGATGAGGGAGGAAGCAACTGACACTTTCGTTCTGGAGACAAGCCAGTCTCTGCGCCTCTTTTCCTCTTGGGGGGAATACTGTACGTATTCTGACCGTGTCCATTACATGAAAAAGATATCACTGGAACGCACTTCGTTTGAAGCACACTCCAAGGCCGCGTCCGTGGCGTCTACGGCCCTGAAAATCGTGATGGATTCGTTTTTCAATAATTTAGCTGTAACTCTTCGGTTGTGTCTCAGCCCGTCAGACTCAACCTGTGCACCTGCATTATGAATGCGCGTCAGGTGGAGTCTTTACTATGGGCGCTGCACCTGGAAGTGAAAACATCTAGATGTGCAAATAAAATAACATAAAAAATACCGAAGGCATATTTTCGAACAAACCGTCCAAACTGCTGTATAAACAACAGACGACTTCAGACTTATGCTTGCGTCCGTTGTGAGTTCTATCTGAATAAGACTTCAAAATACGATAAAAAAACAAGTTAATGTATCCACCCTGCTGCTCAGACACTTGGAACATCAACAATAACAATCGCAAAACTCACCAAAGACAACAAAGAGAAACCCGGCTGATTCTTGCCCTTTACATAAGCGTGCACATCTCTTAAACGATTCCCACACTGAAGATTAATAACCCAGATCTACAGCTTTTTTTTTCTCAGCAGAGCAGGATCACTGTAGTGATGATAACGTAATCTCGCTGTACCTCAAAGAGACATTTGCTGCATATCAGCTAAATTAAAACGGCAGCAAGCCCAAGATGGGATCGTGGAGAAACGCTGAGGGTGGAGATGAGTTACGCTGACATGAGGGACGCGCGGCCGGCTAATGATTTGTCAGGGGGGGGGGGCAGGAGGTGTGATTGAGGCTACTCACTGGCTTGCATGAGCTGTCCCTGACGTCCAAACACCTGGGAGAAGGTGGCGTGGCTGCAGGTGAGGGTGTCCTCCATGGCTGTCCCACTGGCACGCGCTGAGGAGGAAGAGGGAGGAGAGTGGTGAGGGAAGGTCAGCAACACTGCGTCACATCAAGATGGGGAAAAGAGGAGAGTGGGAAAGAGGGGAGAGGGAGAAAGAGGACGGGGGAGAGGAGGGAGGCTTGCCTTCAGTTGTGGAAGCTGGTGTGTGATCTCCGGTAACGATGCTCTCCTCCGGACCCGTCCGGCTGCTTCTTGCTGCTGCTGCTTCTGCTGCTGCCGCTGCTGCTGCTGAGGAGTGAAATGCAGCCGCTCGCTGCTCACGCCGATACGAGCTGAACTGCTCGCCGCACAGATAATGGGAGGGGGGTGTGCCTGCCTGCCTGCTTGTCAGCATGTAAGAGTGCGCGCGCGGGGGAAAGTTCTCTGAACGTGCGCCCGCGAGAGCATTTTTGGAGTGGATGCGAGAGTAACGCAGAGCAGGTAGCAGAGGTGTGGGCACAGTTGCTCTGCCAGCACTCCGGTCTCCTGCCTCGTCTCTGCAGGCTGACAGTCTCCAGACGGGCAGGGTGGAAAGGAAAGAGGAAAAGGAAAAAGGGGAGGCAGAGAGGCTGAGTGTGGTGTGCAGTGTCTGGAGCAGGTAAAAGTCAACCCTCCCTGCTCACCCACCCCCCCCCCCACTCTGAGTTTAATAGACGTCTGCGCTGTGGGCAAAGGACACGACGAACGGTTGTTTTCAGATCTGTTTGAGTGTGCCCCCCTTTTCACTCCTCCCACCCACCTCCTTCTCCCCTCTCCTCCACAGCCCTCATTTGCTGCGCCTCAGCAGTAACATCTCTCTCTCTCTCCCTCTCTCTCTCTCTCTCTCTCTCTCTCTCGTGCACGCTCCTGTTCTCCCTCTCATCTCTTACTCTCTCCACCCCACCGCATGCAAATCCCCTCGATTCATCTCAAAGCTCGGGCCGCGGCTGGGAAACAGATTCTAGCAAACTCCGGCGCTTCATCTCTCCCCAGTGCTCAGGCGAAAAAAAAAAAAAAAAAGGGAAAAAAGGAGGAGGAAGTGGAGGGGTTGTATAAAAAGTGAAAAGTAGGGCTGGTACAGTTGGTAGTTTCCAGAGGCTTCGTCTTGAAAAGGAATTGTAAAAAAACTGCTGCCTATGAAATAAAAATTAGCTCCAGCTCAACTGAAAATATAACTTCTATAAACTTCTCCTCGCCCTCACGGTGCCGTGTGTCACGGCTCTAGTGATGCGTCACGTACTGGTAAATGAGATTTACCGCGCAATCTGAGCGAGAACACCTTCCACGCTGTGCGGGCGAGGAGTTACATGGCGGTGTCGTAATAAAAGATTAACAATGCCATTGGATCAAATGAGCCCGTTATGAGGTCTTAAAATACCCTCTCAGGCCTTAGAGGCACTGTTGTCTTGTCAGAGTGCAGCGGTTGGCATGGAGACCACCACCACAGACAATACTGACATAGTTATTCCAACATCACGCACAGGCGGTCTCTGCACCGTCTAACCTCTCTGCAGCCTGTAAACCGGCGCTCAACAGCCAGTTTCCTCCCGACCAAAAAGCAAAAAAGAAAACAAAAGTTCGCCAGGAAAACCATTGTCACGGAGTCATCCCATCGCACCACCGCTCCGCGAGGCGAGCTCACCGGGGACCTGACCACAGTGCTCACATCCTCGCATCACATCCTCCTGTTTTGAAAGGAAATGGCAGGACGCTCAGTGGGAGGTGGGCGGAAGGCTCAGTCAGAGGGCTGACTTGAGCAGGTGCTTCTGCAAAGGCAGAAAATCTATTTGGACGTTAAAAGCATGAAAGCAACAGCAACGGTTGCATACATTCATCTAAGGCAACCTCAGCCCTAGAGGAAGCAACAAGCTACATGCGGTGGCGTGCGAACACGAGCAGAGTGTGCAGAATACAGAGGTCGGGCTGAACACTGGCGCTTCACACACGTTACGCACACTCGGGGCGCACCTTCACTTTCAAGCCCAAAAGACCAACGCCCAGCAGAGCATCGCTCCTCTCCATCTTCATCAGTTTTAATGTCATTCTCTTTGAACAGGAAACAGGGACATAGTGAGTGTTTTTTTAGCCGGCTGTGTATTGTCATGTATGAGCAGCTGTAATTCCCTCCCTCTGTTTCTCCTGTCGCTGGCAGCTCTCTATTCTCCACTACACAGATAAATGTATTTTTGGACATATCAACAATCCGGACTGATCCAGATGCCTCATAATTCAATTATACATTTTGCCATGAGAAAACATTTTTACCCACAGAACTTAAAAATATTTCTCCACCATAAGGACTGGCTCGGTCTTACACTCCTGTATCAAAAATGGCACATTTCTCAAGCAGTTTCTTCATTTGGTTAGACATCAGCAATTTGTTTTCATTCTGTTACGCCAGAAAATGAGATGAAGCTACGACGAATAAACACTAGCAGTAAACTCCAAATATTGCTCGAAAGATAAAGGAGCATATTTCGCTTTAGTGTTACATGGCCTAAACGTTCCACTGTCTACATTCATTTCGTCTGCCCTCACAGGGAGCTTCGGAGTCAAGTTATCAACGTTAAAAGTCGACTTCATTTTCTCAGCTCTGCTGACATCTTTGGGACAGTTTTAGCCACGCTGGAGGATCTGTGGACGGCCGAGTCAGCATGTTGCTGGATTCATCCACCACGCTCCTCCGGGCTGAAATATTTGCACAGACGTTTATGCCTCCCTCAGGAGGAATTCTGAGCCCCTCACTCTACCTACATCAAGTCAAAAGTTAGACTTTTCCAACACCGACAAGACTCATGACGTCCGCATTGCTCACTGCGGAAATCTTGGCATGCTAAGACACTGTGCTCGCATGGTATCTGCTTATAGGACGGATTAACTTCATAACCAAATAGAGTAACTTGACACCTGCAGTAAGATGCTGAGCAGATTGCCTGAGGCTCCAGAGGACTATAATAATAAAAAATAATAATAACCAACAGCATTCATTCATTTTCTGTAACAGCTTGTCCTCTTGAGGGTTGTGGAGGGACTGGAGCCTGTCCCAGCTACCATTAGGGACTTAGGACTTAAACAGCAATGTATCCCGACTAGGCATATCATTATGACCACCTTCCTAATATTGTGGAGGTCTCCCTTGTGCCTCCAAAACAGCTGTGACTCATCAGAGAATGGACGTGGGTCTTCTGAAGGTGTCCTATGGTGCCTGGATCATCCCACAGATACTGGATCAGTTTGGGATCTAGTGATTTTGGAAACCAGGTCAACACCTTGTGCTGTTTGTCATGCTTTTTTCCCTAAACCATTTTTGTGTGTGTGTCTGTGTCAGGGTGCATCCTACTGGGGATGGCTGCTGCCGTCAAGGAGTGTCATTGCTATGGGGTGGGGCTCCTCCTGGTCGGTAGGTGAAGAGCGCAGATGTTATGCGAGCAAAACTAAACAGGAAAATCGAAGGAGTTAATGAGAACAACAGAGTGAAAAGGTGAACTTGTTTTTGTTTCGATCCATTCACATCAGCAGCACAAGCCCATTAGAATAACAAGTGACTAAACACGTTAAATCATTTCAAATCCTATTCCAGCAATACAGGCCACTTAAATTCAAGTAATTTAGAGATTCACATTTGTCAATCAACAGCAACCATGTCTTCTATAGAAGGTCCTCCTTTATGTACAGTAACACACCTGACATTAGATTTGGTTCTTCTGCATGGGATAGGTAAATACTCTACTGTTCTACATCTTAAATCTGCCTCTCTGGTGTATCGTAGCTTATTTTGTCAAGTCAGGCGCAGAGCTGTGTGGAATTGCATTTTTATGAATAGGACTGAAGCACCGTACACAGCAATCAAACAGAGAGTGCAGTGATATTTCACTCTGACAGCATGAGTATGGTGCAGCACTCTTCCAAGTGGCCACTCCTCCGCAAACACACACACACATACACACAGCTGACGACTCATAAACTACATCCAACCATAAACTATACCATCACGGCACTGGGGCAAACAAACACGTCTCTCCATCCAACTGAATAAAGAAGAATCCAGACCGTGGATCAAATCCAACATACAGATTGGATTCAATTCATAACCCTATCCATCAACGCGATAACCTCGAGTGTTGTGCGAGGATCGAGTCCAAAGGACACCACAGACCTCCGGAGGCACATTTCTGTACACCTACACCATCTGTCTGGCGGGCCTGATGGCTCATTAAGGTATTCAAGTGTGACGGATGGGGTCTGACTAAAAATAATTCCAGCACATGCACATGTGAGAAAGATGGATTCATGGCCGCACATACACCGTGTCTTCATCTACCATACAGATAAATACACATTCGCTTTTTTCACCGTCACACTGGACCATGATCCACACACAAAAAAGTTACACTATTTTTTATTTTGTTTCGGTGAAAGGATTATCGTTAAAGTTGCTAGACTGAATTCCTTGAACATTAATTCAGATCTGCTTTGAGGGCAAACAGGATGAAACACCTTGAAAAGATTTTTATTTTAGCAAAATAATATGGTGATAAAAAGATACATATCTTAATAAAACATGGGTATGCATCTAACATTTACTTTCTACATAAAAATGCCCTTAATTTGTAGGGGAATTACACCTTAGAGTTCCTCTATGCTGTTACAGTATTGTAATAATACTAGTGATAAAGGTGTGTAGTGTATCTGTGCCCTTGGGTTTGTAACACTTTCAATGTAGAGCTACTTGATGCTATGGCAAACATGTAGCACTGAATTATTTGTAATAATTTATGATTGTCTGCACAGTTGAACAAATAAATACATTTTTTTATTGCCTCTGTGGCATTTTTATTAGTATGAGAGCAGACCTTATGTATAGCGGTGACCAGATGAAAGCATAACTTTCTATATAAAATTAAAGCATGATACACAGATGAATTCATTTACATGTTACTGTCGTTCAGAATCAAACTGGATTAAGCTGTTAATTCAAAACGGCCACGGCTGATGGAGAGCCAGAGAATAAGGCTCTGAACGCAGGTCATAAATCTCACACAATTGGCCCCACTTTTCCGTGTTGACCCACACAATGCTGCACAGCGCTGGTAAGAATTTAAGGTGCTGTATGACTCACATATCAGCCTCCCTGACAAGTGAACAGCTCCCAAAATAGATACAGATCTCGCAGCAACTAGCAACCCGACGACGGCCACGGCCTCCCTGGTAGCAGCTCGCTGACCTGCGGAGCAAAGGCATCAACTTAAAAATCTGATTGATGAAAGCCACCACTGTTCGATCAAACTCGGATAAATTGAAAACTTCAGTCGCGTCTTCGTCATTTGGTCCGTGCCAAACTTTAAGTGGAGGAGGCAATCAGCAAATGTAATGTAGACACTTTATTACTGCTGCAACGGCAGGGACATCTAATGTTCAAAAAAGAAAAGGTCTAAGTACAAAAATGAGTCAGATCCACTTATGTGTGCCCTCCCCGGAGAAAATGTAGAAGCACATTTACTGAATGTACAACTTGAGCATTATTTGCCAATTTAAATAAATAGTATCCTATTCACGACACATCTTGAGGAGCGGGTAACTTGGACTATCATAAGTTAAAAGAATAAAAGATTTACACAACTTGAAAAACTTTTTTTATTATGTCAATTACAGCAATGTTTTATTTGAGGTCATTTGGGAACTTAGTCTTTGTTCATCCTTAAATACATAATCTTGATGCTGAAAGGCAAAACATGAGGATTTTTTTTTCTTCTGAGGAAATATAAATTAGCGTCAAATCATACAGTTGGATTTACTTTCCCATTACATGCTACAAGTGTTTAAGCACTGCCCGTGGTGTTTGTTAAATGTGCGGTACGACAGGATAAAGTCAAAAATGGCAAAGTAGGATGACCACTGGAAAGACTATTAACTAAGAACAATAAAAAATAAGCATTTCATTGGTAGGGCCTTGATGACATTTTCATCACATACTGTCTAAACAAACCTGTCAACTCACTGAAACAAAGGTGACTTTAATCTTCCAGCTCCGTTACCGCGCCACGGCTTCTGAATGAAACAACTTTGTACACGTCCACTTAACGGACAAAAACTGCAAAACACTGCTGCGTTCTCGTGAGCCTATTTTAACATTTGCAATATTATCATGCATTTTGGCATATAAAAGTTGTCTCATGTGTAATTTCCTATCCTGTGTCAAATTGCTAAATAGAGATTGGTTTGGTTAGAGGTTGTAAACGGTATATTTGAAATTAGATGAATTATTTGCTCCACTCTGGGACAAATTACCAGGGTCTGTTAAGTGCAACAGACCTGGCTACATTCTGTTGTTCACCAATTAAATAAGCCAATCTCACTGATCCAGCTTGAAAAAAATTGGCAGTTTCGTTTTTAAAGTGCTTTAAGAACACTGGGCTGTATGAGTGATATAAATTATTTTCAAGACGGACGTTATTTTAAGGAGACTACAACGTATTTCCCATAATTTTACAAGTGGAATTACCTGCTAACACCAGATAAACAGAAGAGAAAGCAAGTAAAGACATGAGACATACTTGAGATTTCGACCTAAGGAATAGTTGTCAGGCTGAACATCCAATCATAACCATACACATACTTAACACACGCATATACAGTGTTCCTGAGGACCAATCGTTGCAGTAAACAACTGCCATGTTCATTTTTGTTTCCCAAACAAAAATAGGCCAATAACATATATTCTACAATATAATGACTACAAAAATTTAAATCAAACATACATACTTTGCAAATCATGTATAGACTGAAGTAGGTGCCCATTGGGAGAGGCATGGGAACTGGCTTAATCTATTTTTTAACTCTATTCAGCACATGCATTAAGAGACTCTGGAAACATCCAAAAAATCTAAACAACCAAATGGGAAAAAATACAGAACAGAATTAACAAGTTTCCATAACCCTAACTGATACGTGATTGCCATTTGCAATATATCAGCTTTCCAAAATAACGGAGCCCTAATCTTACTGTTTTGGGTCAAGTAATGACACAGATTATATATTAACTAACTGTCATTTACAGTTTTTGCAAGGCTGGCTAAAAATCGAGGCTCAGTTCAGTTCAGATGGAAGATTAAGGGAGTTCCCTCCTTAAATCCAGCAAAGGCAGTTGAGATATGCAGACGTGACTTGTTTTGAGTGAATGAAACCACCACAAAGGTCAGGCTCGGGGCCTTGGTGAGTCCAGAGTGTTGCCTGATAGGGGAACTGTATTCCACGGAAAAGCCCAACACTGTCCAGGTAACTCACTTCATCAGCACCTCCTGTAACACACACGTTCAGAAAAACCAATCAGCAACAGTTCTGACAAACTTAACCACACAAAACAACATGGTTGATAGTATGTTCTCGAATATTAAATGAGAATATCTGCTTTTTACTGTCCTAAAATTATTAAATGATTCTACACTTACATCAATGATTTATCACTAGATAAAGCATGTATGCTCATTTTTAACACGTGGCACCAATGTATGTTATATGTATTTGTTTTTAGAAATCGTAGACATAGGCCAAATGTAATTTTTAAGAGTTCAAATAAGTCAAGTTGTCTTTTGAGCTTTGGGAGAGGCCTTTCTTCAGATATTACAAAGGGTTGTTTGACAGGTCAAATCATCTTATTCTGAAGGTATGAGTCACAGTTCACGTTGTACAGCAATGGTGACTAGTAACACACTAACAGTGTAGTATGGAAACACGTAATGAATTCTAAATATACATTTGGTGCATCTGGTCAACAAACATGGTTATATCAATATGACTGCACTAAGCTGATATTAAATTTAGCCCAATTAAGGAAGTGAAATCAAGACACGGAGGACGTTACCTGAGTCTCATTTGGCTCTTGAACGGGTGGTTCTTCAGTTTTCACTTCAGTAGGCGAGGCTGTGTTGGCCATCTGTAAACTCCTGGTGACTGGACCACCCACTCTCTCCCTCGTCCGCAGGGAGAACCTCTCCTCTTTCTTTAACTGTTGCTGCGGTGGTGATGATTTGGCCTCTGATAATTTCTTGGGCGCTGCTTTGCCCATACGCTGCATTCTCATGGCTGGCCGTTGTGCCGTGTCATTGGGAGTTTCCAGGGCTGGAGGGGTGGGAGGTAGAGACTGAACTTGGCCCTTTTTAGTTTTTTTGCTAGTGGAAACTGGTGCTGAGAACGAGGCGGGTCTCTTTAGCCGGCCCACTGTGGCGACGCTTTTTCTTTTGTTTGCCTTGAAGGATTCAGGGTCGGCTGCACCAGAGCTACGAGCTCTGGTCTTTCCCAGAGGTTTGGACTCTGGCTCTGTCTGTGTTTCACAGTCTGAAGCTTTCTTCCTAAGATTTGTGTTTTTCTCCACCGTCGACGTCGCCTCCTTTTTCACCTCCACAAGACCTTTCTTGCCCTTTTTAACAGCAGCAGCAGGCTTCATGGGACAGCTGACTGCCATATGTTTGGTCAGGCTTGCAGGATAGGTAAATTCCCGGCTGCAGTGGGGGCAGACGTTAGACGGCTGCTCTTCTTCAACTTTGATGGTGGCCTTCTTCGCGGTAGTGGCTGCTTTGTTTTTCTGCGAAATTGCCTTCTGTATCAGCTGGTTCTTCTTCTTACTGAGGGCACTCATTTTTATTTTCCCAGTATCTTGGTTAAAGTTGAGTCTCTTTGGCTGACCCATTCTGCGGAAAGCGCTCTGGCCTGCAGCAGCCGCTGTGGGCGACGCGACTCCGTTCGGACTCTTCACTATTTGCTTGAGGGGGATGGGGTTTTTCTTGGGAGTGTAACGCTTCTTATCACTAGCATTAGCACAGGCCAGTATGTGCTTGTGCAGTTCAGGCATGTTGTCAAAACTGTTGCCACATTTGGTGCAGCGAATGGCAGTGCTGAAAGTCTGTGGTATGTTGTGGGTGGTGAAGTTTGTAGCCGAGGCCACAGAGCCAGCATGGGAACGGCTATGATAAGGAAAAGGGGGTGGTTTGTAACTGGGGTAGTGTTGATTAATGCCGAGGCGGACGTCAGGCCCTTTAGGCTTCCCTCCTTCTGAAGCCATGATCTTTATTGTAGTGTAAAGCTCCTCATTGGGGTCCTCCGTCTCGTCCTCTTCGTGATTACCATTAACATCAGACTCTTCTTTCGCTAAACACGAGTCAGCGGGTGGAACATTTTCATCAGTCATCTCTGGTGCTGGTGTCGAGGGACTGCTTTCCTCTTTGGCTCTGGATGGGTCTGTGTAATTTTGTGGCCTAAGTTTGCCACTCTCTACAGTAGTATGTGAACACGTCTCATTCGGGTGCAGATCCTTTTGATGCTGCTCGAGGTTACAGAGAAAGGCAAACTCTTTGGAACAAACGGAGCACACAAAGATCTGGCCCACTCCGTGCAGTGTTGCCCGGTGAGCCAACAGGGCTGGGGCGTCACCGAACAGCTGGACACAAAATTCACACTTAAAGGGCCAGTCAGTAGCATGTTCTATGATGTGTCCACTGAGCTCTTTGATGGAGTTGAACGGCTCCTCGCAGACGTTGCACACAAAAGTCTTGCAGTACGTCGAGTCGACTTCCTCTGCCTCAGACGTTTTATCAGAAGGTTTATCAGGAGCAGCAGGCTGGGGAAGAGAATCAGCACCCTCCTTCAGTGCGTGATTCGTAACCAAAAGCTCGTCTACACAGTGCTGAGGTTCTTCTTTTATTTTAATCAGAAGGGGAGGTTTTGAAACTAATGATGAGGATGAATCATGTGATGTAGGAGGAGGAGATGTAGAGGAAAGTGAAGGTTCTGGAGGGGATGAGAGAGCAATTAAGTCAGATTTCACAGGTTTTTCTGTTACTGAGGCAGTGTCTTCATTCAATTTGCCATTCAGCAGACTACTGGAAGTTGTAGTCAGTGAAACATCGTCTTCTGTAGTGGGCAGATCCACCGACGAATAGCCTGGAGGACTTGGTGTTGCTGGATCATCAAGAGGACTTTTAAGTGGAGTGTTTGGAGAATCCAGTGGCTCAGATTTATGGTTCTCCTCCTCATCTTGGCTCTCCTCGGCTAAGAAATGATCCTCAGAGTCTGACAGAGACTGGTGTTCAACTGATCGTGGAGACATTTTTGGCGAGAGGACAGGGAGAGGTCTCACTGCAGAGGAGTCGGAAGGCTGAGAGAGAGGAGAGCTAGGCATAGCCGGTGGAGACGGGATGGTAGGTAGCACAGGGGGAGGCGGTGTCGGGGACGTCACGCTGCAGCTACCGGGTGAAGAGGGATTCATGGTGACGGGGGTCAAAGAAGGCGGAGAGGAATGGGCAGATTCTGAAGCAACATTCGGAGAACGAGAATGGAAACAGCTAAGGTTTGTCAAGGGTGAGGAGCCGTCTTCTCCCGGCAAAGTTACACCAACATACTCATTCATTAGAACCTTTTCAAGCATACTGGTGTTAGGCTTTCTCTTTTTAGTTGGTGGCTGCGGTGTCGTATTTCCCTTTGATTCAGGCTCAACAGTAGTCTTACGATGGAAGCTTAAATCAAGAGCTGAATCCCCAAGCACCTTGTTTGTATTGTCACTTCTCCTACTGAGAGAGTTGGATAGATCCAAGGGCTGCTGATTACAGGAATTTCCTCCGCTACTACAGGAAGGTTGGTCATGCATCGAATTTCCAGAAGGGCTCAGTGCGTCCCCGTCATCTTTTTCCAACATGCTCTCAGGGGGAGACGCGTTGTGGCTTTCCAACTTTGGCACCTTAAGGGTGTACGAGCTCGACACTTCGGCTTTACAGCTCTCCGTTTTACATGCAGGACTGAGCTGTGGTGATGATGGGGGAGAGGCTGTTCTTCTTTTAAACTTTCCTGAGGTCCCTTGTAACGGGGTGACTGACAGCGGTGAGGCCAGTCTATGGCTTTCTGTTATCAAGGTAATGGCTGATTTCTGAATGTCTTGTGTCTGAAGGAGCTGTTTGAGCTTAGGTGAGAGGTAAACGGTTTTCTCTCGTTGAAATGATGATGGATCTGTGGCTTGCTGAAACAGTCCTCCCAACACAGCAGATGAGGAAGATGTAGAGGACGATGAAGATGATGCCGTTGTTTCCGCCTCCACTTTAAGGTTGGGAACGAGTGGGGGCGTAGATGTTCTCCTTTTGCCTGTTGACTGCCCAGTGTTGGAAACTGGCTTCACAGCACTCATTCTACCCTCAACCTTCAGCGCTTGACTGATCGGATTTGGGCCGATTATGACCGTGTCCAGACCGAACAGCGCTGCAGACCTGGAGTCCACCTCTATCACCTCACAGGTGCTCACCGTACTGGTGGACACTATTTTTCCATCAATGTAGAAGCTCAAATTCTCAGAGATGTTTTTGGATATGTCAACTGCGTAATCATCCCTATCGACCTCATCTTCTGTGTCTGCGCTGGGCACGTAGACGAGCGGAGGGCTGGTGCTGGGGGACTCACCAGGCTGCTGTTGCTGCGCCGACGCCTCTTGCAGCAGCATGCCTTTCCTGCGAACTCCCTTTGGCAACAAATGCCGTTCGTGTATTCTGCGTTGGTGTCTGCGCATGTTGGTGTGTGTGCCAAATGCTTTATTACAGTACTTGCAGGGATGCAGTTCCTTTGACTCCCCATTTTCATCCAATATAAAGGGCCGGTCGGCATGAGCCCGCAACTCCTTTTTCTGCAGCTCAGAGTTGTGCACATGTCCTCCTGTAAACTGGGAGCCTATGGCTATAAAGTGAGAAGCTGGAGTGGTGCAGTCAGGACTTGAATCAGTCTGCACCACTGCACTGAGTAGACTGGCAGCTCCAGCCAGGGAGCCAGGCCTTTTCTTAGACCCACTTTCATGCCTCCGCTCATGCCGCCGCCGCCCCACCTGTGAGCCAAAGGATTTATTGCAGTACCGGCACTTGAACAGTTGTGCTTGCTGGTTAGTGATGGCATGAATGTGAATGTGACGCTCCAGACCCTGTCTAGTGGAGAAGTGGCGCTCACAATGTTGACAGGGATAGGTTTCTCCTTGCGGATCACCCTCTAGGTCACCATCAAGGTCGAGCTCAGGATCGACCCCCGATTCCCGTCCTGCAAGTGAGGAACTCAACTTCGCCTGTGTTTTCTTGTGGCTTTCTTCGCCACAGGGAAGAGATGAGTCGGACTGCTTGTTTTGTGTGGTAGCAGCCACGGTTGAATGCTGAGCAGTTTGGTGCTGCATTTCCTGTTGATCTTCCAAATCATCACCATCCTCCTCCTCTTCGTCCTCTTCCTCTTCATCCTCTTCCTCCTCTCCATTTCCCCTGTCCATTAATGTTGCTGACATGCCCTGCACATCTTTATGGCGAGCGCCTTCGAGGGGATGGGCTTCCTCGACATCCTGCAAGGTCCCCAAGGATGATGGCTTCTCATCCTCCTCCTTCACACCTGTAAACATGCGTAAAGGTTTAACTTTTAAGTCAAACTGTTACACTAGTTCCAACCAACACAAGAGATTTAAATAATTATAAATAATAATTATAAGAGAAAATGTAAATGCATAAATGAAAACAGAAAATATTCACATGAAACAGACTATACTTGGCAATTTGCCAATTTACCTCCTTCGCCATCCCACATCTCCTTATCAGTAGGTTTGGTTTCACTCGTTTTCTTGAATCCACCCAAACCAGCCTGTCTGGCTTTCTCCAGCAGCTTTTTTCTAGCTTCAAACAGAAAAAGATGCATTACTTTGGCAAAATGTTAACCAATTATCAATATGATCTAATATTCTTTCCTGGTACTACTGTCACAATATTTAGTCTGCGCTAACTTTAACAATTAAGCATCACTAAAATGTAGACAAATTTGTTTAAACAGTCACTGCGGCATGTTGCTAAAGAAAAACACCAAATTTACAGATTATTATAGATAAATAAGAGCAGCTAAAATATGCGTCCGGGCAAACAGGTGTTTTATTTCATAAATATGAGCCATAATTTGAAAACTGCTCAACAAGAATCGAGTTCTGACAATATTTTGAATTCTAAGCCATGTCTGACTCACATGGCTTCCTCTCAAGTCCAGTCATCATAGTGTGTCCAGCGTCACCTGACCTGGCCTGCAAAGCCTTATTCAAGCCAGAGAAACACATGGCATAGGTCAATCATCTGACCAGTATGGTCAGATGATTTCTGCTAAAGCTGCAGCATCGTAACCACCCAAACTCTCTAAAGAAAACTAAAAATTAGATTTTGTCCCTCACCAGAACATTTAACCTCCGAGCTACAGTGATCATAAACAGGTAGCCGTTACATCACTAGTTATGCAAGTTTTAGGGGTTTATTAAAAAACAAATCTGACCTACTCCACTTCACCTACTCTCCTAATAGGTCTACTGACAATGCAAGCCACCTTTACTGATAGAGTGACAAAAGAAATTATGTCAGATTATTACATATACCCTAGTTCACTTTACAACTTCTTACATCAACACACACTGGCCTCCAAGCCGAGGAACCACAGACTGAATGCCCCCTTCTGGAGCACCCTGAGCACAGGTGCCTTGCAGCATTGTGTCCTGAGCCCTGTGCTTTATTATCCCATACACGAGAGTGTATCTTACAACTCCACATAATCATCCAGTTTGCTGATGACACAACATTCAGGTCTTCATCGCTGACAGTGTCAAGGCCACTTAACTTGATAATGTAGAGAAATTGTTAACTTGCTGGCCAATTAATAATTGTTCTCTGAACGTCAACAAATAAAGGAGCTGGTTGCGTACTTCAGGAGGAAGTAACAGTAGATCAACACCACAAACAAATATGCCTGGGTGCAGAGTTAATATCTTCTAAATAAATACACATTTATAATGACTTGATCAAGACTAAACACTTTCAAGCTCTGATGAGAAAAAAAAGTCAGTCAATGACGCCTGAGATCCTGAAAACCCTTTATAACAGGGCCATTGAAAGTATGCAGATCCAGTGTATATAAGTGCGCTTCACTTAGTCTTCTGCCCAGGACTGCAAAGCCCTGCAGAGAGTGTATCTGCAGTACAGCTCTCCCATCACTGCAAAGCACCAACAACCAGCCTGATGCATGTCCAGATCTGTCCACATTATCAAGGACTCCGCCTGTTTCAATAACTCCCTATTCAGTTGGCTCCGGTAATATTACGGCCAAAACTCAGTCTCAGGAGGAGTTTCTTCACCTACGTTATCCAGCTTCTCAACATGGACATGCCCACCGCACTAATCTTGCAGATATGGACCACAGGAGGACTTTACTGTAACCTTGCCAGTTACTGAAAGACACATGCTCTGCACACTTTATATTGGTATTTCCATGCAGCACATTCTGTCGTACACATGTTGGTTGCGCACCGATTTTCATTATCTTGTACTGTACATATGCGTCCTCATTTCTCTATTTTTGTCTATTTTTATGTATTAATTTATTCCCTTCTCTTTGATTTGAGCAGCCTACTGAGCTAAGCCAGGTTTGTATTTTGCTGCAAGATTGCTATACTGTATCCAACTGTACAAGAGATAAATGAATAAACCTTGAAATATTTGCATTATTTAATTTTGCTAGTATTTGAGAGCACCAGTATTTACTGAAGCTGCACAGATGAGCTGACTTCACTGGAGGTTCTCTTTGCAGTACAATACAGCGTTGCCAAAAGTCACTACACTGCAGTAAGGAGAGATGACGTGCCAGGGGCTACTGCATGTAGTACTCAGTAAATTAAGCAGGCCCTTCTTATGAGAAATGCACCAAATCCCTCCTTAGGACATTTTCTACCTTTATTCAGACATTTCAGTTGTTACAAACGAGAATATGCATTTCTGTATTTGTGTTTCAATGTAATTACAAATTAACAGAGTGTAGAGATGTCCGCAGGAATATGCTCACTTGCCAGTTCAGTAGGTACACTGGTAAAAACAAATGCATCTTAGCAGAACAGCCATGCACAAAATCTTAGCTTTATAACGGTTATGGTATTATGCATTTGTTTACAATAACAGAAAGTCGTTGATTCAACTAGGTTTCATTTTGAAAGCTGCCGTTTGCAGTACTGTTGAAGTGTATGGTGTTGCATCGACACATTTCTATTATTTTGACAACCACATTTTAGTGTGTGGGCTCGACTTAATAACATCAACACTGTTTAATTATACACAGTGTAACAGCACTGAAAAATGCATCCTCCAAAATGATTATACAGTTCCTACGTGCCTATAGATTACACAGAATACTATTTCAGCACAAAGTGAACATTATAACAGCCATTGAACGGAGATATTGGAATATATTTGTTTTACTAGTACCTGATAAACTGGCAAGTGAGCGACCTTTAAGGGCCCTCTTGTAATGTTATATGGTGATATTGCATATCAATAGAAAAGAATAACACTGGAGTTTAACAGGCCACCACAGGTAAGATCAGGTAGAAGATGATTTCTATATAAATATGAACTTTCTTTGAGGCCTTGCAACGATTCTTCCCCACGAAACAGTTCATGGAAATACCATGTTCAAAGTTCATACCAACAAAAGTACATGTGCCCCATGTCAGCTAAGTGGACTGTAAAAAATGTTGGCCTCAACTTAATGTTCAGTTAGCAGACGCTGTATTTATATTTTACAGTTTGCATACACCGTTAAAAATGTTATCCAACTTAGCTCCTTACGTTGATGACAAGTCACGTAAAGTTAATCTAATGCTATCAGACCAGACTGGGACACTGGACCGAGATCTTATAATGTCTGCCTTTGGAATAACTCTCCATCCCATCGATGTGACCAGTTTTTAATCATAATAACTTACTTCTCGCAGTTAGCCGTGTGTGTTTCTTTTTCACCGAGGTGTCCGTGCGCTCAGACTTAGCCTTTTTAGCCGCGTGCTAACATGTAACACCAAGTCTGACAACTCGATGAACTGGTTATTCTGGGCGCATAGGCTGGTTATTTAACACTATCTGGGGAATATAACCACTACATTTAAGGCCGCTACCCATCACACGTCCCCCCAATTAGCCTGCAGCAGGATAAGGAAGCAGGCTAGTTAGCTGCCCTGCTAGGCCACCATCAAGCAGAGGCGCACCGATGGATGGCTTTCATGCTTTAGGAGCTCAGGGAAGGTCACATCCTCGACAACGTCAGGACCCAGATGAGGAAAAGCTGCTAAAAAAGTTGCTCGGACCCTCGTTTAACAGCCAAACGGGGCGTTTTAGAGAAGCGAGCTGGCTAGCTAGCCGACATCTGCTGCTAAATGTGCTGGCACGGACGAGTTTTAGCTAGGGTATGGAAGTAGAGAGAAGCCCCACACATCGGACCCGTGAACGCTAGCTCCCACTAGCCTTCCTTCGTTTGTAGCTAGCTAGCTGCACCAGTTACAACTTCGACTGGATCGATTCACGGCCAAGTTACTGTCGCCTCTGTGGAGCACGCACACCCCTGAGAGGTAAACCCGAGCTCGAGTGTCATCACGGTTGAGGGGTAAGGCCTCACCTCGCTTCGTCCTGGGGGAGTTTTTCCTGCTCAGACTGCTGGCTCTTTCTTCCTCCAGTGCAGCTGTTATCTCGGGGTTGTCTTCCACAGTGTACCACACCAGCAGCTCCTCTCCCGGCCCGATAGGCTGCAACAATGAGAGATGAGCACGGCCACCAATCACAGCCCGGCTTGCTGAGAGGCAAGGGGGATATTTGGGCTACTGTGCATCTAATCTGTCTGGGGGGTTATGGAATTTGACAGTTGTTTTTGCACCATAGTCTAGAGTATGTCGCAGGCTACCTAGTTCACATTTTACATTTTCGAGCCGTGCGATAACTCAGTTTAATCTTATTACATTGCACACATTACAGAGTGTATTTGTTTTAACTAGAGCATGCAGCACACTCTGTTGCAGCCTTAAATAGGTATAAATATGTAAAACTACAAAATACAACAGTCCTACAATTCTACTTTTTGAATTTTCACATAATGACAATGTTAAACTAACATAGTGGACAAAATAATAAAAACAACTGTCCTATCAATGTAATGAACAGACCCGTAATCGACATCCCCTAAAAGATAATGGTGTTAAAATAAGTGCAACAAACATAACATTTCTAGAGGTAGGAGCAATATACTTTAAGTTTTAAGTTAAGCGGAAGTTTCAGTACAGTTCAGTACATTTTAGTCTATAAAGTAGGCTAATACCTTTGTGTTTAACTCCATTCCTTTCAGCAGCTCCTCAAACTACATCTTCCTAAATCATCATACAGATGAATTACCACCTTCTGACTCAGTTACAATATAACCTGAATATTAGAATAGTCATGAAGGGTGATTTAGTGCAGAACTGTTAGATAATAATAATATATAATATATAATATATAATTATGTTTGTTTTGCGTCCCTAATGAACTGGCAAGAGATTGTATATGTTTCATATTGTGTTAAAACAACCAGTAATTATCTCACGTCTAATGCAATTTTCACACTGTAACCCAAGAAGTACAAAATATTTATATGAAATGTAAAAAATTTATATTAGTATTAAGCTGTTTTCCCCTACAGCTGTTGCATATCTGTTTTAATAAAAGGCCTTCGTTTTCAGGCTGATCAAAGTACACTAGAGTCAGTTTATTACATTTTGTTAATTGTTATTTCTAATCTTTCATAGCGCATCTGGTCAACTTTGGAGTCACCAACGTCTGAAAATCCCCGATCAATGAAAGGGCAATCGACCTCAAAGGGGTTGTTCCTGGGGCAACTGAGCCACCTATATTGATCTATTCAAAGCAATCATGATCCCTTTAACAAAAACAGTTAATTTACTTCACACAACACAGGAGTGAGAGTCCACAGCTTCATGACTTTGGTGCCATAATGCATTAGTCTCTATCCAAACTAACAAGTTAATACTTAGCCTGATGAGACCATAATACAAAAAAAAAAAACTAACAGCAGTAGACCAGGAACTATCCTGCAAGGTAATACCATGTTTTTGTCAGTGTAGTCTGGGGGAGACAGACTGACAAAACCTGACTGTAGGATAAAGAAGTGACAATATCCTAAATATAGCATCTATTAAAGTCCCCTCCAAATGTCCCTTGTTGTCCATAGTTTTGTGGCTGGCACTCATTGACAGTCATTAGTGGATGTCCGAGCCTTTGGTTACCAAGGTGACCTTCTTATATGTTTTCAACCCCATATGTAAAACAAGCAGACCCTAAAAATAATACTAGTGTATGGACGGAGCTACTTTATCTTGCTGTCACCACTCTTTATTTAAAAAGAAAATACTGTCTACAACTGACACCAAACCATTATCAGCTTGGTGAATTTGGTGGTAGGACCATGTGGTAGGTCGTCTTGGACCATGTCCTAACAGTTATGTTTGGGGAACAATGTGTCTGCATGAGATGCCAATCAACCATTGGTTGGTTGTTGCCACACCAACACAGGATAATCTCTTCCTGTGTGTACACCCCTTTAAAATGGGCACCTGTTTTACATAGCCAAAACAAGGTCCATCCACAGCAATTCACTGTTTGGCTTCTTTGCCAGTAAAGGTCCCATAGGTAACACTGACTATGGATAAAAGCCTCATACAACCTGACTTCAAAGGAACTTAACAATCCTTTTATGGCTATTCTAAATTTAAGATGTTATATACAGTACATTACCTCTGTATAGGTCAATAAAATAATATTACATTTAATCTGATGTAGATTATGACAATGTTCCTGCAGGCCTGGTTGCCAAAATAATCCAAACCATTAGATTTAATTATTCCGCATATTCATACATCCATGTACCACTGCACTCTATATAAATTAGTGTTTAACCTACCCTTAACACTTTGTAGTAAATGGCTCTGTTGATCTCCAGTGGAAAAAGATTCTGCTCTTCACTTGAGCGAGCCCAGTTCACGTATCGTAACCAATTCCCTTTCATGGGGTCTGTGGCATCAACACACATCCAACCACGTGCAGGGAAATAGACCTACAGGAAATCGGTACAAAGATGTTGTGGTAAAAGATTATTGTCCTGTGTAGAAAGTCTGAATTAGGTCACTTTAGGTCAATTCTCATGGTGTCACAAAAGATTTTTTGTTTCAAAAAAATTTTTTTTTCATATACTTTTTTAAACCATAGATGCCAGGTTTGTTGTAGCTTGGTTCGTTTTACCTTTGCAGCAAATGCAACACAGATGTGAGTGTTTTTGAAAAATGGGCGCCATAATAGTGCTCCTTACCTCCCACATGTAAACATTACTGGTCACCTGGGACCTTTTTTTCTTCTCTCCAACAAATGGACCAAACCTCTTGCCTTTAGGAATGGTTTGCGTGGCCCAGACACCTGAAGATAAAAAAAATAAATAAAACTTTAACAGCGTCTAACCGTGAACTTAAGTTTGATTGTATACTACTACAGTGGGTCCATGCTGAGTCTACGCTGTAGCAGGCTGCTCTGGTGGAAGCATTTACTATTGATTTGTGCGCTGGTGTGTCAGCATTGGTCTGTAATTATGCTGCTAGAACACTAGATAGCAACCACTCAGCTGTGTTGAGTTTCTCTGAAGTATTCAAACAGCAGCGTTTGGAACTGAGCAGCACTTGCTTTTGCTAAAACCACTGCAACACAAAAAAATAGAAAAGACTATAAAAGTCTGAGTAGATAGTGTGTTGGAGACAAAAAGAGGGTAAAACTTTTGTGCTTGTCCTGCCACTGAGAGACAGGAAATGATATTTGGGCCAATCACAACTGTTGTGGTCTGTGTCGCTGCAGCATGTAGTTACATTTCAGGTCACGTCAGGCTACAGTGGACTGTATGGAGCTGTACCATTTAGACCCAAGTAATGATGTATGACCGTATATTCGAGAGGAGATCGAAGTACCACGATACATTGGTTTTTCCTTTTTTGGATGATCATATATAGTGGTGGAAAAACGTTTTTGGACATCCCATGCATTTGTGAAATACTGCATTAAGATCACTTTTAGGTTTTCATGTTAATTTTAGTACAGTCACAGTCAAAATACTAAACAAATCCTAAAACAGTCCTTAAAAGCTTAAAAGTTATTGGTTCCATAAAACTACATATGCAATTTTGAGTATTAGGTCATTTTGGTACCAGTGATCCGCTAACGAAGGCCGTACTTTTCATTAAAAGACACGTTTTTCTGTTGCCGCGCTTCATGTCCATATAAAGCCAGTACATTTGAATGTTCTTCAGAGGCAAAAAGGCTTAAACAAAGAACCTAACGCAAGAAACACGCCTGATGCTACAGATTCTCAGTCAGGAAGGGTACAGCTGCTGCCAGAACAACAGGAAGTGCAGATGCAGCCTTCAGCAGTTGGATCCACTCTGCAGAAATACAGACGAACCAACACCTTGGAAGACAAACCAAGATCTGAGCATCCAAGGGTTTCTTCAGCAGAAATTACCGCATCCTGATGCAAATGTGCAGGGAAGAGCACCGAATGACATCACAGGAACTCTAACAGCAGTGGTCAAACCAAAGTGTTGTCCAGTGTTCCACCGGCACTGTACGTGTTCCACTTTTAGATCATGGCTTAAGGCCCTACAGGACTGTCAAGAAGCCACTGATCATTAAGAGACAGTTGGGCCCAAGCACACAAGAACTGGACAGTTAGGAATTGGAAGAAGATTCGGTGGTCACGAGTCCTGTTTCCAGCTGGTTTGTTTGCTCTTTTGATGATTTGTGAATTTATCAGATTCTTCTTTATTATTGTATTTCATTGGCCTATTTTATATTTTATTAACGGTGTAAGTGTTGCTATCCATCTACTTCTCGTTTTATTTGCTTTCTTGCATATTTGGCTACGAGGCCATGACATGGCTTCAAAGTCATTAAACTCCTTAAAAGAAACATTTGTATCTGAAGTCTGAAGATGTTCTGCCAAAGCTCTGAATTGTCAGTTTTGCACGGATGAGAATGACTACTCACCAATGCGGCTTTGGTTTGTGGCAGAAGGTCCAAGATTCAGCCCATCAGGCAAACTTTTCCACACGTGAGCTGGAATTTCATCCAGAGACTCAACTGTCCCTCCAGTAATAGCCATGACCTGCAATCAATGACAGGAAGTTATTGTTGAAAGCATCCAACTTATCTGCACTTCCCTTCAAATTAATCTTCAGTTTCAAACAAGATTTCACCTGTTTCATCTGTGTTTCCACAGTACAGCGAGTCTCAGTGTTGCGTTATCACATGGGCTGTAACATAGAGGAAAGTTATTAATAAAACATCACCACACTTGTGTGGATGCTCTCAAAGCTCTCAATATTCTTTTTCTTTCTTTCTTTTTTTGTGACATAAAACTCAGATACACCCATATAAAAGCTAAACGCATCATGACTTATTTCCATACTTTCCATACCTGGCCTGCATAAAATCACAACAAAAGACGGCTGTGTGCCATGTGTGAAATGAGAGTTGTGACATTCAAATTTCCCCACAGGTGGAGAACGTTTTGGAAAATATTTCCTTCTGCCTTCAAACCCTGTGGTACAGCCTCTTGTGGCTGCAAGTACTTATGCATTAAGTTTTTCACTGAACAATATGAAGTTTATTCATGCTGATTTGGAGGGCTGAATTAGTTGCCGATCACGGTTTTCCGTTATTCACTTGACCCGACTAATGCCATTAAAATAACAACAAAGATTTTGGCACATTGACATGCATTTTCTGCACAATCCTGGGTTCAACTATATGATCTCCTGATCTATCATCTACAGTTTACTGCATGCAAATACGTCACCGGAGTTCCCAAAAGAGAAGTTGCAAAATATTCAGTGCACAGTCATATAATGGAGGGGGGAAAAAAATCAAGCAAATATTTATCATTCAAATGTTCTCATCACAGGGACATACTAAGCTTTATCTGCTTCCTTCTTTTTTTCTTTTTTTATCCAGCTGGAATAAAGAAGTCATTTGTTAAGGACAACAATAAGCTCCTGAGCCATGTGTCCAGGGCAGGGCTCACACATCCTCATCATCACCACATCAGATCATTAATCAAAGTTCAGAGGCAGATATCTTGATCTTACGGGCTCTAGCATGGGACAATGGTGTCAATTATGTCAGTGACTGACAGATAGCTATGGACTACAAATAAGACAACCAACCTTATCTACTGTGCTGTGGCCCTCAAGCTCGCTATCCTTTAAAATAAATGGTTAAATGCGTCAACTTTTTAAAGGCCGGCTCATTAAAAACAATAAAAATCAAAATTTCTTGGCACCGATGCTGCTGGAGTTGTGATCAGACGTTTTTAAATCCCATCTAGATGAAGTTCAAGCAACGAACAGCACGCGATTTTAACGTGGGGTGTGTGCGCAAAGCGGATTCTTAACACGCGTTTCGTCTCCGTTCGTGGATGAAAAAAAAGTTGACAAAGCCGACTAAATCTGGAGGTAGAAGACACACCACAGCTCCTGGAAGATGCAGTTTATTGTTACCCTTGTAGGCAAACCGCTCCGCTCCTCTTATTCTTCCCGATGCTGGCCGCAGTAAGGTGGTTGGAGCGTTTTTCTCCCTCAATGTTTCCTGTCGTAGTGTGTTTTTTTTTTCTGGGTTTAGGATACTCATACGCGCACTTACCTGCTTTATTTGACCGGGGACTTGTGATTTTTGTGCTCTACCTGCTTTCAATCCGCTGAAAATGGCGGATGGAGGCTTGAGTCGACAGGCTTTTCAGTAACTCGGATCGTGGTGTAGTGTAGTTGGGAGAGGCAGCCTTGTCAGAGCCGTACTCACAGCAGCGATGGGGCAGCAACGCACAAGTCAGCCTGCGAGAAATTGTTTTTTTTTTTTTTTTCTTTGCAGACGAGAAAGACAAGAGGCTCCCCGGTCTCATCTCTTGCAGCCAGTGGCTCAAGTCCCGACCACACTGAACATGAAACCAATTAAGCACCTTGCTTAGACTCATCTGTGAGCATAAAGGGCCTGTAGGCTGGTGCCATCTGTGGTCCATGAATAGCTGAGGAGAACTCAATAGAAGCAGCCAAATGCAGGCAGAAAGGTGCTATTAGCTGGTAGAATGTCCACTGCGTGTATATCTTTGTCACAGTGAATGTTTTGCCCATGACTAGCAGTTGCTATTTTGCTGCCATGTGTTACAATTATTCCAAAACAACAAAGTCCAGCATTGATTTTAACAGTTTAAAAGCATTAATCCATGTGATATGCAGAGTGAGTGGCCAAAGAACTGACATGGCAACCCACAGAGCAGAGGAACCGTCCCTCCACTTGATTATTAGGAAAGGATTTGTGTGTCAGCTTCTTAGTACGTGATTTTAGCCACATCGGACCATTTACACCGATCAGCCACAACATTAAAATCACTTGAAGGAGTAGTAAATGACATTGAATGTTTTGTGACAATACAATGTTTTGCTGCGAAACGTTTGGACCTGGCATTCATGTGGATATTACTTAGATATGTACCACCCACCTACACCAGACCAGGCACCTGACACAGACACACAGGCAAAAATATTTTAGGAACAACTAAAAAAACAAAACAAAAAAACACGAGAACAGCACAAGGTGTTGACCTGGCCTCCAAATTCATTAGAACCCAAACTGATCAAGTATCTGTGGGATGATCCACAGAAACCCCTCTCCTTAACCCATAGGACCCAAAGACCCTCACTGACAACGACACACCACAGGACAACCTCAGTAGGCCCATGTCCATTCTCTGATGAGTCACTGTTTTTGAGCCACAAGGGAAACCCACACAATGAAGAAGGTGGGTGGTGCATATCTGAGTAACATCCACGTAAATGCCAGGTCCAGAAGTTTCCCAGCAGTGCTATAGCTGATCAGTGTATATGCTGTTGAGTAGGAGTTTTCCTAAAAATTTCAAATTTCCCTTTTTGGTAAATAAAACACTTGCATGTTGATCAGTAATGTCATAAAACAGTTTAGCAAACTGCCCACTATGACCCCAGACGACCAGTGCAGGTTAGAGGTGCATATTTCCAGTATGGTGAAAGTTTGAATGTTCGGCCATTTTATGTGTACAGGTTCGATCACTGCCACCAAAAATGGCTTCCAAAGATTCAATTTACACTAGACACAAGCAACAGCTCACACAAACCTGTTTCATAAGTCTTCTTTTCAAAACTTCATTTCAGGCGGCAGTTGCAGGAAAGAACAAACCTCCATGAGCCACAGTTGCTGTGAGGCTGCACTGTAACGCCCCACATACTGTAGAGTCATCACATTGACTCAGAGGGCATTTAAGGTAAACCTGACATTTATCATTACTCACAGATTCAGGCTGTGGCCACCAGAGGCCACTGTGCTACCATGAACAGGTTTGGCCAAGGCGGATCAAAGTCTGCAGACTTGTGAGCTGTGACTCCTCAGAACAGGGCTTTGTTGTGCTTTAACTGACAAGTAAGTATTGGACGAGTTACGGGATATGTAAGAGGATGAGTCTGGTTATCAGAGACCTCTCTGTAGCAATAGCAAAAGGAAAGAGAAACCTTTCAACATAATGTGTCTAATTCAGGTGTGTTTCCTCAAAGGAAAAAAAGGTAAGACTATTCCTCCTGACAGTGAATGTGAAAGGATCTATGTTTCGGTTTCTTTAGGCGTGACATAACGCCACATTAGAACTTGTAATTGATAATTTCTTATGATTATTTGGTACAACTAAGGGCTCTAAGTCTCTGTGCTGACTGCTCCTCTTCTTCTAAGTTTTGCATTTGAGTTGATTCTAAAATATCCCAGCCACACAAGAGATATCACACTGTCTCCTTGCATCACCTGCTTCCATCTGATTCCTGTCATCTTTTCACAACTCTCACCTCCACTACACAATGACCTGCGCCACCTTGAAGGTCTTCAGCTGTCCATCAGGCTGACAGCTTGTCACAGGTCCCTCTGCTTTTTTTTATGACAGCTTCCTGACCCCGTGTCCATCAACCTCCAGTGTTCTTGAACAAATCTAGCCAGGTTACATTAATGTTAAGGACAGAAATATTTAGAGCCGCCGGAAATGACTGAGAAAGTCGTCACCTATCCAACACTTGCGGAAGATATTGTCAAAGAACTGAAGACACTTGATTTCTTACGTTGGTTTATGAACAATGGTACCGAAAACTGAATTGCAAAGGAAAAATTGCACCACAGCTACAGCAAAGTTTACATAAACAGTAAAATTAAAGAAGTTTGGTAAGCAGTACATAGTCATGTACATAAGACACGTACTTACGCAACCATCAACAATTTGCATGATTGTCAGTCTGAACATTTTGGGACTGTTCTTCATAAATCTCTCTCTCTCTCTCTCTATCTCTCTATATATATATATATGTATGTATATGTATATCATATATATGATATATATACATATACATATATATGTATATACTGTATGTATATATGTGTGTATATATATATATATATACACACACTGTATATATATATATATATATATATACACACACTGTATATATATATATATATGTATATATATATATATATATACACACTGTATAGTATATTGTTATTTTTTTTATATTGTTGTTCAAAATTCAAGACCCATTGCTCAAGGGCTGATATGCATATACTGATATTTGCTCCCTTAAAATATCAAGATCTTTGTTTAAAAAAAAAAAAAAAAACACAGCATAAACATAACAACCATCACGCAAATTCTTCATTTGTTTGGTGTCATCAGAAAATGGACATGGACCTTCTGAGGGGGTCCTGTGGTGTCTGGTAACAGAATGTTGCTAGTCGGGGGTCTTTAGGTCCCGTGTATTAAAGGGAGGGGCCTCTGTGGATCATTCCACAGACACTTGAATCTATCTATTCTAGTGAATCTATCTAGTGAATGTGGAGTCTACGAATGAAACCGAGCACAACATTAGATCGCAAACAAACCACGCAATGGCTGATTTAAAATGGACTTTTTATCCTTTTACACTCACTAGTTGGCATGGATACCAATGTACAGTATCTGCTAATATCAGACAACATCAGCCTTTCAGACCTGTCCCCCTGGCTTTGCTTCTTATATGAAGTTTTACATGATGATACTTCATTATATTATTATATTCTGTGTGTCATGACTAAATTGTCGAACCAGAGTCCATCTCTTCTGCAGCATACACACACCAGTGGTGAGAAGTTATAGAGCGTGAATAACTACAAATGTCTGACCATTGATAACAGATTGTGCTTTGATGCCAGTAGAGAAACAGATCCAAGAAGGTCAAGATCATTTTTTATTTAGCTTGTCACTATTAGCTGCATGTTTATCTTTGCTAATGTTGCAAGCTAATTGCCTGCGTGGGATTTCGATGACGACTTCATTGAGTCTTATATTGTATGAACTGCATCTCCTCTTTTACATTTATATCCATTTTTCAAATAAAAAACATTTGATAATCCAAAGCAACAATTTTATGCTGATTCTGCAATTACCTCAAAATATACACGGATCATCCACATTAATTAATTATTAAATAACATTAAACATCTTGTGACAATTAAGTGTTCTTCTGGGAAACTTTTAGACTGGGTATTCATGTGGATGTTACTCAGACATGTTGCACCCACCTAGACCAGACCAGCAATGACACTCCTTGATCGCAGCAGTCATCCCCAGCAGGCTGCAGCTGGTCACAGACACACACAAATGTTTTAGGAACAACTCAGAAAACCATGAAGAACAACACAAGGTGTTGACGTAGACTCCACATTCACTAGATAGATTCACTAGAATAGATAGATTCAAGTGTCTGTGGAATGATCCACAGAGGCTCCTCCCTTTAATACACGGGACCTAAAGACCCCCGACTAGCAACATTCTGTTACCAGACACCACAGGACCCCCTCAGAAGGTCCATGTCCATTTTCTGATGAGTCACAACTAGTTTGCAGGCACAAGGCAGACCTACAGAGAGAGTATTCCAAGAGTTAGCTCTACAAAATCGCTGGGGATCCTCATTGATCATTTTAAATATGTGTTGCTTTTTCATTTTCTGCCACTGTCTGCACTTGTCACCCTATGCAAAACCTTGTTTGAGCCTCACTTACTTTACTGCAATATCATATGGTGTAACACATTTCCAACCACTTAAAAAAGCTAGAGATACTGTAAAAAAAAGTCATATGTGCCTTATTTTGGTCTGAGTTTAATGCCTCTACTAGAACGCTCTTCCACTGCAACAATCTTCTGAGACTTGCTGAGTACAATAACCTCTAGAGTCCTTCTGTAATGTACCAGACTGTCCATAAACTAAACCAGAAAATATGTAACCGCATTCCAGTCTTCCTTCCTGTGCACACTTATACCACGAGGAACGAAAACAAAAGCTTTAATATTGTGTGCCGAGGACCGCAGGTCTGGAGTGAGCTTGATGAGAAATTAAAAATGTCACTTTCCATCTCCATCTTCAAGAAAAAAAAAAAAAACTAAAAATGCAACTCCTATTAATATGTGTTTAACTTACTGACTATATTAAGGATCTTAATTATGAATGTCACTTACATCTTATTCCACCTACTTATTTATCACGATTATTGTTGCATAGATGTGTTATTGTACATTGACTGTGTCAAGTAATCTAATGTAACCAGAATACTGGGAGTCTCTATTATATGTCTGTATGTTAAGGATATTTGGCCAATATCCTGTGTGTTATCTGTGGGAAACCGTGCCCCCCATTAAAAGCTTTAAATAGCTTCTTTGGGGTGTCCCCCCTTTCACACTTAACCTCCCCAACTATTTCAAGTGACCAAGGGTCCCCAGTCCCACTTAAGACACAATAGAAACAAACAAACAAACAAAAAAGGGGACTCACCATTTAAAGCAGTCTTTGTTCAAAATGACAAAATGTCTGTCATGTAAACGGTGTGAAATAAACTAAACTGCACAGTAGTAGTCATAATGTTATGCCTGATCAGTGTATCTTCAACTTTAAACAAGGTTTGAGAAGGTTTTCTACGACACCGTGGGCACTCAGTCTAACTGATAAGTGATTAAAAAGCCTGCGAACATTTGAATGGATCTCAACGTGAATTTATCACCAAGAAGAGACTTTTTTTTTTAAAAAAAGAACTTGGTCTATTTTTCACACGCACTGAAAAATCATAACAAAAAAAAAAGAAAAAACGATATTTATTTAGACTGTAAAATGACCCGGTTTTTAGATATTTTACAGCTTCAACAGTTCACTTCACTGGATTTTAATAGAGACTCAGCTGAGTGTTATTAATGTAATTTCCTCACAGGCCACTAAATGAAACCTGGATCCCACTGTGACTGTGTGACAAAATAAAAGCTAAATGTTAAAAACTATAAACCAATCAAGTTACTCTGCAAGAGTCATAACCGGCAGGTCTTTCCAATTCAACATTTATCTTACACAGCCCCTTTGAAACAGAATGAAGAAACAGTTACTGTGGGAGGTATCATATTAACATTGCAGAACACAGTTTGAAACATTTTCTTTGGACACCACATCCCTCCCGTACCATCCTAAATATATTCACTGAGGCCAGGATGAGCTGGCCGTATGGAGCTGGCGTTGCAGCTTGCCAGACTGTGATTGATAGGAGAGCTCCCTGTCTAATTCTGCATGTAAGGAGGGTAAAGTGATAGGCCTGCGTGCGCTTCAGCAGCATGCAGGACCTGAGTGTGCTTTTCAACAGCATGTGGCAAGCCAAATGAAAATGTACCTGGTGTATGTAAAGAACATTTGAAGATTAAAATCTAAAGACTGACCAAACACGTAGTAAAAAGTATTTTAATGACCAAAAACCACAAGGCTCAACGAGTACAAAGTCAATGTGCATTTTTTTTTTTAATTATCATTTATTAAATATATTATTCCTCAAATGAGAGGAATAATGTGAATATTTACAATGTCTTACTGGGAATACAAATCACATCAGATGGAGCAGCTTCAGTAACATTATCAGATGCTCACATTTACTTCACACCACTGCTACACAGTTCTTATATGTCCAGACATTTAATACCAGCATGCTATCCCCTGTTCATGGAGCAGATCTATATTTGCATCAAATATAAATTAAGGCTGTCGAAATTAACATCATCATGATTGATCTGATTAAAAATTTTAACGCAATTAACCCATCTTCAGCGCAGATGGTTGCTCTTGCTGTGGATTCATTTACATTAATCACAATTACATTTCATTCGTTTTTAATCTATCTATTAATTCATTTTGCCATGAGCAAATGAGCAAACAGACTCAAGAAAGAAGGGAATACATATGTACTTAACTCTTTTATTAACCACCTTCAACAGTTTCAACAAAACAACAACGAATTTTTGATAGATAGATATTATACAAAATATATCATTGCATAGTTTGTTACAGCTTAAATGGTCAGACAATAAAGTCATAATTTCTATGTTTGAGGAGCTCACTTACAATCTATTCATGCAACATTAGGCTGCTAATAATTATTTCTATGCTGTCAATGCAAGACTTCCACTAGAGTATATTTACATTGAGGTATTGTTATTTTTTATTTAAGTTCTTAAAATTGTTCTTCTTCCAACACTGATTCAAGAAACATCGCACATCTTTCCATAATTTGAGGATTCCTGGAAAGATCAGTCTTCCGTCCTTGAAGGAACTGGACAGTGAGAATTTACTGCTTCAGCCAAAAAAGTTTTAGTTGAAACTTCTTCTTCACAGTGCTTCGGTTTCTTAGGTGATTGTTAAATCCATTCCTACAACAGGAGACAGAAATGCAGGTCCATTTACGAGGAAAGACATTGTGGCTTAGACACAAAACTTTGGCATTTAGCACGCGAAGGCTTAGAAATAGTTATAAGCACTTTCATTCGGTGTAAAATCTACAATAAATAATACTAAGAATCTTACAGTGGTGATATAGTTGGGATCAATATATTATATAGACAACACTCGACAGGTAACAAATATGGATTCAAGCTAATTTAATTTGACCACATTGTTGTACTCACACACATCCACCTTAATGTCTTATATGTTTGTCCCAACAAATCCAATAATGATTAAAGACATCTGTGTCAAGAGCGCTGCTCCGAGCATCGTTCCTCCATTCAGTGGACCTGGGAGACCAAAACAACCATTATTTATTTATTTATTTTTATAACTGTAGGTGATTATGTGTTGGAATATTTGAACATTTCAAATGACAGTGTTAACTTTCCAGTTTGCCATTACTATGATGTCAGTAACAAGCACTGAAACACTGTCAAAGAGACAAACTTCCATTGCAGTGATATTTTCTTAAAAAGAAATGCTTAAATAAAAACTCAGTGACTGATACTTACCTACAGGATCATTATTTTTCATTGTAGCTGCAACATTAAAATCTTCAGCTTTGTGCTGGATGATCGGGTCTTCTGGAGCTGCTTCCTTCTGACTTTCACCTTCTGTCTCAGGTTCTGCAGGAACTTGGACAAGGGAGACTTCTTCCTCTGGTGTACTTTCCTCTCCAATAGCAGGGTCCTCTTCATTGTTTTCTTCTGGAGCTTTTGGGACAGGTCTCTCCTGAACAACATTTTCTAATGCACTTGCTGCAGTTGCAGTGGTTTCTTGTTCTTCATTAGTAAGAACAATGACAACCAGATCTTCTCCAGCTGACTCTTGTAGTGTTGTTTCCTCTGCAGCAGCTTCTACTTGATCTTCTACTTCTGTCTCAAGCTCTATTGGAAAGACAACAACAGATATGTCATCTTCTGGTGTAGTAGGAAGATGTTCACCTCCCGTGTTGTCCTCAGGGTCTGTCAGTAATATTAACTCTGAAGCATCTGCATTGTCCTCTGAAACTTCATCTTCTGAAGCCCCTTCAGGAACAATAGGGATTGTTGCTTCTGGAGCTGAGACGTCCACAGGAGGTTCTTGTGGTGCTGTTTCTTCCTGACCTTCACCTTCTGCCTCATGTTCTACAGGAACTGGGACAAGAGAGTCCTCTTCTTCTGGTGTACTTGGATGACTTTCTTCTCCAGTAGTAGGGTCCTCTTCAGTGTTTTCTTCTGGAGCTACTGGCTCTTCTTCTGAAATATCAATGACAAACAGATCTTCTACAGATTCTTGCAGTGTTGACTCCTCTGCAGCAGTTTCCAATTCATCTTCTCCTTCAATCTGAAGCTCTTTGGGAAAGATGGCACAAGCTTCTTCTTCTTTGGGTTCATCAGTAGGAAGAAAAATAACAACAGAATCCTTAGGGGGGGATTCTTCTGCTGTTGTTTCTTCTTCTACAGGCCCCATTTGATCTGCAACCTCATCCTCTGCATTGCCATTGTGGTCTATCACTATCATCTTTTCCGGAGCACCTTCATTGTCCTCTGGAGCTTCATCTTCTGAAGTAATGGAAGGAATAATAAGGACTGAATCCTCCACATTAGGATCTTCTGGTGCTGTTTCTCCTAGATCTTCACCTTCGCCACCAACTGGTTCATCTTCTTTTATATGTTCCTCTTCCTCTTCACTGATGTCTGCAGAAATAACAGGGATTGTTTCTTTTTGTTCTTCTGGATCTGACTGCTGTATTTCACTTGCCTCTCCTGTCTGAAGTTCTGGAGGGATGATGGAAGTCTCTTTTTCTGTTGTACTAGGAAGATGTTCACCTTCTGTGTTGTCCTCAGGGTCTGTCAGTAATATTAACTCTGGAGCATCTGCATTGTCCTCTGAAGCTTCATCTTGTGAAGCCTCATCAGGAACAATGGGGATTGTTGCGTCTGGAGCTGAGACGTCCGCAGGAGGTTCTTGTGGTCCTGTTATTTCCTGACCTTCACCTTCTGCCTCATGTTCTACAGGAACTGGGACAAAAAAGTTTTCGTCTTCTGGTGTACTTGGAAGACTTGGAAGACTTTCTCCAGTAGTAGGGTCCTCTTCAGTGTTTTCCTCTGCCACTACAGGGACAGGTCCCTCCTGAGCAACATCTTCTGTTGCACTTGCTGCAGTTGCAGTGGTTTCTTTTTCTTCATTAGTAAGAACAACGACAACCGGATCTTCTCCAGTTGATTCTTGTGGAGTTGTTTCCTCTGCAGCAGCTTCTACTTGATCTTCTACTTCTGTCTCAAGCTCTATAGGAAAGACAACAACGGATATGTCATCTTTTGGTGTGGTAGGAAGATGTTCACCTTCTGCGTTGTCCTCAGGGTCTCTCAGTAATATTAACTCTGAAGCATCTGCATCATCCTCTGAAACAATAGTGATTGTGGTTTCTAGAGCTGAGACGTCCACAGGAGGTTCTTGTGGTGCTGTTTCTTCCTGACCTTCACCTTCTGCCTCATGTTCTACAGGAACTGAGACAAGAGAGTCCTCTTCTTCTGGTGTACTTGGATGACTTTTTTCTCCAGTAACAGGCTCCTCTTCTTCAGTGTTTTCTTTTGGAGCTACTGGCTCTTCTTCTGAAATATCAATGACAAACAGATCTTCTACAGACTCTTGCAGTGTTTTTCCCTCTGCAGCAGTTTCCAGTTCATCTTCTCCTTCAGTCTGAAGTTCTATGGGAAAGATGGCAGCAGCTTCTTCTTCTTTGCATTCTTCATCAGTAGCAGGAAGAATAACAGAATCCTCAGGGGCTGATTCTTCTGCTGTTGTTTCTTCTTCTACAGGCCCCATTTGATCTGGAACCTCATCCCCTGCATTGGCATTGTGGTCTATCACTATCATCTTTTCTGGAGCACCTTCATTGTCCTCTGGAGCTTCATCTTCTGAAGTCTTGCCAGGAATAATAAGGACTAAATCCTCCACAGCAGGATGTTCGGGTGCTGTTTCTCCCAGGTCTTCACCTTCACCACCAACTGCTTCGTCTTCTGTTATATGTTCCTCTTCCTCTTCGTTGGTATCTGCAGAAATAACAGGGATTGTTTCTTTTTGTTCTTCTGGATCTGACTGCTGTATTTCAGCTCCCTCTCCTGTCTGAGGTTCTACAGGGATGATTGAAGTCTCTTTTTCTGGTGTACTAGGAAGATGTTCACCTTCTGTGTTGTCCTCAGGGTCTGTCAGTAATATTAACTCTGGAGCATCTGCATTGTCCTCTGAAGCTTCATCTTGTGAAGCCTCATCAGGAACAATAGGGATTGTTGCTTCTGGAGCTGAGACGTCCGCAGGAGGTTCTTGTGGTCCTGTTATTTCCTGACCTTCACCTTCTGCCTCATGTTCTACAGGAACTGGGACAAAAAAGTTTTCGTCTTCTGGTGTACTTGGAAGACTTGGAAGACTTTCTCCAGTAGTAGGGTCCTCTTCAGTGTTTTCCTCTGCCACTACAGGACAGGTCCCTCCTGAGCAACATTTCGTTCACTTGCTGCAGTTGCAGTGTTCTTTTCTTATTTAGAACACACAACCGTCTTCTCCAGTGATCTTGTGGATTGTTTCTCGACAGCTTACTATCTCTACTCTGTCTCACTTATAGAAAGACACACATGTCATCTTTGTGTAAGATGTTCACCTTTGCTTCCAGGGTCTTCATATTACTCTGAAGCATCGTCACCCTAAACATAGTGATTGTGGTTTCTAGCTGAGACGTCCACAGGAGGTTCTGTGGTCGTTTTCCTGACCTTCACCTTCTGCCTCATGTTCTACAGGAACTGGCAAGAGAGTCCTCTTCTTCTGGTGTACTTGGATGACTTTTTCTCCAGTAACAGGCTCCTCTTCTTCAGTGTTTTCTTTTGAGCTACTGGCTCTTCTTCTGAAATATCAGTGACAAACAGATCTTCTACAGACCTTGCAGTGTTTTCCCTCTGCAGCAGTTTCCAGTTCATCTTCTCCTTCAGTCTGAAGTTCTATGGGAAAGATGGCAGCAGCTTCTTCTTCTTTGCGTTCTTCATCAGTAGCAGGAGAATAACAGAATCCTCAGGGCTGATTCTTCTGCTGTTGTTTCTTCTTCTACAGGCCCCATTTGATCTGGAACCTCATCCCCTGCATTGGCATTGTGGTCTATCACTATCATCTTTTCTGGAGCACCTTCATTGTCCTCTGGAGCTTCATCTTCTGAAGTCTTGCCAGGAATAATAGGACTAATCCTCCACAGCAGGATGTTCGGGTGCTGTTTCTCCCAGGTCTTCACCTTCACCACCAACTGCTTCGTCTTCTGTTAGTTCCTCTTCCTCTTCGTTGGTGTCTGCAGAAATAACAGGGATTGTTTCTTTTTGTTCTTCTGGATCTGACTGCTGTATTTCAGCTCCCTCTCCTGTCTGAGGTTCTGCAGGGATGACAGAAGTCTCTTTTTCTGGTGTACTAGGAAGATGTTCACCTTCTGTGTTGTCCTCAGGGTCTGTCAGTAATATTAACTCTGGAGCATCTGCATTGTCCTCTGAAGCTTCATCTTCTGAAGCCTCACCAGGAACAATAGGGATTGTTGCTTCTGGAGCCGAGACGTCCACAGGAGGTTCTTGTGGTCCTGTTATTTCCTGACCTTCACCTTCTGCCTCATGTTCTACAGGAACTGGGACAAGAGAGTCTTCATCTTCTGGTGTACTTGGAAGACTTCCTTCTCCAGTAGCAGAGTCTTCTTCAGTGTTTCCTTCTGGAGTCCCTTTGTTGTCCTCGGGGACGTCATCTTCTGAAGCCATGGTAGGAATAATAGGGACTAAATCCTCCACAGCAGGATGTTCGGGTGGTGTTTCTCCTAGATCTTCACCTTCACCACCAACTGGTTCTTCTTCTGTTATATGTTCCTCTTCCTCTTCGTTGGTGTCTGCAGAAATAACAGCGATTGTATCTTTTTGTTCTTCTGGATCTGGCTGCTGTATTTCAGCTGCCTCTCCTGTCTGAGGTTCTGCAGGGATGACAGAAGTCTCTTTTTTTGGTGTAATAGGAAGAAGTTCAGCTTCTGCACCGTTCTCTGGAGCCTCATCCTCTGAAGCTTCTAAAGGAATGACTGAGATTGGTGGAATTTCTGGAGCTGACTCCTCCTCATTGTGCTCTTCTGGAGATTCGGTCTCTGGAGGAGTTGCTGCGGTAACCTCTGCTGTACTTATATCTGGAGATGCCTCTTCAGAGACAGCTTCTATAGGAGCAGGTTCTGGTTCTTTGTCCGTAACTGGAATGACTTCTTCGGCAGGTTGTTTCTCACGAGATAGAGCTGTTTCCTCTGGAACAACTGGAATGTGTTTCTCTTCAGATTCTTCTTCCTCTACTGATGTGAGTCCCTCTAGACTTGGTTCTTCAGCAAATGCACCAACTGCAACAGACATTTAATACTCAGTATCCAGTGTTGTGCTTGAATGCATTCAATGAACACCATTCATATTTTTGTGACTTTTGAACTGAGCGCATAATTTTTCTGACTCTGAGTGTCGCTTAATCTGAAGAGAAATAATGACGTTGACATGCGGTCAGGGTGTGAATATCTCTTACCGGTTAAGACAGATGAAATCTTTAAATCATGCATTTATGTGTTCATCAGTAAAGGCGGGTTTGATTTAAATACCGCTGTAATTTCTTCCCCGGAGTAAATAGTTTAAAAAAAAATGTTATTATTCATTATAATTTGCAAAATAATAAACACATGCAGTGGAGTGAGGAGAAAAGCAGCAGAGACATAACTACGTATCAGAAATTATAGTAAATTCTGAGTTTTTATCCTATGTGAATGTGCCATATGAAACACAGACATGGGTGTCATGTCTGATCCGCAGGACGTCCCAGCAAAAGCCAGTCTGTGTTAATAGGGTTTATTCCACACAAGCATCTGAAGGAGTTATTTGAAAAGAGCAATACAGATCCATTGTTCTGTAAATCTGAAGCACCACAGCAAGTTGGGGAAAAAAGTTTGGTTCAACAAAATGTGAACTATGAACGTGAACTAATTCACTTTAATCTGTTTGAACTGAACTTTGAATTAGTTCTTGTTTACTGTGAACATGCACAGCACTGTCAGTAGTTACTCCATGAAGGAAGTTAATCTATCTGAATTAACAGGTAACAAAAATGACAAAACATGCTGAAGTCTAATTTAGAGTTTCTAAAAATAAAACAATCTACACCTTCTGTCAGCTATATTTTAGTTTGGTTTTAAAAGTTAAACATAATTCATGCCTGGACTAGGCTTGAGGGTGTAGCCTAGTAGCCTAGTAGTAGAAACTTTAAACTCTACTCTGATTTTGGTGTCAGATTTAATGATGACAGATATATAAGGAGGAGATCTCCAGCTATTCAAGGTTAGTTCAAATGTCAGGCACAGTAGATTGCTAACAGGGGAACCAAACAGACTGTGACTGTACTTCAACATATGTTTGGTTGTTGGACGTTATCACATCTGAGCATTAAGTCACAGAAGTTTTATTCTCAATTATTTGGTGTGAATGAGGCCAGATTCCAAATTGAAGGAATATTTTTATTATCCATGGCTAGAAAATACCTCCATCAACACTGGCTTCTCTCTAACTTAGGTAAAGTTGACTTTCACTCTGGCTGTTATTTAATATAAAACACACAAGTTTACCTTTATCAAACAGCATATTTGCATGCTTTAATTCATTTCTTAATGAATTAAAAATTAAATTGATAAACATTTCAAATGTACACAGCCTAATATTAGAGGAAATGCATTGCTTACACATCGGTGCTGATGAGGATAGCTGGACATTCAGGGTCAGGGTCAGCAGCAACAAAAAGAAAGCTTTAAACTTGTCCATGTTGTCAGAGTCCTTTCATTCTAAGTCTGAGTGACTCTGGTGCTCGTGTTGAAAAAGAATATCCCACAGTGGGGAGGCTCATGTGTGGTGTCAGCACGGACATACTTAACACACAACCACTTGGAAACATTAGAAGGCAGCTCGGAGGGTTGTGGGAACCTTCTGAGATCTGGTCACGTGGATTTCTTTGGTAAGGCTGCACACCTAGTCCTCTGTCACTGAGTACTTTCTGAAAAGTGAAGTTGTGTGAAGCTACACAATGTATGACTGGTTCTGAGTAAATATACATGGATGTCTTTTGTTGCTGCTACAGAAAGGAAGACCTACACAATCAAATGTGTAAAAAATTGGAGTGCCCTGCACAGCTCAGTTTTTCTTACTGTTGGTGCAGGCGAAACCATAAAAATGTGAGAAAAAAGTTTCGCCACACACCATAGATGCAGAAGGAAAAATATTCGCTTTATCACGACAACACTTTACACCTTCATTCATCAGTTTTATACAGACCATCTCAACAGGTCTCTTAAATAAGCTGTTTGCAGTGCACACCAATATCAATATCACAGGGCTCAAACTATTACAAAACAACTAAAACACATGGAAAAATACAAATGCAAATGGATGTACATAATGGGATCTCAATAAATATACCTAGCCCTACTTCTAATCCCTCCATAGGGGAGGTGACAGGTGGGGGAAAAAACAGGAGTGAGAGGGAGGTGAATGAGATTCTGCATCTCGTTTTTGGGCCGAAGGGTCCCAGGTTCACCACCTGCCCTGCCCATGGTTGTGGGGCACTGCAAAAACAACATTACTAGAAAGAAGCAAAGTATTCTTATATTCAATCAAATCATCTTATATTAAGGTTTTTGCTTTGACAAAACTTCTTAAAATAAGCACCAAGGTCTTGTCTCTGAACAAAATACAAGATGTATTTCTTTGACACAAGGATTTTTTGCTTCATGTTTTGCAGTGTGCCCCGAGCAAGTACCAAACCTGCAATTTGCATTTTGGAAGATGGTCACAATGTTAAGCCTGATGGGTGTGTAACTGCTATCATTGCTGACATATTATTCTACCTAGATGCTCCCGTCTATTCTTAAACATGAACTTCATGAGCCAACTGTAATCCCACTAAGCTGTTCTACAATTAATACTGGCTTTATTTATCCCTGTGATTTATTAACAATTTCCCATGTATCATGAATCACTACTATACTTGTTAGTATCAGTATATTGGATTGAGATCAGGGGAATTACCAGTCAAAACCTTAAAGTTGTTGTTGTGCTTCTCGAACCACCCCTGAAACATTTTTGCTTTTTGACAGGAAGCCACACGGTGTTCAGAGAATACACTTCACCATTTTTCCTGCTTCTACCACACGAACTTTGGGAATAAAATGTTGTACTGGTCATAACCCACTGACAGGTTCTGTGATGAAGAGATATTCACTCCACCTGTAAGTGGTCATGATGTTATGCCTGACCGTGTACGACAGGAGAATACATCCTTAGAGAAAAAATCTCAAACACCACATGATTCCACAGTGAAGTTACCATATTTTATTTCTTTAAGTGCCATTCATGCATATTGGGGAAGGGGGTGGGGTGGGCGGTGGTATCGACAATTCTAATAACACTTGAGTTATTTTACAGCACTAAACGAATACAAAGAGTAGCTGTGTCACCTCATTGGACAACGAAAGTAATAAACCGTGCAATAAACAAAACAGAACAAACAAAAACAAAAGACAAATAGGAAAAAAAAAACAAAATTACAAGAAATGACGAAGACATAATCAAAAAAAAAAAAACTGAGAAACAAAACACAAAACACAAACCAAATATATATTATCAACACTGAAACACTGAATGTAGAACCATAGTACAGGTAAAAGGTAGTGTCACACAAAAAGCCAACGCATTTTCATCACATATATACAATATAGATATATACATACTGTCACCCTCTGATTGGACAATAACAAAATACTCTATTCTCCCCCCCTCCCTCCCCTCCTCTCTTTCACGAATAAGACCCACCCTCTGCCTTGATACCCCACCCCCAAGAGGAAAGAAAGGGATGATTGAAAAGACATTTATGTACAAGCACAACAACACACCAGCACTGAATAAAATAGGCCCCAATCAGCAGTAGATGTTGGCAGTTCTCTCCCATTCTGTAACAAGGCTTTTTTTCTTTTTAACCCCCCCCCCCCCCCCCCCCCCCCTCCCACCAAAAAAAATATTAATAATAATCTCTCTGGCAGGTACATGTCCAGCGGTATTTAAAAACTGAAAAAAAAAAAAAAAAGATCTTAAAACTCCCACAGGCAAACACAAACTCACACAGAGACGTAATGTAAAACTGTGATTGTGATCCAGTCATTGTCTTCACCTTTTTTTTTTCCCTTTTAAGTCACATCCATTTTCTCAAGAATAGTTTTTGTCCTCCCCCGTGGGCCGATGTGCTCATATAGTAGCTAGCACGTTCTCAGTCTTCACCTGGAAGAGCTGAAACTCTTTAACGCCAACCGAGGACTCGCAGGGTGTTGTTGTCCGTTTCAGGTCCGTAGAGTCCTAATCCTTTCCTTTTTTTATTTTTCCTTTCCCCTTGCTGCTGTCTTCAGTTGCAGTCCTTTGGCCCACAATCACCCAACGAGAGTCATGATTTGGTTAACTCAGCTTACTACACGTCCTCCCTCTAATTATGAAATCCTGGCAGTCGAATAAAACTTAAAAAGTCGTCGCTGACATCCACAGGTGAGGCAATCGTCCGCGCGCAGCGGACAAACAGAAACACACACAATATGGCAAGAAAGAAGCAGAAGTGGACAGGTATGACTGAATAACTGAAAATATATTTTTTAAAAGACAATGGCAGTATTTTCCGGTCAAAAAAGCAGAACTTGACTTCTTCTGCACAGTGCAGCTCTGGACAGTTTAACAGAAGATCAACAGTATAAAACCAGGGCCTCCAAATAACCTCCTACGTGTTCATAAGTATGGTTCTATATCATCAAACGACCGTGTGAGACCTGAAAGTGCCTTTTCTCACAAAAACTCAACATTTTGTCAAATAAAATCATCAGAAAAAATTCATGATTGTCATCCAAATATGAAACTAAAACCACTCCCACTGCTGGAGTCCCTAGTTTGTGTTGCTTTGCTGGGAGACGTCTGCATGGTAAATAGGAAGCTGTAGCTCAGCATAAAGACTGGAAACCGTGGGGTAAATATATTTTATGAAACCGTGGTGGAGAATGGAGGGGAGGTGGCTCACGCTTACGTTTAAAACATGTTTATTTATTGAACGAATGCCGCACAATAAGCTGTGTGTTTGACCTTTTTCCGCTTTCATGCGTCTTTCCTTAGTGCCTCCGTTATTGATTTCAGTCCAAAATAAATTCCATTTCAAAAACAAATTTCATCTGCGATGAGTGATACCACCGGCGAGAGAGACGAGGCGGACAGAAGAAGACAAATGGCTGGTGGTGTGTGCGAGCGCACCGGGCAACTAAAACCAGGGAGGAGCTGAGTGAACTGTGGCAGGAGAACGGATGCCTCTGCAGGATAAAATCAAACCTACCACAGCGGCACTGATAAAGAACGAAAAAAAGACTTCTTCTTCTTCTTTTGGCCCTCCACGTGAACTGTGCAATCTGGGTTTGTGTTGGTACAAAAACCCGCGACAATGATTCTCATCTCCGAAGTGAGACTATAAACCGTCTTTAACATGCGAACATGATGTGTCAACTTCCAGTCTTTATGCTGAGCTAAGCACTGGTTAGCACGTTCATCTCGCACCAACAAGGTCCTGGCTGTGAACCCTGCGTCCGTGGAGGCTTCGAAAGACGTTCGTGTTAGCTTAATTGGTGCTTCTGGATTGGCACACTGAACGTGAACGGCGGCTTGACTCTTTGTGTTAGTCCTGTGGTACCTGATTCGTGCCCAATGACAGCTGGGACAGACTCTAGGGACCCCACGGGATAAGTGATATTCTAGCTAGCAGCTGTAGCTTCATGTTTACCGTCCAGACATGAGCGGCGTCTCCACCTCTGAAAGAAAAGCAAGCTAACCTTTCCCAACATATTGAACTATTTCTTTAAAGAAAGACACACAGTGTCATAGATGCAGAGCACCGTACAAAGTTCAGCGAAAACGCAGAGAGGAGAAATGATTCTGTTCATTGTCATCTGTGGACGACACCTCTAGATGTCAGGTGGCCTAGCTTTGAGTGAAATGATGAAGAAATGGCTTTGAGTTAACGTGTGATTAACTCCAGGAGGTGCTTTGCATCTTAAAATGGTAAACAAAAACGATAAGTGTGCAAAGGGCCTTTTTTTTTCTTTTTCTTTTTTTACAAAAAAAAAAAAAAAAAAAAAAACTAAAACAAACAAACATAGTGTCTCTAAAGTTCAGCACCTGTCTGATTGAGGAGCCACTTGTTCCAGGACACAGAGGACAGGTTTCCAGAACCACTGATCTCCCTGCTCTGTGCTTGAGAAACCCTTTCCACGAAAACGCATGTTTCAAATCTAGCCTTTAATCACTGTGTGCATCTGCACTTGTGCTCATAGATAGCATAGAGATGATTGCAGCAATCAATCATAGCCCTAAAATCACAAGGAAACCAAAACACACGCACACGCACACGCACACACACACACGTTCAGCCAGCACGCATACACACTGTATGTACTGTATGAGTCACATTTCTCATTCTGTTATGATTGTATAATAGCAAAATCTTAACGCTATCTATCACAACAAAACATTGGGTAGTTTAATGAAAAAACAAAAAAGGAAGGAAAAATATTGTCCATAATTTAAATGTCAGGAGTGACAGTAAACACGGCATCAAAAACTCACTTTGATGTACATGGGCGGAGACGTTTGGATGCTTCTTCAAATCAAAGAACGTTGCAGTGAAACATGGGCCTTTCAGACCGCTGTAAAGAAACAGTTCAACATGTGACGTTTATTCTAGAGATCACTAATCAGAAACACCAGACTGTTCTCTCTGAGAAGGTCGATGATCCTTCTGTTGCTTCTTCTTTGAGACACTTCATTAAGAAATGTTTCAAGTCAATGATGCTTAGTTCCACAATTTGGGAAATATGCTTATACACTTTTTTAAAAATTTTTTTTTATAGCTAGAATTAGACGGAGGGATTGATGTCACTCTCACATCTGTGATGCAGCTTCGCTATAATTAACACAATATGTTTCTTATCATTGCAGGAGATCACTGCGCTGTGATAAGAAACCATCACAATCATAATGTTGCTATAACGGCACAAATACAAACATATTCAGTTGAAGACGAGGTTTAAGAGAGCGGATTTAGTCTCTCTTGGACGGAGCTGGGTGACATGTATCCCAGGTTAATAGGTATTGGTTTCATCTAGCTAATGACAATATTCTCCACCAACTCTGTAAAAACGAAGCATATTTTCTATAATTTCAAACTACACATTTAAAAAACCCTAAACTGACTTGTAACATTTTCTTAACAAAATGTCTCTTGTAAACCAGAGTGGAAAGTGATACCAATGTATTGTTCATACACACCGATCAAGCATAACATTATGACCAACTTCTAAATATTGTGTAGGTCTCCCTTGTGCCTCCAGAACAGTTCAGAGAATGGACATGGGTCTTCTGAAGGTGTCCTGTGGGTTGGGGTCTCTGTGGATCATCCCACAGATACTTGATCAGTTTGGGATCTAGTAAATTTGGAGACCAGGTCAACACCTTGTGCTGTTATTCGTGTTTTTTGAGTTGTTCCTAAACCTAAAGTGTTTTTGTGTGTGTCTGCGTCAGGCTGCATCCTGATGTGTCATTGTTATGGGGTGGGGGTCTGGTCTGGTCTAGGTGGGCGCTACATGTCTAAGTAACATCCACACTAATACCAGGTCCAAACGTTTCCCAGCAGAGCATTCAATTGTCACAAGACGGTCATATATTTACTCCTGTCAGTGGTCATAACGTTGTGGCTGATCGGTGTAAGTAACATCAGCTGATGCTCTCTCGGTGCTCTGTGGTCCACAAACTGTGCAATGGAAACACAATGTGTCAGTCACACTATTGCACATAACATTCTTTTCCATGATATTTTGTTGAACGATCATTAAAATTTATCTTCAAACTGAATGAATTAACGAGGCTCGAATGTCTGACTTCCTCACTCTCATCTTCTACTCACTCACATCACACTCATTCATCGTGAAAAACTGGAGAGAACTTAGAGAGAAAGTCGCTGCACTCCCATAACTATTGCAGTGAGCCTGGTCACACTGGTTGGCTATAATAACAGACCGATATGCTTTCTGTGCTCTCCCTCCTGGTTTGTTTCTTATGAAGCCTGCCTAAACATTTAACACCCTGTTCAAAACCTCAGGTTTTTTTTTGTTTGTTTTTTTTTGTGTAAACCTAACTTTACCACCAATATCTGCCACAGTGGGGCTTCCTCCCAAAAAGTGAACAACGAGCACCACCATATCACTCACAGAGACAGCCCGTGTTTCTTAGAAATAAAAAATAAAAAATAAATCTTTAAAAAAAGGGAGATAACTCATCCAAGAGGCAGCTGAGGCCAATGTCAACACGAGAAGAATTACAAGCTGAACATGTCGCTCAAATCACATAACAGTTACGGCGCGGGGGGCGGGGGGGCGGGCGGGTGGGGAGAGGGGGTTTGGACTTTGGAAGGCTGCTCACTAGGGACGGGGAGAGAGGGCTAGCTGAGGAGCTGAGGAGCTGAGGAGCATGTGGTTTAGACGTGAACGAGTCTACTCGTCTCTAGACAAGTTTTTAAGCAATCACTTTAACATGTCCGACTAAATATGATTGTCTTCAAAGTAACATTTTCTAGTTATGTTTTGCTTTTGTAAAATTGTCAGGATTCTGAAGTCTGCATTTCTCCGAAGCTTTCGTCAAATGTTCTTCTGCATCCCACCCACAGTGGCCTCATCCACCTGCGGCCTTTCAGCTGAGCCTGGCTTCCTCCGGCTTCCACCTCCTCTCCTCGCTCCCATCTGTTTTGCAAAAAAAAAAAAAAAAAAAAAAAAAAAAAGAAGCTCTGGGGGCTAGACAATGGAGTCCCAATCAAAATCATCCTGGATGTCGTCAGGTTGCATGCGATGCATTGGGAAGTTTCTGGTAGGTATCATGTGCTGCTGGTTCATCTGTGCATGGTGTCCTACGGTGAAAGACAGGAATGGAAAAAGAGTCAGATTCTGATAAATTAGTGGATTTTAAACATGTTTCTTCTCTGGCGACATGTCACCTGTCATAGTGGGTCCTGCGCTGCTCATAGGGGGCATGTGGGGATATGCTGGAGGACCCATCATGGGCATGCTTTGTCTGGAGTCCATGTAGAGATTTCCTGATGAGCAAATCAAAACTTATTTTAAAACTTCCGTTAAACCAGAATCTGTTCAGATGCACTTTAATATCATTCATGTTTATGGTATGGCTACGTAGGTTTGTCTCTCAAACGACACATTTAATATTTGACAGAGAGAAAGGCCTGGAGCTGCTCCATGATAAAATTTGTTCCACTATCTATAGATACTATTAGTAGTATATTAGTGAGTATATTGGTATATTATAGACAGATAAAAAGCACCTGTAATGAATTCCCAGTGGTGCGCTACGCCAGGCTAACTCTGTATTGTTTTTCTCTTGTCTGGTAAGGAATAATAATATTTATAATTCTATTTGTTTCTATCTTTAGTCTCCTATTTTACTGTATCACCAAGTGACAACTTCCTGGTATTGAAAAGCTAAATGAAACTGCAGTTCCTTGGATTGCCTCTTGAGGCTGGCTCCAACAGTGAGTCAAACAAAACAGACCACAATGTTAAAATATTCAACGTGCAAGAAGAAGGTAAAAAGAGCCAGTAGAAAGAACAGTCTGAGGGATACTGTGCATCTTATCTGCACCATAAGCACATTACGTACAAGATTAAAAGAAGCTGAACTATTATTTATCCTGTTGTTTGAAATGCAGGTCTGCCGCATGAACGACTCTTGTTTATTATATGACGTAATAAGTCGACCTGAAAGGGGGCCGTATTAACATGGTATTAACCCGCTGAAAAGATACATATCGCCACCTAGTGTGGAGGAGGAGGACATGTTCCCGGCAGTTATTCGATTTTCTCCACTGCATGTAAACTGGGACAAGGACTGTAGTCAAAAATCGAAGCTCTGCATGTAAACGCGCTGAATATTCATTTGAACTAGTCGCAAGTGATACACATTCACTGCCAGTAATGACAGGTTGACACAACAGATCATTTGATTCATAGCGAGAAAACAGATGTTCATCCCTACGGAAACAAAAAACTCTTAATGAGCTAAAATTATCTGACATTGTGTTTGGATTTTACTGAATTCTTAGATTGAGTCAAGAACTCCAGAAGGGCCAAAGTCTAATTGCCTAAATTCCCAACAGTATTAACCATAAAGAGTTACAGACGGTCTCTTATTGATATTATAAATATTATTACTAGTAAGTGATCAGCATTTTAAAAGCCAGGTTGTAGACTGATCACAAACAGGCAGTGGGGTTAAGGAGCAGCTGTTTCACCTGTGTTGAGGTGCTGGTTGGGTTTGTTGGTGTGCATGGTGCCGTGGCAGACAGGAGGCTGCACTGCCCCCTGTGGCTGGATTACACCGGTGCGGGCAAAAAACTGGTTGATGGATGAGCAGAGGTCTGCGATCTGGGTCGGTTCCAGAGACCAGTTGTTCAACTCCGCTTGTCTCATACTCTCTCTCAACCCTTGGGAGCAATAAAACACACATTTAAACACACAGACACCAGAGATAGTACCAGAGCTACTGACAGCCTCTTCCTGCACTAAAATGCCTTTGTGACAATGAAATGCCTGAAACTGCACCAGCGGACTGTTCACACAATATAAATTTAGAAAATGGGAAACTAATTTGGACAGATGAAGCAAAAACTTGGTCGTAATATATATCCATTATGTCAGTAACCTTCAGTGGGTGATATTTAAAAACATCCTACCTTGCAATCCTAGACTGTAATTGGATAAACTGACCTGCTGAGCTGGGTGTTTTGGTAATTAAACTTGAAGGCTGTGTTATTTAATTGAAGAGCTCAGTTTAATTAAACTCGTAATCAACTCCACAGTGTCAACACTTCAGCACTCAATCAAAAGCAGGGGCAGTACTGTATCAGCTGCTGCCTCTAAACGTTTGTTCTTTCAGATCTTTTAAGAGCAGACTGGAGGTGAACCTGACACAGAAAACTGGAATCTTACAAAATGTTTAAGTTTTACAAATAAATTATTTCATTATGTTTTTCGATTATTATTCTAAATGCAGTAAGGTCTACTTGTAGTGTCCAAACAGCACCTTGGAAAGGTGAAAGGTCGACATCAGCCCAGTTATAGCTGCTAGCAATACGACAGCTTTCTTTCAGTGCGTCCAGATTTGGGTACCAGTCAGACAGTAAACCTGCAACACACACATAGCACACTATCTGTAACATTACAAGGTAAGAGATGACATCCATGTAATTTTGGTTAACTCCTCGTACAATACAGATTTAGCCCTTTAACTGCACGATAACTGCTGCAACTGGTATTTACTGTGGGTCACACACGATGCATTTTCGTTGTAGTCGCATCTTTATAGCTGTGCAGGCAGTCGGTCTTGTGGCACCAAATGAACAAGAACGCTAAGTAAATCCGTGTACCAGGCTTTTGAGGACTTCAGTACTGCGGTGTGGCCACTAGGAGGAGCCAGGTGACTGTAAAGGCAGCCAGAGCCGCTGGCTTCGGCATTGCTTTGTTCTCAGCAGCACAGATAATAAATCAGATGATGATTTACTTTTTAGCAGCTACAAAAAAATTCTTCTCACTAAAAACGAGGACTGATACAAATCCAGGTTCAGCTGTAAACACGCCGTCTAGGTCACTTGCGTCTGTGTGATGGACAGGATGATGAGAAAACACCACGCGGCGACGCCGGTCCGTGGGAAGACGCCGACAGACAGAGGGTCTTACCTGTGTTGCAGGCCATCTGTTGCTGGGTAGGATGGGGCTGGTGGGAGAGGCTCTGGTGCTGCTGTCCGTGTTGAGAAGGGTGCTGGCTGTGCTGCGAATGTTGGGAGGGGTGCGGCGTGTGCTGCTGCGGGTGCTGGCCGTGGGACGGATGCTGCGACGGGTGCTGCCCGTGCTGGGAGTGTGCAGCGTGCTGCGGGTGCTGGGAGTGCTGTTGGTGCTGCGGGTGCTGGCTGTGTTGGCTGTGCTGGGCGTGTTGGTTGTGGGGGCCGCCGTGCTGCGATAGGTGCTGTGTGTGGGGCGAGCCGTGGCCAGGGTGGGCTTGGGCAGGATGGGACAAGGGTACTTGGCCACTGTTGCCGGTGTGGCTGTTGGGGTGGTTGTTGGGTTGGTTGTTGGACAGGTTGTTCTGAGTGCTAATGGTGCCACTGGGTGAGTGCTGATAGGAGCAGGAGGTGTGGGTCTGCTGGGAGGACTCTGACGGTATGCCCATCAGACCTGGGAATCAATACACACCAACATGAGGCCGTCATTTACAGATTCACTGATCCACAGAAAACATTTCTATACGGGTGCAACCTATGGTTATTATCAGAACACAATTCCCCAAACTCAGTATTTTAAAGTGTTTAGCAACGGGCGAAAACCCCTAAAACACAATATATTGAGTTTACAATGCAACAGGAAAGATCATCAAATATTCACACTGAAGAGACTGAACAAGCCTTTGGCCTATAAACATCTCAAACCATGAATTAATCATCAGAAAAGTTCACTTCACTGTCGATCAACTAATCATTCATAAAGAAAAAGTAGGCGACAACCACTTGTTCCAGCTTCTTAGTTGCTTCCTCCCTCAGTTTCCTTTCACTTTCAAATGAATAAAATTGGGATCTGGATTTTTTTTTTTTTTAATTTTATTTATTTATTTATTTATTTATTTTTTGATTAAAGATAAAACAATGTGAAGATGTCACCTCGGGACCTTGGAATCGCAGAGTGTCAAAACAATTGACAAATTAATTAGTAATGAGACTCTTTAGCCGCGGCCACGGCTGCTGAAATGAGACGTAAATGCACTTGTACGGTTTCAGAATGAGCTGAATAAGTGTAAAGCACTTGAGGACAAACACAAAGAGAGGCCGTCACATGTAAAGAAACAGCTACTTGAGGTCATCTATCTTAGCATCTTACAGTAATGGGTTGTGGGCCTCCCGTGTTTAAGTAGTTCTACACTTGAGAAAGACCAGCTGCCATTTTGTTGCATCAGGGAATGACTCAGCATCCGTTGTGATTCTGAGGTTCACAAGCTCGAGTTGCCATCGTCTCTCTACCCCAGACACACAGTCGTGGATTGTCTTTGACCAATTTGTCTTTAACAGACATGACTGGAGCGCGAACATCTGCACACCCAACCGCAATCATCTGAGTGGCGGGGGAGTGGTCGTAAGAGGCCCTGTCCTTCACAGCTTTGGCACAGTAAACCTATTTCACTGGAGTGCTTTTAGAGCTGACTCTAGCCCTGTACCTCCACAATCGGCACGTAACACTCACTGCAGGGGTGACAAAGGTGCATCTCTTATCGGCACAGAAAGCCCATTGTCCAACTAGGGAAATACAGAAAGCAATTAACGCGGCACCAGAATAATAATGCGAGCTCATTACCTATTATCAAAGCCAGTGAATTAGCTCACTGTCTACGGCGGCAGAGTGTGAAATCCTCTAGCTCGATTATTTACGCTTTTTAATTGCCAGAGCTTGTCTGACTAAGAGATTTCACTTTTATGCGCATAAAAAAGGTAACAACTTTCAACTAATGAAACACAGATGATAGATTAAAGGAGAGGAACTCTTTGAAAACATTAGCATGAAATGCATGTGATTTGTGAAAGTAGGTTATACTCAGAAAGCTCAGTCTACTTTGCTCATAAATCGCTTGTCAAGTGCTCCATGTTTATCAGTCAATCAGATTACAGGCAAAACTGCTTTTTGTTCTGCAGGGACTCAGCCTTTTGGAAAGCTCTGCTCCATCCACCATTATGTATTACAAATTCCCCATCATTATGACAAATGAATCTCAAATCCATCAGATTTACAAAGGGCTTGACTGTAGCCTCTGATGAAACATAACCTACATTAAAAACGCGACGAGACGCAGATAACTTTCATCTTTATATGTGGAACATATAAAGTAGAGGATTAACTGTAAAATAAATGCAGTAATGCTTCTCATGGATATTAAATATACATTTATATTAAATAATATATATATATAAATGTAAAAATATTTCACACATAAAATCTCGGACTGAGGGGATCATGGAAACACTTGGTATAGATTTGCTCCATAGGCTAATCAGCCTGTTGAATACCTGCTCACTTCTTCGTAAGCCTCATTAATGCCTAAAGACTCTTGATAGCCTCAGCTGTTAAGAACAAACCCACATTAGGAAAATCATTGTGAGAATCACCTTGTTCCTTTATAAGTGAAGCTTAGGCTGCCTATTAGGTTTCCACTTGATGCTCCCATGAGGCTACTCACCTTGTTGGCTGAAGGACTGCTCAAAAACAGACTTGTAAAGGCTGCGGAAGGAGGCACTGAGATCTTCAAATTCTGAGAACAGGAGCTGCTTGTCCCTGTCTGGCATGTTGTACTGGGACTGGGGGGGCTGCTGGAGGCTCATAGACTGGGACACGGGCTCTGGGTGACTGGTCACCTGTGGACATGTAGAGATACAGAGCGTTAAAGATTTGCAAAATGACACGGTTTCAAATGTTGTGAGCGGTTTTGTTGAAGCACACCTGCTACAGCTGCGCTACAAGTGCACCACAGGCTAAAGGGACTACTGACAATAAGACGAGTGCACTATAATGTTTGAACATGAACATTAATAATACATACTTCTCAAAGACACCTGCCATGCTCATCTGGTTATGGAGCCACAGAAACAGAAAACGGCTCGAATATTTAATGCAAAGCGGTCGTCAAACATTCAGTTCAACCCTGTAATATCGTTTGTTTCTGTCCGAGGAGGTTTTACACATACAACGTACACAATTACACAAACCATAACAATATATGTCGGCGCTTACTGCCTTGACTAGTACCACATTAAGAGAGCAACTCAAATGGACACAAAGCCAATACTCAGGTGGCTAAGCAAAATGTATTTAAAACAAAATCAATAGCAATACCTTGTACAAATAACGGGCCATTTTACCCATGTATTTGTGTGGGCAGTCAATGTTATGCACTGCCCCTGGGTGTGAGACAGCAGCCAGAGTTCCTTCCAGCAACGACTTTGTGTATGAGATTCACCACAGCACTGATGTCTCACAAAGTAGGACCTGACCTGTGTCCACTTTGGACCAGCATTACAAGAGCGGCCACGTCCAATTTTTGATTGTAACATCTTCCTCTTCCAATATGTGGACAGGCTGCTGAAGTGCATGGCTCGCAGACCGGCTTGTGTAAGAGTGAAGAGGTGATAATAAAGCCTGAGTGTTTACTGCGAGCTGCTGCTTTGGCTGTGAGAGAGAGAGAAGAGCACATCCATCAGGCTGAGCCGATCGATGCCCAGCGCCTGGAGCAGGGAGCACTCTAGGATGCAGGAGGACCACACCAAAGAGGGGGCATCTCTGGTGGGAGGACATCAGAGGAAGCGCTTTTCTTTGTCTGGCTTCCAGAAGCGTGCACATTTTTCTCTGTTTTCCTTAACCCCCTTCCTGATGTTGTACTCAAGCTCATGTCCACCTTGAACCGCGGTCTATTGCTGTCTACAGTTGGCTCCTCAGAACTAAGCCTCCTGGGGTTTTCTGATCAGATGAGATATGGGATACAGTGCACTGTCTAGCTCTGGCGGTGTTTCATTTTCATTCATTTTGGGAGTGTCGCGCCCCCACAGCTTGAAAAAAGTAGCTAAAATGTCACTTAATTTGACCTTAGTGCTGAGCACTTAAAAATAATAATAAATAAATAAAACTATTACCAATTTCATATCAATGCTCATTTATATCCATCTGCCTACACTTAATTCACTCTTCATGCTTTAATGCTACGACTAGGCCTTAGCGTATTAGGCAAACAGGACGCTGCACTGGCACCTTTATTGTTTTGTCTACTACAGATCAATAGCTGCAAATATTCAGTTGAGCCTAACCAGGCCAATTAGACTGCATATAACTTGGTCCTGGAAGTTATATTTAGTTTAATTGGGGCTGGTAGGGGCTTGTTCTATAGCTGCAGGTCTCACGTCTTAGTGTCAGTATGTCAGCTCTGATCATGCCGTGCATCATAATCGCTGCAGAAGAAACGTGTGAACTATGAAGTGTAGAGAAACGTATATTGCCGCCTTTTTTTTTCTTCTCCTTCTTTTTTTTTTTTTTAACAAGTTCAAGCTGCTTTTGCGTGTCTCATTATGCTCCTGCAGGTTTAGGTGTTCTCCCCTGTTTTAGGTCTGTTTGAATCAACTGGATCATGTCTAATTATCCGTGGATCTTTTAAGGATGACTCTGACTGTCCTCTGGGTCCTTTTTGGATTGGGTGTATTTCCTCGAAAGTTAATTTACCCCTGTTGGATTCAGGAACTTTTGCGAGGGTGCATACCAACAGGACTTCTAAATTACCCTCGTCGCTGTAGAAATGAGTCCGACTGAAGATTTATCCTTGTTCTTACCGGTGTATAGCTGTGCACACTGCCCACACTGTTGAGATTGACAGAGGCCAGACTCTGGTCAGACAGGCTGTTGTTAAGGCTGCTTCTTGGACTGTCGCTCCCTTCTTGGTCTGTGTTGTACAACGCCACCTGAAAGAAACACACGCCCATGAGCTTTTTCTTAGAAAGACACACACACGCTAATTAATGCTATCAATGTCATCCACGCGCTTGTGGAGGGAGGGTGTCCTCATTCCTCGGAGAACGCGGGATTGAAAGGTGACGCTGGTGTCAAGTTGAATAACATAATTTCACGTGGAATGAAAGTCTGTTGATTTGTATGTGCTGCATGCAATGACATGTCAAAACACTGGAGTTGTTTTTCATTTAAGTCGGTGTGTGTGTGGGAGGCACAGGGTGCTGTTCAACACCCTCCGCGGTCACTTAGGGGTTCCATCTGAATGTGTAAAGGGGTCTGGAGACAGCTGAGACATTCCCATCACTAAAGGTCAAGCTACTGGCGATGTCAGCCACATCTGCTCACGGAGCACAAATCCGTTTGGGACAGCCAACAAAGGATTTCAGTGCATCCGAGACACTGACCTTTCAATGCAGGAGCGAAACTAGCCGAGGCACTTCAGGACGACAATCTTAATTATCATCTAACAAGGTTCCGTCCTCCCACCATCCCCAAATAAAGTGCGCCGTCAGACAATTAAGACAATAGTAAGAAGAACAATCCAGATAATGACTATAATGATACCCACAGAGAATAGCCCATGTGCTGAGTTTTGTTTTGTGAGAAAGGAATGGCACTAATGCCGTGATGGTGTCGCAGTGGAAGAGGGATGGCGTGTGTGTGCCCGTCCGTGACTGAGTGCAGCATGGTGGCTTCTGCTCATCACTGCGAACAGAGTGGGCTCTGTTTTCAGCACAATGAGACAGAGGTTGCCGTAGCCTTCAGGCAGGCACACTGAACCAGACCTTCGCAGCACCCTGCCTCTCAGCAGCAGCAGCAGCAGTGGACTGAAGCCTCTTGTCTTTCCGCTGAGACGCAGCCTGCTACCACAGAGGCCGCAAGAAGGTGAGGAAACTCAGACGGCCTCATCTGCTCTGACTGACTGGCGGCTGACGGGCACTGTGGTCCGAACCCATTATACAGACTGAGAATGTCCGATCATGTGAAGCCTTTAATATGGAGCTGGGAGAATGAGTTATTAAAAAAAAAAAAAAAAAAAACGAGAGCGCAAATGCTGAATCTAGGCAACACTATTCAAGGAAGAAGGGTGATGCAGAGGCAGAGGAGGACAGGGGGGTAGTAAGGGAAGCTCATTAGGCAACTCTAGCCTTCCTCCACTCAGTGTGGGCTTGGCTCCAGTGTTCATTAGCGTGAAGGGGAACTCAATGAGCAGCTAAGACTGAAGGCTTAAGCACGTCTACGAAATCAGCTCTACAATGCTAATCAAAAACAGCGTGCCTCAGAAATATAAATGTTATGTGTAATGAAGTCGTAAAACAGGCTTTTAGCCTTAAGTCTCTCGCCACAATCTATTTTTACTCTACTCACCCATAAAGTGTGATGATTTCAAAACCTCACTGCTTTGTGGTTTACTCAGACCCCCGAGTCCCTCGAGTGAAGACGCCCACTCAAGCACGCACATCACAGACTAACAGTCACATCTCTCCCACTTACATCGAGACATGCACTATGACACACATTTACAAAGCTATGGATGTGCACACAGGTAGACTACCAAGCACAAACACACACAGACAGAGACGAGCGTGCTCATACAGGCAGGAGCAAGCTCCACAGTAAATACTGTGTATGGCTAGCAGGCAAGCGAGTCAGAGTTCTATTCTTAGCAGTGAATTAAGTAAAAAGCCAGAGGTGTCTTTTACATGGGAGCCTAATCTGGAGCATGAGACATGGATTATGAAATCAAAGCAAGATTGGCTCAGGTGTCTCCAACAATGCCAGCCAATGTTAAGCACAATCCCTGCGTGCAGGATTGAACAGACCGAGAAAGAGAGACAGAAGGAGCATAAGGGAGAAAAGAGCCAGACTATTCATCAGCATAATTCCAACAATCCCTTCTTTCCCTCCAACATAGCACCGCGGTGCCAAACTTTTATCACGTTCACTCCAGCGCTTGTGGCTGCCTCAACAGAACCTTTGGTGGTGTATGGGAGGCGGTGGGGGCGTCTGAGTCTATGTGAGAAAAGCAAAAAGGGGCGGAAAAAAAAAGAAAGAAAGGGGGGTGTACAATCTTGTGAGGAATGTCCAACAGAAAAGAGAAAGAGAGCAAAGATTCTTGCTGGTTCAGTATTGGCCCTGCCAGCTTCTCCCATTGGTCTATCTGAGAAGGCGGGAATGAGGGAGAGAGACGGGAATAGAAAGAGAGAGAGAGAAAAACAGAGAGGGAATTCCTGTGGCTTGGCACACTGCACCGAAAGAGGCGTGGCCTGTCCTGTGTTTACAGTGTAAGACAGTGAGAAACAAGCTCTCTCTCCAAGGAGTAAGGGCCTCAGATCTGTTGCTCTTCCACTTTGTCCTCTGTGACAAAAACTGTTACGCCGTTCGAGTGAACAATCAAACGCACAAAAGCACACAAGTCAAAACCGCCTTTCATCAGCTCTTGAAAAGCAGACAGTAGACGCGTTGTGCTGTTTAAATGTGGCTCCTCTGAATTATTTGACTGGAGGTATTTAATGGCAGGAGTCCAGGTTTAACTGCCAGCTCTTCACATTAGGGCCTTATTATGCAGTCGCTACTGGTGCAGATTGGTGCCTGTTTGAAGCAATCAAAGAGGAAATGGGTCATCTTTCTTCACACTCAGGCCCATGAATCTTTCTGCTACAGAAACATGAAAAACTGCTGTTTCTGTTCCCCCACAGAAAGAGCCCCAAGCAAGTTGTCATCGACACACTCGTCAAAACAAGACGAAACACTAATGCAACATACTCCGCCATACATGTGCACACAAGTTACAGCACACGCAGACGTACGCTCAGACTTTTGCTTCGTACTCAGAATATAAGAGGCCCCGTCGCACAAACACTAACTCATCTTTCCACTCCTGTTCACGGTAGACTTTTTTTTTTTTTTTTGTAATGCTTGCAGCAAATGAGTAAGAGACTCTTGTAGGCTTTTTAAAAGTACTCCTGAGAGCTGCCCCCACTGGGCTCAGAGGATGAGAGCTTAAGGTTAAAAAGCCTATTTAAATTTCAGAGTGAGCGGCACACTCGCAGCTAACAGCTAGCAGTCCCTGTAGCTTTGCTCTATGATGTACAAGTGTTTCCAGGCTTTTATAGATGTTTTTTAAAAAAAAAAAAAAAAAAAAACTACTGTGAGCAGACAGAGCCAGCAGCAGGGGCGGTCACCTGTAGTATGGTCACAGAATGAGAAACACGACTCCGGGCGTCAACCTCCGCTACAGGTGTGAATACAGAAACGCCATGTATTCTGTTACAAGTGTGAACAAGACCGTGTCAGGTCTATCAGGTTGCAAACACTAAGTATCACTGTGAGCATCATATTTCCGTACTGAAGTTAACAAGAGACCGGCGCCTGTTTTTGCAGAGGAACTAGGCAGAGAAGGGCAGATAATTGTGTATTTTGGTGTGGGTTGCACTGAAGGGAAGCTCTAGGCACAGGAGCATATGCTTGTGTGCGAATGTGCGCGCCTGTATCTCCCCCTCCACTAGAGTGCTCCTCTCTCTGTGGGGAATAGTGCTGTAGGTGGTTGGAGAAGTGGGTGGGGTCAGGGTGCAGCCGTGTAGCCAGGTGTGTGTTGGAGCTGGAGGCTGGCTGGCTGGTTGTAGTACCTTGTTAGTCACAGTGTTGATTGCCAGCGTTGGAGAGGCACTTCCAGAGATCATACACTCCATCCCCAAAGACTCTGACTCCAGGCTGTACGGCGTAGAAGCCTGTGGGGGTTATGGGGTGGGGGTGGGGGTGGGGGGGGAGAACAAAAAGAGTCAGCATAATCCAATTATTAAACACACAAGATCCCACTACTGCAGGTTGCATGGAATGACCAGTGTTAGATTTGTAACAAATCCTTAGCTTGTACCAGAAATACATCCATCAGAAAAATCGCAAAAAAAAAAATAAATAAAATAAACCAGAACCACGATAAAATGACAGAGCAACACCTTTATTTAGGTCACATTTGAACTCTGCTTTCTGAAAAGATGGAGACAGCCTCCCTCCCCACCCTCACCTCCACACCCAAACCGAAACACACACACACGCGCGCGCGCGCGCAGTGCACACACTCGTCAAGCAGTATAGGCGCACTGTCGTGAGAGATAACTCCGGCATGCCTGTCTCCCAAAACTGCTTACTGTAAGAGGATTGGCTGCCAACAATACCATTTTTAATTCATGATAAACATAAATGAGATTTCACAAACTCTCAATTTCAATGTCTGAGACTCTTAATGGAATGCCTTGCAGGCAGACAGTGTCTAACGGGGGGAGGGGTTAAGCACGGAGCCTGTGTCCTACAGAAAACACACACTCCTCACTTGGTGCGTTCTTTTGTGTCACGCTCAAATGAGCAGAACTGCATAAGGAGAGCTTTAGTTAAAACTGTTGGCAGAGCTGCATATTAAAAAACGAGGCTCTTTTCCGTGTACCTCCACATTTGCTGTATGTAAAATCTCTCACCAGCGACAAAGCAGTTTGTTAAATGAATGTGATAGCATTTCTATGCTGTAGGGCAACTACACGAACAGCATTTTAAGTTTGATGCACTCGTGTATGTGTGCGGCGGAGACAGCGGTGCGCATGAGTCTCCAATGCCGGCTAACAGAGTCTCTCCTCGTCGTAGCCTCTGGTCAGCCACATTGTTGGGGAAGGAGGAGACAAGTGCTCGTTGCGTTGGGATGCCCAAGGGCCAGGTCAATCCGAGCCGCTCACTATAAACCTGTACAGCTGTACGTGGCGGCGGACGAAGCTCATGCATAATTAAAGACAAAAGCTCCCGCTCAGAATAGCCCGTGCGCACAGTCTTGCATTAATTGATGTTTGTTAAAAAAAGTGACTGCAAAATATAACGTATGTAATGGCTGCCTGGGGCACAGCTTATTAATAAGAAGCCCACTTCATGACAGGCTAGCGAAGCAACACGGAGAGGCAGCTACATAAAGCGTGGATGCGAACTCCTACTGAGGCTGTGTGTGTGCGTTTGCATGTGCGTGTCTGCATGTGGTCGGGAAAGAATTAAAGGAAAGTGTGAGGAAAAAGCAGGACAAAGTAAAACTGAGGCAGAAGTAGAGATGTAACGATGTAACACAGATATATCGCGAACCAAACATGGAAGAAGACAGAAGTGTAAAAAGACTTTTTCTCGACAAACTCACCCGCTCTCCAGACCGCGGCCTTTTCTTTGGCCGTGTAGGCAAAGCGTCCTCCTTTGGGTTGGTGTCGATGGCCCAGTAAGAGCCCTGCAGACAGAGAAAAGGGCTCGAGTTGATAAAACAGATTTTTCTTCTCATGTGAAATATCTGGGAAGTTTGCACTGGATCTAGAATTTTCACCCATTTCTTGTGGAACCATTAAAGTGCATGAAACCGTAATGTGAAATGGTTTGGGACCCCACCTCCCACTCTTTCGTGTCTGTCTCTTATTGGCACGATAAAAATAAAATCAGGATTAAAACATTTGAGCTCTGACGTCACGAATATCTCATCTCCCGTTTGCACTCAAATATACCTTCTACTACAACACATTTAAAACCCAAGCCTTTATTTGAGCTGTGAGTTTGTGCAATGTGTGTGGGTGGGCTTTGTTAGCTGGAAAGGTTTGGCTTTTCCTCCTCTGTGGCTGCTCCTCAATGAGAGGCTGGCGGTGAGGGCAGCTGGTGGTGGTGAAATGCTAAGCCTTTCCTGAAGCTGTACTTCCTCAGCCTCAGGTATTGAAGTCGGAGTGCTGTTGCCAAGGATGAAGGATCCACAGTCTCAGCCCAGGAATGGAGGCAGCGCTAGCCCTGCCGCGTTGCTTTCTTCTAAGGTCTGAGCAAGGCTAATCGAGGAAAGAACAGCCTGGGCTGGCTCTGGGGCTGCAGCTAGTAATTCCACAACCAAGCTGCATTATTTATCTTTGCATTCGGCCCCATTTAATTTATTTTTCAATGGTGTTCCTCCTCCAAGCCAACAGAAACGCAGCTTACAGTTGTTAAAAATGAGATTTTCTTCCCCTAAGGCCCTGCAAGTTCTGAATTTATTTTTAATATTTCATATGACCCTCGATAAAATCACAATTGTCAAGAGAAAGTGGGATCAGGACCTTTAAAATTACTTCCTTAGCAGAGAGAATAATTGATATTTCCATAAGAAATTCTCTGTACAACAGGAGAGGCCACAGAAGAAACTCTAGCTCAAGTATCTATACTGCAGCACACACAATGGCCAGCTTCTGTTATATCTAGCAAATTTTTCACACCTCACAAAAACCCCTGCTGTAGTTGTTAAAATGAAAATCCGGGGCTGGCCTATATTAGTCTGGGGGTTGAAATTATAACTTTTAATATGTGTGAGGCTTTGGGGTCAATTAACATTTCCCTCAGAGGGAAGAATAATTCACAGCACAATCAACATAAGATGAAGAAACATCAAATACTGATGTAGGCTACAGTAAACTGCAGCAGAAACCTCATTATATGCCCGTGCATCCTATCAGACGCATCGCTGTAGATCGCCTGTAAAGGTGAGACACGTTGTCTTCACATGTGATCTGTCTCCTTCTTAAAACGCAGGGGTTAAATGCAGGGGTGCAGATACAGATGTTTCAAAACAAGGTGCCGCACACACAATGCCAGGCTGGGTGTTTCTTTTAATTAGGGAGGGAAGAAGACTTTAACTCAGCCCTCGTGGGATGGGAGTTTCTGCATTTCTCTACCCTCATCCCCAGAGAGTTGGCAGGAAAAAAAAGGGAAACGTATAAAGAGTCATTAAATTATTCACAAATATACTGCAATATACTGTAGCAATGCCAAGCCAAGTGTATCCTCGGAGTGTGGGGCAACAACGGAGCAAAGCCACAATCTTCTCGGCAGCCGCAAAACAAAGGCGGCTGGAAAGAGTTTTTAAAAAACAAATACAGGGAACACATGTAAACTACCTGTTTTCTTCCCATAAATGACGCAGCTCATTTTCCTGCATCACCATAAATTACGTCACCTGCTTCCTCTTTTGCATGTAAATATAGGAAAGACAAGCAAAATAGTACGCCAGTTATCCTTGAAACTCCGAGCAGAGACACAAGACCAATTAGAAAAAAAAAAAAAGATTATTAACAGCAAACCTTCAAGGGCTGCTTTTCTATCTCCAAGGTAGACAGGGTGTGTGTATTTACAATACCAACTGTCATCTCCTACACCATCTCAGAGAGAGGGAGACAGACAGAGAGCGACACGACTCTCCTATCTCATCCAGCCAGCAGTTCTCATATTCCTGCCACATTACAATATTGATGCAACATATCAAGAGCGGCTAGCGCCTCTTTGAAGTTGTCTTCGGGGGGGAAGGGAGTGAGGAAAATTCCAAATTAAACATTAAGGATGCGAGCATGTTGGCCATGCATTTGGAATGGGATCCATACAGCAATAGATTATTTTGTATTTAGTGGAGCAGCTCCCAGGAGTGTCAATATCAGAGGATTACAGCAAAACATGAAATTAGCATTCAGTCCCCATCCTCTACACAGCTAGGCGTAGCTCTTCATGCATGCGTTCATGCGCATGTGTGTGTGTGTGTGTGTGTGTAATTATCTGTGCGGTTCCCTAAGCATATGTACCATGTGCTCTGACAGTGCCGGGATGATATCTGGGTTAGGCTACATATAGGCTAGACCTATGCACAGCATCGTAGTAAATATAGGCCTGTAGGCTCCTTTTTCACGAACAACTCGCTTCATCCGGGGATGCTACTTATCAGGTTCATGTCGCACGATATTGTGGAGTAATTCGAGCTGAAGCAGCATATGTAGGTGGTCCTACTGAGATTCAAATGTCAAATTAACATGGACTATCCCTTTAGAGAGAAGACTAATGGGAGGCAAATGAGGTCTGACTCATTTATTTATTTTATTTTTTTTTTTTCCGAGGAAGATTCAGCCTCACCTTGAGTAACTACTTTAGAGATGCCAGATTCTCGAAATGACCTGACGTCTACCCTGTTACGGCCGGTGTTTGACATTTTTTCCTCCACACCAACATCTGCCGTCCAAAAAACTAGTCTCTCCTTACATTTGAAATGCGGCTCTGTGGGGGTGGGAGGTTCATAATAGATTACGAGCATACCATGCATTTCCAGACTGTCAGAGTCCTGGCAGTCATTCAAAGGTAACATTTTTCTACCAGGAATAGGAAGACGCACACACACACACACACACACACACACACACACACACACAAAAACATTTTGTTAGTTGTGGGAAAGACACTTTACGAGTGGTTACTCTATTTTATTAGGATAATGGTTTTAAGTCTCACCTTTCCTGGGTCATCTTTGGAGCGAGGCACTTTGAGAAAACACTTGTTCAATGACAGATTGTGCCGTATTGAGTTCTGTGGGGGGCAAACAGACAGAGAGAAAATTGCAGCGAGGTGAGTGAACACATATTAAAAATCAGATTACACAAACAAATCTGTAGCACCCGAGTGCGGAGAACGCCGCTGCCAGCAGCAAAAAGGACACACAACTAGCTGGCTTGTATAATCTTGGTTCGGTCGCAGCTACAGAGGTCAGCTCATTTCACCGACATCAGATCTGGCTTACGGTGGCATCCAGATTTCACTCATATACAGGAGCTCAGTTTGTGTACAGAGCCACCAGGAAGCCTCATCTTTCATCAGCGTCCAACCAACTGAATTCTGGTTGCACAACATATCGAATTCCGCCAGTGCCAAAAATAGGAGCCAGGAGGAGTCCCACACTGGGACGGTTGCTGATAGCAGAGTCTGATATTAATTAATGCTTCATGGGGCTCCTGTGGGGGCAGGAAATAAATTATGTAGATCATTCTGAAAGTTAACTCATTACAGTGTTACAAGCTACTCCGCAGTGGTGAAGAGGGAGGTTCATCCAGCTGCCTGATAGGGGGGAGGCGAGGTGAGCTGAAGTAGCCACGAGGGTTAGAGAGTGATGCTCCAGGCCCGGGTTAAGCAGCAACAGCAAGACCCTCAGGACCAGCTGGAGCCAGACCAGCTGAGGGCTTACGAGAGCCAATGGTTGCACACGTCCCTCCACTCCACTTTATGGAGTGGTATTGACAGATGGTCGCAGTAAAAAGCAGTGGGATTCTCTGATGAGTTTAACGCATGCAGGAGATAGGCGGTGAGAGGGGCACGAAGAGGGGTGAGGAGGGAAAGACGGACACCCAAACGCGAGAGCTGCTGGTTCAACGCTACAAGCGACTACACCACAGAAAGAGATGGTAGTGACTATCTGGTTGGAATGCCGTTAATCTTGATTGCTAAATCATTTTGAAGTTAAGTGTGACACTGTTCTCTAAACAAAAATATACCATGTCATAGTCCGGTCGAAAAGTATGTTTTCTTTTGTTAGTAAAAGAAGGAAGTAAAACCAACCTAAAATTGAATGAATATCAAACAATATCTGGTCGGAGGCTTCAGGGCAGGTGAGGTCACGTTCAACACTCTACCTCTACCTCCAGACGTTCGGCTGGTGCCTCAATCCAAGGACCGTGTGGTCAGTCACCTTGTAGCCACTCTCCTGAGTTAGGTCTCCACTGATATTTTCACCCAAGTCAAAGCCCCTTTGACTGTCACAGACACTTTGAGACTCCAATTTACTTACTTTACATTTATTGTACTTCCTATCAAGGTTGAAACCACCTGAATGTTTTAATGTCACAATATTATCTTACTGTTGTTTGCAACATAGTGAGCGTGAGAATGGACCGCAAATGGATAATACTGCAAGCCATTTGCAATTTTTTTGTGTCTCCCATTGTAATCCAATATAGTTGACACAAATTCATTCAAGATAACTAAAGCTACCTTTCAACAGATTAAAGCTAAATGCTTCACATTAGGAGTTTGGGTGGAGTATCACCCAAAAACCTGAACTGAGGAAACTGGATCCTTATAGACAAAAACACTAGCACAGAATATAATAGACAAGGTAAGAAGAGACTCATACTTTCACAAGTCAAGAGGAGACTGTCTGACACATTCACACAAAACTTTATAAAAATATGTAATAGAATCAACTCAAAACTGTTAAAAACACACAAACAAAAGATTCTCAAATATGAAAACCTTACAGACGACTGTTGTAGGATTATTGAGAACTCCTTCAAGGTTAAAACCCAAAGATACACAGCAATAAAAAACTCTGAAAAGAAAAAGAATCTTCTCATATTTGAAACATACTCAAGACAGAGGCATAAAAAAAACATTATCACACATCTCAACCACTGCTACACACCAGAATATCATTTATTGAAAGATCTCAAAGCTCAATATATTTTGGTCACGCTGTTATCGGATCTTGAAAACTAGATACAGAAGCACTCAGGCTGGCGCTGCGATCAGAGTCCCTGTGTGGTCTGAATGTAATCCAGGCACATGAACATGACTTCTTTTCTGAACATGCATCGCCGACACGCAGAAAAAAAAAAAAAAAAAAACAGTTCTGATCTTAAAAGTCAGTGAGTGAGACAGTTTTACAGATTTGAGCGCACTCGGTTTAACTGATTGACCCCACTGCTGCAGGTTTAGAGACGCTGCCCACTCTCAGGTAGACGTCAGCCGGGCTTCTTTGAATAGGTCTTCGAGAGACGGCACCTTTATACAGGCTTCCTCCTTTTAGCTACATACTGTCCCTTGTCTTGTCTTGTGTTTGACACTAGTTCAGATAAGTAAAGCAACGTGCACGCAGAGTGTGATCATACATAGTGGATGGTGACAAACAGATAAGAGGTTCTCGGTTTAGCCGGCCCATGCTACTTTCAAAAAAGAAAACTGCGACATGTCCAGCGCTCAGAGAGGGAGGGAGTGTGTTGCAGGCAGTACAATGCCATACACACTTAAGTACTTAAAACCTTTTGCTTTCACAGCCTCTGTGTGTCTGAGTATGTGAACCACTTGATGCCAGGCGGACAGAAGCAGCTGAACTTGCACAGAGAGGTGGCTCTATCCATTACGGACCTTCTCCTGGGCCTAAATCATTGATACACTCAAGCAGCCAAGGCCTGCCGCTACATCAGAAGTTTACTTTTTAATGAACTCTGCTCACCCGCTCTCTTCTCCTCCTGACAGGCCCATATTGTGTCAGATAAAGCCTTTCCACTGCTTCAGACACATTTGTGGTGTGAAACTAACAGGCTGCGGGTCATTTGAAGGCGAAGAGACGAACCAGAACAAAAGCTAGACGTTGAAATGTTAGAACGGAGGCAGAAAAAATAAAACACGATGGCAGCGACAGCCACTACATTAGTTAGATTATAGCGTATTTGCTGAGTAGGCGTAGAGCAAGACAACAATAGGCTGATGAAAAATAAAGGGCAATTATGCCAAGGTTTAGAAACGGCGTGTCAGCGTTTGAGCAGCGGATCCTGAGATTTACAACCCGGGTCTGTGTGTCTTTACTTTGAGACAGTAAGCTTTAAGTTGGGCAGAAGTGGATCTACAGTGATGGGAAATGCAGTAGGTGGAAGAGGTCAGAGGGTGTTAACAGTTGAACATAAAGTGACTCAGACAGAGCTCACTGTAGGGGTCCTGCCCAAGTGCTGCCCAGCATCTACCTGCAACCCCCACAGAGCACTTCATATCCAACCTTAACACAAGCCTGCGCATGTGTGTGCGTCTATGTCCATGTACGTGGGATGCTTCCTACACACCTAAAACAAAAAAAACACACACACAGCCGTACACACACTGAACCGTGTCTCCTAACAAATGGCGGTGATTTAACACACCAGGACAGCAGTGGAGGCGTAAGCAGCTCCGCCCTCGCTGCCTCCCCCCCTGCTGAGGAGCGCTGCAGCTCAGCAGAAGGGCCGCCAGGGGAAAGTAGGTCAGGCTGACCTCTGCGCTCGGCGTGTCAAACGTTCAGAGTGAGCTAAAGGGACAGGCCGTGTCAGAGCCCCGCTCCTCACAGCCGGGGAGGAGGAGGCACCCTGCGCACATGGCCAGGGACCCAAGGGAGCGAACTCGGCACGTCGGGACATACATGCACAAGCACACGTACGAGTTATGACATCGGGATGAACACCAGCAACCCAGGAAGAGGGGGACTCACACTGCGGTCCAACGTCAATGAAGCAACGCCACAGTGGGTTTCAGACTTTACCAGCTTCACACCATCTTCCTGCAACTTTTTGCCTCGAGACAAAGCTCGAAAAACAAAGAGTGCGGGGGCTCTAACCAACCAACACTCTGCCCACTCTTACAGCATATTTCCCACAACTAACAAAAAAGCAACAAAGAGGCATTAGTCCAGTTGTAAGTTTACTGGAAGCATTTCTGAGACCAAGCGAGAGTCTGAGACGACCTAGAGGTGCTCTCTGCGCGTTTAGTTTAAACTCCAGAGGAGGAGAGCGTAAATGCTGCTGGATTTGGTGCCTATGCGATCAAAGTGCTCTCCCTAGCATTGCAGCGTGTGGGAAAATAGGTGGGGGTAAACAGTGTCAGGAACCAGTGGTTAAACATTACGGTGACCTCCACTACAGGAGCTGCTCATAAAGGCAAATATTCAGAGAAAAAAAAACTACTCCTCCTGTGTTCAATTTACATTTCCAAAAAAAGATCAGGTCTCTGGAGACAACCGCAGTTTCAAGCCGAGCGTACAGCAAAAGTTAATTTGGATGACACCGCGCTCCCATTTTGCTGTGTGCCTCCCATTTTAAGTTTATCTCATTTCGTATAAAATCAACAAGTCTCCTCACATTAACGATCACATAGAAGACAGAATACGCCACTTTTAGAGTGAGGGAAAAGTCATTATACTGAATATGACTCACACCTGTTGCCACATCTGATATGTTGTGTGGAATAGCTTTACAGAAGAAGGCAGAATAGCCAATCAAATGAGCCGATGCAAACACTTTTGCAAGAACTGTGTGCAAGACAGGACCTCAACCTCTGACTAACCTGACAGGAAGTCTAATGGATGGATGAATGTGAAAGACATCAGACAAATCTGTTAAAATAATGATAATTATGAAATAAGATCTGTGGTGTGAGTGAATTTTGAAGAGAAGCAAAGCGACCACACAGATTGAGAAAGAGAACTTACAGATGGGTACACAGGTACATGTAATGAACATTACGAGTGGCAAAGAGTGCCCTGATAGACAATAGTAAAACGTCAAAATGTAATCCCTGCGAGAAAATTATACAGGGTATAAATTGTACAAAGGAAGACATCCATCTACTGTTGTACAATGAGGCATTTCCTTCATTTCAGGATTTGCTGTATGAACATTTCCTTCAATACAATTAGTCAGTAAAATTATACGACAGCAACTGGATTTCCAGCCCAGGCGGAGAGAATCAGAGGTGAAACAATTAGTCAATGAATGGTGTACGTTTCCAGTTTACAGTATTTTCCTTCAATATAATATATGTACTACAGGTTTGAGTAAGTTAAACATCTGTTGTGAAGGTTGGTTTTAAGTGTTCATCGCATGGAGTCAATTACCTCAGCGAACCAACAAATGATTTCCATAAAAGTAAGTATTTACGGTATCATATTTAAATGAGGCAAGTGATATAGAAAGAAAGAGAGAAAGAAAGAAAGAAAGAAAGAAAGAAAGAAAGAAAGAAAGAAAGAAAGAAAGAAAGAAAGAGTATGAACCTTGTGTGACAAACGAGGCCACATTAAAGGAAACGGGAAGTGAATCAGTAAAGATACAGTAACAGATGCACGCACGCAACACACTCACTCTGACCCTCTCTCTCTCTCTCTCGCTCACACACAGGTAGATTACTGTATTTTTAGGCCTTAGTTATTTCATAAGGACCCTGTGACATGCCCACCAACACAGAACATACTCCTCAGCCTCGGGGAGCAGCACCAAGGCCAGGGAATGTAGCACCTTCGCTGTCTATTTGTAGTGGGTGTGGGAAGGCATGTGGGATGCCACAGCATTTTCTCAGCAAGGCACTGCTTTTTTTTCCCTCTTTTTTTCTAAAGTTAAATGAATAGGGTTGGACACACGTACACACAGGTAGAGAAAGGTACGTCTGTCCGGGTGCAATCACCAGATGATTTAGCTAGCGGTCAGAAGAGCTGTGACACTGAGACCATCAGAACAAGGATCTTCTGACGGAAGAGATGAAAACATCAGGTATAACATGGGCCTCCGTTGTTGTATCAGACTCTGCTGTTCCCTTCATTGTCAATATATTTTGAACATTTAAACCCTTGTTAATTCCTGTTTTACTTAAAGCGTAATGGCCGTAACTTGCTACATTCGTCAAGTCTAAATCTTCAGTATTGGTTGCAAAGCTGCGTTTTAGTGACAAAAAATAATTACGGTAAGCACCTATTAAAGACATCTAATTCTATTTAGCACTACTTAAATCCTTACTGATTACAGTGACCCCTCCCCCACAGACACCATGCTGTCAGACTCTGGAGTCTGCCAACACACGCCGCCCAACACAACACAGCGCACTCTCTCTCGCATCTAGCGAAGCTACCGAGAGACCTAAAGCCCACACTCAAATACCAATGAAGTCAACTCGAACGATTTTCAACTTTCATTTTTTCCAACCATCTTCAAAGGCATTTGATCTGCCTCCCTTGGCATCTAGTAGTAATGTGTTGGCATGCTAGGTTTTAAACCCCTTAGTCTCTGATCTTTACTCACTTGTATGTAGCCTTAATAAAACATGAACGGTTCGCTTGTCTGCCGCAGAAATATACATGCCAAGGTGAGATCTGTCATAAATATAATAACCTGTTACTCTTGAGTTCGAGGAGAGCTCCATGCTGATGTCCACACATACTACAAAGACAAAAGCAAACAGGTGCCAGAAGAGAAACATCAACAGCCATCTCCACCTAGGTCATCTAGTGTGGCACACTGAGGTATTGTAGTAATTAAAACTCAGCCACTTCTGCACAAGGAGATGACACTATGGGGAAATTGTATTTTTCTCCCCCCGCCTGCCCTCAACAGTGAGCATTTGGCTAAATTAAACTCATTTTTCATTGGCAGACTCGCATAATGAGGGCAATGCATGCAAGAAAGAAATTAGCTTGATAAGCGATTACATGTGTGGACTCAAAAAGGACATGTTATCAGGAGCGGAGAGGACAGCGACAGCAACAAAAAAAACTTTCTGGACAATTACAGTAGTGAGATTTTTTTTTTTTTTTAAAATAAAGAGCTACAGAATGCAATTAATGAAAGTAACAATTAATGAAAAGCCGTCAAAATCTGGATGCGACTGCAGGGAAGCCAATTAACATGACAACACGGGTCAGCGGTCTGAATCAGCCACCGCAGGTTTAACCGTTCCTAGAGGACAGCTCCATACGCGGAAAACGCAGGAACGGTAAGGTCAGAAAACGATGCAGTTCTTCCTCTCAAGCAATGTGTAGGTAAACACGTAACCAAAACAGACCTTAAGCTTACCTATAGCTTGCAAATTCACATAGTGTTGAATCCTCTTCGATACCAAGTAAGCAAAGCAATCCAACTTTGTCTGCCAAGTAATTTTCCTGAGGGTGATCCAAGGATACAGCATCCTATAGAGCGCAGACAATAGGCTGAGCCAACACAAAACCCCCATAGTTCTCTAGTGGCGTATAAGAAGTTTATGAATGCTGCACCAAGGATGTTCCCTTTTCAACAAGCAGTGGGGTTAGAGACCAAAAGCTGCAATATAAATGTTCTGAACTCAATCTCACTCAGGCAATTGCACCCACATTCCCTTTTCTAACCGTGTGTGTGTGTGTGTGTGTTTTTTTTGCTCTAAGGCCAACCTTGGAATGGACCTGTAGAAATTACAGAAAAAAACTTCTGCATTATTTTCTAGGTGCACTCAAGGTTACAGCCCTGGCTTGAACGTTACGTTTGAAATTCCCCTTATAAATTGGGAGGCGGTCACTGCAGATTTGAAAAGCTGTGGGGGGAAAAATTCACTTAATGCAACACTGAACGGCGGGTCACACTACAACAAAAGCCCTGAGCCACTCATATGAGGCCTATTTGATCACAGTCCCTCAGAGAGCTATCTGTCTTTGTCTCTCTTTCTTTCTTTCTTTTTTTTTTTTTGCCGATATTTGTGCCTCTCCCACTCTGTCTCATTCTCTCGCTCAAAACCAAACCGCACACAGTCAAAGCGTTTTGTACAGCCTCTGGTGCTGCTGCTCGTGCTACAGTACACCGCGCTGCACCGTACAGCATGCAGACGTGTACGATTCTATTAAGTGGATTATTGCAGAGCATCTCTGACCTTCGATAGGGCTGTCATTGGCAATGAATCAGGAAGAATTCAGGAGAAATGATGATGGGCCCGACCTCTTTGGAAATTGGCAGGATTGAGTGATGGCAAACACTATTCAACAGTAAACCAGTCAATACAGCACAGAAGATGAGGCTGGAGCAAAAGTCGGAGACACGGGGAGATTAAAATCAAGTCGAGAAGAAAAAAAACTACTTCTTCGAGGCAGGACTGAGACGTTTTCTACGGAGTAATACATTATGACTTAATATTATAACAGTTATATGAGAGTTGACCCTATATTAGAAAAAAAAATGCTGGGTTGCATGTTAATGTAGTAGTTAACACATTTTCTTTTGTTTTTCTCTGGGCTTTCACTCAAAATCCAGTCACATAATATCTTGATATGTTGTTTGTCTCTCTGTGTTAGTCCCCACATAGACACCTGCCTCATGTCCAATATCAGCTGGGACAGACACAGCCTCCACCCACAACCTTGTACAGGATAAGCTGTAGCAGATAGTGGATGGATGGTAAAAAGTTACCTTTTTTATTGTTCCCAATATGGATAGAAATAGAGCGGTTAAGAAGATACAGACCCTTCGTTTAAACAAAACTTAACTATGCCTCTGAGGAATATTTTAAACAGTATTTTTCTTGAAGTTGTCTGTACCTCGAATACCAGAGACTTGCAATACTTGAAAATAAATCCATCGCCCATCAAATTAGTAAATGGATTACAATGTTTAATTATATTATATGGTGATTTGTTTATGGCTGTAAATTTACAGTAGCGGCTGGTAAGTCACGTCTGATAATTAGAACTGAACAGGTTTGATAAATGTAAACCCTGCCTCACCTTTAGCTGCAGCGATAAAATTAGCTTCGGAAAATAATTGTCGTTAATGGACGCCTGTGCAAACTGAACATTTTATAATATGAAAATAAGTAAAACCTACTAATGGCAGCCCTGGCACTTGATTTTGCAGAGGATGCAGAGAAGCTGAAGTGATAGCACACATTATGTCCTTGTCACAATAACACTCCATCTATCTACTCTGAAATACTCTGAAGTAATGTCAGCCTCGAGGAAACAAAAATAATTGACAGCTTCTCAAATAGGGGAGAAAGATGCAGCACACCACTGTGTGCTTGGTCACTCGAACAAACTGGAAAACTGCCACAGTGCAGACGGACTATATCAGCAAACGCGGCAGCCGCCTTGCTCCGCGCTGTAAATTAAGAGCGACACCGACTCACGCGTCGCTCCCGCGCTGCACTGGACGCCCTTCCTCTCCGTTCTTCCTCCTCCGCTGCAGAGGCAGCGCAAGGCCATGAAAGATTGGAGGCAAAGTGACGTCCTCCGGTTTATCCTCCCTGAAAGCCTTCGCATGCTCTCAGTTCCACATGAGGGATCTGATGAAAGCCGTTTGTCAGTACGCCACTTAATTATCAGCCAGAAGAAGAGCCTCTGATGCTATTCTCTGACAATGGCTCACAGCAGCATGCTGACTACAGTACCCACTAACAATGAAGAAATGACTGCAGCTACTAATGGTGACGGGGAAGTGCCAACTGTCCACTTAAGAGTTAGACAAATGAAGGGATGCCACAGAAAGCTTTTTGTTCACCCGCTTCTTCGACGTATATTCTTTTCTTAGCAGGCTTAAGCAGGAAGGAGTGAACTTTCCATGTGAATACCAAGACTGTAAAACGAGATGTTGGGAAAATAAAATACAAAACAGATCTAGTCCTATTGAAAACACATTATATCAAAGCAAGAGGGAAAAAACTGAAATGCTTTGACCTTCTATTGTTGCTGCATGTCTTCACAAACATAACTGCTTCTCAGTATGCACTCTCCCATCAGACTGCAAATAAAGAAGAGTCACATAAACCCTTTAACCTTCTATACTTCCACTGTCACTGGTTTGACTGCTGACAAAAGACGCTGTCGCACAAAACGGTCCCTATACATCAAAAAATACATTTTCTATATTTAAGCAGTAAAACTAGAAACCCATCCGAATAAATGATGGGACTTTTTTTTATAAATGGGCAGAAATTAAAGACGAGCACCACTTTCAGCTCAAGTTTACATCTCAAATAGCCAGGATGTGATCAGATAAAGCACAATATTTTATTTTTGGTTTATTCTCATCATTCAACCGTTTCCAGACACTTGAGTAAACTTAGCCTGAAGGCTACTACACAACCTGATAAAAAAAAAAGAAACCGTTAACCATTGTGCGTTTTAATACAGTCTGATTGTGGGTTTTCATTAGCCAACTACATCGCTAATGTCCATAACAAACACGGGGCGATGACGCCGTGTGACCTTGGGCTCCCCACAGAAACCTGTCAGCGCGGAGCAAATCCACAAAGGAATCATGAGCAGCAGTGCCTCATTTTAAACTGCTGCTCTCGCTAACAAACTGGGGGATGAAAAAAATCTCAAGAAAAGCTTTATTCTGTAATATGTATTAGATTTGATTTCTTTCTGAAAGGGAATCACAGACCCACCCCGCAGTCCATTAGCCAAGTTAATGCAGAGCTGCCAGACTTGCTGACCCATTAATAATACATCGCAGTGGTCAAAAGAGGCCAGACACCTCCGTGCAACCCTTCATCCCTCTACACGGCCACATTAATGGACTAATTCAGATGCAATTAACTGGTGGGGAGAGGCTGTGGCCTTGCGGCTGGTGGAGCACAGGCGGAAGGGCTTAGAGCCAGGGCTTGGATTATAATCACTGCGAGCGCACACATGAACACACACATTCACAAAACAATTTACATACTCCTACAAAGGAGCCGACACAATTTGATGTTAAAATGGGATGTAGCTTTTACCGTCGAAGACCCAAAGCAAAACGGACCCTTTTTACACATTAAGGTCCACTGTTAATACGAAAATATTATAGCCACTTTAAACGCCAGCAAAGCTTTTATCCTGAGGACCTTCCTTATGGCAAATTTGCATGAAGCAACAAAGTGTGAAATGCCTGCACTGCCATGCGCTGCGATTTAATTTAATTGGTTTCTTTTTTTTTTTTTTTCTTTTTTTTAAATGTTTGTCCATTACAGCAAGCTTCATTTGGTAATATGGCTGCGGAAGCCCACTTTTTGCGAGACGCGACGTTGACAAATGAGCAATTACAGGAGCGATATTCACGTGTCACATTTGTGGCCGGCATGACCCGCGATTAGCCCCACTGATGCTGAATGTGAGATGCGAGAGCTGCGCCTGTCAATGCGGGCGCCTGGGAAGGAAGCGTGGCCCGTTCTGGCACGTCATCCATCACTGGTTCCACTCGGCTGCCACAGCTGTGTCACTGTCCCCCTCTCGCAGAACGCTGACCCCGCTGAGGACGCACCGGCAGAATGATCAAATATCGTTTCGGGATAAGAGACAGCCACCCGACAAAAAAAAAATTAAAAATAAATAAAAAAATTCCTACAAATTCTCCGCCACGGTGACATCTTTATCAATAAGCAGCTGTTAATGCCACGCGTGTAGAGACGCACGGCTACTTGCCTTTCTTTCATTCTGAAAGAGCCGAGATTGTGAGGAGTTGCCATTAGCAGCAGGAGGCTGGCACACGAGGTGACAGGGGTTAAATAATTGCCAGAGAAGAGGGAGGAGGGATGAACACAAAGAGAGATGAAATGGAATAGCACTGACAAGACGTATTCCCGCGATAATTACTTGCCATGCAGATTTCATCAACATGCCAATCATCCGGGCCGGGCCACTCCTTTTGAAATTCCTATCAGATGTGAATGACCCACAGTGTAGACGTGCGACGGCATGGCTCAGCTCCAAGTCGCTCTAAGTGGATATTCATTGGAGGGCTTACCTCCGTCCGTCTACAGACCTTTGACCATAACAGCAGTCTCAGGTTGCTGTAGACTTTTTTTTTTTAAAAGATCCTCCTCCAGCCTCTGCTAATTAGTCCTGCAGCCTCTTTCCCTTTCAGGAGGAAATGCTGTGTGCGAGCTACAGTGCCGGCAGATAAATTAGCTGCAAGCTTCACAGGAGGCAACCGTTCTTCAGGGAGAGCAGGCTACCTTAATTATGAATATTATTAATTACATTTAAAAAACGGCCAGGAAAAAAATAATAATAATAATAATAAAAAAGAAATAAAATAAATCAATCACCCTCATGCTAAAAGATTAACACGTTTAATTGAAAGAGTTGTGAAATGTAATTTTATAATGTGTTTCGTGCACAGACAGAGCTAGCAGCAGCAGCAGCGGCCGCCCGGGCCCAGCTTAGATGAATTTAACAGGGCAGATTCAGTGTTAAAGGCGGATTCCAAGGACTGCACGCTATTTATAGCACGCAGAATTCATCAGCGTACCTCTCTCCTTTCTACTCCTCCTTGTCGAGGCAAAAAAAAAATCAGCGCGCATACAAGAGGCTATGTTAAAAGGAACCATCTGTGATCACTGTGTAAACAAAATGTAGCCTGATATTCACACTCAAAAGCCATTATGTTCCCGGGCCATTACTCAGTCTGACACTGCCTTCTTATTAGCAGTTTTCAGGAGGGAAGGATTTGATTTTATCCTCATCAATCACTGAACTAATGACTCCAGCTAATGTGTACAGTTAGCAAATTTTGAAGTTTTGCAAAGACAGTTTGCTTCTTAAATACCACACGTGGAAACGTGGAATAATAGAAGGACGTTATTACGGTTACACATGGACAAAGAAACAAAGTGTTTATTTTCTTAACGCACATGGTTGAGGTAATTTATTGAAGGCAATGCCTGCTCACTGAAAGACTGCAGACCTACAGTAAGGAATGCATGCTTCAGTTGGCCAACACCTGAAACATTTTAGAGTGCAAGGCAATGTCGCCAACTCTAGACTCTTAAAATTAAACTTTATTTAGTTTTTTTTTTCAAAACTATTGTGTGAAAATAACACATCCATAAAGAAGCGGTACAGAAAATATAAAGAAATGCTGGCAATCCCTCTTGTTCTCATCAGTTTTAAGCTCTTACTGTACATGGTCTGTGTTATACAAACGTAACAGCCAACCGAGCAGGAATATAATTGAGGGGAAAAGTCCTCTCACTGGGGAAACTAAGGTTGAAATAAAGGGAAAGCAAAGTGCTATTATTGTCCATCTTTCTAGCCACAGAATGATGACTGAAGATTTTCTGAGCAGCTCTCCGGCGGCCCTTCATCCTCCCCGACGAAAAAAAAATAAAAAAATAAAAAATGAGAAGGAGCTAATGATTTTTCCAGTTATGAGTTGCGCTTCAAATTCCTCGCAGTTCATAATTTTAACTCTGACACTGGGGGTGATTTTCTAGTCAAATGGCGCTTCAGGCTGTGGCTCCGTGACAAATGCCTGCTGAAGGTCCTGATCAAAACCACGACATGAATGGACACCTCTGACAAAATAAACACAAATCCAGATGCTAACCCTTTCTCCGGTTATTAATATATAAGACTTATGTGTCTTATTAATGCCAATATGCTAAATATGTCAGTCGGCTTTACAGTTCTTGTATAAGGACCTTCACCCAAGTGAGAATGCTAACTCACTAAAAAGAAGGAGAAAAACTGGCTAAATCAACACTGATAGTTCCTCCAGCCTTGGCCTCTCATATTTCTCCATTATTATAAACTGAAGAGTCTGCTTTAACAATGCCAACAGATTAAGTGTCCTTTCAAAGGCCTGAAGCTGCGGCCGATGTGCGCAGAGACCAACAGCCCATCATTGTCCAGCGTTATCTGCACTATAAATGATTCTTGGAAAGAAGGGAGAAAAGGCAGTGGCACAAATGGTGTGTCCCTATCTGTGAGTCAGATATCGACTCCAACAGATCTCATTATCACAGAGGAGGAAGTTGACTGAATCAATTGATGACGACGGTCAACAGCTTTTACAACTAGCTGATATATCACATCTAACCGGGCAAAAAGAGCAGATGGGAGGGAGCCGTTACGGCTCATGACTGTTTAAAACGATAACGGGAGTCGTGTATAGAAACATATATAGTGGATGAACTATGAGACTGTGGTCATGACAGGCAAAAAGACAGCTAGCGTTTCAAATAAAATTGAAGCCAACATCTCTCCACTGGCCTGCAGGCCACAAGAGGAAGCGATAGAAGCCTGAGGCCTTTTATGTTCTGCACTGCAGTCAGCACTTCACTCAGCGGAGTGTGGGGACAGCAGCTCCTGCCAAAACGTATCCATGCCAAGGCCTGCCAGCTTGCTCTCCCCGCCCACTCTAAGGGCCAGAGCGTGAGCGGTGGGGCGCCGGTAGGCGGGTGCAAGGTGAGGCTGGTGGGCGGGTGGCCAGGCTGGAGCTTCCTGACACGGGAACCCGCCTCACAGCAGGATCAAACTGGCTGCCGAGTGAATCACTACCCCTCCCACTACCTGAAAAAAGTCAGCGCCAGGCCAGAACGTAGCCACTTTTGCCGTCTCTACAATTAAGCACGAATTCAGGAAAAGACAAAGGCGCTAAAAATACTGTTGTGTAACCTCATCGCTCATCGGATTGCACTGGAGCCAGGGTTGATATGAGGATGGACTAGAAAAAAAGAGAGGTTTTCAGGATCAATTTTGAATTGAGCTGTGCATGTAATAAAAAAAAAAACAACAAACAACAAAAAAAAACAGTCAAAATATGTATCAGTGGTGTTGCTGAAATATTCAATATCGGCTAAGTGCTTAAAATTTAAACGCTTTACGGTGTAATGATGATACAGGCTAAGAAAGCAGATGAAGGTATCACAGAGTCTAGCACCGAAGCAATTTTACACTTTCAGATTTGAGGCCCTGCAAACCTAAGCTTGCGGTGGGAGATAGGGGCAGGAGGCACAAATCATCAGCTCATACCTGACCAGCCTGATTTAAATAAGCAACAGGAGCAAAGATTTTCTGAGCGGTGGCTAGTCACCAGTCAGAGGCAGGAACATTATCTCCAGAGTAAATAATGTCCTGGAGGACCAGTGGCTACCCAAATCACTTCTTTAAAAAATAGAAAACTGCTTCAGGCTGCTATTATTAAGCCTCAGATCCAATGGGAAAGTTGAACCTTTGATCTGTTTAGGGTACTGTGTATTTGCATTTTATAATGAGATCAAAGCAAGGTCCAGGGCCCCTGCAGAAGGCAGCTCTGCGCTCCATCTTTGCACACTCAACGATTTACAGACCAAAGCTATATTTCCCTGTTAACAAGATCATGTAAGAGCCACGGACCTCAGTGAAAATGCAGAGGGGGATTCGACGTTTGTTAAGCAATCAACAGTAGCCTACATTCTCTTGCAGCTAATTTCCTTTTCCTGTACACAGGTGTAGAGGAGAAAAAAATAAAATCACGCCAGTAGCAACAATCTCCTCAACAGTTAAAGTTCAAGAGTAAACATTTCAAGCATTTTTAAACTGGTTGAGAATCGCTCCCGATTTTCTTTGGCATTCTTCACCTGGAAAAAATGCAGAGGGGAATTTACACACTTAGCCTGAAGTGAGCCTACGAGGAGCCGGGAAAAAGGGTTGAGATGAGCATGGAGGTCAGCTTTTCAGTTTTTATTTTAGTCTCTAAGCAGAAAATACACCAGAAAATAAATCACACACACTGTCACTCTGTCTGTGGCTGAGCTGAGGTGAGCAGTCCTCTATTTTGAGAAACTGTGCACAGACAGAGGTGGTTAAGACATCCATGAATTAAAGAGTGCAGTTTGTTTAAATGAGTCCATCTAGTGTAGTTTTTTACTCCCGTGCAGCTGAGAGCTAAGCTGATATTTCAATATTAAACGGCACCTCTTAATAAAGTAAGTATTTAAATCGAATTAACCATAATAAATGGTTATAATAATTATTTGTTAATACATGACTTACACTAACAAACTGTAACAACCACATTATATGTATTTATTCAATAAAAAGTTAGGCTACCGTGTGTCCTGTTCATGACAAGAAATACTTTCTAATTTTTAAAAACAACCTTTAAGTAATCTTGATGTGTCCACTTTACACGGTCACTTAATTCGTAAAAATAAATAATACTTGTAATGTTGACTAATTAAACACAGATCACATTAGTAACACGTCACTGAACTCACCTAAAGACTCCTGAGTTTAAAAAGTGACCAATTTCAGTATCGACACCAGCCAGTTATCTGAATAAAATCTCCAAATTATCATTGTCTAAAGCAGCTTTGCTCATCCTGGCGTCTGTGGTGCGTGCAGGTAGAGGCTGGCCAGGGGAATACCCCTCCCCTGCAGCCGTCTCCTTCAAGTGTCCTGAAGTGACACATGTGCACATCATCTGAAGAACATTTGTCCCACAAACAGTTGCGGCGAAAGTGAGAGAGAGCTGATTTGCCATTCATGACACGCAAGACGACATCCGCGAAGAGAGAGAGCAGATTCGAGAATTGATGACAACGGACTTGAAACCGATTGTATTCATCCAATACCACTCACATCACACTTCACATTACAAATCTTTTTTAATCTATGATTCAAAGAAATATATCTGAAAAGTCTTAACAAATCCTTGCAGGTTCTTAAATAGTGAATCTGACCCAAAGTCAAGTCTTTGTCGTGTTGCAAGTCACATCTGAGTTAAGTGCTACTGGTTGAGAGAAAGACATGACCTTGGAGGTGATGACTGTTCCCGTTTACCATTAAAGGCTGAGAGGAGAGGCCGTCTACACGTCTGTAACGGTTCTGAAATCAAAAAGACTGCACAACGGATATACATTATGACAAAGAGAACGCGGTATACTGTGGTATGGAAAAGTGCCACAAGCTTCGACATACACCAATCAGGCATAACATTATGACCACCTTCCTAATATAGTGTAAGTCTCCCTCACAGAATGCACATGGGTCTTCTGAGGGTGTCCTGTGGTGTCTGGTAACAGGATGTTGTTAGTGGGGGTCTTTGAGTCCTATGGGTTGAGGGGAGGGGCCTCTGTGGATCGTCCCACAGATACCTGATCAGTTTGGGATCTAGTGAATTTGGAGGCCAGGGCAACACCTTGTGCTGTTCTTCATGTTTATGTTTGTTTTGTTTTTTTTAAGTTGTTCCTAAACCGTTTTTGTGTGTGTGTCTGCATCCTGCTGGGGGTGGCTGCAGTCATCAATGAGTGTCACTGCTATGGGGCGGGGGTGTCTGGTCTGGTCTAGGTGGGTGGTACATGTCTATGTTATTTACTGCTGTCAGTGGTTTTAATGCTACGGCTGATCGTTGAATGTGCTGAGGAATCCTAGTGTGTGAAATATCTTTAAGCAATCTGGCAGGTCTTCAAAAATTCATGCTTTACATGCAAAGAACAGAAAGACATGGAGGCTACAGTATACGAGCTGAATCATGCACAAGACGGCTTAGACAAACCTGCAAAACATGAATCAAAAGTGCCTCACAGAGCCAGAGAGAGTGTGAAGAAAAGCACCAGCTAATTGCTTGCTCATAGATGCCGAGCACACGCTCTGCACTCTCGAAGGCAGCGTTCGCGTCTTTTGACCTTGATGAATTATCTGTTTTTATTGACAGCACTTATTGACATTTCTTAAAAGCGCGGGCTAATGGAGTTCTATTGAGATGATTAAATGAATTGCTGGTGCCTAGATTAGGCAGGTCTCATCTCACAGGCACAGCTTGCATTATCATACAGAACAGACGCATGCGTGTGTGGAGTCCCAAATTCCTGCGACTGACATCTCCAGGGGAACAGAGGAGCGATGACTACATCCGACCTACATTCACCCCACCCCGGCATGCTCGGTTCCAACTAATTACACACGCACAAATATGCATACTCAGTCACACTATAGGTGGATTCACATCATAGTAACGGTCACAGTGGAGGAAGAACATAACAACTGTTTTCATGTTACACAATCGTACAACTACAATTAGGTATCCTGCTACTTCCAAATCTCCGAGTATCTCAGGGTTTCGAAGCCAAAAAACCCCACAACGGTTCAAGCACCAAGTGACCTCTTGATGATCGGGAGAGGAACCCTTCCTAAGGCTTTTGCACAGGCTTAGATGAAAATATCATTTGTGTGATGGGATGTGAAAATTCTCCAAGCACAAAAACATTAGAAACGGACCTGAGGCTGCTGGAGCTTGTTCAAATGCCCCGGGCGTGGAAACAGTATTGGATTTCATTTAAATGTCTTAAGCAATGAAAAGATTTTATACAGATACAGATTCTATGTATTTTATTCAGTTGTTCAGTTCTCAGAAAAAACTATAAGAGGGGAAAAAACCCTTTTAACAAGAACTGAGAAAAAAAAAAGTGACGCAGGCTCTAGCCGATGAGCACATCTTCAAACCGCTCTTTCAGCGTTTCCTGTGCTGTACAGCATCCTGGTTAGAGTGATGTGGTTTTTCACACTTTAAAATGTGAGGGGTATTTCTACAGTTGCGATCCACATTTAGGCCAGAATCTGACAAGGTTTGACTAAACTAGAAAGTAGTCGGGGAGCGTCAATCTTTACCAGTGCTGACTAATTCCATAACTTACTCTTGTGCTAAAGACATCATTCCAATTACGTCAACTCCTTATTACATCCGACATCCCCGAAAATAAACATTTTCCATTCCACCATGTTAAATTTAGTTTTATCTATCTATCTATAAATATATTACAACGCATGGGTAAAGCCCCAAATTTAAAAAAAAAAAAACTACAAGAGACTATAACAATCATAAATGGATAAAATAGGACCGCGGCAAACAATTCATTTTTCAGATGAATGTGTTGATTATTTCATCTGTTAGTAATCATCTGGTTAACTTGGCAAACTTCTGATAACATTTCAACATGAAATCTAAAAAAAGACTAATCCATTTCAAATTAAAACTTATCAAATGATGACATTCAGTGAAAGAGAGATTTATGCAGCGTAGATCTAGTTATTAAAAATGCTGATTTGTTGTTTTCTGCTCTTAATTGCATAGTCTTAGCCACTGACCTTACAATTAATCATCCGAATTATTTACCTGCAAAATATCGTATACCTCTAATAGATAAATAATGTATTGCCGGTTCATGTAAGGTGACCTTGAGTGCTTTGGAAGGCGGCCACATATTAAATTATTATTATCATTAGAAAAACGTAGCATTACAGGAAATCTACAGCGTTTAGTTTAAGTCCATGTGCGCCAAAACAAACTGCTTACAAGTCGTCTTTATTGAGTTCTTGTCTGCAACTCAACAAATATTTCCACAACCATGTCTCCCTGTCACTGGCCTAGAATCAGACAAAGATTGCCATAATAGTTTTAATGCTTGTGCTGCTGTCTCATCGTTTTAAGATGAATTGTGTTGCCAAGGGTGGTCGCTTTCTTTTCTCTGTATAAAGAATTCCTACACTTCTGATGATTGGGGCTGGGTCATTTCCAATTCAACTCTCTTTTCCATATGGCTGGTAACAACCTTAGCATGATTGGTCATTGAAGGTAAACACTAAGGCTGCACGATAAATCATTAAAAAAAAAATCTTGATTCACCCATACACGTGATCTCATTTCGTAACACAACGATTCTTAAGCATTTTATTTCATGAGCGGCATCACAAACAAATGCTCCCATTTCTTCACGGATTTTTTCAAGCGCCCCTAAAGGCAGCACTGCCGCTGACTCCTCCCTCGACCTAAAACGTCTTTACAACACGTAATTCCATCAGTGGTGGAAGCAGTGAGGGAGAGAAGCAGGGAGAAGTCAGCGGTAAAGGGAGTTAAATTGATGGTGAAGACACCCCAGGTGGAAGTGGCGAGAGTCACCCACAGACCCGAACTCGTGCCCAAAGAGCTATGATCCACATTCTAAGGGAATCTCAATGTTTGATGCTCTACTTGAATGACCATTTGAATGTTTTTTGTTCATCAGTGCAATAAATATTTTTGTAAAAAAAAAAAAAAAAAAAAAAAAAAAAGAATTGTGATCTTAGTTCTAAGCAAAAAAATTCACATTTTTTCCAGAATCGTGCAGCCCTAGTAAACACTGACAGAGTAATCAATTACGGAAACATTTTGATGAGTCCTAGATGTTTGTTTTTTTTTGCTAAACAATTTAATCAATTAGAATTTCTAGACAATTCCTGGTTGTTATTTAATACTATTTATTATTTTAGTTTTTTAAAGTTTTTCTTTTTCTTACATAACAATAATAATCAGGTTTTCACTGAACACTGGAACCTGCCACAATTAACAAAAGAACACATTAACAGCCACACATATTAACCCGGCTTTGGTGAATTAATATAATGTCTTTTTTCTGCTGTATGTGTATGGGACTGTAACTCAGTGGGTAGAGCAGAGCGTCGGCCCTGCCAGCAGCCTCGTCTGATTTCCACTGAGGACACCCACTCTGAAATGTATAAAAAGTGTATGAATTCACTGTGCATGGAATGAGTGTCAACTAAATTTTAGGTCTTATCTAGAGTTACTTTAGTTTGACTAGTCGGTCACACCCTTATATTTCTGAAAACAATAAGGCCTGCGGTGCAAGTCAAGTCCATTTAGACCCACTTAATTGATCTTTTACTCATATCTGCTCTCCGGATAAAAAGGAAAGTTGATTGATTAAGTTATCCTAATAGATGCAGACTGACTGATGAGTGCTACACGAGCTGCGAGTGGATTTGTTAACAACATCCAGCAACAAACAGTGGAAAATGCTGCCGCAACCCTCGAAGAATGTCTGGAGAAAATCGTTTGGCATTGAATTTAACAATTCGCTGCACGCAAATAGGGTAGGTGGTATACGAAACACAGAGCTGACATCAAGTGTTTGGTGAAAATGCCTGTGCAGGAATACCTGCAGACTGGCAGCACAGACGCTGCTGTGTTGCTGACAACTAAATAAGGGATGATGAACGTAAAAGAGGAAATAACGGCTGCAAAATAGAACAATTCATTTCCTTGTGAAAAAAAAAAAGGAGCTAAAATCAATCCATTTATTATAACACATGCTTTCTCATCTTGCCCTTACCTACACGCATACATATACACGCACACACACCTCAATGCAGTCTGTACACACACCAGATCTTGTCGCCCCAGGAAATGGGCTTCATACATCTTGTCTGACTGCAATAAAGCAGTGCCTAAGATTCTATTTCCAATAAACGTCGACTGATTGGAAAACTCATTCTAATATCAATTTCCATCTGGGCCCTTTAAAAGGCAATCAGCATAGCTTCATCTCTGTATATCATGGGCTCCTTGAGATGATGACACAGCACTGGCTCTCTCCTTCTGCATAATGGCCTTCCCCTATCAAGGCTTCTGCAATGAATAATACCACCCATGAATGGGCTATTTAGTCTGTGTTCGCACAGATAGGGGCCACTTCTGTGAATATTAATCTAGGGTTTTACACTTCATATGGTTCTCTCAGGGCTGCACCATTTTTCATTCGATGGAGCAAGGCGCTTAGTGTGATTTGGCACACTTAAAGTTTCTCTCTAGGTTTCCTCAGAAGTGACATTGGTGATTACCAATGGCATCTCACTTTGCAAGAGATGCCCAGCACTCACAAAACAGTGATTTTAGTCACAGAATATCATATTCTCTTCCAGTGTATTCTCTACGTTTTCTACAAACGCTGTCAACAACTCAAAATTAAATGTCACAGGAGGACATTCACAAGTGAATAAGAAGAAGGAAATGGGGAAAGCTAATTAAATTTTCTATAATTTTCTTATTGTCAACAAACGGCAGGAAAAAAAACAGCATTGATTCAGGTACTGTCTCTATCCAAGTTCGGTTTAACCAATTTGTCTGCAGCGTAGTACTCCACAGCCACCCAGACACTTCAGTCACCTGCCTTTCAGGAGCTGCTCTCCAACGATGGAGGATTTGTGAATAACTAGTGGGCTCATACTTTTCATAAACAAGCATCATGTCACAGTGTCAAAATTAAATACCCAGATATATTTTAATAAACCGCTGTAGGCATAAAATTAGGTTATTTTTTTTTTGTTTTGTTTTGTTTTTTTTTTACCTTCCAGCCACTGCCCGCCTCTCTGTAGTAGGGAAAGTTATCACAGATCCACTGGTAGATCTCGCTCAGCGTCATCTTCTTCTTTGGCGAGCTGTTGATAGCAAATGTGATGAGGCTGGCGTAGCTGTAGGGAGGCTTCCCGTCCTTGTGCTGCTGCACCTCCTCCTGGTCCAGCGTGGTGTTAGGATCCAGCAGGGAGCTCTTCTTGCCCATGCCTGGCCCGTGGGCATTCTGGGCATCAGCCTTGCGGATGGCTGCCTGCATGGTCAGCTGAGGAAGCCAATCCATGGAGGTCAGGCTGCTCTCCAGCTCCGACGTCATTGTGACGGCAGGCTGGGCGGGAGGGGGCGGGGAAAAGGTGGCGGTTGCTGTGGTTGCTGTTGGTAGTTTGCGATCGATGGAGTGCGGGCCAGGTGTTGAATAACAAATGGGGATGAGTGCCGATGAAGTCAGGGCGCCCTCAGCTTAGGACATCAGCATAGCATCTTCTGTGAGTCAACTCTAGACAAAGAGGAAACAGACAGGCCTTTATTAGTCAACCAGTATTTGTTACGAGCAGCAGCTAAACATCGGAAATAAAAGACATGCCTGTCGCGAAAAACAAATGCAAGCGAAGAATCAGCTCAGCAGAGTTTGCACAACATCAGAAACCGAAGCGTCTCTGCAAAGTATGCTCAAATTCACAGTACAGGAGATTGCAAGCCCCCCACTTTCTGCACCACTTGCTGCTCTCAAAGCTGACTCATAGCTGGGACTCCATCTGCACAGAGAGAGTAAATGCCAGGCAATTGTTTTCACAACTGCCAGCCAAATGGGGGAATGGCTCAGGAGGAATTCCGACTCTCTTGAGGGTAGTAAACCCCCTCTCCTTTTCTTCCCTGCCTGCCTCCTTCCCTGTCCTCCCCCAACCGGAGCCTCTGCCGTAAACGAGCCAGCGAATGTCGCCTCGCAAACCGTCCTCGGCGCGTTGGTCGCGTTGTGCAAAGTGCAGCCCGCCTCTCTGTCCCTCTCGGCACACTGCCCCGTCTTAAAATAGAGGAGAAGAGTGGAGAAGCCTAAAGTTACGGACGTAAGTGAACATGGGGGTGTGTGGAAGAGAGAAAAAAAAAAAAAAAAAAACCTGAGCAGGATTACACTGCAATCTGGTGGAATTTAGTGGAGGGGGAAAAAAAAAAAAAAGAAAACTGTCGGGAGAAGAAGGAGGAATCCTCACCAAGTTGTGGGATTTTTCTCTTGACTAAGCATGCTCACACAAGTGTGCGTCTGTGTGTGTGTCTGTGTGTCCGTTTGTGAGCATGTGTGAGCTTGAGTGTGTACTGTCAGGCTGGGAATAAAGGTTCATCTTGACAGCACAACAATAAGTATAATCTAGTTTTCAAAATATGTACATCTATGTGCACCTAACACAACTCTTACCATTTAACACAGATTTCGGAACCGACAGACAATCCCAATACAATTTGGAAAAAACTGCATGTAATTTCATGATTATAATTGTTGTATTTACAGAAAAAGTTCAAAGGTTTTGAAGTCTTCAAAAAGTATCTATCAGAAATTTGTTTTACACCCGTTTAATTAATCAGTGACTGCAAAACATGGCAATTTATGCTTTAAATATGAGATGCAACAGGAACAGTAAGAAATTCCTAAATTGGGCAAACTGCTTCGGCGGCAGTTGGTCAAAAGCGGTTTATGGCTGTCCCCTTCCATTGATCTCTCACAGCGGGGGTCAGCTAGTGCCCAGCAGCCAATTCAATATCCGCTATCAGTGTGGACAAGCAAAGAAGATGATGAAGGCATTTTTACACATGCCAACAGAATTCAGAGATGGGAAGAAAACATATCTGTGGGAGATCATTAATGAAGGAAGGTCTTAAAACTTCCCTTATAGTCAGAGTTGGGTCCCATCAGGTAGCATTCAATTTCCAATCTAAGCAAAATCCTTTTCCAGTTTTATTTATTAAATTTCTACTTTAAAGTGACATTCTGCACTACTTTGTGCATCAAAAGCACTCTACTTTCTGCATGGAAAAGTGGAGAAGATCAGTTGTGGTCAGCGTGAATGCGTGTCAGCAACAAAGCCTTTAAGGGGGAAATAAAACATATTACTTAAGATGTGAATACGTTTCTTAAACCACCCTTGCAGCAGAACAAATCAGTGTTGTGTCCGTCTGAAAACATGTTTCATATTTCCTTGAATCTACGGTCAAACTCCATTGGGAAACCTTGAGAAAGGATATGGCAAGACCAAAGTAACTTGGAAGCAGCTGAGCCATGTTTTGACAAAAAAGTAAATATCCAGCCTTGTGCAAAGCATGAGGCACGAGCGAATAAATGTGGAGATGAGGAATTTCTCTCTGATAATTTATCCTGACACTGACAACAGCCCCTTTGGAACTAACTTCAAGCCTTTTGAGAACCTCAAATATATTTTCGACGGAGTTTCGTTTTAATGTGTTCACTTAGAAAATACCTCGTTGTGGGGTTCTATGGTTGCATTTGAATGACCATCCCGCTTTTGACTGGATACAGAGTTAGTCTAAACGTATGGTGTCATACATCTACAACAAAATGAACTGAAGACTTGGGAGATATGACTGAATTGGGGTGGGATTTGGCCTCGAAAACAATTTGGCATAATGTTTTTAGAGTTTCAAAAAACTATTTTTTTTCACAGAGTACCCTATTTAACACTGAAAGTTAGACGCCTAATGGGACTGGCACCTGACACATATTGGTCATTCTGCAATCGTGGAAGCATTGAGTAAACACGACCAAATCAAAACCAATCCTAAAATGGAAGAATTTGATGACTGATTTTACTGATCTTTTGCTGTTATAAGTGCATATATACTGAATATGTAATACTACTTGGTTGGTTGGAAGGTGGAGGGGGGATGGGGATGAGGTGGGGGTCGGGGTTGGGGTTCATTTCAAATTGTAATTGGCTCAGTTGTAACATTTTTTTGTGTTGATGTTTAATAAAAAACTGAATGAGAAAAAAAAAAAGAAAAAAAAACTGGTTATTTACTCGCCGCTGGGCTTTTGGAGTCTTTCTTCGTTAACACTTTCATCGTGGATGTTCAAAGCTTGGAGGCCATAATAAAAACACTGGAGGCTTGAAAGTAACAACACCGACATCTACAGTCATGGACCGACTGACAATGAGCAGACTTGTCAACTGGTAATACTGAGTCAGACGAGTGATGAAGAACTGTTCCTCATCACAAAAAAGACAAATCGTACAAGGCATCTCCACCCAGTAGCTGAAATAAAGGTGACTCACAGGGTGCTGCTAATGACGGGGATTTTCCTCTTTGAAAAAACGCCAACCGTAATATAAAAATAGTTCAATTTTTAAGGCTAATCTACATATTGTGCCATCTTAAATTTAGATTTGGAAAATGAACCAAGATTCTGTTAAAATTGCTGATTACTTGAACTGTTAAACAAGCCAAATCATTCAAAACACATCACAGGAAACTTCCCTTCGCTCATTTCATGTTCACAAAAAGGTAGAACATATAAAAAAAAGAAAATAGGATGGGAACGGGTGTTTGATTGAAGTAGGTGAGGGTGGACGTCTTGATGTAAATGTTGTCACAGACACCTAATGCAAGGGGGAAGGAAGCTGAGGTTTCTGGTGGCTTGCCTGAGGTGAGGAGACTGATTCAAGGGTTGATGAAAGGCGCTCCGCCCGATACACAGAGACACATGCCATTTGACCCTCCACGCTAATGATCCAGCTGCTACATAATCTGCGGGGCCAAGGCAGCGTCTTAATTAGAGAACCTTGGGCTGTGGCAGGAATGATGAAGCGCAACACGGGCGGGCAGTAAGACAGCCCCCCCGCTGCCTTCATTACCCAGGCAGTGGGACAACCGGAGCAGGGACAAGCCCCAGCCTGCTGCTGCGTCAGGGAGGACTGTCTTGAGTATGTTCACTAACGGGGTCTGGGGGCAGGCACGGGAGAGCTCAGGATGCGGGGAACGTGAGAAGAAAACCCAGAAGAGATGAAGCAGTAAGGGTGAGCGTGGGGGGGGCACAATGTAGCTGGCAGTTGGCCGCTCAGAGTAGAAAATGGCAATGGTCTGCATCCAAAGGGGTCTCCGAGTTCAGGCGCTATGATTACGAGCCCAAGGGAATAGAGTGCAATGCCACACACATGGAGCAGCTCTGAACCCGCTCTAGGAAAAATGGGGTTTCTTCACTGTCATTGCCAAAAAATGAAGAAAAAAGAAAGGAACGAAAACGTCATTTTCTCACTCTGCACTTCAATTTGTTTGTCGGATGGGGCGCTGGCAGTATTTTCGGGAGCCCAGAGGGAGAAATAGGCGGTCAAATTCATTCTCAATTCAGAGTTTCTTTGTCCTCCAGGGATTAATGGCAGATTTAGTTCTGGATGAGAAACCGAAAGCATCTGTGAAACATCTTAATTCACCAAGTTCTTGACAAGACTTATCAACGGCCCCGCTGCCAACAGAGCACTGACAGCAAATCAGCGATTTGTTGTGTTTTGTGTCTCTGCTACTAAGTCTGAAGTGGCTCACTCAAACTGACGGTGTGGCTATTGTACGTGTGCCAGGCCCTCCTTTATTCAAGAATCCCCAATGAGGCAACAAGCTGAGTAACAACCAGGGATTACCCAACACAATTTAGCAGATTACGTCAACTCCATCATGTTAGGCAAGTACATACTGCGATGCAAGTCAGCAACTGCGTCATACAAACAGCGCTGTTCCTCTTCGACACTATTGCAAAATGTACGTCTGTACTTAGGCTTTTAAAATTCATTAATAACCCTACCAATACGACCGATTTCCCTATCACACAATCTCTGAATCGGTCATTATTTATCAATCTAAACAAATGCAGTGCAATGAAAACCTTGACGGAAAGTGTACGAAAGAGTGTGTTTTGAAAATAAAAATGATTTTCTTCTCATGGAATAATATCATGACAAATTAAAAGGTTTATAGCCACAAGTATTGATGTAGAAGTAGTAGTTATCATTCACTGTGTTATGTTTCTTCGACTTTCTACGAGATCTTGCGTTAAGGAATGTGCACGAGTCTGTTTTGTAATAGCTTTGTTTTCTGCCAGATGCCTTTTTGTCATTCAAAACAGTTTCTGATTAACTGTGGGTACCTGGAAATACTACAAATACAGCTGTAGTTCAGGATCAACTGGATTGTGGAAATTGGTGGTTCTTCTTTTTAACGTGCAGTTCCAGTATTGTTAGCAGCTTATTAAACTGGATCACCACTACCTGCAGGTGAACTCTGTTTAATCTTGGGGAATATTTTACAAGGCGTTTTTCTGAATTCTTTCTGAATGAAACTCACTTAGTACATACCTGACACCTGCTGACACAAGTGATTCATCGTGATAAATGTATCCAGTTTTAGTTCTGTCAAAATTGTGGTATAGCAGCCGAAAGCAGTGGAAAGGTCTGAACTATAGTCTGTTGTGAAGCAACAGAATCCTACAAAATCCTTCAATAAGCGCACTTCTCTCTCATCACTCACAACCTCCACACTAATGAATGAAACTTACAGGCAACACGTTGTACAGAAAATAAGGAACTAATGACTAAGGCAGAAGCACAGGAAGTAGACAAAAGGGGAAGTAGGTCACAAAGGTGAATAAAATTGGTTTTACTATTTGAATTACAGTCTCATTCAAGAAAAAGACACAGGAACAAAAATCAGGCCCTATTCCAGCAGGGAGCAGTATTTAAAGAAAAGACACAGCACAGAAAGTACTAGCCAAGGACAAGTGTACATTAAATTTCTGTCACCTGGCAATTTTCTGTTTAATGTAATGTAAAGTCAATAAACCTGACAAAAAGTCTGTGTGTTGTGAGACTAAATAAATGGATATCAGGTTGTCTGCATGTGTCTGTTCTCGCTACGACAACTACCAAGGGCAAAACGAAGGCTTTTCTCCTCAACAAATATATCACTGAATCTCTGCTTGAGCGGAAATATGCTTAATATGGCACATAGCACGGCTATAAAGGGTATGTCTAACTCTCCTTGAGGTGAAATAGAGTAAATATTAAAGGAAGGGTTTAAAATTTCAAGTAAATATGATTGTTTTCTTTCAGAGTGTTTTAAAGGTAAACCCATAGCGCTCTAATCAGAACCAGAACGCTTAACTTGGCTTAACATCAGGTCTGGAAACAGGCTAGCATGACTCTCTTAGGTTCAAATATCTGCATACCAAACAAATTCCGTGCAACCTATGTATAAACAACACAACTACACCGCAGCAACATTGCAGTGGTTTGCAGGGACATGCATGGAGCTGCTGCTGCTGATCTCATGCACAGCAACAACAAAGCCTGCACCTAATGTTTGTTCAACCTGTGCTTAATATCCACGGCTTCACATGAAACCGTGAGAAGTGCTAAATATAATTATATTTAAACAATGGCCAATTATAAACCACCTATAAGTGTATTCACCAATAAATGGTAAATTAAACTACTCCTAATTTATCCAGACTTTATCCCACCAGGGACAGTGAGTGTAAGCAATTTAAGCTTAAACATACAGCTGTGATAACATTGTCAAAACTGTAATCTTATGTTATTAATAACAATGTTGAGCAACTTTTATTAAACGTGCGGTACATATTTGTGTACAGTAGGTAGTGTTTTGTCATTCTCAGTTTCATCTCAGGTGCATATAAAGACGAACCCTTGCACACAAATCGACGGCAACGTGTTTCTGCTATTACATAATAAAACTCCCCCATAGATGGTCTATTTTACATTCTACCTAGAATACCTAGCTGCCTACTCAAAACAACTTCCTTCCAAATACCTGTGCATTGCTGTCATCATTTCCTCTCTGAGAAAAGAGTAGGCTCTTCAGCTCACATTCTCATCCCCACTTGCAGACAGAAGGCTGCTGATAGGTACCAGACCAGTGCTCTCCTGCACTTATCTGCAATTTCCGCGATTAATCCCCTTTTACTGCAGTCACGCATCCGTCACGGGTAACACTCTAACAGCATGTGTCTGCTCAGCTACACAGACACAACCATTAAGACCTGTGATGACTGCAACGTCGTATGTGCTACTTCAGGCCTGCAGACATGATGGATGCTGCATTAATAACCGTGTCACTAGGATTCAAACAGACCACAATAAATATTTACACCACTGATTGTTAAATGCTGCCCAGACTTCAGCGTGTGTGCGGAGAGGTGGAGGGGGGTGATAGAGCAGAAAGAGGGAGAGCTCATTATGACAAGAATCTTCCTGTAGTGTGATGGTAACTTGGCAAAAGGGAGGGGAATCGCTAAGTGTTCTCCCTCTGTTATGCCTGAAGATTTGGCACACGCACTCACAACAACAACAGTGATGTAACCTGGTAACAAGCCTTTGGCATCTGTACTCTCGACCGAAACCCGGGTCATACCTTCCATATCAACGGCTTTATATCCAGCGTGGGAGAAGCCCTTGTTTTCCTAGCGATTGCAAGGGGGATAAACAGGGAGGGGTGGGAACTCTGCTCACCTGCCCTTCAGTCAAAGAGAGACTCCTCACTTTTTCCACCCCTGCAGGCAAAAGACTTAAGGAGTTATTTTTGAGACCTATCAAACTAAAATAGCATTGCGACTGAGTATTGTGATTGCACGTGAGCTCTGTAATCATGCAGCGAACTACCCTAAGCCTCATCTTCATTAAAAAACAAAAAAGAAGGTAACAGCAATGCCAAGGCAACAGCTTTTAATGTCAGTCTTCCTTCTCAATTAAAGGCTTAATGGTTCCGCTGAAACCACCCCCAGGAAGAAAGCATTAATAACCCAGTCCTTACTTGCATTTTTAGGATATGTCAATTATCGCTTCACCACTCACGCGGCTGAGCACATTGTTCAGCTTATTGCAGCCTACAGCAGAGACGGCCGCCAACTGAGGCCTCTCGCCGCTCACCAGAACGTGCACGAGTGCGTGCGTTTTACGGTGCATTTGTGTGTCCGTGTTATAAGTGGGCTACATTTTGTTAAAGTTGATTTTTAAGATGCAGGCAAGCAGACCTCTCTGCTGTGCTTTAAAAAAAAAAAAAAAGAAAAATGGTATACGCGTTCTTTTTGCTCCCCTACTCCCTCAATCCCACTCCGCCTGTGGTTGAACAAATCAAGTCCATAATTATTCTGCCAATCAATCGGGAACGCAACTGTGGCTGTGGGGCAGTTAAATGCCGCGGCGAGAGAGATGTCAACAAAGCAAAGCTAAACCCAGAGATCCTTTAAACCCACCGAACCTTAAAAAGGCAAGAGAGACACCTTTGTCTCATTAGTCCGTGCCAAACAAAGGAAGGCCTTCTAAATATGTGGTAAAGAGAGAAAGCATCAGCTGCTGCAAACGGACGGAAAGACAAGCCAGCTGGGCAGGGGGACGGAGGATCAGACTAGTCAAAGATCTGGGAGTAGTCTGGGGATTGTGTGAGCTGCTCCTGCCTGTCAGGAGAAGCCACAAAGCAAGCAACAGGGATTGTAACCCCTAAACCTAGACGCAGCCAAACCAAAACATGAATGAAGATAAATGAGAAATGTGATGTAGTATTGCTAGATAGCATATCTCAGTATTTAGGAACGTTCCATGTTAATGTGGGTTAGTGTGTGCTGGATGTACAGTATAAATAGATAATAGGATAGACAGAGATGTGGGCAGATAAAAGGAGAGCACATGACCACAAGGCCCTCCGCTCATTGTGCAATCAGCACGTCAATAGAAAAAGACCACATACTACATTCCAGTAATTTAATGGGCCTTTCCAGTGAATCACAGCAATGATCAGGAGGGTTTTTTCTCTCTGTCCCTGACAGCTTGCCTGCAAGGTGGCCTTTGTTTGGGAGGTGGCAGGGGTGCCCTGACACCGGCCATGCGAACCCAATTACCCCAGTCCCATGGCCTGGAGGCCCGCATTAACACAGTCCCCCTGGGAGGTTGACTCCACGCCAGCCTGGCAGCCAGCAAGACCCTGCTGCTGAATCACAAACAGACCACTTAAGGCACTGGCAGGCCAAGTGTTTGGTGGCAATCTCGAGGGCCTATCGTCATCTGCATCGACTAAATTCAGTTCTACGTTCAAGCAGTGGGATCAGAGGAGCTTTGGTTCATCTACCTGAGATTAGAAAGAAGAAGACTCCAGGAAAATATTGATCTAATCCGAGAAGGAAATACAGTCTCCACTAGAACTGAATCGATTACTCTAATCAAATCAACTGATTATTTAGTCAGAATTAAGAAATGACTGAAAAATTAACTGCCAACCATTTTGATAATTAATTCATGACTGAAGTCCTTCTTTTCTAGCAAAAAAGTCCAACTCCATAGTTCCCAGCTCCTTAATTGTGAGGATGTGCTGCTTTTCTTTACTGTATGTGACAACACACTGGGTATCTACAGGGGTTAAAGAGGCAATTGTGCAAAACAGGGTATTTGATGATGTTAATTCAGGTTTCAGGAAATTGTGACAGGATTTTTCACTCATGATTATTTTACAAACCAAGTAATTAATCATTTAATCAAGAAAATATTTGGCAGTTTCATTTAAAATAGAAATTATATACACATCAATTGATAATAGAAATGAACCCTGAGTCATTTGTTGCGTGATAAGAATTACAAAAGATGGATCATTCAGAGGAACATATTACACAGTCTTCTTGGTACACTGTGATTCTTTTGTCCTCTTATTCAACTCAGATGTCATATGGTTGAACATGTACAAGCAAGTGCTTCAAAATGAAATCATGCTAATATTACCCAAGCATGATTAAAACGAATTACCTGACTGGGGAATGCATGAGAGTACAACATAACATGAATCATGTCATGATTTTCAAAGACAGGGGATCAGGATGGGCACCTCTAAAGCTGGAACTGTTGACGCCAGTAACACGAGCTCTTTTTCAAACCTAGAGTCGACAAAGCCATTCAGAAGGAGTCAAAATAGCTTGAGGTTTAGTTGATCTGTTATATGTTCCTTTCACATAAAACCTAAAATCATCTTCCTTTAGGATGGCACCAGAGATGGAGTCATAATTAAAACCATTTTGCTTTTCAATCAATATTCAATCTCTCAGAAATAATTAACAGCATATTAAAGAGTTTACTGCCTGGCGGAGCTGGATGCCTCTACATCATTAAGCTGCTGAAGCGCTGCTCTTTGACTCCTCACGTCCCATTTCACTGGTTTACTGCGCCTCCGTACAGGCTCTTTAAAATGCTCCTGGAGTCATACTGTACCTGCAGATAATAACACAGCCCAGTGATAACATGCCAGATGTACACACTCTCACTCACAGGGACATGACTTCCAGCATGTAACAGATAAACACTTTGAGCCACATAAGTGAAAAAAGGTAAGCCTTATGCAGGTCTGGTGAATAAAGGAGGATATAAAAGCAAACTACGATCAAGGTTTTCAGTGCAAATTGCTGAGAGGCGGCCACAAGTCATAAATCTGTGCCCCCCCCGACTGATAATGCACACTGCACTGGAAGTTGCACAACGAGACAGCACAGAACATATTAGTGGGATTAGAAGTCATGGGTCAATAATTTCATATTTTCTTTGGTCTCCATTTCCAGTATTACGAATACAGAGTAGCCATGACCAGACAGGAGGTTTCTGACCTCCAGACTCAGTAATCACTCCGGCTAATACATAATATGCAGGTCATTAACAGCCCATATGTACATATAAACATAAAGGCAACTAATCAAACATCTGCTGCATTATAACCACCACATGCTTCGAGAGATATTTACGAATGAAACAGAATACAGTATGAAAACAATCCAATCAGCAGTTGAATTTAACCAACGCGGTGCTACGTCACAAGTAATCGTCTGTGTTTATACAATCTAATAAATTACTTGGGCATTCTCCAGATGACTTCCGTGGCAATTTAGGGGCAGCTTGGTGTGGGTCTGCTGCTGAGTAAGGAGAGAGCTGTAGAGTAAAAACGTGAAACGGAGGCTGACCAGGAAGCGACTGGCCGAGAATATGTTTTAACATGGAGCAGACAGGTGTTGGTGTCTATACCTGTTCTCTTCACCCGGCTCCGTTCCAGATAATTTCAATTAATTTGGTTTCCTAGAGACAATGTTGCTATTTATCTGGGTGTGGATAAGGGGAGAAAGGTAGCAGCAGTCATTGTTGGTTTAGGCTCTGCAGTCAAAATACCTACTGGCAAAGAAATAGATTCCTCACTGTGAGGTTGCTGTCTCACAAGAGTCACAATAGGTCATCACAAAACCAGAGGATTTAGCATAATAAACAGCAGACACGTGAGTTAGGCCTGCAGTCAAAGGCATGGCTTTTCACTACTTAACTGACAGGGCAAGATTTCACGATAGGTGACATACTCTGTTCTTTACTAACAACACGGCATCAGCGGAACACAACAGGGAAACCCAAATACAAATAAAAACTACACTATTTAAAGGTCGATGGTGTGTCCATCACAACAGTCCATATCCATGTGACGTTCCTCCCACATATCGGTGAATGGAAACAAACAATTTTTAATATTTACCGTAACTGGTGTCATTTATTTAAAATGGAAAAATAAATCCAAATGTTAAACACTTGCCAGAAACTTTTGAATGAGCAGACAGTCCACTGACATTCTGTAAAGTCAGCTTTTAATCTCATGAGTATGATCAAATGCAATTCAAAAACACAACAACATGAACTGTTCCATAGCTTTTTTGGAAAGGATGTCGCTAAGCAGCTGACTCAACTCTACAGTATGAAGAAAATGATGCTTCTCACCAAGAAATGAGCGAACCATATCGTCAGACTCTTCAAAGCAAGTCCACCGGTTACAACACAACACACATCACTACTCTGGCCCCTGAACGACAAGCAAAGGCCACGACCGTCTCAGACACCCCGAGGAACTCCGATCAAGTCCCCACCCAGCGCTCACTTGCATAGCCCAACCCATTAGAAACAAGAGGAACTCCCTTCAGAGTGAAGACGCAGGCAGGCAGCAATCTCAGTGTCGTCAGACAGTAAGCAAGAGCAGAAGGAGATACTCTCCTACTATTGTGAAATTGCGACTGTGGCGTTTCCAATGGGGAAGTCTAATTTTAGAGGAGGAAGGTTAAGATGCTGCGTGGCCTTCTTCCTAGACTAGCAAAATATTGGTCATGTGGTCATGACGACTTAACAACAAATACACACATCAGACGAGTTTTTAGAGACACTGGCCAGCTCATTGTCCAACCTGTCTATTGATTCTTTGTGTGACACGTGTGCCACGCAATAAAACACTGCTACAGATAATTCATTCCCTTCAAAGTCTCTGCTCCCATGGCAATACATGCCAAACAGCTTAATAGTCCAAACGCATCATCAACAGGCCAGTAATTACTTACTAGTCAAACGCTTCCGAAAATGATGCTTATTGTTGGTGATTCTTTTAACAATCACTTGTCTGTGGCTGACTTTTGGATAGTTAATATAAAAGCTAGACAAGCAGATGAGCCAAATGAGAAACATTAAACTCAAAAGTGCAAATTATTTGCCAGCTGTTTCAATGTGATTACATGCGCTAGCAAAAAAAATAAAAATAATAAATAATAAAATATATATATATATATATACACACACACATACATATATACACACACACACACACACAATGAGTAGATTTTCTATTTGGATATTGATCTCTCTTTTTGGCTCTCTTTTTTTGTGCATCTTGTTTCCAACGTCACACAACCGCACATGACGAGAAACAACACAAACACGCTGGAGTTGTCTCAGACAAAGCACTTTAATCCATTACTATTTCATGGTTGGTGAAATGTGGCAGAAAATGATAACATAGCCCTCATTTCCGGAGTTAGTTTTAGATCAACTTAGACTTTTAGATCCTGGAGCTCATTGTTTCTCTGTCTATTTGGACCGATACCCTAATGTCCGTGCTTCATGAATAGTTATGGGGAGTTAAAGATATGTTGTAGGTCTCACCTTACGTGAAGTTCTGTTAACCTTCCATTGATCTGCGGAGCTCATCAAACAGTCTTGGCTGCTTTACATTATCGGACGGAGACAGGCCAAAGCGCCCTGACACTGAGTGGGGGATTTAATTCTTGATGAGTGAAGAAAATTACATTCACACACTTACTGCACAGACTGTTGCGATACAATTCACAGACTGCATCAAAGAAAAAACGTGAAATATTCCTGCTGCGCTTCAGTCAACACCCAAAATATTCACTTTAATATTTAATTATATTCCAAGAAAACTGATCATTTTTCTCAAAACTATCGGTGTACTGATCACACTACAGCGCCGCTCATTACTACAGTCAATGTTATTATGTTACACGTTTGTAGTTATCAGTAAAAGTCCTGACATTGGTGAAATTTCATCAAAATCTAAATGTAAAGTGACGATTAAGCTGTTTTTGTTGTTGTTTTTTTAATTTCACACCACATCTAGCTGGTATAGGGAAACTTATTGTGGCATCATTTGCATCTTTACCTTTGTGTTTTACCAACGCAGGGAAGAGAGAGGCCACAGCAGGGTAATGAATGTTTGATTTCACTTTCTGTCACTTACAGCACTCCTGACATAACCCTCTCCTAAATCCCTTAAATTCTCATGCTCCACTTTCTGGCAAGGATGTCTGCGTATCACCTTTTTTCCCTCCACCTTCCCCTTCTCCTGTTTAAATTCCTGAGTTCATCCCCCCCTCTCTTCCCACCCCACTACCACCACCACCACCACCACCACACAGGCTGCGCTCATTACAGCGGATTTGCATGTCTGCTCCAGAGCAGTATGAGAGGAGATGAAACAGAACTCCCAGTGGCTGCCTCTGCAGAGCTTCACTCATCTGACAGAAAGAGCTCCACTTTGGGCCCCAGACACAGCCAGCAAACAAATGCAGGCTTCTTAAAGGGGCCGTGCACACACGCGTTACACACAAACAAACGCGGAGATACTCCCCCGGAAAGAATTTTACGCCGCACAGTATTCAGTTTAAATATATCTATATGCGGGAAATAAATTGAAAAACAGAAGTCTACCTTCCAGCACATTGCTCCGCTCCTGCACATTACCAAGATTGTTCAACTGGCAAGGATGGAGTCACGAGTTGTGTTACTGTGCCATTAGTCTCCATTCCTGCTGAGGGATCGAGAGATCAAAACGGATGACCTCTTTTTTATGAGCGTGTCCTGAACCTGTCATTTGGATGTGTGATACAGCTTTGACTGTGTAATTTGTTTAGTGATTGTTGGGTTATTTACCAGACTAACTTATTTGGCAAGAGAAAATATATTTAAATACTTTGAATAACTGGTCATTTATTAAGGTAGTTTTGAGGATTTGTTTCTAAAACATATCTATTTTACATTAGTGTAAAGTGAACATCTCTGGAGTTTCCATCCAGTTTGCCTGAAAATGAAGAACTTTTTAAAAACATGAACTAGCACTCTAGAATAAACGCTATGGATTTTTTTTATTATTATTTTTATTTATTCATGGTTACATTTTTCAAACAAACATTATGTAAGCGTCTTGGTCCACAGCGATGAGTAAATGTCACATACTTTGCTAAATAAACATCAAAACCACAAAAAAGTAGAAACAAGTCCGTGTTTTGTTTTTGGTCTCCTTCAAATTAGGTGCTTTTGTTCAGGATGACTCACTGGGTGAAAGTGGTGCATCATGTGCCATGCAACATGAGTCATTGTGAAAGAGAAGGGCAGACGGTCCTATACGGTACAAGCTCCTCCGATCTGACCCGACCCGACCTTAACCGTTCCCCACTGACCACAAACCTCATCTCATTAAAAACAGCAATGCCTCAGTTCTGCACAAAGGTTTTAAGTTATGAAATGTTTGGACAGTTTCACTTATCTATATCCTTTTCATAATTTACCTCAAATTAAGTCAACAAAAACATCTTAAAAATAAAAAACATGTATTGCATTACACAGGACAGGGAGGAAAACCAAGCTCAGTCTGCTCTGACTCATAATGATATGATGACTTACTAAACAGATATATAAAATAAGGAGAAATTAAAAATGAGAACTTTAGATTACATCAACACTTTCAGATCCATTTTCCTATTTGGCCAGAACAGACAAATGTATGTCCTAAAAATGAAACGCTAGTTTGCTGCAAAAATAAACCAGTATTGGCTGAAAACACAAAACGAGAAGTTGTTAGCTAATGTTCAGTCTGTCACTTACATAAAAAATATATTTTTAATTCAAACCACCTGACAAAAATCACTATCCATTCCCATGAGGAAGGATCTGATTAATTACACAAACTTAACATACATAACAATTAACAAACTTTAACAGGAGGGTGACTCGACCGCAAAACTGCGCCCTGTCATTCAGAAATGTATTACCTCAGACTATGTCTTCTGTCATTCAGAAAAGAAATGACAGTTCAGTGTTTCACTTTGACTTTTCTTTTTTTTTCTTGCAGTGCGCGCTGTCCCAGAGCAAAGGTGATGACGATGGTAGTCGAGGCTGTACCGACGTCATAAGAAACCTACTGTTACCACAACAAATAGCCTCCAACCAAACATAGAACGCTCTCCAACTCAGACAAAACTTCACTTGCAATATATCTTTTTTTTCAGCTACACCTTTATCTACACCATTTTTCCGACGAGCATCACAAGATAAAACTACTACAGGACTTCACATAATGTTAGCTTTGTCCTCCTAATCAATGTGAGGGATACAGCAGAGTCTTGAACAGTTTAACCATTTGAATTCACGGACGTTTTATACTGTGAATCTATTGAGTGATTCCTCCTGCACAACAAAATGCATTTGCATTACAGCCAGCAAGTTGGAAACTGGTACAATGTATGAACCATGTGGGCGCAATGTTTATTATAATTCCAGGTTTGAAAAGTGTGAGAAACAAAATCTCTACTTCAGGCTAATATGATAAAAGGCTCAGTGACCCCACTAATATGAATGAAATGAAGCTGCCCGATAGTTTTTTTGCAACTGCACTGTCCCTACACAAGACCACATCCTGTGTGTAAAAAAAATAGAGAATGCGACACACTGTACTTTCATTGCGACAAATGATATATTACACAGTCAGAAGTTAAAAATAGAGCAAATTAAGTGAACAACAGAAACCTGCAGGCATTATGCACTGCGGCGCCCTTATAGTATGTATCTCAACGGCTTGACGTATATCTGGAGCCAAAATGGCAGCCGAAGATTTTCCCTCTAGTGAAGTGATTAAAAAAAATGTCACTTGCACATGTGTCACATAAGCTCATATAGACTTACTATCATTTTTGTTTGTCAAATACAAATTAGAACTTAATGTCACCTCTAAATTTGCATCTCCTAAAAAGCATATGTCACTGAGTTTCCATAATTAAAAGGCATACGTGGGGATCCATGGCAAATAACGTGTGGCGTCATGATTGAATGTTTTGTGTGCTACCAGATTTTATAGGTGGAGTCAGCAACAGTAAAATATGACAGGCGTCAATACTACCAGTGTTGATGTGTGTGTAGCCCTGCTTCTTGGTTGAGTAACAATATTCAAGGAAACCACACAACCAGTAAATAAAAGGACATGCTTTTGTAGCAGACTGATTGTAGTAAATGGGCGACAATATAGGTGTGCCACTGGACTGAGAAATCCCAAGCTAAGGCTTTATGAGGACGCAGGAGGATTTCAGCGAAAGTGAAAAAGAAAAACTATCCAAATGCCTGAGTGCTGGTCAAAGTGGTTCACCACTGGGACCTCTTAGAAGGAAGTCAATATATAACTTTTTTTTTTTTTTTTTTTTTTTTTTTGAAGATCAGACAAGATTAAGAGAAAAAAAAAAGAGGTTTCAAACCAAAGAGGCAGTCATTTTGGATGACTGAACAGGGATTATCAGCCATAAATCCAAGCAGCAATCAGCATTAACGAAAGAGCTGATAATTTGTTCCTCTCCAATTATAATCACTTTTTTCAGAGCATCATTTTGACTTGAGAGTAAACTTGCACAAAAAAAAAAAAAAAAAAAAAAAAAGGCAGAAATCAGAGTAATGCGAACTGCCTGCAAAACTTAGCTGGAGCGTGGCCGGGCCATACAGAGCACATTAAGCCATTAAAGTCCCAACGCTTACAGTCTCTCCCTTACCCCCCACTGTACACGGCAGTAACGCCCCAGCACTAAGCCTTTCATACCAAACGCCGCTCTGCCTTGTGCATCTTAATAAGAGGAGGGAAACTAGAAGGGAAGTGAAGGCATGGCAGTCTTTTAGAGGAAGCCGAATAAATGACTGAACACACACCCTGGGGCGGGCATGCCGGGGGGTTTCCAGGAGGTCGGAGCGAGCGGGGCCAATCGTGTCAAGACGAAGGCGGCAGACTAAAACAAAACTGACATATCAAAGAAACCAAGCCTGGTGGAAGGGAAAAGAGCAGCCAAGACAACACATTCACAGCTTGTTTCTGCATCAATGAGAGACAACATGACCAAAAAACGGCAATTAGCGATTAAAGTGGAAATTCCTTCTGCCACAAAGCGGCACCTTTTTCTGATCAAAAAACTAAAAACGTCTCAACCATCTCAGAGATCCTGTGGCCTTTGATCCCATCATTGTTTTCTTTTCAGACGAAGGCAAACTGTAAACCAGGCATCAGAGCGACTCCTAATCCACGCAATATATAAAGGCAACTGTTCAAACTTTACCTTGACAGTGCAGCCAAGACGGTGTCATTACTAAAACAAACCGACTAGGCCTTGAGGCGACTTTCACTGATTCAGTAGATAAATACTTTGTCTCCATGTAGAAACCATAATCTCTGACAACCTGGATAAACTGGGAATAAGCGGCGTAAAAGCACATGGATATAGCAGGATTACGAGAGCACTTAAATGAGTTATATTTTTAAATTGGCTCGGTTAGAGCCGGTGTGGCATTAAACTCAGTTTGCTTCTAATGAAATATCAAAGCTCCGCTGTTTACTATGAATCTTTTTTGCTTGTGATAATGAAGAGAGTCCTCTGAGGTGGCTGCCATGCTGACACAGCCTTTAGGTGCTTAAATCCAAAAATGGGTGCATTAAGTGTGTTTTAATTGACTTATATTTACCCCGTGCATTGTCTTGCAAATAAAAAAAGATCCTCTGGCACTCCTAGAAGACGTAAAAAGTAGGTCACTCTGTCTCTTGTGAGTCATAGGTTTTGGCAGGAGACCAAGAAGAGCAGGTATACGGAGAAAAGTAGTGCTGAGAGGGGCCTGACGCTGTACTGGTACTTTTTCATTAGTTTTATTGAAGAATTAATTAATAAATAAAGGAATATCAAGACATGTTTGACTTTAAGCCAAAATGAAATCTTGGGAGTAAAAACAATAAACTGGAGTTTCATACTTGGCTGTATTCAAAACTGTAGAAGCTACATTGTGGCCGGTCCTCCCGAGGAACATTCACACATAGTAACTGCATGTAAACTTGTCTCCAGTCCTCTCAACCCACCATATAAATTGCCTTCAGCGAGGCAGAGACAGATTTCCCAGATTGCAGGTGCAGCCTCGTTTCTCTCCAGAGCCCAGGCCCCCGGGCTCTCTCCTCCCAGGGCCACAGCACCCTGGCACAGTGGCTGACTTGTGGGGTGTGAGATATCCAAACCCGTAGTTTTTTGAAGGCAGTGACTCAGCCTGGTCAAAGCTGTCAGTCACACAGCCACCTAGGGACGACAACATTTGTGAGACAGCTCAGATGTAGGAGTCTCAGGCCCTGTGACCAACACGCTGATACTTTGTTTATTACATTGGGCCGTTGGCACGGACCATGTCGCCTCAGTCATTGAGCCCCTCCTCCAGCTAACCTCTCCGCCCTCTCATTCATCCACCCTGAGGGAGAGGCATGCAGGCTAGAGGAAGTATGACTCATCTGAGCAACAAGATGCATTCTTCAGAATTCTCTACAGACGTGTTGTTTGCTAAGTGAAGAGCACAGGAGAGTATGGCGCAGAGAGAGAGGCAGATATAGAAAAAGAAGAGAGAACACCAAATGAAATAACAATTATGAGAAGGACTACGTGTGACAGCAAGAAAGAGGGATGGGGTGGTAACAATTGGGCAAGAGCGAGTCATCGCTTGTGTGGGTTTCCTGATCCACACAGATCACCATTTCCTCCAACTCCACAGAGAGAATCCTTGGCTCCCATTAAGGGTTTTCTGAATCACAGATGGAGACTCTGGGGGGGGGGGGGGGTAATTGACAAAAACACAGAGAGATTTTGACGTGAGATTCCGCTGAGTACGCAGGGGGATGATGTGGCACCGGCAACAGATATGAAGAAAAAGTGCTAAAACATGGTCTAGCAGATCCACCACAATTCCTTCCCAGCTAACACCACATCTGCAAAACTTGGCACTCGTCCTCACAGACCATGAGCCTCACACACCACATCATACGCAGTCTTCTACGTGAAGCTATTTATGGACCAGCCCACATTAACATTGTCTGAAATCTCAAAACAAATGAAGCAACAATACACAGTCATCAGGTCTGATCATCCAACACTAGACTGAGGTCGTCTTGTGATTTCATGACAAATGGTCTGTCTCTAGTTAGTTTACTGTAAGCAGAGAGTGAACCTGAGTGATGTGGCAGTAAACCACATCCTCATCACTCTACTTCTCAACCTTCCTAAGAAGGTTTAGGACTATGGACTTAATGAAACCTGACCTCCTCTGACTTTCTTCTCAGAGTCTGCAGTATGACATTCAAACGTGACAAATCCTTCAGTGTTGGGTACACTGCTACAGAAGCACACGCAAAGCACACAGTAATAAGCCAATAAACCTATGAGGGCAGACACAATTGCAACTTGCGCTGCACACTTCCTTTACAGATAATAATACACTGGCAGTAAACAAGCAAGCACCGTTTACAGAGGGGATTATCCCGCCAAACATCACTGGAACATTTTTAGCAGCTGAATTAAAAGTGTTTCCCTGAGAAGTTGATTCGCTTTGACTCTAGTTTGGAAACACTTATTTGCTGTGCATTTGTAGCTTGACAAGAAAGCCTCGCTATCTCACTGGATCAAGAGTCAGTGTGTCTTAAATCCTGGACGAACTGTACACACAATGTGCAGCGTTTGTATCAATGCTTGTACGATGAACCAGAGATTACCATATTCCATCACGTCCGGTTTATGTCACCCTCCACGCGACATTTTTATAGCATCACTTCTAAATTGCCATGTCACATATGCAGTCCACAGACTGGAAGCAAACACCAAGGGATATCATGTTATTAAATTGTCGTTTCTTGAAGAGACTTCAGAACAGGAGCTGTTGCCACCATTTGTATGATCTGTCATAAACAGCAGTTAGGTGGCTGCCCGTGTACAGACAAAGCTGCATTGTTTAGTTGTTGCTGCTAGTACCATATTTAGTTTCTCCATTCAAAACTGACAGCAGGCTCCATCTCTTCCATATAAGGTAGGTCTCTAGATGTGCCGCCTCTTTACCTGAAAGTGAATTTTATTTCAGCCACAGGAGTCACTGTAATGATTAAAACAGATACCGAATACTATGATGAAAGCTCCACGCTTATTACTTAAGCTGTGTCAGCTTAGTGAGCTCTCCTTCCTGCACGCTGCATGAAGGTCTCCTAAGAGCATGAATCATATAAGCATATCAATTCCAACTACTGAGTAAAGAACACAACAAAAAAAACTTAGAGTGATATGGAAGGCATATCAAAACTCAAGGACGAAGCACACAATATGCAGGTTTTTCACTTTTTCAAGGCGCTGAAACGATGAGGCACTCTTATTAATTATTTGCAAATTTATTAGAACCTAAATAAATAACACCTCAATGTCATTAAGCACCACATTAACTCGCTTTTAACGGAGTAGATTTGCAGTCCCTGCACTACAACCACCTAACACATATTTTCATATCGACACTTCTGTGCATCTTCCAAAGATAGTTAAGATAGAATGAAACCGAGCATTTTAACAGAAGATTTAATCTTCTTTTTTTTTTTTTTTGCAACCACGAGGCTGTAATGAGTCAGAGGAGGCGCCATGCACTGCACGAGCTATGAAACCCCCACCCCACCCTTTTCTCCTACACTTTCTAAAGTTACCCAGGAAGCTCTGCTGTGCGTAGTTACAGTAGTTCCCCTGTAGAGAGCCTGTCCCTGATTAGTCAGACTGGGGAAAATAAACGGATAAACACTTTGAGATGAAACATGTATCCGAGCGAACGCGTCGATAATATTAGGCAACGAGCCAGCTGAATTTAATATCACATGCTTCCCCTCACTGATTCACGTCTTCATCCAATGCCAAAGCCGGGACATGGATTGAACATATGGGACTAGTCCGCTGACAAATTCAACTCAATAGACGAAATGGGAGGAGGTGGGATGAGGAGAACTAGACAGTGTATCGCTGGATAAATAAAAAATTAAAGTGCGGTGCTTCAGTAAATTCGCTCTCTCCATCCGGTGAGGGGGTGGGTGGTGAAGGGGGACGGCGATGGAGCAGAGGCTCGTTTGAAAACTGAACCAGTGCTGCATTCCCACATCCACCCGTATCTAGCGAGGGGCTCTTTAAAAATTCATTAATTTACAGCAAAAATAGATTAAAACACCCAGCTGAGCAAAACTCAAAATTTGGCTCCTGAATAACATTAATGATAAAACATCTCCCTCAAGCCCAGGGGGTTTTGCCTGAAGAAGCACTGCTGACTTTTTTCACCTCTACACCTTGCGAATAATTTATTTTCAATCATTACTAAAATAATGCATTTCTAATTGTCGTTTTTAATTACGCTTTTCTTCGAATGAAAAAACAAAAAGAGCCGAGCGAAAACCTGCAAAAAAACTAATTAAAATCCATCCAAGGATATGCCGTTCCCATGATGCTATGCCAATGCCATTCTATTCACCATTTGATATCTCAGCTACAGAGACTCAATGACAGCTGCTCCAGGCCCCCAAAAACGCCTAGAACGGCAGTTACAGTAATTGCTCTGGCCAGCACTAAATGAGGTTCACTTAAGTGCAATTATCCCCCTCTGATCTCTCACATAAAGAGACTTCTTTAACATGGAGAAGTGGGCTCACACAATGTGACTGCAAACAAGATTCAAATTGGAATCAGGGAGGCATTTCCAGCAGATGAATGGCTTCATAGCTCATCTGCATTCTAGTGATGCACAGCGTTGCTAATGAAGACTGAGTCGGTCCCTTCTCACCAACACGGCTTCTATCAGAGCAAAACTTATCGCTAGATATAAATAGAGCATGGGGCTGAAATTTCGAGCAAAACTGCCCAGTCATTTGGTCTGAGCCGCATAAGAGGTGTAGCCTAGCCTCCATGCGGAGTAAACAGCTGTTGAAACAAAAAGGAGGAACTTCCAAGGAGAAAATTCACTGAAGGACAAGATGATAAAGTAAAGTGAGAAGAATTCCAAAAAAACACTAAATGGAGGCCTTTGACCAACAGCATCGGTAGTTTCTCATGTACACACTGCCGCCTGCCAATTGCATCACACAAAAGGTTTTCAGCCCGAGGGTTGAGATGTGACGATTTAATAGGGGTTGCCACTGAGGGTACCAACTGGGCACTGTCCAACTACATGGCGTAGTGGTGGTGGCGGCGGAGGGGGGGCTGTGATGGGCATTCATGTTGCCACAGGCTCAACTTCAACCAGTAGTCTGATAACTGCGCCTCACGGATGGTCATTTGAATAATCACTTCAACAAGGGGAGAAATTAAAAAGCCTCTCAGTGAGAGCGGCTAGGCACAGGGCCACATACTGAATTCCAAATGAGGAGCCTGTATTCAAAAAGCAGAAAGCCGTTGTAAATTCACTCCTCTATACTCTCTTCCTGACCTTCGACATATATCCATATTAGCCCCTTCTCATTGCATTATACAACTTAATCTATTAAATTACACTCTATCGCCCGCAAGCTGAACACTATCAGTGAAGCAACGATGACATGTCAGTATTTATTTACATGTTTGCTGTATGTCTCATCTTCTGCAGATGACGACAGAGTAATTTTTCTAAGGAGATGATGGATGAATGTGCTACCAGCATCATGAACACAGTGACAACACCAGAAGACCATAAAGAAGAAGATGTTGTTTTTAAAAAACATTAAGCAAAAGAGTTTGAACAGACCTCTGCAGGCTAGAACCACCATTTAAGAGATTCTGCATCCTGCTCGTTGGATTTAAAGATGGTTGTTGTGAAAATAAAGGTGTGTAACGATTTTTATACTTTCTTCTCAACTACTCAGTCCATCAAACTGAACATTGAAGTTATCTGTAAATGCACAAACTCTTAAGTCTATACTAAACTAAAACAGACAAAAATGCATATTAAGTGGATTTTCAGTCATCCAGGTCAAAACATATCTAAATAATAAAACCATGATAATTGGACTTGTTACCTTATAAACCAAATTCAATTTAGGCTGTACATATTAATAATACGATATTATTATTATTATTATTATCATTATTATTATATATTATTTCTATTCAAGTCTGCTGACAACAGTTAAGTGTCACACACACAGTTCATGCCAACTCCATCCATCACAGTTTTTTTTAAATTGTAGTTTCAATAGACATAAATTATTGCTTATTAAGAATGAGTATAATTTCATGTATGACATCAAGGACAAAAGTATGACTCATGCTTGCATGAGTTCAGATCTCTTTCTGCATTATATTGTAAATAGCAATAAAATTCAAGTTAACTTTTTTGAAACACAAATTGCAGTTAACAGGATGACGATAAAGTAACAAATATGCATACTCATTTCAAGACAACATGCTGGATGAAACTACTCTGGCTCGCTGGAGCACCGTCAAAACTTAACGCTATGTGTCTTCTGCAGCTGCATGCACAGATAGCCTCAATCCAGACAGCTCTGTAGGCCTTCTATTTAAAGGATGGGTGATTAAGAAGCAAACCAGGTCTGACCTTTGATTGTGGGTGCTGACTAACGCTATGGGCATTTTGTTAGTTGAAGCATAAGGTCTGGCAGTTTGGGGAAATTTATAATGTTTGGTTTTAGTCATGAATTCAACCTTTTTACGCAGACTTTATGGCAAAATAAATTAAGCATGGGGCTGTGCGGTGATTAGCGAATTATTTGCACCTCAGTGCAAGATGATCATTAAAATAACTCCATTGATACAAATCTGCACAAGTTGCCATTGGGCATGGGGGGGGGAATTAAGAGTTCAGTCATCCGCCTCCTAATAAAACGGTAGTGAGGATAAAGCAAGGACACGCTTTGTGTACAGCTGCACGCAAATGCCACAGCTGTTTGGTTTAAAGTGGCAGCATTAACTAATAAGTGTCTGCTCTCTGTGATCACAAAAAAACAAGTAGTGAGACATCAAAGCGGAGGCAGAGCACGCCTGTCTTTGAACACGGGGGCAAATATTTAACTGCAACGCCGCCAGTGCCATCTCAGGACAATCCACAGCCCTACAAGGGGCTTTGGCGAAATAAATTAAAAAATAAATAAATAAGTCACCTTTAACAAGCGGTGCACTTGTTGATTGTGCATCCACATGACAATCCTGAGCCCTGGTTTTTGGGTGCGAGGAATTTCTGGAGGAATTTATTAGCCGCCTGAGAAACAGACGATTGACAGACGAGAGAACACACTGCAACAGCTGTGAGTCAAATACCGTCAGAGCACGCAGGCAAATGACACTGGGCTTCTCTCTCACACACACGCACACACGCACACACACACACACACACTTCATGCTGGACACACACAACGTCTCACATACCAAACAGCTAGCTAACGATAGCTGTTGGAGGGCTGGGATAGGTCATTATATCCACCTAACGCGAGGGAATACACACACAGACACACACGGAGAGAGAGACACACACGCAGACGCACACACCCCTAGTCCCGGAGAAAGCGCCGACAACGCTCAGCTAAAGTTAGCTGGCTACCAAAACTGGCTAGCTAGCTGTCAAAGTTGCCCTGTCAGTTGTCACCGGTTGCACGGCGTTGCTAGCAGGCTAGCGCGAGAGCTGTCAACTTGGGAGAGTTGCAGCAACACGGCCGGGGTGTACCAACGCTGACCACGGGGAAAACAAGTGACCGGATAAAAAGGTGTCCCCCGCACGCCCCGCCACAACGAGCTGAAAGCCGTGTGTGTGGGCCTGTTCACCGGGCTCAATCCCCAGAACTTCGGTGCAGCTCACTTCCCCGTTAAAGTCGTCCATTTCGTGGGCCTTAGTTCAACTTCCATGCCCGTGTAGCTCACTTACTCTGGGTGAAAGCTGCTGTGACGCGGGCTCTGTGTAATCCTCACGGTAGTTTCAGAGTAACTGTCTCCCCGTCCTTGCACCTCCTCTTCTTCGGTTAGCGGGGTCCCCCTCCAGGAGTCTCCTGTGCTCTTGACGTTGTCGTCCTGTGCAAAGAGCCGCCGTAGCTTCGCCGGTGTGCCTGCCGTGCCGTGGTGTCCCTCCTCAGTTTCTCTCTCCGCCTTCTCCCGTTCGCCTTTCTCTCGGCGGCCGAGCCAACATCCGGGACTCTCCCCCGCTTGGGTTAAGTGCCCGGAACTACTTTCACATGCTACGACGCACATGAGCGTATTATTATTATCCCCCCCTCCCTCCCCCCGCACCCCCTCGCAGTCTCTCACCACCTCTGCCGCCACAGAAACTAGCGCGCGGTCAAACGCACACACCCACGCGTCGACATAACTCCGTTGATAACCTGATCAATCAGCCGCTGCATTTACAGGGCATTGTAAGGGAATTAGGTAAGACGGAGCCTAATAAATAAATACACAATAGAACAAGTAAACATCACAGAATAAAAGCAGAAAAAAGTACAACATAGTCCACTGTCTGGTGACTCACATTTTATAAAACCATTATGACCATAACGACTTAATCAGATTTTACTTAATGGGTGATAAATCACACAAATTGCAAATCACTGTGAATGAGACATGGCCAGGTTGTGCAAAATTATTGAATGTGAGTGTGCCTCCTCTTTTTGGTAATAATTCAGTTGGCAAACTATGAATAGTTCATTTTATTTAATGAACCATTATGTCTACAGTTAGTCCATATGGTAATACGTTTTTAATGAATGAATTTCAGTCCAAAGTCTCAGCAGATTATTCCAGAAAATAGCTGGTCTCTGATTAATTAACTACCCTTAAAACACACCCGGTCCTCACCTATCAGATGCATTTTTAATAACCTAGGAACCCACAAGTTGTTCTTATTAATGGCTGATCCATGAAGTTAATTATTTATGGACCATTAGTAAATACACCCTGTGTCTTTTCAGAAATGATATGAACACGAAAGTTGAAATTAGTTATATACTATTATATATTATATAATATTAGATTATATTCTGTTAGACAGTCACTGATTGACTAATCGCTGAAATGATATCTTTGAAGGCTACCGCTTTTGAAGCCAAACAAGGTGATTGCTCAGTTTTAATCATGTACATCTTAACTGGCACAAATAAAAAAAATAGAATCACTTTTATTGCAGCAGTGCTGTCTTTGAGATCTAGTAAAGAAAGAAGGAAAGAAACCCCAGATTTATACAGTATTTTTTCAAGAACAAAAAATTTCTCTGCCTAATTAGAATGAGTTTTTTTTTTTTTTTTACTTTGACTTTGTTTTAAAGACTGTAGTATGTTTTATTGACACCATGTCCAACTCTTTCTCGCACAATGTAAACTGCACATAAGTGCATATTTTTTAATAAATTCCTAGAGAAAAATTACAAAGGATATGACCTCTATGTCCTCGTGGTATCTACAGACGTTTAGTCAGCAGGGAGTTCATTTTGGCTGTGTCTTAATTTTCCTTTCATCCTTCCTGTGAAATGCTATGTCTGGCAGCTGTATAATGTTTTATCAATTATGCAGAAATTAAAAAGTGAAGGTACTGTCTGTGAATGATTAACTGTTTCACATTATATGTTATTGTTTAAGATGGTTTAGAGCATGCTCTTATTTAGAGCACGCTCTAAACCGTCATAGATGTTGTCTATGATGGGAACATTAGTTGATTATACTCATATATGTCAGCCTTTCTGTGGCGGAACAAAGTTGAAAGGTGAAAAAAAGGTTGTGGAAAAAATTGTCTCAGTGTCTCTCTCTTTGTGTGTGAGTGTTTTTTTTATTTTGAACATTACATCTATGATGTTAACTTTTAATATTTTCATAATATATTGTTTTATAGTGACACAAGCTATTGTTTTTTGTGTGTGCGTACTCCAATGTGTCAGCTCCATGGTTATTTATTAATACCTGAACTGACACTTAATTTATCTATTTAACTGGTTGAATCTCAATAAGAAAGCGCGTGCTTCTCTTTTTTACACGTGCATACGACCTAACACAGTGATCTGGAACTGATCAGGCCAATTAATGCAATCAAACATGACAGGCAGAGAAGATCCAGTGCAGTGATTGTCCATCCCACGGTGCAACAGTGCCTCTTGTGGGTTGATTGTGGGAACTGCGGCTCGTAAACCCTGTGGTAAATGATCTTCAAACCAAAACATTTACAGCACTTGTGACTTACCCTGACCGCACAAATAGACACATTTCTGTGCAGAGATTACAAACGCAAATTACGCCGCGGATCATAAGATAAAATACTTTATTGTCAGCCGTGTACCAAAACACTTCTGCACATGTCAGTGTAGCATGAAAAAATCACTTCCTGAATATAATATCAAAGATCTGACTAAATCGAACTAAATGGCCCGAATGCAAAGACAGATTTGCGCTCATTATTATTATTACGTGTACAGCTGTACATTATTAATTATATATATATATATATATATATATATATATATATATATATATATATGATATATAGTATATATATATATTTTATATATTATATATATAATATGAAACAAAAGCCTAATTAGTTTGTAACATGGTGTATAAAGTAGTAGCTACATTTGACTCTGTCCTAAAATGAGAAACTACACTCAATAATTTCCTCTTGGTATCAATAAAGTAATCCTGATTCTGATTCATTTTGAACCTGAAATTTATTTTAGTTTGTTACAGTTTTAAGTACATCTGAATACATGACTAATTCAGATATACTGACGTCCCTCCATCCCAGAAAGCGAGTATTAAAAGTCATCTAGTATTAAAAGTCATCAGAAATCACTTGTCCGAATATCCATTCTGAACGCGTTCACGTTCATCGAGCAACTCTGCTCAGTCAGTGGGGCAATCCGATCCAAAAAACATCCCCTTTACTAGAAATTCCCCCTTGGCCTCTTTGCGTCTGAGTGATGATGCTAATCTTTCATTAAGTCTGACACCTCATACGAAAGCGGAAAATAATTGACGCACTACTGCCTCAAGCTGACTGTATGTGAAAGCTGTGTTAATAGCTAGTAGTACCATATATGACCTACGGGAGCGCTAACGGGTTTTCTCTGTATTTATAAAAAGCGTAGAGTTGGAGTCAATGGTTTCAGGAAGTGCAGAAGTTGTTGTGGAAGAGGTATCCTGTTTGACAGCTGGCACGGAAAACAGAGCAGGACACCTTGCAGTGCTGTCTGTAAGTAACGTCGTCTTGTTTGTGTTGCTCACTTTCTTGTTTCGGTTACAAAGTATTAGCCAAATTGCAGCTGAGGTCACAGTGTGTGATTTTATTTATTATTATTTGCCAGTAGAGTGTGGTTTAAGAGTTACTTATCCAGTTTATCTCGCCCGTCATGTTACTAAACTCTGAGACATGCGGAGAAAGCGTACACCTTATTTATTTCTTTACAAATAAATGGTGAGACTGGAGTCGACAAACTCCAAGAAGCGTTCGCAAAATAAAGAATAAAAATAGATGATTTCACTTATGCATACCGAGTGGCTTGGTTTATATGTAGGTATGTAATGCAACATTACCTTTTTTTTCACGGAAGATATTTTTCCACGTGTGTTAAGGATGGTTGCAAGTGTATAATTAGTAAAACCTATAGACTGTATTTAAATTGCTGCAGTTGTTTCTGTATAGTCCTCATTAATTCATCATTATTATCTCAACCTTTAAAGTTTCCCTTTGACCTACAAATGATATTACACAACTGACCGTTGATATGAGTGGGACATTTTCCCAGATTTAACTCTTTTTTTTGACAAATGCACTTAAAGAGGGAGCTCAAGTGTGCGGACTTTCTTTTCCCTTCCTGATGATTTGATTTGTGCTCCTGTTTACCTTGGATGTGCGCGGCTGCTCTGCACCTATTGACTATATTAAACAGTTTTTATTGTATTATTCTCACCCACTTTTCCCTACTGTCTTCTAGTAAAGAAATTTGGTAAATGTTGCAACTTCTCTGCAAACTGTGGCCTCATCTGCATAGCAATATTAATTTCAATATATTTTTGATTAGGGTGTCTTTATTGTTTTTTAAAAAGGAACCTAATTATGTCATTAGCTGGACATTTTATAGTTACAGATTTTCTCATTGGCTGCCTCAATAACCTCAATATCTAATCTAAGTTACATTAGTGAACCAGTCAGACCTGCTGAAGTAGCAGTGCCACAGTTAATTACTGCACTGAGAGAAATTATTATGACATTCTCTGGTCTTGAATATGGTCCCAGTGTGCAATATTTTTTTTATATTATTATAAAAAATGTGCAATATTTTTTATGACCCAATTACAACCCAATACTCACCTTCAATTAGGGAAATTCGTTTAGACAAACTTTTGTGTAGTCCTGGTTTTCTTTATAGACATTTATTGATCTGTAAAACTGAGAACCTTCACTTAAAAAAAAATACATTATACAAGTGCTTTAACAGGCGGACTACACAGATGAGATGCTCTGAGCTCGTGTCACCATCACTTCTCTTGATTACAGAATCCGCTTTCTTTACGACGCTTCTTCTCTTTAATTAGATGATGGCTGAACCCAGAATATCCTCTATTGATGGGAAGCTAGCTGAAGAATTCGCTGCTCCCTCCCACGTCGAGGAGGAAAAAGAGAAGATGGCTGCTTTTGCCACGCACCACGCAGCGGCGGGTCGTAGGGTGGTCCTCATCACGTCTGGAGGCACCAAGGTTCCCCTCGAGTCCCGCACTGTTCGCTTCCTCGACAACTTCAGCAGCGGCAGACGCGGAGCTTCCTCTGCAGAGTACTTCATAGACTCCGGCTATGCTGTCATTTTCCTCCACAGGCATCGCTCCCTCTACCCCTACACCCGCACGTTCTTAACCATAAACATGCTGGACGCCCTGCAGTTCAGAGGCGGAGAAGGGGCGGCTGGAGAAGTGGTGGTCAACCAGCAGGTGCTTCCAAACATTGCCAAAGTGCTGAAGCGATACGACGAGGTGAAAGACGGCAGGCTTCTTCTGCCCATTGAGTTCAGCACCCTGTCAGAGTATCTGCATCTCCTCAAAGCGGCGGCGCAGGCTCTCAGCGCAATAGGTACATTTTGGGAATCAAGGCTTCGACAGGCTGAAGATTTGGATCCATTGGTATGTCTTCAGAATATGACCTCACCTGTTTATTCTGCACTCAGGATCAAAGGCCATGTTTTACTTGGCTGCAGCCGTGTCCGATTTCTACATCCCAGCGTCCGAGATGCCTGAGCATAAAATCCAGTCTTCTAATGGGCCTCTTCAGGTGAGTGCCAAAATAAGAAATGCTTCTGTGTCTGCTAGTCCACCGCTCTGACCCAGGCTGGAAGATCTCAGCAACTACTCAGTGAATTGCCACGACAGTTTGTACAAGTAATTCAGTCACTTTGACTCGTTATTCATTTTTTCCCCTTCAGCTCAGCATGAAGATGGTCCCTAAGATACTGTCCCCACTGGTGAAGGACTGGGCACCTCAGGCATTTGTCACATCCTTCAAGCTCGAGACAGACGCAACAATCCTGCTGGAAAAGGCCCGACGGGCTCTGGACACCTACAGGCACCAAGCGGTGGTGGCCAACGTACTGGACTCTAGACGGGGCTACGTGGTGGTGGTGACCCCCGACACTCAGGCTGAGCTGGTGGTCACGGAGGAGGATGCGAAGAACGAGGTTGAGATAGAGGAGAGGATAGTGAGCAACCTGACGTCAGCACACAGCAAGTTCATCACTCAACAAGTGGGCTGACAGTCACAGTCTCCACGTCTGAGTCAACGATCCAGCTGCAGGTTGTTGTGTCCGTGCTCTCACCTGATCCCGATCCTGGGCTTGACTTCACACCTGCTTCTACTTCTGATAAGCTGCTGTATATTCGGTGTGTTGTATGGCTGCATAACCGTGGTAGTATCTAAATATACACACACAATGCCTTCTGTGTCTTTTCTGTGTTCTAAAAATGAATCTCTCAAGAATATATTTGTTTCTGTATGGGACACATTCAAGTTATTGACAGATTTTAAATGTTTATTCACACGGTCCAAGAATCCGTGGCAGAAAGACATTTTATGGTTTTACAATAATTACAGTTAAACCTGCGTTACTACGACTATAATAAACATTTAAAAGTAAAGTCCACTGGTATATTTTCACCCCCATGGCTACCCTTGACAGTATATGTTTGGCTCTCTGCTGGTTACTTGAGTTTGGTGCTCTTCTTGACACCAGCACGGATACCAGACAGCTCTCCGCTGTATCTCGTCTCCTCTCGACGAACCTCACGGACCTGGTGAATGTGAACAAGTTTCAACAATATTCATCACGTATATGTACTTGACTCAAAACACTCACACTCCTGACTACAAGCAGTAGAAGCTTTTTGATGCTCTTGATGTAATAAATCTAGTTTCCTCCGTGTACAGAATATACATACCTGGCCCTTTCTGCGGATTTTAGCCCGTCTGAACTTTTCTCTGTGCTTGACTCTGGGATTACGGTCAATTTTCTTCCTCTTTGGTGTGAGCCCCTTGTTCTTAGCCATCTGTGGAGTTGTTGGAGACACATTATTAAAATAACAGTCCATCAGTATAAGTTGTGTCAAACAGAAAAAAAAAAAAAAAACAAGAAATTTCTCTCAAGCTTTAAAGCAAATAATAAACATTTAAAGGCACACGAGTAACGAAAAAGTAAGTAAAGAGAAGCTTTTTGAAAAACTTGGCAACATGTACTTTCAAGTATAGAAACCAGACTTGAGCAAATGCACTGTAATCCATATTCTTGTATGGATCCAATATGTCATGTATTACTGAGTCTGTCCAGTAGGTGGTGTTAAAAAAGAAAAAGGTACATAGTCTCTAAAGTTTACTCCTCATTTCACAAATCACGAACCTGAAAACAAATGCAGAAGACCAACACCTCAGTTTACTAATTCAGTCTTGTTAGAAAATAAAATCTTCCTTGTGGTGAAAAGTTGAATTAAGACAAAACGTCTATTAATCATCAAATCCTTAAGTGTGAATACTCTTTTAATGTGTGAGTGGTTGCCACTCGGTACCTGATATGTGATCCCTCTCTTTGCGTCAGGATCCAGCTCCTCCTCCTCTTCACCTTCTTCCTCCTTCAGTCTGCAACAAATTCAGGATTTATCAAGACTTTTCCCTGATTGATTTAGTCCCGACTGCCAACTAAAGACTCAAGTCATACTCACTCTTCAGTTTCTGGGTCATGTTTCTTCCTCTTTAATTTCAGGCGTTCCTCCACATCTCTATAGAAACGCAAAGCTGCTTCCTCATCCAGGTCGGAGTCCGAGTCGTCCTCACCCTCAGCCACAGCTTCTCCTGAATCCTGTATCAAGTATCCAGTGTGCACTCATTAGCTTTAGCAAGTTTCATGTTAAAAGGTAACAACCGGTTCAATGTGAGAAGGTCCGTTAGATTAATTACACTAAAGAAAACAGACTCACCTTTTCCTTCTTACTAGAGACTTTGGTCTTCTTTCCCTCTGCTGGCTTGCTGGTGCTTTTACCTTTCTGCTCACCAGCTAGGAGTTGGCGAAACTCCGGTGCAAGTCGAGCATCGACTTCAGCGATATCATTGATGAGCTGCAGACAGTATTTTTGAGTAAGACAGAGGGCTGTTTTTTTTGAATAGTTGTGTATTTAATGTGGGTGTCTGTGAGGATGTGTCATGATTGTTTGTCCCACGATGCAGATTAAAACAGTCAACTAGATGAAATTACATCCATTTAAATTAGTACATGTTTCTGACTATATGACACAGGTTGAAAGCAGCATCGGTTGAGTTGATTGAAAATCTGGGATTTAATTCCACAATCATGTTAACAGTGAGTCTGTTACCATGGTAACCTGTCAACCTGACCTGCATCTTTTCTTCAACAAGCCTTAAGAAGCTGTTTCATTTCCTCTTCCATGTTGTATTTCCTCATTCTTACAGCCATATCAAAGTACACAACAGAAACCATTTAATTCAAGGACATTTTAAATAACCAGACCCTAACTTAGAAACAGACATCTGTATGAGGGAAAAATATCTGTCCTCATTTTCCAAACATGCTTTCATTAAGGCAGGTTAATTAATCTGAAACACAAATTTACCTGGAAACACTTTCAGTACTGTTTGATCCAGCCTTTTTATTATTCATCACTCATCAGAAAAAGGACATTACACGTGGTTAAAAAAAAAAAAAAGTGTGAAGCTCGAAGACACTGATCAGTGATGTGGATGTTTTTAGTACATGTTCAATTAGAGAAGTTAAATACAGTTTTAACTTTTTCAACTGCAAATCTCCACAGTCACGGTTACTGTACATATTTTTGTATTTTTAATTTGTCTGAAATAATTATTGACAATTGCAGTCGTGTCTCCGTCAGGTGACACCTGAATAAATATAAGATTCAAATATTTAATATAAACAAATTCCAACATTTTATCGTCTATTTTTCTTCTCCAAATCACTCACTCTCTCACTGACTACATGTGAACTGTGACACATTTCTCCCTCCAGTAAATTAATCATGTACCTGTTGCCATGGTGAATCATAGCATCAGTGCACTATTGGTGATGAGTTTTGTTATATACCACATAAATGAATGTTCAGCTCCAAGTTCAGGGTTAGACTCAGAGTTTATACACCCAAGGTCTTGAAATAGGCCCCATGTGTTGGTATTAATGTGTAAACTTACATTTCTGTAGGTGAGCAGTCTTTCAATCACAGGGTGGCTGTGAGCAGGGATTCGTTTTGCTTTCAGCACCAAGTAGAAGCTGATGTTTGTGCAGTAACTGTTGCAGGAAAGAATTGTTAGTCGGTCAAAGACGGGTTATGACGTGATTTCATGACATGTAAATAAATTTAATCACAACTTACTTGAGATAAAGTTGCTGTTTTGTCTTGAGGTATTCGGCTCCCTTTAGGAGACAGGACAAAAGTGGTGAGATTCACAGAATTTCCTGAAATAACCATAGGACAGCATGTCTCGTTCACGCTGCAAGTTGCTATGTACTTTACAACTATAAATTACAAAAAATCAACATGAACAAATATACACCTTTCAGCCACAACATTAAAACCAATGACAGGTGAAGTGAATAGCATCTAACGACCAACAACCACCTTGTGAAAATACACATTTACTGCTGGGAAACTTCGAGTCATCCCCAACAGGACACAGGCACACAGAAACCATTTAGGAACAACTCAAAAACTCATGAAGAACAGCACAAGGTGTTGACCTGGCCTCCAAATTCACTAGATCCCAAACTGATATCTGTGGGATGATCCACAGAGGCCCCTCCCCTCAACCCATAGGACCCAAAGACCCCCACTAACAACATCCTGTTACCAGACACCACAGGACACCCTCAGAAGACCCATGTCTATTCTCTGATGAGTCACAACTGATTTAGAGGCACAAGGGAGACCTACACAATATTAGGAAGGTTGTCATAATGTAGTGGCTGATTGGTGCATGTAGTAAGACACTGAATCACTAGCCATGAAAGTGTAAAATCAAATTGTTACATAAGCTAAATTAATATGATAAAATTCAGACTACAGTAACAAATTCACAGATATAAAGAAAGCTGAGAGCATCCACCTTTCCTGCTGGGATCTTTCCGTCCTTGACCATTTGTACGAGCGGCTGCAGCTCGTCCTTCAGTTCAGAAAGCTGCAAACATCACACACAGAGACAGTAAGAATTCACCTTAATGGCTTAAGTAATTTTGGGTAGTTTCACTTGTGTGTTTTGGCTGCATGTCTTACCTTTGCCTTGAAGTCCTGAATAAGTTCAAGCAGCTCTGGTGAATCCTTCTTCAACAGCTTCATTTTTTCCTTCTGCGACATCTGTTTCAGGTCTTTTACAATCCTCTCCTCTTTTTCTACAGTCTTCTTTTCATCCTTCTCCTCAGCAGCAAATTCCTTTATTTACAGACAGATAAAACAACAAAATGCATCATAATCAGGAATTAACTGCAGGGCCGACCTGAAGGATTCACAATAAAAAATACCTGGAAAAAGTTTAAGTCGTAATCCTCCTCGCTCAGATTTGCAGCTAAACGTTTCTGGATGTTTTTGGCCTCTTCTTCTTCCTCTTGCTCCTCAGCCTCCAGCTCTTCTTGTGATTTCCCCTCTGGAATAACACAATAACAATCAGTCACACAGGCAATAAACTCAGCAGAAATTGCCTTAACAATATAGCTGGGAAAAAAAAAAAAAAAAGCTTACTAGCGGCCACATAATCCGAGTCATAGAACATCTTCTTCTTGGTGCCCCACGCCATTTCATTTGGAAGATCTGAGGAAAAACATAACTTCATTTAAAAGGCTAGCTCAGCAGTAAAATGATAACTTTCCATAAATGTATGATTTTAAGTTTACCTTCTTCATCCTTCCCGTCTATGTCACTTTCCATGTCTGTCCCTTCTTCCTCAATCTCCTCCTCCTCCTCCTCCTCCGAATCTTCTGACTCAGAATCATCCAAGGCCATCACTTCCTCCTATGAAATTCAGATGAGCTAAACTTTTTCCACTTCAACATTTATTATCTGAAGCTACATCCAAACGAACACAAACCTCGTCGTCCAGCGCCTCCTGGTCGCTGTCCATTTGAACACCACGGGCGAGAAGATTCTGTGACAAGGACGTCCACAGAGGAGAAAAGGTTAGAGAATATAATTACACGGGGAGACACTTTACACAGAACAACCAATGAAGGGAACGTACCGCAATCTTCTCATCATGGAACTGATCGATCGTGTCCTTAGTGTACTGTGATGATCTCTGAAAAGGAAGAAAGAAGACAACGTTAAAATACTTGGTTCATAATTAAGAGGATTGTTCATTGTTGTATTGACAACACAATCTGAGCCTAACCTGATGAGTCTTTGGTCATAACATGTTCAACGACCAAGAGAATGAAACTTTTCACGAATTAAATTACACTTACATTAACAAATAAATATGGAAAACTATTAGTACCAGAAACTAATCTTATTTCTCATAGTGATCGTCTTTTATCTGTAGATGTATTTTTGCAACAGCATTTTCTGTATTATTATTTTTATAAGTCAAAGCTTTTGAGCTTACAACACGGTTAAGCGAGCATATAATCGTTTAGGTTGTGATGTGCCTGTTGATGTGAATATGCCTTACTTTTTTCTTTTACTCATCATTATTGCATTTACAAAGTGTCAAACCCATGAGCTTGAGTTAAAGACATTTTTCAGGTTCATGGACGTTTTAAAGACTGCATTAATAACAACGACAGTATCAATAAATGAAGATATTATGAGACAGTGAGACTTTGATATAGGTCCAAATGTATACATTTATTTTTAATACAAAGGAATGCGGCCACCTTTAGAGACAGTCTGGACTTGTTGTATGATGAACCTACGTTGTCAGCTGCAAAACAACACTGATACAAGACAGAGAATGAAGACAGAAGACGTTGCCCCTCTTACCTTATCTGGGACGGGCATTTTCTTGTAGGCTTCAGGGTCATCTTCATCATACTGCTCTGTCTTCTTCTGCCTCTGTACCTTTTTACTCCTGAGCAGTAAAGGGAGATGTTCAGCGTTTGCTCTGCTGCATTTTTAGAGGATGGTTGTATAATAGAACCCCGGCTTTATTTCTTCACATCATTTCTGCTTTAATTTTTAGTGTTTTAGTGTGAAGAGCGTATCAGACGTACAGCAGACGAAGGTCAACACAATGTACGATCAAAAAATGAAGCTTAGTTTTAGTCAAACTCACCGTAGTGCTCGAACCATGATGGAAACGTATTAAGCTAATTTGCTGCAGGATAGCAGCAACAAAGCAGGGTGTTAGAAAACTGGCAGCTTTCTGTGCTACTCTTTTTTTAACCTTCCAATTAAGTTAAAAAAAAAAGAAGTAAATATCAGTATCAGTAAAGTTAAACAGCAACGCTTTCAAAGCGGACTACCATGTGCTTCCGTGATTTCTTCTTCTTCCTCTTGGTCAGGCGCACCGTACCCTGCCTCCTCGTAGTGCTGCCCCCTACTGCTCGAAATTAATAGTCACTCTTTCCAGTTGTTTATAGCCACAGGTTTTTTTCGAGTGCGCTGTAAAGTTATTATTTTTATATATTTTTATTTTGCTTATCTTCCTATCTTCAGTGGTAGTCTTAATGTTAGTAAAGTAAATAATCACAAACAATGAGTGAAACAAGGGGATTTGCCGTGACTGAATCAGGTTACATCCTTCCCATTTCCAAACTATTAACACATTTTAAATATAAATGCACCTTTTGAGCCCACATAATCATGACAAAAGTTGAAAAATAAAAACAATTCAGTGTCTATGGTATTAGATATATCCCTCTTATCTATTTCTATACTGAACTTGTCATATCCAAGCATGGGTTTAATATGTCACTCAGAATCTTAAGTAGTCTACTCTATGATTCAAACTGACGTTATGTCATATTCTCTGCCATTTGTGACTGTCTTGATTTGCCAGCAACCTTCTCTACTTTCACTCTCATTTGTTGTATTCAGTGGAAATATACATCTTCTCCCACTGGCTCAAAGTTTAATTGAATCAGCGATAACACAAATATCAGTCATGATACTCTTCCACAATATCTTATCCATATTTACTTGATTGCAGGAACAGAACTATTTGTCAGTTAAAACATTTATTTCAAACACTGTAACAAATAATGATCAGATTCAGTGGGATATTATTATTAATATAACAATACAACTTGCATACATTTAGCATATTAACATTATTTTTTATTTCCCAGGTCTGTTTTGATTTACATTTTAAGTTAGTAACACTTCATGTACACCACTGACAGCTGCCCCTCCTTAGTAACAGATTAAGTTATTCGCAACAGCCTTTTGCCTTCTCGCTCTTCATTTTTGTTGTTCTTCCTTCTCTGTAATCGGCCTCCTCCAGTCCATACCCAGAGCAGCAAAGCTGGAGCTGCGAGGCCTCTCCCTGGGCATGAATTTCTCTTGACTTCTCTGCCACTCTGATTTGATCTGATCATTTCTCTTCTTCATCAGGGCTAAAGCGGGCGTCATATGATCCGGGTCATACTGTCCAAGAAAAAACAGATTACAGCATCAAATACTGTCAATATATGTGGAAATTGTGTTTTATTTTATAGCTACAGCGGTTCTAAAGTTTTTTTTCAAAGGAAACAGTTTGACATGTGATGAGTATCACAAGTAAATATGCATCACTATCCCTGTGAATGTCCAACAAATTAATAAACTAGGAAATCTGGGGATGCTTTCAGCACTCATTGTTCAAGTCAGGAGATCTCAGCATGTCCAGAAATGCAAAAGATTACTTGATACCTGTAAAAAAAACTTTCCTTCTTTAATTTTCAACACCACAAAACAGTCAAACATTACTAATATGATTTTGTACAAAAATAAACCAGGTGAAAACTGCTAAGTTCTTTCTGTGAACCAGTGAAAGTACTGGAATCATTTCACATTTTTTTCTGTAAAAGAAATGAAAATGTGTTTTTGATTCCCTGAAACAGCCTGATTCATCACAGCAAGAAGGTTCTGGGACCTGTTCAGGTTGTACAACAACTAGGACAGGATCTAAGTGGTTACAAAAAGTGAATGAATGAACTGACTTGACTTTCCTCTAACCAGCTTTCTGTCCTTTCATAAATTTTTCACTTTCACTTACACTGGTTTTAAACCTCGGCACCGGAACCCCCTGTTTTTCTTCATGGTGCGCTTCTTTACTGTGTTTGCTCAGGTCCATCATGGACTGGGTCCGTTCCACAGAATCTGTCGGTCTCTTGAGCAGTCCTGAAGAGCCCTGCTGAATCCTCTTCATGATGTCACTCAGAGAGCTGAAGCTGTCAGACTGTGGCATCCTCAAGATTATAGGTCTCTGAGAGGAGAAAAAAATGCATCTCACTTTCACCTGGAGCCCGAGTGTCAAAGCTTATTCGAGGGGTTTTGACAGTAAAGGACATTTACTTACTCTAGAAGAGGGTGTGTTCTCCACTTTGGAGCGGGCTCCACCTGCTCTTATCTCCGGCTCTTCCAAAATAGGCTCCCTCTGTGTGTGCTCTCTTTTCTTAACAGGGAAAAGTTTTGGCATTGGGGCTGTATTTCTGTCATGTAAATGAGTCCTCTGCTCTTGGGAGTTTTGCCTGGAAACTGCTCGCTCTATTCTTTGCTCCACCCTGCAGGATATTTTTTTTAATTATTATTATTAGTCTTAATACAACATTTTAACAAAAATTTTAATTCCGTATTTCCTTTTTTTGTCACCTTTTCATCCTATCGATAGTTGCTGGGTCTGTTGGCGGGATCACGGGATCTGTGCTGCTTTGACAATATTTAGAGATTTGCATAAAACATCAGTAAAATGAATAGTCTGTGAAGATACTCAGTCATCCAGGTCATGGTATATCTAAAAGGTGTTTGAAAAAGGCAGCTGGACTTAGAGTTTTTTGAGAAAATGTTTCATCTCTCATCCAAGAAGCTTCTTCAGTTCTAAGAGACTAGTGGGAAGATGAGGTTTAAATAGGAAACTCTAGGCATGTAACAGCGGTCTACTTCTCGAGTGCTTAAACATCACCATCCATGACAGGAACGCTTTAGATGATGTCCTGCAAGGAGACCAGGACATCACCGTGCTGTGGGCCGACAAGAGAAGATGCACAGTGGTGTTGAATGCGGTGGATGATCACACCAAAGTGAATGTCCTTCTCGGTGACACCTACAAAATCTAAATAATAAAAAATATTAAATAATAACTACCTACAATAGTTGGAAAAGGAGAAGGTAATCGACAGACTCCTTTACTACTGGTTGTACCTGGGGGAAGGCAAACTACGGAGCCCCTAAAGGGACATGAGAAATGAAAAGAAATGCACCTGAAAGTTTCACGTGCGCAAGCAAACATTTTCTGGTGCAGACGCGCAAAACTTCCAGGTGCACACAGCAGCTGAATCGGCATCCAACAGCCTCCGAGCAACTGAAATGTACATGTATTGTACAGCATTGCAAGCTTTCTCTACCTTGTTTGCTGTTTCAGATGTCTTTGACGCTTGCCTGTCTTTTTACAGGTCAACATCAATGTCATTAGTGTTATGACAGATGATGAATTGGGACAATATTTCAAAAGATATGGGGACCGACTTGCAATAAAAGCCTTTTGTAGTCTTCTTTCTTTACGCGTAATCCACTTTCCTTGCATTTTGTATACATCCACCTATATCCACAGAGCTGGCCAGATGTTTGCAGCTGTTCTTCAATGAAACTGACAACACGATCCAAACCGCTGTATCCCCTGCACCAAAACAGACTACATGACCTCAAAATTCTTTTTAACCATGACGACTTGCAAGAAAAATAGCTATGTCTTTATAATGCAGTCCCGGGTCAAAATATAAACGAGTTAACCCCTGGACTCTGAGATACAAGAAAACTTTCAGGAACGCACCAGAAACTTTCAGGTTTTGAGTGCTCGCTTGAAAGAGTTCTGGAAAAAAAAAAAATATTTTTTTGTCCCTTTAGGGGCTCCGCAGAACGCAAAAGGCCCCTCTTAGACCTATCATCACCAGGATAAACTCAGAACTCTGATAACAGTGCTAAGCACCTGGCAAACATCCTGTCTCAGTTGGTGGGAAACATCACATTGAAAACTCCAGATACTTTGTCAGGAACATCACACTGAGTCCAGAAGAAACCACTGTATCTCACGTGTATCCTCACTAGAGAATGCACAAAAGAAGAACGGGAAAGACTACGAAAGAATTACACCAAGGACAGTAGAACCAACCTTGGCCTTAATGGACTGTCTTGTGCACATGGAAGAAGACCAAAGCCTCAACGCAGTATTCCTATATACAAAATATATAGGAAACTCACTCACATTCATCAGAATTTATTATTATTATTATTCCCAGTACCACCTGGAGCATAAACCAGGGGTCATCAGAACTGTTCCACACCGAGCACAGCCTGTACCCACAAGACTGAAGCTTGCCTAGAGAGACTGATAGCACAGCATAGAAAAGCCAACCTCCCCTCGTCCTTCGACAGCCATCAATTTGCATACAGACAGAAGAGGTCCACAGAGGGTGCCGTAATCATTGCCCTTCACACTGCCTTACAGCACCAGGAACAGAGACACATCTATGTCATCGATTACAGCTCAGCGTTCAACACCAGAGATGAGATGAGATGAGATGACACAACCATCATTGGTCTTATCTCGGATGGGGATGAGACAGCATATCACAATGAAGTCCAAAGACCTACCCCTCCTCATTAAAGGCATCTGTGTGTAACTGCACACATGTCACAATCTAATTTTCCTGGACAGTACACACAACAAAGTTTCACTTCAGAAAGTTCCTTCAGAAAAGTCATCTCAGCAGAGCAGTGATGGTGGCCCCCTACCACACACTCATCGTTATCACGCTGACATATGGACTCACAGTCTGGTCAGAAAAAGGCTGTGCAGAGGATAGTCAAAACGGCACAAAAGATCATCGCCTGCCCTAGAAGAAGAACGCTGGATATCTATGCTATGCCACTGTGATGAGCCCCCTGCAATTTTGTTGTAATACAATGAAAGAAAAACACATTCCAATGTATTTCAACCCTGGTAATACACTTAGGCAAAAACCAGTCCATCCCAAAGACAAACACCGAGGCAGAAACAGAGTAATGTAGTGTATGCTGTTCAGTGCAGTGAATGGGCAGGAATATACAGACTTGCCCATGGTGGAAACCAAACAATCCACCCACAACCTCCCTCCCAACAACAAGGAAATATCTGGCCGTTACTGACACTAGCTTTACCAGTTTCTGGTTGTTAACAGAAGCATGTAAAGCAAGTTTATGATGAGTTGCCTTTTTCAAACTCTTTTTGGATTGAAAAATGAATAGTTTTCATCATAAATGATCAGAGAATTGGTTGAAACGAGCCTCACCTGAAAGCTGATTTATGTGGCGCAGTGGTCGTCTCTGGAGAGGTGTTTTCATTGATCCTGTCAATACAAAAACAAATCTTCAGAAAAGACATGGAAGCAGCCTGTAACACAAAACTGTAAAACTGTGCTGTTTTCTACGGACGGAAAGAATCTAAAAAACTACAAAGAAACTGAAAATATATCTCCAAATTTGGAATTAAACTTCAGTACGAAGTATTATCACAATTTAAAACCAAAGTATGCAATGTAAGGAAATGATGGTGTGAAGGTTGGTTTAGTCCAGAAGATCCATGCACAATACCTTCTCTTTTCCACAAACTGGTGTTCATTGTAAGTTAATCCGTCCATATCGGGCGTCTTTCTATCATTAAATTGCATGTCGTTTTGCAGTTGCATTTCCTTGACTACAATTTCCTCATCAACATGGCTGCCGAGGGAGACGCAGTCTCTGTTAACAACACCCATGGCTTCCCAGTCCATGAGGCAATCTGCAGGTGGGGATGGAGGGTGGCCAACTTCATGCTCCAGAGAGAGCTGTTTTTGGAACCTGATCTCTGAAAAGTCTTTTAGCTGATGAGGCACGTTCACGAGGGTATTTGTGAGCCTCCAAGTGTCAGGGACTGGGAGAGAAGCAGCAAACAGAGTCCTGAATTCCCTGTCAAAGGAGTCAACAACTGGTCCACGAAGAACAGTGATGAGCTGTCGGTGCAGGTGAGCGTCAGTCCACGTGAGGCTGTGAGGAGCACAGCAACAGACTCATTATGTCAGCCCTGTGTGTGAATGTATTGCATGTGAGTATTAAAGTTAAAAGGCGTGTTTGTTTACCTGTAGCTGCCATGAATCACTGTCTCTAAATCAATCAGGACGAAGTTTTCTTTCATTTCCCCAACCACCATTCTTCCTGTTCTTGAACAGAAGCTTTTTCCTCCAAGGACTCGGACCCGTATGTACTGTCAGATCACAAGATAAAGCTCAGACATCGTATCACTCACAAAACAATTAAAATCTGCACCTGATTTTTAATGGTCCACTTGGTGTTGGTTGGCTGCATATTATTTTCATCAGGGACTCAATATGTAAAGAAGATCAAGGGTCCGTGAGGAACTGAGCACAGATACTTCAAACGTTAAAGTCAATTGTTACAGACCTCCGACCTCAAGCAAGAGTCAAGCCAGTCTCCGTAATGAGTTTAAGAGCCGCTGCCTCAACAAGGAATCACTGAACCTGATCTAAAACTCCTTTAGCTGCAACAGAAACAATCCGCAGCATTGCTACAATCATTTTAATCATCCAAGCGGCATTTTGACGGATGAGTGCCCAATACTTGGAAAGGTCTCAAAAAGGGAGGCAAGTTGCATTCCAATAATAGATAAATCTCGATCCTGTTCCACTGGTTTCTTGGTCATAAAAGTTTAAATAAAACGCACTCAAGATTTAGTCGGTGAAATCAGTTAACAGACTGTGTGATCTAGTCAGAAAGAGCGCCACTAAAAGAAAAGGCCCAGACCACAAGGTCACTGATGTCCAGCTAACATTATGACCAGCTTCCTAATATTGTGTAGGTCTCCGTTGTGCCATCATTGATCAGTTTAGAATCTAGTACATAATGTTAGGTTATTAACTGAAGTGATATTCTGACCCAGTAATAGCGCTTGGAAAAAAGATCAGGGGACATACATCAGGACACATCACCTGAAAAAGGCTGAGACAAATTTTTTGCTAATCAAAGCAGGCAATTGTTTGAGGTCCCAGGGCAGTAGGAGGCTCCCTAAGGCTGAGAAACTTTAAACTATAACAGTAGCAGTGTGCTTAGTTATGAATGAGAGTAGGAGACATTGGAATGCCCCACTAGCCACAACGCTGCACACGAAATCACATGTAAGAGTAGGTAAATATGACAACTGTGCGGAATTAAATAATAATAATAATAATAATAATACATTTTATTTATAATGCACTTTTCATCCACGGATCTCAGAGTGCTTCAAGCATAAAAGCATAATATAAGAAATATATATATATGTATATAAATACACAGATCACTGTCATATCAGCTGTCAGCTGGATGGGGAGACTGTTCCACAGGCGAGGTGCAGCCAAACAGAAGGCTTGTTCTCCCATTGCCTTCGTGAACAGACAACAGCAGTTAACTAGTAAATTCTGGATTTACCTCTTCCAAACGAGACATCGCAGTTTGGGCCCAGGTCCAGCTGGCACTGCCAGCCCTGAAGCCACACTGCTTACACAACTAGAATTAATTTTTCAAATTGAGAAACCTGAGATCCTCTGATCACTCTGAAATTTAGATTGTATGTTCTTCCATTTCATGCACAGCATTCGAGAAAATACATGTTTCTTTTTTTTTGTAATTGCTAGGTAGGTTTTCAGCACTTCAAGATAACACAGACAACTCTGAATGCCGTGCAACCAGTTTGACTAAAGCTACATGTCACATTCCTAACACACGCATGCCAAAGCAAAAAGACACACTTCCACTTTAAGGTATACTTCACTGGAACATTAATGCAAAATGTCTAGCTGTTAGTGGCTTAGATGTAGAATTTCTTTTATTAGAAAGGACAGGCCACAACATGCTTCCCTTTGCCAATGAAAACTCTGTTTTGTTTCTGCTTGTCAAACATGCACCGCAGGATGGCTGCTAGGTGTGTGTCGCTCTGTAGGTGTGGACTCACCGGATGTCTGAGCCTGCTGAATGTGAAATTCTCCTGAATGGACCTTTGGTTCAGGATGATGTATACAGGGACACCCCGGGAGGCAGCGTTGTGTAAATCGCTGATGATGGGACCGTCTGTCAATCTGTCTGTCACGATGGCTATTACCTGTACAGCACAGAAAATGTTGCTTAGCCTGTGCTTAGCAAAAATGTTGCTTAGCCCGTACACAAAAACACCTAATTTTTTGTTTTTTTTAATAACACCTGAAAAATGTTGAGGTTTTAAACCAGCACATTGTTATGGATTCACAGTTAAGCTGTATTTTGTTGTTGTAGCTGGTGCACGTAGCTTCCTGGGTAAAATTAAAACCCTAAAACCCTAATTAGCAATGAAACAAAAAGTATATTTCTATCTCATATGTATTAGTTTAAATGTATCAAGTTCAACTAAGTACTTGTATTTTATATAAAAAAAAAAAAAAGCAGACATTTGCTGCCTGTAAAAATGTTCGCATACGTGGCGGGAATTTTGCAAGTAGCGTCGGATTATCTCCCGGACTGGAGGGTCTCCTAGAGCGGGAGGACTGGTGTGGACTGAAACACCTCCATTTGTCACCCAGGGGTTTTTGTCAGGCCAGCCCAGCTCCAGGTCTGGGACCGGCAGGTCTGTGTGGCTAGGGAAGTATGTTGAACAGAAGCCCTCCGTCTCTGAGTTTCCCTCCACTCCATTCTCCTCTTGTGCTTGGCTGTGATGAAAGCTCTGAGCCCAGCTGGTTATCTGGCCGACCTCCTCTGAAGATAAGAAGCAGCCAGAGCGCTCAGTGCCGATGCAGCTGTAGAAGGCCTCTGGTCCTACGCTCAGGAGTCTCTCCACTGCTTCACGCTCCCTCTCAGAGTGGAGGAACTCTGGGCAGGACTCGTCCACCGGCAGGAAGACGACATTCTCATTCAGACTTTGTTCTTGGGAGTTTGACATGACCGCAGCCTGGTGTGTCCCTGGGAATAAGTGCTAACTCTCCAAGTTCCCTCTCATGTCGTCCTGTAGTCTAGTTGAAGTGATAATTTCATTAAGTCCTCTGGCAAAAAGTCACTCTATTTGGCACCTCTGTCGAGAAACACACCAGCCTTGATGGTTTCACCTCTCTGCAGCAGCCTTGTCCCAAAATACATGGAAAAATAAAAGTGGTTTAGCCGTTATTTTGTAAGCTTTAAAAAAAAAGGGAGAATAAAGAAGAGACAGTATGAAGAAATCAACACATTGTGAAACTCACCTCCAATGCTGTTTAGGCAAATATTACAAATGATCTCTGAGGCGCGGAGTGTCTTGACGTGTCCCCTCCCTGGCGTGTCGTCTCACTCGTCTTAACCCTTCCACTCCTTGCTGCCGACATTGTTCTTAGATTCCAGTCATACTGCTCCACGGACAGGTTGTTTCTCTGCTCTGACACCCAGTCCTAACCCTCTTAGCTTCAGCTGAAATATCCGAAACTAAACCACAGACTCCTATATTCTGATTTCAGCCTCTGCCTCACCTGGATGTTATGTGAACAATATAACCATTCAAGCTGTACCTGTGACGCTTGGCATGGAGCTCATAGCTTTCATTTTAGAGTGGTCCAGCCTGACAGGTAGGTTTGTTGTAGTTTACTATGAAATGCTCTATCTGACTCCTGAATCTAAAGTTACAACAAGTGTAACCGTGCCACAGTTCCTTTTTGATTTAATATGGGAATTTGTTGCGTGACTGTGAGACCTGATGTTGCGGAAGAAATTCCGCTCAGATTCCAATCGTTTCATCAAATTCGGCAGAAAATGTTTGGAGTATACTTGTAACAAAGTAAACAACAACCCAAATATGATGAGTGATCAGAGGACAAAGCAGCCTTACACAACCACAGTATAATGCCAGAGGATAGTACACAGTCTGTGTTAGACAAATAACACTTTATACATAACAAAAGGGGATATTAGGCAGGTTTAACCTTTTAAAGATGCGAGTATTGTTTAGTAAAGCTTTTTAATGAGTAACACATGCACAAAAAAAGTTCAGTTGAGTTCAAAACAATATTACATTTTAAACACATGAATCCGATCCGCATATATTGACAACTATTCCTGTAAAATGAGGTTTGTATTTTAAACAAGGGCTGGTTTGTAGTTTTTTTTATTTTATTTTATTTTATTTTTTAGATGTGGTCTGTGCTCCAAAGACATGCCTCTCAGACCGAGACGTCACCATAATAACCCAATGTCCCACACACCACGTGTTGAAGTATGTGGGGCCGTGGACGTTGATTCAGAAATAAAAAGCAACTTAATTCTCAATCCTATATTGCGCCAACTGTTAAACTGAAGAGGATGAAGAGAGATCAGATGGCCATAATCCATAATCCAGTTTCCATTTCTGTGGTTTCCCTCACTGCTTCTTGCGCAGGTGGATGTAGAGGACTGAACTCACGAGGAGGAGAGGGACGCACAGCCAGGCCAGGATGAAGCAGTAGCCAAAGCGCCCTCTGCTCAGGTCTCTGGAGTCGTTCAAGATCTCCTTTCTGTGGAAGGTGAAGATGAGGCATGCAGCGAAGTCCGTGAAACCTGTAAGAGTCACAGAGACAATTTCATTTATTTGTTTTTGACAAAATTATAGTTCAGGTCATTTTTATCATGAAACTTCATGACACTCAATTACACTATTTCCTATGAATCTTTAAAAATTAAACCACATATTTGGAGTTTAAAGTGATGATTTACTATAACTGCCAGGCATAGTGTTAGATTTCATTGATCTAATAGTGTGGATTGTTGGTTTGCCACTGTAAAGGTTCAAATTCTGGTGTTGGCGAAATTTTAGCAACAGTAGAGTTAATTATATTCTTTGTAGAGTTAAATGTGTAACATTTCATAATAACTGGTGTTAGAATGGAATGTCTCAATGGAGTGTTGGTGAATTAACTCTATAATACTCCTTTCACATCCTGATCCGGTTCCACCTTTGCTTTCACCCTGCTTTCACATCACCAGAAGTCCCAGGTCTGATCTCCCGCTGTGAGAGCTGCCTGCCTGTTTTTTCCTCCCTCTCATACGTCATTATGTCGATAACATTATCATTTACGTCAACATTTAAGTACACTGCACTGAGAGGTAAACAATGGACAGCATGGTGTATTTTTTAATGTTTTCAGGTTGTTGTTCTTTCAAAAGGCTGCTGATATTTGAATAAATCACTGTGTTCTGCACAGAGCCCGATATCTACCACCGAATCTCCTCTTCTACAGAACAGCTCACGGATCTCATGGTCTTGCCAGTGCGCTGCCATGATCAATAAAAAAAGTGTCCCATATAGCTATACAGCTGTATATAAACACAGTCACACATGCATTCCCCGATCTGTGCAATTTCCTAAACATGACGTAGGGCTAATTCACCTATGTGCTTCCATTGACGATCATGTAATATAACACATTAGATCGAAAAAAAATGGACTACAATCTCTGCCCCTCTTTATGGGAGTAGACCAAAACTTTGCTCTGTTTTTGAGCTGCTCACAGCCCTGGAACTTCTACAATGACACAGTCTGACAGGCCGTCCAGTGATAAAGTCAGAATGAGACAGGCAGGTACGTCAACGTCATTGTGTAAATCGGCGGGTCGACATGGCATTCCTGTTCACATCGATGCCGAGCAGAGCCGAGCCAGTAATATCCTGGGTCGATTGCCAGCTCATTTGACCCAGGTCGAAAACCACAACATCACACGAAACATCTCACAAATTTTTTGTTCAATGTGAAAGGGACTAAAGTTGGTCATCTTAATGCAACATCTGAATACATCTGTAAAGGCTGCTAATGGCCTTCCACCGATTTGGCTGGAGGCTACACAGTAAGCATGGGCCTGGTGTCTTGAGGAGGCTAAGACCTCCACCTGCAGCCACAGTGGGCTGATCATCTGGCTGTTGGGTTGGACACTATAAGTCAGAATGAGAAAGATTATTTAATAACTCCTGCTGGTAATTTGATAACATCATTATGACATCATCAAGAACAAGAACAATAGCCACGCCCCTTATGACACATGCCCATAACTGGCGTTAGTCACGTTTGTTCTTGTTCTTGATGGAATTCCATTAACTGTCATGGCAACACAGACCACAAGAGCTGTGATTGGTCTGCTCTGCTTATTTGCGGCTACATTTTTGCATTTATTGTTTTGGATCACAAAAGATGGGTCCCATTCACTGCGTTTACATGCACGTGAAAAAAAAAACAAATTAGTGCCTTAATCGCACTATAACAGGAGAGCTTAAGTGCAGGTAAACACGTTACCATTAAAATTGGAGTTCTCATTATCTGATTGAGACACCCAGATAATGCGACTGGAATTTGATTTTCTCCGGCATGTATACGGTAAATTGCAGTTTTCAATCGAAAAATGTGTGTGCGCATGCTCCACAACCACTGCGTTGGCATGTGACTCCGGAACAAAAACATCCAAGAAAGCTAATCGCAGAAGAAGAATGTAAACAGAGCCATTAGAAGAACCATCTGAGGGATAGTGCATATCTTACCTGCACCAGAAGTAGCACGAATGTACGAGAATAAAAAATGTACTATTATCCCTACAGTTGTTGTTTGAAATGCAGGTCTGCTGCATGAACTGCTCTTGATTATTATATGACGCAATAGGTCAACTGGAAAACGGGACGTATTAACGTGGTATTAACCCGCTGAAAAGACATATATCGCCACCTAGTGTGGAGGAGGAGGATATGTTCACGTGAGTTATTCGATTTTCTCCATTGCATGTAAACTGGGCCAAAGACTGTAGTCAGAAAGTCGAATTTTGAGCATAACTTGATTAAGCCGTACATGTAAACGCACGGATTGAGGAAAGGTTAACTGGGGAGCTTTGGTGATATAAACGTTTGTATGACTTGTCTTCAGTCAAATTTCAACAAAAGTTTCAGTCATCATTGTTGAAAGTGAAATAGGAAGTAGAAAGTTAAGCTGGAAGCAGAAACAAAAATTAAACCCGACTGGTAAAAAGCCATACAGCGGCAACTAGCGTTTGGCTGACTCCCATTGGCATAGGCTACGTGTGTAGGTTACCCTATCTATGTTCTGCAGAGGTACAAACTTTGCTTAAGGATCAATTGATTTTGGGGGGAGCCATTTGCCAAACTGGCACTGCCTGCTAGCTTAATTTTTTCACCTCTTGTTTGAGGGGTGAGGAGGCATATTCTGTTGGATGTAATCCCCAACCTCATCTAGAGGGTGTCCCTAAACGGGGTCCTTTAAAACCGAAGATGATAGAAGCACAATTTTTAAAGAATAGAATGTAACAAGTTGGAGACTTACTTTAGTCAAATTATAGGCCTACCTCTATATGCGTTTACTCTCTTAACATCTAATAAAGTCTAAGATCATTTCAAACAGTTTAACAACAGTTGTCAATGATGAAAGAAAACAAGAGAGTTAAAACTTTGTGTTGTGTAACGCTGTTATTTGGATTTAGATTTTTACCTGCAAAGGCCTGACAGAGGCCAGTGAAGTAGAAGAGAGCTCCTCTGGACATGGTGAACAGTTGACCCAGGAAAACCAGGAAGGAGATGGAGGAGAAGACCACAGAGAGGACCATGAGGGCCTGGACAGACTGCAGCCAGTCTGGAAGAGCATGTTACAAAAAGAAGTGTTATTCGATATTCGGTCACAAAGAAAAGCAAAGTGTGACCAGAAAACTAGCAAATGTAAATACTCTGATGATTTACCACTTTCATTAGTAGCAGCACACAGCCAGGTATTTGTGACATTATCATGGTAGCAGTTATACCAGAGGTCAGAGATTTCTGAGTCTGCCCATATCCACCAGGACTACAGGAGGGAAAGAAAGAAAAAAGAATGAAGAACTGAAGGCTTCGAAGACATTTTCTCAGAGAGGCTTGTTGCTTAAAACCACAGTATGTTGATGTACAGCATTTTTAGTTTGGTTTTCCTTAAATACTACAAGGAGTAACAGTGACATCTACTGTAAGAAGGAATAAACAAACATTAATGCTCCAGTGTATCTCACCTTCTCCAGTGTGGCGATGAGGAGCATGGCCAACGTGCCCAAATGTAGCACAGTTAGGGAGACGAGCAGACAGGCCATGACCGCTGTGGGATGTAAAGCATATTTTGCAAATAATACAGTTATTGTATAATATATTTTAATGGATAAAACATTTAATGGATGAACACATCAAGCATAATTAGACATATCATGGATGTTACCTAAGTCAAATGACTATTATTTACCACTGCTAAACACTTCCTGTCCCTTGCTGTTATTTATAGTGGCCCGGAGAATTGAGTGGCCTGAAACAGTGGACCTTCTGTCCGCCTCTTGAGGAAACTCTGGCCACTTTCATCATGCAACTCTGCATCTGCGCTGACAATCTCTGGTCATTTATAAAGCCACAAGCATGCCAGAGAAAGGGGAGGGTGGTCACCATATCTTCAGAGTCTGTCCGGTCTCTAAGGAAAACATCTAACCATCAGCACCCTGTAACCTCTGTAAACAAGAATGTAGTGAAACCGTGACAACCGATGCTATGACTTACAGTTGTTTCCTTTTTCATGGATGTTGCCACAAATGTACTCCCTTCTAACAGAGTCCCAAGGGGAAGTAACATTATTAAGTAAGAGTTTTAGTTTCCATTCAGTCAGCAGCTAAAAATTAGTAATAGCTTTCTTTAAATAGTTGACTGTCTTTGTCACAGTTCAAACTACCGTATCATAGGTAGTTAAACCAGACAGGGGACAATGCACACAATAAAAATGTTTCAATTTTATAATAAAAACTTGCATGTAACATATCAAAACGTAGACTTTTGTACATTGCATTCCCTTCCGTGTGCCAGTAGACTTTCAGGTGTTTGAATACGTCTTGTTTGTTTTTCCCACTGTGCTCTGTCCAGAGAGGAAAAATACTGCTTTCATTACTGTGGACTAATAAAAACAGCATGTGTTTAATCACACACTACTACACTGGGTAACAGTTTGAGGTACAGCTGGCACAGACAGAAAAAAAAGTAGAAACCACAGAAAATGCAAGCATCATAATGGAAAAAACTAATCTTCATAAGAGTTCATTCAGAAGCTGAACACGTTTTTAGTGTCCACTTCTGGGTGCGCCCTGCATCTCTCTTTAGTCATTTTCACACTACGGCTGCATGAGTCAGAAAGTCCAGGCACTTCTGCACCACCCAACACAAGTTTGTTTGTTTTTTTAGCTTAGCAGAAAATTCTTACCGGTTAGATTCCTTAAACCTCAGCGGTCCTCAGACTTTTATTTTCTCTGTTGCTTCCGTCGTATTTCGCTGCCCTTTTTTCCTTGCAGATGTTTGAGCTCCAAAACTTTCAGAGAAGTGTACAGAGTCGGAATGTGTAGTTGCATTTAGGAGGAGTTCTCAACACCCATTTCCTCCAAATGTTCCTGGCCCTCCCCCTCAAATCTGTGGTCTGGACCATCTCAACACCAGAAATAACATTCCTCTGGACCTGCAGCATAAAATATATACTCTGAAGTTGCACTGCAGGGATTCGAACTGCTCTGAAATGAGGGGAGAATACAGTAACTTAAACATAACCTGCTTCATCCAAGCAATGCTATATGTGTGGGCTGGCAGTGCTAACATTTGTTTCTCCAAATGTTTGTGCCAGTGCTGCACATATACTCCTGCTGTTGATCCAGTTGTGCAGTCTAGCATGGGGACCACTGCACTAGTTTGTACGTGAGGTGATTTAAAGGCAGGAAATAGAGGCTCATTACTGACCACTTTTGACTGTAAATGTGCAGGAAATATCAGACCACCCAAGACATAGCACACACTGTGCAATACAAGACTCCATAAATACAATAAAAATCATTTTTATATATTACATATATTTTTTTACATAAATACACATTCTGCTTTGTTAAAATAAACTTAATTGTCTTAAAGGGGAAGGAAGAAAATTGTCTCACCAGTATGACAGGGAATTAAACGTTATAAACCATAAAAAAAAATCAGCATTTATCACAAATCAGTGTTAATTGTATGGATTGTTCATAGCAGCAATATGTATGGAAGAGTATTAGGGCCACCCATGAGAAAAAAAAAAAAAATTACACTAGGTAGATTTCTTTTTTAATCAAGCACACACAGTTTAGAAACACCGGCAGAACCACCTGTACTCATGGCAAAGGTGAGGTCTTTGGCAGGATAGATAAATTGTGTGTGCTTGTTGGGACCCATGGGGAGTGTACCATGTATTTGTGTTTTTCTTTCTCATGGGCGGCCCTAATACTCAACCATAAGTAAATATGTATCCATGCGCCTCTGGATTTATGTCAAAAATAACCACAACATTTTGCCACAACATTAAAAACTCCACCCAATGGTCGAAGAATTCAGAATCAGTAACTATTTTTTATATTTAGTTTTTGTTTTTTTCGCTTCGGTAAGTGTTAGTTTTTCCACAAAGACACGTTTCACTGTGATTGGTCGAGGTGGGGCATTTCTAAAAACTATTTCATACTGTTGGGCAGTCATATCAGAACAATGCGTCACATTAACCTCAGCATACTTAATATAGGTGGAGCTATTATAAATTAAAAATGTGGCGGTCTGAGAAGATAAATAAAAGCTTTCAAAATACGAAAAACTCAAATACCAGCTGCAACCTACCATCTAATTTTATTTTATAACAGATTACAGTTATAATTAAAGAAAAGTCGTTATTTAAATATGAAACGTATTTTTACACAGATTGTCGTTTTTACTTATTTTTAGCAGTGACCATAAACTATTCCCGCAATTAAAAGTTTTCCAGGACGCCTTTAGGGGACGCACAGATAAATTCTCTCTCTACAAAAAACAACCTCTCACCGTTCGAGTAGCTGATGTTGTACAGTGCATCACTGCAGCATAAACGTGAACGTTTTGAGTGTTTCTTTATTAAATCCCAACTTTGTGTGGAGCAGCCTATGTGCCTACAGCTTATAGTGAACTACAGCTCTACCGGTTGCTGGTCAACGGAGAGAGAAAACAGCTGCAGGCTCGCGTGTTTACGGTGTTTCTGGGGAGGAGAAGCTCTGTGCTCGGTCTCGGTGCCAGCGGCAGTTTGTTTTAGAGTCTGTGTCTGGAATTCGCGGACTAAAATGAAGACTAAAACGTGAGAGGCTCAAAGTTGTTGCTCGCCGCAGAACAAATGGAACAAGCAGAGGTAACAAACCCCAAAATAGGCCGCTTACAACTTGAAAGCTAGCTAGCTACTTGTTTTGTTTTTTTCTGTCTGCACCATCACGTTAAATTACAACTTTATCATTTTCCACATATCACTCGACTTAAATCTGTCGTAAAGTTACTTTTTGTTCAGCCAATGTAGCCGCAGCCTCATTTAGGCGTTGTAAACATGAAACAACCTAATAAAGTCAGGCATTATTCCGTCTGAACTTGAGTCTTTCCTGGTTACACACCACCACAGACAGAAGGTACAAGCAGACGCACAGTTTTAATGTCGGCTGTCGCCACAGAAACAAACAGCTGTGCCAACAACTAGAGAAGTTCCACTCCAGCTGAAAGAAGGGAAACCCAACCCGCTGAGTCTTAACCCTAAAAGTGGTGTTGCTCAGAAAACAAAACAAACAAAGAACCATAAGACTGTCTACATGTCCTATGTGCAGCTTGTGTCATCAGTACGGAAAAGTAATCTGTGGTAAAATTACAAACTGTGTGTAAATAAACATTTATATGAATACAATGTCCTCCTGTCAGTAACCGGCATATTGTTATTAACAGGAGCTGGAGCAGATTGCCTCCTGGTTCAGTGAGGAAGGACTCCCCCCTGACTCCCCTAAGGAGGATCAGCTGTGTTTCCTATGGCGAGCCCTCCAGCACACGAGGAGCCATCTGAGCAAAGTGACGAGGGAGCTGGAAACCCACCGCTCACAGCATGTGGCAGAGATGGCAGAGGTAAGTTATCTGTGAGGGTTCATCCAGGTCACGGTCCATCCCAAAAGAAGTTAAAAACAAAGACAAAGGAACCGAGCTTTCTTGAAGATGTTTTCCTGCCGATCCAAGTGGTTCCTTCACTTCTAAAATGGCTGGTGGGATGTTTGGATTTGTACTTGGAATATCTGTGGGTGGTGCCCACAAAAGGACGCACACTCCCCACCAGTCATTTACTCAGCTCGGCCAGTGCTTTGTTTTTAGCTTTGCTTTTTCGACAGAGGCAAGTTAATCGGGAATTGTGAAGACCCGTGGCAACAATGTTGGCTTCCTTTCTGCCTGTAAGGTACGCAAGTCTCTGGAGCAAATCCGAATCTTCACAGAGCACAAAGATGTTTTGGCTCAGGAGATACAGGATGAGAACGACCAGCTCCAGGAGCAGATGCGGCGCCTAGTATCACTCCAAGGTTGGAAAGTTTTCACATACAGACTTGACTTCAATATTGAATTGACGAAGTTTAACCTTCTAAATCTTTATCTACCTTTAAAGTGGCAACGGAAATAAATTAAATCCAAATATGTCAAAGCGGGGCGGGGACTGAGCCAAGAAAGTGTTTTCATTGTTATGAATTGGGTGTATGTTTTCTTGGGAAAAACATCGTACTAAGTTGCTTAATGTGATCTCTAATGTAAATACATGCTAAATCATCATTAAACCACGTGTGATGGTTTGTGTTGTGAGCATCAGGTGGTGTGTATGTGGTATTACCCTGTACGGGATTATTAAAGTTGTTTTGAATTTGAATTCAATTTGATGGGACTTCAAACACTTTCTACTGTACTTTAAAATCATTTAATGGAAACCACACAATGGCAGTCATTCGGAAGAAGTCCCAAGAAATTAACCTCTGTTTGTCAGTTGCTGCTGTTGTTCGTCAATAATGAATCTAGGAAACAAGAAACCTTAATTTTTGATGGCCAGTCAGATCAGAATTTTCAAGAAGCAGCAGCAGCCACAGTGAGCTGTTAGACGAACAGCTGCGGGTGACAGGCCGCAAACCTGCAACTTCTCAGTGAGGTTACAAACTTATTTCACTAATGCGTGCTGCTTGCAGGCTTATGTACATGAAAACAACATGATATCGGATCAAAGCTGTTCACAGAACGAAGGAAAATGCAAATTATTGTCTGACCTTACTAAAACGAATAGAACGTTCTTCTTGGAGCAACATCAGTCCCCACATTTCTGTCATTAAACAAACGTTACAGATTCTCCCCTTCCTCCTTGTCTTTTTTTTTTTTTTTTTATCATGATAGATGCCCAGATAAGTGAGGTGGCTAAAATGTTGTACCAGCAGGGACTCACAGAGTTGATTCACAGCAGTCCCAGTGAGCAGGTGGCTTACCTCCTGGTGGAGAGGGCCTCCCTACTTGAGACCAGTGAGGATCCACACAAGCGGGCAGGCGATGGAAACACAACCAGTTTGTCGGAAACAGGAGCACAAGTGTTGAACACCACTGTACGCCAGGTTAGAAAAACTGTTTTCTTCCTTTGTTAGCCGTTATTCTCACTTGGGCATTTTCATGTGATGATAAACAGATTGTGTAGGAGACACAGTAGGCCACATATTTCCTCGTTACCTCCGCAGTGTATGAATGACTGAAGGTCATGAATTTTCAAAAACATGTGATTACACTACAACTAAGTTTCATATGGACAACAATCTTATTCTAGTTGGTTTAAGAGTCTTTTAATTTTGTCAACTGTCTTACTCTGCCTTCATCCAATGTTGTTTCACAGTCAACCCACAAGGGGGCACCCCGTCACGGGCAGAGCACATGGAAAAGACTCTTTGGACTCCATAAGGCTTCACAGAGCAAACATACATTTATTCCTGTATGCATTTAAAGTTTGTGCACACTATTTAGGACTAACAACAACTAAAACAGCACTCACCGTTTAGAATTAGCTGAAACTTATTCTGACTGTAGCTTGCGTGTAATGTAGAGTTGAAGAGACACTTTTGCATGTTTAAAAAGTTCAGCAGCATCCACATTAACTGCAGCCTCTTTTCTGTTTCAGCGTTACTAAGCTCTGTCACAAGCACAAGCTAGGGCACTTTGCATGGCATGGAGAAACTCGAGACACTATACGACTGATGCGCCTTGCCCCAGTCCACTTCTCAAGGTGTCCTGTCTGTCCTTGCATGTCATTTTCTGAATATTCTTGCTCATATTCTTTTTTTTTTTTTTTTTTTAGAGCTCCTCAATCAATTTAGTGTTGTGTGTTGCCTGTGTTTGCAGACTGAGGCCAGACACTTGGCAGACCAGGCAAGCAGTTTGGGGAGGGAGTGCTCCCGTCTGGAGCGGGATGTGGAGGAGGGCTCCCGCCGACTCGCCATGGCTCACAAGGAGATCCGGCGTTTGACTGATGAGCTGGAATCTGCCCATTTGACCCGAAGAGCGTATGGTCAGAGATATTCATCAGCCACTAATAAGCAAACTTTAATCCTTTGAGCCATTTCTCATAGTGATTACACTGCAGTCTGATGTCATGCCCATCTCACATCTCAGTGTAGTTTATCTTCAAAGCAAGCAGCTGTGACTAAACCACAGACCTTTAGTATAATCCATAATAAGTACTATGTTATCCAACACTTAAATTACCATCGTGCCCGAACACTATATAAAAACTATAGTTTTTCCCTGCACTAATAAGAAGATTTATAATGCTGACGTGCTTTCATTCTAGCATCTGTTCATGTCTTTTCTAGAGCCTGAGATGCAATCAGCCCAGGAGGAGGTGGAGCAGCTCAGACAGGAAGTAGAAAACTTGAAGAAATATGGTAAGTTTTCTCTATGCATAAATTCTGTAAGTTGTTTTCAAAGAAGCACCTAATGTGACATGATGTGTACTGTAAAAGACAGAAAATAACGTATTACAGTCCTCATGCCGCTCAAATGAATCTTTCATGTATATATAGTCAGTGTAGTTATAATTCCCAGTTGGGATAAGCGCCAACCCCAGCGGACAGACCAGATGCTTTGCTTGGGTGTATATGGCACACAATTTTCAACCCCAGATTAAACAGCAATTTGACTTTATTCCATTAGAAATGGTGGAACTGCGAAAGACCAAAGAGCTGAATGATCGTCTGGACTTTGAGATCAGAGCCCTCAGGAGCAGAGTACGCTCACTAGATGCGGAGAAAAGCTCTCTTCTTAAGAAGGTAAGAATGCTGCTGGAAGGGGGTAGTTAACAAACACTCCCCACGGAGCTACAGCATTGTCATGAGAAAACATTACACTGACGCCTTTCACAACCTTTGCAGCATGAGTTTGAAATAATAAAATCTGACCTAGTTAACACATAAAATGGGCTGGTAGCTCTGTAGAGATTGTATGAAGGTTGGAAGAAACTCTTAGCTCATTTGTGTAGATAAATGTTAAATGATAAATGTTTAACGTAAACTATAGCTTTTTAAGGAAATTGTAGTTAAATACTGGAGTGTGTCTCTGTGGTAAATATCTAATACTGCACCAGTTTTTATAGATATGCACTGTGACTTGTGAGTCAGTCTGGCTTCCTGTTTACCATGGCGGTGGTAGATGTATGAAATGATGATGATAGAATACAGCACCCTGTGGTGTACTGCAGATATTATAATTAACTATGGTGTGAATTAAGCTGTGTGAAAATCAAATGCACTTCATCAACATTTTCTGTTCTATATTCTGAGACACAGATACATTACCATACAATATATATTAATATATTAATATATATTATTTTTTAAATGTTTTTTCTACATTATTTGTCTCGGGTGTGTTGATGGTACAGACACAGAACAGCTCATTTCAGAAGCCAAAAGGCAGATCATTGTGTCAGAAAACAGAGCTAACAGAAGCAGTTGTTTTTAGTAGCAGTTGTTAAGTAATAGATAAAAACCTGGACAAACATAATCAGCATTAAATCTGTGGCCATCCTGATTAATGTGCCTCTTTTTGAGACACTTTATCAGAGAAGTGAGCTTGCAGGAACTCTGTAACCTACTCCTTATCTTCCTTGTTTGACTGCAATAGCTCAAGGTTAATTGTGGCTGGTGTGTTGGAAAAATACAAAGAAAAAAAAACATCACTTCAAATATGCCATAGTTTTAGAGCAGAAGCAATGAGTTTGTTAGTATGACCTGTGACTAGAGAGAAAATTAAAATGTTTAAGGACATACAGAGAACATTTAATTGGTTAAACATGAAACATGTTTAACCAGCGTAAACATGATACTCCTCTGCCATATGTCTTTTTGTGTCAGGTGGTGTCCCTACAGGAGGAGGTGGAGCAGATGGAGTCAGCTTTGCAGGAGCAGCAACAGCAGTTCTTATCTGTGCAGGTTCAGGCCCAGCAGGCCACAGAGGTGGCCGAAGTAAGTATCCGTCTTTAAACATAAAATGAAATATTAGCTACTTTAATCTGACTGAGGAGAGTCTGATTTCTGTTTCTGCTTAAAGGTCCAATTCTCAGCTTCCATTTTAGTTTGTTCACATATGTAGTTGGACAAATTAATCTCATCATAAATAACAAAATTATGTTAATCTTAAGACTTTGTTGGGAATCTTTTGCAGGCAATGGCTGCCTGAAGTCTACATGTCTCATAGGCATCACCTAGGAAGGGGTTGCAGCCACTTTTTTACTGTGAAAAACTTTCACAGTATGTTTTGGGTCATTGTCCATCCGCACTGTGAAGTCCAGTCAATTTTAGATCACAGACAGTTTATCTGTACATGCCTCAGAGTTCCTGCTTCTGTCACATCTTCTGTCACATCCCACATAAACACTAGTGCATCCAGTGTCATTGGAAGTCAATCATGCCCGTGCATCATGTCTGTGGCTGGAGAATCTGTGGCCATTAATAGGTTGTTAGAAAAGCATTAAAGTGAAGATAGCATCCAGATTTGAAGAACATCCTCTAATTGCAGATGAGTTAAATCACCAGAGTCATGCGAGCCCACTGTCATTGCATATTGGATAACTGAACTCATGTTCGAGAAACAATTCCCTTTGCCTTTGCCGAATCACTTTCGGTACCATAAAAGAACTCATCCTCCAATCAGGATGTGACCCTCAAAATTAAGTCTGCCACTTACTTCAACAGCTCAATTAACAGCTAAAAATAACAATAACGAACAAATGCCTCAAACATACAATGGATGGACTTGATTGTAGTTGGTTTAATGTATTTCTCAGGTTGAGTCTCTGCAGAAGAAGGCAGAGTGGCTGGAGTCAGCCCTGCAGGAGCAGCAGCAACAACTCTTCTCTGTGCAAGTGCAGGCCAAGCAGGCCGATGAATTAGCCAAAGTGAGTCACACTATACACATATGTGAACATGACATCTGACACATTATTTGCATGTGTCACTGCAGATCTTTCTTCTGCTGTATATCAAAATGTGCGGTTTGATCGGGATCAGTGTGCTATTACTTTCCTTTAGGAAACATGAAGTAAGCCGCGAAAAACTTCTAAGAATTTTCCATTGAAATGAATGGGCCCTTTCAACATTTTCCAGAGTGAATTTTCTAGTTATAATTCCTGTTGTGTTGTATTTGTTTGGTGTTCTACAGTTTTTGCGTGCACTGCCCTTTGAACTATGTGCCCTTGTAACATTGCACATTTCCCCACTTCTTATCTTATCATAACAATATACAGTAAATACTACACAGAAAGACTGGGTGTGTCATTTTCTAAGGATTACGAAACAAAGAGGTTTCTTCGGCGAAAACGTCAAGGGATTCTTGTGTGTGTCTTGTTTTATGTGTTTATAACATACCATACGGTGTCATTTTTCAGGCTCAAACTGCAGAATTGGCAAAAAACAGGCAGACCTGTAGTAACTTTCAAGAGAAGCTTGCTGCACAGACAAGGCTCCTTTCGGAAAAAGAGGAAATTGTAAGTGAATACAAATGGAAATAATGCCAGTTCCAGTCATTCATTAATTTGCATAGTTTAACTTGTCACTGCAACAATCTGTGTGTGTGCGCGCTCTTAAACCTTCACTAACACTTTCAGCTTCTGTCAGTGTCGAATCTTGAATTGTTCAGTATCTTATTCTATAAAATCTATTGAATCTATAAATCTATAAAACAACTTCCCTGTGGTGATCAATAAAGTGATCTTGAATCTTGGAAAAACTAATTAAATGCCATTGAATGTAAAAATTCAAACCATAAAAATGGATTGTCACTGTGAAGCACACTCACACACTCAAAACAGACATTTGGTGTCTCAGGTTGAATCCATGCAGAAGGAGGTGGAGCGACTCGAGTCGGTCCTGCAGCTCCTCACTGCGCCGCTTCAAGCCGGGCAGGATGATAAGATACCTGAAGTACGTCCAACTGTGCCTGAGCCTCGTGTTCAAATTAAACTGTTACTGAATCAAATATGGCTGAACAAGTCTTTCAGTAAACAGTTACCTGTTTGTTATACAACTTAGCAAATATAACAAATGTGAAAGAAAACTGTGATGTGTTTGTTTCCGAATCTTATGTTTCTAGCCAAAGGCAACTGAGTTGGTTGAGAGCAATCAGACCTGCAGAGATTTAGGGAAAGAGCTCAGTTCTCACATGAGTTGTCTTTCGGAGAAGAAGTTAAAAGTGAGTGAAAACTGAAAGAATGCAGAGAGGTTTCAGATAATGTTTACAATTTAAAATACTGTATTTTGTTCTGATCTACATACATGTTGCCTAATGATATCTTATCCTTTCAGATACATTCACTGAATAATTCCCACAATGTTAGCTTTATGGCTAAAGTCTGTACCAAAGAGAACAACATTCAGGATCAAAAGTAGGATATTTTACCTCTATACGTTGCAGTTTCATTCAGTATTTCCAGGCCAAGTAAGTGAAGATTTATGAGTCTGTTGATGTCTGTGTTTAAAGGATTCTGCAGCTTTGTGGAAGCCCTGGAAGCTGTACGCTGGAAGACCTGTTTATGACGGAGGATAAAGAGTTACAGACAGAGCTGTACAAAACAAGCACACTACATAAGGTAATTTCTTTATTGTTATTGTCAGGATCATATTACTTGTTTTTTATTAGTGAGTGTTCATATTAGTACATTTGATTATTAACGAGAACTGAAACACTGAAACGGTTTCCCTCTGTGTGTTCAACTCAAAGAAAGTAAATAGTTTTTCTGTTCTGAATATAAGGAAGCAACGAAGAGTGTGAGGTCAACCGAAGATGAGTGTGAAACACTTAAGAAAGAGATCTGTGATACTCTTAAATGCCTAGACAAAGAACGAAGGTAACAGACACATTATTACATATTATTAGACAATGTAGAATATGTTATATTCATCAAACATATTCTTATAAGGTGGATAAAACAGTGGTTATGATTAATCTATCCAATCAAGTATGTATTTTGTAGCAAACACTGAATCACTTTTCCTCATCCTGTAGGGAGTCTTATTGAACGATTATGGCGATGCATGGCTGGATAACGTTTAACTTTCTTTTGCCTCAGTAAAACCTGCTTTTAATTTCAAAAACGTACTCAACAAGTCACATTTGTGTCCATCTGCTCACAGTAAAAACCATGAGATGAAGGAAAAACACAAGTCTAAAGTGTGTCGAGCCAAACAGAAATTTGATGAGGAGACCTCATGGCGTGATGAGAAGATAAAATGTCTGGAGAGAGAACTGTCCTTGTGTTCCCACTCATTAACAAAGGTGAATCTGCAGCTTTACACAAAAGAAATTGAGACATTCAGAGTGGGGCAACTGAATTCCAGTAACTCTGAACCTGCTTGTGTTCAAAGCTTGATGTTGTCTCTAAACAGTACTGCCTTTTTTTTAGTCTTTTAGCTGCACACAGTGGATTCAAGTCACTTTTTGTTTGTATCTGTGACATGCTTATGGTTGTTCTTCAGTAGAGAATATGTTAGTTAGTAAGACGCTGTGAAGGCTGGTTTTAGACGTGTCCAGCACTTAAAAGGGAAGTGGTAACTGATTCTTTCTGCAGTGTCGGTGTAATTCTGCACTTATGAAACTGTGGCTGGTAAATGATATGTGGAACTCTCATTGTTTTTTTGTCTTTGCAGGAGAAACAACTTGTCACAAGCATAAGTTTGGAAAATGAGAAACTACTTTTTGAGAGGAGGCAGCTACTTCAACAGCTTGATGAGGAGGAGCACAACAAGAAAGGCCATAACCTAACAGTATCTTTGTCCAAAAGCAGGTTGCGACATAAATTCACCGCATGATAAAACATCTAGATCACACAGTATATTCAAAGAAATGGCAACAGTAGATTCTAAGTCACAATTCTCAGGTAATATACGTGTTGGAAATGTGCTAATTGAAAGTGTTTTGATCTCCAGGGTGGATTTTTTAGAGATGGAAAACAAGAAGCTGGGTAACAAAATATTCCACATGGCCAACCAGCTAGCCACCTTGGAACGCAGCTTACAAAACTTACAGTCGCTGCACTTTGTTGAGGTACCAGTTAAATCTGTTTTGTCTTTATACACACAACACTGTCATGTGGAATTACTGCTGTAGTGAACAGAAAGACAACTTGACTTTGAAACATTAGCTGACCATAACATAACTGAATAAGTGTCGCACTATAGGACAGGAGACATCGTTACCTAAATTATTAATTTAAGTGGCAGAAACTAGACATAGTCTTGATATGTTCGCACGTCAACTTGCCAAATAACCAAGAAATTCACTCATTAGTCTTAGAACGTTAGACAAGGAACACATCTCATGATTATGATAAAACCTCAAGGTACTGTAAATGTCTCATTAAATTTCACAGTGGATTAAGCCATTCTGATCTAATAAGCTTTTTGTCAAAGTCAGGGAATATCTCCTCACTGCAGTGATTACTGCGGTCCACATGTGGATTGCTACATATGGGGATTAGTTTTATCCTCTGAATGTTAGAAGCAGCTGCAGCAGCATTTCCCTCATTTGCTACCCAGCCACTGTTAGTTACATAAGGTGTCACTGTTTGCTCTCTCTGGTTGAGTTGCTGCCTTAGCAATGTGTGTCCATATAGATATGATCCCAATAAAGGGTCTGTTTGTTTCAAGGGTCAGTTCAAATGTTAGCATTCATCATCAGGAATGATGATGACTCCACCTTGAACAATAAAACATGAAATTGAGGTTGCTGGCTCTAGATCATAATTTGTCAAACTCTGGTTCACACTATTTACACTTTTGCTAATGACTCTTAATCTACTGTATCTTTTGTCTGATTAGGAACTGAAGAGAATGTCAACTCACCGAAAGGTTTTTACATCTGTCCCTCTGCAGACGTCTAGGTAGGTGTGATCCTGCATCAGGACGCATTTGTTTGGCAAAATAAAACACCATCTCTTGTCTGTGAACTTTGTGTCCGTAGTGTGATGTCTCCTGAACTGGCTGAAATTCAGAGCATATTGGACAGTACACAAAGCGGTGACAGGAAGCAGACGGATGTGACTCATCTCTCTCACTGTTGCATCTCTGGGAGCTTGCGTCGCTCATCAGAGATGGGATACATGAACCTGACATCCACACAGAGTCTCCCTGATCACTCGGCCTCATTGAGCACCTCTGATTTCTCAGCAGTACCCTGAAACTAGGTCATACGTGTATATGTCTAATATGTGCAGGGTTCCTGCAGGGAATTTTCAAAATTCCATACTTTTTCCAGATGCTAATTTCCAGTCTCCCCAGTTAAAAATAAATAAATAAATAAATAAAAATCTAATTTATGGCATTTGAGTAGTTAAGTTGTGTGTCATGTAAATAAATTATGGAATTAATTGTTTGTTTTCATTATTCTGAATATATATGCTGTTATTTCACCATATATTTTGAGAAGGTTACAGCTAATTAATGTAGCTCATACAAATAAGTTAAGAACAAACCCAAATAAATTCAGTGCACTTTTTGTTTGTTTGTTTCACATAAATCATCCATCAATGATCATCTATGTAGCCTACTGTGTGATCTCACACAAACATTTCAGCTGTGCTGCCAAGCACCTTAAAAAACACACACACACACACACACAAATGGAAACAAGCATCTCTGGGACAAGGTGGTGAGTTTTGTTGTTGTGCATTTCTTATTGAAAGAGTTTTAGAAAAGAACATTTCAGTACCACATCTTTAAAAACAAACAACAAATACAGCTGACTTTGTTACAGAACAGCAATAGAATAATATAACTTCAACATCTGCTGAAAAAATCTCATCAGGTACTGTTGTAATGCCTAAACATCCTCCAGAGCTTATACAATCATAAGAAACACAAATGATCACATCAACAGTTGATTTACACAGTCCTGAGTTACAGTACTTTTTAATAACTGAATGGTTAAGCTAATTAAACATTTTATACATGATCAGTATAAGAAACTATCAACTAGTAAGTCAACTGGAGAATTAAAAGGAAAAAATATATAATATAACTTTGTAATTTCAGTCCACTTAAAACCTTGTTTAAGAGTTTTGCTATGTCTCATATCTCTCATACCAAATCATCATCACAACTGATCCCATCCCCATGCCGTCCATCTCAGTGAACAACAAACACTGAACATGCCAGCTGGTACCTGGTATAAAATGCATGCATGGATGGAAGTGAATGGGATTAGTTGTTACCATGTCAGATACACAAGTTCCATCTGAAAAAAAGGGAAAGGCAGACCGGATCATTTATATACTAGGCACAATGCATTATTTACACCTCAGGGTGAATTCAACTGTCCATGAACAAGTATTTATTTGGTAAATAATAAAATATCATCCTCTGTAAATGTAATTGGAGTAACAGACCGACAGAACTGATAAAGAAGCATTTGAATGAGGACATGGACGAGGATTTACTGTAAACCATGTTGTCAGTTCAGGATAACCTGAAGTTAATTACATGTAGTTTGGAATTTCTTCACAAATACCTAAAACACACTAGGATCTGCGCAGCGTCTCATAATGTTTCGGTGCCCACTGTAGTCGGGTGACTTGAATGTCTCTCCTGTAGCCAATGTCGGGGTCCCAGCAGTACTCTGGGGAAAGCACTCTGCTTGGTTTGTGTAACCAAAAGTACTTGTTTAGATGACTCTCGTCGTGCCACAGAGCCTCCACATTATGATTTTTATCCTCCATGATGCTTTGGTAGCAGGCTTCAGTCAAAGCTTTCACACTTCTCCATGAGCCTCCAAAGATGGCAGCGTGGTAATAGAAATCCCCGGTTTCCATGTACGCCTTGGATTTGGGGTTGTGGTCGTAGGTAAAAAACCTCTTTGGGAGGCGGTAGTAGTAGGCATGCAGCAGAGCCACAGACTCTCCCAGAGCCTCAGGGCCAAATCTCCCGGTAAACACCTGATCCACATCGAAACAGAAGATATGTGTGGAGTGGTGGCGAATATCCGACTCTATGATATCTGAGATTGACCTCATTCGCATCATAGAGATGTCCTGCCACCTGGAGTGCTTCTCCACTTTAATCACTTTCAGGCTTCGCTGAGGACCAAGCTTGATGTCTGGCACCTTCTCTGGCATGTCAGTGAATACATAGTACGTCACAGGCAAACCCAACATGAAGTGACGTTCTGAAGAGTTCAGGAAGGTGTTGAGGTAAGCGTCCAGGTACCTTTGATGGTAGCAAACACGAGAGTAGTTTTAACATCTTGCCACCTAGCCCAGTTATGCATACACTTACTGAATAAATGGAAAGGCAATAGTAACATACCTGCCCACTGCAAACACGGTCAGAGCGACAGAAGTTCCCTTCTGTTTGTGAAACTGGTCGTAGAGATTAGAGTCAAACATCCCCTCCCAGATAACAGGAGCTTTCCAAGTCGTGCATGTCAGCACATCTCGTCTAGACCTGAAACAGAAGAAGACTGTTGGGTTTTAAGGGGTTAAGTAAGGCCTTCAGCCTGTGCAAAACACTGGGAAAAATAAGTAAGAATGTTACTTCCGCTATCTTGCCATATAAGGAGTTGTTTTCTGCTTTGTTGCAGCTTGCTCGCAGACTAAGATACAACACACCCTAATATTTCGTACACTGGAAACCAGATGAAACTAATTGGCTACACGCAGGAACTGACTGAGAGGCAGAGCTCCTCCCTTCTGTACGGGTGGAGTCTAGGTAGAACATAAATAACCTAAAAGTGAGAAACTGTCACGTGATTTCATTTCTATTTGAGGCAACTTAAATTGTGTGAACTAAGAATTATTTCAGTATCAACAGAGACTTTTATCGATAGATAAAAGGAACTGCAATGGGGATCACCATGGCCCCAAACTATACAAATCTCTATGTACGTCTACGTATTTTATGTATTTGTGCCACATATTAAGTGTTGGAAACCATACATTGATGATATTCTTTTCATGTGGATGGGGTCACCTGAACAACTCTTAAAGTTTACAGACTGGTTGAATGGTAAGAGTGAATCACTGACTTTTAAATTGGAATATGACAGTCACACCATCAACCTTCTGGACCTGTGTATTAGAAAAGTGGATAACAAACTACTCACAGACAGGAATAGACAGGAATAATGTACTAGAGATAGCTACCATCCACAGTACATGAAAGATATTATCCCAGTGAGCAGGTTCCATAGAATAAAAAGAATCTGCGATACAAATGAATCATATGACAACCAACTAATGAAAGACGAATGTGTGGATGAAGCTCTACAAAAAGTGGTAACACAAACACAGAGTAATAGAAAGTCAAATAATAAACCACTGGCAGTCTGTGTTCTAAATTTTACAGATAGAGTACATGAGATAAAACCTTCTATTAAGAGACACTGGTATATTCTATCAAGTGACCTACAAATTGGCCACCTATTTAAAACACCACCCAGAATCACAATTTGCCGGGGGAAAGATGTAAAAGATAAACTTTTCTATGCTGACTCTCTGTACCAAAAACCGAAAAGTGACCTTCCCTCTTTGCCGGATGCTATAAACGCGGGCGATGCACACAGTGTGATTGTACGAGCAAGTGTGACACCTTTTTGCACCATTAAACTGGTAAGAAACATAAAATCAGAAGGGTTATTACGTGCTCTACTGCAGGAGTTATCTATTTGATTAAATGTAGCTGCTCTAAAGTGTACGTTGGAATGACAACGAGAACACTCAAAGTACTAATAGCAGAACATCATTCAGCTATCCGCAATAACAATCCACACAACCCGGTAGCACTTCACTTTAAACAACCTCATCATCCAATTACAGTCTTTAGCTACTGTGGCATATGAAAAGTAGTCCTGCCTAGACATGGGGGTGATCTAAAGGAGACGCTTCGTAGGCGAGAAGCCTTCTGGATCGCAGAACTTCAGACTTTTGGGACTAACTTCGGACTTAATAATGAATTAGATCTGGGTGTAAGTTTGTAGAGAAAGTCTCTATAAACAATCTAACCTATTGAATTGTTGCTCAATGTGTGTAACTTACAAAGTTTTCTTCTTACTGTGGTCCTGACTACACTGTTATATTGATTAACATTTTATGTGTTTAATATTTAGTTCCACTCTCTAAAAATTGGCAGACCAGTTCTGTGACAGTTGTGAAACACTAAGACGTTGGTTTCCATGACGTGAGTTGTGGTCTCAATAGTCTTACCAAAGCTTCAGGCTGGCGTCGACTCTGTTGTCCAGACTCAGCATCTCTGCACTTTCCAGAGAACATTTCTCCATAGGTAGGAGACCAATTAAAATTCTGATATATATAAAAAAGAACATGTGTTATTTTATTAAAACACATTATGATAATAACAATAATAATACTTGTATTTGCTCTAATTAATGGAACTCCACTTTACTCCCCTGAATTGCAAATTTAGACGTACTGCTGATAGACATGGTGTCTCTCACCATCTCTTTTCATGCAATGAAAACATGAAAGATGCATCCAATCTAAAATATCTGTTGGAAAAAATAGAAGCTTAAACTGTTGTAAAAGATGTTCTCCCTAATTTTCCTTAAGTAGTAGGGGATAGGTCCCAGAGCTCCTTTGTTGTGACTAGCTGATTTCCAACGAGGCCATTTCTCTATCTCTTTACTATCTGTATATGAGTGAATGTAACCTTTCTATTGTCAGTCCATTCCGTACTTGCTATAGTTCATGTGTTGACTCTGCAAGCAAAACTTTTGAATGACGCACTAGTGTACACTAGTGAGGTACTCACCTCAAAGACGGAGATGTGAAGTAGAGCACCGTGAAAGCAATTGGAAAACAAAGCACGCATTTGAAAGCGTTCTTTGTCTTCTGAAAGATTCTGCAAGAAACACACTGAATTAAAACACTAACCAAATGTTTTGGAGTATGCAAAATCATGTGGCATAATAATGTCAAATATAAATACAAATATGTAAAATGCAATAAGATATAGATATAGATATAAATATAGATATAGATATAGATATAAATATAGATACCCCATAGCTGGTGTTCTCCTGCAGTAGTCTGATGAACAAAGACAGCTGTGGGCACATAAATGCAGATATCACTCTGAGGAGGAAGTAAAACACAAAAGGGTAAGAGACTGCATGATCAAACATTCAGTCAAACAGTTCCACGTTTGCTTTAACATCAACACATATGCCAACTACCGAAAGCTTAACAACAGCTCCAATCTAAACTGTGGACAGTGGTTGATTGACAACCTACACTATTAGCTTTCTGGAGGAGATAAAAAAAAATCTAACCTAACTTGTGTGTTTCCTTCTTAAAATATTATGTTTAAACCAAATACTTTCTAAGTTTTTTCGCAACTCTTATTTTTAATAAGATGCTTGAGCATCCCTAAGAGTGGGCAAGACACGCCTATGGCAATGGGAAGTCTGGATCTAACAAAAACCACAGTAAAAAAAAACCATGACTGATTGCTGCAGTCATGGTTTTGATACCACAGCAGCACTCACTCTCTCGAATGCTGCATGCTACATGGCGGAAGGCAGCTGCACAGTGCAGGTAATACTTCTAATTCGTCGAGCCTTCTCCATGAACACCACCCACAAATATACAGCGAGTGCAACGTGAGTTAACTTGTAGATAATTGCACGTGGGGAATTAGGAATAGTGGTTTGTTTGTCAAACTTTCCTATTTTTTGTCAATAGAGGAAACTGAAATTTTAAGTGTTACCTATTGCTACTCCTATAAAAATACATATTATTGACAGGATGCATACAGCAGCAGAGCAACATGTGTTGGGTACGAATGCTGCCACTTAATTATGCATGTTTGGTCTGTTTCCGCTGCTCAGTGCTCACTGCACTGCACAAAAGGAAACACTGAAACATGAACTTTTCATATCATTACATCTCTGGTGTTAACATTATGACACTATAAATAACAGTCCTTAGTGCGAGCTGGCATTTAGAAATACCAGATGTCTCACCCTGGATGTAGTGGTAGCAGAATTAGCAAGCACAGTGATGGAGGATTTGTAGTATTTATCTCATCCTATCCTCACTAAGGTCACGGGGGTTGCTGGATTCTGTCCCAGCTGTCATCGGGCGAATATAGTATATAGTATAGTAATATAGTAATATAGTAATAGTATAATCGTATTCTGTTCTGTCCATGCCCCTGCCTGCATGGATTGTGATCACAGCTGAGCAGGAGCAGAAGATTCGATTCTCCCCGAGGGGAGTCGACTCTTCTCGTTGGCTACAAAGAACCGTCTCGAGCCGACTCGTCAGCGAGCGACACGCATCATTGGTCTAGTTTTAAATGGACCCCTGGTCCAAGTGCGAATCCGCGATTTGATTTGTTTTCACTCAATGAAGGACGTATATTTGCAAAGCGACTAAAAGTGTCAAAAGGTGAAGCTGTATCAAAGTTCGCTTATCCTGTGCGAATACGTATCGGTGTTCCGAATTCACGTGACGTCCCTAGGTAAAATTAATCCGAATAAATACAAACAAGCCGACTAGTAGCGCTGTCTCCCAATTCGTCTTGCGAAACCGATAGAAATAAAAAGTTGTCAATCTTATAGTCTGTCTCAGATATAAATCGTGTTAAAGTTAACAAATGTCCAGAGCCAGCACCTCACTGAAATCAACCAGAGAACATCTTTCCTTTGATTTAAGCGATTCCAAGAAATTGCAATCAATAAATCAATAAATAACAACAAAAACAACGGTATACGATATGAAATCTTACATTTGAGTCGCAGCCAGTTACTTTAACATATCCACAGTTCGTTCAAAAATGCCGTAGGTGCTTCATTTAACCCAAAATGAGCTTGTTCATTCAATAAGAATATCTTCATGACTACCTGTGACTGAGGTTCCGCCCTGCCCTCAAGTAAAGAGGAGAAGCTCATTGAGCAGGGAGTGGCTCCAGGACTTTTAAAGCTACATCGTACATGATGGTCCCTCTGCTCAGGTGCTATTATTATTTTACTGATTCTTGTATTTATTTTTGAGACTGAGCTGTAAAACAGAACTTAAACACAGCTGTGTTGGGAGTGAGCGGAGCATGCATCAAATGAGGAGGTTGACTTTGGCGGAGACTGAGGTTTTCCTCTTGATACATACATTTGATGAACTACTGCAGCAAAAAAAAGTAAAAAGTGTGTTAATTGCATGTTTCTATTTTTGGAGTTAGGATTTTCTATGACTTTGGGTGATAGGGATGCAATTGTAACCAGCCGAGTATTTCAGCCTTCAAATGGAACCTGTGAACCAGTCATGTGTTTGCTTAACGTTATCAGGTGAAACAAACACAGGATTGGTCAATAAATCTTTGCAGAGTTGGAATAAGCAGAAGCTTGCCCTTGAAGCACTGCAATTGTCAGGTTTGTCACTTCCACTGAAAAAAAACTTTTGCTGCTAGTGTCATAAAAGAGGGCAACTGTCAGGGTCTAGATTAAGGAAATACAAAGACATAAAGAAAGCATGAGTTTCTTCTGACGTGTTCTTCTGCACAAGTAAATTACAATATATGAACTTGACATCCACAGCTTCCATGTCTAAAAAAAACAACAAAAAAACTCATCAAACATGTCGAAACTCATAAACATGGAAAATTTCTATTTACTCAGTCATGAATAGCCTTTTCTTGTGAACACAGTTACGAGAACTCCACCTACACTGTATGCTCTAGATAGATGAGTGGTTCCCAACCTATTCACATTGTGACAGCAAAAAGGAATCAAATACAAGGTGGATGAACAGAGACACTGATATACACAGGGAAGAGTGTGGGGAGAAAACACAACCAAGTTATTGTCCTTGTGGTGGAGTTAGGAATGTGGAAAATTAGACCAATCAGGGACACGTGAGCTGTAAATGTACGCCATTCTAGCGCTAATCTAATCCCATTTGGGAGTGTGCTGTCACAAGTAAATGCTCTTATTCTGGGGACACTTTCGCAATCACTTACATGTTAGCAAAACAGGGAGTGCTGTATATACTTGGGACAGCCTAGCTCAGTTTTTATAAACTGCCATCGCTCAACATCTGCACCCATACACTGCTTAACGCCTGATTTCCACACCCTTGTTCTGACAGGATGAAAACAATTCTTGTATTTTGTTTGCTTATCTCAAGTTCTGCTCTCTCAGATGGTCTGTGAATACAAAAAGATATCACTGCACAGTGCTTGTTGAGTCTTGTTGAGTCTTGTTATAGGCAGTTGTTGCTGGACCATAGAGCAGAGGTAACCAGGAAGGAGAAAGCTGGAACTCTCACATATGCAACAGGTAGAAGTCAGAGCAAGAATAAATTGTAGCAGTTTGCAGCAACTCCAACTAAACTGGCATTTTGACTTGTTGTGGCAGGGGAACACCAGTAGGGCAGGTTTTGTTAAGAAGTTCATTTGCAAGTCCCAGTCAGTCATGCCAGGGAGCAGGTATGTAAAATCTAACAGTGAAATTGAACAAGGAAAGTCTGAGTGAGAAATGACAGCAAATACAATAAAATGTGAATATCTTCCATAGGTGGAATTCAACACTCCAGAAATTGTTAAGGAAATGCTTCTCCTTGACAAAGCTGAACAGTAGACGTGGTGATTTAGTGAAGTTTGACATATTAGGCATGAAGTTATTTTTTTGTTGATCCTCTGTATACCACCATCTCTTTCAGATAGAAAAGTAAATTACATTGACCATCTTGTCACAATGCAATGTTCTCCTGGGAAACAGTTGGACCTGGCATTGGTGTGGATGTTACTTAAAGTCAGGTCCATAAATATTGGGACATCAACACAATTGTAATCTTTTTGGCTCTATACACCACCACAATGGATTTGAAATGAAACAAACAAGTTGTGCTGAAACTGCAGACTTTCAGCTTTAATTTGAGGGTATTTGCATCCAAATCAGGTGAGCGGTGTAGGATTTACAACAGTTTGTATATGTGCCTCCCACCTTTTAAGGGACCAAAAGTAATGGGACATTGGCTGCTCAGCTGTTCCATGGCCAGGTGTGTGTTATTCCCTTATTATCCCATTTAGAAGGAGCAGATAAAAGGTCTAGAGTTCATTTCAAGTGTGCTATTTGCATTTGGAATCTGTTGCTGTCAACTGTCAATATGAGATTCAAAGAGCTGTCACTATCAGTGAAGCAAGCCATCATTAGGCTGAGAAATCAAAACAAATTCATCAGAGAGATAGCAAAAACATTAGGTGTGGCCAAATCAACTGTCTGGAACACTCTTAAAAAGAAAGAATGTACTGATGAGCTCAGCAACACCAAAAGACCCAGAAGAACAAGGAAAACAACTGTGGTGGATGACAGAAGAATTCTTTCCCTGGTGAAAAAAAAAACCTTCACAACAGTTGGCCAGATCAAGAACATTCTCCAGGAGGTAGGTGTATGTGTGTCAAAGTCGACAATCAAGAGAAGACCAGAGTGAATACAGAAGGTTCGCTACAAGATGTAAACCATTGGTGAGCCTCAAAAACAGGAAAGCCAGATTAGAGTTTGCCAAAAAAAATCTAAAAAAAACCTTCACAGTTCTGGAACAATATCCTATGGACAGATGAGACAAAGATCAACTTGTACCAGAGTGATGGGAAGAGAAGAGTATGGAGAAGTAAAGGAACTGCTCATGATCCAAAGCATACCACCTCATCAGTGAAGCATGGTGGTGTAGTGTCATGGCGTGGGCATGTATGGCTGCCAATGGAACTGGTTCCCTTGTATTTATTGATGATATGACTGCTGACAAAAGCAGCAGGATGAATTCTGAAGTATTTTGGGCAATATTATCTGCTCATATTCAGCCAAATGCTTCAAAACTCATTGGACGGCGCTTCACAGTGCAGATGGACAATGACCCGAAGCATACTGTGAAAGCAACCAGAGTTTTTTAAGGAAAATAAGTGGAATGTTATGCAATGGCCAAGTCAATCACATGACCTGAATCCGATTGAGCGTGCATTTCACTTGCTAAAGACAAAACTGAAGGGAAAATGCCCCAAGAACAAGCAAGAACCGAAGACATTTGCAGTAGAGGCCTGGCAGAGCATCACCAGGGATGAAACCCAGCATCTGGTGATGTCTATGCGTTCCAGACTCGGGCTGTAATTGACTGCAAAGGATTTACAAACAAGTTTTATGATAGAAATATATATATAAGAAATATATATAACAATATGTACAAGCATAAGTGAACTTGTGTTCTGAGTTGTTGCTCTATAATAACATTGAATATGGTGTATTGCACAGCAGGAAATTATTGCACATGGTGAGTGAACATTGCGCAATATCATTATAAACATGGTTGTACTGCACACGATGAGTCCAGAGTCCAGTAATATAAAAGGAATTACGTAGAAGTGTATGAGTTATTGTACATTATCAGTATAAATGAGATTATAAACATGCTCTGGTGTTCCTTGAGTGTTTCTTCTGGTGTTTCACCCACCTGAGTAATGTCTCACTGTCTCTCAGGTCATCTCCAGGATCAACATGGTAATCCAAGTATCCATCAATGTTAATCACAGTCTGTTGTCCTGTCTTTTTCTTTGCATCCAGCATCTGATTTACATGCCTTTTTACACATATTTCATTTACAGACACAGAGTATGTTACAGGACCCAAAGCATCAGTTATTACACCATTTAACCACTTCTGTCATCCCCTGTAGTTTTTCACAAGCACAGCCTGACCTATAGAGAAAGACCTGAGGTTTATCTTCCTATCTGACTGGTTTGGAAGACTCTCAGTAGGGAAGGACTGAGACAAGTCTTCAGAAACAACTCTGCTGGTGTTTTCTTGTCGGTTGAGCGTGGCATGTTGCAGTAGCCAAATAAGAACTTAGCAATACAATGTTGCAAAAGAACGTGTTGTTCTTGGCTAAAGATCTTTTGAAATTTTAGACCAATCTTTCAGCCAAGCCGTTCGAGGTTGGATGATAAGTTGGAGTTTTAATGTGTTTTACAGCATTCCTCTTAAGGAACGTCTCAAATTCACCTAAAATGAACTGAGGTCCTTTGTCTGTCACTACCTATTTTGGTAAACCATATGCTGCAAACAGACCTCTAAGAGTCTCTATGGTTTTGCTAGATGTGGTAATTTGCATGTGGAATATTTCAGGCCAGCGAGCATAGGCATCCATAATCACAAGGAACATCTGCTTATTGACCTTTGCAAAATCAAGATGGATTCTCTCCCATGGACCTGAAGCCCATTTCCATGTACAGGTGCTGGCATGCTGCACTGTTGTTTACATACCTCGCATGAATTTACCAGTTTCAACATCATCTAAACAAGCTTCTGGACAGAGATTTCATTTCTACCATACCCCAGTGGCTATCATGTAACTATGACAGTAGTGTTTTGCAGTTTGTCTGAGATGACCACTCTGAAACCCCAATGTACACAATCTTCTTCCATCGTGAGTTCAAACTTGCATTTTACATAGGGCTATAGAGACTGACCAACCTGACAAAATATGATGAATCTTTGGCGAATGGGGAAAATTAGTAGCTAGCATAGCTGGCTCGCTGGCTATTGCATTTGTGGTGTTTGCTCTGTTTGGTTGTTGTTGTATCCCATGTATTAGGGCTCTCATCGTGCAGTGTATCAACAAGGCGCTGGGGAATATGGAGTCCAAGGGAGCGCCACCAGCGTATCAGATGAACGTCGCAGAGGGCGTGCCTCTGCTCGATCCAAGTGCTGAGATACAGGAGAGGCCATTCCAATATTCAGATGGGGACTCTGACAACAAGCCTGACCTGGATGATGTAGTGTGAGCTCAGGGTCTACAATAACTGACCTTACAATGTCAAAATAGCATTTTGCTTTGTGGCTTGCTTCTAGGCTTTGGCTTTTGATATATACGTATATATCCATTTTATACACATATAGTGAATGTTAGTTAATTTTCCAAAGATGTTGCACACACAACCTGCGCCTACCGGAGAGATGGCAACGTGTTTGGGGGAGCACGTTCACGTGACTGCTGGAAGGAGACCCAGGTTACAAATATAGTTTAGATTGCACCCAAACACCCATTTTAGACAGGGTGGATTTGTTGGGTTTTAAAGGGGTTAATAAGGCCTTCAGCCTGTGTATAACCTTGGGAAGAATCAAGAAGAATGTTACTTATGCTATCTCACCATATCAGGAGTTGTCTTTCGCTTTGCTGCAGCTTGCTCACAGACTAGGACACATCACACCCTAATATCTCACTTGCTGGAGACCAGATGAAGCTAATTGGCTACACATAGAAACTCAATGACACATGAGAAACAGTACTCCTCCCAATTGACGGGTGGGGTCTAGGTAGAATAAGGTCACTGTACGTCCCTGAAGTGGGGCTTTTGGTTCTTTTCACCCCTAAGGTGAACTGACCGAAGCCTCAGCGCTGAAATCAATATCTATTCTCTGTGTACCAAATAAATATCCAAAACGTGAGAAATTGTCACGTGATTTGTGCGTTGGTGAACTACCCTTTCCAAACGGTATAAAGATTCTGGCCTGAAAGAGAGGAAAAATATCCTCCTGCATCTGTAACAGGGCTTCCTGCACGCTTCCTTTTTTGACATGGCTGCTTTGGAAATGGCGTTAGCCTTGAAAGCTCTGTGTGACCACTGCTGCGCATTTTGCTTTGTTATCTCATGTGCTGGTCCCATATCGTGAGCTGCCGCCAAAGTCAGGTCTTTTGTGTGAGCGGCAGTTAGCATGCGGTCCCGTATATCCGCACAAACCTGTCTCTGAGAGCGTCCTCTAGATAAGCCCCAAATTGGCAAGACCAGCCCGAATTTGTTGGGCCTTTGTTTGTTTTAAGTATCTGTCATGTCATTAACATCCATAAAATCACGTGAAAAAGACAAACAAAAAAATGCATACAGTTCCTATAGCCCATCCTGGCAATGACGGACGATCCTTTCCTTGTCCTTGAACTCTTAAACGCAGTGAGCAAATAGCAGCAGGAAGGCAGTATGTGGAAGAACACACAAAACACATGCAGGTCATCAGAGACGGATAATAGATTAATTTTTCAGACTTTGAATTATTATTAAAATGTGTTGATTGAAGTCTGTGACGAGCAATGATTGTTTTGCTGGAAGTGCTAACAACTGCACTACATATCTTTTATCTGGACGGAATTAATCTGTTTAAGTCTTTTGTTCTCTCCTCTTCTCCTCCTCCCTTTGTTGCATCTTGAGAGAATTTGGGTTGTATTTGAGGCTATATAAATGAAACTAAAGCTACAAGAGCTTCAGAAGCCGTCTTCACAGAACCTGTTTTGAAGAACCACCATCTCAGATCAGATCTTTTTGTGATGCCTTTACATTTTCCACATTGAGGTCATTTGCTAACCTCTGTGGTTTCTAGATGTTAACTGCTGTTTTATAGCAGTGAGGCACAGGGATCATGGCCTCATGCTATGCGGGTGCTTCTCAGGAACAGCAGCAGGTAGCAATGTGAGACCAGGAAAGTGGTTCATCTTTCATCTTTTGACAATGCTGGAGTGCTTTAGGTACCTGTCCCACCGAAGCTTCTATGTCAGTTCTGGTGACGCTGGTTCTTCCTCAACACTTGTCCCTTGTGGAGTGCCCCAGGGATCTATTCTCAGACCAATCTTATTCTCCCTGTTCTTGCTTCCCTTAAACCACATCCTCAGGAAGAAGGGCATCTCATTTATTTTTATGCAGATGATTATACACAACTTTACCTGCCATTGAAACAAAAGTATTCCAACTGCCTAAAATCACTCCCCGTCTGTTTCAGGGCCATTACAAACTGGATGGCCTTAAATGTCCTAAATTTTAATTAAGGAAATTTAATCAATGTAAAAACGAAGTCATAATGTCCAGACCTAGTGGTGTATGTGACACTCCTCATATGGACTTCCATTCCCTCCTCCAATATGTAAAAGTCATTTTTCAAAACCTGGGTGTGAGTATAGATTGAGATTTTAAATTAGAAAAGCGTCAATTCAGTGGTTACGTCCAGTTTTCTTTCCAGTAGTTTTTATCCAATGTCTTCATCTTTAAGATTTTTAAAGGGTCATCCATGTTTTTATCTCATCCCGTCTTAGCTATTCAAATGAACTCTATGCTGGTGTTAGTCAGGGCTCTCTGTGCCGCTCATCTTTTAACAAGAACACCCAACCAAAGGCATATCTCCCTCACACTGGCCTCTCTTCACTGGCTCCCAGTACGTGTTAAGGATTAATTTTAAGATTAAGATTTTAAGATTTCAGTGTTTGCCTGTAAATCCCTAAATGGTCCGAATCCAGCATGTCTTTCTGAACTCCTACAACCATACGTCCCATTTACCCCGAAAAGGTGTATTTCAAGAAACTGACATTTAATTCATGAGTATTAATACGGTTGCTCAAAGAGCGTTGTTTTCTCTATCTTCATCTTGCTCTGTCACACCTGAATATCCTCTCCAGCCATGCAACATGATGAAGAGTTTCAGATTTGTTTATGCACATCCAGGAAAACTAAGGAGAAAGCTGTAATTATAGAACAATTTATTATAAAACGGGTTGACAGTTAATATAGCTTATTTACAGTATATACCATGCTAGGACATAAAAGACCAACATAAAGAGAAAAAACAGAATCAACCCTAGAGTTGTAACATAGATAAGGCTTAAATGCATACACAATGTCAAAATATTCTGTCAAATACCAGTGGAAAAAATATATTCATTGATACGCTAATCCTTGTTTTTTTTTAGGCAGTAACACAACCCTCTGTATGGCAGCTGCAGAAGGGCAACACTGCAAAATTTGTTTAAGATTTGAATTTGAAATATACACTTTTTTGAATTATTTAAAACACTGTTTGCCACACTGTGTCACAATTTAAATTCTGTGTTTTGTTTGTTTTTTTGATGGTTTGGAGGTGTTTTATTTATTAAACACCTTTTAACCGTGCTCATAATTTAGCACTTGACTATTACGGAATTGACTTAAGCATCTCAAACACTGTAAAAATACATGAATACATAATCACTCAACCCGGTGTGTGTGATGTTGGCAACAGGTTGAAAATGACTGTAATAAAAATGTTGACACATCATTAATGTGTGCATTATGGCCCCTTAATTGATGAACGTTGCAAACACTGACATGGGAAGTGGCACGATACACAATGAATACACGTTATATAAGCATCCACCTTTATGTTAACTTGGCCACCCATTAAATGGAAGACATTTTCTGATGCAAATATATTATTTGCAGAAGATTAAGTGAAGAAAGTAAACAATAAAAAAAAAGACACTGATCTGCAAAACACAAAAATGTTAGAAAGATTTTCCGTGTAGCTGCCTGGAGCAATACTTTTTGTCTGTTAAGTCACATAGAAAAAAGGAAAAAAACTTTTTTAGGCCCGTCATTTTCAGGCCTGAAAGTGCTGAGAAATCATCTTTGGATGTCCCCCGATAATACTATCTGGTCAGCAAGAAAGGAAAGGAGAACATACTCATTAAAAGCACCTCTTCTCAAAATACTGTCAATCTGGCACATTTCTCGAACCCGTTCATGGGTCGTGTGGTCCATCGAAGGACTAGAGAGGCGGGATCACAAGAGACGTCTCTGATGGGACAGCAGGAGACGGGTGAGGAGTTTAGATGAGGGAGATCCGTATAGGGATGGAGGGAGACTCTGTCCTGTGCTGAGGGGAGTGATGGGACATCACATGTTCCACCATTGTGTGTTTAGACATGTGCTTCATAAGATACGTCTCCTGGAATGAACAAGAGACAAACACAACGCATTTTAGCTATGACTTCTGCAGTTGCGTTAAGAGTTAAATATTGGTACTTGGAACTCACTGAGGTGTATGCCCTGCCACACATGCTGCAGCAGTAGGCCTTGGTGTTTTTGATGGCGTGTGCAGACAGGTGGATCTGCAGCGAGGCAGAGTCTGAATAGGCACGGTAACAGTTGGAGCATTTGAAGGGCTTGTCTTTGTTGTGCTGCCTCTGGTGAGACTTCAGCAGGAAAAAAAAAAAATAAGTCGTACAAAATGAGACATCTTCATACAGCCCACATTATGTCACAAAGCCAGTCGGCACAGTCAAAAACAATATTTACCTGCAGATTAGACAGCTGAGTAAAAGCTTTTTCACATCCCGGATGGGCGCATTTATAAGGCCGGTCGCCCGTGTGGATTCTGTAACAATGAGCCCACAGAAACAGGTTAGACAGGAAGCTTGTAAAAACTCAAATGTGGTAATTCAACACTTGAAGTAGCAAGAAATAAAACTCCCCAAACTCTTTCCTCCAAACCTTTCACATATCAAGAGTTTGTTTGTAGTTTTACATGTTTAACTTCAGCTCACACCGCCACATGTCAACACTATTTTGAAGGTTGGCTTTTATATAAAGTTGAGGTTTCTCATTAAGAAACTAGCAAATCATAGAGGATCCCACTGATGTATCACAGCAGAACGTACCGCCCTCACCGTAGTTTTGGTGGATTACAAAAATTTGACAAATCCAGTTGTTGCAAACACGCAGGAACAGTTTGAAATGTCAGACCTGGTGTGCTGCTGCAGGTGGGAGAGCTGGCGAAAACACTTCTCGCAGTAGGAGCAGCGGTAGGGTTTGACGCCCAAGTGTATGCGAAGGTGCTGAGCCAGGTAGGACGCGTTCGCAAAGGACTTCGTGCAGTGAGGGCACTTGTGAGCCTTCGCCTCTGTGTGCGTTTTGGAGTGAATCTGCATGTCTGACTTGGAGAAGAAGGTCAGCGGACACATCTTACACCTGCATCGAGGAGACAGCAACATCGATGGAGAACACACGTGAGGAAGATGCACCGAGAGAGGCAGCATGCAGAAGTTACTCGATAAGAGCAAGTGTGGCCCTATGAACCACCATTTCAAATGTATGTGTACTGGTCTTGTTATCCAGCAAAGACAGAATAACATTTATGATTCCTGAAGAGGAACAGGAACACAAAACATGGGTGGTATTATTGATACATAAGTAGTATTCATAAAGACTTCACACCTTATTAAGACTTTTTGATGAAAATACTTCACTGTTGTTAGTATTGCTTGAGGTGCTTAAGCACTGTCTCGTTATGTTGCTTCAACTTGCAGTGATGGACAACGTGTTTTTTTTTTTAGTTGTTCCTAAACCATTTCTGTGTGTGTCTGTGTCAGGCTGCATCCTGCTGGGGATGGCTGCTGCCATCAAGGAGTGTCATTGCCATGGGGTGGGGGTGTCTGGTCTGGTCTAGGTGGGTGCTACATGTCTAAGTAACATCAGGTCCAAAAGTTTCCTTCTCTTGTCAGTGGTTTTAATGTTATGCCACATTGGTGTAGATGTTACAGCTGTCTTTGCCATATTGAGTTCTGTTCCATTCTCTTCTGTAGATTAAATCACTGTATTCGAATTTGAAACCTGCTGTATCTACCGATGTCTGCGTTTACATAAACAAGTCATGAGTCACAGCCTGTACAAACGTGGTTAGTAAAAGTATTACCTGTAGGTTTTCCCTTCTTTTGTAGCAATTGTGACGCAGGACTGGTCGTTGGCAAGGATCGGATAGGGCACAACTAAAAGAGAAGACCCATTCTCTGCCTTGATCTTCTTACGCCCTCGGTCAACCTTTGGAGGTGGGCCAAGGAGCCCCACAAGGCCCCCATTGTTTTTCCCATGGTCCATCCCATGGCAGCCAGCTAACCCTGAGATGAGGTGAGGGGTGGGAGCCCCGCCCAGCCGGCTGTGGCTGCTTGAGGTGGGTGTGGTGGGGGTGATGATCTCTGAGGTGTTAAGGTTGCCTGTTCGGGACGCCAGTGCCACACCTGATGGGGTGATGATAAGTTGATTAGATTTGAGTCTTTATTCATTTAGATTAGAGGGGTTATGACATCACAGGGAGGATAATGCTATGTGTGATATGTGTAATGTGTGTTATTACATAAACAGATTTGAGACATGTGCCAGAATGACCTTCAAAGCAACAGTGTATATACTGTGTATGCAAGAATTGTTTCCCATTTAACTGTTTCCATTGCTAGAAAGGTAGATGTCTGGCACCAGGTTAGGTATATATCTGCCGTATTGTTAAACATTACCTCTTGCCATAAATATGTCAGTAGGACACTAATGGAAGTGGCTGTCAATGTTTGTCAGGTGAGAAGACTTTGAACTGACACACCCAACAGAACATCACAGATTATGGAGATTGCAATTACTGACTCAGTTGTGCACTGCGGTTTTGTAATCGATGCTATTAATACATCATGTGCATTTTAACCTCCTGAGACCTGAGCTTTCTATTCTACAAGTGCTATTTAAATGTTTGCGTATTTATGTGTGGCTTTAAGCCGAGGTCTATGCAAAATTCCGTTATGTTCTCATAATGACAATAACGACTCTTGAATCTTGAATCTTTAGTTTGATATATTTCTCTGAAGTATTTGGTTTGGTTTTTGGAAAAAAATATTCTCATGTAGACATGGGAATTATTTTGCTGTATATTATAATAAAGTCACCAATATGTAACAAAGACAGAATTGCAAATAATGAATTCCCAACGTCCACAAACGAGTATTTGCTGATTAGATATTAGTTAGATAGCTAGTTAGAACTCGACACTATTTGCTAGATTTGTTTCGTTAATAAACATAAAAATCAGCATCATGTTTCTACACTAACTAGCACATAATTACGATGATAAAAGTTTAAATGATAAGATGCCACAAACCTAAAACATTCCCATACTAGGAAATGAAATGAATGAGCGACATCCCGCTGAGGTTTATGTGGTTACCTGAGACGTGGTTTGTCCTGGAAGGATGATCAATGAGTTGACGCAGGTGCCAGTCCTCCCAAAGTCCCCTGGCTTTTATAGCTGCCTTATCATCCAGATTCAGGTTTACATCTCCTAGAATACGACCTGTAAATAATTCCACGACATCATAAACTCATTTGGCCAGTTCGTTGGAACACACTGGAGAAAACTAAAATCCATTCAAACGACAGTCCTGCACTAAATCTTATGTCCATGAACATATGTTTATTGTGTTGTATCGACACGCTTGTATTATTTTGGCCATTCCAGTTTAGTCAGAAAGCCAGGCTGAATAGTAGAAACACGTTCAGTTTAACTGCATCACAAACAACATGTGTGGGCCGTGGAGGATGAGGTGAGCTTACCTGTGACTGAGCTGGAGGCTGGGCGGGCGTGCAGGGCGATATCAGGCTGAGAGGGGCTGTGGCTGTGGAGAACCTGCATCTGCTGGGTTTTGGACATCCCGTGCTGGCCGCCTTCCACCTGGCCGGGCGGAGCCAGCAAGGGCTGTTGGGATGGGGCTGAAGCAGGGGCCAGGTGTGGAGGCCTAATCTTCTCTGCCATCAGCTGTTCCTTGATTTTATTGATCAAGACTAGGTTATCCAGCTTTCAGCCAGGAAGCAACATTTGTGACAAGAGAACAGCCATCGTCAGTTCAGTTAGTGTCAGTTTATGACGCAACGGTTCCCTCAAGTGGCTGATACCTGACATTGTAGCCAGGACCAAAGAACCAATGTGTGAACTATATGAGACTTTTCATTCTTAGATTTGTCTCATTAAAATCATTTTAGAGTTATTATTCATTTTTAGAGACTTATTGTAAGACTGTAATATCCAGAAATTCAGGAAAAAATGTATCAAAAAAAAAAATCATCAAATCACAGGTTGTCAATTTAAGAAATATGCTTTCCCTTTTTTCTTTTACTTTTTTGCCATATCTCTGTGCTAACGTTAGACTACCTCGGCATTAACACTGGGGGAAAGGGCAAGCCTGGTTCTGTCCAAAGGTAAAGGCAACTTGTCACCTCTCTTTTGAATGAACAACTGGAGGTTATGTGTCTATTTCTTTTCTTAGCCAGACAGCTGTCGCCTCTCGATGTTAGCTGCCTGCCCCACTCATTAGACAAGGAACTAGCAAGATGGCGACGGCTCTTGACGCCTGCATTGAGCTTCAAAACCGCTACTCAGAGATCCTATGTGTGACGTCACAAGGCCTTATTCTATTTTTATACAGTGCAGATGAATCTATGATTAAATATATTTCTGTGGTGTATGTCGTGGTTGTGTCATGTTAAAGCTTTAGAGGTGCTCCTGGATAGCAACGGGCTAGTTATTTCCCCTGTCTGAATGCTAAGCTAACTGCTCCAGTTTTAATGGACTAAGATCTTGTCATCCAACTCTCTACAAAAGAAAAGCATGTTTTTTTAACATCAAGCTATGCATTTGTACTGTGACTAAATTTATAAAATAATGGTAGGTCTTGCTTTGTTCAACCTGTAACTAAGCTAAGCTAAACAGTTGTCTGAAGCTTCATTTGTAGTGGATCAATATATATATATTTAAGCTTTGGACAGAGACAGACTAGTTGTTTCATGGTAAGGCTAAGTAAGTTAACTAAGCACATTTAGTAGACAGCCCTCTGACAAAAACAACTATTTTTTTAAATGCCAAAAAATTAATTTGGACTGGGAATTATTTTAAATAATAATAATGACTTTGTTAATTGTGATCATTGTATAGCCTGACATTAACATCTACAGAAACAAGTGTCACTCACCTGGCCGGGCATTGTAGGAGGTGGAGGCCAAAAGTATGGATTGTTGAAGCGGGGTTCAGCCATCCTGAAATATAAAATCAAAGAGGGTCATAAACAGGATGAAGTCCACTTTAACTGACATGTAAGCTACTGGCCATATATGTACTGTCAAAGTTGTAAGAGTGTTTAGGCTTTTGACCCCTCAAATCAGGGGGGTCAAACTAATTTTAGTTCAGGGGCCACACACAGTCCAGTGTAATCTCAGACGGGCTGCACCAGTAACATAATAGCGCCTATAAATAACAACAACTTGAGATATTTCTGTTTGTCTTAGTGCAAAGAAGAACAAGAAATGTATGAAAATACATTTAATGTACCACCTGAAATTTCTTAACAAAGGACCATTTCTGGCACATTGCTGCCACCTGCTGTTTAGTTCTGAGTGTCAGTGACGTCTACAGCTCTTACTAAAACAGTGCGACCCCTAGTGGAGAAATTATGAATAGCAGTCACTTTTATTGAAAATTTGCAGCTAATGTTCATCCCATGGGCCAGACTGGACCCTCTGGACTGTATGTTTGACACCCCTGTCATACACTGAACAATCTTTACCATAGACAGATCACCACTGTTTAAATATGTAGGTGTGTGACATACGGTGTTTATTCAGCTGTCAGTTGAAGATGAGGTCAAGAACCACTGTTAAACTGTATTTGTCAAAGCGTGTCCTCTGTATTTGTGTGTGGAACTGTTGTTCATGTAGAAAAACTGTGGTGAGGCAGCAGCTGACTGTTTGAGAAATGTTCACGGTCTTGTGATTTTTTTTCAGAGACATTTTGTTCTCCTGCTTTCCCAAAAGTGCAAGAGGAGGATGTTTCTCAGTTGCCACGGTGAGTGAAGTTGGCAAGAGTTTTTTTTTCTTTTTTCTTTTTTTTTCTTTTTCTAAAGGAGCATGCATATGTTAGTAATGTCGGTATCTTTTGGGGGGATTTTCAACCACCCGTCTGCGTGATGGGCATGCTGCCTGAGAGATAGGCTCCTCACATGACTACAACAGCTAGTCAGGAAACTCTGTGAAACGTTTATCAGAGAAAACAGAAACGTTACAAGTGATGTGGCTTAGATCCTAATCTGCCGCTCACTGTCTCCTCCTTGACACATGAGGCCCAGTTCGGTTGAGAGTCTGATGGGAAACAGGGTGAACTTCACATTCTCACTTCAGAGCACAGCAAGGCCTGAATGACTTAGCCAGCGTCAAAGGTGTCAAAAGACTATAGGTATGGAATACCTTTGATGAAGATGCGGCACAGAAACCACATTGTAAGTGTTATACCAGTTAATCTTAAACTCTATATTTTCAGGCTGAAAATAAAACACAATGCGTGATCAGGTTACTTTTCCATAGCCTGTGTTTGACCAGACGTATGAACACGCTCCTATTTTTAAGGCAGAAAGAGTAACTCACTGTTCAAGTTGTGATCTGAAGGCCTTTCTTTCCATAACTTCTTCTTTCAACCCTGTATGAATTTCTCTTTAAAACATTTTGCGTTGCATGCTTTGGCACACTTCTCCATTCCTAAGTCTGTTTGGATTAGCAGAGGCATAACACAGTCCACGTCTGTGAGCCAAGAGAAACAAAACCGATACGTCGAGGGGTACGAGCGTACACTACGCCCCGCAAAATATTTCTCTAATGATGCCAGCGGGGATCAGTTTCGCTTCCTGGAGGATTTCTGCCTCAAGGGAGCAGGAGTTTGACGGCCGCTGGACATCTTTGTGTCACTTTCAGAGATGTCGAGCTTAACTGAGACAACATGTCGTAGCAGCAACGTACTATTATACGTGGTGCACAGTGCCTGCACATTGTTGCGTTTGCTGATATGAGTTTCCTTCAGATTACACTAAGTTCTTCCAGTCAGTAGGTTAATTTTAAAACCTATAGAGACAAGACTGGTTGGATTTTATTTTTACAAGGACTTTATGCCAGAACATTTTTTAAAAGGGTTTTGTCAATAAATGCAGCTGAGTTTTAGAAGGTAATTCCAACAGGTAGGGAAAAGACTTACACAGCAGCTGACGAGCCCTGCATCTTCAACACAAGGATTTCCTGCACAGTATGCTCAATAATCAACAAATTGTTCATTAATGATCATTGATTTTTCAAAAGAAAAAATTCAGGAAAAACTCAAATGTGTAATTCTCCAGAGCTGAAGCTGACGCATTCCTGTCTACAACCCAAAGAGTTTCAGTTTACGTGACACCTGACAGAAACAAGCGCTAAATCGGGATAATCAAAACACTTATCTCATTTATAGTTGATTTCCTGATGTATGTCTAGTAAAATGTTGGACACTTAAAGCTCCGTTACTTTCAGTACTTGAAGTCATATATCAGACAAACTTCTGCTCTATTTTAACAACAGTTTGAATCCTAACAACATAAACCAATGTTTGGTCACAAGTAACAATCCTTTCTAATTTAGAGAATGAACGTTGTGACACATAACTTTATTAATAAATTGTTAAGTAAAGCTTTATAAATCCATGACATTCATTTCATTACTCAGATGTATTTTGGTATACAAACGTGATATGTAGTTTAATAAGGGAGGCTATTTTCCAGTGAAACCGATCATCAGGTAGGTTTTTAGTGAACACTAATCCACCCTAATATGACAGTCCTGCACTTAATTTGAGCTTTATGAAGGTTATGGTATTGAGCATTTGTTTAAAATAAGTGAGAAACATATTGATTCAGCTGTGTATAATTGAGCTGTATTGACACGATTCTATTATTCTGAAAACCCTGTTGTAGTCAGTGGGCTATTCTAAACATCAGAAACCTGTTTGTGTTTAATTCAATCCGGGTTAACACCACCACTCACTGCATCCTCCGAAATGTTCCTGCAGTTAAATTACCACCTTTCTTACGTTGTTTCAACACAACCTGAACATTGTATCAGTCATGGAGGAGGATTTAGTGCAGGACTTGCTTATTAGAATGGATTAATTTGCCTCGTGTACCTAATGAACTGACAGATGAGTGTAGGTCGCGGTGCTTTTTAGTGTCTCACAGGTTAATGTAGGTGAAACATCAAGATATGGGTCAGCTATGAGATATTTTCATAATTTCTGGGTGACTGGTCAAACTGTATGCGACCAAAGTCCTGTTCATTTTATAAATGTAGTGATAATAAAAAAATTGCATATAAAATAATATGCATGACCGGGTACTTGATGATTTTTGGAGTATTTACTAATGGATAACCACAAAGAGCAAAATGTGACACATCTACTCAAAATACAACAGATGATCACATCACATTAATGGCTTATAATGTAAACGATGCATTAATAAAAATTTGTTACAACTCATAAAGCTGTATTAATGATACCTTGTGAGAAAACGATGAGATGAGCCATGCCAATAATAATTCTGCAACAGCTGCTGACATGAGCTGAACCCTGATCTGTCTAAAATAATAATCGTGCAGATAGTTAGTGAGGGTCAGGTGCTACCACAGTGGTGTGCGGGTACCACGTCCTTTGCAGACAGCAAACTATTTTTAAACCTCAGTATTTCAGCTTCGCCACACACCGCTGCTCCGAGGTTGCCTTTAAAACGCAAAGTTGGGGTTAACTTTTCCTCCTTTGCCCGTGCCGCGCTGAATTATCCTCATATTGAACACCGAACGATAAAATAAAAAAAGGCACAGAAGCCGATCTTTGCATCTTGATCGGCGTTTAACGGGAGCATTTCCTCCAGAGAGAATAAAGGATCCTCCGCAGCGCCTCGCTCTGTCCTCCGCCTCTCCCACATTCTCAGACAGTTTATCAAAAAATTTCAGACAAAAGGAAAACAAAAATGGCAGCCTCGTCTTATTTTTATAAGCACTGGACGCCATATTCTGCAGATCCGAATATTATAAGCACCTAATTCTCCGGATGTGATTAAACGCTGCTGCGACGCGCCTCCTGCATGTGGCATATTTGCATTAAGCGTACCAATGATTGTTTACTTTGATTTGCAGGTTTGAATAGCCCGGCTTGCGGAGGAAAAAAAAACACACACACACCATGACACTTCCTACAACAATCATCATGCCTTTGCTGGACGCTCGGCAGCTGTTGAGCCATAAATCCAAACGTCGATGGCAACACTGACGCGTAATGAAAGCCTTTAGTTGCAGGATTGGCGAAAAAAAATCATTCTTAATCATTTTTACGCGCTGCAAATGCTGTTTTTTTAATTCCAACTTTTGCATGACTTAAATAGAAAGCGACGAGGACGGGCTGATAGAGAAAACGGCAAAACGAGGCAGAGAATTTGCAATTGAGAGGCCAACGTACCTGAACCAGCGAGAGAAGAAATATTTTATAAAGGATTAGACTCTTCTTTCTGCTTGCTCTCAGTCGGACTTCAAACCTTCCGGGTCGCCTGCTGTTCACTTCTGGGTGCTGCAGGCGAGGGGATTCGCTCGGTGTGAAAACGCTGCACTCAAACTGCTTTTTAACCCATTTTCTGGCTTCTATTAATTTGTCTGTTTTCTTGCAGATGTTGTGCTGTGCGCATTTGCTCTGCGTCATTAGATTAAACCGTGCATGTGCACGGGGACTTTTGTGTGAAACAAATAAGGATCCCTTTCTCGGTGTCATCACAGACAGCTCTCACTCATGCGCATACGTACAATTTAACTGTTTTATGTTTTTCTCCGGAGGGACACAAGTCTAGTTTGAAGTGTTAAAATGTGGGTATTGTTGCATTCAGGTGTCATATGTTCTATGATCCTGATAAAAGCTGCCCGCCTGTTCCAGACCACTGTGGTCATGTACAGTAAATATGAAGTGTAATCCTCTCAGCAGAAGCATGTCAGGCTGTTAATACGCTCTGTGCTTAGCTCAGCAGGAGATGGCAGTGCTGCCACAGCTTCAGCTGATGGTGAACATGCTGCCTTATTATAGCAGGGAACATATTCAAGAAGTAACCATCACTTTGCATGAGACAAGGGAAGTTATATAACCACGCGGGGTGCTTATTATGCAGTTAATAGATTTTCACAATGTTTGGTGTTTGTGAAATTGCAGTACCATGTTGTCATACACTGGTCTACAATTTACAATCTACAAAAAAAAAAAAAAAAAAAAAAAAAACATGAGATCATAGCATTTTTTGTTCGTGTCTGTGATATACAGGCATTTCTGAATTAAAAAAATATTGAAAGGATTAAATGTAATCCCAAAAGATTTATGCACCAATCTTCCACAACATTAAAACCACTGACAGGAGGAGAACATAACATCAACCATCTGGTCACAATGTAGTGTTCCGCTGGGAAACGTTTGTTGTGGATGTTTTTCGGACATGTGCCCACCCGCCTACGCCAGACCAGACACACCCCCACCCCACAGCAATGACACTCCTTGATGGCAGCAGCCATCCCCAGCAGGATGCAGCCTGACACAGACACACACACACACACAAACTGTTTAGGAACAACTCAAAACACATGAAAAACGGCACAAGGCGTTGACCTGGCCTCCAAACTCACTAGATGGATGATCCACAGAGGCCCCTCTCCTCAACACACAGGACCCCAAGGTCTCCACTGCCACTGGACACCCTCAGAAGACCCATGTCCATCCTCTGATGAGTCGCAACTGTTTTGGAGGCACAAGGGAGACCCACACAATATTAGGACGATCGTCATAATGTTATGCCTGATTGGTGCATCTGACTTCCTGCTGTACACTTAGTGCCTGACATTTAAAACTCCACTGCTTTCAAGACTAGAAAGCCTCCCGATTCAAAGGCAGGAAACCATTTTAACTCGCCAACAGCACATCAACACATCAGTGCCTAGCATCACTTCTGAATGCTGCCATACACAAGGGTTTATGTGTTTTTTAGTCAGAAACTGTGAATGTTGCCACGACATCAGCAGTAACACAAACCTCAATAGATCCTCAATAATGACCACACAGTTGAACAAGCACTCACAAGAATATAAATATCTAAAAAATACATATAATACCAGCTTCGCGGTGGTGGGATTTATTGCACGACTGCATTAGATTAACTCATGTAAGCCTAATAAACTAGAAACTGTGTTCAGCAGACTGTTGATTGTTTTTGACATGTATAACAGGTCAGAAAAATGAGGGCTCAGACAAATGAGTGTTTAACATGGACAATTCTTCCCTACACCAACACCCGCATTCAAATTTATATCAAAATATCCATGCAGGATGCAAATCTCTTTTTGATTCCAGCTCATATCTTCAACATGACAGGAAACAGATAATACACCCTTATATCAGAGATTTATTATCTAATCACCTGGTTTCTCTGGGAGGCATTACCTTGGCTTCCAGTACAACAGTGAAAAACCTTGGTGTTATATTTGACCAGGATATGTCTTTTAATTCTCGCATAAAGCAGGCGACCAGGACTGCTTTCTTTCACCCTCGTAATATCATCAAAATTAGCAACATCCTTTCTCAGCGTGATGCTGAAAAACTAGTTCATGCATTGTGTCTTCCAGGCTGGATGATTGTAACTCATTACTGTCTGGCCGTCCAAATAGCTCTTTAAAAAGCCTCCAATTGATTCAAAATGCTGCAGCGAGAGCACTGACAGGAATTAGCAAGAGAGATCATATAACTCCAGTTTTAGCTTCACTTCATTGGCTCCCTTCAAAATCTAGAATTGAATTTAAAATCTTTCTTCTTACATACAAGGCCCTTAAAGGCCTAGCTCCATCATATCTGAAAGAAATCATAGTACCATATCATCACAGATCGCTACGATCTCGAAGTGCAGGACTACTTCCTGTAGTTTCAAAAAGTAGAATGGGAGGTAGAGCCTTCAGCTATCAGGCTCCTCTCTTGTGGAACCAGCTCCCAGTTTGGGTTTGGGAGGCGAACACCGTCTCTGCTTTTAAAGTCAGAGTCAAGACTTTCCTTTTTCACAAAGCTGGACTGCTGCTATAGTCCTAGGCTGCTGGGGACGATGCACATGTCCTATACTTTCTCTTCTCTGGCACCCAGCTCCTGTCCTCTAATTCTCAGGGTTTCTTTTCTGTTACTAACTGCCATGTCTTCCTCTTTCTCCTGCCATCCCCCTCCATCTTCTTGCGAGGGTCTCTGGCCTGGAGTGCTGAATATCTGTATGTCAGACCTGTGGAGCTCCATAAACTACATCTGTTGTCGTGGTCTCATCAACCTGCCCCAGTCTTCATGGCCTCCTCCAGTTGTCCACTCCTACCAGGAAGAACAATTCTCCAACCTGCCCATGATTCCTCTTATACTCTCAAACTGACATAAACTCACATAAGATCATCAGCTCTATCTTGTATTATTAGATTCTACGCGTTTCCTTCAGTCCGATATACGTATCTGTGACAGAAGTTTGTTTATCTTGTTTCTCCTGCTCTTCTCTTTTTTCTCTTTTATGTCTCTACCTGACTGGCTTTAGGTAGATGGGTCCCTCCATATGAGCTGGGTTCTGCTCAAGGTTTCTTCTTCTTTTTTTTTTCTTTTTTTTTCCCACCGTTGCGTTCAGGCTTGCTCTGGAGGTTTCAGGCTGTTTTTTTTTTTTAAACTTAACCTTTCAAAAAATATGTCAAGATGAATGAGACGCTAAAGTCTAAAACCTAGGAAAAAATATTGCTTAGTCAGTTGCCGCAGTCAGAGTAGTCACTGTTGTGTTACCTCATTAGGATACCAGGTAGTGAATTCTCAGACATTTATTTAAAGTTTTAACACACATGGAATGACTTTCCAATCTCAGCTCTTGACAAAGTCTCGAGTACTCAGATGATACATGATGCATGTAGAATTTAAAAGCTCCAGGGCAGCTATACAACTGAGCTTATGTTGTCAACTGTCATCATCATGTGTGGTTTAAACCAAATGTAATAATTTATTTGTTATTTATTTCTGCCACTCGTTTAATCTATGGGGTGTTCTGAAGCATGTTCTCTAAGTTCCCTTTTAACATGAGGTACAGTGACAGTACCTGACATAATAAGAGGTCTGTTAGGATGTAATCAGGCAGGTAATGAAGCAGTTTCCCCAGGTGGCCCTTGCGCATGAATAATGCACAAAACAAGTCCCTTCTGTTGCTTAAAGAGGACCGTCCTGTCTGTAATAATAGCTGCTGGATACTAATGAATCAATTGTCATTTGTGATTCACAAATTGGATTTGAGTTGAGTTGGATTGAAATAGAAAACGAGAAATGAATAGTATTCCTGTAGATTGCATTTTGCTGATCATTAGGATAAAGCATTAGGTCATTCACAGCCTAATCCTGCTTATAAACATCCCTCATGAGGGTATTTACTGCAGCCTCACACATAATGTACTTTAATTTGTAACAGAATTATTCTGTACATCCCCTCTGAAAATAAGAAATCTACCATCCATACAGGATGTCCTGAATATCGACAGATTTCTCTTTACACACACTCGCACACGCACAAATGCTTTGCATCTCTCTGTGTTAGTTAGCTAGTCGCTTGTCAGACTGGTTTTCACGTCTGCACAAACACTGCCACACCCTCTGACAAGCACACGTTCTCTCACCTCCACAGGCCAGGTGCAAGGAGCGCAGAGTGGGGACAGGCGAGAGGGAGTAGAGGGGCAGTCATTATCCCCGTGGGGGTGGAGCAAAGGGGGAGGTGAAGAAAGCGGATGAGGCATTTGAAGCTCATATTGACATGCCGCTCTGTAGCTTCCCGTGAGCTCAGGTAAGAACTCACATGGTTGTTGTTTTTATTATTATTATTATTATTATTATTATTATTATTATTTGATCGTGATCTAACTTTCTCTGTTTCATATGTTTTTCTTATTTACATACCATGTGTGACCATGTGATTCAAGACACAAGACACAAGTTGAACCAGTCTGATTGCACTGTGTCATTAGGTTGACAGATATGCAACATGCAGGTCGTAGCAACACAGCTTGTGAAACACAAGTCTAGATTTTCACTTGGCACACATTTAATCCACTGCTGATGATAATTACCTTGTTGTTATTATCATTATCAGTTTTAATATAATGAATGTTGACAGATGCAGACAGATGACATTATTCCTGAACCTTCTCATTTTGATCAACTGTAAACAGCTGTCTGGTCCAGGGTTCATTTCTAATGTACACAGTGGAATATTGATCTGGATGTGTGGGGCAGAAGTTTAATGATTGAGGGAGTTTTTAATGCTGCAGAGGGTGTAGAAGCATTTAGCATAGCTGTTGTAGGTTGTCTGAAGAGTGCCTGGCATTCCTGAGCTCCTCCACCCTGAGGCAAAAACACAACACGTCTTAGATATGTTGACCCGCATGAGTTGTTCTGTTGCAGCCATGGATGGTGTGTTGGAAGAAGCTGCGGTGTTGTGTGCATGTAAACTGGTCGGCAGCCTCCTGGTCCTGCCCTCGCTGGCCGCCTCCTACAGTCCGGTCAGCTTCTGCTCCTGCTGCCTTCTGATCTTCACCGACTTCCTGGTCACAGGTGAGGGCACGACCGGGTGGATGCAACTGCTCGCCCCAGGGCTCTAATCCGGTGTTGGTTGTTTTCGTTCTGAAGAACTCACACAGCTCTGTCAGACAAGCTGGAGATTGAGATTCTCACTGATGTGAAAGTATTACATTCTGAGCAAAAGCATTGACGATATGTTTGCAGCAAAGGTTGCAGAAATAAGGTAGCACTAGTAAAAACAAAGGTTTCAAATTTAAAAGTCTGGTGGTTTAACCTCTCACCTTGCTGCAGGCACTGACGTGCAGGTGCACCAGTTTTTAATGTATTCATACTGCAGAGCAGGGAGATGCTGCGACTCTTTGCATGATACATGCATTGTTTGTTGTTCTTTTTAGCCGGCACGGCTGTGTGAGTGATGGTGAGTGAGGCCGTGTTTACGTTTGCCGCTCAGAGCACGGCTGCATTTCTGCTCCAGTCTGTGGTCCATGGCTAGGTCTCCATAGAAACGAAAAGCCGTCAGTTTTCTCATTGGACAAGTTGCAACTCATTTATTATTAGTGCACGGAGATCGCAGGCAAATACATCGGCTTTGCGCAAATCCAACATGAGCAGGTCTAAGCGACTCTAATAACTCAGTCTCAAATTCAAAGTGTGGGGGGCCATTGATCTGAAATAACGTACAAGAGCATCATTCTCATTTCGGATGGAAAACAATCAAAGTAACTGGCAGCTGTCGTAGCTGAACGTAAAAAATGTACTCAATAGAAACAAAAAGTTGTATAAACTCAAACATGTATGCACAGCGGATACCCACCACTAGATCTGAACAGAATTTATATGGAGTGCTATTTAACACTAATAAATAGGTTAAAGTGGACCACGTTGAAATATGTTTTATCCGAGAGCTGAGACAATTAGTGGGTTAACAATATGACTGCAACAAAGCAAATTATCGAGTAGTTCCTGCTTCTCAGAACGTGAGGATTTGCTGCTTTTCTGTGGATGTGGCCATAGATAAATACTGATGTTTGTCAGACACCTCATTGACTAAACAATCAAATGTTTAACAGATTTATCAGCAACACAGAGATCACAGTGATCCTGGAACTGACTATGCTTAGACCCGGCCTCTTTGTTTGCTTTTTGCTCAAGAGCTGTGGACTGTGTTGCATTATTATGAAAAGGACAGGATTGATAGGAGGAGCTACTAACTGTTCTTCCTCTATCTAAACAAATTGATTAAATCTTTGTTTTGTGCTCCTGCAGTCTTTCTGAGTTTCCTCCACATCTTTGAGTCCTGGCTGACTGAACTGACCCCGCAAGGCGACGCGATCGCCCTGCGCTTCCTGCTCTTTCTCAGCCGCACCTACGGCGCGGTGCTGCTGCTGACCACACCTCTGATTGCCGTGGAGACTCTGATCAGAGTGCTTTGGCCTCGCGTCGTCATCACCGGCGGGACAGCGAGTCAGGCGGACGGCCCTGATGGACAGAGGTGTTATGTCGTGGAAAGGGAAGAGGAAGAGGATGGCACCCATCCGGAAAAAGACAAGAGGGTGTCTCACGTAGTCAGCTACCTCTGCTGCTTGTCGGTGTGGGTCGTCGTCGCCCTAAATGTCAAGTGGCGATGGAGGATGGAGGAAGAGTGGACTGCTGCCTGTTTGCACACGACCAACTCACTTATCAAATGTCTGCCCAACTTGTTCAGCCCCGTGCCCAGTGCTATGAACCCCTGCTGGGGCATGGCCTTCCTCTTCTTCCTCCTGCTCCTAGTGAGCAGCAGTGCAGGCCTGCAGAGACGACACAAGGCTGCTGCGCAGGCGGAGGCGGAGGCGGCGCCGGCAGATAAAGACGCAGCTCACAGTAAAGGTGAAATTTGTTACTTTCAGGACCTGGAGTCACTGTTGTCTGCAGCATTCAGACACGTGAATCCTGGGATTTCAGCATCAGAGCTAGTACAGTGTGTTGACCCAGAGAAAACAGAGAGCAGCTGCAGCGTTCCCAGCCAATATTCCTGGAACAGCGTGCAGATGTCGGCGTGTCGCCATGGCGACTTTGGCCTCGTCTCCCCAGAGTGTTTGTCTGGAAGGAGAGGAGGACAGGAGCACGAAAGGACAAAGAGAGGTATACCTCTGACATTTATCACAGAGGAACACGTGGACTCACAATACAGGAGCCGGTGTGGGTGGCGACAGAGGGGCTTTCCCTGCCAGGGGGCGAAGGTAATGATAGGGTTCGTGTGTGTGCTCTCCATTTTTGTGCTGCCTCTCAACCTCAGCGTGAATATTCTTTTGATCAGGACTTTAGAGACCATGCTGGAGCAGTGCATCGAATCTTTAACCTCGTCTCCAGCCGGAGACACATCGACCCCTTACAAGGGGACACTGGTTTAAGGCAGGACTCAAGGGAAGAAAAAACAAAGTGGATGAGTTTGCAATCATCAGATTGACATCAAAAGTGTACAGACATGCAGTCTACCTGTTAACACTGTTCAAATAGAGTGTAAATAAACAGCTCTGCGCAGCCATTCACATGTGAGAAATAGTATGTGGAAACTGCTGAAAGGTGCTGAGGAGGCAGGTTGAGGCGTGCTCGGTGGAGAGACACTAAACCCGGCTGGAACAGATGGCTGCGAGGCCTTCTTTCCCTGTGCAGAGCATTAGGATCAGCAACTATTTGTCATTGCACAAGGGGGTTACAAAGCAGACCCCGTCAACTTAAATAACACTGGTCCAGTGGCAGCCAGTTGTAGCATGAGGTCTGCCTACGCTGCGCCACATAACGGCTGCATGAAACTATGACTGACGAGTGACTGAAGGCTACAACATAGGCCGTTGTCTGTCTTTCCACTCTTTGGTGTGTTTTTTTCTGCTCCTCAGAGTAACTCGTGTACTGCACTTTAGTGCTGCTTTTACAGACAGCCACTGTTACTAACTTCTTCTGTGAAAATGTTATTTTTCGTAACATTAAACCTGTTCTTCTCAGACAAGACTTCCAGCTTTCTGTAAGTGGACAGCAACTCCACCAAAGACCTTGATTTAAATAAATGTCTCAGACGGGAAGAGGAACAAAAAGTGAATTCACATTTGCAGTTCTTACATAGTATCTTCTTTTTGTTTTAGATAATCACGCCAAAAAAGTGACAAAACTCGCCAGACACAGACTTTAAAATGCATTAGAAATGTATGAAAAGGAGGCTGTTCTGCTTCAATCAGCGACCAATCAGAAAATTGTATTTGTCGTTGCCAGTTGTTGCCCGTGTCAAAAATGCCAAGGCCTCTTTTTTCATCATTTTTGTTTTTCAATAGCTGCTTATTACGGTGGGGACTGGGAATCATGCATGACATTTGTTTTATGAATTGCGAACTTGGGAGCCCTGGTTTTACTGTGCTTTGTCTGGACGCACAAGTTGGAGGACAATATCGACACCACTCGTCCTCCACTTCGTCTAAATTTGTCCCCTAAATTGAATATAAAAGCAGCAGCCAGCAGCTAGTTACAGACTGGAAACAACAAGCCTGGACTTTTATTCCCCAAAGGTCAGTCTATAGTTGACATCTGAAGTACTGAGTGTATGTATGTAATTCTGTGCTACTGCTGTGTGGCGTGTTACTCCTGCCTGTCTATGATTCCTCCTTTATTCCACAAACAAAAACGAGATGTGGCTGATGTAACATCGATCAGCTACATCTTGTGTCTGTATCATTATCAGATTCTTTGTGTTTGCTTTAGCTGTTTGCAGGGAGTTATGCCTTGCCATTGTTTTCAGGCTTCATGCTTAAATTGCTACAAGAAACCGGTCGCTAACATGTTCGAGAGTCTCTTCTGGTTGCCTGGCTAGTTAATCCTGCTAAACTGTGGCTGCCTTCCTGTAGATTAGCTAAAAAAACTCAGCGACATAAGATGGAGATCAGTGAGCCTTAGAAAGATTTTATCATTTAATTCTATTCTTAATGCTAAGCTAGCAGCTAGTCTGTATCTTCAGATTCGTGCTTGAACCTTCTTATTTATTCAGCTCTTGAGAACAACAACAAAACAGCATATGTACTAAAAGCGTTTCTCTGAATCTGGCGAGATTCTAGCGTCAGTCCCTCAGAGGAGCTCAGCCATCGAGCACGATGAATACATTAACACGACAACAATACTTGATGAATTACTTTCAGTAACATGAGTTTTACGCGGTGCACAAAAACCTGAAACCCTGCTGCCTTGGCTTGATGGTCAACGTGCTCCTTTATCCGTCTCGTCATTTGACTCTGTGGCGGCTTTTATCCGTCTTTCACCTCCCAGCTGCTCTCCCTGTTCTTCTCCTCCACCTCGTACTGTGAATTTAATCAAACAGAATTTTATTTATTTATTTATTTAAAAGTGCTTCCTTAAAAGACACATAGCATGGGTACGTGGTTGTTGTTTTTCCACTTCAGGACCTTCACACCAGCTCGCTCGGTTTGATCCTATATGTACCACACAGAGAGATATATTACTATGAAAATTTAATGAAGAATGTAACAATACAAAAAAAAGAAAGAAAATCATTTGTAAAAGAGTCACGACTGCAGTAAAGACCCACAAGTTTTCAAAATCTCCCTGTCATTGCTGGAGGTGCTGTGTGATAATACCAGCAAACCACAAAATGCTGAGCCAGGTTTTCCTCCCCCCTTTTCTCAGCTGGTCTCGCTGTGAGCGTATCCACGGAGACTGGTATGAAAACAGGTAAGACGATACAAAGAAATACATTGTTGTGTAACTGGAGAAAAATTAATGTCAGCAAAAGTGACAAGTGTGTCGGGCCCGACCCCACTGAGCAGGGACACATGTCGACACCAGAGGGCACTAAGACACAACAGCAACGACCCGAGGCTGTGGAGCTCAGCAGATGTTTGATAGATGAGCTTTAGCATGAAACACGAGAGGAGACGACGAGGACTCGGGGAAACAGTATTAGGATCTAACATTTTTAGGTTGTCTCGTGTTTGATTGAGTCAGGGGGTGTGCACGCCTCTTCTTTCCATGCAGACTTCAAACTGCAGCGCACTGCTGTAAAAGTCCTGATGTACCCACAGCAAAATAATTGCTCCTAGCTCTCTGCTGACAACGGTGTGAACAGACAAAAGTTTAACAAGCGCTCTTTCTTTGTGCGTGTCTGAGGGTTGGAGTCTAAAAGAGGGCATGATGACATTCAGAGGGATGGCTGCTTCGCGCTTCCTCCTCTGTCATGAAGTTGTTGCTATTCAGTGCAGGGAGCTGTGCTCTGTGAGACGGGTTTGAAAAGATCAAGAAACTCTGAGTGGAGATCTCTCCGTTAAACTTTATTGCTTTAACAAGACGCCCACAAGTGATTTAAAAGCTCCCAGTCAGACCAGTAATCCTTCGGCTTCATCTACAATTCAATTATTTTGTCTCTGCTTTGATTTCAGAGTCAGGAGGGTACACTGTTCAGAGCTGGGCAGCTTTTGATTCTTTGGTGTCCAAAAGGAGATAAACTGTAAAAAAACTGGCATTCATGCGGATGTTACTTGGACACGTACCACCCACCTAGACCAGACCAACAACATCTTGTTACCAGACACCACAGGACACCCTAGGAAGGTCCATGTCCATTCCCTGATGAGTTACAACTGTTTTGGCACAAGAGAGACCTACACAATATTAGGAAGGTGGTCATAATGTTATGGCTGCTCAGTGTATATGAGTGTTATTGTGTATGGACACAAAAGACTCATTATATGGAAAACTTGGTGACCTTGTATACAGAGTTATTCATCTAGCTTTAAATCTGATGCCACTACTTCTTTTTTTCTATATATACCATGAGGTCAACTGGAGCAATAAAAGTCAACGCAGCAATGTGCGCGATCTCTAATAACCAATAAACACTTGTTTTCCAGCTAAAGTTTGTGTAGCGTTTCACATAGAAGCAACGAAAGAAGACTCTTTGTTCTGGAACAGGATGCAAACACTTGCAGACACAAGCAACGCCTCGAGGGGTGAAATCTGGAGTGACAGTTTTATAATTTTTGTGATTACATGCAAATGCACAATACCACGAACAACCCGGACATGTCTGTGGGAGAGAGGTTACAGGAAGCACGGTGGAGATGCAGTCATTATCCATTCATGTGTGCACCATAAAAACATTTAAAAAAAAAAACCAACAATCTCCAGATGGTTAATAACCATCACCTCCAAACGTGCTGACAGCATGAACAGGCAGCTGACGTTGATACTGCACAAAGGAGACCTACACCATATTATGTTTTATCTTTATGCTGCTATCGTTTCTATTTGTTTTGCTCCTGAGCCAAAGACCTGCCCGACTGTATTCAGTTGTTTTTCAGCGGACAATGACAATAAAAACTTCCTGTTCTTATTAGGAAGACGGTCATAATATTATGCTTGATTGGTGTAGTTAATATCGATTGTTTACCATGTAATGAGACGGTCTGAGCAACAGTATCCAACAGCAGAGCGTTTGCCAATAACAGCTCTAGATAAAAGCAGTAAACCTCACATTTCATAAGCTGTTTATCTTTGTGCTTGGTCAACTAATTGTTTCAGCTGTTTGCCTAAAAAATCCTGCGGCTGTTTACAGTTTTACGGTGTAATGAGTATCCTCGAGACCTGTAAAATAATATAGATGGCAGATTTGTTCCCGCCATCAGCGCCATAGCTCATGTTCTTAAGCTGAAGAAGAAGAAAGTGAGTCTTCGCTTCTGCTTTTTCCCTCACTTACAAGATTAAAAACCTTACACTCCCGCCTCAGGAGGGCCCTGTCAGACTGGAATCAGATACATGTCTCTCAAAGGACAGCTCCCTGACTTTTTAATGGAGGCTGCCCCTCGGGTGGAGATGTCTATTACAGGACGGACACCTTCTGCTCGGATGAAAATGCCTCTAATCGCTGGGGTAAGCTGTGAAAAGTGCCCAGAATCAAAGCTGAGAATATGAAACCCCTGGTCCTGAGGGGGTCTGCTCCGACTGAATGTCCCAGCTTCAAACGGCACATTTTGTTGTGCAGAAGCTGTAATCATGATGCAACGCAACTCAGAGGCTTCTGAGTGTGAAATAATGAAACCGTAGAGTACAAAGCCACACGGAAACATATTGCTCACTGGCTTTCTGATGCGGAGCATGACTCAGACTTTCGGTCGCCGTTTCACTATTTTCGAACTGTGCAACAGCTTCTCCTCTGCAGCTCATTCATTCAGAAGTGTCACAGATGGCAGATGAAGAGGACCTATTGAAGGTTGAGGCCCACCTGCTGCGAGGGGAACGCTGATCTCCAGCAGGCATTTTTTTTTTTTTTTTTTTTTTATTCATCATGTCGCAAGCTCGAGCTTCAGACGACTCAACGACAGGGAAGAATAATGGAAAAAGTGCACAGCCTCCCGCCTCCCATCTCCCTGCTGGAGAGCTTACAGCAGAGCGGAGAGGTTGGCACATCTCGACTAAAATGTCTGGCATGAAGCTCCCTAAAGTGGAGCAGGTATTGACAAGCAGAGGCAAAGCTATAGATTCCAAATAGGATTCGTGTGCCTCCCAGACATGCTTCCCGGCCTCCGCATTCACCAGATCCCAAACTGATTAAGTATCTGTGGGATGATCCATAGAGGCCCCTCCCCTCAACCTACAGAACCCAAAGACCCCCACTAACAACATCCTGTTACCAGACACCACAGGACACCCTCAGAAGGACCATGTCTATTCTCTGATGACCCACAACTGGTTTGAAAACACAAGAGAAACCTACACAATATTAGGAAGGTGGTCATAATGTTATGCCTGATCAGTTTAGAGAACATAGACTTGTTAATAATCAGCATGTTAGCTTGACGACTCCTGGCACACAGAGATAACTTGGCTTTTGAAAAGGTTTCATAGACCTGAAGGAGTAAAATCCCTTATGACAACTGTCCACATAAAAAGTCAATTTAGCGTAGCAGAGTTTGTCCCCTTCATTCAAAACTGCAAATCATCTCATGAAACCTCTGATCTTCCTTGTGAAGGTCAGGGCATGAATCTGCCTGGCGCGCTCCATTTTTAGTGCACTGTACAGATTTATTGAGACCCCAAGGAGAGACAAAGACACACATTAGTCCATCCCCAGCGAAAAGCCACCGCTCTCCGCGGTCACGGCGTGAAGTCGAACCGGGAAACAGTCAACGGGGGCCGCCTGATTTTCAAAGTCCTTTATTGTACATTAAAACATTTCACACAAACCTCCAGCAGCAAAAGCACACTAGAGTGTGTTCACACAATGATGGGTGCGCAGTCGCCATCATCAGAAGACACAATCATCATTATAACCATTAAAAGTGTCATAGTCATTAGAATCATTTTTAATCATTTGTCTCACCACCATCCATCGCCGTTACCCAACACCGCCTCGCAATAATCTCCTTCTGAATATTCAAATTCTTTACGAAAGCTCAAAGCAAACTGGGGTCAAGTTCAGTTTCAACCTGCAGCCGGGTTTTATTTTAAGATACATCGACTTGAACACGGTCCCGATCGTCTGAACCTAAAATGTTGCTGAGCGACGTGTTCTCTCGTTTGCCCGTGAGCAGCATTGTTCAGATAACTTCTGGATAACTCACAGGCCCCTGCAGATCTGTGCAAGCTAAGACAAACGCCAGGAATAATTTTGCTCACAATTTGACCCTAGTTTGCATCTTACTGCACATACTTGAATCACTTCCTACGAAAACAAGGGCACTGCCCCAATTTTCTTTTCAATGGACAACACAGACGACACACACACACACACAAAGGCAGGAAAATACAGTGGCAAAAGGAGGTTGTAGTGTTTTTTTTTTTTTTTTAGCTTGTTCATTTATATATATTTATTTCCCAAAGAGGAAAAATCTGATCCCAAAGTATTCACTGTTGGCCACTGCATGGGAATGTCTCGGAGGTTTATCAGCCACAACCAAAGCTGGATTTGAAATTACAGCTGAACCAGGCTGCAAAAAAAATAAAAAATTAAACACTTGTGCACTTTCCCGCCCAACCACAGATGTGTTTCTCAGTACGCTGGACTTGGCCGAGGGACATAAGCAGAATCCTCAGGACTTGTGTACAATTAATGAAAAACAAGAGCACTTGAGGGGCCAAGACATCGACATGTCGGAGCCTCAGAGGACTTATCACCGGTGTTCTAGTTACGTAACACAGCAGCAGTCTTGGGAGATGCCAGTCGCGAGAGAGAAAGCATTTTAGTGCTCGAGTTCATCCGCTGATCAACGGTTTATTTGATTCCTCCGAACATACGGCTCAGTTTAATTTACATTTAAATTGTTTCAAATGAGAAGCAACAGCTGGTCTCCGTGAGCGAGAGCCGATCTTTGAATCTTTAGAATTTCACATCGTACACGTTGACAAGCACACGTCTCTGCTCTGATTTTCATTTGATATTAAGACAAAATGATTAAACCTCATGACTGGAAGCAGAAATGTATTTGAATGCAACACTAATGTGGAAGAACGTTGGGCGGGCATGAAGATATCTGATATTATATATACAAACTTAAAAGTCCTTACTCCACCAATAGCAGCATGTTTCTGCACGACCAGCCCCTCTACGCAGACAGTCCGCCCACCTCCACCCTGAACAGAGACGGGCCGACTGTATTCTATTTTTTTCCATTCATTCTGAAGGTGACATGGATAATCGCTGGTGCACAAAGAACAGGAGATGTCCTTGCAATGATAAACACTGTACAGACACATTTGCACATGACCTCCGGGAGAATCTAAAATCTCAGAAACAAGTAAAAAGAAAAGTGCCAACAGAAGAGGAGTTCAGAGCCAATCTCTGGCCAACCAAAAGCCGAGCGCTGTCAATCACATTCCACGAACAAAGCTAAGCCGACTGTACAGCACGGAGAGGACTGGTAACCGGTCTTCACCGTCCACTTGGACAGGGAGAGGAGACGTCGAGGAGGAGCGGGGCCTCATACGGAGAGCAGTGGTCCCCTGGGAGTGTGCAAGGTGGACAGTAACGCTAAAAGGGAGGGACTATTTTTTCTTTTTTTCTTTTCGTCTTCACTGCTGCCACAGACCCCAGAGGAGCCCAGGTGTCCCCCTGTCCCCATTTAGTGTCATCTTTTCAGAACGAGGCTCGTGTGCAGGCCGTGTTTGTTCCGAGTCCAAAAACAGAAAAGTACAGAAAACCAGCGCACGTTTTAAGAGCAACATCAAGAACAATTCCTAACACCGAACAAAAAGAAAGGAACATTTCAAACACCCTATTAAACTTATTTCTTGAACAGCTTTTGCAACACACAATTCAATTAATCTATGATGGATTCGTCTGCCAGGACAGACCGCCCCAGGTACGTGTAGCTCTTAAAGGCGCACAGTGTTGATTCGCAGCGGCTGCACATTCTTGCCGTTGGCGTGGCTCTGGCCGGGGCTGAAGTAGGGGAAGACCTTAGCGGGGAATTTCTCTCGGTAGGTGTAGAGCCAGGACATGTCGTCCGCGTTGTAGAAGATGAGCAGGCCTTTGGGGTAGTCCAGGTACACCCCCACCTTCTCTAGCTTGCTCTTGACGTTGAGGCGGGTCCAGGGCTCGGTGCAGGCGCTGTACTGGTTCCCGTCGTGCATGACGATGCAGTAGAAGCCGCGGCTCGGCTGGATCTGGATGCTGCCTTTGCGGCTGACTGTCTCGTTGGCCACGCCGATCATCCACTGCGTCTTCTCCGACACCATCACCTCCCAGTAGTGAACGCCGGACACGAAGCCCTCTGCGCCCAGGACAGACACTTCCACGTCAAAGCGGCGCGGGGAATCCTGCAGAGGCTGCGGGTGCAGATTCCCGTAGGCCACGATGGTGCAGTCGTCCGAGAGGATCAGTCTTTGGTGGGCGGTGATGGGGTCGAGGGTCAAAGCGGCCGGCACTGAAGGAGAAAACGGAAATTGAAACAGTGAGTCGGCATTTATTTCAGTGAACAGATAGTTTGGATAAACGCAGCAAACAAATAAATCAATAAGCTGTGACTCAGGTGAAACTGAAGGGGCAGTGGAGTCGTCCTCAGCACCTCAAACCTCCATCATAAAGAACTACTGGAAACAAGATGAACAGAGTCTTGCAACAGATGCTGTGGCACCAGCAGGACTCTGCAGGAGAGCTGAACGTTAAGGTGAAAACCCCACACTGGCATTGTTGTGTAACTGTGACAGGCGTCTATTTACTGTGCAACTGGTTTCAAACATGACAGAGCACAACCACAGTGATTCTGTCACAGTATTAATGGGTTTATATTGTAATTGAAGGATGAGAACTTTACCTCAAATAGGCATCGTTTAACCTTTCATATTCAGGGTCAGACTTTGCATAATGTGTATTATAAATTGCAGCCTCTTCCGTTTTCTACTTGCATTGTTTCAAATTGTGTTGGTTTTGAAACCTTTTGATTCCCTGGACTGTGGATAATTCTCCAGGAATAAACTTTATGTGTTTTAATTTAGTTACTGAGTTAGTTGAGTTAGTTATTTGATAAATAAAAACTATTCATCACAATATTTCACCACTTACCACTTATTCCACAGAATAAGTATAAATCCAAACATGATTCAGTTTTGTCAAATTTAAAAATCCAAATTTTATATCGTGAAATTCAATGAGCCTGTTGCTAAATATCTCTTCTTCCTAAACGCTCCTCTTTTGTCTGCTATTCTGTCCAGGAGATTTACTACTAATAAATAAATCGTATCTGTATTCCAAGGTTCCAGTAGAGAGCTTTGTGAGAAATAACATTGTTTTTTTTTATATTGAGTGAACACACCATTTAAGACAAACAACCTTGCAGCATTAGAGTATGCTATATAAATACATACACACTGCAGCCAGAGTGTGAGGAGGTGATCAGAGCCATGCCCCCTGGTAGAACATGATTGATGGCTTGTAATTACTGGGCACACCCAACTCCAGCTGAATTCTAATTTAATGAAAATGAAACCGAGTTGTACGCGTGCAACTGTCGCACGTGTGCATCATAATTCACTTTTTATAATCTCTTTTTATCTCTCTGCATAAACTGCGACGTCAAAGTCAAGTGGTCTCCGGACTCTGATAGCGTAGCCCAATTGAAGCGATATGTGGCCATGCCTAGAGTGCAAACAACCCAGGGAAGCGGTAATTACAGCGATGGGAGGAGCTGCCACAGCTCACAGGGCCCGAAGAGGCCGTTTCTCTTTGCAATTATGTGGTTTTTCTGAGGAACTGGAGCCATGTTAGAAGGAAAAATAACTTCTCGTCCCCATTCTCTTTTACATAGCGCAGATTCAGGAAAGAGTGCGACATGAGTTGAACCCACTCCATGACGTGCTGCAGGCTGATTTCACTTTATGTTCCTGTACTTGTACATATTTCCTTATATACTACTGGACTCTGGACTCAGCATGTGCAATAATTTCTGTGCAGTAATTTCCCGCTGTGCAATACCCCATATTCAATGTTATCATACAGTTTAACTTATGCTTGTACATATTTCTTATATTTTTTACATTGATGCGTGTATTCTTACTATGATTGTCTACTTCCTCTTACTTATTCTTATTGCCTACATTGCTCTTTGTTCTTAACACTGGTACACTTTAAGTAAGAGCTGCTGTAACGAAAAGTAACTTCCCCCTGGGATCAATAAAGTGATTCTGATTCTGACTCTGACTCTGACATGCAATTCCCTGTTCCTGTGTATCAGCTGGGATAAATGGGGGTGAGACGTCTGGCGTCCGGCCAGCGGACAGGACAATGACTTCTCCGGTCAATGACGTCCTGAGTGTTTGTTACAACCGACTCATAAAAATTTCATAGCCCGAGCGGCTCTGTGTGTCATACGAAGAAACACGCAGGCAAACACACATCAGAGGAGATCCATTTTTCCCGGGGAACACGAGAAGAGGGAAGAGAGCGGCACAGGGCCTCGCAGTTATTCCCTCTAACCGACCGGTGACAGTCAGAGATGAGGGATGATGGGGGAATGACTTTGTTGCCTCTCTGGCAACTCGCTGGTGATGGATCGTAACCAATTGTTTCATTTGGCAGCCAGTCAAGGGAGGCCGAGAAACGGCCCGGCCTCCTCTCAGCCGGCACCGTCCTGGAATGGGGGAATTGACTGAGGGAGTTTTATAAAAAAAAAAGAGAAATTTAAAAAATCCACAACACATTATTCTTAATATTCTCCTGTGAGTGAGTGCTGGCCACCACTGACGGTCCAGTCTCCAGGACCAACCTCAAAAGCATCCAAGCAATATTAAAGCTGGATTACTACTGTGTCTTTACACTGTGGAGACTGGGTGACTCATGGTGGAGTTTAAAAAAATGGTGAGGAGCAATTTCATCTTCTTCTAGACTGAAGAATTTTCTGTCCTTTTTCTGCGGCTGAGACGTGGATTAAGAAATGTGTCTTCAGACCGCTCACATTTGTTCTGGTCTGCACTTCACTGCGACGTGTAGTTACACGTCTGGGCAGGTGCACTTGAGGTTACAGGGCGTAAATCTGACTGAGAACCATAAATCTGACTTCAGATGATGCCACTGACTTGACTACTATCTTTACCGTAAATCTAAAGATATTAAAGACAGACAAAATATGCTTATCTTAAGGGGTGGAATTAAAAGTTATTTGAGGTACAAGGTACAAGGATCACCTTGTTCCTTGTTTGTTTAATATGTAAAACATAAATGAAGCCGAGATAGTGTCAGACATAAATAGAGGTCCTGTAAGGTGCTGTTTATTAGTTTAGGACAGAGCCAGGATAGCTGCTCCTCTGTGCTTCAGCATTCATGAGCTAATCCCGCCATCTTTTCACCTGTGGCCTCATACTTAATGAAAGGACATGAGTGGTATTGATCTACTCAGATAACCGCTGTGCAAGAGGGCAATCAACCAACTTTCCCTTCAGTACCTGTGATTCCTGTCACATACCTGGTGAAATGTCCTGGAAGAGTGATTTCCATATTGTGTACTGTAAGGGCCCCATGTACTTGGATGTCGGGAAGTCCTCGTACGTCAGATTGGTCTCATGTATCTTCCCTTTAATCCTGGGACAGAAAAACAGATCAATAACAGTCCAAATCCAATTTCCTTAAATAAAGCTGCCTCTTGTTCAACCCACAAAGGCGATTCCTCACTAAATTAATCTGGTTTGAGAATTTGAAAGGTGCCACTGTTGACATTTAACAGCTGACAAACTGCTTTCGGATCCGAAGCCGCGGAGATGAATGTGTCAGTGATAAAGAGCAGAGGAAGATTCAGTATGAACCTCTTCATGAATCACTTAGAGCACTTATCCTCTACGCAGTTCAGAGCTCAGGCAAGACACTGAGTGAAACACAGCAATTATACTGGCTGCAATAAAACTCATTTTCCGGACTCACATGTCCTTGTGTTAATTGTGCAGATATTTCTTGCTATTAAAACACACAGAAATAAATGAATTTATTTATACACCGATCATACAGCAGCTTATATTCAAATTTGTGGTTCTAAAATTCAATCATTCTGTTTTTATGGCTCTTGAACATTAGTGCATATAATGTGTTACAGGGGATTTGGGGCAAATACCCAACTTCTCTGACCACATACAGGTAACTTCCTCTTAGCTAGCAGAGCCTAACAGCATCATGGGTTAAAGGTATTCTGTTAGTCTGCTTATTAGTCAGAGTCGCTCTCTGTTGTGTGTAATGGTTTTTATTTATTTATAGGTGCATTGTCTCCCAAGTGTTTTGCACTGTATGTATTGTATTGTATTGTATTGTTTGTCTTTGCATTGTTTCTCGTTCTTGCACAGTTGGCAGTGTTTGTATTGTCTGCATAAGCCTGAACACACGCACTCTATGCTGTGTGTCTTGTACACCTGCACCTGGTGTATGTGGTTGAGATTACAATAAAACCCTCTTTGACTTGACTTTGGAACTACACTCTTTTTTGAGACATTTATTTCTTTTCTTCCTTTAAACAACATTAACTTGTTGAGGCGGGTGGAGAGGAGGGTCCGACATGTCGGTCGAAAACCTGCCAATTGCACCGACTGACTGGTGACTGTGAAGGCGATAACAAAAACTAAAAATATTAAATTCATCAGTAAGTTCCTGTACTGTAACTGTTCAGATTTTTTCTTAAATTTGTCGTCTGACTTCATATAAACGATACTATGACAGAACTCATCTATAGGGTTTTTTATGTGTTTTCAATACTGGTGAAGAAACAAGACCTGCATTCGTGTAGGATGGGAAAAAAATAGACACTTTTTTTTTTCCAGTGAAACATTGTTTAACTTGCTTTTCCCTTGTTCATCAAACAAATGCACCACGGTTAAGCATGTTAACACAAGCCACTGTACAAGACCAGGCCTGTGGGAATATAAAAGAAGAAATGGAGGGAAGAGTTGAGTCACATTTTACAGCTGCTACATTTGTCTGTTCTTCCACTACTTTTCTTTGTAGAGACTATATTTGCCACCCTTATTTTAGATTGAATAATACGCTCATCTAACAAACTTCAAAACTCTATCTTTAAGTGTAATTAAATGATGCAGTGATGTTTGAAACAGTGAGTCCGATTAACTCTTTACTAAACCTCATCAAGCTGCTTTTTACAGTTATTAAACCGTTCAATTAAACCGCCCTCAAGCCGCCCTCACAGATTAATCATTACAGTTGGTTTATTTTAGGCCCAACTCTCCATCTGCTCAGGGATTAACGGAGGCTGCTGCTCAAATCAGTACTTTCTCCTGACGTTCAGTTGCTACAAGCGGAACAAACACTTGGCACGTCGTGAGGTATTATCATAACATTTTTACCACCATATGTCCTAAGGTAAACCTAATCCTTCTTAAAAATAAATGTATTTACAACCGCATTTTCTGATTGGCCTGCAGTGATGATACTGGGGCTGTTTCAGCGAACGCGGAGCAGGTGAAGCACCTCTCAGAAGTGACGGCCACACCCTCCAGGAAGTCGTGTCGCCCCGTCTCGTTGAGGCGCTCCTGCAGGATCTGGATCCCCTCCTTGACGTCGCGCAGCTGCTGGCTGTAGCGCTGGATCTTGTGCTCGATGTCGGCCAGCTTTCGGGCCGTGTCCATCTCGAGCTCCTCCAGCATGCTCTTCTGGCGCTCACGCAGGAAGCGGTGAAGGCGCTCAAATGCATCGCCGATGGTCGCACGCAGACTCTTAGCTGAGGACTGAAAAACAGAAGGCAAAGATGTGATGAATAAAAACCACTCTCAGGTGGGCTATTAATAAAAGTCACTGCAGGACTGTGGACTTTATATAGTGGGTATTTCAGTCACAATAGGCGACTTTTAATTAGACAAGGGTCAATAATTACACAGTGCTCCGTTAATATTACATTAACATTCATCGACTGAGCTTGTACATGTATTGATTTTAAGAGGCTCTCGGAGCACAGTGTGTATAGCAACATGGAGAAAGTAAAGAAGCTCTTAAACAGGAGAAACAAGAAATAACCCAAAAAAAAAAAAGAAGTCCAGCAGGACAGGGACCACGGAGGACATCCTTTGTAGGAATCAGCTGATTACAAGACACAGAATAGCTGAACAGAGCAGTTTACACGGAGCAGCAGCGTGGACGTTAAAGAGTCAAGAAAATTATTTGCAGCTCAAGAGGGAAAATGTGAAGCTGTGTATCAAAGAGAATTCATGATCTGAGTGTCAGAACAAAGGCGCGGGGTGTTGAACACTGGACACAGGAGGCTTTTAGTTTGCGGCTTCTGACGCTGGACAGTTATAAAAACTTTCCCAAACTGTCATGTTTGTGCAAAGACTCAAAAGAGAACATCCGTCCAGCAAAGAGCATCTCAGAATCAGAGCGAATGAACGACTGATGAGCAAGAATTTAAGATGAAACTCTATTTTGTCTGAAGGGAATTTCGAGAGGTCCTCTCATCTTTGTGATCTATGCTTTAATTACACTTCCCTAAACAGTGGAACGATCCCCTTCAAACAGCCGGCCTGTCTCCGCTCATGCCCAGGTATTCTCTGCCTGTGGGAACCTGTTGTTAGGATGACTGTTTCTCACTAAGCATGAGCTATGACACCAAGGTGGCCAGCTATTCAGCCCCCCTACCTCGTTAAGAGTTGAAAACTGGTGTCGGGAGGAGGAGGAAGAGGAGGAGGAGGAGGAGGAGGATGACTGCGGCAGCCCAGCCATCAGTCACACTGACGTGTTTGCCGTTTTGGCCCAGCAGGCTGTGATGGCACTGAGAGGATGTTTGCAGCCCTTGGAGACAGCAGGCTGTCTCCTTTTCATGGCAGCATGTGATTATTAAGGGAACCCCTGGTGGGTATGTGAATAAGACACAATTATTCAGACGGCAGCCCCAGTCTGCACACATGGCCAAGGCCTCAAATTGGAGTGCAAGGCCGTCATATTCAGTCAAAAGAGAGAATTCCCTTCTCAGTCTCAGCAACAAAGACGAGCTCAGCTTAACATTAAAGGTGAACGCCACAGATTTTATTCATCAAAAGTTTCTTTAGAGGTGAAAAGATGGAATTGTATCATCTTCTGAATATCCTGAATCAAAGCGTATTCTTAAGCAACCTAGACATTTAACAAAACGAAAGAAGAAACGCAGAAGAAAGGCATTTCATTGTCAGCTGCCTAAACGCATCAGAGATCAATGCGGGCAGAGCGCGGACTTGTTCCAGGCAGGGCACTCTGTGCAAATGGACGCAAATCTAATGAGATCAGCTCATTTCTAATGTGAAGCAGGGGCAGCTGAAAGGCCTACATCTAGCAGTTAGAGCGAGTCGATGAGATGGACAGGCCTGGCTCTCTCTCTCTCTCTCTCTCTCTCTCGGGTCCTGAAGTGCTCTGACACGAAGGTGAGTGATGCGGCGACATTAGACAGCAAGTACAAAAACGAGAGAGAGAAATGAAGCTTCGTCTTTTCCTTTAGGTAGCACCCGGAATGAAATATTCAAGTCCCCTCATTTGTTGTCACACTCCACTGCACGGCATACAGAAGGTTTAAACGGACTCGAACCTGGCGCCCGCTATGGCAGCAGCTAACGGTAGCGCCGTCAACATGACAGATGATGGCGACGGCTACGGCTTCACCAAACAGCCTTCCAAATCCCTTCAATGCCACCACGGCAGAGGGGGGAGACGTGTGTGTCCGTGCATGAATGAGAGGTTAAAAGACTGACACATTGAGCGGACGCTCATGGATCGCTGATTAAAACAAGGTGCCAAGATTAAAGCGTCGCTCAATAAACCAATTTATGTGGTGGAATTTAACTGCCCATCCGAAGCAATTAGGAAGGGAGATAGATAATCATTGACTGAAGGACTGCATACATTAAACAGACCAGCTCTTTATTTTTTGCTCACGGAGACATTTCTTTTACTTTCTCCAAGGATTTGTTTACCTAAGTAAATATCCTTACAGTCTATTCTGGCATTTGCTGGTGTTCAATGAATAACCTGTTATATAAAGTTGTTGTGAATATGCTCTTTAAATTATTTTAATTAAGTAAAAGGCTTAGTACTCTAATTAATCATTGTATGTAAAGAAAACATAATTACACTAGTTATCTCACACTTTCCTTCAGCCCAGAATGTCCTCATATAATTGCACATTTTAAGATTAGAGACGGGTTATTAGTAAGTAATGTGTCCATCAAATGAACCTAAATGGAAACTGTTCAATAACTATAATTTATTTAAAGCAAATTCGCCCAAAGGTTCTGTCTTTCCAGATATACATACCTCATGATTTTCTCAGACTGGGTCATTACATTTCACATCACATCTTTTATAATTATCAGATTTTGAGACCTGTTATTGAATTCACTGATTAAGTAAATGTCAGTTTAATCAAAGGAATTTATTGTTTGTTGCAGATTGCCCAAAAATATTCAGTTTACTAAATTAAAATGACAAATGCAGAGGCGCTTTTGCTCGATAAAAATCTAATTGTCTAATCAAATTAGCTGCAGATCTTCTGATCCAGTAATTAGAAACTGTTTCAGATGCAGACCACATAATAAGTATCATTTAAATCAATGCAAATTTAACATAACAAATCAGCGAACCTGCCATTTTTTAATATATTTAAAACACTGTGCTCTAATAAAAAATTATCTTTAGAAATTGCAAAAAGGGGCAACAGTTGCTGCTGGTACAGAGGTGTTATTTTTTTGTTTATTTCTTTTCAAAAAAGTACCTTGGTCTCAGTGAGTTGTCTCTGCAGTAGCTGGAGAGCCTCTGTGTGTCCCTTCTCACTGTCCTGCAGGGTGGCCAGCTGCTCCTTCATCTCCCTCTGAAACACAAACAACAAGCTACACATGAGCGACTGGTGACTGGTGACTTCAATGTGACAGAAGAGTTGAGCCAAATTCAACAAGACAACGTACTAGAGCATTTTATTTCCATTTAAAACACTCAACTCCTACTTCCTCGTTCCACCATTTTCTTAAAGTTACACTAAAACAGTTCCAATACAGGTAGCAGGCAAACATTAATCTCCCCAATTCTAAATTGTAATGCATTTATATAAACGGTATTATTTGTGCTCAATGATCAGGTGTGAGGCAGCAAAGATTTAAGCCCCAGCTACAAAACAAACAAGCCAGATGGAGAGAAAGATATGAAGGAGATCAAATAAAGTCTGTGGAGATGCCAGAGAAAACTGGGTCTCATTCCTAGTCAGGCACACGCTGACAGAACCTGCAGCACTCGGCCACCTCGGGGTCTCCCCGAGGCCCAGGGGAGGCTTTGCGGGAACCAGAGAGGAAGGCTGCTGTCAGAGTTTTAAGCACATCCCATGTGCCAACAACATCTGTGTTTTAGATTTAGGTTTTAGGTCAGAAACAGTTTTGCTGATGCACTCCCCCAAGTAATACGCTGCACTATACAAAATGTCAACTTAATATGTGACCCAGCTTACGACGTGAGATAAAGGCAGGACACAAATGCCTCCAAAAACTTTGATGCAGGGAATAAGAAACCATACCCATGCATGTAGGGAGACTTATGTTACTGCAAAGAAAACAATATATGAAAAAGGACACGACCTGGAAAACCAGACCCCACCTTCGTCAAATTGATGTGGTTTCTATTTTAAACCAGTGTCAGTAGAATATTAGCACACGATTACTCATCATTAACATATAATATATTATACAGCAAATAAAAATCTGACACTGGCAGCTACAAGCTAAACAAAACTTGGCACTTGGCAAAAGACATCTTTGTTTCAGGTGGGAAAAAAAAAATGTAATCAAAGGAAACAACCTGAGACGAGCTTCATTCATTTAAGTTAAGCTGCCCTGGTGCTTGGTGTATTTGCTCAAGTAACCTGTGTGTCCCCTTCTCTGTGATCCACTAAGTGTCACCTCCTCTGAACGCCAACTGCAGCAAAAATCCACCAATTGGAACTGTCAGCTTAGCGGTGCAAAGAGAACAACCATCGCTCAGCGACGGTAATGAACTGAAAGCGAGAATAGACGCTGTCTGACAAGAGGAAAACATATTATGATTCTACCGGCGGAATAAGGGGCGAAAAATGGGTATTAATTTAGGATGCAGCAGAAGTAATTTATCCTTGATCTTGATTATTAAGAAGGAGCAAATGTGGGCCGTGGAAATGAAGCATGTTTATTCTCAAGGACAGAGGCAAAAAAAAAACAATGGCTGGTGCAGAGGGGGAGCGTGGTTCTCCATGTTAATGATAGGAGTGCGGCAGGCTCAGCAGGCTCTCCGCCTCATCGCTAGGCGTTTGTCTGCAGCGGGTCAAAGGCCTCTCCCACACAATGTGAAAGACCAACACTGACAGACTGGCAGGAAAAACATGCTCCTGAACTCCCGACTCACTGGCTGGTCAGGGGAGGGCAACTTTAACTGCTGCCTTCTCTCTAATAGATGGATGCATCAACATGAACCCACACATAACTAAAAAAAAAAAAACAAAAAAAAAACAAATCCTCTCTGAAATGTTTCCCTTAATGACATGTTTTTATTTCTGTTTTGCATCATCCTCTGGATTACAAACAGGACGCATCCACCCTGTTCCATTTACTGAATAGCACTAGTCACTAAAATGAAATGTGCTGCAGAATAAGTGAGCCTAAGCTGAATTTAAGGTGGCAAAGCTGCATTTTAGCAACAGCAAATATCAACCTAGGTGAAATCATCTTCGCGCAGTTCAAAGAGACCCTAAACCTCCTCCATAATGTGTAATTACATACTCCTCCTCAACCTCCTTGGAAGACAAAACTGTCCTTTGCTTGGAGATTGTTCTACGATGACATTTCTTGCAGAAAAAGACACGGCTGTGGTGTCAATTACTGCGAGAAACTGGATTCGATAGGTACAGGGGAAAAAAAATGAGAACATGACGTCAAACCTTTATTTAATGAGATAACAAAAAAACAACAAAAAAAAAACAGTGAGATGAATGGTGGTATAAGCAGACAGTGACAGCGATGTTTGTGTGTATTCAGGAGTGCGTCCTGTGCTGTGTGTGGAGGCGTCTCTCCTGTCCATCGAATCTGGCCGGCACAAGTCTGACGTGACATTTCCCCAGGACGTCAAGTTGCAGGAAATGGGGGTCACGGCTGGGAGATTATAAATCTAAAACTCATTCCATCCTGCCGTCGTTCCCTTCTTCCTCGTACCCCCCCCCGTCATGTTAGCAGCTCTTGGGCAGATATATGCACAAGTAAATAAATTAATAAAATAATAGACTGTTACGGCTGTGTTGTGTACGGGGGCTTAGAATTTCTCAAACTTTCCCTGCGGCTGGAAGCTTGATTACATTCAGCAGCACGTTCAGGACTTAAAGAGCATTATTGCCAGCCTGAACCAAGAGACGAACAAAACAACATGCAGTGTCACAGCATGAATAATAAAAAGCTCACAGGATGGAGAACTTCCTCTCTCACACACACGGATAAGAGCAGCTTCAAGTGACTTCATTCACATTCATTTAATCTTTTTCAGTATGAATCAGTATGAAAGGCTTCTAATTACAGCCGGATCTTTTTCATCTGGTTATCGTTCGGTGACAAGTGCCAGAACCCAGCAGACGCCACAGTAACTCAGTGTGCTGCAAAGGTGACGCTCACAAGGACAGGTTGGTATAACCTTCAATTGGGCCGTGGGTGTAATTCTGTCAGGTAGCAGACAAGGCGGGTAAAGAGGATGTCAGCCAATAACACTGCCGTCAACACACCGCAGACATCACAGCCGAACCGGTGTGCTTTATGGGCTTGTTGTGATTCAGCATGAACTGGTCTGAAATATTTCATCCTTACAGCCAGTACAAAAATCACAGTACTAACAAAATACGGTGTTTTCAAGGGTGTGGGTTTTGGCAAAGCGGCAGAGTCTGGGGCTGAAAAATGAAGTCACTTCAGTGGGGTTGAAACGCAGTCCTAAAGTAATGCATCATTAAAGGGAACAACCTCTCAGGTGGGCGAGCGATGTGACTTGATACTAACAGCTCATGATAAACACAAACTATTTTTCTTTTTTATAACAACCTAGTGTGTAATATTCTAATAACCACTACCAATCAAAGTAGGCAACACACATTCAATCAGATGCAATCAGTTGTAAAATATATCATAAGGAACAGTAATTAAAATGTGTTAAAATGTGCCTGTGCGTGGTCCCGTCTGCACAGCGAGACGCCTCTTTCACAGCCTAAAGACACGCACAAAGGCTCCAGAGAAAGAGGCAACAGTCGACCACAACAAACAAACAGCCGCTACTTATGTCACAATCATAAAAACACTGACTGTGATATGAGCTGTGGGTTCCGAGGTGCAAGATTTGACGAATATTTTCATCATCTCTGGAGAGTTCCAGCCGCTGCAGTACCAAAAGGCAGACCAGCAACCTCTAGGGACACCACGCGTTACGCAAGCACATAGGCTTTGAAAAGGTTTTGAAGCCAGTCATCCAAATGTTTCACCTGTCTGTCTGGTGTGACGGCTGTATCATCCCCCAGCCCTCCCCTCCACAATACTCCGGCCCTGGCGGCATCCAAAACAAAAACTTGTGAAAAGAAACAGAAAAACAGAATACAGGACAACAAAAATGCTGTCTCAGGCTGCAAACTCTGGTGCATTTTTGTTCCAAGACATCAAACCGAGCTCAAGCTGTGCCGTACATTCCTGAGCCTGGTTTCCTCTAGCATCAGCAGAGCCTGCAGCCTCTCCAGGGGGATGAGTGCGTCCCTGCAGCCTGAGCTCAGCCAGCAGAGCAAGCAGAGGCCAGCTGAGCTGACAGAGCAGGCCTGGCTCAGAATGCTGGAGGACAGAGACACACTTTTCACTTCCCACATCTGTCCCACTGAGACGGAGACGAGCACATCCTGTACTGTACGGTACATCCGAATGTGTGCAACTGGTTCATAGACCCGGTGTGTTAGCCTGGTGCTGGAGATTCTTTAATGGGATAAACAGACAAAATGATCAAAAGTAATGAACACTGAATAAGTGATAGCTGAATAATCAATTGACTTGAATCTTGAACGTCACTACAAATAAAAGACAGACACAAAAACCATCCCAAACTTTTTACTTTGTATTTATCCATTTGTACAATTTATAAATTAAATATTCTTGGGTTCTGGTGGTTCAAGCAAACGTTCGACCACGGGCTGGTGGGAATTGTAGCAACAAAATGTCAGATGATGAAAAAAATAAAAATAAAAAAATGTTTACTGCAAGTTTGCTTTAAGTCCCAAAGAGGGAAAAAATACTTTTGGATTATCTGAAACAGGACAGTTTCTATGTTAGGCTATGTAAACGACTTCCGTGTTCATCCGTCTACACTTTAATAGATTCAGATTTATTGCCAGTACGCTCATAAATACAAAGATACAAAGGATCTGTGTTTTTGTTTGGTGCACGAAAGAAGGTAAGAAATAACAATATAAAATGATTTTCTGCTGGTCAACGGTTAAGAGGTAAAAGGGATAATTCATCACATAGTATTGTCAGTAGTTGAGAGCAATCTAGGCAGATATACTATTCGATAGGAACGATAGATCTTCTATCCCCTGTGTGATCCCAAACGACTCCCTCATCTATTACCTCTATTTTAGCAGAATCATCTGGTAAATGAAGGGAGTTGAGCGGAGGCGTCGAATGCCTCCGCCACTCCTCTGAATATAGGGCACGCCATGTAAATGATGAATGCTCGGAGGCTGCTGCTCCAATTCCTGGAGCGAGGAAGGGCACGGAGTATGCAAATGTTTTACCCCAGACGTGAACAGCTACACAGCAACACTGCAAGTCAGTTCTAATATATTTATCCTTCAAACTAAAAAGATCCTTGATATCTGAATTGCTGGCGACACTTAACACACTAAGCAGAGGGAGGTGTGTTGCGAGGCAGCAAAATATGTTTTCAAGAAAGACAAACATATCTCAGTGGCATCCATGTAAAGGTTGATAATCTACTCAGTGTAGGACAAGCCATTAAAGAGGAACAGCAGGGCTGCTGCTGGCAACAGAGTGGAAATGTGAGAGGTGTTGACCGATAAGAGCGAGTCTGCTTCTTGTATAAAGTCACTCACCAGCTCAACAGAAGCTTCTCGCTGCTTCAGCCCGAGGCTTTTACAGCTCATCTTCTCCTGACTGCTGAGCAGGGCTAGCTTCTACACACATATTTAAATGAGGCATGTTGAAATTGGAAAACGTATTTGACGGACAGCTAGTTTATATGGTTATAAGCTTAATAAGAAATTTCTGAATATTTCTTGCAGCAGAAACCATTTCCAGACCCTCTCCGAACGACTATCAATCAACGCTGTCAAGAGCAAGATGCTAATCTCAGAGAAGGCTATGCATCATCTCAACAAGCAACTAATGGAAAAAAAAAAAGAACATTAAGAAAACACGTCCCTCCGGCCTGTGAGATAACAGAAAATATAAAACAAACATCAGTCACTGACTTCTATAAAGAACGGGATCATGATTAAAGATAGTTTAAGTTGTTAAGATGTTTAGAAGCGCAATCAAACTTAAAAAGACCTTTTCAGATTTTTTATTTTTTATTTTTCTGTGGTGTGAGGCAAAGTGAAGTCTGAACTGCAACGTTTGAGAAGTAAGAAAACCTTATTCAAAATCCAGCAGTTCAGTCATGACAATAGATCACTGCACGCTAAACATCAAGGCTCACAAGAAGAGGCAAGTTCATGGCTGAGTACAGTGTGGACGTTCTTAGGCAGGGAAGAAAAATAAGAAAAAATTTAAGTCCTGGTGATTTTTAAATTGCCTATAAACAGGAATATGTGTGTTAATGATGCCATGTCTCCACAGTGTATGTAATTCTGTGAGTCGGTAGCCTGTTCAAAGTTTAACCTGCCTCTCAGTCAAGTGTCAGGGATCGCTGTGTGTAACCTGAGCTTGGTTTATGCTCTACACAGAGCTTAAGTCATACCTTATGAAATTGGAGTGATGCCATCAGTCTAGTCACGCCACTAAAATGTTGGTCCGCTGATAGCCAGCTGTGTCCAGCTTCTCTGTCTAATTCAGAGAACGGCAGCAGCCGACGTTGGAGTTAATAAATAAATCACAGTTACAGAAAATCACTTTAATACGGAGAAGACATCGCAGTCGATGGTGTGTAGGAGGCAGAAAGAGGGTGAACTTTTCCTGCTACTCCGGCCACTGAGAGCCAAGGATGAGAGAGGCCATTTCAGTCCAATTACAGCAGCTGCAGCACAATGTGCAGTTACACTTCAGGGGAGGTATATACAGGTGCAGATGACAATCAGCCACTGGTCAATGTTCTACTGAGCGCCTATAGCCCTGGTGTTTGCGGTGCGTCCCTCACCGTTGTCAGACCCCTGTCGGACGTTTTTTGGCTGACTGAGCCTTCTGAATACACAACACATCACTCTGACTGCATAACCAACGCTTCAAGAAGAATGCAAATATTATCACAAAAATCTCACTACGATTGCTTCCTAGTTCATCTTAATGGATCCGACTGTAATCTGTAGCTTTTCTGATATGTTTAAGTGAAATTTCTTTGCCCAGACACAGGTGATGGGACGTAAAGAGTAAGCAACCAAATGCATGAATGTGTGGTGGGAAATGTTCATGGGAGTATTTGTTCAGGATGTATACACAGAAAGCAAGCGTTTCGTAAAATAAAATGTTTAAAAAAAACAAAAAAAATTGACTATGACCATTTTTTCTCAACTGACATACTACATACACTCCTCCGAGGAGCTGCCTTTCCTGCTAACACCATTACCTATTTGTGATTGCAGAGTGACTTCACTCTGCGTTCACAGTCAGTAAATACGCCCTGAAAACGACCCTTGAACACGCTGGACTCCCAGCAGATTTTCACCAAATACAAGCTTGTTTCATCTTTTAGAAAAAGCCTCTTAGGATTAGTCAAACCTCTAAGAGTCAGCATGTTGTTAATAAAAAACCATGTCATATTTGTCAGGCGCAAAAATCGCCTCGTGAAAAAAAAAAAAAAAAAACGACTTGGTTGCATGTCAGCCAGCGCCACACGGCTGGAATAACAAGCTGCTTTGTTTGCCTCTACTTCATCTTAGTGACATGGGTGCAGCTGTAAGATATTCTGCTATAGCCTGTTGTGTGTGCACCATTCAGGTTACAGCTCGCCAAGAGCTCTATCTGACCAAATAGAGTATACGCCTGCTTCTCTTTCACTTAGTCCCCTGACATCAAATAAATAGTTGGGAAGTATGCCTCTTTTGTCAAGCCACACTCTACAATAGCAGACCTTTTCCTGCAGACAGTGGAAGTGCAGCCGTATGAATTTTAAGCACAGCTACTAGTGAGGTCTGCGTGTTAGCAAATCCCCCGATGATTTCCAATAATCTTCATATCTAGCCTGGATCATAATATTACCAAACAAATTCAAAGCACAGAGCAGGGGAGAACATATCTGTTTACAGTTAATGCATCCGGAGCTTGAGCGAAAACGTTTCAGCCCACACAGGTCTTCATCGGGCCAACAAAGTTTACGTGGTGCACACGTTTAAGATGAGTCCTCAAGAACCTTTTTGCTCCCAATTAGAGAGAAACTGAGGAAAAGTAAAACTTAAGTATAAAAGTATAAGTATTGTGCAAACAGAACAACAAGAACACTTCCAAATAAGACGGTGAATACAAAACACCAATTTAAGGCTTGTGTCTGCTGCACTTGCCTCAACAGTCGATGTAATGTCCTAGAGAAGGTTTTGTTCAGTTGTTATTCAAGCCAAGAATAAAAGCATTTCAGTGAAAATGTCTGACAAGAGTGCTTTTAAATGGATGCATCTATCACTTTATCTTCATAAAACAACAGGACACTCACCAGGACGGCAATAGATACCAATTTATCTAAAAACGTGGACTAAAACATTTGTTTTGTATTGAGTGGAACACAACGAAAAGCAAAGCTTTTTTTTTTAACCAAAGTGCAACAAGAACTGAAAGCCTGAAAGCACTGAACCTCTTTGAAATGGCATCAGTTAGTATATATAGCGGAGAATAAACAGCCTCCAACATCAACTCAGATTTGCTGAGACTATCTCTGTGCTGAGCTACTTAACTCCGAAATATCTCCGTCTATATGTTAATGTCTGAACACTAAAAAAAAAGCTGCACGGAGTTATTTTCTTCCAGGTCCCATTTAATTCAGGTGACGACAAATCTGTCTTTTACACCTCACCAGCAAATGACTGATCCCATCACAACAACACCTAGATTGGCATTTAAAGTCTCAATTTTAATGTGACACTGCCAAAAATCATCTTTGTTTTTAGATATATCATGACCTAGATACGTAGACAGACAAAAATCAGGTCAAATCAAGAGCTCAGTTTTCCTTGTACCGAATAAAATGCATGTTTCGAATATTATTCAGTCCGTAGAGCTTAGATTTCTGTTTTTAAATGTTACCTCAGATAAAACAAAGAGAAAGTAGCAAACACTTCCAAACATCCCTACTTCTTTTAAGGCCTTAATGTCGTTTTAATGAAACACTTTGAGTTGACTGTCACTTTAATAGATGAGGCTGGGGATAAGAAAGATGCTCCTCCTTGACTTTGCCTGATTAAAGTTGTAACACATTTCACAGGTCTCTGAACTATCTAACAGCGTGCGGTTTTAATGTTTTACAGCAGCAGCTATTGTAAGTCACTGAGGATAAGAGCGGGTGCTAAACGGCTAAACTGTTAACAGCTGCTAGGGGAGGAATCCGCTGTTAATGTGGAGACTGAGAGCGAAGACATGCAGAGGAACCATGGTGAGCGGAGACAATACAGCTGGCTGCTCCGCACTGATTAGCCTGAACCCTGCTCAGTGCAGTATGGCAAATAAACAAAATCCAAGAATACTTGGCCATAAAAACGTGAATACGCCATACATCATTAGAAGTTGGTGTTTAAATTCCTAATTGAGATATCAATTACCACACAGTCTACCCGGGGCAGTCATGTACAGTACCTAGATAATAAATTGGACTTAGTAACCTTGATAAATCATTACAGTTTTATTGATGTCCACTGGGCATTTTCCATTCAATAAATAATGAACAAAGCTGCTTATTCAACAAGCTTTTTTCTTACATCTCTGATAATTACAAAAACATTTAGGATAAAGGGAAATAAGTGGTGCTCGTACTGAGACCTTTTATCTAATCCCACAGCTAACACTAAACTGAGAGATTCTCCAGCACCTGCCTGCCTGTCAGTCATAGTCTGCCCCTCATCACCTCGACTACCACAGGTAAATATACACATGTTTAATTCTCTCAGCCTCCAGGCGACTAGTTAGCTCAAGGTCACGTCTAAGGCGGACCGTGTTGGAGCTGAAAACGAGGACTCCTATCAGCAGCAGGTCTAATTAAATCATCTGCAGCAAATCATGGACACAGGGAATTACAGGAGATTACAGCCCCATCCAGCCCAGCCCGGACCCCCGAGAACAATGGCCTGTAATCTGTCTTAATTCCCAGGCTAATCAACGGAGGGCTCAGAGTCTCATGGCTGCAGCGGCAGGGAACAGCGGTTCACAAACATCAGACTAACAAAGGCAAAATGAAAAGCGAAGTCTGAAAAATTCTTACTAATGACTCCTCACTCACGGATTACTGACGAATAAGATCAGGAATCGTTTCTGTCCAAAACCACCATTTCTCCACCCTTAAAACGAGTTATGACTCTAAGGGAGTAAGACAAAAAAACAAACAACTTCAGGTCTATTACATTTAAAGTAGTGTTCATTACTGGTATCGCTGGTGTAGGGGCTGCTCTCCCTGCAGATATGCCTCATATCAGAGAGACCTGGGATCAAGATTAAGCCTCACTTAATGCCACAAATCTTTGAGGGCAGCACTTCAACTTTCATTCTCCAACAAGACAAGAAAATCCCCCCTCTTCATTGATCCGTCCTCTCGCTCTCTGGCCTGTGAAACCAGTTCCAGCACCTACGGTGCCCTGTGACCCGCGGGTTTAACTAGCTGCCAGGTACATGCGCAGCTTTTGATGTCATACCGAAGGTACAATGCATTCAGTCGCGATGAATCATCCACATGCAGATGATGTGTGGGAGTTTGTGGATTTCCACAGAAGCTGATCCAGACTTCTGTTGAAGACAATGACAATTCATAACGCAGCTAAACAAATACACCCTTCACAGCCGGTGTATTCAGCAGCAGTTTACTACAGACGTATCAATAAATCCAACCTTCAGAGTAGTTGAGAAGGAGCATTTGACTAAATGGTCAGTTTGGAGGCTGCGTTATGCAGATTGTTGTTGCAGTTAGGTTCCATCCATACCCATCATTAAAACAGCAAACACAACTGAACATTATGATCTTTATGAAGTGGGGATTTAATGCTAGATGTTTAGCTAGGTGTGCCTAATAAACTATCCACTGAGTGCCTGTCTTTCACTCAGTGTTGGTCACACGTGCTGGTCTTTCTGAATGCAATTATGATGTGGTATTTTTATGTCGTTTATCTTTGACACTGAGAAAAAAAAAAAAGAAAGAAGAGTGCCACACAAACAGACCTAATCAGCAAAACAAATACTGATTTTTTTTATACGCAAGTTCAGTTTCCTTACGGGTGATTTTACTTAACACTCATTGCCCTCACATTTCTTTAAAGAGAGGAGGCGTTCATCTAAAGTCAGGTGCAGTGATTTGAGAAACACCTGTTAATCTTGAGAGGGTTCAAACGGCATTTTTTCAGTCTCTCCGCATCTACATTATGAGGCTGCTAAACAGCTTTCACCTGCATGTTTCCTGAGGCATTTTCACTCGCTAGAAAACATACAGCAAATCGTAAAATCATCTTTGCGGAGGGCCTACACGAACATTGTTAATGCACAACAGATGCGCAGACATCTGACTCACTTAACTGGAGCGCGGGCCAAAGTAATCGTCTAAATAAGACAAAACGTTCTGTGTGAAGAAAACCGAATCAGCTCACTTTTTCCAATCAACGCAGATGTTTATCTGCCAATCTACCAGCAGCATGGGGTAAAGCAAGCATGCAGCATGATCCGTCTTGCTTCAAGCACCATCAGGGGCGTCAGTAATAAGTGCAGTATGAGCTACCACCTCTATCTCCGATGAGGATATTCGCCGAGGCTCCTCGAATGGAACACGACTCCTCTCTCTTTCCCCACAGCTCTATTTCTGCCACACCGCCCAGACAGGCCGCCAAACTGGACAAACTCATTTGTTTGGGGTGGGCGGGTGGCAAATGAGCAGAGTGGTGTGTGCTCGGAGCCATTTGTCACCAAACCAGTTATGTGGTACTTAATAAAGCACATATTTGGGAACGAGGAAGATTACCGACACGGGAGACGGAAAGACAGAGAGGGAGAGATGGGGCTGCCGGAGGAAAGGAGAGGAGACCGAGGCGAGCCACGGGGGAGATGGCAGCCGTGGGTGCCCTTGAAATTGCCTGACTCATTACTGCAGCAGCACGGCCATGCGTGGTGATGGCAGGCTCAGAGAGAGCTCTCAGCCCGGCGCTGACAGCCGGAGAGTGAGAGACAGCCGTACTTTCAAACCACCCGGGGAACGCTTCAAAGCACGATGTGCTCATTTTCTATTTTCAAACACCACCTCACATCAATGCTAGGTAGACGGGGGGGGAAAAAAATGCCAATTTATTTTCATGATTAACCCCGCCGGTGTGGTCGTGATAAGGAAATAAGCTGGTAGAAGATGGTGTTAATAGAGAACAGCACACAGGTGCGTCTGCACACCTTGAGTGACAGGTCTGTGTGGGTGACTCAACACCACAGTAATCATTTAATTCTTCTGCCACTTGGGCTTTTGTCAAAATGAGACCAGCATCATTGCACAGCTGCTTGCTCCTATTCTCCTCACACATCCAGCATAGTCTATAGTATCGGAACCAAAGTTCAGTCCCCAAGTACGCATGGATAACCAGGGGCTGCAGTCGATTTCCCTTCTTATCTGGTCTTACACCGCTGTCAAGTAGAGCGGAAACATATCCCTAGGGCATGTAGAGAGCCGGAAGAGTCTGTGCAGCCTCACAAAACTGTGGCTGCACTCAGCCCCACTGACAGTCTCCATCATAACAATTAAAGCGCGCTGGCTGCTGTGGCCTCCATTTTGTCCTCCACAGGAGTTGACTGCCAACTTTAGGCCTCAGTGGTGTGGTAATAAGTGCACAGCTTCGTCCAGCTCCAATCAGGGTTGCAGCAATCCAGCCAACCTCTATTTAAGATGGCGCCTGCGCTCCGAGTCTAGCTCGACCAGCGGAGGGAACTGTAATCATGTTGCCTAAAATAATGCCATTGTTTTCCTGAACATTAAGCACATACTCAATGTCCGCAGATAAGAATATCCAGCCTCTCGGTTAAAACCGCATTTAATGAGCTCACACCAAGCTCAAAATAAAAACATCAGGGGATTAAAATGACGTGTTGATTGAGAATCTGCGGATTGTGGCTCTCAACAAGTTTAAAATATTTTTTGCATTCACTGAGCTTTTTGCTCTTGTATGAAAGGTTTAGATGTGGTTCCAAGCTATGCAATGTGATTGCTGCGATGAAACCCTTTCTAATCATAATGCGTTAGCTGCTGTGAAATCTCTGCTCCCCGGAGCAAATGGCAGAGCAGCGAACAAATCCTCCTCCATCCTACCTTAATGTTCTTAATGTTGAGAAAAATGTGCAAGCAAGTAATTATGTGCCGAGTGAATGTTTGCCAGATGCGTGTGTGTGTGCGTCATTGTGCAGTGGTCGGGTGCTGGACGCGTTTGCGCATTACAGATTTGGCCGCGGAAGCGTTTACGGTGGAAAAGGATGCAAATCAGCAGGAGGTAAACCCCTGAGCACAGCAACAAGACTCAGGGCCTGAGGTCAGCGGAGTGACATGCCAGGCTAAGGAGATTACACTCTGCCACAGACTAACCAACAGCTGCCCTCATCACTAGACGCCGGTCTGCCAAAAACTGTTAACATAGCTACTGCAGCGGTGACGTGACAGAACAGAAATATGCGGCGTGTGAACACTTCAGGAGTGTTGTTAGTTTGAGAATATGAAATCAAAGGCTTTGAGCGCTGGAATCCGTGCTTAAAATGTCGTAACCTCAGAATGAACAATCTGGCAGTCAGACCGCAGTGGTGGGTAACAGACTATATTTCTGTATGTTTTTGTTTTGGCTACTTCGTTGGGTGGGTCCACATATGTGAGTTAGCGTCTGCGGATGTTGAAAGTCAATTCTGACACCCTTGTAGCATTGATTGTGAAACACACAAATCATCAGAGCTAAAGAAAATGTCATGATGCACATGAGGGCATGACATAACCTAAACAGAAACCCTGCTGGGAAAATGAAGTGATAGTGAACTATTACGCATGAACTAATACTGGCAGCCTTTTTTCCCCAGAAACAGAGGAAGGCATAGGAAGGCCAATCCTAAATTCCATGTGCCAAATTATCGAACAATTCAACACAAAGAGGCAAAGGTTTGGCTCTCGACCTACCAAATCCTTTTGCCCTCTCTTCTCTAAACTTTCCCACCCTACAAAAACTCTAAGGTTCATTTTAAAGCAGCCAAGAAACTGGCACGACATGTGTCCCTCTGGCCCAGGCGGTAGAAACCCTGGAGGAGATCGCTGCTCCCGCACTTCAACACATCCCTAGCATGTTGTTTTGGCATTTAGTTAAGCATTGTCAAGCCTCGTGCTAAAAGTGAAGTTTGTGCCTGCAGGCCCAGCTCCTCACATTATTCTGTTTGACACACGGTTCCCGTCTGCTCACTGGAATAAAAAAAAAACAAATGCATAAAAACAAGCTGCCTAATTTCACAGAGTATTATTTACACATGTTACGTCTTACAAAATAATCAATTCCGAGAACAAAGTCCAGTAGCAGGATACAGTGCATATTCCTTGTAAGACGCATGTTGTGATCGTAAACGAACGCGACATAAAATAATCGTAGCACCATCTGCCGCCTCTTTCTGACGTCTGTGTTTGTCTAGTAAGGATGAGGCATTACATAACAAGCCACCCCACTTGTAGATCTAAAAAATGCAAATATGCCAAGCTCATCATGGGACACGGTTGTTTCCGACAGGGCCTTTGTGTGCTCATACTTCCTCTCAGGATTGCAGAGCTGGGAAGCCTCCAAAGCCCCTGCCAGAATACAAAACGCCACAACGCCGCCTTGAAAAGAGCTCCAAGGAGAGGGACAAGCTGATGCCCAAGAAAAGAGAAACATCTTGTGCTGGGCCTAATTACTTCAGCTCCAGGATTACACAGTTTTGACCTTTCTCAAGCTTCCAGCGCAGAGCCTGATTGCAAATTGAGGGGGACAGCATTGATGTTCACAGCGCTGTTAATTATACTTAATGCAGAACACAGAAGGGAACACCGGTAGCTTAATACTACCCACATATTGCATGACTGTGTTTACATGTAATCATTTAATTAAACTGAAGGTACTTGCATATTTTTAAATCCTTTATTTACTCCTCATGCAGTACTTTGATGGCGCCAACTGGATACAATCCAATTACAACTTTAACAGCTTAAGAAAAACTGCAAACATACTACACAGCAAAGTGGACTTCCATGTCTTTGGGCATATTTAAAAAATGAATGTAAAGCCATTTGTAGCTCCAGAGGGAGCTACATTTCTGCTTGAGGTAAATGGCTCGAGGACACATTTACTGCAACTAAGATAACAATCCCAAACCTTCAGCTGAAGTGAAATGACTGAATGAACGATGAAAAAAAAAAAAAAGGAAAATATTAAAAACTATAAGTAAATTGTGGTAATTTGTGGTACATTTCAATAACAAATAATATGCAGTTTGTTCTCCACTCACTGATTCAGAGCGTGGGGAATGAGGTCGTCAATGTCAGAGATATGCTTTCAGAAAAGTGGAAGTGGTCGGCTTCATGAATAGTAAATAGGCGCGGGCCATATAACTGATATAATCTCTGCAACGAGGCAACACTCAGCAACAGACACAGCTGTAATTAAATGCAGACACACGGCAAAGATTATAGTACAACAAGGGTCTCGACATTATCAACACTCAATACTGCAAAGCCAAAAGCACAAACTGCATTAGTCCAAAGTGGTTTTATTGTCAGTCTGAGGTGCAATGAAAGAGCCTTAAACCTTAAAAACCATCACAACCGAATGTTACGTCGTCAGTTCCTCATCACTGTGCCGTTTGTAACACAAAAACATGAACTGGTTTCCAGTAGATATGAATATATCTACAACGGCAACAGCAGACAAGAGGATTGAGACAGACTACATAACATTAGACTAGAATGTGTTGCTATGCATACTGGAGCAACGAAGGAACGGGATTAGGGGCTTTGTTTTACAGTTATTGGATTTTGGCTCTGTGGGAATGGAATTATCCAAACAGAAAGACAAAAGCAAGCACTGATCTAGTCCTGTTAATGTGGAAAACACCACTCACATATTACACGCAAACACAAGCTTTTCAGGGAAGTTCTTATCTTGACAGTCACCGACAATTACTGGCAAGCATCCCGGAACCAAAACACCATGAATCATTCAGGAGTTTTCTTCTTATTTTAACAAATGCTTCGGATCAACTGGTACATTTGAAGTGAATTCCTTGCTCAGTTGAGATCCCTGAAGTGAAACAAGCATAATTTCCTTAAATTTTAAGCACTTAAAGCACATAGATGACAAGAAATGTGGAGAAGAGAGATGAGACCATCATGCAACAAAGGTACGCTTGGAGAGTTGAACTTGATTGAACACAGGATATCATGATTGAAATACTCAAAATCCAGGATTCAATTTTAATTTGTAGTTACTGCAAAGCGTGTAACATGTGATGTGATTTTTATTTGCCTAGATATATCCTGCTGAGATTTCAGATTTAGTTTTTGAGTGGGACCTGCCAAACAAGAGACATGAAGGTGGAGACAGAGAAGTCAACAACACAAAACAAAATACAGCATATAAATCCATATGTACCCAGTGCTAAAAGTAAAAGAAATTGCCATAGGTCCAAAAGTTAAAAACATTCACAATTTCCATTAAAAGGTCAAATTCTTTGGAGCACAATACTTACTTACGTTGCCCTAGGGTGACTCCAGGCAGTTATTCCAGGCACCTAAAAATATTTCTACCCAGATCAGAACACACCACAGAAACTAAATGACTGACCTCTGATCACAACGAGAGCAATAAACTAGAACGTCATCATGATCTGCTGTCAGCAGACTCATGTGGGCAAGCAAATCAAATGTTTCTCGTTCCTCAGCAACTATTGTACCAGAAGTACTCATGAGCAAAGCACAAAATCTAAAAACTGCTTTAGTCGAGGGGCTCTGTAGCAGGAGAGGACTTGACGCTGAACTGTCTGGGCAGTTCCAAAAGAGGAAACGAGTGCAACTGCCTGAATGTGATGCAGAGCTCTGATGGGTTTTAAGAAAATGTCAGCCTCACCCTTGCTAATGAGCTGTCAGAGTGTGTGCGCTACGACTGACCTGTATCTCCTCGTACGCCTCGTCGATGGTTGTCACTTGGTGCTGCTCGTGTAGCGCCGGCTCGTCACAGAAGAAGCAAACCAAACTTTTGTCAGTGAGGCAGAAGAGCTTGACCTTCTCGTGGTCCTTGCAAGGGTACGAGCTCCTCTGAGCGTTGAGGATGGCGTCCAGAGGGAAGGCCGAGTAGCGCTCCACAATGTTGGATAACTTGAGACTGGGCGAAAGGAGAGGATCAGTGAAGGTCCTACGGCACTCGGGACAGTCCCGCGCTCCGTGAGGCTCCTGTCTGCTCCAGTGCTCAGTAATGCACTTGCGGCAGAAGTAGTGCTCGCAGCCAAAGCTGACGGGATCCTGGTAGATGCTGAGGCAGATGGAACAGAGGAGCTCGTCCTTCAGACAGCAAGCCATTTGCAAAGACAGAGGCAGAGCGGCATCTAAGAGTGCAATGTTCTGAGAATACTTGGTTTAATGTGTAAGAGAGTGGCTCACTGCCATGTAGGAGTTGACTGACGAGACCTTTGGGAATCTTGGGATTTCAAGTTATTGTCTCTGCAAAAAAGAACAAAACAATTTAAGAACAATATGCCTTTAGTATTCAATCAAAGAATAGTACAGCAATAGATATAAAGCAAAGATATCAACAAGATCAGCAGGTTCTATCAGTAACACATTAACAAACAGGGTTCAATGGCAACTCATTTAATGTTTAATCTTACTCAAAAGAGCCTCCAGGGAGCTCGTACAGGTCTGTCTCACTTCAGACTGCTAACATTAGCTGAGCATGCCTCTGAAAATAAGAGCTGTAACAGCTGCCTATTTAACTGATTGGTTGATCCGGAAAGGAAACTAATTAGCAATTTTGATGACTAATTATTTGATTTGAAGGAGAAGTGGCCCCAAACATAACAGTTTCCAGCTTCTCAAGCGTGCTTATGTGCCACTTTGTAAGCCTTTCATGACAGCGCACTGAATATCTGCTGTAGAGCAGTGGAAGAACAATCAATTAATCAATGAACTGGGAATGTAACCAGCACACTTATAGACACTGAATATGACTCTTAGGGCTTTATTTTAAGAGCACCTTTACTCAGACTAAACACAAATGAATGGTTGCAGTGGATCAATAACAATGAACTAAATTTTAAACCTATTCACACGTCACAAAAAAAAAGAAGCAGCGATTTACTTTCATTTTGTAAGCTTCCTCCTTACCTGGGACATCACCTCAATATGCAGATGCTACTGTCAGAATACGTTCACGTTTTACTTTTTAAAGCTAACCGTGTTCTTCAGCGACCGACCACACCAACAGGCAAACACCTGCAGCAGCATTATCTCCTCCGTCCCCAGTGTTAAGAGGCTTCCCTTTAAATTCCTCCATGAGGATGGTTCCAACAGCCCGGACTGAGCTTTTTTTTTTAATTATTACCTACCGCCACAAACTACCGGGCCAACAGTTGAGCTTTAGCTTAGCATAAATACTATTTAACTGGCTTGTTCCACCTTGCCTGCTAGCGGGATTTGTAAACACAACCCACCAGGACACCGCCAACCACAGCGGGAGGATGAGGGGAGGCAGGGACAAACACACAAAAAGAGGAATAACACTCATTAAATAAGCTACATATTAAAAGGCTACATTCAGGGGGAGCATATCAGAGATAAACGTGCCTTGCTGTGATAATTATTCATAGAAGGGACGTGTAAAAACGCAGGGAAAGAACCTATACTCACCAGGTTCTCCACGGCGACATCAGCAGCTCCGAGCCAAGTGTCTTTCAGGAAGAAGAGCAACACACAGCGGCAACAGATGCAACCAACTGCTTTAAAAAGACGGGGGGATCTAGCAAACACATAATTTTTAAGATACATCTAATTTGTCTAGAAATGCAATATAGAATTACCTAGAGCTCATTTCTGTTTCAGTTGGAAATTTTAACAATTCTGTGTGTCAGTATGAAGCGTAAAAGGGGAACAAAGATATCATGTTGTGTCCCCCAGTAATGGAGTGGCTCATACTTCCTCTCTCTCTCCAGTTCTCCCGCTGTTGCTCCTGCTTCGCTACCTCGACTATAACAAATAAATACACCAAAACACGTCAACGGTGACTTTATTAAGAAATGTTTTAACTTAGAAAAAATACACCCATGAGCTGCCATCAAAATTGACTGTCACTGTTCACCGATAATGTGATTATGAGCCGAAATAGAGGGGTTTTCGACGTCTGCGGTGCCCAGCTTCAACCAGCAGGGGTCAGGAGCGTCCGCACAAAATTACCCCAGTTTACTCAGGGCAAGCTGATTTACAAAGTCTATGTGGATGATTTAAGGGGGAATTCAGTGAGTCATGAGGGGTATTTTTCCTAAACTTTGTGTATTTTACGCCCAAGAGAAAAAATAGCCGTCATATGGTCATATCAGTTTGGTTTTTATCAGTGTTACTAAATTGTTTCTGGACATTGACTCATACCATGAACATCAGTGGGCCTTCATACCTTAAGTTCTGCTTAAACAGTTATGACTATATTATATATATATATATATATATATATATATATATATATATTATATATTATATATATATATATATATTATATATACATAATATATATAACAGACATTTAGAAAGAGATATCACACCATAAATTCAACTTAACGAAGTACAGTTAGTAAACACAAAAATGAGATTTCACTTTTTACCCCTTTATTGACAACTGTGCTGTTAATTTTTTTTTTTTTAAAATACATTCACTACAAATACAGCTTTGACTTTAAGGCAAATGTGTTTATCTGTAAGCTGATGTAAGTAAACTGCTACAAGCACCTGACCTGTAAACATAGATTCTTAAGAGTTTGTGACTAAGAACAGAGAGGGTTAAAAGTAGGCCCAGAAAGTTCCACAGCAGATTGGAGGATGTTACTGTGAGTAAAAACAGGCAGGCATAAAACAGTAGACAGTGTCACTTCAGAGATAACTAAGAATTCCCCTATACAATTCAGTTCGCAGAACGTAGAAAGTGAGGTCAGCGAGAGGATGATACTGGAGTTCAAACATTACAGGAATACAAGGAATTTGCAAAGATGTATGGTCAGTTTTTCTTCGAAGTGTGTCGCATTCAGTGACACTATATAGGTTGCAATTTTTAATCTTGTAAATATTGGAGCCTTAATCCAACACACAAACACACAAATATATATTTTATACTGTATATTTTTACAAGTTGCATGTGAACTGTGATTTACTATTCAGTTTATAATTATATTTTACATCTGCTTTAAATTTGTTGTGTGAGTTGTACAAAAGACATTATTTACAGCATACAGAACAGACAATATTATTTACAGGACATATACACATATAAACAGAAGAAAGGTTTCAGCCTTTCTCGTCGTCCATGCCTACAGTACAAGTGCATTTCTTTCACTAGTCAGATTTCTTCAAGTGTGGTATGACAGACAAGATAAAAGTCCTTAATTTGAATGAGTCTTCATGTACAGTAACTGCCACTCTCCTGCACTGACATCAGCGAAGTTTTGCCGGCTTCTTGCTGTGGGATACTAAAACTCTCCTCTTTCTCGCTAAAGGGGACATTACAGTCTTCTTGTATCGAGTCTGCGGGCATGAAAGATGGTGTCCCACAAGACCCGTTTCCAATATGCAGAGTAATGTTGACGTTGACGTGGGGGCTGGTAGCCACCGGGCTGATGACATGAGTGCTGCTGGGCTGAGAAAACGACTGTGTGAGGTTGCTCGGGTGAGAAGAGATAAGATCTATGTTGGAGAGTAAAGGCATGGGCTCCGACAGAGCCGAGTGAGGATTGTCAAGAGCTATGGTGGATTGTGATGGGCTGATGGAGTCGTGGCTGCTGTAACCATCCGTTTTTGTTTCTGTACTGGTACTATACTGACTTTGATCACTGCCCGTTTCCCCTTTCTCCAGCAGACACTGTTGTTCTTGGCAGGGAGTGGTGAAGGTCATCTTAGATTCCACTAAATAATGACCAGCAGCCTGCAGAAGAAAAAACGAAATGAAAAGTTACATTTTCAGTGTCTGATACAGCCTTGTATACAAGCTCACCTCTACAATCAAACGCAATGTAACACAACTATTCTGCCATAAAGTGTGCTGTTTATGATGATCAAAGTTGGAAATGAGCTAAAAGTTTTAGCAATGAGGTTTAGACTGCACTATGATATATTTGGGTCTTTGTAGCATGAAAATGGAAATTAATATACAGCGGGGGTCAGACGTTTACCTACAATTAGATGCAAAACTGATCAGATTGTTTAATAACTCCATAGATTTTTGTTTACGGAAGTTGAAGCATATAAGTGGCAGCATCATGTTGTAGTTGTGCTTTGCCACGAGGGGCTGGTTCATAGGAAATAGATGGAATCATGAGGGAGGATATATGAAGACATCGGCCAAGAAGTTAAAGTTCAGAAATGGATCTTATGAATGGACATTTGGAACAGTGTCAACTTTTAAGGTAGAATTAATGGCAGATAGCATATGAAATTAAAATAGACTTTAAAGGAATACATAACAACATTGAAACATAGACTCACTTTATCAGCACTCTCGCAGTTTCCATTTGCATCTACTTTGGGATGTAACTGTGCAGACTCTTGGGTGAAAAAAGGACAGTGGGCATTTAGTAAGGTAGGGAGCATGTAAGGGAAACACTTCCAGATAAAGCTGCTGATAAATTATGGTCATTATTATTGTGTATGTCGAGTTGAAGATAAATATAAAGTAAATAGAAGCATGGGTTTTCCACAAAACAATATGATGCATTCACTTTTTTGCAGTCTCCACTTACCTCTCCTCCGGATTTGTTTATAGATGCACAGCGTGCAAATGATGATTAACAAGACAAGGGCAATGGCAGTGATAATGGGGACTGCTGCAATCAGAGAGGTGCAGGAAACACAAACACAGAATAAATTTTCACTTCACAGTTTTCTTTGTTTTCTATGATGACTGATGATCGTGAGGCAGCAAGATAGATAGTTACCGTACCAAGTTCAACGGGAGGTCCTGTGGTTGGGCTCTTTGTGGTCAGGATGTTTACTGGAAGGCTCACGAGCCCTGTGGATTCCTGTCCAGGTGAAGTGGTGGAGTCTGAAGTCATTGCTACGGTGCTCGTCGTCATACTTGCAGTTGTGAAAACGGTCTCTGTGGGTAACCGCTTTGTCGGGCTCCGTGCTTCACACACGTTGTCTGATGTAGCGTTGCCTTTTCTAAGGACAGCCATCCCATGACAGCTGGAGTGGATAAAGAAAGAGGTTAATGATCTGAGTTCCTAACAGCTGTATTAAAAAGGCGTCTCTCCCCCACTTACTCTGTATGAGGCCGACAGGTGTCAGTGTAGGAGACAGTGTCGGAAAACATCCCATTGGGACACTGTTCACATATCACATTTGAATTTGCTGTGCCTGCCAAAGACAACCAAACGTGTCATCATCACACACTGCATTTTATTCACTATATGACATGTTCTCTAAGAATCATTTTTGGATTAGACTCATAATTAAGCTTTTACGGTATATTTTGTTGATATACACCGATAATAAGCAGCCATCCCCAGCAGGATGCAGCCTGGCACAGACACTGGTGTTGACCTGGCGTCCAAATTCACCAGATCTCAAAGTATCTGTGTGATGATCCACAGAGGCCCCTCCCCTCAACCCATAGGACCCAAAGACCCCCACTGACAACATTCAGTTGCCAGACACTATGGGACACCCTGTCTATTAATTGATGAGTCGCAAATGTTTTGAAGGGGGTCCCACACAATATTAGGAAGGGGGTCATAATGTTAAGCCTGATTGGTGCAATCTCAAGTATTGATACATTGTTCTTGCAAATCGACCTTTATACTGAGGCTCATACTATTGACTCATTCTGAAACCAGCAGGTTAATTTAACAAATAGTATAATAACAAAACATGTAAACAGCACATGTAAGTTTAACACTCATACAGTGACTTTTTAAAGATAAGTATGCACCTGGCACAGAGACTCCATGACCAGTTGGGCAGGGTCTGTACGGTTTACACTCTGAGCAGTATGGGTCCTGAAATCCCATGATGCAGTACATCCCAGGCTGGCACATACACTTGGACCTTGTAGTGGTAGTGCAGTGTTGGGCAAACTGCAGACCTTTTGCTGTATAAGAAAAATATTTTTTAAAAAAAGTATAACAAAATAGTAGTTTCATAAATGTAAATTCAAATTTAACATGGAGATTTACAATGTTTCTACTGACTTGGTTTGCATTTGATGCAGGAGAAGCAGTTTGGGGAGTAGTTCCACTGCTCCATATACTGGCCTTGTCCGCATGGTTCACACACAGTATCGGTATTTTGGCTGCAGCGTTCCTTCAGACGGTGCCCTGCAATAATATACAGGTAGTTATGAGACAACTACTTATATCATGGAGCAACTGATATGAATTAAACCATGTGCAAAACACACATTTTATGCATTTATAACACCACCCTTTAATTCCAAAAGTTTGAGACAGTTTCTTATAATATATAATATTATATAATTATATAATATGTAATAAATTACGTTCATTATAATCACTCCATAATAGAACTAGGATACGTGAGACTGTTATTAATTACTGTTCAGTTTTCATATGAGTCACCTGAGCGCCGTAAAAGATTGTGGCTTTAATATTAAATATCATATCATATCAGATGTAAAAGAATTAAATCCACACCCAGTGGGAGAGATTAGCAGCCACATTAAATCAAGTTATTGCACAAGCAGGAGTGAGGGGAAAAAAATCTGCTGAAAAAGCTTCCAAGAAAAACTGCATTCCTGCCTTTCCTTTCCCAGATCACAGCACAGCACAGTCCAAAGCACAGTGTCACACGTGAGCTAGGGCTGTACTTCACCCCTGTTGCTTAACAGAGATAGAAATCCTAAAGAGGAACCTGGAATAGATGTTCTACTGGATCATCACAGAAAATCAAAACTATACATTGTTAACCAACACATTGCATCAAAGACTGAAGAGTACTGATTTAAGCAACTATTAGTTTCTTATTTACAAGCCGTGTTGCAACACAAAGACTACTGTATATCCATTGTGTAACATTTCCCCACTATGTGCTGCGGATGTTAGAAGCTCCAGCCACCACAGCGACATTACCCTTGTTACAGTACAGTTGCCAAACAGAAAGATTATTCCTCAGACTAAAAGCCTTTTCTGTTGTTACATGTAAGCTACGCACAACAACAGGATTATGTTTAGAACAAAACAGTTAGTCTGATGTCACCGTTTACCTCCCTGTACATTGGTAGGATTACCTAGCTCTATGTTACAACACAAAGAGCAATGATGTTCCTTGACTTCCATTATATCTTTTACATGGCCGAGGACGCATCGTCTGTGCTTTAACCCTATCAATAGCACTGTATCATGCATGTAGACAGCTGTGCCTGGATGTCGAAAATTAAAGACAGAACACAAACTGTAGTATTTTAAGTGGTGTATTTGTATCTGTGTTTATGAAAAAATGAAAAATGAAATTCCACTGAAATTGAGTGAAAAGTCAAGAAAAAAGAAGGCACGGGGGTAAATAAAGATAATGTCCTCCACAACTTCAACTTTGTCTTCTATTGGTTGAATTTATTATTTTCTAGTTGCAGTAATAGTAGTAGTAAAAAGAAAATCATCACCCGTCATATGTTATTGACTTTAATTGGTCACATTCGACATTGGAACACAACCGTGCTCACGGTAATGTCACTGCTACAAATAGTGTGACATTTTGAAATACACTTCACAAAATGTTACATTTTTCAGATGAAACATCATAAATAATCACTGATGTTACTGCTCTTGTGGCACATGTATGAATGCGTACAGCAAAACCTCCAAATATCGATGTAAGCTGTGAAGGAGGAAAAAAACCTGTTAAACCTGTAACTGATTTTTTTTTTTTTCTTTGTGAAGGAGAGTCTTTGAAGCTTATTATTTTGTGTGGGATTTGTTTGCGCAGCACATGAATGAGACAGAGGAACTGTAATTTGTCATTAATCATGAGCTTAAATACTGTTTGTGCTCTATGGCGCCAGCTCTATGGTGAACATGGGGATCCTGAATACAGTATGATATACCTACTGAAATAAGGAAACAGTCGCCTGTAAGCGTCTTTAATTACAGTAGCTGGAGTTCTTTCAAACCTCACCGCCCAAGCTTTCACCAACAGTTCTCAAGAACTGTGTCATCAAGTGTGTCATCTATTTATTTTGTACTGTGGCAGCTTTCAGCATTGCATGCGGCTTTTTAGGGAGGCATTATTATGAATTTTTTTATTTTTTTTTAAATGGCAGTCCTTGCTGGGTTTACGGGACAGCACTTACCAGGGGGGCACTTCTTGCAGCACAGGTTATAATCGTCCTGCACGTACTCTGTTGACATGTCGTGGCATCTTCCTTCCGAGTCTGCCTGATAGGGCAGAGAGAAGGTCTACGGGAATAAGAGACAATACTTAACAGTCATTTCTCCTGTTCACATAGAGATTGCAAAGAACATAAAAGCCTTCGGTTGTTACCTTTTGAGACGCAACCTGTTCTGCAGGTAAATGCACTCATTTTGAAACGACTTCTGTGGAAACTATTTGCTGCCCACTTTCAGATCTGATAAGTTACCTCTGAATGAGTCTAGACATAGGTACCCCCCCCCCCCCGTAAAATGAGATAATCTTAAACCTGCCCTCAGTGAAAGTTGTAATGTGAAAATCAACAGTCCAACCACTAGATGAGTTAAACAAGCTGACTACTGACTAGTTATGTTTTTTTCCAGCATGTTAAACAGGGGCTTAAAGTAGTATCAGACCATTCACACCTACACCCACTTTATGTTAATGCTGCTAGCCTGGGCTGATCTGTAGGAGGTACATTTACCTCCACAGCATCTCTCTCCTCTTTGTGTTGGGGCACCTAAAATCTTGTGACTTTGGCCAGCAGTGCTCACGTGAAACTTTTTGCCGTTCTCAATTATTTTAAGTGATCAACACAGCTAGGGGAAGCCATGACACAGTAGCTGTTCACACCTGTGCAAGAGACTTCACCACAGAGCCCTCCAATGACAGGCAAAAGTGTGAATGTGCTGACTGCAGTAGTGTGTTTCTCGTATAACAGGAAACGGAGGCGGCAATCTAGAAGCCCTCGGCTCAAAAGCACCGACTGTTTCTGTGGCATGACCACCAGTAAAAGTACAGGGAGTGACGACAGGGGTGATATGCGAAGATTCGGGAAATTCTTTATACTGACAGTTTATCAAGGAGCACATCCTGTTTGCTCTCTTTCCCATTTGGCTACAAGCCTGAGCCTGTGTTCAGAAGAGAAACTGGAGTACAGTGGAGAGGGTTGTAGCGGCTTAATTTCCCCAGTGACATGCAGTATTCCGTCGGCATCAAATGCCGAGTAACCGAAACCAGATATTCACGGAGGTTTATTACGCAACTTCTGCAACACATTTCCACAACTTTACCACATGAGGATAAAAGTGACATTCGTATACTCTACGTAGAGAAGGAATTTAAAGAAAGGATTTATAAGAAATGAGAAATTCACCTTTAGGCTACGTGTCCAAACCAGACCATATCAAAACATATTTAAAAGACTATGTTTACATTTCACAAATATGACGCATGACTTTAAAGGTACACCATTTCTGTTTAACTTCATATTCAACTCAGATCAGAGTTTCCTAATCTAAAACAGCAGAATTTGAGGAATGTATCGGTCATCTGACAGTATCGTGTCCGCTGTCACTGATAAGAGCCGCAGGCAAGCATGACACACTTAGAGACAGACACACAGCTTACCTTGGTAATTCGGGAATTCAAAAGAATCAGCAGCACGAGTATTTCCTTCATTGCTCCTTTGAAAGTGGCTTACAGAGGAGAGGATACGGCAGTCAGCGTGTACACAGTACTGCTCATACTTTTGTAAAGGCGGGTCAACACTGCAGAGTGAAGCGGCTTCCTTGAACTGAGTCAAGTATTTGGAGGAAGGAAGCGAGCAGGCAGGCGAGCAGAATTACCAGTGAGGTTTAAAAGCCAGGGCAGTACGTTCACAGGTTCATATCTGATCATGTTAACAGTACTGAGAATTCACCGGTTACTACAGGAAAACGCAGCATTCTCTCCTTTTCTCAGTTATCATGTTGTAATGTAATGAGGCATGTCTAGTGTTAAAAATGGTTTCTGTGACCTAGTGAGCGACAGAAAGGCTCTGTTAATAAGGTCAATGTATCAAACAAAATACATTCGACTGTTTAAGAGTGGCAATGACATGAAGGCAAAACCCACTGAATCCAGAAATTCCTTTAATCTACGGTGTTCTTAAATACTGTTAATTTTAAATTAACTTTAGAGAAACGTGTCTGTGCTGGTTGCCCTGGGTCTCAGTTCATTGACACATACTTAACTGGGAACCAGAGTGCTGACATTTTTTTTAGGAAAAAACTTAGTCACTAACATAACAGGAAGTGGACTCACTTAGACTTTCTGTTCTTATTTACACGCTGCAGAACACTCCAATCTCAGACAGGCCACTGGTGGCTATTAACCCAATGATGCCTGGAAATAGATTGCTATACCATAGCAGGCTATTGCACCTCACAGTCACATAATAAAGGCCGTTTTGAAACATATACAGAATCCACATTTGACCTGAAATACAGGTGGAGCTCTCCCTCACATCATCTTCATCTTCCCATGGAGACAGGAGCATAGCCTAAAAAAGAATTCATTACACGGCCTCTTTGCTGCTCGGCCGCAGTTAGAACATGCCTTTGGATGGGATACACAACGTGCCAAGTTTAATGCCCCTATATCTCTCTGTTTGTTCCTGTGTGAGAAGTTGACATTTCACAATAAAGTTTCCCCTCCCACATCGTCAACATTTCTCTGGTAGTCAAATAAAGCAGTAGTAGCACAGTTGTCTCTTAACGTGTTACTTTTTTTTATTCATTTACTGATTTATTTATTTTGGTTATAGTTACTTCACTTTTCATACTGAGCTTTTCCAAGTGTCACGTGTTCAGTTTTCACCCAAGTTTGATGCTACAGTGTCAAAAGTGACCAGTACGCATAAAACTTGTTTTGGAGGAATTTCTTTTTTTTTTTTTCATTTCGCTGACATTCACGTGTTAGTGCACAGATTTTTTTTTTTTTACACTGTACTGATGAGTAATTTCCAAAAGTACAGCGTGATCGTTTTTATATGAGACTTGAAACTCCTTTGAGTCAGGAGTGAAGGAGCTTTTTATTCTCATTATGTCAGATGGAAACACAGACCAGACTTTTTGAATGAAAGTGCGTCTGTGCTAGCGTTGCCACACAGCAACGAAGACGTACGCGGCATCATGTTGTTGGGCTCAGTTCAGTTCCTTTTTATTTCCATTATTTCCAAACCAAAAATTACTGCAATACTTTGAAAGACAGTTTGAGCTAAATACTAACGCTTGTCTCGGAAAAGTGAGGCATCTAATAAGAAATCTACAGAGCTGTAACAGTGTTGTAGTGATACAGATTTGTCAGGAAGTTGAATTCCACTCCGATATTATCATAAAGTCTTTCTGCCAAAAATAAGAGCGTCATGAACAAACACGCAAAATGTATGATTTGAAGATACGACACAGGCTTTGCTTTCATAATTTGCCTGTTCACACTAAAAACAACTACAGTTGCACAAAGCCACATTTCATACAGAACACACCAGCCCTAAGATGCCTATCAGCAGTCCTTTGAAATGTTTTCTGATACAATCTCCAAAGTGCTACTACTGATAAATGTGTTCCTGGTTAAATCCCAACTTAAAAACATCTTTGAACTTCACATTTACTTTCTTTTCACCACGGTACATTTCATCTATACCATCTAATGTATTCAAATATGTTGGTCCACGAGACATAAACTGGAAAGAAAATAGAGTCATAGGTGGGATCGCAACAGTATGTGACATTAAATATAGGTGGCTGTGGTTTCCTGTGAAAAGCAGCTTGTGTACAGTACGTCGGCCCCTGCTTCTAGTACGAAGTAGTGAAGGAAGTTAAAAACAGAAGTATGTAAGAACCAGGAGCCAAAGCTAACAGCAGGAGAAGGGAATACAAACTGCTGCCTGGTAGAGACGGATGATTCAAAATGACTTCCCCAATGTCGCAACTTGCAAAATGTATTTTTGTACCTTCACTGTGTAAGTCTTAAACAATTCATGTGTTAAATGTGGCCCCTTTCCACTGTGATGCAACACTGATATCTTGCTTCATGCCCACAAGTGTCACATGCAACGTCTAAATCCGTTCCGACTTTAGTTCAGAGGAAAGAAAGTAACTATTGTCGATATTAATGCGTCAATTATTAAAACTTTATTAAAATAGAATTATTTTACTCACGTTAACAAAATACAACATGAGCGTCTCCTTCTGTTACTCATTCCTTAATTACCTCATGTTACTCTAGTTCAGATCAGGCACTTACAACTTCTGATGCACTCGACAATCTAACACGATCAAATAGATACGGAAGCAAAATCTTTTTTTGGAACTACAGTGATCACTTAAAAACAGACTTTGATGGTTTGTCAGCAAACAGGATAAGATGTGCTTCCCAGTTTTCTTTTCGGAGAGAAGTGGTGAAAGTTGTGTCGAGCCAAGCGAGACACATCTGAAATCTGGTCACGGTTACCAGACACTTTGAGCCCAGACAGATCCTGAAAAATAAATAAAACCATTGTTTTATCTGTGCCATGTGCTGGTCTCTCCAAAAGTATGTTGATAGTAGAGACTAGTGTAGCTTTATATACAGTTTATCAGTACACTTAGCGGGCACTAAGTGTGATGGCTGCTTCCATCATTATAATGTCACAGTTAAAGTCATGACAATGGGTTAAATTAGTCACCTTCACAGGGTTTCCTAAATACCTGCCATGTGTATAAAGGGTAAACTACAGCCTCTATGAACACATAAGTTGTCAGCGTCCCACCTCCAGTTCGTCGTTGACGCTCTTTGTGTTGAGACTGCTCCGTAGATCAAGGCTGCTGGTTGGTGTCAGGATGCCCTGACCTGAGTTTGACCAGCCTGAGAGACAGTGCTGGACAGGAACAAAGACATACATGAAGATGATGACAATTTACATATAAATATGCACCTAAAATGTCAAAAATTCACAGATGGAAAATTGCATGGCCCATTAGCTATACCCATTTATACTTTTAGAAGGAGAGTGCGTCAGTGGTGGAGTCCATCCTGGACAGGGAGTCGGTCAATTACAGAACCGACACAAAGACAGATAATGACATCCACACCTACAGGCAATTAAGAACCACCGCTCAAACTGAAGCAGGCAAGTAGAAAACATGCAAACTCCATTCTCTAAGATAACAGCTAGCCAGTAAGTGGAAACCCAGAACCCTACTGCTGTGAGACAAGGGGGTCATCAATCAGATGGTTTAAGGTCATTTGACTTCATCTGTTACTCACCGATGGTAACCCCAAACTGTCAGAAGGGTTAAAGCTGCATCGCCGATGAGCTTTGTACTTGTGAGGTGGCAAAATGTTGGCAAGAGGAATGCTGACCCTTAGAAACAGAAAACAGAGTAAGAACTCTACAGAAATGTGCTCTTGGGTGATAAAAATGTTCCCGACATCATATATTTTGTAATGCTGTTCATACAAATGAACGTCTCTAATGTCTCTGGTTGTGTTAAACAGGACAGACCTATACTGTCACATTATGGTGCATCAATTGATGCAAACATCAATATCTCAACTGGATTTCTAGAAAACTGGACATAACCTGTTAACTCTTTATAACCTGGATAACACCTGAAATTACCACAGTGAAAACAGATTTTATCCATATCAATCTCCTGGGCCCTCATTGATAGAAACAACTTATGATGAATTTTAATCCTAATAATGACAAAAAAAAAAACAAAAAAAAAACACATACACATACACATAGTTATTTATGAAATGTTATGTGGTCAAAGATTAGTGATTGTTCTGATGGTTATGAAGAAGTGTCGCATTTTCTGACATGCCAACAGTGGCTTTGAGCTGCATGAGTTTCATGAACAATCTGCAATGAATTCTCAGTTAAAAGTACAAATATTGATAATGACTCATACTGTAATAACTTCAATGTAATAAAACTGAGGATGTCCGATATTAACAGCTGTTAGCAGACTAACAGCTAATGGCTTGGGTGATTTCACTGTCGGTTGCGCATCTGTATCTGCATACAAGGCACATTACTTTGTAGAAATTTAATTTAACAAACACTGAGACACTTTGCATCCGGACTGAGACACTTAAAATGTACATATATATATATATCTCATGTCTGTGATGGTAGATTGGCTGTATATTTTTAGAATATTTTCTTGTAATTACTACCTTATTCTTACACTACACTAGTTTTTTATTTTTTATCTTATTCTATTTTTTCTCCTTGATTCCTTACTCTTATGTCTATGTCTTGTCACATTAATGTTCTCTGTTTGCTTGAGACTGAGACTTGGACAAAACAATTTCCCTGTGGGGATCAATAAAGTGATCTTGAATCTTGAATTTATTTTTGGCTGATATCCAATAGCCCACATCATCCAATTTTTTTTTTTTAGCCCAGACTAATTTTAGGTAGCAAGCAACCTGTTAGCCACACTAGCTACACTCTGTTGTTGTTTTGGCTACGAGTGCGATTTGATAAGATCATCTATCGCGCGCCAGTAAATGTCACACACAAACCCCACAAACAGCAGCAGCAGGAGCACGCAGCAGCACAATAATGATATGAAAAAAAACATGAGATCATAACGTAATAACAGCTTTGTGCATAGTGCAATACTGTAATAACTTATTAAATTATCAGCCTTACTGGTGCCGCTCCAAATATAATAACAGCTCATAATGTAATGGCTCTTATTGTGAGAAAAGTGTTGCATTATAATCATTTTTACCTCTGTGATTCCTGGGCAGGGGTGAAAGGAAACGCTTTCACCTCTGTCTCTCTGTCTGTCTGATGCTACAAGGAAGATAAGCACATACCGAAAACGAAAATGCACTAGGGGAAGAGGTCTGTGTTTGACTATAATTTGTACATAGGTGGCACGACAGTAACCAACTCAAAAGTCGGCAGGAGAAGGAAAGGAGGGGGACTGCAGTTCATTTATCTTAAAAGAGCATTGTTTTTGTTACAATAAATGCAGGACACAATTATAAGTTAGCACTATTTCCTTCCTTGTTATATAAACACAGAAGTAACAGGGTGGACCTCATGTCAGTGAAAAACACATTTCTATTTCAACATTTACATGAACATTAAAATTATAAACACTAATTTCAATACTAAAATAACAATTAATCATTTTTGTTACCATTACCATTTAACCCAGTCCCATCCAACCACCCATCCTCACACACAAGCAAAAACAGATCTCAAAAGGAATCCATTCAACACTGACATTATAGAACTTCAATAACAAACAGCAGGGGGCATTGTGCCCCCTACCCCGAAGGGTCAGACAAAGAACTTTTCTGGAGACCCTGAATAGAGAAGAAGAACAAGAGTCCGTGTACCCAGCCTGAACTGTTACCAGAGCCCCACCTAGAAGCCAGCCCTGGGGGTGGCGCTCATCGGCGAGTGGCTGGTTGCTGGGGGCTGGGCCTTCGCTCATGGGGTCCGGCCGGGCCCAGCCTGAACTGGATGCACGGGCTCGTCTCCCTGTGGGCTCACCACCCACAGGAGCATGAAGGATCTGGTGCATTGTCGATCAAGCAGAAGACCAAGATGGAGGCCTTGGCGGTCTGATCCTGGGTTATGGAAGCTGGCTCTTGGAACATGGAATGTCACCTGTCTGGCAGGGAAGGAGCCGGAGCTTGTGAAGGAGGTCGAGCACTATTGACTAGATATAGTCGGCCTTACCTTGACAAATAGCGTTTTTCCTCTGGAGCCCAAGTCCTTAAGAGGGGTTGGACCCTCTTCTTAGCTAGAGTTGCACCACATGACAGGTGGAGCGCTGGGCTTTTGTGCTTGCCCTCAGACTCTCTGCTTGCATGTTGGGGTTCTCCCGGGTGGACAAAAAGGGTTGCTTCCCTGCAGTTCAGGGAATGGGTCCTGACTGTTGTTTGCGCTTATGCGTATGCACTTGAGTACCCACCCTTTTTGGAGACCCTGGATTGCGGCCCGACTGGATAGCGCCATGACTGGGGACTCCACTGTCCTGCTCGCGCACTTTAATGCTCACATGGGAAATGACAGCACGACCTGGAGTGATTGGGAGGAACGGCCTGCCTGATCTGAACCCGAGCGGTGTTCAGTTATTGGACTTCTGTGCGAGTCACAGTCGGTCTAACTCCTATTCTGGACACTTGGGTGAAGATCACCACCTGGTAGTGAGTTTGATCAGATGGCAGGCAGCAGATGTATAGTTAGAGTCTGCTGGGAATGTATCGTGGAAGAACCTGTCAAGATGGTCTTGTACTCCCACCTCCGACAGAGCTTCAACCACTTCCCAGGAGCAGTGGGGGGCATTGAGTCCAAACAGGCCGTGTTCTGCTCCACCATTGTCGAGGTGGTTGTTGTGAGGTGAGGCGATAAACGCTGAATCCACCAGCAGACCCCAAAGGTGAAGAGAGCCATCAGGCTGAAGAAGGAGGCCTACAGGGCATGTTTGCTCTGCGGGTCTCCAGAAGCAGCTGGTGGGTACTGGATGGCTAAGTGTACCGTGGCAAGGGTAGTCGCCAAGGCAAAAACTCAGGTGTGGGAGGAGTTCGGTGAGGCTACGGAAGAAGTCTATCGTCTATCGCTCTGAAAAAGTTCTGGCAAACCCCACCGTTTTCAGTGGGGACAGGAAGCTACTGACATTAACTAGGGCTATTGTTGAGCGGTGGAAGGAATGGCTCTATGACCTTTGAACCTCAAATTGAGGAGGAACAATGCATTGTTTGTTCCAGACATGGAACCATCCACATGTGTTTTTTGGATTTTTAGAAGACTTATGAACATGTTCCCAGAAGCATCCTGTAGGAGTTCTCCGAGAGTTTGGGGTGGATGGCCGCTGGCTAAGGGCCATTCAGTCCCTGTAGGAAAGGAGCATGTAGTAAGCCGGACCTGTTCCCGGTGAGAGTTGGATTCCACCAGGGCTGCCCTTTGTCACCGGTTCTGTTCATGACTTTTATGGACCAGGGTGAGCAAATGAAAAATGTATCCAATGTCAAGTGTCTTTGATAAAGCGCTGTATAAAACTGTTGCCTTATGATAATGCAGAGGTTTTCTCACAAGAAGAGCCATTATTATATTATGAGCTGTTATTACATTATGTGCGACACCAGAAAGACTCATAATGTAATGTTAGTACATTATTACATTATGTGCAAAGCTGTTATTACGTTATTTCGTGATTTTTTAACTCTTACAGTAAAGATGTCACACACATATATAGATACTATATATCTCATCAAACAGTAACATTTTGGACCAAAGACACCCGATTTTGTCTAAGTGACCATACAAGAGGCTAACAATGCAAATGGTTACATGACGAGATAATCCATTAGTATTTATAAAACAAGATAACTTCTAGCAAATACTTTTCACAAAACAGGAGTGAATCCAATTAGACTATTACTATTATTATTGGAAGCTATAACAGATTTCAATGTAAAACACAAAGGCACCACACGCTGCCTTGCAACCTGATATAACCTTTCAATATAAAGGATCAAATTTACCATATCTGTCATTTTTCACAAAATGATGATATCTAAGTAAATTTAAAAAAAAAAGATTGGACAGAACAAAATAACCCAGACCTAGATCTCAGCTGATTCCTACATTTACATGAGAGCATGTCAAATTACAAAAAAATTAGAATGTCTTTCATCCTTGTTTCAGTGGTTTCAAAATGTAGTTAAGTGGATATCATCAGTACCTGATGAGAGCTGGTTCAGCAGTCGAGTGAGGGTGGGAGGATTTGTGCCTTTTGCACACAGGACAGCACTCCCGAGAATGAAGCGGGACGGCAAACAGTCTGCTGTTAATTCTGTAAGAAAATGTGCCTGGGACAAAGTGAGCAAGCAGAGACAAGTGTTATTTCATCTGGGACGAAAGAAAAATGTGAGTGGCTTGTTCAAACAAATGACCACTCTCACATTGATGAGTGTCCGTGTCAGTCTCTGGGTCATCCTTGTCCGTTAGCAGTGTGGGGACTGGATGGTGCTCCTCAGAAAATCTATGAGGAGAGTCAACTAATTGTCATTTAATGAGGCCATAGTAAGTCACTTGAAGACTTGAAACATGGTATCATTCACAAGTGCACTCACTCTGCTTGTGTGCTGTGGACACACTCATCTTTATTTAAAGATCGAAACATGTATAGATCATTGAAGAACTCATCAGAGCGCTCTACCAAGGAGTCTTCGGTATCAAGAACACCTAACAGGAAAATAAAACATCAACTGTTAAGTTTGTTTGATAATTATGTTTGTCATACGGACTATTAAGACGTACCTGCTATCCAGTCATATCCCAGTAAGGGTGGCAATCGATGCCTGTCAGAGGTCAGTGCATCTTCACAGTCATCAGACTGAAATGTGACTCGATTGTGCACTTCCCTCTGTAAAAGAGCAAAAACAAATTAATTTGGAAAGAGCCGTGTCTTCTCACATACCATGTGGTGAAATCATTTAAAGGTCAAGGCTTTTTTCAGAGCACTGCAATGTCAGCACAAAATTTATTCCCCTGAATAAGGTCTTATACTTCCTTAATGGCTGTGAGAACTATGAATAGTAAATTGGGAATTGGGAAACATCCTTAACGTATCTGCTTCAAAGATTATGCTGAAAATTTTCTAAGGCAGACGAATAATCTTTTTGTTTCTCTTAACATAACAATGTGGCTGAGATGAATGTAAGGAGCCCACCTGCCCTCTTATTTACTTTACTTTATGAGATACGGTAACGGAGATTTAGGGAAAAGGGCTGATGTTCCTTTGCTTACCTGTCCTTTGCTGTGATTTACTAGGCAGGCCTTGGGGTTGAATGGCCTTGTGTCCTGCAGTCTGTTGTCAACGTGAGGATGTGTGTGGCTGCCTTTGAAGAAGTCTGAAGGCGTTCCGCGTTCAGCAGTTCCTGTTCTGTATTTCGAGGTCAAAGCGGGTGTGGAAATAGTCGCCTGAAAGTCTGATTATACAATATGCAAAGTTAAAGGGTAATAGCAGAAACAGATCACTCCAACTTAAAAGATTAGGTTGACATCAGCTGAAATGTATTACTTTGTGGTAAATGTTTAATAAGCCTGCAAGTGCCTTTGTTGCCCTGGTAATCACCTATTTTAGGATTAGATTTTAGTCTTTGCATAAAATCACTAAATGGTCTAGCTCCACCTTATCTTTCAGATCTCCTGCAGCCACACGTCCCATTAAAGCCACTTACTCATTCTGGTCAGTTGAATCGACATTGAATTGTCACAAGATGGTCAGTGTTATCCACTTCAATTGTGAGTGGTCATAATGTTATGCCTGATCAGTGGGCAGTAGGCAGGCCCAGACCCTGGCCATTTCTAAATAAAATGACATTGACAATTGACTGTAATTTTATTTATTTATTTTTCCCTTGAAAGAGGCGCTGACAAAATAACTTCTAACTTATTGTTTAGCTGGTAAACTCTTTCATGGCTTCACTGATAAGCTTCATGTGGCAGTTTGCTCCGCCCACTTCAACAACCTCAGACCAATTACACAGTTACGTGTCAGCAGCATGTAACTGGGTTGCAGTGCTGCAGCAACAATGTAAGATTATTCTGACTGGATGTATAACATTACAGTAGCTTCTGTAGCTTTCCATCTATAATTTTATTATATGACCCCAGCTCCGCATTCACTGCATTTTTTGAGTTTAATGTTATACTCAGGTGTATAAAGGAGTTGAACGTGGATGAGCAACTTCATCCAAGTATAAAAAGTATGCCTTCATTGTGATTTGGTGAACAATATCGCATTGTAGCTGCGTTCTTTAGTGCAGAGTTTTAAAAACAAAAAAAAAAATAAATGAAGACATGTTTGGACGAACACACCCGTCTTGTTTTGTAGCTAACTGAGATGATATCTGCAGACTTATCTCGTGCTGCTGGCCTCGCGTAAACAAGCCATTTAGTTACCGGTAAATCTCCCGGTGGATTTGGAGAGGGCTGCCCTGGCAGGACCGCGGTCTGCGTCGGTCAGAGTCACCATCTCCCCAGTCTCCTCTACTTCATCTTCTGTTTCCCTCTTGCGGTTCTCGGTGCAGCTACTCAGCCGCTCAAGTTTCTGTTTCTGCACCATCAACTGGTTCATTAAGTGTTTGTTACGCTCTCGCAAAACGTCCAAACGATCCACGGACATTTTTCAAAAATACATGCAATTAAAATTAAAGTCTTGTATCTGAAGGTGAGACAAACACGGGAAGTTTCAGGTTCTTTTGTGCTTCAAAACCATGTATATGGTTCAAAACAGTCTCCGCCATTAGCTCCATGACGACGCATCGACAGAAGTAATTTCATTGGCTGTGAACCTTGTACCCACAATGCATTGCAAGCTTCTTCAGATTTTCTTAAAGTGACAGGCACCCGTTTTATTTGAGCTACAGTACAGAGTGCTGACCATCGGGTGGCGCTGTGTACTTTTAATTACCGATGCGACTGTATCGTACAAGTACAAATGACACTGATTAGTTCATAATGATGGTTGAAGAATATATAAGAAAACTCCGTTGCGTGCTGGTTACAGTGTCAAAAGATATCTATATAATATAATGTGTCACAGTATTTGTTTTGCCTGTTCACCTGTCTTGTCGTCCAGGATTCTGTGTTGCTGGTGCCGTTCATTGAGTGATTGAGCACACCTGCATGAGACTGAGGGTTGGGCGTAGATAAGTGGCTCATTTCTCCCCGCTCATGCTTTCATTTCTTGTTTTTGTCATGAATAAACATAACCTTTTCTTTGGCATTTAATCGAGCTTTGCATTCCTCATTATGTCATGAGCTGGTTGTACAAATATATATATTTCTCTTGCTTCTCAGTTCCAACAGAATGACATTACACTGTGCACATTTATCTTTGCCATAAAAGATTCCCCAAAACAAGATTTTTTCTTTACACATTTTTTGAGTTAGTCCTACATTTACAACTTTGCAACTAAGTGCAATGCACATAATAACAGACAATTTATTGATCATAACAAGTTTTAATTTATTGATCATAACAACAACAAATTTAAATAAAATCTGTACTGCCTCTTCCTTTAATGTTGAAAGTGAAGTCCTGTAAAAAAAGGTTAGAGTGAGTGAAGCCTTGTGTATATTTATGTTTTTGAGTAAATGTACTCTCCCTTATGTATGTAACTCTCCATTGCTAATTGACAGACTGAAGCACTATGAATAATATAGACCACACTCTTCTGTACTATCTATATCTTGACTTTTCAAACTAATTTATTAAGCCCTTCACAAATATGTTCCAAGGAACAGATGAAAATCACAAACCTGGCAAAATATAGTTTATAAATTACACAAAAAGATTAAATGCTGCAATAAATCCCAAAGGGAAAAAAACACGATAACAAACCTTCAAAGCCTCCTACTTGAACTTAAACAGTATCACCAGAGCTTCAAAGAAAACAAGGACAAAAATACTCCCATGCAAACCGTATTAGGTATAAAAGAAAGGCAGACTGTTTAGAGGAAACTCCTACACAGAGCACTACAAGAGGTGCCAGAACAAAACAATGAAACGTCATACAGTCGCAACTGAAGCTCATTCTTTTCGTGATCAGTTTATGTTCAAATCTTCAAAAGCTCGCAATAAAAGATTAAAAAGCGCAGATTTATGCATGGAGAAACTCAGTTAATGATAACTCCTAAACCATCAGAAGATAAATGCAACTGTGTCTACCCACGGCCGGAAAACTCCCAATCCACTTCTAAGTCTGGCATCCTTCACGTCGGTAGGGAGGAAACAGGTCACACGAGAAAGATCCCAAACCTGAACATCTTCATCTTCATCTCCACTTTTCACTGACACTGACAGAGAGGTCCTCCTTTAACCACATATTTATTTCCAGTAGTAGCCTACTGCATTATATGGAGAAGTTTTTTTATTTTTTATTTTATTTTATTTATTTATTTATTTATTTACATAGTTTTGTGCATTAAATGCTGCAATAAATCTCAAAGGGGGAAAAACACTGTCTTTTGAAAAACAGCTAGGAAAGAATATTTCAACACATTTCAATATGACGCAGCACTACCACTCACCACCACCTCAGGATGATAAGCTTGTGTAACAGTGCATTAAGTAGTTGCACTGTATTTGATCTCTGGCAAAAAAACAAAAAAACAAAAGAAACAAAAACAGCCACTAAATGCACAGTTACATGAGACATCAGATGTTGTCATCCAATAAAGAAGCTGTTTGGTGTGTATGGTCAACACAAACCTGGATTAACCAATGTTTCTACCTATTTACAATACACTCATAGAGGATCAGTTAAAAAAAAAATAGGTAAACAATTTATTTCACATTCAACTGACACTACAGGACATTATTTGTGCTTCAAGCAATCTACGGTGTCCAATACTCATGTACTTCACTACTTGCTGCAGGAGACTTCACAAGACTTTTTTCAGTCAGAAAGTGTTAATATCCTCTCTTCTATCCACTCTTCTAGGGTGACAGGACAAACAACAAGGGAACTGGTGCGCTGCAGGGTTTTAATATTGTACCTGAAGTTTCAATGGCGCATTCTGTTCATGTCACTCCCCTCCTGTGAGTTGAAGGTATTTGATCTGACTTTATTTCTGCACACAGGGATAATTTTCATTTCTAGTTTTGCTGTTGAAGTACAACCTGTATGTATCCGTCTTCTGCTGGCCTGATGGTGATGGCTTATTTACATTAAACCTGTCCATCCGTGCTAGCGCTAATGACAGTGTTGCAGATGTTGCAGGGTCGCAGCCATAATCATATGCCTGGTCCCCCACGGAGCGAATGGTGTGGAACTGCGTGGGCGAGCTGCTGATCAGTATTCTGGTCACGGCTGGTTTGCATTGAGAGCTGCCCAGGCCAGTCCCGTATGATTAGCTGACCACAGTAGTGTGGAGTTGCACCCTATTATCATTAAACAGTGCCAGTCATGAAGCCATATACTCCTCCCTGTCTATCTAATTACACCCCCACTGTGGGCTCCAAGCAATTACTGCCTGCCGCCAGAACGCTTCATCGTTCATTAGGCACAGATAACGGACACATCAAAAACAAAAACAAAAGAAAATGTGAAATTTCTTTCCTGCTGAACAACAAGAAGACCACACGAGCTGAGATTTTTTGGTGTCTTTATTGCAAATAATCGAATGGTGGTGTGATTATTGGAAAATAATAAATCATTTGGACGTGGTCAGGAGGAACATGTTATGCTTTTGTGTTCTTTCCTGTCCACGCTCACTCTCCCCACATGCAAGTAGGGCAGTCTGGTCTGGGTCTTCCTCTAACTCAGGTCAACTACCAGACACCTGGTTTCTGCACAATGTCCAAGCTGCACTCTTCTGAGCAGAGACCTCAGCTGTAGTAACTGGAATCTGGTGTTCACACTCTAACTCTCTTATAACCACCACGGCCACTGTGGCCTCCAGCTTCCAGTTGTTTCTTCAGTCTCTGTCACTTCTCGGTCTTTTTATGCTCGTTCTCCCTGATGTTACCGTCAGCCGGAATCGCCTGATCTATCTCTACTGGCTTCTTTAGCTTCTTGTGTCTTGTTGGTTTGCCAGCAGCTGCCTACCTGTCTAAAACTTGAAGTGGTGGTGTGTTCAGCTGGGCCGCAGCGACATGTAACCCAGATTTGGCGCAGATGTTCCTGTCCACTACCAGCCACTTGGTTATGTTCGGTACTAGGAGTGTGCAAAACATGTAGGATTTGTATTTCTATTTGTTTAGGGGAAAAAAGTATTTGTGTTCAAAATAGGTGTAAAAATCTATTTTCTTTTGCATGTACGTGTACTTCTAAAAATGAGAATTCTTTAATTAGCCATTATAATAACTATGGATGCATATGCAATGAAGGGGCAGAACATGACTGTATAGATGATTTGATTAGTGGTTTGGTTAGTGGTTTGGTTAATGGTTTGGTTAATGGTTTGGTTAGTGGTTTGGTTAATAGTTTGGTTAGTGGTTCGATCAGCAGATTGTGTCACATGCGAATGGGTAGATGTGTCTGTGACTGTAAAGCGTTTTGAGTAGGTAGAAAAGCGCTACATAAAAGTGACCAATTACCATTTACCATTACCAGTAGACAACAGTCTGAATTATTGAGCACCTAACAGACGAATGATCACATGAGAGAACCTGACTACAAACGTCTCAATACTAATGTAACGAATAATCTCCTGGACAAACTCCACTTACCAAAAGTTATATGTTGCCTCTGCAACCTGGTGAAGGTAAAAAGAAATCTATTCAACAAAAATAGTGACACAAAATAGTGATAGTGTTTGGTCCAGTCAGAGCCTCCTCAGATACAGACTCCTGAACGTCGCTCAGTCCAGGCCAGACGCACAAATATTCACTGCAGTCACATGAAGAAAGGCAGCTTTTTGATAGGATGTTTTTCTTGTTCTTCTTGTTTAAAACTATTTGTTCAAAATAAGTATTTGTTAAAAAAAAAAAAACACGTTATTTGTGCCTTTCCAAAAGCCGTATTCAGGTTCCACTCCACCCCTACTTGGTACACGTTGCTATTAGACTATTTCAGGCGTAGCATACATGCACTCTTCCACTATGGATCTGGCACTAAGAGCTTGTTCGCCTTCTGCCCAGATCTGTCTCTACTATTCCACCAGATAACCTGAAGAGAAACGGTGTAGAGGCTGGTGACTTAGATCTTATTGAGCTGGTTTCTCAGCACCTGTCTTACCCTCTGGACATATTGAGCTGTGGCACCCGTGGAGCTTTGGAACATCTATGTTATTTTGCTTGTGTGTGTCTGCTAACCTACTAACCTTCTGGTTACTGCACTGCTTCAGTCCTAATCACCATTCTCCTCTTGGCCAATGCATGGCCACACTTTTTGAGTCTAAATGACGTATTGATGTCCTCGCTGTAAATCCTGGCGAGGGGAATCAGTGAAGTTAACGTTTCATTAGGCTTTGATGTGCAGCTTGATTTCATCCGTGTATAAGAGATTTGAGACTTGGTATCCATACCCACTTGCAATTGGCTGCACGGTGCTATTGTTGTTATTAGTTCTCAGCATTTATTGTCCAGTTACAGATGTTTAGATGAAAAAGCTGTTGATGATGAATGATGACCAAAATTAATTTTTATTCTGTTGGTAAATTATCAATTTTAAACACAACTGGCTGCATTTTGAGGACTGGAAATAGCTTTTTAGTGTTAGTTGATTGTCTATAATGGCACAAAAATAAAATAGACGATTTTAGCTTCCTCATGGTGCATATAACACATATAACACACATCAAAACACCACACATGACTGACACATTTACCATATGAATGACTTGTATCAGCTCACACCTAAATCCACCAGTACTTATTTTCCAGTGTTTTTGTTTCCTGAGTTTTTCAGGGTCACTTGCAGCTCAGCCACCATCAATTCTGACTCAAGGACAGGGTGAAGGACACATTAAGACAAAGCCGTAAAATTATATTCACGCCGACTTGTTGGATCTGTTCGGTTCAAACCAAGATCCCACTGAGTAAATATTGTTTTAAATCAAATGTCTCAGAGTTTCATTGTGCGCGCAGGAAAAGAAGCTGGACATGACTTTAAAAAGCATGCCAGTTAAAACATAATTTCGACAGTTGTCTTGAGTTGAGCAATAGCCCTGGGAAACCAGAGTTCACGGTTGTACAAACCACACTGTGTGAAGCTTTGAAGAGAAAATGTGGCACCACCACATGGTCCACCGCTTGCAGCCACCTCCGCCTCTTTATCTGATCTGAGAAGTCTTTTGACTCCCCAGTTGAAGAGTGACCGTCGGGCCGTGGGATTATGAGAAAGCAAAGGAAATTAAGTCAGAGCCAAGGTACACATCAGACCTGCATAATCTGAAGTGCATTGTGCATGGGTGGGACCGAGTGTTTTGTTCCTTAAAAAAAAACATAAGGCATTTGTCCTTTTCAATAGCAGCAGTGTCTTCCAACAAAGGTTTTTTTATGAATATTTTCCCAGAAGCAGGTATCGCCACATAAATAAGACTGAGATTCTGACAAAGCGCAAGAAGATATTGTAATTTCAGTTGACGGAGAGAGAGTGGAGGGTCTGACAGAAGGGGTGACCAAAAGGATTGGCGAGGGAAGTGTTTTTTGCTGATAAAGGAAAGGAAAACGGGTCGATTGTCTCATACCGCTCAAGCGATAGTGCTGGATGCCATTAAGATAAGGAGGATTAGACCTGCCACAATGCTGTCCCAGCTGCTACGACATGACCGACAGGTGGGGAGTAAAAGCTAGGAGGCTGTTTTTCATTTATTTTTTTTGTTACTACCTGCCAGTGACCAAAGAAACTGATGCAGTGGCGTTGATGTGATGATAGAGTGTGAGAGGAAATCCAAGCAACTGTCACCATAAACAACTCTGTTGAAATAAATTGGTATTGGTTAAAGAAACATGCAATATTTGAAGATGGCATAATCCTTATTTAATCTGAACGTTTAGATACAGAAATATTTTAAGAGCAACACAATCAGCTTGAATAAATAACTATATAACAGCTAAAGAGCATGATTTAGGAGAGGTCAGCTCTTCCTAGCCTCCCAGCTAGTAGTAGCTCTTCTGGTTTTCCTGAACAGTTGTTTCCTTTCACAGAAGTGTGAAAGGAAACAAGGATTTATTTTGTATTTCAAAAAACAAAAAAAAAAAATAATTTAGAAACTTGCAACTATCGTCACTGAATGTGACAGAATAAAAACTACACCATTCATAAAAAAGTAATAATGAGATAAATAGCAGTACTTTATTTTTATTTAAATTCTTCTTCTTCATCAGCCTGGAGATGGACTGTTTGATGTATTTTGGTAACACACTTAAATACAGATACTAGAGTTGTTTATTTTAAACCAGAAAGTCTTCGTGCTGCTCTCACAGCTCCCACTTGTGTTATTGTTTTAAGACTATTTCCGGACAGTTTTACGACTGTTTGACAGTATTTGTTCTTATTACTATCTCCGGCATGCTACCGATAATATTCACAGTCCAGAGGAGGAAAATGTTCCAACCTTAATATACTTTTTTATATTGTTGCAAGTTAATTGTGATTCATAAGCACAGCACTTATGCAAATAACACAGATGTACAGAAAGAGAAAAACAACACCAGTGCAGAAAATCAGGGCCTGCAGAACTGCCTTTTTTCACTTCCATTATCCCCGAAGCTATTATGCCCTGCCATGCTCACGCTTTGTGTGGGGAACGAATAAACCAGACAGAAGGAGCCATGTTTTGGACACTTGTATTTCAACTTGTGCTCTCTGTGATCTAATGGATGCTGATTTGTGAGACGAGGACAGAGAACATGCGGTTTGCTTCACGTTCGGTTCCTCAGAGTTCGTCTGCAGAGGGACCTCATTTTGGGGCTTTTATGTCGGCGCTGTGCTTAATGGCCTGTGTGCCTTCTCAGGGGCCTATTAAACACAAGCATTAAATCAAGAGAGGAGGAACATAGTTAATCACAGCTTTTGTTTCAGGCTGAAGGAAGACGATGAATCTAGCTGAACGCCAGCAAGCTGACAAGGAGCGTGTAAGAGCAGCCAACAACGTCATGTAGGGCTGTCACAGACCCAACGCCGTTCTCCCCACCAACCTGCTCCTCTTTAAGGTAACCATCCACATACATCAGACATGCACATGTAAAAACAGACACATGGAAGATGAAGACACCGCAGCATTTTTATTTATTTATTTATTTATTTTTGCTCAAAATTCTGTGGTTTTAAATGTTGCAATTAAAAGCTACAATATTCTAAGCTGGTTAAGCTCTTGCCGACTGCTGGCCTAATCCAACAGCATTTAACACAGGACGTAATTAATAGAGGGGAGAATGTAAATCCATGATTGCTACCATTGTCACACTGCAAACCAGAAGAAGAAGTAGAAACGTGCAACTGTGCGTTCAGCGCTTTTCAATGAATTCATCTACAATGAGAACATGCATCGGTTCCAGCCAAAGAAAACATGGTACCACTAGGCCCTTATTATGTAACGCGTGATTTCTTATCAGTTTTTAGTTGAGTCCATTTTTATTCCAAAATACATGAACTGTCGACCTGCGACAACAACAGCATCCTTCTGCCTTCTTTTTTACTCTGTGATTTTTCTGAGCACATTTTCTGCCACAAGCTTTTAGCAAAGTTGAGTTCAGCCTTCTCCACCAAATACAGTAGCATTCATCAACAATAGCCTAATTAAAAAGCTTTCAAGCTTGTTTTTCAGATCCACTAATCACCGAGACAGTCCGGTATTTGTTTATGGCCTGCGTGAGAACAAACGTCCTCACAGCAAATAAATCTCCAATAATCGAATTTGAGGTTCTCCACTTAAACGCAATTAGACTCTTCGGAAAACCGAGGATCGAGTCTGCACTCAAGTATATAACATGCAATATCTGGACTGGAGGCTGCAGCAAAGCGAAGATTTGAGGGGAGCAAAAAAGGAAAGATTTCAAATTTCCCAAATTCTGAAGCATAAATGTTATGAATTTAACGACTCTTTCTTTCTCTAAGGAGCAGATGTAGGAGGAGTTCTTTACATCTTCTTCAGTGCTTGTGAGATGACTTCATAGTTCAGAGGAGCAGAAAGATGGCCTAACCCTTTTATGCCTGATTGCATGTCCTTTCTCAGCCTTTTCTGCTCTCTGTGAGTAAAAAGAACATCTCAGTGCTCCCCTGCAGGAATAATATAGAGAACACAGCCCTCACATGTGTCACTAGAAGATGAATGAACTACAATCAGCGTGGGTTAGGGATGTGTTTCAAACTACATTTAAAATGCACACTAGTAAACCTTTAGAGAGTGCACATAGTCATGATCCAAAGAGTGCAGGTGTGCATGAAATCAGGAGCAGAGCGTTTAAACAAAACAGCATTCACAAATACATTATTGCTATTTGACGTAATAATTTTCCACCTTTGCAAACCACACATTTAACCAGCCTGTCAATGTCCGTGACCCTGTCCGTTAGACTCAAGACCAGCACTGCAATAAATCATTCGCCCTCTTGCAGAAACACAAAGAACAGACAAGAGGAAACCTTCTCTCTGCTAAATAAAAGCCATGAATAAATTATTAACTCGGCTGCAACTCTCGACTCCCCTCTGTGATGCACTCCATCAGCCATGTTCAATGACTGTGGCTTCTGACAAACATCTCCTCCAGATTAAATGATGCTGCATGTGTGCAGTAAACATTTTAGTGCATCTTCGAATCAAACTCTCTTTTTTTTTTAGATCCCATCAAGATTCCTGATTTTGCTCGTTCCCCCGCCTTGAGTGGCAACAGCACCTGAGAAACTGGGTGCCTATGAACACGAGCCAGTCCCTACTTTCCCTTTATTATCAGCTAATTAGTGTGGTTAATCAGGCTGATAATGAGCCCAGGCGCCGTGCCATTTCAATCTGACACCAGGCCAGGGTTCAGATCCCCACCAGGCGCTCCTCGGGCAGATGAGATCTCCCACAGGACGACTTTTCCTGGACACCAGAGGACGGAGGGATGACAAGGGCGTCGGTGCTGTGTCATGTTTGTTTTGATGACAAGTGGAGAGTAAAGATCCATTTTGCAGCTGCTTGGATACTAAACAACACAGCGCTACTGGATTATCTTGTGTTTGCTTTATCTCTTAGAGAGGTTTCCAGATTTTTCTGCTCTTTCCGCTCAGCAGCTGGGTACACTCCACAGAGAGAAAAGGAAATTGACGCTCACTGTACCAAGGCCCGCATGTGTCTTGTTGACCCCCCTCACCTACACACACACGCACACACACACACATAGACACACACATGCACACCCATCACCTCAACCCTTTACTAACATCCCCAGTGTCTTTCTTATCACCGTCATGTAATCAAAAACAACCCAGCACTATCACCTCCCATCTGCCTCCTCTTCCTCCCGCCCTCCTTTCCTCTCCCTCTCTTGCTCTCCCTCCCTCTCTGCTGCCTCACTCATTCCCTGAGCAGCACACTGAACTGGATAACGTCTCCTTCAACCCGCAGCACAGACTCATTTCTCTACACACCAGCTCTGAGTGGATGCTCAGCAGGGGTGTTTGAGATATTAGCGAGCTGTGGGGGAGCAGCTCAGGGACTTCTTCCATCCACACACAAAGGTAAGCCTCCGGGTCCTTTAGATTACATTCCTGTTTGCTGTCAAGTGCCAAAGTCAAAGTGGTCAAAGTTAGCCACTTGGAGCCGTAGCCTTTAGGTACCACTCATGTCACATTCGCGGCAGTCAGGAGTCAAACACCGCAAGCACTTGGTTTTAAGATGTTCAAACACGGTTTACAGTTGGAAAATGCTAATGTCACTATTACAGACTTGGGAGCATAATATCAGCAGCTAAGCGATTAGGGCTGAACTGTTGAAAGTGTGCATATTGTTGGCACGCTCTGACCTGTGAGTTAATCCTTGTTTTCTTTTGAGCACTAAGTTTAGAGAAAAACAGTACCAGTCTCTGAACACAGTGTAATCTTAAGTAGACCTTGAAACGTTTAGCACTGATTATTCTCAATTTCAGAGAAAAAAAAGAAAAAAAAAGATTTTACTGGTGACACAATGAACCTCTGACCTGTTTGATTACACCATGTTACTGGTATGTTAAGATTTAATTTTAGCATAATATAGTTAATTACCCACTTACTTGTTTTGTGCACATCAAGTGTGTTGCAGATTTCACTAGAAAATCATTTGCAATCACTCTATAGGTGTGTAGCACATGAAGGAAAATATGTTTTACTTGGTACTTTTGCATAAATGCTGCTCTTGCTGCTGAATTATCGCACTGGTGTTATACTTCTTGCCTCAGACTGGTTCTTTTTTTATTATTATTTTGTGTATGTACATCACATGTGTAGAAATTAAATAATGATTCCTGTGTTCTCACATACAGCTTCAGGTTCTCCACATTAAAAGAAAGTTAAGCAAAATAGCCTGTCACATGGAGCAATGTGTGGGACTTTAATTTGCATTAAAATTCATTATTTCTATTTACTGTTTTCTGCTGAATAGCGTGTTGTCTTGACAGATGGTCAAACTACGAAAGACAGAAATGGTAATGTCAGCTGAGGCGGATAAAAGGTTGCGGACAGACTCGGTTATGATGTGACAATCCTGTTGCAGTTAGTGGTTTGAGCGCTGTGAGCCCTTTTTAAAGGCTAAGGTTAAACCAAGCACTTTAATGTCACAATATTATGAATGGTGATTGCTTACAGGGCAATCAGTGAGCACTTGAAATGACAAGTTTCTATTTTCCACATTTAATTCACTCATGTTGTGTAGAGAAAATGTGGGAACATGTTTTTGATTTTTATTTGGCTCAGTTGAAATTGTTGTAGTTCGTTCACTGATTTTCACCATTAAATTCATCTCGCTCTAGTAAATGAATGCATCACCAATTATATACTGTGCTGTTCAGTGCTGATTCTAACCAATGTTCAGTTTGGCGTCTGGTAGAAGCTCCTGAAGCCTATGGTCATTCATAAGCTCACTCAGGAGCTTCTACGTTAAAGCAACGCGACGCAACATCCTCTGAGCTGTGGCAACAGCGGCCTCTGTGGCCACAAGTTGTAATTACAGGATTCTGCTGCATTCAATTGTGCGGCACCGTGAGTGGGTAAGGGAACACAGCCCAGGCAACAAACGCAAAGTCATGTTCTCAACACCAAACATCAATTTAACTGTCAACCAAAGGCAACTCAGCATTACATGATTACATGTGTGTGCAGACAGAAAGCTGGAAAATTTAGTTTTTCAGCTTATGATGTAGGAGATGATGTAGGAGGTGACTTGAACTTAATTTATTACAGAAACATTTCTAACCTGCGTTTATAAGGTGATATAAAAACAGACGTATTCTGTTTTCTATCTCATTCGACCATGCAGCCGTCCTAACCACATGCAATAAAGTGTAATAAATCACATGGAACAATGATTCCTTCAGAATAATTCAAACGTAAGATGGATTTAAAAAAATCATAAACGAAAGATGATATAATTTCGTCATTCACAAGAAATGTATCTCAAGCCCTATGTAAAGCCCCAACTTAATCTAGCATCTTAATTTGAATTAATGGTCATCTTCAAGGCGAAGTCCAAAATGTTTTGGCACATTAATTAATAAATGTTTTGCTAGGTCATTCCAACAAATCAACACCCTGTGGACATTTCATTTTGGGCAACAGTTTGAATTTCAGATCAACAGATAACACACAAAAACTGTCTGGGTTTAAAATAATGAAAATATTACGAAATACCATTGACAGACCGGATAGGAAAAAAATCCTTTTGCAAAGACACTTCACAGAGGATGTAAATGTTATTTAAATGTCATTTTTGTAAAAAAAAAATGCAGGTTACTACTGAATTAAATTCTATTTCCACCCTATACGTGAGAAAGCAGAGGCTATCTGAAGGACTGAAGATGTAAATAGCCCTTTCCAGTGGGCAGCAAATCTAGTTTTGACGCAGCAGACTGCACATTATTGCACAGTTTTCCATAAAGTGAGGCAGGTCGTTAATGCAATATGGCAGCATTGTGCCATCCAGTGCTGAAGCTGATCCAGTCTGTGGAAGGCAGTGAAGCTCTAACAAGCCCCTGCCTGCTCTTCATCACTGTAGTGCCAGATATGTGCCCATGAGTATTCATCAGGAGGAGCTAATGGGGCACAGCAGTGTGAACCTCTGATTTACAGCCCCGTCCCCTGTCAGGCCTAATGATAGGGCAACGGGGATGGTTATGGGAGAAACAGGTGCTGCAGACTGAATGGATGCGAAGCAATGCCGCTGAAAGCCATGGGTGATTGTTGTTTTGTCCCCTGCACAAATGCTCATTTGCAATATTGTTTTCACATGTACATAATTACTGTGCATAGAAATTAGCTCTCTTGAAGCAGGCTTACTAGCTCGGGGTACGTGTACGTGCGTGTGGGGGGTAAGGTGGGGCCAAATATTTCAAACAACAAACAACAGTAAGTAAGTTTAATGGTTAATTTACAGTTTGCCAAATTGTTTCCTCAGTGAATGTCACACTGAATGTGCAGAATGACTCTCAGGTAGATTAGAACCATATGGAGCTTAACGATAAAACTGGAAATAATGTCCTAAATGAATGCCCGTGTGGTGCAAGACGCAATTCATTAAAACAGGTGAGTCCTGTAGAAGCATCATCATTATTGTTAAACTACTTAAACCGAACAACAAAGGCATCACTCAGTGACACGTTGGGGCGGTGCCATTTGCAGGAATTAATTGTGCAATCATTCACAATATTGAAAGACACGCTTCCAAACTGTGTGCACGAAGTAGATAATAAATCATACTTATTGATACAGAGCTGCCGCGCGCGGTGTGTTTTGGTCTTCTAAACACTACATCCGAGGAAGGAGTCAAGATTCATTCGCATCGATTTTAGAGATAAGTAATGGCACAGATTTTCAGATCTGTGACACGTGTCAGGGCCTCATAACCCTTCTGGCTTGTGGATCCTTAAAAATAAGCAACGCAGACTTCAGTTTGAGAGAGAACATAAGGTCTGAGCAGTTCAAAGAGAGTGTTTTCCTGGAATGTCTCGTTTTAACCTTTTGTCCCTGTTGGGAACCTTAACAAATTTACCACAGAGTAAATCATTGTAAGAAAATTAAAGAATTTTACTTCTCAGTTCATAGTTCATATTTTAGTGTTTTTTTTCCCCCTCTGATCTAAATAAACACATTAGAAAGGATTTAAGTTCAGCTCCCAGCTCCTAATTTTTGAAGGTGTAGAACTCCAACCACAGTTTTTAGTATTTAACTTACTGGATATATAGTAATTTAAGCTTAGAAATAATACCTGAGCTGAAACATGTTGCACCGCTGTAGAAAACAGTGCAGAAAACTGTCTTTGTGCAACAAGATCAACAGTTTCACAACTCCTGTCAGTGAAGTTGTTGTAGGTGTTCAGCAGTTGAAGCTCACTCACTGCAGGTCAGCTGGCACAGTTTGCCGATGGATCACTGTGCAGCCCCCATACACACACACACGCACACACATTCACACAAACACACACTCTCACAGTGGTAGCTTTCTGCTTGGACCATCCCACACTCCCACGTGTCTTTCCCACAGAGAACGGCAGTTGGGAGGAATATGGGCAAATCCGAAAGCCAAATGGATATCATGGAGAAATCAAGTAAACCTGGAAAGCGTCGCTGGACTGTTGCAGAAATTGGTCTGTCTGTGCTGCTGCTGTTGGTCAGCTGTGCCTTGGCTGGACTGGCAGTCCTCTACACATCAGCTGTGAAAGGTAATGACTCTGTCAGGATCACCAGTTGAAGGATCCAGCTATTACAGGTGGCAGCGGTAATGGCAAGTGTCTCCCTGCTCTGTGTGTTTGTAAGTGCAAGCCGCAGGAAATTATCTTGACCTGAACATGATATTCTTTACGCAGTAGTGATGTCAAGAGATAAGTCTGCAAAAGTCCTCAGTCATCCAGATGAAGGCATATCTAAAGGCAAAGCTAAAAGCTCAACAAGTGATCACAGATAACTTTTAGTGATCATTTAAAGATTAATGTTAGCCAAAACCTGCAAAAATAAGGATTTTGTTGGACTATCCTTAGGGCGGAAAATGCTACTGGCTTCTAACTGACAATGACAATGACAAAAACTTAACCGGAATAAAGAATAAACTCATCCAGACTGCCTCTAATGTTGTCTTTACCCTTTGTCTCCCGTCCATCCAAGAACAATCAAACAGGCCGAGTGCGTCCAAGAGCTCAACAGGTGGAGGTGAGTCTAATCCTGGAAGCCGAACGCTGAATACACTGTGGGTTGTGTGGGAAGGCATGTGTCATACATGCGAGCCGGGACTTCTGACAGACACCGTAATACTATAATTCCCATTACTGCCCGATCAGCAGCGCCACACAAAAGTGAAAGAACACAGCCAATGCTGACACAGACAGTGCCTCTCTGAGAACTAAGCTACTTAGAATCGGCGCACAACAACATCCTCCCTGTCTCGGCTGGGCTGTAATTTGTCCACATCCTCTCTCTCATGACTGAAAACTAAAAACTGACCCACTGTTTTGTTTTGTTTTTTCTCTCTCTCCCAGACCAGCTGTCTCACTCCATCCTCAACAATGTGTGCACAACTGAGGACTGTGTTACTGCAGGTGAGAAGATTTGCTTTTCTTTCCGTTTTTTTCTCTCACTCTAATTCTTGGAAAAGGAGACGGTTTATGAATCTTCGCCATGCTGTCCCTCTGTCTCTCTCCCCTCGTTTTTCCTCTTTGATGTCTTCAAGCCGCTCGGCTCTTGCAGAATATGGATAAGTCTGTGAAGCCTTGCGATAATTTCTACCAGTACGCCTGTGGGGGTTGGCTGGAGCGACATGTCATCCCGGAGACCAGCTCCCGTCACAGCGTCTTTGACATTCTGAGGGACAAGCTGGAGATTGTCCTCAAAGGTCAGCTGGGTTGAGTGGTCGGTGGGCAGTGCAGTGTTCTGAGCCATGCGTGGGTTTTCGTTCTGACAGGAAATGCTTGCGTGTGTTTTTTTGCTGCAGGTGTTCTTGAGACTGGGAATGCACAGGACAGAGACGCAATCAAGAAGGCCAAAACCCTTTACACCTCCTGCATGAATGAAAGTAAGGGTCTTTCAAGAAAACGAAAAAAAAGAAAACACAATCATTAAGATTCTCCAAAGCCAGCCAGTATGATATTTAATCCTCTGTGACTGTGGTGGCTAAATTATAAATGTATCATATCATATTATGATATAACATTTTTTAAATGGTATAATTTCTTTGATTAATGGAAGCTGGTTGTAGATAAATGACATCAAGTGATTCGATGGAGTAACCAACAGGGATTCATTGTTTTCCTGTCCTTTGCTCAAAACGAACACTTGCCTGTTGAGTTGTTCTCAGCTACTCTAGCCACTAGTTTCTGCTGACAGAAACTGACCAAAAACACTGTCCAGCTCGTGATCGCAACAATCCAGCCTTAACTTTTTGTTCATTCTTGAGTTTCTTCAGCTGTTTAAAATGTGGCAAAGAGTGAACTTTCAACCTCAAAATGGCACGCTGTCTTTCTGCGTGATTTGTTGTTATGTGCGGCATGTGTTGTGTCCGCAGGCCTCATAGAGCAGCGTGACTCGCAGCCCCTCCTTCAGCTCATTGACAGCATCGGAGACTGGCCCGTGGCGTCAGAGGACTGGAACACCACAACAGGTAGAGATGCCTCTGAGCAACACTCTGATTAATGCCTCCTGCACAAACAGGAACTGTTCCTCCTCTAATACATGTTGTTCACACAGAGCTATATTTGCACTCCGTGAATTGCTGAGTGTAAGCTTCGTTGGCGGGATCGAGAGGCCGGTCGAGGCTTTTTTCAGCTGAGCAGTCAGGTGTGGAGTTTGGGAGGGTGATGTGTGGGCAGAGGAGCAAGTCCTCAATCAGGACTGTGAAGGAGGCTTTAAATAGTCTACGCTGCTCTTCCCCGTGCTCCTGGCTCTTGCCACTTTAATTAAATGTAATCATGGACGGTGGCTCAAACAGAATTAACCACGCATAACTGCATCTGCACACACAGATTTACACAGAGAGCATAGTTAATGTGACGCAGTGGCATAGAGGCACCCTGTTCTTTTTGCAGCCTGGTACACTGAATAGTTAGCGATCCAGACACATTGTTAAACTTCAGCGCTTTTATGTCTCTCCTTATTTCAGAGGGAACGTGGAGCCTTGAAGACACATTGGCTAAACTTACAGCCCGTTTCCACAAGAAGGTTATACTGGACATGTATGTGTGGACGGACGACCGGGACTCTCGGCGGCATATCATCTATGTGAGACACTCAACTGTGCTAGCGCTAATAATTATAAAATGTTTTGGATGACAAGAAACAGAGTGCATGTGCAGTACGAGATTAAAACACATCTACTGGTCTGCAGGCATTGATTGTATGAAGGATTAACTCAAAATAAACTACAGCTCATGCTTATAGTAACGGAGGCACTTGTCAGTCTGTGTGACATGCATTTATTGATTTTAGGCTCACTACTGGCGTGGCGACGTGAGCTCACCACTCACATTCAGACAAATTCATTTAATAGATGCTATTAAAATCCTAGTCGCCATTAATTCACTGACTTTGCTTCTAACAGGATCAAATGTTAACACACCATAATGAGGCAGTGAGCACGCCAAATGATATACCCGCCTAGCATTAGCATGTTAGCATTGTCATTGTTAATTTTCTGCAGCCCCATACCATACTTTATGATATGAAACAGAAATTGTGATATGATTTATTTATTTAAGCTTAAAACAAAACGTAAAATCTCGAAGTGTATTTCTAATATGGTCCCAAGCTGTCAAGACAAGAGTGTAAGGATTTTTGACTGGTAAACTGTTACATACACATATGTTTAAATATTGTATGAACAGCGTTACTATAGCATATTATGAGAATGCATAGACACATGACTGCCTTTCTTCTATTTTTGTTAGATTGACCAGCCGGGACTTGGAATGCCATCCAGAGACTATTACTTCAATGACGGGAACTACAAAAAGGTGACACTTTGAAATGTCAGAGTTTGTGCAAATCACAACATAACATCATCCTCTTATCTGTCATGCGGCCTAATTACCTTTGCAGACTCATTTATTTGGTTAATGGCTTCTGACTTCAGACGGAAGGGGATTTAGTCTCTTCCTACAGAAGATACAGAAGATATCAATAGAGTAAAAACTGTCCACAGTGAATTGAGTAATCCTGACTTTTTTCTTGGAAACATATATTGTTGAGTTTTCAAATGTTATGTCTAATCTATTGTTGATATAATCTGATTTTGTTGTAAAAGATCCTGTGTGATTATACTGTAGGTTCGAGAGGCCTACCTACACTTTATGGTTTCAATTGCTATGATAACCCGCGAGGACAGGAACCTGACTCAAGATGACGACAGAGTGTTGGAGGAAATGACAGAAGTTCTGGAGCTGGAGACAGACATCGCCAACGTGAGTGCTAGCCGCAACAGGAAATGGAATTGTGGGACCAGGGCTATGGAAAATGAAGAATGACAAGATGAAAAATGAGAGACCCTGTCTACTTTTAGTATGGATCGAGGAGAACGGCCAAGCTTTTAACAATTTTTTTTTGTCTTCACGCCTGTCAAGAGCATGACAGATGAAACTTTGCAGATGAAAGGAGAGAAAAATGTGGATATGTAACCAAGAAATGGTCAATAAAATATGTCCTGTTTATCCTGTTGCTTGACAGGCCACCTCTCCAGCTGAGGAGCGCCAAGATGTCACTGTTCTTTACAACAAGATGACACTTGGTGAACTACAGAGCATCTACAGCTTTAACGTAAGCGTGAATTCACTTCTTTCTTTTGTGGTGAACATTTTAACTGGTCACTGGTCCAAATTCACGGATGACTGAGAATATTTCTACTTAATAAACTGAGCTACCTTTGAGCAGGATGGTGGGCTGCTGTCTATTTATACTGTTGGACTGGTGCATGTTAACGGAATAGGCAACATTTTGAGAAATACCACTATTAACTTTCTTACTATGAGTTCATCTTAGCAAAAAAACGAGTGTGGCAATAAACAAGGTTCCTAAAATGTAGAATATACCTGTAAAACGTTACAACAGTAAGACCACAGGACAGTTAGCATTCTAATGATCTAAACCTTAGATGTAGATGTCTGTGAACAAATTTTAAAATGTGAATGGAAGACCCAGTGAATGGCTTTGGCATAAGTGTAATAATAATAATAGAGTCCTGGTATAGAAAATGACCCAGATGGCAGGACACTGTGTGAAGTTGAGTATTCTTCGCTCAGGTAGTTATTTGTACATAATGACACTCTATAATGTTGACATCTTGGACGTAGAAATGAATGGTTCCACTTGTGCTTGCTGTACCTGGACTTCAAAATATGTCATGCATATGTGTTTTGTTTATTGACAATAATCTAATATTTTTAATATGTAACATCACTTTTCGAGAGTTAATAAACCATTATTGTTGTTTTCATAGACCGTAAAACTACCGAAATCCCACAATTAATTTAAACAGCAGTTGTAATCAGTGATTAGACTTTTACCCTAAATAACAGACCTCCATGGCACAAGCATACAAACACACCATAACAAACCTGTCTTAACATGATCTTAACATGTTTAAACCATATGTTTCTACCATTATACAATTTTAATTTGCAACTACGTTGAAAATGTTAAATAATTCTGTTCTACCTTGTGTTTTCCAGGGTTTTAACTGGACACGGTTTATTCAAGGTGTGCTGTCGAGCGTGTCTGTCGATGTCCAGCTGGAGGAGGAGGTGGTGGTGTACAGCTCTCCCTACCTTGAGAAGATGAATGATGTGCTCTCCAGACACAGTGTCAGGTCAGCCTGGGAACGTTATCCACAGAGCAGTGTATTAAGCTTGATTAATTACAGAAAAGATGCAGCGCATTATAATAATTCACCAAATACTGTTCATGTCTGCAGAACCATTCAGAACTACCTCACCTGGCAGCTCATCATTGACAGAGTTAACAGCCTGAGTCGTCGCTTTAAAGACGCCCGAGCCCGTTACAGAAAGGTGCGATGAGCAGGATATAAGTGAACAACACATGTTGCACAAAAACAAAATAATATTATGGTGTGTGTGTGTGTGGTCAGACTCTCTATGGGACCACGGTGGAGGATGCTTGGTGGCGAGAATGTGTCCGATATGTCCAGAGCAGCATGGAGAACGCAGTTGGAGCCATGTACGTGCGAGAGACCTTTGCAGGAGAAAGTAAACGGATGGTAAGAGTTTTTGGTCTAAAGACATATAGCACTGGAATGATGTTCAAATTTAACCCATTGCTTTCTCCTCCTGTGTACTGTTGGTTGGAGGGTACATATACTACCAGTCAAATGTTTTAGAACAGCGTCAGTATCCTCTGGTATAGCTGGTCAGAGCTTCATCCTACAGCAACATAATGACCCAAAACTTTAGTCCAAGCTAGACCAGAACTACGTCGGGATAAAAACTAGATGGAGAGCTTGAAAACAAGGAGTGGACCATGGCCCAGTCTGTAGACTTTAACCCCATGGAGCTGGTTTGTGATGAACTGGACAGAAGAGTGAAAGCAAAGCAACCTACAAGAGATTTCTGGGAACTTCTGCAACAACATTGGGAAGAACTCCATTGATTTCCATTTTAGAAAGAAAGAATGTGTGTTCACATGTCAAATCAACCGAAGATTATTATTTTAATGAGTCAAAAGTTTAGAATACATTTTGGCTTATACTGTATATTGGTTCAGTTATTTTTTAACTTCATTTGTTTATTTGGCTTCATTTCAGAGTAAAATGAGACACTGAAAAGAAGGCATTTCAATAATAAAAAACAAAGGAATATTGGAGTGCTCTAAAGCTTTTGACCGGTGGTGTACATACAGATGAAAGGTTGAGGCCAAACACAGCAAGAAAAGAAGAAATGAGAAAATGAATGGATGGTATCTGCAGATAAATACACCTCTACGCACTTCTAGAGGGAGGGTCACTAAATCTTAATTATCATGTCAACTACACAACTGCAAAGACAGTCACGTAAACACCACCCAATGTGTGGTGGTTCCTGCTACAGTGGGTGGTGATGACAAATAAGCAGACAGGCTCGCAAGTTGAAAACAGTTCTCCTTTGAGTATGGCCTTCAGTTACTGTCACAACAAACATTTACGTCAAACCGCGGCGTGTCACAAATGCGTCATTGTTATCACAAATTTGTAGGAAGACGCACATAATGCGCAAAATACTTTTTAAGCCCCTTGTGTCACTAATGTGAAAAATGAATATAGAATAATTTTTCTCTGCCATATTTATTTTGGACATGAATTAACACGTGTTTTTTCTGTTTATAAGAAAAAAAATATTTATAATGAAACCATAAATTCATTTAAATTCATTTTAAAAAAAAGTGCCATGCAACACAGTGATCAAATTCATTAGTCCACATACAATGTGAATTAAACCACTGTGGATGTGGTGTAGATACAGTAAAGCATTTGTGCTGTGAAATGTGAATTTCTTAGACTGACTTACATTTCACAGTCCACACAGGGCATCGGTTACCTGGCGTCTCAAAGTTGAGACTCTGATTACTCTTATATTCACAGGTCAGTGACCTTATCGGGAAGATCCAGAAAGCATATGTAGAAACCCTGGAGGAGTTAAGCTGGATGGACACTCCCTCGAAGGAGAAGGCGAGAGAAAAGGTACAGCACAAGAAAAGATTATCACTTATTCTGAGATAAAAAAGAATACCATCTTCTCCAGAACATTTTCTGGCTATTATCTATAATAATTGCTTCGCCTTTTGTAGGCCATGGCTATCAAGGAGCACATTGGTTATCCGGATCATATTCTACAAGACAGCAACCAGAAGCTCGATCAGGAATATGCTCATGTAAGTCTTGTCTCCAGGCGACACCGCAAATAACCGAACAACACATTTATCGCAGTTTTGTCCTATTCCTCTTTTCAGCTCAATTTTAGTGAAGAACACTACTTTGAAAACATCCTTGAGAACCTCAGATCTGAAGCACACAAGAGTTTGAAGAAGCTCAGAGAGCCTGTTGACCCTGACTTGTAAGTGGTTGATACATAACACACCGCAAATTGCCCATGTTTGTAAAAGTTGAGCTTGCGGTCACCGTGTTTCTTTAGTGCTGTTGGCTGAAGCGCACGGCGTAAAACATCAGGCAGGGTGACAATGCAAACCCTTCTGTTAAATGAAGTTAAATGACGGTAATTTATTTGTTCCCCCGCTTCCTGTGTTGGAAGATTGTAAAGAGGGACGTAATGCAAAAAATATTATTTTCTAAAACGGACATGAGGCATTGAATGTTCTAGTAAATCTGCTGCTTTTATAGGCACGCAAAACAACACTCAAAGAACATTAAAGGTTTAAAAACATGTATGCATGCATTGCACAGGACATAGAAATTGCACTTGAGGCCTTTTATTAAGTCTGCATCAATCACACCACAGGTGGATCATTGGTGCTGCCGTGGTGAACGCATTCTACTCACCCAACAGAAACCAGATAGGTAAGAATCAATGAAGCCACTGGTAATATCCTGTTAACCCTAACCATAACCCTAATATCAAAGATATTTCTGATGGTAACAGTCACTCCTCAGTGCATTCCTGTTTAGCACAGCTAGCCATTTATGGTATTTTCACTCCCTACTTGTTTTTGTCTATCCAGTGTTTCCTGCAGGAATCCTGCAGCCGCCGTTCTTCAGTAAACACCAGCACCAGGCCCTTAACTTTGGCGGAATAGGAATGGTCATCGGACACGAGATCACACACGGATTTGATGACAACGGTGAGACTCTAGTAAATCATTATTTTTGAAAACCCGAACTGATAAATACACTTCATCTTTTGCTTTAATTTCTAGAGTAACAAGTATTTCAAATATAGCACAGATGGCATACAAATGCATTGTGTATTTGCAAACAGTACTTTACTTAATGTGTCATTTTTCCTCGCAGGGCGCAATTTTGACAAGGATGGTAATATGCTAAACTGGTGGAGTAATTACTCAGCGGAGCACTTTAAAGAGCAGTCGCAGTGCATGGTGCAGCAATACGGCAACTTCAACTGGAAGCTAGCAGGTGGACAAAATGTAAGCATCCAGCGGCGTGTTTTCGACATGACATGTTTTGTTTTGGGCGTAACACCATGTATTAAGGACCAGAATGAGGGTGTTCATTCGCCTCGTGGTTGTGTACAACTCATGGTTCTGTTGACATGATTGCAGGTCAGTGGAATCAGCACCCTGGGGGAGAATATTGCAGACAATGGAGGCGTTCGGCAAGCATATAAGGTTGGATGTTAGTTGCACAAAACCACATGCTACTATTTCTGCAGTAATGACTGACTCCAAAACGCTCATAATAGACCCTCAGCAAATCTGTGCTCTATTTAAGTTTGTGTGTGTTTACAGGCTTATCTAAAGTGGGTGGACACGGAGGGCGAGGAACCTCGTCTACCTGGTCTGGACATGGATCACAAGCAACTTTTCTTTCTCAACTTTGCTCAAGTAAGTAATAAAAGACCATGTTGTTTTTTTTATGTATTGTTTGGTCACACAGAGGATGGATGATAATTTTACCAGCTAAAGCTGAACACTAGAGCTCAGGAGGATCATTTTTCAGTGGATGTTCTGTGCTGAGGAGTAAACACTGGGACAGGGTCACACGAGAGGGTCTGGGGCTGCGACGCTGAAGCAATAAACAAAGAACAAATCAACGTCGAGCTGCACATGCAGGGGCGGAGGGAAACTGCCAAAGGTTCTTTACTTTGGCGGTTTACCTCCTCCCCTGCACCAACGGTGCCAGAAAACATAATACAAAGGCCGATAAGTGTCATCAGCAATAAAAAAAATTGCAAACTGTTGCAAATCTGGGAGCCAGAATCACTCCCCACGGAGATGATGAAATTTACAAGTCATTATTTAGTTAGATAATATGTTCCAGAACTGTATCTACAAAGAAATGATTTATTAGTATTTAGATATAGATATATGTAGAAATATTAAATTGATATTTAAAATAGTGTGTGGAGATATTTTAAAAATAGATTACTCTTGACTAATACAACCTTTTATTTCAGGTGTGGTGTGGTGCTTATCGGCCTGAGTATGCTAGCCAGTCCATTAAGACAGATTCACACAGTCCTTTAGAATACAGGTAAGAAGCTCCAGGTAACACGTCTGTTGTTTTTTTGTTTTTAATCTCCAAACTGCACATACAGTATAACTTGCTCACCAGTGGATTTCGTGATGACCCATGTGTGACATGAGTCATTTGTAATGATGAGCTCACAGAATTACGTCTTTCTTTGAAGACTTCTAGCCTCTTTTAGCTTATTGTTTTGGTTTTCCTGCAGTTTCCTCTTTCCTGACTAGCATTAAATAACGGACAAAGGACACTTCCTAACTTTCCCCTAAAATTCTTCACATACTTTAGCTTTCCCCATCCTTGACGTTGTGTTTATCTTTTGTCCGCAGGGTGCTCGGATCACTCCAGAACTTTGAATCTTTCTCAGAAGCTTTCCAGTGCCAAAAAGGTAGTCCGATGAACCCTGATCTGAAGTGTCGTGTCTGGTAGATCACCTGAGGCATTTATGTCTTGACATGGGCAACTCAAATCTAAAGAAGTTGTACATTTCACTTGCTTATGACTTATTCCAGTTTATTTGGGGCCGAGTGATAACACAGACATTTGCAGTACTGTAGATGTATTGTAGATGTTTTTTCTAATGTATGATTACCCGGACAACACGTTAGTTTCAAACGCGAACTCACTATTAAAAGAAATTTGCTTGAGCATCCGCCCAAGCCTTGAATTGTTGTCTGTGGATGAGGAGGTCACTTGTTCTTTGTTTGCTGTGTCCCACAACAAGCAACGAGTGGGAACATGAATGAAAAGGTTAGAGTGAAAAAAGAAGACCTCGCGAAAAGGTCAAAGCTTATGTGGCTGGCTTTAAATGCTTAACCAGCCTCTGTTGAACTAATTCTTTGAAAAATCTCTTCCGTAGATTTTCGTGATTTATCCATTAACATTTGGCACTGAGTTGCCTTGGTGTCTTTTCGTGTACTGTTTTTAAGACATTGTGCCCCTTCACACGGAATAGCAGTGAACAAATCTTACTGACAGAAGAGAATGAAATAAATGAAAGCTCGGGGGCGCGAAGGAAAGCTGCGACAGAATTAGTCACACTCGGAGAGTTTGGTTATTCACTGTTACATGGACACAAATTACCTAAAGACTTTAAGACTGTTAAATCTTTACAGCTTTAACTATAAATGAACATTCAGAGACAGCTGCAGCTTTCGGCATTTTTACACTAACAAAGTGGAAACATATTCAAGTTGAGTAGTAGTAGTAGTACTTTTCGGAGAACCTAAATCTCTTTGTCATGTTCTGCAAATGATTGTTACTCAACGTACACAGCAGAAGTGTATATGTACGACAGTTTGCTGTAAGACACTATATTCAACACGTTTTGAAAAATATTGGTGGCCTGCTATTTTCTTGGCTTGTGAGAAACCCCAGCAGTCGTTGGAGGTAGAGTGATGTAATACTGATATTAACTGCGTTGTTGGTCGCTCCCGATTTTGACTGTTATCCCTTTAGACCGCAGTTGTTTTGTGTGTTCGCCGCCTGCTCCCTCTCTTCTTCTGCTTCCACACCTTTTTCACGTTCCTAGTGGGCTAAACGATCAAAACTCCTAACGTGTGCCATTTACCATGTGACACAAACCTGCAGTTATTTAGAGTAATAACTAGCTGGTATCTGTAAATTATATTTAATCAAAAACGACTGTTTCGTAGAACAACTGTTTTTTTCCTTCCGCACATGACCTCCCGAGAGGAGGCTGGTGCGCACAGTGATTACAAGACTTTTAGCCTGCGAGCATAACCAATTACACGTTGAAGTGAACGGAGAAGAAACCCCCCTCTCACACATGGACAGGCAGCAGATGAAGTGCTTTGCCGTCTGATCTTGCATTGATCAGTGTTGTCTAAGATGAAAGGATGGAGAGTGGTGTGCTGAAGCGTGGTGACCGCTTTTGCTGATCCACGAGTCCGCGGGGCAGACACACAGAGAATGAGGGTTGTCATTAACGAGAAAGCCGGGGCCAGGACTGTTATTTTCTACCTTATTAACAAGTATTGATGGAAGAATCAAAGCAGAGCAGACCTCATAAGAGAGGATGGACACGCTGGCTGCAGTCAGCTGAAGAGAGCTCTCAAACGCAGCGGAAGATCACAAGCAACACAAAGACGGTTTTGAATGTTAGCTGTCACTGGTCACATTTAGGATGCCTTGGTGAACTGAACGTGACTGTTAGGTCTCGGCAGAGGCTGCGGAGCTGCATGTTCATATTGAAGCTTTATACTCTCAGTCTGTCTCTCGGTCTTCACATATTGGCAAATACTGTTCTGTTAAGCAGTGGGAGATGTCACATCCTCTGAATGTAAGGGTCTGATTATGTCCTGCAATCTTAAGGCAAATGTTTGACAGGTTGGGATATATATTTCCTTTTCGCTTTCTGGCAGAGAGTTAGATAATTAGGGTTAGAAAATTGACCACTTCCATTTTGGACCATTAAATAAGAAGGAAGAAACTACTACCCAGCCTCTGACCACCGTAATGAAATCCACATTCAAGCACGTCTGCAGTTCGCTAATCACAACCCTTCCTACTAGGAATTAGATGTGTATACTAATAAACTATTAAATAAATTATGTTGTGAAGACAAAACATATCACTGAATGGGTTATTTTCAGGCTGAAGTGGTCGTGATGGATAGCAGGCAGACTAAGTGCAAGGCTGTGATACTGTAATTATGTTTACGTAAAAGAAGATTGGCTAATGTTAGGGAAAGGCTGGGGCTTTGGTTAAATGTTAAAAAACACGTTCCATCTTAAGTCATAGTGGATTCTTTTATTATTAGTATTAAACGAGACCTCAACATGCATAGCTTTGGGAGACCACAAACCAAATTTTTATGCTGTAATCAATCCACATTGATTTAAGTGCAAAGGAAGACAGAATCATGACCGTCACAGATGATTTGAGCGTGCAATAGGAATTGTGAAATGACGTCTGAGCAAGGAACATGGATTCTCACGCTTGTGATGATTAAAGCTGCTTGCACACATTTATGACAGACTGAATCCCAAGCATAAACCCAGTTGTGTGACTGGTCCATGTTTGACCCCAAAATGACCACCAATTACTTTTACAATACATTATACCACTGTACGATTCGATACGATACGATACGATACGATGAATTTATTGTTCCTGCTCGGAGGAAAATAAATGCTTTAAAAATAATGGTTGATTTTTATCTATCAAAGGGACAGAGAGACAGATTTCAGTCTCTTTACTAATCTGCCTGATCTTTGAAGATGTTAAAACCACAAAAACCTGTGGTCTGAAGATACCTTTTACTTTCTTGAAAAGTTTCCTAGGACTAAAGGTTGTGGTTACTTCGAATAGAAACACGGTGTGAGACTTTAGAGGTGCTATTAAGCCGATTTGGTTGCTTGCAGAAAATTCCTGTTAGCTGTGTCCAGGCTTAGTTAAGCTAGCAAACTACTGGCCATAACATATTTTACAGTATATAGCGTTGTTCAGCCGTGTATAAATTCTCTGCCAGAAAGCAAAGAAGCATATTTCACCGAATGTCAAGCTACTCCTTTGAACAGCAGGTGATGTTTGGTTCAAAGAAAGTCAAAGATGCACCACTGGGCAGTCATAAGAAGAGCAACAGGTTAGACTTGTGTATATTTTGTCCGGTTTGCCTGAAAAAACGAACAAACAAACAAAAAAACTGTGCAACAGTTCAAAGTTGTTAACTGACTACCAAGGTTACCTAAAATAAAATGTATTATTTTAGAGAATTGATGTTCTATACGGCAGAAAATCTGATAGAAATCAGGTGAGAATACATATACAATGTGTATACAATACACAGAGTACATTTCTTACCTTAAATTCAGCTTCACACTTACCTAGTGAATTTGTGTTGTTTTGAAATTACGAGCCAAGTACTAAGACATATTCTTTTTTGCTATATCTGAACATGTTTCATCTGTACACCTTTCAGAAGAGTTTATTTATCTAAATGAATATTTATGACATTGTTGCTTTGCCAGAATTCAGATGTTTAAGATGTTTTATGAATGTTCCTGCTGCTATGTAATTATCTAGACTGCTATTTTTGTGACTCAGAACTCTAATTATCGCCATTAAAGTGACTGTCTCTTGAAACCTCTGTGTGAAATCTCTCTTGATAATATTGTGCGGTCAGAATATCTTGATGTTTTTTATTCAGCTGAAGCTCAAATAACACTTTTTAATAACTCATACTTTCCAAAATTAATTGTAAGTGTTGCAAGGAACTGCAAAGAACTCACTATGACTTCACGGATGATGAGAAGTCGTTGCACTTTTAAATGTTGTTAATTTTGTGGCAACAAACTTACTGTTAAGAATAACTTCTCACTGTTGTGTAGACTAGTAGACAAGTATGACTAGTAGACAAGACATTTAAGTCAGTAAAATTCAAACCTCCTCTCACTACTTACTCTTTAAATAGACTTCTTTAGTTTAGTTGGTCATGTTATCTGTCAGGCAGCATGATTTCCTCTTTCCATTACTCGTGTAACAGCATCTGAATAAATTCTCAGTACAAAGACAAGTATGCAGAAAAAAACCTCACAGAACAACTAACAAATGTTGTGAAAAGATGAATCGATCTCATGTCGATGGTTCATTTTGTAATGGAATCCCTGATTGACTCCAAGGAAGGAAAAGTACCATCGTACATGACTGGCGCGTTTCACTACAAAACAAACATTACTGACAAAATAAGATTTATGATTTATGAGGTAAGATGTATTTATACGTTAGTGCTAAAAGGAAATGATTGTTGTTACTTCTGAGGATCAATCAAAAGTACACCAGCTGAATCTGAGCCCAGTTTACAGTTCAAGGATGTTTATCCAAAGTTCTGCTGCAGAAATGTCATCACAATCACAAAAAAAATAAATAAAATAAACGTTTGAAACGTTTTTATAGCCACACTTACTGTGACACGAATTAGTCATGGATGAGAGTAAAAACCATAGTGTAAGTGGAGTAGAAGTAAGGCCAATGACAAAGGTGTATTAATGAAAATATTCCTCTTGTAGAGAGGCAGGATTACTGTTGGTCACGCCAAAAACCTGATACCTTCAGAACCATTTTAAAATTCTGCACATTTGCATGAAATGTCAACAACTGAAGCCAAGTATTGATTTTTTAAAATATGTTTTTATTGTATTGATCGGCAAAACACATTCAACGCCACACAACAATCACAGTAATCACGTTAAGTGCAATCAAAGGTAAGTAAACTGTCAAATGACCAATATTTATTAAAGCATTTGTCATCGTTGGCACTGTATATACAACATTAGCTCTGTGTACAGCGAGCTTTTGTAATAGTTAAGAAAAATGTCACAAAGTAATCTCGAGCCATTGTGATATTGGAATATTAGTGATTTTATGTCAATTTCAAGATTTTAATGAGATTCTCCTTCCCGAACCTTTACGTGCTGTTCAGATACGACTGGCAGTGGTGTCATCATCGCGTACAGACGTCATCGTTGCACTGCAAAAGACGGTGCAAAAGTTAAACCTGACGGCTTTCAACAACATCTTTACAGTACGATGAATGTGTGGCTGTCAGGTTATTCTCCTGCACATGTGGTAGAAAAATAATAACAAAACGATTAAACATTCAGCTCAATGCCTTCCTATAATTTACTGTGAGAGAACCCTTCAATAGACACTTCCTTTGCTTTTAGTGAAATATAGTTACACTACAATAAAGGCTTCACTTGTTGAATAGGAAGATTTTAGTCCGCAAAATGATCCCCAAGTATCCGGAGTTGGACCTTGATCCATCACAGCATGTCATTTTTAGTAGACATTTTGTTTAATATCTGCTCCAATCAACAGGATAAAACTTAACTTCCACACAGAGCTACGGGTAAACATCTGTAGAGATGTTTAGAACCTTATCCTGGAAGTCAGAACAACTTCCAGGCCCACATATTATTCTATAACAGAAAACTGATTATGCTCCAGCAAAGATCAAATGATTTGGAGTGAGCTCTATGTTAGTGATCCAGTGATGGACAACATAGTCACACAAGTCATCTGAGCACCGTGTGGTTGAAGTTGTTTACGACAAAATGGCTTTGATTTGTTGTCCGACTAAATGACTGCATCAAGAAGGTTTTTTATCCTTTCTCTTTATCTGCTGACACACTTTGTAATGAAATCAAAATGGACCAGACTCATAGTGTGACAAGTATTGAGTCTAGTTAGGAGAGCCTGGTCCTACTTAAACTACTGATCAATATACTTGATGATATTCCCAGTTAATGACTTCTGCTTTCATTTCCAACGATTATAAAGATGGTTCAGATGTCTGCTACAGAAAATAATCAATTATTTCTACATGAGGCCTTCACTTGTATAATGTTTAAATGCAAGTGATTTTTCTGCCCTATCTCTATTCTCCAAAATCCTTTGAAACAGTTTATTCATAAGAGGTCTAGCAGTTATACAAGCAGAGCCCATCAGTTCATTCATTCACATATCGGTTTCATACACTTCCTACTTAATGTTCAGTTTTAGTAAGATGAGAAGAAAATAATACTAAAACGGGATGGGGATAAAAGATGGATTTCGCAGTGCTTGTTGTTATAACTCATGCAGTAGTGCGGTCTGGGACACCCAAACACTGAAGACTTCACCCTAGTGTTCAACAAGACATGTGAGTTACAGTCAAGTGAGCTTCTGAATGGTGTCCTACTTTAAACAGAACATTTTCATGCTTCACGCAGTTGTCTTGCATCTTATCCTAATTCAGTATATGATTAAAAGCAGCTGACTTTTTTTTTTTTTGCTGAAACCTGCAGGAATGCTACAGTGAAAACACTGAATGCATAGCAGAGCAGATCCTGCACCTAAAACAACTGGGCCTCCCACAACTTTCAACAATAGAGGTCAAATAACTTTACACAGAAATCACTGCAGCGAGCAGAATTATTATTTCTTTTGAGAGATATAAAGGCTATTACACTTCAACATTTCCAGAGCAGATAGACAGATTAGCTACATTCACACATGTACACCGGTCAGGCATAACATTATGACCACCTTCCTAATACTGTGACTTGTGTCTCAAAAAACAGTTGTGACGAGAATGGACATGGTTTTTCTGAGGGTGTCCTGTGGTTTCTGGCAACAGAATGTTTTTAGTGGGGGTCTTTGGGTCATATGGGTTGAGGAGAGGGGTCTCTGTGGATCAGGCTTGTTCCAGTGTATCCCACAGATACTTGATCAGTTTAGAATCAGGTGAATTTGGAGGTCAGGTCAACACCTTGTGCTCTTTTTCATGTTTTGTGTGTGTGTGTCAAGCTACATCCTGCTGGGGGTGGCTGCTGCCATCAAGGAGTGTCACTGCTATGGGGTGGGGGTGTCTGCTCTGGTCTAGGTGGGTGGTACATGTCTAAGTACCATCTCCATGAATGCCAGGTCGAAAAACCTTCTCAGTAGATCACTGAATTGTCACAAGACGATCAACGTTATTTACTTCTCATACTTCTCTACTTCTCTGGTCATAATGTTATGGCTGATCAGTGTAATTTACTCGTATTGACAGAGTTTGTGCTACATCAAGTAAGACCAGCAGCTCTATGACTCACTTAGTGTATATAAGTATACAAATATGTGCAGTGTTATTTACACATGAGTGCAGTGATGCACACAGGGCTGTCAATAGTCAATAGACTTACAAAAAAATACTACACAACTATTAATTCATTTTTAATTATTTGTTGGAGATGTTCCAGTTCTCGGTTTAACTATAAATGTAATACTTGGGATTAGGAGTGTCTAAAAATTAAACTGATATGATATGTTTAACTGATATGAATATTTTCTGACATCCATTACATCGGATTACAGGTCTCGTTTCACAAAGAAAAGATTTTCATATTTCCCTCATAACCTTAACTGACCTTGTGTCCAAAACAAAGTACAAGACATTTCTAGGGATTCTTTTGTTTGCTTAAACGCAGCCAGTTAGTTTGGGGGTGAAAGTGCAAGAAGAGAAGTTTTTGTGATGCACTGCATCTGGAAGAGGCCACCATGAAGACCAGTGTTAACTATATAACTGATTATCTGCAAGCATTTGGTGAGCAGCACCTCACTTTATAAGATAAATCTGAACCTGAAGAAAGCTGAGGATTATTCTAAAGGAAATCTAGTTTGAGAGCTTCACCTCAAGACACAGATGAGAGAGGTTGTGAAGGAGTAAACCGTGTCTATCAGATACTTGAACAGAGAGACCTTGCTTCTTGATTTCACCCGGATCAGCCAGTGACCTCACTCTGCCGACAACTGTAACTTTGTCAGAGCCTCTTCCACACGCTCATGGCCGCCAGCTTGTGACTTGAACTTGTTCCTGACACATTTTTACCCGTTTAGTGAAAACAAGGTCTATTCTGTTCCTGAGCTGCAGAGATGACATCTGTTGGTCTTCAGACAGATCATGGGGACATGCTGCAACAGCTCTGACATGGTGATTTTTTGTTGGAGACGTACAACAAAGCCAGGAGGCAATAATTGGAGAAGACGATGTGCTGGATAACATGGGCATGTCGAAGGCCCTGGTGATCACAGGACTTGACGTATTACTGTAGGTCCACATCTGAGAGCAATTTGTGCTGTTATGGGGTGGGGGTTCTATATCACAGTGGGTTATACTGTATAATGGCACCACAGATCCATAATCAACAATGTGGTTTAATATTTAAACTCTAATTTTCAGTGTGCCACCAGAATGGTGCTATATTAGTATTTGCTTTCCTGTTTTTTTTTCTTTCCGTTTTATTTGCTTTATGCATGAATCATAAGTACTTTGAAATGGGTACATTCACATTTAAAAGGTATTTAAGTATTAAGTATTAAGGTATATTAAAGCCTGCATCGATGATATGAGCTGCATATGGACTCGACCGTTTGCAGTTTTTGATACAACAATTTGAACTTTTGAAAATCAGGGTGCTGACAAGAGATGGGTATGAAGACTGAGACCACTCCCGTATCTTCTGTTAAATACTTAGCTTAGCTTAGTTAGCATAAAGGCTGGAGAGCGAGAGTAATGGCTGGCCTGGCTTTGTCAAATCTACGCTATTTCACCTTTGTTTAATCTAAACAAAACGTGAACGACAGTAACACTGATTAATTAATAACACTAGTGACAGAGGCTGCCTGAAGATGTCACAGTGAGTTTGCCAGATAAAAAGCAGATGGCCAAGAAACAGTTCTGCACATAAACACCCACAAAAACCATCGCTTTTATAGTTTAGATTTTTTTGAACAGATTAAACAGACTATTAAACTTTTGGACATTTGGAGAAAACATGGCTAATTGCTTCCTGTCTATGTGTTACAGTGAGCTAATTATACCGTAGGTTTAGCGTCATATTTTACCCGTGGGTTATAATTGCCTGTGTGTGACATGTTTGCATTTGACAGGCTGTTTATTAAGTTGTGAAAATAAAGTAAATTTCATAAATGCTGGCTGCCAGTGCTGGTTTTCCGTTACATGCTACAGAATGGATATGGTATGGATTTCTATTATAGCCTCTCTGTGCACAGAGATCATCAGTCAGGTTTAAGGAGTTTTCTGGGGCCTTTGACACAGATGCTGTCGGACCGTGAAGACGGTGTAATAAGTGTGAAATTGTCTGTGAAGAGGGTTACTCTGATGCATGAGTCCGCTGACGTAAAAGAGAGACTGCGGGGAAAATAAAAACCTGATGAACAGATCAGCCCAGTGTTATCCAGACACAACGAACTTTACCTCCCCGCTATAAACCTGAACGTGGCTGAATTTACTAAAGTGTAAAAATAATGTGAAGAATGTGATCAGTGCGACGTCTTACCACTGGCTTCTGTCCCGCTTTCGCTGAGGATGAGACACCCAGTGCCTTGGAAATGTCCTCCAATGCAACGAGGTCTCCCGGTGAATCCTGGATGAAGTGCAGTAAGACCTTTTCGCCACCTTTTCAGGGCAAACCAACAAAAAAGAGCAGGCACCATAAGCAACATTTTGACTTCAAAAAAAGCCTCAAGCCTTAAACGATATAGTACTGTAAGCATGGTCAATGCAGTTTAAGTGCAGAGTAAGGACAAGGAATACAGGACAAAGAGACCAGTGATCTATTATGTCCAACTGATTCCTCTTCACAAGGACAGGCTGCCCAACCACACAATACCAGCACACTAACAGACACTGAAAGTGACTTCAGATTTCAGTAGCAAAATGACACAAAAGTCACCATCCATCTGTTTTAAAAAAACAAACATTTTTTAGTTAATTTTCCAGACTCAGTGTCTTTCCACTCAGCTGAAAACTTTTCTCCTCAATGCTGATTAATCTCTCAGACTATGTAATTACATCAGTATGAATAAAAAAAATGAAGAAATGTATCTGTGCTGAGCTCTGACACAGAGAGATGGTATCAGCTGATTATGACCACACTAAAACATGATGCACCATTGCCCTCTACAGGAGAGAGCGCAGAATTGCAATTCTATGCATAACACAATATTTGTCCTGCATTTAAATGGCAGGGCAAACTTCTCGTGCATCAGCGCCATGTCCCCCTCTGGTGTGTTCTGATTGTACCTTTGGCCACAATGAGCATGCCTCCACTCTGGAGCAGATCTCCTGAGAAGTTGCCCTGGATTCCTTCGGCACTTGCCTGAAAGAAGCAGAAAGGGCAGGGAGGCAGAATCTGTGTATCAGTAACTTTACCGCTGCTCTTGTCTATGATCAGTTGAGTAATCATCAAGATTTCTACCTTTGAGGCTATGTCTCGTACTTTCTTCCCAAGAGCAGCAGGAACTATACTTAAAGCTGTGTACCTGAGTGGGAAAAAATACAGTTCTTCAATTAGAAAAAAATAAATAAAAATAGAGTATTTTTTTAAATCAATAAGTAAGATTATTTCCTTAAGTTACTATTCAGTTTGCAAATAACAATTAAAAACCTTGCTGATTTACTAAAATGTCTTGTTATATTTGATAACAGTCCTAAATCCATAGATGCATCAAATATATGCATTCGGTTTATGTTCTGTGAAAACGATTAATTGACTAATTGTTGCAGTTCTGAAGTAAACAGATTAGAGAAGCTGTTGAACTGAAGTCCAGTTGCCTTTGTCTTTATCTTTGTTGTTTGGATTTAGAGATTACACATCATATTTGTCGGATGAATCTATCATGGTCAACTAAACCTTCTATCATTCATATAAATAGAAAACACTTCGCAGCTACACTTACTCACCGTTTGAATCCCAAATCCTTGTAAGTTTTCTTCTGTTCATCCACATAAATGGCTAAAAAAAGAAGATGATTGATGATTATCTACAGTTAAAAAAGAATATGTTACAGAAGAGAGGAAGATATATAACATGTCAGATAAATATCCCAATTCATTTTGGTTTTACTTAAGGTGTGAGGAAAAACAAATAGAGACATATGTTACCATTTATGAACAGAGTTTAAAATCTGATATAACACTGGACGATCCTGGACATCGCTGCTTGTGCTCAACACATGACCTTGAAAACACATTTCTCCAGTCAGTGCCAGTCAGAAATTTGATCAGTAGTGCTGGAGCTTATTTTTAACCGGATTCATCAACTACGCTTTGTGTAGCAGAATGTGTATCCCATAACTTTACCAAAAGATCAAATGTACTATTTGCATTTGTTGAGTGATCACTACTTACATCCTTTAAAAAACCCTCCTTCCTTGAACTCCTTCAGCCCAAACTCTTCTGGCCCGACGCCCACCAGAGCCACGCCGTTGGCCCTCAGGTCCGGCTCCAACTTGCTGATCTCTGAAGCCATCCATCGACACACTTGGCAGCCAAACCTGCGCAGGAAGAACAGGACCACCGGCTGGTCTTTCCATAGAGACTGAAGCTCTACTGTCTGAAGCACAAGAAATAAAAATCATTAACAGGTGAAACACAGAAGCCATGTGGGAATTTTATGTTCATTTTAGCAGCTCTGTGTGAAATCACGCCCTATAGATTCACGCTGTGTAATGTCACGATTCATAGTCACATGTATTCCCATCAGATCATCATTATGTCACACCAGAGGCGTCATTAGACAACAGCTAAATCAGTGCTGTGAGGTAATTGCATGTTTATTAGCATCAAACACAGCAGGGAGCTCTACAGGGAACAAGTCAACTTAACAGTTCAGTCTTAAAAGAGATCACCTTTAAACTCAACCCAAACATCTCAAACATTTAGCATCTTAACAGTCGCCCAGCTTTATAACTTACCTCTCCACTTTCAGCGCTTTTCACTAAGTTCTTCCCAACTCGCGCAAGGTCGACAGTTGTCATTTTCCACGACTTGACTACAGGCACTGTCCAATGACACTGGTCAAACAGAACAAGACGAGGAGACGAGTATCTGATAGTAAATAATCTTAAAAGCAAAGATGTCTGTTACGCCCGCAAAGCAGTTGCAAAACAACTACATCCTGATACGCCCACAACGCTGAGGTCCAATCACATTCTGCCGCCGAAAGGACTCAGCCAATCATAGGGCGAGTACGTGGGCGGGGCTTAGTACTTACAACATCGACCACATGCATTCCTCCCTATAGTCCATCCCATTAAGTTTGTCTCATATTTTTCTTAAAACGAGACCAATAAAAGTTATATCATGCATTTAACTGTACCTTCACACCCCACGCAACTATTTGACAGAGCAGCCTTAACTTTCATTCAGTCTGTGGCTTGTATATTTGAAAATTCTGCTTTTCATAATACAAGTTGCGTAAGGTGCAATGCAGATGAGCTCAAAGGTATGGGTATTTATTACAGGGCTCTGTTGGCTCTGTTCTTTTAAGTAGATGTATATTTTACAGCTGTTTGTCCCAGCCATATGTCCTCCGTTAACCCCTTAAGACGCCGTTTTATGTTTTTTGACCCCTGTTCGGTCTGTAGCAATCCTAGGGTCTGTGGGCCACCCCAGGCAAATATAGAAGTGTGCTGCTATCCCCAAATCCTAACGAGTGAAATCTGTTAGAGCTAGAAGGTGCCAATGGGGAGGAGTTGTGGAGTATTGTTGATGTTCTGTGCAACTTTGACAGGGCAGCTCATTTAAGGGTTTTTGAAAGTTTATGGTTCTCATTGCAAAACACGCTTGCATGTCCACATGGTATGCCTGCGCGTTTTCTAACCAGAAGTGAAACAAAGCTCAGTTTACTCAATCTTTGTGCAAATGCGCAAATCTGTGTACACCTTTTAGCCTAATCCAGCCTATCATATTCTCAGTAATTAGCATAGCCATCATATTCAGATATTAACCTACCCAAGCCTACTGTCTGAAAACGGTGGCTTTGCTAGAATATGATGATTTTTATTCTATAACCTGTCAGCAACTTAAGCAGACTAAAAATATCAGCCTTGAGAATGCCTTGAGGGGTTTTTCCTCCCCTCCTGTATCAAGTTGGACAACCTGCAGGCCAGATTATTGTACTACAAGTCATTTGGACATAATGAGCCTTCTAGGCAGTGGCCATGAAACCACCTCAGTATTTCTGTAGGGACCAGCACTATCTATCATGCTGCCATTTTGAACAAAGAGGAGCAGGCACTTGGATACTGAAATCTACTGACCATCTACCTTTCAGACTCATGTGAAACCTCCCATCTGTTACGAAAAGATAATAATAATTTTCTGTTGCTGCACTACTGTATTTCCTGCAAGTCAAATGATCTTTTTCAAAGCACACATTCTGATATTGCACGGCTGCAATTTAAAACACCTATTAGCTCCAAGTGCTGCATTTCACAGGGATTCTTGACGGAAATGAGCCGTCAACTAAATTTGTTTCCAGTGGGTTTTCTAGCTACGACAAGACAAAGTGTCTCTTGTGGAAAAAGATCTTTTTGACCTTTCCTTCCATTCAGTGTTCACTGTTAATCATGGACCTAGTCATGCACACCTGCTCTCACAATAACTGAGCTATACAACGTCACCGGCACAAAAAGAGACAGAGCCGAAAAAAATAGCAATAACTTAAAAACACAGAACTCTCTCTGCTTGCTAGGTGTCTTTCTTTTATATATTTAGCCTTTTTGTTGGAATATATTTATTTATTTTCAATGTTTTCTGCTTAGTAGATGTCCAGATGTCGTTGTTGATTATTTTTTATATTGTGATATATATACAGTGATCTTTTTATACAGAAGACATTTTAAATGGTCAAAGTAGGAAAAGCCTATGTGTATGTTAAAGATGGCTACATTCTGCTTAGAAGAGGTCCTACTTCTGTGCTGGCTTAAAGGGACTCTAAATGGAACCAAGCCTTCACCCATACACCTGTGCTTTCTCTGTTGTGGGAGGTCAAAATGTCTAATAATGCGAAGGTAAAAAGGTAACTAATAGTTCAAGCTGTTTAATAGATGTAATGGAGGACCATAAATAAAATATTACATAGAATCAGCGTAATTTCTCACGAGTCCCAAAGTAAATTTAAAGAAAAAATAGAGTAAATATAAATGTATTATAAATGTATAGTGGAGGACAGGATGTGCAGCCAGACAGATGTGTCGGTGGTGCTGATGTTGCAGGGAGGGGCGTGACGTCACGGGAGGGACCGGGAGGAAGGGGAGGAAGGGAGAGAGGAGAAGAGAGGGGGAGAGGAGAAGGGACGGAGGAGAGAGCGGGGGGATGACTGCATCAAAGGGAAACAATAAAAACAACCATGCCTCCCGTAATTCATACAACGTTTTCTATACATCATAACGGTTGCTCTGTTCACCTACACAGTATGCCGCAATAAATGACGGGCAGCCCCGATAAGGTAATTATCATCTTTCACGTCTCGATTTGCACGCCTCTTTTTCCCGTCTTCTTACACAGTTTAGTCGCTTGTCCGGTGCTCACCTTTAGAACCTATCGAGGAGGATTTGCCGGGGGGGAAAATCGACTGATTTACGACTGCGTGGCTATGGTGGAACTATTCGTCAAATATTTTGTGTAAATATAAACGATAATGAAACGCTTTCCTTGTAACGTATTGAAAGTCATCGTTACAACGCCCAGTGGCTCCATTGTGTCCGATCGGAGCTTCCTACATGAAAAATTAAAATGGAAACAGGCGTCATGATAGCGGTGCCGCATAGTACAGTGCTGTAGTCAGCCACGCCGAGCACATGGGCTTTGCGCACAGCATGCGCACTGGTTGCAGTGCGTCGTGCACATCTTTGCTGTCTCCTCATGACTGCAGTGTCCTCTTGGTAGCACAACATGCCCATTAGCAGCCCCAAGTTACTCACACGCTGACTGTGCCAGACCGTGCTGATCTTGAATGACCTCTAATCTGAAAAACGAAGCCAAAGCGAAGTCAAAGCCATGCCTGAGTTTTAACTCGTCATTGTTGTCATCCTTTTGGATTTTGCAGTGAGTGCTGGCTTGAGAGAGATGTCATCTCCAGGCATGTGCACCCCGAGTGACCCCCTCTTGGCCAGTCCGGGAGGGAGGTTCCCCACAGCTCAGGAAGGTATCTGGAGGAGCTCACTCCCCAAAACCGCCAGCTTCCCAACATCCACCACTCGGCACCTCAGTCACCGAGCTAATAACTTCCAAAGACAGCCGAAGCGTAGGAAGCTGATACGACCTTCACCGCCACCGCCCCCCAACACACCGTGTCCCCTGGACCAGCTGGACCTCAGTGAGCTTCCCCCGAGACGAACCTTCCAAGAGCTGCTCTTCAATGGCTGCATCCTGTTTGGTATTGAATTTAGCTATGCCATGGAAACGGCTTATGTGACCCCTGTGCTCTTACAAATGGGCCTGCCTGATCAGTTCTACAGCCTGGTGTGGTTTATCAGCCCCATTCTCGGTAGGTTTACTGCAAAGGTGTCCACGATTATGAGATGAAGCATAATGTGATTTCAAATCGCAAGTATCGCATCCAGTCCTGCTTCTGTAACTCTGCCCTTTGTCTTTCTCTTGAAGGATTCCTCGTTCAGCCTCTCATAGGAGCATGGAGTGATCGTTGTACATCCCGGTTTGGGCGAAGGAGACCTTTTATTTTTGCCTTGGCTATAGGTAAGAAATGCTAAAATAGCACCATGTTGATTTTTATTCTCATAACATTAGGAAGCTCGCAAGAGACAGACTAGACGACGGGATAGGCCATGAACCAAAACCACAACAACAAAGGAATCACATCATCATATCAATGAATATATTTTTAATATTGGGTTTCGGTTTGTAGAGGATGCTGCTTGAGTAGTTTCCTCAGACTTCACAAGAGGTCACAGCCACAAAATACATTATACAGCTGTGCACATACTCCTCTGCTCCTTTAATGTTTACACAGACGATTATTACCTTTGGCGCTCTAGTGCATTCATCTCTTCTGCTTTGCCCCTTTCCAGGAGCGTTGTTCGGTTTAACCCTGGTGCTGAATGGGCGGGACATTGGAGGCGCCCTGGCTGACACAGCATCAAATCACAAGTGGGGGATTGTCCTGACTGTGTGTGGTGTGGTCCTGATGGACTTCAGCGCTGATTCAGCCGACAACCCTAGCCATGCCTACATGATGGATGTGTGCAGCCCAGAGGACCAGGATCGTGGCCTCAACATCCATGCATTGCTGGCAGGTGGGAGAACTTATTTTTGTGTTAATAGCATAGACGATGGCAGCTATATGTGTCAGATCAGAGCTGAAATTAGTCCATAAGGAATCCTGTGGTTAAATAAAACATTGTCTTTTTTTCAAACTGCTGTCTTCTTTTTCCTGCACAGGACTCGGAGGTGGATTCGGGTACATTGTTGGTGGCATCAACTGGGACCAGACACAGTTTGGGAGGTCAATGGGAGGTCAGCTGCGGGTCATTTACCTGTTTACGAGTATCACCTTGGTGTTCGCCACAGCCATGACTCTGTTGAGTATTCCTGAACGGCCTTTACCAAAGAGCCAGCCAAACAAAAACTCTAGCAAAAACCATTTGAAAAGCCCCAGCCTCCCTCTACCGCCCTCTCCCCCTGTTGCCCCCGGAGCAAATCTGGGACTGGACGAGGAAGATGAGGACGGTCTTTACAGTTATAATTTCTCAAAGTCTCACCGGGGCAATCCTGACCACATGGCCCATTCTTGTAGTGCCAATGCACGTCTTTGTGCTGGCCTCACTAGCCCCATATCGCCCCTGAGCCCCCTCACCCCAAAATATGGCAGCTTTATAAGCAGGGACAGCTCACTCACAGGAATCAATGAGTTCGCTTCCTCACTGGGAACCTCCTACATAGACAGTGTGCTCATAGACTGCTACACAGGTCAGCAGACACCACAGGGCCTGCCCAGCTCCAACACTGTGCCCCTGCCTCCTGGGGACTCCCCTCCTCCTGATGATTCCACGCAGGGGCCAGAGAGTCACCCCGAAGGACAGGCCCAGGCTGACGCGGCGTCTGATCCGGCCGGGGATGTCCAGGATGCAGAAGAGCCTCAGCCTGAGGGAGACGCACAATCTCAAGGAGCGCCTCAGGTCACAGCCGGGGCTCAGCCCGGTGCAGGGTCACACCGGGGCTCTACTGCCGGGATCCTGAAGCGACCTCAGAGTCTTGCACTGATTGAGGAGCCCATGTCGACCCAGATTGTTGGGCTGGAGAACGGACGGAGGAGAACAGTGACTTTCAGCCAGCAGGTCAGACATTCTAAAAAGTAACAAAAGCTGTTCAGTGAGTTGAAACCAAAACGTGTTTAAACTTCTTTTTTTCCCTCTCTGACGAAGGTCGCAAACATTTTGCTGAACGGGGTGCGCTATGAGAGTGACCTAAGTGAGAATGCGGAGTCAGGAGAATCCCAAATGTCAATGAAGCTGCTGTGTATAGCCATCTACAGGATGCCTCCCTCTCTACGGAGTTTATGCACTAATCATTTTTTGGGTGAGGAATGTTTGTCATTTGAATAATCATGTGTGTATTTAGACAGTGTGAGTTATACTTTTTGTTCCTGTCTGTGCTGTAGGCTGGCTGTCCTTTGAAGGCATGCTACTGTTCTACACTGACTTCATGGGGGAGGTTGTGTTCGAAGGAGACCCCAAAGCGCCCCACGACTCTGAGGCTTACCAACGCTACAATGCTGGTGTTAGCATGGGCTGCTGGGGAATGTGCATCTATGCATTCAGTGCTGCTTTTTACTCAGGTAAATGCTCACAACAACATCACGTCAGCGCAGTCTCGTCCCGTATATTTTTTACTTAATTTATTTTGATTTGTGTAGAAACCCGTCTTACGTTCGATCTGTGTTCATCTTCTCCCCTTTGCAGCCATATTAGAGAAACTGGAGGAGCGTTTCTCTCTTCGCACTCTATATTTTTTCGCCTATCTGGCGTTCGGTTTGGGCACAGGCCTTGCAACACTATCCACCAACCTGTACGTGGTACTGTCTCTCTGTGTCACCTACGGGGTGCTCTTCTCTTCTTTGTGTACGCTGCCTTACTCTCTGCTGTGTGAATACTACCAGAGCCCTCAGGTCAGTAGCTAATTGCGCGCAGCAATTGTTTTTGGTTTGTGTTTTTGTAATGAGTTAGTGTAAATGAGAAGATTACCATGAGTGTTAAATGTGAAGCCATTTCCAGCAAATGGTTAGCTTAGCTTAGCACAAAAACTAGACAAATTAGGGTAATAATAGCTTCCTATTTGTGCATTTAAAGCTAACAAAAATATACACAAATTCAAAAGTAACACTGCGATTTTACAGGGAGTTACATACCAGTCTATTTGTGTGTGTGTGTTTGTGATATCTTTGAAGTGGGAGCACAGTCACTAATTCCATTTTTACGGTCTCAATGCAATGCAAAACTAAACTTTCCAGCTGCTGGCTTCATATTTAGTGTAGAGACATGAGGAAAAAAAGAAGCACTAAGCTAAATGTCTCATTCTTTTATTGAAGCTGCAGTGATTGTTGGTGCGTGTTTGTTGCATGAATGAAACTATTTTTACTTGTCTTTTAGTTTTGCGGCTCATCAGAGGAAGGGACCAGACGGGGGATGGGGGTGGACATCTCTCTGCTCAGCTGCCAGTACTTCCTGGCTCAGATCCTGGTCTCTGTGGCGATGGGACCCTTGACCTCACTGGTGGGTGGGGCCCAGGGAGTGATGTACTTTGCAAGCCTGATGTCATTCGTGGGCTGCCTGTACTCCTCTCTCTGCGTGGTGTACCAGCTGCCCCCCCCTGAGGGTGAGCCCACCGAAAGCGAGACCCAGCCACTATTGGTGCACATTTAGAAAAGCCTCTTAATTTACTTTACCTCACGCGCTCACACACACTCTCTCTCAATGGCTCTCACACTGTCGCCCAGTGTCTGAGCGCGTTGACCTCCACAGCATTGATAGTGACAAACACACAGTACACCACGCCGCACACTGTACAGCACAACTTCATACACTGTTTCACACTAATCGGCACTGCTCTCCTCAGAGCTAGACAGACAGACAGACAGACATTGGCCACTGCTCTAATATGTGTATACATGACCAGTGTGTTCATACAGTGTGTGTGCCCATGCATTTTTTCCTAACTTTTGCAAACCGAGCGTGTGACCTTTTTGAATGCACGTGTGACTGAGAGAGAGACTGCGAGTGACTTCTCTGAGTATAGATTCTCCTCTTGTGTCTGATTCTTTGCTCTAAAATCTTGCATCATTTTTTTCTCGCTTGTTTGTTGGTGTTTAGGATAGACGTGTGGATCACTACTCGCAGGCTAACCACAGCTTCTCCTTCTTTCCTTTCCTTTTATCAGTTGCCTAACGTCTGCATGAGCTGCAATGTAATCTCTCAAAGCCTTGTGTTAATGTTTTGTTTTGGTCATACGGCCAAGGGAATGTCTACCTGCCTGTTTCTCTGAGTTAGCGTACTAGCATCACACTGTAGGCAGGACTGTCTGACTAAAACCAATGTGCTGCCAGTGACTGTTCACACTCACGGCTAATAATTCTTCATTGAGCTCTTTTGTAGCAGGATTTAGCAGACACATAATTAATACCCTCGTGAACCTATGCCAGGCTTAATCACCGTCTTGAAGGGCTTCACATTTTACACATATTTAACAGCAAATACAAACAACACTTTTCACACTATCCGGTCATTATGAGACTTAACCAGTGTGCCATCCCCAAATTTCACAGTTTGGTGCTGGGTGACTCTTAATCAAGTCCCACATATGATGCCAACTACTGTACAGAGTCGTGACAAATAGGATGACACGCACTCGTACACGAACATTCAGAAAACACAGAGAAATGTGTACTGGTGGCAAATTCTGTCTGGGCCCTCACTAAGCCATGGACAGCCCTGTGAGCTGTCCCTGACTCCTGGCCATGCCATTGTAATAATGACAGTGATTCTTGTCATTGTCAGGAAGAGGAGAAGTTGAAACTGGGGTGTGAATCAGCATTCAGTCGGAAACCGAACAAAACAGGAGAAGAGAGGGAAGACTCATGTGAACTGGTGGACAACTTTCAAAAAGACTGTGGGGGTTCACAGAGCCAGCAGCAAGTGCTTAATGTCATCCTTAGGGCGCATGCTTAGAGTAGTAGGCTTCAGCTCCACCATGCTCGGACCATCAACTCAGCATAGTGATGCTCTTATGTCTTATTAGCCAAGTTCCTCACAGGAAGCAATTTTCATCCAAATTTCATCCTAAAGATGCATTTTTTTAACAGCAAAATGGTACATATGATTTATTTTTTACATCACTGTGCCATGACAAACAGTATGCTTTCTGTTCAGCCTCAACACAGGCATCAGGCCTGACTTCAGGGCTTTAACAAGAGGTAAACTTCAGAATACAAAGCCTTTCATTGTGATGGTTTCATCGACCGAGCACCCCATCTTCCTGGTGCCTCTGCAGAATATCTAGAATCACCGATTATTAAAGCCTCCTGGACTGACCGGATGCACGCCATGCTTACGTTTCCAAGGAAACAGTAACTGTACGGATCATGCTGTTGCAGCTTGCTTGAGAAAGAAGTAAAACACAGTTTTTGTGTTATATGGTACCACCAATTGCTCAATATTAGCAGTGTTATTGTAAACGCTACTTTTATTCAGGGTTCAGTTAAAACTAAAATGATCGTTTTGCCATTTTTGACTCCTGTGTGAATTATTTTAATCACTGGTCACACCAATTGTCGCCTCTGCAATACTGATCCGCACCACAAGGGGGAGCCAGGGGCACACAAAATTAAGATCCATGATTCACTTCACCCTTTTCCATTACCAAGCGAGGGAAATTATTCCTGCTCCTTCCTGCATCTAAGCCAGCCATTTTCCATGTTCAGGAAAATTGGGTCAAGTGACATCATCCACCTAGAAAACCCTGGGTTTTTTAGAGGGAGTGTACAGGTCACATAAACAAAACAGACACAGTTAAGTAAAAAGACAATTTATTTGTTGATCAGAATATACAAAGCAGTGGCTGAAGTAACCGAATGCCATTCTGGTTCTGAAAAAGGCAGTCTTGTAGACAAAACTGAGCTACCCAACCATAACATAAACTCGTTGGAAATGTAAGAAAAACAAAGTATAAATGGTACAAACTTGCGTGGAATGCATACAGAACAAATGACCAAAGCTTTAAGATTTAAGAGGGGTTAATTAACATTGCAAAATCCTGCCTCCACAGAACGGGGTCAAACTTGTCATGAAGGTGCAAGGAGGAGACCCTTTATTCATTTGCACCATCTGTTATGTTAACAGGGCAGCCGAGGATTAAGTAGCAGCTCAACACAAAAAATTACGCCTTAACTAATAATGCTAACAACTGTCCATTATCCCCTGCTTAAAACTTATCTTTGGTCCTTTAAGTGTATCTGAGAGGTCAACATGAGCCTTGGGAGGTGAGCAGCTGCCTGTAAGTATGAATCATCTGGTCAGCACTGACATAATAGAGATTGTGCTTCTAACATACCGATATAAAACCCTCAGGAAATGAAAACTGATCTCATGGTGTGGCCCAATTTGTACAAGTAGAAAAAAAGCTCATTTTAAGGACCAATAAATAACACTTCATAAAAAAAAGGATGCAGGGCCACTATGTTTCAAGACTCCAGTGCAATGTGATAACATGGGAGCAACCAAAAAAAGAAATCTCTCTCAAAGATACAGAAAGCACAAGCTCTACAACACGATGTTGACCAGGCTGGTAAGACAGTGCCACAAACGCGTAGCAGGGCAGAGACCTAAGCCTCCACTTCTGCCTCTTTCGAGTCTCCGTTTTCCTCCGTCTTCTGCTTTTTTGTCTCCACTTTTTCCTAATGATAAAAAAATAAATGGATAAAGCAGCATGCATTAGCAAAGATCTGACAATAACAGATTTGTCAAACATTGAATAAAACGAAACACTTCTGAAGCCTGGTGACAACCCACCTCCTCCTCTTCAGCTGCACGCTTCACAGGCTGTGCATCAGTCTCCTCAGCAGGGGGCGCCTCCTCTGCTTTATCTGTGAGCACAGTTCAGAAACAGTACTTCAGAAATTACAGCCTTCACTTTCAGTGCATTTAAATCAAGATTTGCTTGCGTTAAGAGATCAACAGAAATAATTTGATTCCAAAGTCTAGTACACACAGGAGAACAGATTTCATGTAACATCTTGGCAGTAATAAACAATTTGATTGAGGTTTTTAACTTTAGTTTAAAAGTCACTGTTTCATTTTAAAACGTACCGTCTCCATTCTTGTGTTCCTCCTCTGTGGTTTCTTCCACTTTGTCACTGTGATCAGCACCGTTCTGTTGGAAAAAAAGTTAGTGTCAGTCTAATGAGACATGTCACCTTTACTTATGTGAATACTGCAGGATACTGCAAATAAATAATAATAATAAATAAACAAAACAATCCCAAGCATTTTTCAAATAATCCTCCCAGAGACTTGCATGAACAGACTCCTCTGGGGACACTTAAAAAAAAAAAAAAAAAAAAGCTATGTCTGTGGAGCCCTTATTGCCTCCCCAGAGGATTAGCCACAAGGCTCTGAGAAACCAATAGAGACGTCCAAAGGCTTGCTAGCTAACATCTGTGCCATTTCACAACCCAAACAAAGCGCTGTGTGGAGAGCAGCTGAACAGGAGGGGGAGGCGGGCGCAGCGACACCTGCATGATGAGGGGCGCTAAGACAAAAGGCCATGAGGCTTGCTTCTCGTCTCCAACTCACTGTGCCATTGGCAGGTGCGTCCCCGTTGTCGGTCTTCTCCTCCACCTCCACTTCTTTCTTCTCTTTCAGCTCCTACAAAATAAAAGCCTTTCATCAACGCTCCGCAAAGAGTTAATTCTCAAAGTGCCGCGCTGGTTTTTCATAAAAAAAAAACAAACAAAAAAAAAAACACGCGTTTTTGATTCAATCCGATGTCGAAAATAAGGGGCATTGGAAACACTAAAGAAAGGGGGATGATGTTGGAGGTTTTTATTCCACGCCGAGCACATCGCAGGGGCTTCCCGCCCACAGCAGCAGCTCCGCTTCACCAGCTGTAGCGCTTGTACCGCTTTGTCTGCTCAACAACACATTTCCAGCTAACCGCATCACATAGTCTCACTTTCTAAACACAGCACTTGGCCGTGGACAATGAAATTTTTTTTAAATAATCCACCTTTAGCTGAGCACAGGTGTGGACAAGTGACATTTTAAATTAACGGTAATTTAGGCAACACACATTTCCCCCCTGGTTAATTGCGGTTTTTTTTTTTTAACTCGCATTAAATAGCACCGTCGAATAACTTACAGTTGATAAGCGGACTAAACCCACAAATACTACAACAACTTTAAAAAAAAGTTCCCTAAATCTTTTAACACGACGACTCAAGCGAGAGAGAAAAAGGAGAAGACTGAATGAAACGCACCTTGGCTGTAACCTCTGCAGTTGCGGTGGTGTCAACAGCTGTGTCGGCCATGGCTATTTTTGTGGATTAATTTAGATAATTACGTTCGTGTTTAGAAAAAGATATTTATTTTTTTCTTCTTGTCTCTTTGCCTTCGTGTAGATAGTCCAAAGACGCTGAGAGAGAAATGGTGTCTGACCGTCTCCGCTTTTCTCTCGAGCTCGTTGAAAATCTACTCTGGTTGGATACAGCAGCTCAACTCGGCACCTGATTGGTCAATGTCGACCACCGCGCTACGTGATTGGACAACAGCTTCGTCACTCTCCCGAAAACTTCCCGCCTCCTGGCTCTGTCATTGTTGATTGGTCGGGTTTTTTTAAAGCGCTGCACTGTGATACCACGATGCTTTTTTTTTCTTTTCTTTTCTTTTTTTTTTTTTTTTACTATCCATCAGTGTGCGTTTGATTTTTCAAATTAAACGTGAACAATGGATGCAAGTGGCCTCTTGGCAAAGTTATAATAATCCACTGTAACGTCGATTGAATATTAAAGTAGAGGGATTGTAAAAGTTTACACACACACACGTGCCCAAGGGCAGCATCTTTTGTCTTAGCGCTCTTTCCTCTGCAGAGATGAGGTGTCAAATTACATGCAAAAAGGAATAATGTGACGATGTCAAAACCAGCCACTCCTCCTTTCTATATTTAACACTTTTAACGAAATGTGTTCCTGGCTGCTCGAGTGGGCTTACACTTACAGTTTTTAGCAGACCCGATCAGAGTAATGGAAAGAAGGAAACAATGCAAGTTGTGAAGCAAATGGAACAGATTAGATTCAACTTTATTTTCATTGCATATAGCGTAGGTACATACACAACAGTTTGGCATCTAATCAGAAGTGCAAATAGCAAAAGTGCAAAATTAAACTATGACAATTTTACATGTCATGATTACACATCTTTACAAATTAGGATACAAGGCCATGTCTGCACAGTCTGGGTGCTAAACATTTACTTTCAAGATTTATTTAATTATTCTGGATGTTACCTAGACTATGATTGTTTTAGCTTTTTATTAGTTTGGTCCACATTTAAGACATGATTTAATCGCTTAAAAACTAAATGAATGTCAGTTTATTAAAGTGGCAAATCAAAATCTGAATCAAAGAGAAAAGGGATCATCAGCGAGCCAATTAATGTGTATATTTTAATGGTCCATCAGAGACAGTAACAGGGTGTGGTGTGTGGTGCAGTGTGTGTGAAAGCCTTTATGGTCAGTCCTTACACTGTTAAAGATGATACAGATTTCTTTCTCTCACTGCATCTTTAGTCCAAAGGTCACAAAAGGCTGAATAAAACACACGTCTTTAGGAGGTTAGGTTTTAACTGCACACTGTTTGAGTTTGCTACAACCACTAATATATAATGATTCCATGTAAACATACATTAAGTGAGAAGACGTTTGGGTGTTTGGTGACAGATGGGAGTGATTTCCTGGGCCTCTCAAACATTGCTGTAGGATTGTCTTTAATATTTTCTCGAAGTGCAACTCGAAACAGGATTTTAACATCAACATATTTTCCCCTTCTACTTTTCCTGTTAATTGAGAAACCACTGGTCCTGTTGATATCTTGTTACTCTATGCCCCAAACAAGTGATTTGTCTTCTCCCTCGTTGCGGTGACTTTACTGCAGTCACACATCCAACTGTTAAACCAAAGGAAGTAGCAGCGCACAACCTCGTGGGCCCCAAACTCTGTAATTTAAGCCTGCATCTGGCCAGCTAGACGCAGTGAAGAATATTTTTATCTCAGGTAAAGGCAACACACTTTGAGCTGTGACTCATGTCTCAGAATCAAACTCCTCTGACCTTGAAGAACCTTTTCCACACCTTTCATTGTTTCCACCAACATGCAGCTGTCACTCATTTTCATATTATGTTTACCTGCAGTTTTGAGCATTCAAAGTAACAGTGTCTTTTCCACAGATTTGCATGGCCTCTAGGTGTCACGTGATATACTTCTAGAAAATCTCACCGTTGTTTGTATCTTGAACTAGTCCCAACACACCCAAACAGGATATTTGGTAAAAGTATTTCTCCACCCTTTAATTTCAGGGCCTTAGTTATTGTCTAAATTCCTCGCTTGATCCTGAAAAAGCCTCCGGGCCTTGTTTCGTAATTCACCTCACGTTCACTAAAATATAATTTTGAAAGGTGTAATTACATACAGGGATCAAAGGGTCGTGTGTAAGTGTATGAACTCGTTACGTACACGTTTATTTTTTGTGTGTTTTTAGTCCTTTTTATTTGTTACAGTGTATTTAAACGCATATAAACTGTGTAAGTCTCATGGCAAAAATGTAGTCGTTATGCATAAAAAAAAATCTGAGTAGTTTTATACAATGTGGTTGAAAGTAATTGTGTGAAGCAGCAGCGGTGAATTATTAAATTAATGAATTAGTTAGAATATTAATCTGGTTCTCATAAGATGCCCTTAGATTGCCCTTGGATTTGGGAAAATGAAGATCACGTAGAGAGTCCAGATCCCTGGAGCAGGCCTACACAATGTAAGTGCATGTGCTGAACACAACCACACTGTAAATCCATGGGAGGAACAGTGGCGCAGACTAAAAAGCAGCAGACGGCATTACTCACTCTTCTTCTGTGACTGGAAAATGGGAGCAATCAGAGAGAGGGGGAGTGTTTGTGAGATCATTTCCTGTCTTTTTTTTTTTTCTTATTTGCCTACCTCAACATGTTTCCATGTGCCACTGATCTGCTACAAAGAAGAAAAAAAGTGTATCTATGGGCAGCCTGTTCATTCTGCAGGTAAAAGAAGTGTCCAAGCTGTAGCAACCTGTAGGGCAGTCAAGCCCCAAGTGTTTCATTTGGTGATTTTATAAACCCCCGAATTTGCCAGCAACTGTGTGTTTACCCCACTTTCCACATGTCGGGGGAGGAAAACTTTTGCTGAGGCCACAGAAAGTAATACTGTGTGAAGAAAAGCCACCTTGTGTTCACAGTGACTCACATTAGAAAATAAATAAATATTTTGCAGCGGCTCGTCGTCGCTCCTGTGTGCGGGAAACATGTCTTTGAGCGTTATCAGTGGAAGTCACTGAATGAAAGATGGGAAGTACAGCAGGTTAATTTCACTTTAATTTCTGGAGGACAAAGGAACTGACCTGACTTGAGGAATGTCAGTGCTCGAGGGAAGAGCAAAGTGGGGCCCATCAAAGAGCAGAGGTCAGGATTAGGCGGGGGAAGGGTCCCGATAATTGGAGGAATTGGTGGAGGACAAACTGGGCTCCTTTGTTTTGAACAGCAGTGTCCTGCATGGTCTGGTGGCCTTTCTCTGGTTCTCAGGCGAGTCCTGCAGAGTACACTGATGACAAAAAGTTGACTTCTCACTGGGGCTTTTTAGTCAAATGTACCCTGGTGGAGAGTGTGTCTATTCATTACCATTGTTAATTTAACACAATTAAATACAGCCGGTAACAAATTAACACGGTTAAGTACAGTCAGTATTGACAATAGCCACAGCGGCGCTGCCACATGAAGCTCATACTGAATGTTAGCTGCAGTATCTACTACATGACCAGCAGTCACAGCACTGTAAACTACGCTCTGACTGTATTTTTATAAATACAATTTTGATTCATCTTAATGGTTGTGCTAGAAGTAAAACTTTCATTCTCCGTTAATGATCTTCATGTTACCTCGAGGTAGAAATACTTGCAGAAACAAAACCACTGTTCTCTTGTCAATCATTGTGACACTATTTCACAGAGAAGGGCCAAGTCAGAGGTAAAATAATAAATAAAATCTCTTGTGGTTTCTCATACAAACAGTAAAAGTAAATTACAGTAAAACACAGGTTAAAGTAAAAAGCATCTGAATATCATTTCCCAAAGAAATCATCGTCACTGTAAGTAAAGCTCATCAGTGTCAGGGTGCAGGGAGACCTTAAAATCCTGAGTCTCTGGATGTTCCTGGGGCTGTTGTGCCTTGGTGTGTCTCTTCAGTGGATTAGTCTTTTGGTGCTTTGAGGATTTGGAAAATGCCACTGCGAGTGTTTCCTAATTCTGCGAGTCTCTTAGTCCCCGTACACACTGATGTGAAGCAATGTTTGGAATTAATGCGATCCGGTTCAAAACAGTTGACGAATGTATAAACGTCTCCGCCCTCGTACAAGAAGATGGGCAAGAAGGTGCAAAATAGTAAGTGGCGGACATTACTGCTTCAAGTTTGACATAAATGAGAGGAGGTTTAGCTTCTTCCCTGATGTTTCTGCAGCGAAACAAGACAAATCGCATCTAGGTGAGTCATCTAATTATTAATGAAAGGTGGGAAAATGGATCAGTTGCGGTAATAATACTTATTTGGCCCATTAAGCTAAAGGGAGAGTGGAACAATATATAAAAAACTGCAAAATATAAAAATATCTATTTCAAACATTTGAACACGTATTATAAATATGTAACCATTTGTACATACAAAAGAAAGAAATCTTGAAAATATGTATATCAACAGAAACGCAGCCCAACTGTTCAAAAAAGGAGTGGGAAGAAGGAATATTAAGTAAACCCCAACAGCAGAAATCCTGGATAATATTAGACTGTGCACTGATTCTGGTACAAGGTGTATAGCGTAAAGTTGAATATGCCACAAGGACTAGTGGAGCGGTTAGAAGCGCTGGAGGAAACCAATGGGAAAAAGGTCATCTCTAATGGGTGTGAAGCCACAGTGACGGATTCCTAAAAGCTTCCTGAGAAGAAATAAGTGGATGAATGAAAGGAAATATTACAGATGTGAAGTGTTGCATTGTATGTGTGTTTGATGTAAAATGTTCCCGGCTTTCTTGTTTCATTTCCCCCAAAATAACTGTCACAAATTGCATTCGTTATTTCAGTGTAGGCTGCAGTACTCAGGTGGATGTGAGGGGAAAAGGGGTTGTCCTTGTGTGAAACAACAAACGAAACAAGTCAAACAAGTTAAAACAAGTTAAAACAAAAGAGAAGACTGTAACACTAAAATACTTCATCAGGCTTATGTCTAACCAGTGGAGGGAGTAACAGAGTTTCCTTCAGTGACACCGATTCAGTTGAACTTCTGCCACCTTATTTATTCCACCTCTTAGCTCCACCCCTGTAACTGTCTTGCCAGAAAAAAAGTGGAAATTTCCAGTAAATCCTACTGCAAGAAAAGCTCCACCTCCTTCTAGTTTCCCGCCTTTCACTCTACCTGCTCTTTCCTGCTGCACGGCAGCCTGAAGACCTCATGGCTACTGTTGCTCTAACCGTGCGGTGCCCAGCAGTTTTCAATTTGCGCACTGAAACACCAGGCTATTTATCACAAAGGCAAAACACACCTGCTTTATATCATTCTGCCACAGTCAGTGGTCTGTAAATGTATGTTCTTTGTCTCTTTCACTGTAAATGTCCAAAAGTGAATAGCATTTTTTATATGAGTAAAAATTTTTTTTTAATTCTTTCATTTGCACTGATCTTCTGTTCAGTATTTTTGAGAAGTGCAGTGCGCCTCTTGATTAAACATGAATGGTTTGGCTATGTGTAACTATTGCATTAGCTCGTGAATAACGAACAAGAGCAGGTTTGGGATCATAGAGCAGATGGTAGATTTGCATTTCTATTTCTCTGGCTGATCTGATATTCAAGTGTCTGGTTTGTTTCAGAGATATCACACGCTCCAAAGCTTGAATGCAACTGACACATCATTGAAGATTCAAGACGTGTGACGAGCACCTCAGTGGTTATATCGAGGGCCTTGGTGCGGCTCAGATATGGAAGACAGGATGATATCCGTTAACGTGTTTACAGGCCCGATATGTCCAGACTATCTCTACGCTGCATCTGTGTGGGTTTATAACTTCCTCTTAATTCAACACCATAGTAAAACCTTTTACACACGAGCGGCGGGGATGTTTGATAGAAAATCAGCTTAGATAAACTGCAAATAAAGCCACGAGACAGCTGGAGGGAAGAAGTTTGAGTGTGTTGATGGCATGAGGCACACTGACCTTAGACCCATTGTGAAGCACCAACAATGAGCCATCTGCACAGCAACCAAAGCTGTGAGATGAGGGACTCGCACACAGGGGGACTGGGGAGGGGGGCAGGGACCTGGAGAGTGTAAAAGACAAACAACAAATTAGTGATACAGAAAAAAAGAATAAAATAAAATAACGGGGCTCCGTCAGCTTTACAGATGCCCAAAACATCTATACACCCAGTGTAGTGTTTCACAAGAAGAAAACAAGAAGCTGTCAACTACAAAATACACAGATCTCTCTGCTGCTGGTAGTGGTAAAGAGCTGCAGGCCTAATCACTCAAGAGCACACTTCCTGCCTCCTACATGATGAGATGAAGCCAACTGAAACTGTTCAAGGCTAATATTTAACCCAAGCATGGAAGTCCACCGCGCGGGTCCCTCACCAGCAGAAATGTGCAGACCTGTTTCCTCTAATCTGAATTGCAATAATGTATTGATTTAATAAGGCTTATATTTTGGCTGTAAATGGGGGTTTATAGTGCAGCCAGTATTTCCCTTTCACGTGGACCGAGGTGCATTACAAAATGGTGATAAGAAAGACAAAATGGTGTCAGGGACATCTGTAAAAATCACAAATGTTTCACAGGTAAGAAATGAGAGTCGGGATTGCTTAGCAACAGCAGTAAAAAAAAAAAAAAAAAAAAAAAAAATATCTTGCAGTCTGTGTGGTAACAGAGAAACTGGTCGTGGTGCCACCCTGTGGCAGACTCTTAGCACTTGCAGAGGATGCACTGGCACTGAAAACGTTCCCTTACCAGAAGCATGTATACGCACTCAGATGAAACAGCTGCAGTCATTTGCAACGTGTAAAAAACCTCATGAATGACTTAGTGCCTGATTTTAAAAAGTGATATCCTCTGCGCTTCCTCTGGGTTGTTCAAAAATATGCTCAGTAATTTGATTGGCTGGAAAATGCACCAGCTCTTATGGAGGGTGGTTGCTTAGCAACATTCATGGCAGGGTGGGAGGGGTGTGAGTGCTCGGGGAGGGGGGTGGGGCGATCTTCAAGGGGTGGGAGCATTGTGGGTGCAGGCAGTCTGACTGGGGAAATACCTGGCAAAAGTCCCAAATAAACAATCAGAGGGAGAGAGAGAGAGAGAGAGAGAGAGGGAGAGAGAGAGAGAGGGGAGAACAGAGCAAAGATAAATAAGTCAGACAAAATAAGTCAGACTTACTGAGTCTGGTCAGAGATAAAGGGAACAGGTCGTTCCTAAAGCAGAACAAGAGTGAGGACAGGAAGTAGAGAGTGATTTGCAAAAAAAAAAAAAAAAAAGTCCTGTAGAGAGAAGAAATGAAGTTTACATACAGATTTAAATACTTAACAACTGACTAGAAACACAGTCACTGTCATAACAGGACGGTGGCAGGCACGCATGTAGCAGCTAGATAAGAGTTTGGAGAAACACTACCTCTGTGCTTGCATGTTCTTGTTTGAAGGTGTTGGTGTTTCTAAGAACTGTTTGGATTTTATGAGCATGAGTCAAACTCGATCCAACAACCTCACCTGTCTCCAGTCCTTCAGGAAAGAATGAAATAAACCTGGCAACATGATGGTGATGATGATGATGGTGATGATGATGTGCAAAGAAGTTTCAATTGAAAATAGGAAGACTGTTAAGCTGGAGAAAAGGTGGAAAATGTGCTTATAAGGAGAGGAGGGGGTAAAAGAAAGAAGGGGCTGCTGGTGGTAGGTTCAGCCCGCAGAAGGAGGTGGGCCTTGGAAATGGCTGATGCAGGCGGTCTCTACAGGCAATGAGGACTCTTTGTGAGGAGCAGGAAATGAGGTTTCTGTTGTGATTAAAAGGAAGGTTTCTATGGCAATGCAGAGAGCCGTGTGCACAGAGAATTTGTTGGGGAGGGGGGGGGAAGGGGGGGCTAAGTGAGAGTAGAATTTCAAAGAAAGCTGCCTCCTCCATCTCATCTCCTACCGCCGCCACCACCCCTCCGCTTTTCCACAGCACCCTTTTATCTCTGATAATCTGTTTTCATAGCCACACAGTCGAGACTGCAAGGGGGATTATCTTGAGCAAACCAAGTCATTGGTCGATCAGTCATAAATGTTTACAGAGTAGCAGTTTCACTTCCCGAAATCGCTACTGTCTGGGGGGAAAAAAACAAAAAAAACTTTAACTGACAACCTAATTATTACCAAAGAACTCAAAATAATTGACGTAACGATCAAAATGTGCGTCTTCTTTGTTCAGACTGATACGGCCTCGCCGAAATTACCTCCTTCACTTGTGCAGCCCACGATCAGAAAATGAAACATGACATCAGTGTGACCTTTAAAACCTAAATATAGTCAAATGCTTTGTCAATTGTTTCACTGAGCTGCTTTTAAGAGTATGTTTCTTAAAATAAATGCTCCATCCTGATTTTCTCTTTCTTTCGTGGGAAGGCACCCTCTGCTGCGAATGCCATTTTTGCCCCAACACCCGCTCCAGGATGTTTGGATAAGGTAACATTTGAAACTCCGAGGGATCAAAGTTTTTCTTTTACTGGTATTACAAGCTACACAGACTGTTTTATGCTCCTGACATTACAGACACACGCATGCAAATAATGTGGCAATCTGCCGGTGCAAATATGTGACAGGCTGATGTTAACTGTCCAGGATGTACATGAACAAAATGGGAAAGTCACTGATGACAATCTATTTAAGGATCGCTTCCAGGCCTGTTGAAAAAAATAAAAATAAAAAATATTCCGCCTTGAATGATAATGTGATGCTTTTCCAAACAAAATCTTCTGATTAGAACATTTTAAGATTTAAAATCTGCCTAAATCTCATCCAGTATATTTGCAATGCCGGCCTCAAATGTCTACATCACAGTTGTTGAAGTTGATAGGTGAAGAAACAAGCTAGGATTTTAAAAAAAATGCTCACAGGTTCAACCATTAAACTAAATATTCTAGGTGAACGTAGAGACTTTGAAAGAAGAAATGGAATACTACCCTAAAATGTTAGACTCTGTACGGTGCTTATTCTGCACACAAGCTAAATAAATAATCAATAATTATAAATTTAATAAATGAGTTAAATTCATCTGCATACATGTAAGAATAATCCTATTATTTCCAAACAGGAAAATGTTCATAATAATCGGGCCACACAAAGCTCAGAATGAATAAATAAATCTAAACAACTGAGTTAAATTCATGTATGTAAGAATAAACATGCTTACGCCACAAACAACCGTGTGCTCACACAATCCGCGTGTACAGTGAAGCTCTAAAATCTCCTTTTTGGAAACCGAGTCACCGTCTCAGCAGGCCAATTAGAATTACAAAAGGTTCTGCTGCCCCCAACCTTTGTGTTTGAGTATGGCAGCGAGTATCATGTAATGAAGCGCTGCCAGTGAAGGAGGGAGGGCTGCACTGGGACCAGATTGCATAGTCAAAGCCAGATGGCAAGTCACACATCAAAAGGACAGCTGGTTACCAGAGTCTTTATAGCTCCAAACCTAATTAGTTCCAACTAAACAAATCACACAAGTATATAATACAGCAGGCCTAATGATTCATCATAAAAGGTGACATACATATAACGTAATTAAGCTTTAAATGTTTGCATGTGCAACCTGCAGCAGTCAAGATGGTTTCTGAGGCGGTCACGGCCTCCACTGATTTTTATTACGGTAATTTATGAGGATCTGAATTTTAATATCTGCACATTAACGCTGATCAGGTCAGCGTGTCAGATTAGCGCGTCTTCCGCAGAGCGCCGTCTGCCGTCAAACTGCTGACTGGTCTTTGAAGATTTGGTCGCCTGACGGGCAGAACTCTCTTTCTGCTGAACCTAGAAATCATATCCCAAAAATATCAGATCAGATCAAAGCAGAAGAAAGTACATAAAAAAAAGAAAGAAACACCAGAATTGGCCCTTTTCCATTCAGCTTACCCCTTTCAGTATTTTTCTGCGAAGTTCCCCTTGTGAAAGTGGCCGCTCTTCCTCATCAGTAACTGGAGATTCTTCTGCATCGTAGTCCACACTGGAGAGTCCGAGAAACACAGACACGTTCGTTAGCTCAATGTACGGGTTTACTTCCATGTTTCTTCAACAAACGAAAGGCTGACCTCTTGACTGCAGGTTGGATGCTAATATTTTGCTGAAGAAGCTTTGGATTCTGACCCAAGAGGAATTTAGCCAGGTCTTTTGGATTGTAGTCCTTCTCCACATCCTGTGTACATGCATTTGTATTACAATGCAGAAATTAACCAAAACGCTCTACATTCACAAAAGATGATATAGGGTCATATATAAGGTTGGTAGGTTACTTTAGAGTTGATGAAAGCCTGTACAGAGAGCAGCTCATTAGTCTTCTGTTCCACTAAACCCAGGTAGGACATTATGTTGTTCTCTGTGATCCCTGCAGAGGAGCCCAGCATATCCTCAATCACTGTGTGGTCACACTCCATGTCAGTGAAGATGCTGTTCACACCTGTGAAATGGAAGAAACAAAAGTCAGAATTATCTACAACATTTATTTTTTATTTTTTCACCCAACAAAGCTGCAGCATGTTAAAGCAGGTTTACTGGTCCGTGTGATAATAATAAGAAGAATATTTTTTCTTTGAAAGAACTGCTCATAATTAATTCACTGCATTCTGTTCTTCTTCGTATTCCTTACAAATTTTAAGTTCATCTGGCTGTAGGTTTGATCATTTTATCATGTGGAGTCACTATAAACTAACTGAACACTTGCCCGAATAGTAATTGTGAATTATAATAATAATTATCTGTAAAACATTCACTGTTGAACCTGTTTTAATCTCGTCCAGGACTTTGCTCATGGCGTTGGCTTGGTTTTCATAATCATCCGCTTGAGATTCAGTTTCCTTTTGTTGCTTGTCAATGTCTGTCAGCACAGAGAGTTGCTCCTGCTCCTGTTGTAAACCTTTAGCTCGAAACTGTTCCATCTCTTCTTGGATCTGCAGGACCACACATTTGAGTAAACTGATAAGTATATTATGTAAACCTTCTCCGTGACTTGCTTTCACCCAAACCTTTCCCCCTTGCTATTACATTTTCTTAATGTTAATGGGTCTTACCTGGCTAATTTGATCCCTCAGTGCCTCAGCTTCGTTGTTTTGCTCATTAACAAAATTGAAGAGTGCAAAGTTCCGGTCTTCAACTACAGAATGAAACAGCAGCACATCAGGAAATACATTTTAAATCTTCTACGGAAGAGACTGATTAGTCTTATAATCAATGTATGACCTTAAATATATTCAGCTTTAGTGTCTCTTATATTTAAACTAACATTCATAATTTGACTTTTGTGTTGTCCATTTGAAACCAAATTAGTAAAGATTAGTTCCATAGACAGAAACACTGTAAGGTTCATTCTCTTTGTGTATGAATGATCATAAACTCCTGAGGTTGTGTTGCGTTACCCTGGATGAACCTAGTGACCAGCAGATCCAGGTTTTCCTCCCCTGTGACAGTCTGGATCCTGTCAAACACCTCCTCCAGAGCATCCAGTGACTCTTCCCCAGGGTCTGTCCTCCTCTGCTCCTTCAGTTCCGACACTAGGACGCACAAAACCCAAACAGTCATAACAGCATGATCATAACAGCCTTTATCTTTATCTTGAGGAGCAAAATCAACAGTTGCTCCAACTACTATTCACATAAGCCTCACATTATCACAGCTGACACTCGCTAAATCAACACATTAGTACGTCACATTCTTATGCTGTACGTGTGCACCAGTGGCTTAAGTTTATATTTTTTTTTCAACAGTGCAGCTACCAGTGTCTGAAACAAGCTAACAAGAACCAGGAGACAAATCTTTTGTTTATATTAGGGCATTCAAGGACATGCCGTTAGTACTGACTGTACTTTCACACAATGTTAACAATGTTCTCTGTCCTATTTTTATGTCTTATTGATTTACTCAGTACTCATCCAGCATTTAATCACACCTCCGCCTGATCATTTCTGCTGCACAATCCTAAATAACCGTTAGCTTTCTTGCAGCGCTGGAACTGCTACAAAGTCTGCACAAAAAAATAGGTCCATTAGTGTAATTAGTGTCCACCAGTATCTTTCTCGTTGTAATTTTAACGCTAAAATGGATGTATATACATTTTTGTTATTACATAGTGTCCAGTTTAAAAACAGGGGGCAAACAACACTGTAGGAGTCTGGCTGAGCATTTCTATAGCATATGCTGAAGACTGAAGAAGTTTCACACGTACCATTAAATAATATACTTATCATTCTAACAGCAATGTCTCCACACCCTGAAGAAGGCGCAAGCCGAAACACGTACATGTTTTTTTAATGACTCCAACCTGTTTAATTAAAGGCCTTTTTCTTTTTCATACCCATTTGAGAACCTGGACCTGGATTTTTTTTAAATGTTTTTTTTTTTTTTTTCCATTTTCCTTCAGTTATTAGTTCTTTTCCAGTTCACCATAGGTTTGAGGGCGCTTCAGCCATTTTTCTTTTCTGCACAACTAACATATTTGTAATTATTAACTACATTAACTACAACACAGTGACGGCCTCTTACGTTGCTTGAGTCCCATTTCCTGTTCGTTGTCCTGCTCGATTCTCTCGCTGCACTTGGTGGACATGAACTCTTTCAAGATAAACTCGTGCGCCATGAGCCTTTCCAGTTCTTTCATTTCAGCGTTATGTTGGGCGAGGTCCTTCACTGCCTTCTCCCTGATCATGGCCATCTTGGACTGAGCCTCCAACCTTAATGTACAGGTTGCAAATGTGAGCTATACATCGCAGCATAGATATACTCCGCACTACTATATGGCAGATCTCACCTTGCGTCGTAAGCAGCAGTGGAGTTACTGATGATTTCCCCGATCTTCTTACGGACTTCCTGCAGTTCCTACAACACACAGGTGTCGTGCATAGAGACATGTTTTTTTTTTTAGTTAAGAACCTCTACTCGAGCATGAAAAGCTGATTAAAAAACAGGCAGGCTAAATGAAAATAAAAAAAAAATGAACAAGACAAGCGACACATATGTTGTAGCCTCTGACCTTGTTGAGCCTGTTCTGTAGTTGCTGGAAATGGGCGCGCTCAATATGAAGAGTATGCAGCTCCTTTTTAAACTGGGTGTTTTTGTTTAACTGGTCATTAAAGCGTGTCGTGGCCTAGGCGTAGAACAAAGGCGAACTTTAATCAAGCAACGTAAAACATAAAGGGCAAATATGTCCTTTTTTGTGATAATGACTTTCATCACTCACTCTGTCCAGCTTGCATTCCAAAGTGCGCATGGCCTTCTGAGTCTTCCTTGTCTCCGAGCTTTGGGGATCACTGTGACTGACCACGCCTTTCCTCAGCTCTGCCAGCTTCGACTCCGTGCTCCAGATCTTTCCCACATCATAGACACATAACATTGACCGTGATTTTTCTGACCAAAACGATGGGGATGCATGACATGACACAAAGAGCTAAGCATGAAACCTCTTTTTGTAGCTCTTTTTGACATTGCTTCTCCTTGTCCAGCTCTTCCTCAAGCATGTCTCTGTGCTCGAGCAGAGCCTGAAGACCCAAGGTGTCCTCACTATCCTGCTGTTGACGCGACGCACTCTTACACACCACAAGGTTACGATGAAGCTCCTCCTGCTCCTTCAGCAGGTTTTCGATCTCCTGCCTTCATGCATGTCACACAAACAGTTGATCAGATTAAACAAAACGAGCGCACACGCTGCTTACAGTATCAGGTAGGTGTGTAGTGCTACTTCACTGTTGTTTGCGGATCTGCTCTCGGGCCTGGATGTTGTAGGCCTGCCGATCTCCCTCCATGATCCTGAACTGTCTCTGAAGCTTGGCGATCTCTGATTCTGCTTGAAGAAATATCCCTTCAATGTTGTGGACTTATCAAAACGCAAAAGGATTAATAATAAACAGCACAAAGATCATTACCAGTTCCATCAATGTCCGCCTCAGTGTTGTCTGAGCGAACGCTCGTGGCTGATCTTCCTCGAGGCATGGTGACAGTGGGCTGCACAGGAGTAGACAGGTATTACTGTCCTACAAAAATAATGTTGAGCTTGTATTAGTGGAAATATGATTGCCTTCTAACCATTACATTAATCAAACCTGTTTTTTTTTTTTTTTTGTCAAATGTGTCAATCATACAGCTTGAAACTTACAGTAGAAAAGTTCTTATTGGAAAATACGTTTGAAAACATAGGCTACTTTTCCTGTGACTGTTGCATTTTGTATGCATCTTAAAGAACAACAAAGGATCACTGCATTAGTTTAGTTAAGAACAATACAAATGTATCTTCAGAAACACTTATCTTGCATAGCTGCAGCTTAATTTGTTTATTAGCTATAAATCCATAGCTAAGAGAGCTAAGCTCTCTAGTTATTATCAAAATAAACCACAAAGAAATGCTAATGTAGCTAAAACAAAACATGTAGCATGAATTTTACTAGCTAATAAGGAAGACTTGAAATATTTAACTTGGATATAGTTAGACAGGTAAAAACCATAAAGGTTAAAAATTAGTTTAGGACGAATAAGAGTTAATCTCACCACCTAAAAGTTTGAAAGGCAACAACCCAGCGACTTCGTACAGGACACACTGCGGCTGCGCAGCGAACTGAGTTGTTAGCAACCGTTGCTAGGTTTGTGGGTCAACTTGTCCCTGGGCTGAGACTCGCAGGTGCGGTCTGTGGCGTCCCAGGGTGTACAAGGTTAAATAAATAAATATACAAAATACAACAAGAAACAATTTAGAAACAGCTTAACACCTAGAACTATTATTCAACATTTCAACAAAGTTTACATTTTTGTGGTATTACCACAAAAACATCGTAGTGATGAATGCATTAACTTATTCAGATTGTGCCACTCTCTGTAAGAAGCTACAGTGTGAATTCAACAGAAAACATACAGTACACATGAAATTAAACAGTCGATGAATGGATGAGGTCAAAAAATCCTGATTAGGCCTGTGTATTCAGCGGTGAAGTCTGTTCTTTTTACAAGCGCTAAGTTATTAAAGTTATTAAACTTTGCAGCACATTTGAAATCTATCCAAAATATAAAATCTGTATGTGCTACAGGTTAAGCTACCCAGCAGTATTCATACAGTATTAGTGAGCTATCTGCACAACAAGTACTTTTACTCTGACGTAATTAAATAGGCTTGATCTGACATGACATGACAAGTTGTTAATTCATATTGTAATTATGGATTTTAACAACCTTTCTTGAAATATTTATTAAGTCTAGTCAGAATATGACTACGTATTGCAGTCCTGAAGGATTTATTCAAAAAGAATCTTTCAGTCTTTAAAGTCTTGCTATATCCACAGACACAAGAAAAGAACAAATTTAAAAGAAAACATCTTATAATATGTTTTATTTCAGCAACTTATTTTTGTTCAGTTTGTGTAGTTGTTATCAACATCGATATTCGTAACAGAAACCACAAAAATGTTCTTGAAAAATAATACCAACACATTTCATACGGTTACTATGAAAATCCACACACTATTTTTACATCATTACAGTGTCATTCAGCAACACAACCTATATGTCCTAATGCAATATACATCTTTAGGTCTAAGTTTTAAAAATGCTTTCTTACATAAACATTCATTATTAACTGAACATACAAAGCATTTCCAAAATATGTGATTATTTGGTATTCTTATGGATTGTTTTATTCATGAAATGACATTGTAGCTGGTTTTATTCCTAAAATTGAGTCCATGTTTATCACCCCGACTGTGACTGTGACTGTGGCTGTTGCTCCTCCTGAACTGGTGTTGGTGGGACGCCCTCTAAGAAAGTACAGAAGTGTTTTGGTGTATTTAGCTCAGGTCTCCTTAAGAGAAAGTAGCATTTTGGGAAGTAGTAGGCAGCCAACAGCCCTAAGTTGCTGGCCAGTGTGAAATAAACATGGACAATAGATTTATTCTTGTCGGTCAAGCCTATGTAGATTGGAATGAAGATAACCCAAAACACACAGTAAATCAGGGTGGAAAAGGTGATGTCTCTGGCCAGGTTGTACTGATGAAGAGGCTTCACTGCCATGAAGGTGGACATGAATGAAACAAGGGCCATTGCACCATTTAAACCTTGCATCAAGGCAAATCCAAGCAGAGGATCCACAGGACATGCCAGGAATGAAGTCACAAAGGTTACTGTCATATTAGCAACGTATTCAGACAGCGTTGGTCCGTCTCTAACGTACCAGCCACTGAGACCAGCCTGCACAGCAAAGCAGACCAGCACAAACAGCCAGCTCCCAGGGCCTCGTAATATATGTAGGTGAGAGGCAGCCATCTTTGGGAACTCCGTCACGTAAAATATCTGTCAGAACAGAAGGGTTTGGTTACACTGTGCACTTATTTTGAGGAATAACATGATTTTATTTCTCTTTTTCCATATAGATGACAACAACTAACGTTTACATTTGAACCAGCATCACCTTAACTACTAAGTGAGGGGGCTAGATTAAGCTAGCTGCTAAAATAGCTGCAGCTATAACTTAATTAATAAATTAATTTCCTGGTCATTACTCAAAAACAAAAAACGTCTATTTGGGGAATATTTTAACAATTTTCTTTGTTCCAGTATTAAATCAAGCAACAGATAATAAAAAAAAAAAAAGAAGAAAATAACCAATAAACTCTTGGTAACGATAGCTAGTTTTCCCCTTTTGGCTTGAGGGAGTTTTGTGAGATTTGGGTAAGTTTTTTTAAATCACACTCACAACTTTATTAAATTGTAATTTAAAGTGTAATAAATGTGGGACAAATTAAAGTTAATTGCATTAAATTTTTTTGTTATCTTAAACCTAGTGAACTTCGTGTAACATTTAACTCCTATAGTTAGCCACATTTTTATTTCTGGAAATCTACAAATATAATTCATGCTTGTCTACATTGTGAGCATTAATCAAATTTGTCCTCCAGCCAACAGAACTTGGCTTAACAAACAGGTAAATATATAGGAAAACCTTTCTATCTGCTCCATAGCTTGTGATGCAGCTGAAAAGTCTCAACCCCTTTCCTCTCAACTTCACTGGGTCTGCAGTTGCTGCGCATTGCCTTTGTAGGGCAGCATTTTCATTTCATTCCTCACCTGTAGCGACAGTGACATGATAATGGAGATGGGGATAGTTTGGAAAATGGATGTGAGTGGCAGCTGAAGACGACACACCACATCTCCCGGTTCTCCGAGGAAGAGCAGGAGACTTAAAGAGGCTCCCATCAGGCTGAGCAGGGCCACAAAACTAAGGGCTCCCCCTGAGGCTGTAACCAGTGGGGTCCCTCTGTGCATCAGGAACACGACACCCACTGCCCCCTGGCAAACCAGCAGCAGAGCCCCAAACAGCATCATTTGCAGGGCCTCAGGTGTGTCCCAGGACAAATGTTTAAAGGTGGGGTCGGTGCAATTAGTGCTGCGGATCTCGGACCACTGACCTTTAAGACACTCAGTGCACTGGATGTCATCTACGAGTCAAAAAGAACAACTGGTTAACAAGTATGACAGCTTAAACCTGGTAGGCATAACTTGGCATAAAAACATTAAAAGCAAGGAAAACAGGCATAGCCTTGTTTGAAGGTGACACAGGGGTCTCAGATTGTAAAATGGTCTAATAACCACCGGGCTGGTTATAGTTGGTGAATCCAAAGTTGCTCCAGACGGTAAATGCAATGGACAAGCATGTGGTGCATGAGCCTGAAAGTGAAATATAGCAAAGTGCTCAATTTAACAACGTCGCCTACCAGCACCTCTCAACAAGTGAGGGTTTAAGAGGGGCTTTGTGTGAGACTATTTCATTGGTGCATGCACTGACTTACAGGAATTCCTTTGCTGTGCCTGGAAACCTTACAATGATAAAAAAGACTCTTGGAGGGTGTGTGTCAGGTCATTAAAGAGGTCAACACATAATCCCTTTCAAAGTAAACACTGTTGTGTTCACGCTTGTTTTTTCTTAAGACCATATAAAGCTGTTATAATTTACGTTTAGGAGACCACACATCATGTCACTCCATGCTTACCTAACAAGTTGTGTCAAACACCTTTCCCTCTCTGTTCGTCCGGTTCCGTCCCACCCTCCATTATTCATTTCATTACACAAACCAGGAGCTTTATGAGATGGGCTCCTCAATTCTAAATGCTCCTTTTCCTTTAACCCCTCTCCTCTCCTCAACTCCAGTTATTTTCCCCAAGTCTTGTCAAACAATAAACGTCCTTGCATTTCTAGCAAGAGCATTTTGTTACATTTGGATGGGGACAGTTTGATTTGTTTTTCCTGCTCCAGTCGTCTTTATGCTATGTTAAAAATAATGTTATAATCTGGCTGTAGCCTAATATTACACAGGTGAGATAGTCAGAAAACATCCTTCTAGCAACGTTGCAGTACCAGGGTTCATTTAAATAAGTGTCACATATCAGCAGACAATCACATTACCCTCATTTGCCTTGTAAGTGCCAGGCTTGCAGTCAATACAGTCAAAACAGCAAGAATGGAAGCCTTTGACTCTGTGGACCTGGCCTTGTTCACAGGCTGCTGAACAAGTGGACTGAGGAACCTGCACAAGTAGTAGAGAAGTAGCAAAGAAATTCAGAGTAGTTCACGAATAGCTGGAATGTGACCACAAAGCTTATAAATGATATAAGTATATTTTGTTAGTAACTTCTGAAATTACCTCAGAGTTTTCAGTGTGCCATGTGATGTCAGACTTGTTGAGAGATAGTTCTTTATAAAATTTTCCAACCGTTTTAATGTCCACATGTGAGCGTGTCCAGACCCACTGAATTACTTTGTATCCAATATTTGGATTGCCATTACTGTCGAACACTAACCGTGTGCCATTGAAATCGACGGAAGTGTTCCTCAAAACCTTCAACAGCTGAAAAAATAGCATAAAATAAGTATTCCTTATGTAATGTTGGAGTTGCTTAAATCTGTGCAAATGTTATCTACATATAAATCTACATCAAAGAAAAAGGAAATCACCTTCCAGGGATAGATTTTTGTTTCAGGTCCCCACTGACAAGCAGTTGAATTGCATTCAAGCAGGTTGTGCAGTGCGTGTGCTGCACTGTAGATGGCAGCATACACACTGAAAGCAGATCTCTGCACCACCGTATCATTCACCAAGCTAATATTAGCAGGTGACAAGTTCCAGCATTGTGGGCAGGGATTATTGGGCTGGTTAGGCGCTGGCTCTGGATGGGACATCTTTCCCCTCTCCTTACTTATTTTGTTAAAGAGTTCCTGTGTGTAAGGGGTCAACAGATCCAGGGTCTGTGTCTCATCAGTGAATCCAATGATTGTACCAACTGTGTGGATGTTGGGAAGAGAAAGTAGTTGATCATGAATGGCCCAGCTTGTGCTGGCAATCCACACACCGGATACATTATTCCGGATTACCTGGAATAGATTAGATTGGTTGATTTACTGAACTGTACAATTTACTGTATGTAAAGTGCTTTGATTCTCTGCTTCACTGACCTCTTTAAAAAATAACTCAACCTGCTGCACGAGAGCGAACACCACTACCACTTTAACCTTGGTGGTTTTAATATTGTCAATGATGGTTGCGATCGCTGAGTCAGGGTTCCTGTAAACTGGAATCAGGCCTTGATAGGCCACACAGACAGACATGTTTTCTGCTATTTTGGAGAACTCCTGCGCACCTCGTTGTCCATACTCCTCTTCGCTGCCAACCACCGCCACCCAGTTCCACTCAAACTTTTTTATCAGTAGTGCCATGACTTCAACTTGCCATTTGTCACTAGGCACCGTACGGAAGAATGACGGGTACAGGAGGTTATCACTGAATTTTTCACTCGTAGCCCCAAAGCTAATCTGAAGTGAGAAGAGTCGTGTTATGCCACATTTGAATTGAGAACATTTAAAACATTCATCATTCAAGGAAATGCTACTTAATACTAAATATATTTCAAACCTGTGGCATGAGAAAGAATCCGAGAAGTTTTCCGATGACCGCCACCATTTCTGAGCTATAAGGACCAATCACAGCCGATATGCTGGTCTCATAGTTGGTGTAATTACACTTCACAGATAGTGCTTTGGTGGAATTTGCCGTTAGGAAGGAGATTGTGGGCTTCACGACGACGGCAGATTGTCTGCATGTGTCATAGATTTCATAACCTAACTTGATGCCAGGGAGCAGACTTTGGTTTCCGTTGATCTCATCCACTGCATATTTCATTACTACAGCGAGACCCAGTCCAAAGGTATTAATTCTGTTGGATCACAACAACAAAACAACTAAGCAGAGGCCTCTTTAGTCAGATTAAAACATGCATTGATGCGCAATCTCAGATAATAGGGTAATTACTGCCAAAATAATAATAATAAAATAACCTTTCACATCTGATGGCGTTAGGCTCCTTCCTGTCGCTGAGGTTGCTGGAGAGCTCGTTGATGGGAAATAGCCCCCCAAGCTTGATGTCCCCATTCAAATGGAAGAGGCTGGTAGAAATGTTGCGGAACCATTCAGTTGAAGTCCCAGCGCTGAACGCACAACAGCACACAACCAGCAGAACACAACGTGGAGCCATGATGCAGATCGGCTGGAGACTGGAGCGAGGGTAATGAGAACAGTGCACATATGTGTCAGAGTGTTATGAAATATGGTTGTATGCAAAGTCACCTCAAAGCCCTCCCCTCCCTGGTCAGCTGAAGGTGTTTATTTAAGTAACAGCAAAGCGTGGGGAATGGCCCTTAAAATACTGGCCACCATTTTGATTTTGCAGAATGGATATGAAATAAAATCTCTCACATTTTATTGAGAATTTTTCTATATCATTATTTATTTATTTATTATTATTTTTCCAGAATGAATGTACTGTATTCGTAGGTGTAATTACATAACTGATTTTGATGGTACATGGTGGCATTTTAATAATAATATAATAATATTTTCACTTTATAATATTACGTAAGATGGAAACCTTGCACCTTCCGCGTGTTTGTGTGTATCCTAGCAGTGTTCATCTTTCCAGTGCATTTTCCTGTCATTTGCTTGTGGTTTGAACTTCGATGATCTTTGTTGTGACCATTTGCCGGGGGATGAGCCCAAACAGTAAATCCCTTTCTGTCCTCTACCACTGAGTATCACAGCAAAACCTCACTTGTCAAACATTCTGCAGGTGGCTTGCAGTATCTGCTGAAAAGTGAAACTGCTGTTTCTTTGTTAGTGCCGTCGTTGTGCGGTTGTAAAAACCACAAATAGCTTTTTACCCTAATGTTGAGTTAATAGTACCCTCTATTATGTGATCTGTTTCATTGCATGGTTTTTTAATCGTGTCACCTCAGAGCTGGTTTTGCATGTTCTTTTGCATGTAATAAAAACAAATTGACACATTTCCTCCCAAAGCATTTGCATAAACCTGCAATGAACAGGTGCCCTTTTGTACAGTCTTTTCATAAAATTGTAAACATGCTGTCAAGTTTTGTTCATTGTTTTTGTAGTTTTATTATAATTACAAGTTGAAGTTATTTAGTCAGCTCTAAACCATAGATGTTTTTGCTCTAATATTTTATAATACCTAAAGCGCGTTTAACTAAATTAGTATGAAACAGTGCCATACAGATACATTAGTTTGGAGGAGCCTGATCGGGTGAAATAAGTCAATAACTTTGATCGCAGACATTCACACCTGGGAACAGTGCAAAGTTGACATGCAATTCTCCGGAAATTTGATCTCCCAGGTAAAACCAATGCAAAGTAAACACGAAAACACCAGCTGAAAAACAATGAAAGAGAAGAGACAGTCAAACCGCAATTCTTCCAGGTATCCATTTTGTTTGCAAATGCCTTTCCTACCTCCTGCCCTTTGGTTAAGCAAGGACAAATGATTAGTCACTGAATTGAAAAGAAGAGAAAGATAAAATGTAAATTTGATAACAGGCCATCTGAACAAACCTCGTTTGTAATGCCTGTAATCTTTTTGCCTTTAATATTTTGGACTAATCAGTTTTGTTCAAAGACACGAAAACACAGTAGAGTAAACACAAGTTTTCTTCTTTGCACCACGTGACTAAAAGTATTCTTATGAATCACTCATGTGAACAAAGGTTCTCATTTGATTAAGAGATACTACTAAACGGGTTAGGGAAAGCCACAGCCCAAAGCAATTACCTCATGAACACCTTTAGTTCTAATTGTCATTTGTTAAGAATTTGGGTTTTATTAAAACATATAGCTCAGGCTCTGCCCACTGACATAATAATACAGAGGTTTTACCCTGCTGTGCATTTCAACTGCATTACAGTGAAAATACAAACATTCTTTACTGGTGTTATTTTCCCATGTGTACACATTTGATGTCTGATTTGAGGACATATCACTTACAGGAAGGGTTTGTTCAGGGACATAAAGGAGGCATTCTGTTGCCTATCTTGTTAGTCATCTTGACGTAAGAAGGCCGGTGATGAAATGCCATGTTTTTCTTTAGTCCAGCCTATCCACTCGTGTTACCTGCAACTCTTTCTTTCACCAGATGCTGACATTTGACGTTTTATCTTCCCTATGAATGGCCAGGATCACTTTATTTGCAGAAACATTTAAAATTGCTTGCTTGTGTCTGACTGAGGCTTGAGAGCGATTAGTGCGGGCTCAGTGTTTGTTTGCCGACGGTGGATTCAGATTAACATCTTGTTTAGGTTTGAGCGGCTTTCTTTCTCAAGCATGAACTCACCTTTTACCTTGTTGTGCGTTGTAGCTAAGGAAAACTTTCATTGATGATCTGCGCCAACGTCACACACATGCAGAAGCTTTTCTGTTTTGTTTGTTTGACTAGACGCACTGTTCGCTAGACATAACTGCACTGATTTAGCATTGTGCATGGCAAATTCTGCAGCAATCCGCCCCACAAACAAGTCTTTTAGTTAAAAAATGTAATAATATTACACAGGACATAAAGCCACTTGCATGCAGATGCCACAAAAAGCTAGATTGAGAGATTTTGTCCATCCTTTCTGAATCTCCAGACTCTGGATATTGTCTTTATAAATTGTACAGTATATGTTTGTTTAGTCCATCTTGTATTTATCTTATATATATAAATTGTACAGTATATGTTTGTTTAGTCCATCTTGTATTTTGCCTCTGAAATCCACAATGTGTGCATAGGCATTTCTGTAGCCCAGCCACTAGATGTCAGATGTGTGCATTTTATCAGCATTACCCACAAGTCTGCCTTGCCTGTAGGGCTGCTGAAATATGGCACTAGAGAATATTTATGTTATGTAGAGCTAGAGGCCCTGGGTGCGAAATCTCAGACGTATGTTGTTGTTGCTGATGGACGGAAGGAGGAGCTCTGTGCAGCCGTGTGGGCAGCAGGTACACAGTGTAGCAAAGGGCTGTTTGAACAACTGATAACAAAGGGGAGTCAACCTGAGTACATGCTGAAATTATATTCGCGCTCCTGATGTTTTGGTTCACTCAGAATCGGAAGAAACGTGTTTTGTCCTGCAGCTCTCAAACCATTTATCTTGTGTTTGTCTGTAGATTTCCACCTGTAAGCCTCATGGCCTGCAGAGGAGAGACCGCTGTTGCTCAACACCTCTCATATTGACGAAAACGTAGGCAGTCTTTGAGGGGGGGGGGGGGACAGGGGAACAATACACATGTCCGTGTCCCGATGTGAAGAAATATATAACCTCTCACATTATGCTGGTGTTACTGTACTGTTGCTGGAAAGCACAAGGTGCCACTAGCGCCCATTCTGTTTGTCCCAGATGGCTGTGACTGTTGCAAAACATACTCTGAGCTGCACTCCCTCCCTTAGAGAGACTCAGGAATACCACCGTCTCTCTCTCTCTCTCTCTCTCTCTCTCTCGCTTCCTCTCTCCCTCTTTTACTCCCACTCCCCCCTCTTGATTGCAGAATGGCCGGATCAGCCCTGCTCTCTAATCTCCATTGCTGGCCGGAGAAACACTGGGCCCGTTGTTGACATGTTGGCCTCATACCCCACAGGGGCTGACAAATTATTAGCCAGCCTCTCTGTGCAGAGTGAGGACAGGCAGACAGCGAGTCTGTGCAGCCAAGGCAGCAGAATACTAAACTGTGCTACTGGACATGAGACCATCTGTCCACATCCTCTCTGTGGAGAAGGAGATGTGGGAACAGCGAGACCTCGTCGCATGATGGTCGGCGTTCGACCGGCTAGGGTGTTCTCGCAAGAGTTCTCGGAACACATGCTCACGGAGGTGATTCAGCTCACCTCAAAGGGTTAAATGAAGGCTTCATCCTCCCCCATTCCAGCAGTAAAACTTGTTCTTCTTCGTGTCTTCACCCTGTGTGCTTGTGTCGTGTGCAGCTCACAAGTGTGTTGCAATTTGCATTAGTGCATACATGCACATGTGCAGAGATATATAAACAATACTATACTATAGGCCTTGTTTGGACATCTGCAAATATTTCCATCTGTCCCCCATTTCTGCGGAGGCTACTGGGACATTTTGTTACACACACAGCGCCGAGTTGGATAAAATTCAACAAAAAAGTACAAATTAAACGGATTCTTAGAACTGTGTTAACTCTGTCCAAGGACTGCAAGAATGATGTTTGCACTCTTTATTGACTAACCCTCAGGTCAGGGCAAAAAAAAAAAAAAGAAAAAAAGAAAAGCCTTTGGTGCTGGGCTCTGACAACACTTTTGAGTTCAAATCAGGGGCAAGAGTGCCATGCACTCTGCCAGCCTTCACTACTTACTTACACAGCGCTGTTTGACTGGCTAACAGCAGCCAATAGTGTGGAAGCAGTGGGAATTTTATGAGCTTGTTGAATAATCTGAGTAAAGAGGGTAAGTGTTATACCTGGTGTTGGAGGCTTGTATTGTGTTATGAAATCATAAGGGACTGGCATGCGGCTGACTTGCACAGTTGTCACACAGACTGTAGAGTTTCTATTTCAAGGGCAGGAAATGTGTGATTTATTCTGCAGTGGGTTGGAAGAGGGAGACAAAGCGAGACTAAAGACTCTGAAAATCTACCATCGCCTTAAAGATTGATTCATTTATCACAAATGCACAGTGCTGTCACGGCTGTGTGAATTTTGGTGACATTATGGACGAATGAAGTGAAGTACGGTTTGCCCAGGTTGTGCAGCAAACGCCAAACCATCCTCTCAGAGCTGAAGCTGAATACACGGACGTATGGCTCACACTGAACAGTAGACAATGTCTTATCTGGCACTTGCACAGTCTGCTTTTGCACAGTGCTTTGCATCAGCCAGAGCGTGTACAGCTAATCAACTTTATTTGTGTTTCACTCCGTGGATCTGTGGATTTCAAGTGAGCATTCATATGCCGAAAGCTCTTAATGTTTGACTTCACGTCTGTCGCGCTTGATTGTGTGTGTATTACAGTGCGTGTGTGTCAATGTGCGTCCGTGGTGGTGTCATGTTTCATCCCACAGCTAACTGATAGGTCTCATCTTTTATCCTTCACTGTGTGACTCATCAAATGACTTATCTGCGATCTCTGGTCCCCTCCTCCTTTTGCCTCCTAGAGCGGGTGATGCGAGATATTTCTCATGGAAATATACAGTTACATTTGCGTAGGAGCAGAAGAATATGTCGCAGTACAAACGTTTTGGAGCCAGGTTGGGAATCAGGTTGGGAATGTTGAAATGGCTGCATTTGGTTGTTTTAGGATAAGCGTGTACAAAATGACAAAATAATTTTGTAACCTATAGAGAATAATTGGATTAATCTGAATCTAGCTGTCTGTCCCTCAGTCAAAAGTTTTGAAAGGAAGATGCTTTCATGGAAAAAGCGCCCAAACTACAGCGTCCACGTCAGATTTATGCCTCAAACTTTGATTAGCATGTGAGAATCTTCGCTTCTTCTTGCACACACTGAGCTAAAATGCGCACAGCAGGTTCCAGAGTCCGCAAGTAGCTTCAGGAAACTCCACAGAGAAGGAGCTAACACTCAACAATGACACAGTGTATTCAGATGACCGACTCTTAGAGGTGCAGCCTCCATTCAAGCCTCGTTTGAAGTGAGGCGGCCTGTTTGTGAGCAGCTGGAAAAACATCCTATGAGTGGGCGGCTGGATCTGAACAGTAAGAAATTGTTGTCACCACAGGGTGAGACACTTGAAAGTTGGAGGAGCAGGGAGCAGGCGAGCACAGTGGAATTTTACCTGGTCAAACTTATGTAAGAGGACGAGCTGACATAGAACAGAGTCCTAGAGTCACTGGGGAAGAGAGAGGAGAGGGAACAGAGCCCAGTCAGAAGGAAACTAGAGACATAATAGAAGATAATGTAGCCAGATTCCAGTGCACAAGTGTAGGAGGGAGCTGCTGTTTACAGGAGATAAATGAAGGGGAAATGAAAGCTTGGGGTGTCTGTTGCCTGAAGCAGTCCTGGCTGCATGACTCTGCCTCTCTTCAGACCTCTAATTCTGTTTTTCCCTGTCATTGGTGAACCTTTTCACTCCGTGTTTCCGTGCAATGTGTGAGTCAGACAGTGAGGCTGTCAGTCAGCAGATGAGTTGATGTGGTTTTATTAAAAAAGAGGTGTGTTTTCCCCTCTGACTCAATAATTGCTTTTTTCTGAAGACAGACAGAGGTCAGCATCTGCTGTGAAGAACAGAGGAGGAAGAGGAGGAGAAGGAGGAGGAGGAGGAGGAGGACGGTGGAGGGGTGAGTAGGGGAGGGCTTGTCTGTTTTTAGAAACGTACCAGCTGCCACAATCTGACCCTCTGGGTGTCTGTCTTCCTCAGCACAGGTTGGGAGCTGCCCCATGCAGACACATGCCTAGTCATTTCAGGGAACCAAACTCCAGTCATAGCCCTTTTCATGCTTCACACCACAAGGATGAATGAGGATGGGGGTTTTGGTTGCATTTTCCTGATAAATGGCTTCATCATTTTATTTGAATTTTGCTTTTTATATGTCCAACATAAAAGGACACTATCATCACTCATATGGTCGACCGATACCTGAGAATTACAACTAGAGTTGAAAAAAAAAGAAAAAGAAAAATCAATTGAGAAACTAAAGATGAAATACATACACTTCTAAACACATTTGTAAATATGGCAAATATGAATCTCTTTGTTATATAGATAAAAACACAGACTGCTGGTTATCAAGCAGAGCCATCTCATTACTCTTATCACTCCATTGCTGGCTCAAATTTTTCAGCAGTCGCTGGTGAGCTGCAGGTGATGGCGGTAACTCTGCAGTTTCCAGCTGCTCATTAGGTCTGCCTGACAGTGTATCACTATTTCAATTATTTTCAGTGCAGCCTGCCCCAGGGCAGCTATGTAGGTGAGTGGAAAGAGGGAAAAAAGACAGAGGAGGAAGAAAAAGAGAAAATAAATGTGGTTCATGTGGTGGGTTTTCTGTATCAGAACTGAGCCTGCTTTGCTGTGATGTTCTCATTTTATTAGCCTCTACAGCCACTCGGGTCAAAGAAGGTAATGGATGGGGAATGTCTAAGCTGATGATAATCTCCTGGTGAACATGTGGATCCACAATTCACAGTCCTTTTAGTTCAGGAGTCTCCACGTATTCCACGGAGAGAATATCTGTTTCAAGCAGATCTTCGGCGTCTTCACCAGCTGGTTGTCGGTTTCACTCGTCTGGCATTCGGAAATATATGTGGGAACAGATGATTGGTTCAGCCAAAAAAACTGAATGTGTGAATGTTAACATTTGGTTCTGTGCCGACAGTGAGCAGACAAAATCCTCAGAACCTGGGCAGTACTTCAGAGTTCATTCATTACAGGCAGTCAGTCAATTTGATAAAATTGGATCATTGGAAAAGTATTTCAAAAGGACACTTTAATTGAAAGATGTCTTTTTCAAGTCTTTATCTCAGCTGTACTCGCAGGCCCACAGGACACTTCAGTCTTGGAGGAAATATAGAACATAGTGTTGTCACGGTGACTTTACCACTGACAACCATGTTCAAATAGTTTTCAGTTACCTCATTTCCTCGTATGAAGCAACAATCGGCCTGCTCTGAACATGGTTTAAATGGGCACCGCACTGTTTGAGAAAATACTGTACATCATCAGCAGGATGAAGCACACTAAGCTCTAAATAGATCTAAATAGATCTGAGGATTCCCTGAGCACAACTACAAACAAAGTAACGATCACAAGGAACAAATGTCTACCCTGAGCACAGCATACCTCCAAGGGCATTTTTTCTTTTGTTTATTTGCACTGACAAATAGGAAGGCTTAAGTGTCTGGCATTTGGTATAGCACTGTTATCTTAGTTCTCAGAGACATACAACAAGATACAGTGATGTCATAAATAGACTTGACAAAGCCTGGACTTCACTGTCAGTCCACTTCACTGTCATTTGTTCCACTTTTTAAGCTCTGACATTAAGAGCTGTAGTTCACACCGCTGATGTTGAGCCGACGTTCACGTTTTTTTGTTTGTTTGTTTACAAACACACAATAAAAGATTAAATTCCTGGTTTTCACCCAAACCTGAACATTAGGATGCATTTGTGCACATACCGCAGAGTGAACTGTGGATACTGTCCACTTCACACACAATGTGGATTATTTATAATGGCATTCACATGTTCATTTCTTTAAGGTAAAAATGTGATCATCTCCTTCAATCTGCAGCCGGTTCTGTGTTTTGTTTTGTTTTTCCCTGCAATCTTGTCATATTGTAAAAAAATCAGTATCAGTTTATCTGACCGCTAGGAATAAGATTAGTTATAAATTAAAACTCCATTCAAATATACCCAATTGCGTTGAGTTTGAAGGACCCGCCAAGAAACCATGAATTTACAACACAGAAGGAAATCTTCACTTAAGTACTACAGAGTTTTAAAATGTTGAGAAGAGCGTCGTTGTATCATGCCAACCCTATTGTGAACCAGGTTTGCCACATTTCGCTTTCGCCTACAAGATAAAGCTCACTGTGCTCACAGTAGGTATATTGCATTTTATTTGGACAGATGACTCAGTTTGCGCTTTTGAGACACAGGTTTTGCGTCACTCTGGTGACCTTACTGGAAAATCCACATTGCATTACTGTAGGCAAGTGACAATTCCAGTCATCACCATTATCATGCATTGGTAATAGCCGTCATGATGACAAGCTTGCGCTGTGATAGAGGGATGGGCTCTGGATTAGACTGAAGACCCTGGACTCTGTTCAAACTCCAGCAGCCTAAATTAGAAGGACTGTCCTGTAAGTCTTCATAGAAATCTTATCTGAAGACCTGGATTCACCTCCCTGTCTCTCTCCCTCTATGAACCTAATTAAATGTTTATCAGTGGCTGTTATCCGCAACCATAGTAAGTGCAAACTCTACCTTTGCCTTCTATCAACTATTCTCCCACGGGAGAGATCAGTCATATTCGAGCCCGGTCTAAATCTGTCACCATGTAAACACAGACGCTCCAGCCTTAGACCCTCCAACTGTCTCCAGTGTGATGAATGATAACCTGTGTGCTGTGTGGCTCCTCCTGACTGACAGCTGGCTTGCGTGTGAAGATTCCTCATGACTATAAACTTAAAAAACCTGGGGAAGGGGGTGGCGTTGGAGGAGGCCTTGCTTCAATTGCAAAACACCTGCATCTGACTCACACAAAGTTAATCACACACCTTTACGGCACGGAAGATCAGCCCTGCTGCTTGCTGCCCTGTACACTGAGAGAACAGAAAGAAAAAGAGAACAATTCATACGACACTGAATGGTCTTCTTCCTTAATTATTTAATTTACTTTTAATTTTGTATTTAATAATTATGACACGTGATGCCCAGAATTTGAAATCTGTCTCTTTAATTTTTTACCCCCTTACAATTACGAATTTTAGAAATAAACATGTACATTATTGTTCCTGTTTCCACAAAGTCTGAGCTTGCTGTTAAAGAACATGACTGCCTTGGCACTTCTAACATTTTTTTTGGGGGGGGGGGGGGGGGGGACGATGTAAATGAGCCAGGCCAATCAGCCAGTCTAATCTGTTTGGCAGAGCTCACTAATGCTTTTGTGAGCGAGCAAATCCCCACAGCTGAGCTCCCAAAGTCCTGTGGATAGCTTTCCTAGAAGTGTGAAGGCTGACACAGCAGCATATTAATGGTCCTGACCCTGAAATAACAATGACCAAGAATCCCAGTGGGTGTAATGTTCAGATGATGGTCACGCTTTTGGTCATCCTAAGCTTGGCTTTTTTTACAGAACAAGTACAGTATTACAGAACTGTACTGTACACACACACGCACACACACAAAAGTATATACAATGTTCTTAAGAAGCGTTTTATGGCTGAGAGTAGATGATTCAGAGGGTCCAGACATCCATTAGCAGCTGCATAGAGTTTACTGTTCTGTCATTTACAGGCAGAAAGATGCATTTATATCGATGTCAGAGGTGACTGGTCTGCCTCCCCTGCCTGCGCCTGCTTCCTGACTGGAGTTGGTCAGTGTGTGAGTGAGAGAGACACGTCCAGCTATTCTACACCAGACTTTGTCATGAGGCAGCTCTCTTGAACTTGGGCCCCGAACTGAGCAGGGGATTGAGCATGTGTCTGTGCAGAGTGGACAAACCAGAAGACTTTTTCAGTTGGAAAAAAGCCATCTCAAGCCTCACGTGTTTACATTCAAACAGCAGCAATAAGACGGGTGCCGCAGTAACAGGAGCGACATGCGTATGAGTGAGACAGACGGTGTGATATGTTGTATAAATTAAAGGGCATGTATTTTGGCAGGGTAATCACACCTGCATATGTGCGACCGAGCAAAAGAAGAAGAGTGTATTGAGGTGATGCGTGTGCGTGCGGAGGGGTGCGTGTGTCGAGGGCAAAGTGGATGGTTGACTCCACTGGAATGTGGCGCTGACTCAGTCCGTCTGTCAGCCACGGCCATGTTCGCTCTGTGGACTTATTCACACTCTGCGACCCTTTCAGGGGGGCAGCCTGTTGCCTCATGTTGAGATTTCCGGCAGGACTCTTGGAATTTCAGGGAACGCGGCTCTAGGAAGTTCTTGTCTGGTTTCAGGCTTCCCTGTCGGACTGTGAATACAGCACAGTTCAATGTTTTTATGTGGCATGTCTGGCGCAAATCTGGAAACTTGAGCCTTATGGTTAGTACTTTTAAAGTACTACAGTTTACTACATTCTAGTAAATTGCTTTGTAGAGTAACAAGATGGGCATGTGTGGTAAAACCACCTCAGCCCCTCATACCATCAGCTGGTATGTTACATTTTAATATCTTGTCATATACAAATTATTAAAGGACACACAATCTCTATTTTGACCAAAATAAACGAAAAAGGAATGCATATTCTTTAGTTTGTTTATATTTTGATTATTTACAGACAGAGAATCCTAAACAGCTCCCGTACATCAATCAGGCATAACATTATGACCACCTTCCTAATATTGTGTAAGTCTCCCTTGTGTCTCCACAACAGTTGTGACTCATCAGAGAATGGACGTGGGCGTTCTGAGGGTGTCCTGTGGTGTCTGGTAACTGGATCTTGTTAGTGGGAGCCTTTAGGTCCTATGGGTTGAGGGGAGGGGCCTCTGTGGATCAAGCTTATTCTAATGAATCCCATAGATACTTGATCATTTTGGGATCTCGTGAATTTGGAGGATATGTGGCAGAGCTGCAGGGGTAAATCTTGAAGAGGTCTGTGTTTTGTACAGAGTTAGGGCTGCCAGGAAAGCACAAACTATCCTGTCTGACCCCATTCACCCCCTGGCCTCCCAATATAGGCTTCTGCTGTGCGGTCGCTGGTACATGGTACCTAGGCTTAGGACAAACAGACTCAAAAATTCTTTCGTACCAACAACCACTGGCCTCATAAATAATCTGCTGTGATGACCTGTGACCAAAACATTGGTGGCTGAAGTCTATTATTGGACTGTGTGTTTGAATGTGCGCTGTTTCTGTCTGTCTGTATTTTATTTGTGCTGCTTCTCTGCTTGCTGCAAAACAAATTGCCTCCCCAGGGGATAATAAAGTTTACTAAGTATAAGGCTAAGGTCAACATCTTGTGCTGTTCTTCATGTTTTTTGAGTTGTTCCGTTTGTGTGCTTGTGTCTGTGTCAGGCTGCATCCTGCCGGGGATGGCTGGAGTGTCTTTGCTATGGGGTGGGGGTGTCTGGTCTGGTCTAGATGTTTAAGTAACATCCACACTAATGCCAGGTCCAAAGTCCCAGTCCCAGCAGAACATTGTGACAAGACTTTGAGTTTTGTGGCTATGAAACGTCTGAGATTTGCATGTGTGATGAAGCATAATAAAAGCTTAAACAGAAAACATCTGTGAAATTCACAGATCCCAAATTAAAAATCTATCCATGCTATCTGCGCCGTGTTTCAGTTGTCTGCCCAGACAGAAGCCTCACGGCAGCACTGTTAGTATTTTTCCTGTGTGCAGCGATCAGACATGTCTCATGTTGGTGGCTGAGTGGTGTTGTCATGTAATCACAGTTGTTGCAGGAGAAAAGGGCTTTGTCTTGTACTCCCACACCCCTCATCTCACCCCCTCCAGACAGAGATCTGACGTGTGTGTTGTTGCTCTCAGATGGCTCTGCTCTTTTCCAGATGCCATCCATGCAGGTGAAAAGATAAGGAACTGGATGGAACAACTTTTCATCTTGGGATTATCTGGGCCTCATCTCTCCCTCACTGGACAATCAACACAAGCTGAAAAGATGTATTTGTGATACCGTGCATGTTGCATGTGTTGCACCGCCTACTCCTGCTCAAACAGTTATGGTTGTTGTGTTGAATTACACTTTTGAAGGTACATTAAACAAGTACATATGTTTTTGAATTTAATTCTGCTGCATTTGAATAAGTATATTACATGCCACATGAAGTCAGTGTAGTTTCTTGTTAATAATTGTTTACACTTTAATAGATGGCCCCCCAGAGCCAGCATTGAGCTGCATTGTATATAGTGTATATAGTTTTACTTTTGATTCACTACCTGAACTTTATTGGAATATTTCACGATATAGTGCAGTGTGAATTCTCTCAAACTTGTAAACTACTACTACTTAACCCAAAGAAAAGATTCAGAGTGTCTGCCTGTAACATTTCAAGTGGAATTTATAGCTTTTTAGTTTGTTTTTTTTAACCTGCTGGACTGTGTAGAATTTCTCACACGATAGCATTGCACTGACAGCCTTCACTTCCGCTGGCGTGCTCATGTGTCAAGCACACAGAGTCTAAATCAACCAGATAGACCTAAAATATGCCCATCCGCAATTGATCCTGAAGGATCAGTGTTCACCCCCGAGCAACCGGCAGTTTCTCATGGCGCTCACCTCCCAGCCATCCAGGACTACTGTGTGTGTGTGTGTGTGTGTGTGTGTGTGTGTGTGTGTGTGTGTGTGTGTGTGTGTGTGTAGACAGCAACATTAATCACACTCCTGCACAACATGTCCTTTAAAAACTCTAGATTGCAAATACTGTGTGTGCACCTCGAGCTGTCGCCGGTACGCAGCTCTGTGGCAACGCTTCTCCTCTAACAGAATGCAGCTTGTGGCATGAAAGACAAACAACTCATGCACACACACACACACACACACACACACACACACACACACACACACACACACACACACACACACACACATATACTTCTACACTACTTGAACCCTGGGGCAGAATGCCAAAGAGCTGGAGGAATGTGACCCGGTGACCTTGGCTTGCAGACTTCCACATGGAGACCGGACACTAGGATGGTGTGCATAGGAAGAGGAGGCCAGAATAGCTCCGGTGTCCAGTAACGGGAGGCAGACTGTTTGTAAACCGTGGCCATGTGACACACACACACACACACACACACACACACACATAGTCTGCAGTGTACGCACGGACTCACAGGTGATGGAAACACATGTACTCATGTCCATGGGTTATGAGGTTAGCAACGGCAATGGGTAACATGAAAGTGGGGATTCTCAGTTTGAAATCAGCTAGTTGTCTCCTGTACAACACCGGGTTAACCTCGCAGCCACGCATTTTTCTGCTTTCATAAATCCTGACTTTCCTGTTTGACGTTCGTTTTTTTTTTTTTTTTTTCTTGAAATATGGACAGACAGAGGCCAAGTTTGAGTCATTCTGCAAAATCTGCACCAAACATTTGTGTAAAACGTCCCACACCTGCGTAGACCTGGATCGGGCTTTGCAAACGCACGTAGGTGACACAACATACACAGCACATATACACGTGTTTCTGCACACAATTGCCCGCATGGTGTGACACACACGCTTGCACACAGCAATCACAGTGCCAAGTGGTTGCACAATATGCTGACCTGTTTTTTTTCTTCCGTCAGTGAGTGCATGCAGTGGGGACCCAAGTCATGCATCCAAGATGGTGACGATAAAGTGTACCAAAGCTGTTAGAAATATATGTGACACCTTTTATAAACTACATACTCAGCCTCTCAGAGAGGCCCAATGACAGTTTAAGCAACAGGCCACATTGTTTTAGTAATATGTTTTAAGAACTGCTTTTAACTAAATCTAATTCACCTAATGTAAACTTATTTACATTTACTAAACTGTATGGGCAGAGACACATTCAATGTAAATCTCTTAGCTTTTTTTTCTTTTTAATTATTCCTCTGCACAGACAGGCCAGGGGTAAACCCCACCCTCTGTGCTTGACGAGAGGACAGAGATACATGTGACAGATCAGGTCCAACCAGTCACAGATGACAAACCTTCAGTGTTGCCCCACGATTATCTGACAAATGCTTGAGCCCTCTGAAAGAGTGATTATTTGAAGCCCTTAGATTTCTTGATAATACGACACAGATCCTCCTAAAGCCCTAAAAGGTTTCACTTTTATGCGAATTTCCTGTATTTGTTCATCAAAGGGTTCGTGAATCATAGTTTTTTAAATGAAGTGGGTGTCACACTTGACTTCAGCGCGATTATTTATGTTTATCCTGTCAGAACAGTAGCGGGTTTAATGTTTCAAAGGTGAGGCCGTATTGTTTAGGTTCACCTGATTCCCCATACCACACTTACTCATAAAGTGGCTGACTACTCTGAGTCAAGACACAGTCAGGTCTGGGGCCTCAGGAGGTTGTCTCCAGGCCTGTGTTAAATCCGTGTTTGTGCTCTATCAATCACAGGTGCAGATCCTACCTGAGGCAGACGGTCTGGTGCCAATGGGTTGTAAAGCAATCAGACGACTGTAATATATCCTTCTACTTATCAAATAGCTAACAGAGAAAGAAAAGAACAGCAGTCAGAGGCCTCCCCTTCCCATGTGGCTCACGATGACCTGCTACTGTCACTCCAAAATTAGACTCCCAGTGCCATATACAGACACACCTGCCTTCACTTAGCACTAAGACTGAGCTAATTTTGACCTAAGTGGTGGAGAAGGGTCGTATTTAAGACAAAGCTCTGCAGAAAGCTGCTCTTTAAGCGTACATGTGCACGTAAATATTAACAAAGTCGATACTGTATATTCAGGGCTACCGAGACCAAACAGACCCGGCATTGTTTATTTACCAGGACTACAGTATGCCTGATCCATTTCTCATTAGCTAATTGAGCTGTGCCCGGCGCTACCCCCACGCTTGTTTGCACAGTCAATGCCCCCACGGCATCTATTCAGGTCATCTATTGAGAGATGCCACCATTACTAGGGCAACAAGAAAAACAAACAATGTGTGGGTTTTGAATGTGTATGAAACACTAGACTCAAATCAGTCAGCCACACAAAAATGGAGTTAGTGGGAACAGAAGAAGGTCTGCGCCCAGTCGGGTTCAAGCCGTGTTTTCAACCACGTCCGGCCTTTAGGAGACAGTGTGGGTGGTGTGAGTTTAAAAATTGTCAGACTCTTTTTTTAAATCCTTGTTTAACACAATGTGAAGCTCTGTAAACACATGGGTTTGCCACAATGCTATTCCAACAAGCGCGTGCGCTTGGATCCGTAGCTGACAGGGGTCTTTCCGTTGTAGGGCTGATTTTAGTCTGGGATGAGCTGGCGCTGAACTGTTTAACTTTTCCCAGGCTTTGGGAAACATTGTGGCCTGTAGCAATGACGTGGCATAATAACTTTAGAATGGGAGTACAGTAATCTGATTTACTTGCCATTCGTTTAAATATTTTGCACAGGTCTTTTAAATAGTCCTTTCCCATTTGTTCATTGATAACTGACACCTGACTTGCTTGACTAGTATTGACTTTTTTTTTTTTTTTTTTTTTTTTTTTTATAGTGGTGACAAGCACTGCTTGGCCTCTGGGCTGTTGAGTAATCACCAGCCCTACCCAGTCTGCACTCCAGGAAAGGTATTGCATTATGTGTTACTATGTTATGTGGCTTCTGTAGAAGAGAGTATTTCAACATATCCGATCACTAAACACCCTTAATCCATAGGGGAGCTGGTATGAATCGATATAAACACCACATCTGTGTTGTGCACCATAAGAGGGCACACTAACTATTCTACCTGTTGTAATCACCAGCTCTTATCTCAGTGTCCGTGGGAGGGAGGGAGGGTTTTATCAGCTTGGAAATACAAACTGGTGGGAAAACAGCTTACACTGATTGACCAGGGACACGGTGGGAAGAACAAAACAGGAAAGAGAAGCTGTGGACTAAAACAAACAAAACATCAGGTGTTCCATATGATCACAACAACTCATGTGATAACTCCCAAGAACAATCACTGCTCTTTGGAATGAGACGGCAGCACAGTTCACTTGACTCCTCTGTCAAAAGTTTTGTTTTTTCATGAGAAAAAAAAAAGTGATATCCCTCTCCGGAAGAATGTCTGTCTCTCTTGCTCTTGTTTTTTATCATGACACCAAAATGGATGACCTCTTATGCAACGTGAATATGAGAGATTGTTGGAGCAATAACAAGCACACAGTGTGTCAAACAGAGTGTATATGTTTATATACAGCGTGTATAACTACTGTCTAAACACAGTTCAAAGAGACAGAGTTATCCGTCTTTTTTCAGGGTGTTACTTAAACGTCCTTAAATGAAGTCATTAGACAAAAAGAGCGGCAATGTATAGCAGGGCAGACACATGCTTGCGTGACTGCGAGCTCTCTTGTACGTTCGTATGTCATTAATTAAGACAATAGCGCGTCTACTAATCAGCCGGCAGTCACTGCAGCTCCAGTCGTGCAAACCGCTGTCGTGTCGGGGGATCTGGGCGCTCCCCTTCGCTCTGCTGCTCTGGCTCAGGGTCAGGCAGCACTTCCTGTAGAGGAGACCCAGCGTAATGTCTCTGTCCGACAGCCATGTGCCAACCAAACCGCATGAGTCAAGTCTTTGTGGTAAGTGTGGGTGGCTTCTCTCCTGTGACTACTCCCTGACCCATCTTTCTCAAACTCTCACACACACTCTTTCACTCAAACCCCCTCTTTCTGTGTGAATCATCCAGCCAATTTAGGACGAGGACGAATGTTTAGAAATTCCTCTGCGCTACCTGCCCAGGATTTGACTGAAGCTGTAAACATCAGTCACCGATACTACATCTGCATCAGAACAACATCCCACAGGTTCTGTTTGACAAGCCATAGCCGTGTCACATGAATGGTCTGCCTTACGTTACGTGGACATGTGCCTATGCAAACACAGGCCCACAGACGGCAAGGAGTGGTGCTTGTACAAGTAAGGTGCTCGGCGCAGGCCCGCACATCAGACTTTCCCATTACAAAATCCACCCTAACGCCGTGTGTCTGCTGTTGATCTGAGTTAACAGGCGACTGGGGACTAAGAAAACACATCTAGTGGCATGTCTGGTTCTTCTCACACAGAGTGAGGAAAACATGCTGACATATGCTGATGAAGTGCTGCCTGTGCTCTTCACCCCGCGATGACGTCATTCGTCTTGTGCTTACGGCAACTTGAACATCCTGTACCTGCATGTGAACACAAAAACATAAACACAAACTCAACATTTTTCAGTTTGCATCATTCTTTATCTCCTTCCTATTAGCATGGTTTCCCAGCGCGGGGAAAAGCCAGAGGAAGTGGAGCTGTTCTTGTCTCTCTTGGCTGGGTGCTTCCTGTCCTGATAGAAGGCCAGGCAGAGATATCCCTGAAAGGAGCTGTTGGAATGGGGGAGGAAGAGCTGGGTGTTTTGGACCCCTTTCAATGGCTCACAATCTTATCTAGCCCGGGTTTGGTATGCATCCACTAGCTGGTGCTGGGAAGAGTTTAGGAGAATGTGCTTCCCCTCTCGAGTGCAAATAGTAAATAATTTGCAGAGCTGCATTTTCTGCTCTCCACTTTTATGTAGAACGTTTTTTTTTTTTCTTTTTCTGAATTCTGTCTTGCGTTCTCACCAAACTGAGAACAGACACTCATTTGATTGTTTGACTCCTAATCTGAAAAGACTTGGAAGACTGAAAGATTTAAAAGGGATTTGTTTGGTCTTTGCAACATACCAGACGGTATTTCAAAGGAGCTACTTTCAGCACTTTAATGAGCATGCACTTAATTAGCAGGTCCTGGCGGGAACACTGTGCGTGATACATCTTAAAAAGACGGCAGTCATGAAGAATAAGCTCAAAGCGCGCCCTCAGCGTACAGCAGCGTTAAATAAATAAAAGGAGTCTGTAATATTCCACAATCTGAATGTGCCAAAAGTCTGTTTTAAAGGGTTTTCATTTAAACTATTTTAATGCAGAGTTGTTTAATAAAGGCGACCATACTTTCAGTTTAAACTCCAGTTTGAGTAAACATATAAAGACAAGCTGCGTCTGTCCTGAGCACTAATACAAACACCAAGTTCCATTTCGTGCCAGCAGATAAGAGTTACTGAAATGTACCAAATAATGCGAGACGAGTCTGTCATTGGTAGCCAGGGTGGCTGAGCTTATTCTTGTCAAGGAAACATGATTGGTAATTAGATGGTTTCCTATTGTTGCCAGCAAATGAAAGACACGGATACTGATGTCACAGACACGCACGCTCATGGAAAATTACCCATGCTTTAATCTAACACTTTATGCCCAAGTGTGTTCTGGGTTATTTCAGGGCTTCATTTTAATTAGGGTAGGCTAATTACTGGGATGTTGATAGTCATAGAGAGTCATGCTGGAGGGCTAAAGTGTGATATCTAATAAGCGTCTTCCAGGAATGCACATAATATTAGCACACTATGTGCTATGTGCTGTGTGCGTGCCGTGTTTTTATGTGTGTCAGTGTGTGTGGGTGGGCGTGGGTCTATATGTGGAGGTGGGAGGAGCAAGCTTTCATTATTTGTTGTGACCCTGTTTTAACGTTTATGTGGCAGTGTTATTGTATGAAACCTGCTATATGAATTAAGTTTGATTGAGTGATTGATGCTTTCAAATGCCTTCAAAATACGTTTAGTAAAACCGCAGCCATTATTTGACAAGTGTCTCGAGAAGAGGGATGCGTTTGGGGCCTGGCTCTGATCATGGGAGATAACATACGAGGCTCTTTAACACAAGCAGAGTGTCACAGTGTGTCTCAGCCACTTTGGCATGAGGCCCTATTTAAAGCCAGTCCTTCAACAAAGGCAGTGTGGGGTCAGAGGGACACCTATGCGAGTGTGATATCTCTTAGAGAAGTGTAAAATGACACTTGTTTCCTGCGTAGTGTTATATGTTAAGATTCAGAGAGGCCGCAGCTGATGGAGTAACTGCGTCAGTAGCTTTCCAGTAAATACAGTTTTAAAAGAAGATCTGAGGGGGGTAAGTATAGACTGTGGCTCTTATTTTTTTTTTTTCTACGAGTGTGGAAAAATATATAAAAATATTTGAACTAAGCGACAAGTAAGCATGTCTGTCTCTGCCTCTGGTATGTGCAGGCGTCTGTGTATGCACAAACCTTTGCCTGAGTCAGTGTGAGTTTGCGTGCACAGCAAAATCTGTTTTCCTACTTGACAAGGAAGTAACAAGCACGTTGTGCCCCCGGAGCTCGGTGCACACCTCCCACTCGCCTTCAGGCTCCAGAGGCCCTTGCAGTGTTTGGTCTGGGGCGGCTCCCCTGGCTGATTTACTTCCTGCGGTGCACTGAGGACTGCATCTCCAGAGTTTGCCGGAAGGAGGAAAGAAGACTAGGATAAACTGAGGGTTCTTGTTTGTTTCACGAGGCATTACACCCGCTAATTTAATCATTCCCTTTAAACTGAAGCTGGGCATCAGGACTTATTTTAAGATATAAAACCATGATGTAAAGATGTTAAATCACCTTGCCAGACTTCTAAAACTTTCAGCTTCACTTGTTACATGATTTAAGGTTGGGGTGTAGAGTGGGATAACCCACTATTCTTCTACAGGGCTGAGAATAATCTACTGGCTCCCAGATAATTACAGCCCTTATTTAAATCTGAATGTTCTTTCCATCCGGAGCTAAATATACAATGCAATAAGGTGGTTCCAATGAACCTTTTCATTTCCTCAACAGTTTTGACTTGGTTTAGTATCGTGGAATTGTTTCTCCAGTTTTATGGTTTTAGGAGCAAGTAAACTGCCGTACACAGGAAGATGTAAAAATGTAGTTAAAAGCAAACTGAAAGAAGCATTGCGGTGCCACTGTTATTAATATGCGATATGTGGCTGACCTACACACACGATAACATGTAATGTACAATTTTTTTTTTTTTTTTACAAATGTATAGGGATGATAAAAAATAATAAAAGAGTACTGCACAATGCCATGCACAACCTATTTCAACAAAAACATTAAACATTATTCATTGCCTCACACGTGTTTCATCACCGATCTAAGATACATATTATATTCATATCCACAAATTTGTAAATTTCTTTTCATTACACCGGCCTGTATTTAAACTGTGCATGCAAAACCCAAAGGCATCGAAAATAAATGTAAAGTTGACGCTGGAGCTGTTTAGAAGTCGCAGTTCTCCAGTGCAACGCCACAGTGTGACTTTGCATTTACTGTTGCGAAAAGGAACCAGTGAGTAGATGGCAGTTTAGTTATTCATCTGCCTTGACTTTCACCGCACAGCCTCAAGGCCATTATTGTGCCCTTACAATTGAGTTATGAGCAGGACCGTGTATTTCCACCCACACAGGGTTTCTCTCCCCGGAGCGCCACATTTCTCTTCTAACATATGCGTCTGCACAGCCAACCTGCTCGTTGGGGATGGAAAAATGTTAGTCGAGCCTCATCTTTTATTCTCCTGAACCTGCTCATTAAGAGGCTTGTGTGAGCGGTGATCCAGAGCATTGCTATTGTGAGGAATTAATGTGGCTGCTGCCTAGCGCCCGATCAGGTAGTCTGGTACCCTAAATCCACGTGTGAATGGAACAAAAGGCTCTCTTACAAAACACATACTCTGCCCTCAATGACTCAGTCCCTGTCACCAGGCTCTGCTATGCACACAGTCGTATGCACAATAAATGGGAAAGCAGGACTTGTTCAGATGACTGAGTGTAGCTCATCTGTGAACCGCATCCTTCATTACACATGTGTTTTTCTATCCTCTTCACGTACCTGGAGAGCGGTGCTTTCTTAACCCTGTGGCTATTGATTTATGACTTCTCCATTAGGAATGCCTCCTTTGATGGTAAACCTTCTAATCTCCGTGGTGGACAACATCTGAAATCTTTATCAGAAGAACTGGGGGCCTTAGGTCCCACAGTGTGTTGCCTCTCAGCATCTCCCATGGGTGAAGCTGGACCAGGAAATCAGGGAAAGGGAAAACTTCCCTTGCAATGAGTTGTTACTTAAGATTAATAGATTGCTACAGTAAGTGAGGCCTAAAACATTTCTTCTACAGGTTGACAGGAACACCGGAAACCTGGGATACTCATCGGCCTAATGCCAGAAACTCCTGTTTGAAACACAATACAACCATTACATTTCTGGGAACTGGTAATGTATTCCTTCACAAGGCCCTCTATGGTTGAATAATGCAGCCCCAACAGAAAATGAAAATGTAGCTTAAAGATAGCCGATGTTCTGTGCAGGGAATAGCTGTTGTGAGGCCGGAAACAGGGCATATTAGGAGTCAGTTTCCATCTGTGTCAGTCAGTTCTGTTGAGCTCCACTGGCGCAGCCTGCGAGCAGAATTGGCTTTGGACCAGCAGCTGGAGAGAGAGTCCAACCAGCGTGACGTCCTCCATCACACCACAGCTGTCGTTTTCACAGCTTCTCCCCAAACATCAGACACACATCAGAGCGCTGGTGTGGGTGTCTGTGGATGGGATTATGTGTAACTGTGAAAGTAATGGTAAAAGTATGTTCCCATTTCTCCCACTACTACCCAATATTCAAAACGGAGAGATTATTACAGCATGTTTGCCACAATAATTATTACTAACATGACTTTGATTCAGACCCAGTCACAGGATGAGCTCGCCAATAACTCCCCCGGCCTGTCTAGAGTGATTCTCGGGTCCTGGAGACTAAACACACCCTGTCATCATTGAGGAGGCAGATTGGCTTGCTCCACCTATTACTAACAGCAGGCTGTGGCTGCACTTGAACCACTCAACATAACAATGTCAAGGAGTGATGCAATGATGACTCGCTATTGCTGCTTTTGACAATATCACGCGCCAAAATAGAAAATACCTGTAAGTGAGCCAGTTGACTCTGAAATCCCTCCATTTCCCATAAGCCTTTGTACCAGCACAGGAAGTGATTAATAACTGAAGCAGCCGGGGGACTCTCGAGACATTGGTATGGTTAATAAGTAGAAGTGCTTTAATATGGTCGTATTTATATTGTAGTGAGAGATGACAGCCCGTTGCCTGGGGATTTGTGTTTTGTTTCCACGGCCAGAGCCAAGTTTGTGTGGGACTGCCAGACAAAACCAGCAGTAACACACTGCTATGTGTCAGCCTGAGCTTTGGCTGTGGTGCTCACAGCTGCACCAATTGGACGCGCGGCTCATCTCCAGTATGAAGAGTCAGGGCAGGACACATGCACGCTGAAACGAAAAGTGTACATTTTCTGTGGGCAGCTAACATATCGCTGCATAAATCAGTGCAATCTTTACAGAGATCATAAAGAATTTACAATTCTAAAAAAAAAAGTCGTTCCAAATCTGTTTCTTCTCGCCTTATCTGAATTCTCCAAACATTTGTGTGATCACAATAACAATCCCTCTTGTTGGTCTTCTTGCTTTGATCCTTTATTTCCATAGGATCAACCAGCACCCTCCGAGGAACTGTTGGCAGCTACTAGCGTGCTTCAGGTCTGACGACAGTTGGAAAGCTTGGTCTACACTTCCACATCAAATCGACGTCAAATCAATGTAAAACTTTGTAAGTGTCCTACAATTTTAGTTGGCGTTTATAGACACGGGTGTGTCTGAATTGCTCTGTAATTATGCCAGTCTACTGTTAGTCAGCTGTGCGATTTACGTGCTGTTATATTCCATTCAGTTTATTTCCTACACTTGGGACAAAACCGACCGGGGTGTGAGTAGAGTATCACTGAAATCACTGCACCTCGGAAAAGACAGAAAACATCAATGGAGATAGAGTGCGAGTACAATCACAGGGGCTGAAGGATGGAGTATTTTCTACACTTGTCGCTGAGAGATAGTTGGACCAATCGCATTTGTTCTTTTGTGTTGGTGTGACACAAAGTTACATTTTCAGGGAGGTGCATCTCAAGCGTAACTACGCCCTAGATCTGACGTAGAACTATGAATTTGGCCTCAGCTGAAACAGCTAGTCTGGCTCTACTGTACTGGCCTGTTGGTATGAGAAAGTTCTTTGTGTGAGATCATTTATGATGGATTTAGTTCGAAGGTTTCGTGTTCATTTTAATGCACATCATTGCACCTTATTATTATTAATCCTTCCTATGTACATAATGTATATTTACTTCTGGCTGTATTTCTTGTACATTTATTCATTTGCAAATTTTGTACATTTTTGCTTAAACTATTTTATTTGACTAGACTTTTACTCATATTTGTACAAGAATTTTATTTATTTATTTATTTTTGAACGTGCAACTGAGCCACTCTGACCAAGCGATTTCTCTTGTGGATGAATAAAGTCTAAGTCTAAAGTATTCTTCACATAATACACCTGCTATTAAATTGCTTCAGTTCTGTAGTTTGGTCTTGTGATGGCAACAAACTAAACAAATGATGAACAGTCTGGATGTAGAGCAAACACACTGACATCTTTTCCAAACGAATGGTCTTCCAAATGTAATTTTTAAAAAGCAATCTATACAAGCATTTAACAAATATTTGGGGTCATAGTAGGATATTACACAGACAAACGAAGATGCTGTTTGTGAATAGCCAAAAAAACAAGTTTTTATAATGCGGCCTGCAGATTTTTACAAGGGTCAGTGTAAAGGTTCAAGGTTGTAGACTTTGCTGTCCCCCGCTTTAAATACTTGACCAGTTTTAATTTTTACTTAGGTTCTAAGAAACCATGAAAATGGCCGTTGCGGCCCAGCAGCACTTACAGCACATACTAGGCTCATCCACAGGCGAACAGGCCTGACGTCACCTCACTACAACGGTAAACCTGTTGCTGTGGTGTTTATATCAGTGTGGACTTTGGATGCAGGCTGAAAATGCACGTAATTTAATTACCTAAGCAGGCAGAGGCAATCAATGCCGTGACCTCCACAGCAAATAAATCATTTACAGTGGTAATAGTTTTTTTTCCCCTCAGTCCACAACCAAACTCCACCCTTCCGGCTGATGAGGGATTCATAGCAATCAGCTGATAGACTGAATGAATATACTATTGTGTGAGACTCAAAGGGAAATTCCTTTCTGTTACAAGAGTAGCTGAAAGGGAAATTAGTTAAAGGTGCCACTTCTGAGTCGGGGGGGAGTTTTCAGAAGTGACGCGTAAAACGCAAATTGTGAGTCATGAAGAGGAATCAAAGTGAAGGCAGAGTCATTCTTCCTGAGAAGGATAACCTCTCTGACACGGGTTCTTTCATCTACCATCTCCAACTCTCATCAAGAATGCTTCCTTATCTTCCTCTCTGACTTACTTTTTTTTCTGCCTGACTAACTTTATAAGGAACTTCCTGTGAGTGAAGATGACATCACGATGTGGCTCACGGGCGGGGAGGAGGGCTGAAGAGAGATCAGAGACGTGTTGGACATGATGCCTATTTATCCCAGTGACTGTGTCTTTTTGGTGGCACAGGGGAAGAGATTCAGTACAGTAAAGAAAAAAAATACACATGAAAAAAGCACACAAATGCACTGAACTTGTTTGCATTTAAGCTTTTTTTTCACTTTTTCATGTATACATTTACATTTAATTACTATACCTTATTCTTACTCCACATACCGATCCGCATACCTCATACATTTGTGCACAAAAATTGAAAACCTCACTCCTGAAAAAAAAAAAAAAAAAAAAACTTTTTTTTTTTCTCTCTGGCTCAGAGTAATCCCAAAAATGTGACTGAAATTACAGAGGAGGATTACGAAGAGTCTGGTCCATTTAGGGGCCAAACATGCAACAATAAGCCGTTTGGATTTGAGGGGAGGCCCCGTGGTTGAGCTGTAAAGGATCCACATATTCAGGCACAAGAACAGTCTGTTCTCTCTCCATGCACACCTCTGTTTTGTGCCGCTATTGATTCAAACACACAAGTTGTTTGTAGCCATTGTATCAACGTGTTTGGTTAGTGTGCGTGAAAGTGTTGGGTTTGTTTAGCCCACTTAGGAAAGGTTAATACAACACTGCTTAAGGCAAAAAATGGAAGGTGTGAGGGACATCCTAACTTAATAAATTTGTTACTCAAAAAACAAACAAACTAACTAACTAACTAACTTACTAACCTATTGCATGAACATTATTCCGTGTAAACAGGTTCAGCTAAAAGAAAACAAGGGTGATCTGATTTATTAAAAGACAAACAATCTGGGCTCTGTGCGGTTGGCAGCAGAACACTGTGCAGATAAGAGTGTTTCTGGTTGCATTTCTTTGCCTGCTGTCTGTGTTATCTACCCCAGAGCTATCCCCATTACTGCCTCCCTGCAGACCTCCGCTGCCTTAGCTGCTCTTAGCTGCAGCTGTTTGTGCAGAAGATCATAAAACTGAAAACTGTTAAAAGCTGAACTTGCAAGATATTCCGTGTAGGTTGCATGCATGCACACTAAACGTCTTCCATCCCAGTAGGACAGTTGATCAGTTGGCTGTGTTCACACCTGCCCTGTCCTCCTGCGAACACATCAATTTGTGTTTAAGTGACGTCTGAGAATATGCCAGAATACTCCATATGCACTCAGCTGGCGGAGCTCTGGAGGGACTGGTGGGAAAATGGGAGACTGCGCCTTTAAGAGCAAGTGTGCAAGGCGGAGCCAGTGTGCCTCTGGAGCGGCGGAGCTTATAAGCATAGGTCGCCACAATACTAGACTTATCTAAAAGTGTCACATTATAGCAGGAGCGTCGCCAATTTACTGGCGTCCTGTTCCTGATGCAATAGAAATCTGAGGATCACAGACTCAAATCAGAGTCCGAGAGTAACCAAGGAGCTATATTATCATTATATATTTTATCTTATTTTATGTTATTTTTTATTCTTACCAAAACCGGACTTTGGGGGTCAGTCAGCGGAGGAAAACAACGTTATTTAGGTGAGTTCAGAAAGTGATTTGTAATGTGTGTGTGTGTGTTTTTTTGTTGTTGTTGTTTGTTTTTGCATGTGTATGAAGCCATGTTTCGTCTGCCTTTTGTTTTGTATGCTGGTGCCAGCACGACACACACAAGTGACTGATGCAACTTCGGATCCTGTAAGGATTTGTAGTTTATGTATTTATTCATTTATTCATGTCCACTGTCAGAGCCTCACTAGAATTAACGTCTTTATTTCATTTATATAGCTCGGGTCAAAATGATGACTTGAATATTTCTGGCACAACGAACTACAAACCTGGAAGAGATTCATGAATATATGTCTGTCATTTTAAGATGAATGTGAACATGACTTCTGCCCGCCTGCACATTTTAAGCCTGATTTGATCTCGTTATTTAGGCTGCGGTGTCATTTTCTACCTTTTCCGCTTAAAACAAAAGGGAAATGACAATTGCTTGTGTGTCATCATTACCTGGTCTTGCCAAATAGCTGACTTGTGTGTTGTGGTGTGAGTCACCTGCCTGCTAGAGGGCTTTTAACCATTATTATCTCAATCCGGTAAAGTGAGGGGGTGTGCGCGCTGTTTGCTTGCTGCACAGGTAGAGCGGGTATGGTTGCTCGGAAACCGCTGCAGGGGTGTCATGCGCGGGGTGTGAACTCCTTCTTTTAAGGCCTGAGTGTACTACAAGCCTGAATCAAAAGCGACCTGTCACTTGAAGTTTTACATCTGTCCCAACCTCAGCAGACCTCCTCCTGTGCAGCACCCACGGGGGCTTGTGTCGTCTGAGTTCACCTAATGTACAAACACAGATTTGGAAATAAAAAAACACTGACCAAATGATGTGACTTAACTGACTTGAAAAAAATCCTCCCTAGGAGGGTTAGCGTTATGCATGACTACATCATTTGTTTAATCCTGTTGCCTGTAAATGCTCCTATGGTTAACTGCCAGGATGAACTGTCTTTGCACCTGTTGCAAGAGGAAGCACAGGCCCCTGGGGGTTCATTATCGAGGATCATGTTGCTTCCCGTCCCCGCCGAACCGAATCGACAGCCCTGGGGCAAGGGGGGAATTGCATGCCTTGTTGGGCAGTTTGGCTCAGGCTGATGCCCCAGGCTTCCTGTTGTTTTAGAGCTTTGTTTCTTGCCAGCTGTCAGGGCAGCACATAAATATGGCTCACAGGAGACCGGGAACGAGGGGGCCGTGTTCTTACCCAGTCATCACTCCTGCATTATGAAGAGGACAACTTGTCTCTGGGTGTGCATGCACCTCATTTGTGGTCTCCAGAAGGGATAACCATGAGTGCACCTGTCAGAGTGAAAATTAAAAAACAGGATTGATCGTGTTAAAGACTACTGCCGGTGCATTGAGGGCATTAGAAGATTTGCTCCAGTAATGCAAATATGGTGTTTCAGTACCAGCATTTACTCGCAATACACTTGAAGTAGTGTGTACACAGTACACTTAAGCTTGTTTCTCCAAAGACTCATACATAGTAAACACGTAGACCAAATGCTCAGATTAGGTCGTAACCCCAGCGTGTGTGTGACCTTAGAAATATTGATACGCTGCCAGGTTTCTTTCCCTCTGAATATTGTATACATTGTTTACTCAGCCCTTACACATACTTGACATGACACGAACGTTCAGGTCATTTGACATACGGAGTTCTTGCAACATCAGGTTTATCTCTGGTAACAGGAGGAGCCCCTTACTTTTCAGATCAAGACGAGCAGGATTGCAACAGCGGAGCACAGAACAGTCAGGTTTTAAAATAAACTTATTAAGAGGCACAGTCTGTAGGAAATTTGAAAGTTGGTTATTGGGTTCACACCCACGATCGCAATGTTGAACTTGGGCTTACGCATACTCTGGCTATAGGTGAAATGTAATTATTAGTCGCTGAGTATAGAAAAACTAAATGTGTTTGTTTACAATAGTCACTTCTGCGCCTTTTAGGTGAAATGACACATAAGTAGAAATTTAAAACGCTAAACTCTGGCATTGTTTCTGCTTTGTAAAACTCTTTTAAAACTCTTCTAATCTCTTCTAATCAGTTAAATCTTAAACATTAGAAGATAGTGTCTACATTCAGTTTCATAACACACAACCAGTGTGTCCACATCCCATTTACTTCAAGCCTTTTGCTTGACAAATATAGACCCAAAGAAAAAACAGTCGACACATTAAAGTGACATTTATATACCAGGGTAGTCTGTTTCATTTATTTTTTCTTAGTAGAATAATTCAGTCAAAGCCCAAACATTTTGAGTGTGTTGAGAGTGCTGTTCCCGACGTGTGTTGGGACCGAAGGCCTGTCAGAAAGAGCTTTTGTCGTTCCTCTGTCATACATGGCCATTATTCACAAAAAAATTGCTCAATATGTGGCCTGTTTAGCGGCAAATAATTGAATATTTTGCTGCCGTGTTTATTATTTTCTTCACTAACAGATGTTGGCTCTGCTTTTTAGTGTTTCATTTCTTTTCACCTGCTTTTGCTTTGAGCTTTCTTTTGCCACCATTCATGACTGTGTTTTGGCTGTGTTACAGGTACACCAGAAGTGGGGGCAGCCAGCCGGGTGATCTGAGTGTTTCCTGGCTTTGATGCGACCCGATTGTGCCTGGAGCATGTCCACAGTGGGCCTGACTTCCCAGGAGATCTCTTTTCCCATAGTAAACCCCTTTCTCCGGGGCAGCTACTGTCACAGCATGGCTGGATCCAAGTCCTCCTGGAGCCATCGCCATGAGCTGGACAAGTGAGTGTTCAGGTGGCAAGACTAGCAGTACGTTAGAGGAACACTTTTAAAAAGAGATGATATTTCAGACCTGCATGACATGTTGAAGTTATTTGGCTCAGGTCAGTCTCAGATTTCTTGTCAACTGTGAATTGTGACATGGCTTATTTGAACCTCTTTCTAATCTAACATGTACATTTTCCTCTTTAGCACATTGTACCTCAGCATGGACACTGCACACACAGATCACAGCTATCGAGTCCAGCCAAAGGGGCCTCCTCCCATTTATGAGAGTAAGTGCACGGACATTGGTGTGGACATTATACCCCTTCTAAAATACAGTAAAGCAGTCACTGTGTCTTTCTGTTATCTACAACCATACATACTTGTACATAAGCAGTGAAGAAAACCTTTTAATAGTGTGACATTCGTGTTCCTATTTCTTTTTAACAGGACATAAACACAGTCCCAGCTCACAGAGATTACCTCCAAAAAAATCCCGACCCACCCATCTCTCCCTGTCCTGCAGCGCTGAACCATCCACCCCAAGTCCAGTTAACGATGACCAGGGCCCCCCCATTGGTAATCTCTCATTCTACGAGTGCAGCAGCCCACCACAGACACCAAGCAGATGTTCCAAGCCTCTGCCCCCCACACCCCCACAAACAGACCTCTCCACTGAGCAGGCTATAGACAATGAGGTAGAATTTTTTACAATTTTGGACGACAGCCTCTGCCTGGTGTCTGATGAGTGCTCCAAATCGTCTCATTTTACATATGGAGTACCAAGCCGACGAAGCTTCAGGGACTGTGGACAGATTAACTATGCTTACTATGATGGTCCTTTAGGACCACAAAGTCCACGGCAGCCCCAACCTCACCATCAGGTACATCCGCGGCAGGAGACACGGGAACAGTACGAGCAGCAGCGGCAGAAGCCACCTGAGCCAGCAGCCTGTCAGAGACAGCAGGACAAAGCTCAGAGGAAGCTACGGCGCTCTCACTCTGGCCCAGCAGGATCTTTAAACAAGCCCTCACTGTTGCGCCTCATGTGCCAAAAACGTTACACCAACAGCACGGATAAGGCAGAGGTGCCACCCCCTATCCCTCCACGTACAACCAGGACGGGGGACTACCGCCGCTGGTCAGCAGAGGTCTCGTCTGGGGCTTACAGCGATGAGGACAAACCACCCAAGCTGCCCCCAAGGGACCCGTTGTCTAGAGGCAGCTCCCGTACCCCCAGCCCCAAGAGCCTCCCGACGTACATTAACGGGGTGATGCCTCCAACGCAAAGCTTTGCACCAGACCCCAAGTACGTCAGTTTACAAAGACAGAACAGTGAGGGCTCCCCCCGCATCCTACCCGTTATGGAGAATGGCGAGAAGGCCAGCGCCACACATTACTACCTTATGCCTGCTTTTACAGACTCATCTTGTGACTGCCACACCAAGAGGAGGGTGGATTTAGTTTGAACACCGTCAATGGAAGTAGTAGAGGACTCTACTGTACATGAGCAAAAACCACTTGACAAAATAGTGAAACTGGACGCTAACAACCCTCAAACTGCTGCTTTTTAACATTTGTTTTTAACCCCTTATGTATTCTGAACACACAGGGTATGTACGCACTGTATACAGTTACTGGTAATGTTGGAATCGCTATCACAACCAAGGTACTTTGTGTAAAAAGTGTATTTGACTAAAGATTGTGGGAGAAATTGAACATTATAGAACATATTTTTGATATGATTTTTATTTCATGACATTCAATATTGTGCTGTTTGTCTGATGATGATGTGGTATAATATCAAAAGGTACAAGCGGGCCTTGGACCTCGTGCGCTCAGTGTTTTGTGTCTGGAATTGTGTGGATGTTTTGTGAGATGCACCAGGGCTTTTTCTTTTATCCGGCTTTTGTATCTCACAAGGGACAAAAGGTCAGTAGTGTAACCATGTTATCACCTAATATATATGAAGTCTAAATACAAGCCCGATGAATTTTTAACAAAATGAAGGATACTACCACACATATTTCCATTCTGTTTGCTGTTGTATACCTACACTGATATGGTTTCCCTGTCTTGATGTAGTTTCAGCTTAGACTGACTACATCAGTGTAAATTTGTGTTTTTTTCCCCCATGTGGCACATTGTCATGGTACATTTTGTACTAAGAGGTGGGTACATTACTGGTAGCTATGCATGTTTCCTTTGGAAGGTCTAGTGCAGCTTATATGGTGTAGTTGTTGAGTGTATTTGTGTGTATGTATGTGCGGTGACGTGTTTGTGCATATGTGCATGTGAACAGCAGCTGGAAAAGTGTTCTGGTGATACAACATAGAATGACTTTCTACAATCAGTAGACAATTGTCAACCACGCTTGTTACTGCGCGCTGCTTGCTGGCAGCGTCTGCTTTTGAGAACGGCCCTCTAAGAAGTGCACACATTTGATTTCTTTCAGTGTCTGTTTTTGTTGCATAGAAAGTGAATGTATGCTATTCTTCTTGAAATTCTGTCAAACAGTTAGAGGAGCTTATTTTTGGTCAAGCTGTGAGCCATTGCTTGGAACAAATTTGCCTCAAGTACTACCTCGCTTTGATGTAAATCCTATATTTCACACAAACTCCCTGCTAAAATTATGTCCAATGGTCAAATTTGAAATGCTAATCTGGAAAAGATGAGGTAACCAGCTCCATATGTGACCGGACTCAAATTTCAATTCATTTACACTTCGGCTAACACAAAGTGAATTCGAACCGGATGTCCTTAAAAAGAGATTTTAGATCACGCAGAATTTAGATCACCGATGTTAGGCAAACCTGTTAATACAGACGCATTACAAAGACAGTGAAGGGTTTACCTGCCTGACACAGACTTTCCTGTTCTGCACATGCATTCCTGCCTTACATGATTGCAGTGGGTGTGGTCTGAAAGACTTTGCCTGCTGGCAGCCTAGAAAATATATGAATTGTATTCTTGTAGATTATACACGAAGCGTCCGGATGATATAGGAAATGTAGCACATGTATTGAAGTAACCCTTGCTTTCAAACACGGTGTTCAATTTGGGAAACATAACTGCTAAGGTCAATCGGTCATTGAAGTATACTCTTCCTCTCCCTCTTGCTCACAAACCTTGCCAACACAATGTTGCTTTTGACTTAAATGTTTGAAAAATGTTTACATCCTACACTAATACTATTTAATCTTAAGGTATTCATATGTCTTAGAGATAATAAAACCGAATGAAGACTCAAGAAATAAATTCTCTGCTGTGGTGAAGACATGCACTGGGAAAACTCAGTATGCTGTGTACAGTATTTAACTATTCCATGTTGTTATGAATAGTTGATAAGTATATAGTCTATAAAAGGAAAGCAACAATAAAATGACTTATTTATGAACTTGCTTCGTTACGTTTCTTGAATCTGTCAAAAGTGAACTCTCAACTCAGCTGTTTAGCCTGTTTTATCACCCACACACCCTCATGCTGTGCCTTATTGTGACTGGCCTCTATCCAGAGAAAGAAGAGTGACAAGTGTTCAGTATATGGCCTTCCTCTTCCTGGTTAAAACACGACTTCCTTTTGCATGGCTCCCTGGCAGTCAGCATTGCACCTTAAGGTTTCAAACACTCTTTCAAAAATGTTGTAAATGTATTCTTGAATTGAGTCCATGTGGTTAGGCAAGGAGCCGAGACCACAGGGAAACCACATGGAGCATTACAGGGTCGAATAATTGCTAATTAAGCTACAATTCAGCCGCAATTACAAGATCTGCTGAGACCTCTGAGCGAGGCCGTCGTTTTCTTCACTCTAGACTTGACCTAATTTGATTTTTGTTATATTCTCTCCACGGAACAAAAAAATGCCAGTATGAATTATCTAGGCCACCTGCAAACCCTTGCACCTGGTTCACTCTCAGGTGAGCTGCTAAGCGACAGCATGGGTGGTGACTGTGGCAACAAAAGAAAGACACACTGCTCATTTTGAATGTCTGTTGGGGCCAAGCGCCGGATGAATTAACAAGAAGCATGTTCTGTGATTTACTTCTATGACAGTTAAAAAAGAAAAAGAAAAAAGAAGTTATTATATAATAACGTATAACATAGCACGGTGTTATTGCACTGCTGTGAAACTTTTTATCAGAATGGCCCGTAAAGGCTGGGGAGCAATTCAGACTGATTCTGTCCTCATATTGGTTTCTTTTAACACACTTTTTTTCCATTCGAAGCGGTACCAAGTTCAAGCTCTGAGTATTTGGGACTTCCAGGTTTTTTCATCAAATGTATTTCTGGCCTCAGTTAATCAGAGTCCTGTCTGCAGCTGCTGATGGATTAATAAGCGGAGCAAACTTCATTTGGTGATAAGAATTATTACAGTAATCATGATTACGGCTCCATTAATTGCAATTACTCTCCAGTTGAATGTGTAGAAAAGAGCAGCTCTGCCTTCGGTCTGCTGAAGCTAAAGTGGTGGTGGGTATCATATTTAATAAACAATAACCCCTTAATGTACAACATTATGAGATGAAAATCCATGATACTTCTAAAACAATGATTGAGTAATTTAGTCAAGTGGATGCAACAGTAATGCTCATAAAGGAAAACTGGGTTTGGTCTGATGCACCGTTGACCATCTGATAAGCAAACCGACGCAGCAAATTACATTAAAGCGCTAAAAGAACAAGTGGAGATCTTGATTAGTAATAAAATACCCATGACAGTTAATGGAGATTTATATCCAACACTGGTGGATCTTAGTAAGCAAGCCACAAACTGAATTTAAATCGCAAACACAAATGTCACAAATAGTGCAAGTTTAATTTTATTTGATTTCAAATGTGTAACAATACAATAAATTATTGTTGCCCTACATGTCAGCAGGCATAAAGAATAGTAAGTAAGTACAATCCTATCATGTCCTATTTCCGTATTATATGTTCTTCTGAACTCAACAAGACAGTAGTTCTACTCTATGTATAAATGCGTGAGCTTTTTTGTAAAGATCCATTTCTGATTATCCAAAAAGTTATAAAGGGATAAGATTACTCACTTTTACAGTGATATAAAATGAAAACCATAGATCATGTGCATGTTAGATTTTCTGCGTTTCTTCCACAAAATTTTATGCCATAGTAAAATATTTCTTAACATTGAATCCAAAGACACTGTTCTGAGAATGATCCTGTATATGTAAGTATATATGTGAAGTAGTATTTAAACTAACAATACAGTATTTATAACAAAAAAGGATAAAAAAAAATAAATGCAATGTGATATATTATCAAGGTAAGTGGAGCTTTTTATAGCTCAATATGATTTTTCTAGGTTTTAAAATTCCCATCATACAAAACCAACAACAACAACAATGAAAAGGCATGCAGGATAGCCTGGAAAATCTGCTAATTAACCCCACTGTTTGCATTAAGGTTTTGTTCAGGTGTAACTTTTCTTATCGCTTGCAGTGAGGGATGGACAGATTTGTAAATATTTAACTCAAGCTGAAGTGCTGCTGGTTAAATTTTACTCAGGTCATAGTGCTTGCGTAGGAAACATAGCACATTGACATGAAGGCAAAGAAACCGGTTAGTCAGTGTGCCTCCTGTCTTCAGGCGGTAGGTGGAGACAAAAACCCACAAATAGTCTAGATCAAAAAGTATGAATGAGGTTTTGCTCGGATATTTAAACCAAATGGTAGGAGTGTGAAACTCTCTTGTACAATTAACTGTGATCTTGTGTGCTGCTCTAGAGCTGGATCTGTGCCCTGTCAGCATCATTACACTCACATTCCAGGATTCTAGCTTTTTCCCAGTTTTCATACTGACTCTGATAAGATCTTTTATATCCAACAACACACCTAAAAGGACACATTCTTGCTGCAAGTCCATAATAGAAACAGCCTACTGTATTAAACCTGCTGAATATGTCCCTGTCCTTTTATTTAAAGGGAAAACATTCAAATCAATGCATCTATGCCATCTAGTGCCAGCAGACTGTAATGACTCAGAGAAGTCCGGAAGCAACTATTACCCTCTTTATGTGGAGATATTGTTATTGTATCTATTTCTGTCTGCTATGAAAAATGAAATGAAGGGTCTAAATTTTGTTTGTGTGTTTCAAGGCTGTAGAGGATCACTGCTTATTAACTATAAATAAAACACAACAAGAACACGCAAAGCAATGGCTTAGTTGATAATAAACATCAGTGTATTTGCAAATTTGCGTGTTCCTTCTTGAATATGAATTACAGTTAATATAAATAATATCCTAAATATCACAAGATATCACTAATATTTTACAGACATTGCCTTTATTGCTGGCATCGAAAACTACATTCTTTGGTCTGAAGACTTCATCTGAGGTACATATTCAGAATCATTTGGTCGTGACCTGAAAACACACAGGATTGCACATTAAAATTCAAAATTTGCATTTTCTCATATTTGCATGCATAATGCTGTGGAAGTATACTTGGTTATGTAGATTATGTATCTAATAACAGAATAGTAAAAAAATAAAACCTGATTATCAAGATCAACATTTTCCCAGTCTCACCTGTAACTACCAACAGGTCCAAAGTTGTGGGCTCCTGAGAAACAAATGCAAATGTTAATGTATGTCTTGTCAAGTACATGTTTACATACAGTAATTCTTAAATCTGTGAATACAATGAAAATAAACATAGGAGGGCGCATCTGTACCAGAGAAGTCAAAGAAGTCTTCCTCGAAAGCAGACAGTCTTCTGTTAAAAGAGTGGCTTTTTTTCCTGAAAGAGAACAGAGATGTTTGAACTCAATTACTTCATATTTATTGATAAGAAATTTTGGCATCATAACCAACCAAAAGCTTGCATGCCTCTTAGTAGTAATGATGACGATGGTGATGATGACAATCAAGAGCAGAATGGCCCCTGCCAGTGAGCCAAACAGTGCTCCATAGAAACCTGGACCTCGGCGGAAGGATTCACACCGTGAACCATAGAACTGCTCCAGGCTATTTTCATAGCACCTGAGTGAATTACAATGATACATTTTTGAGAGGACATATTATACATATTTCTTTTTAAATGAACAATAATCCAAAAGACACATTGGCTTACGTGCAGATTGGTCCTCTGTTAATGTCATTATGACACTCTCCATGTTGATGGCAGTAATTAGGATTTTTTTTGCAAGGTCCAGTACACTGCCATTGATCATCAATAATCTCAGCAGTGTAATTGGCAAATCGAGAGCAACTAATAAAAGACCTCAGGTCCAAGATATCTGAGTGAATAAATACATATAAATTGAGGATTGAATGAAGAAACACCGACTGCGCATTATGTTCAGAACAGAGTAAAAATGCACTTACTGCTGATATTAGGTGCCTCAAAGGTGAGTCTTTTCAACTGCACTCTTACATTTCCAAGGGCTTGTGAAATGTTATGAAGATTTCTTGAGTCATTCAAGATATCACTCAACGCCTTCTCAAGCTGAGTGTTGACAATGTGGATTTCCGTATCATTATTTAGATACCTGTACTCCACCACGTTCTCTGCAAGAATACTTCCTGGTCTACAGTCAAAAATAGAAAGATGTCACCAGGAGAAAACTGCTGGTACTGGTTTTAAGAAAGGCAATCTTTTAAATAAAATAAGTGACATATAATCAAAACCTACGATAATTTGATGATTTTTACTGTCTTATATGCTTGTGGATTTGCTTTTTTGCACAAGGCATCAAGCTGGAACACACAACAGAAACAATCAAGGTAGTTAATGCAAAATATGTACATGCTTTGTTTGTAAAATAATGATGATGAAACCAAAAATGCCCACATTTACAAATATTTTTTAAATCCTGTTATGTCAATATATGAGACATCCCATTATCTAAAGAAAATAAATTCACTATCATCCTTCCAAACCAGCATTAGAAGAATATTATTGCAATACTGATCAATAATTATTTAATCGTTCAATCATGACAAAATAAAAATGACTACCTCCTGTTTCAATGTATGGATGAACTGTAATGTTTCAGGTGAGCTGAAATTATCGTAAACATCCGAATACGTTTTGTTAATTTCCAAAGTAAAGTTTGCTTCTGAAGGGGATTGTGTTATAGTGTGTAATTTATGTAAGTGATTGTATTGATAGGTTTGGCATATGATGATGTTGTTTGTTTTTGTTTTATGTGATGATCTTGTATTTGTGGTTCAATGTGTGCGTATATAGTTGTGTGTTCTAGGTTTCATGTATCGTTGTTTAGGTGATGATGTGGAGATTGTTGTCATATTATAGTAATTTGTCGATGTGGTAGTTCTGGTTCAGTAGTAGAGTGATTGGGTTTTAGGTAGAGTTGTTGTTGATGATTCTGTATTTGAGTGGGGTTTCTAGTTTATGAGTTTTCATTGTGTGAGTTGTTATTGTGTGAGATTTGTCGTGTGTTGCAAATTGGGAATGTTTGGTAGTGATAGATTTGTTGGTTATGTATATGAGTATGTTGAGGATTGATATTGATGTCAATGTCTTGATTGATTTGTTGTTGTCACTTGTGGGATTTCTTGATATTGATTATGTTGTAAGTTGCAATTGTGTTATGTGGTTGTAGTATAGTTTGATGAAAAATGGGGTTACTGTTGTTGGATTGTGGTATTGTTAATGATAGGGAAGTTTGTCTTATGGATAATTGATTAGTTTTTGAATTTTCAGTGATGGTTTGTTGGTCTTTGGTGAAAGTTGCAGTATGTATGATTTGGTGTCATGGTTGTTCAGTACATAGATTGATTTTGTTAATTGAGTTACGATAGTTTTTCTATTTGTGGAGTGAGTGTTGACTGGGATAGTGATGTGAATTTTATAGTCATATGAGGTGGTTCGTTGATAGTTGATGATTGTTGTTATGTTCTGTATTGTGTGATTGTTGTCGTATGTGAGTCGTGAAGTTTGGTCTTGATTTGGTGGGGATTGGTACTGAATCAGTGTAGATTGTCTGGAGATTTGTGTAGATAGTGTGTGATATTGTAGATGAATTCTGGTTTTTATCCTTGTGTAAGTGGTTAGTTGTTTGTTTCTTGGTGTTTGCTTGAGTGGTTGTGGTAATTGTTGAGGACTAGTGATTTTGTTTGGTATTTGGTAGGTTGTGTTGTGTATGATTGGTAATTGTGATTGAGTAGTTGTTGTCCTAGTGATTGAGGTTAGGTTGATATTGATGAGTTTTTGGTGTGTGTGTGCAGTGTTCATTGAGTGTTATTTGTATGTAGAGGTGTTGTAGTTTTTAGTATTGGAGTGAGTTTGTTGATATAGGTGGAGTGATGGTATTTGAGTGATAGTGGTGTATGTTCTATGTTGGTTGTTGTTTGGGTAGACATGTTGTATGATGTGGTTGATGTGTCATTGTCTGTGTGTTTGGGATACAGTTGGTGTTATGTAGTATTTTAGTAGTAATGTTGTTTGTATGAGGTAAGTTGTTGCTGGTTTGATTGATTGAGTGAGTTTTTGTTGATGCTGTATCTTTGTTGATGTGAGTGTCGGTTGTATACTGTGTATTTTGTTAATTGAGGTGAATTGTGTCTCGTGTTGGAGTATTGTCGTCTAGTTTGCATTGTGATGTTGCTATGAGATGTTGTGTGTCAGTATAGGATATTATTGATATGTGTATGTGTTAGTGTGCATGTACTAATGGTCGGTATATGTGAGTGAGTATGTTTGAATTGGAGGTCAATTCCAGTTCGTGGATGGTTGATTGTACTGTTAGGGATCTGATTGTGATGTAGGTAGATTGATGGTGTGCATGTGTAAGCATAGTATGTGTCAGTATTCTGTCGTATGTTAGTGTTCGGTGGTATGGACTACGTAGTATTCTGCTATTGAGGAAGTGTAGTTGTCCGTCTAGATCTGGTGAGATTGTCTGGAGAATTGGGTTATTCTCGAGTTTTCAGTAGATCTGGTGAGTTGTGTGTATACTTGGTGTAAGTGACTCTGAGTTGTCCATGATGTTGGTTCTTGGGTTAGTATATATGTGGTGTGTGTAATTGTTCGTACTGATAGGTGTATCCAGTATAATGGTCCGGTAGGTTAGGAGTGGAGTAATGTTAAGTGTTGCATACTGTGTGAAAGGTGGTAATTGGGTCTATGTGTTATGTGAGTAGATTTCATCTCATGGATGTTCTCTGGTTTCGAGTGTTTAATAGTCGGAATGTCACGAATATTGTAGGGTGTTGTCATATCGGTGTCGTCAGTGTAGATTGAATGTGGCTACCTGTTGGCCTATGTGTCAGTGATGTTTTCCTGGAATATAGTCTGGAAGTGGGTGAACTAGTCGTAGTGATAAAGTGTGCAGTATTTTCCATGGAGAGTGGAGTAAATGAGTAGTTGTGTAGAAATTGAGTGGTTCTCTGTAGTCTGTGTGGTGGTCGGCAGTTGTGACTGTCGTAGAATGTGCGTGATTGTATGGTTATGTTCTAGTGATTGAGTTGTTGTGGCACTGTCAGATGTTCTGGGCATTGTAGTGGTAATAGTTGTGCAGTGTTAATGTATTTCAGTATGTGCGTAGAGATGTTGCTGTGGTACTTGTGGGAAAGTGCAGTTGATCGATATGGGTGTTCTAGGTTGTTCCGTTATTAGATTAGATTGTGTTCACGTTGAGGCATATGTGAGGGTTTTTGCTATAGGTAAGTGCCGTAAGAGTCGTGACTGAAAGGTGAGGACCGTATTGTCATTGCGTGTTGGACGTAAATGAGTGTGTTGCGAGAGTATGCTCTGCATGGGTTATTTGGTTTCATTGTGGTGATACGGTGCAGTTGACTCGATAATGTGGTGTTCCTAGGTTGTCCATTCAGTAGATGTAGATGTGTTCCACTGTTGAGGACATCGTGTAGCAGATGTTTCTTGGTAGTTAGTGGGTGGAGTAATTGATCGTACTGGATACAAGTGTATCGTATTGTCGTGAGGATTGCTGGTACTCCACTCGTGGTGAAAGGTGCAGTTGACCTGATGATTGTGGTGTTCCTATGGTTGTCCAGTTACCTCGATGTAGATTGTGGTTGAACGTTGAGACATCACTGTGGCAGATGTTTCCTGCGTATTTATGGAAGTGGAGTAATTGTCGTATATACTGAGTAGCAGTATTGTCCGTGAGGTTGGAGTAATTGATTGTTGCTGTAGAATGACTGTGTTGTTGCTAGGTAGTCCATTGTGTGAAAGTGCAGTTGACTGATGATTGGGTTTCGATGCTGTTCCGTTCTCTGATGTGGATGTGGTTCCACCGTTGGACACACAGCGATGTTTCCTGGTAGTTAGTGAAGTGTAATTGCTACTGAATACGCTGTAGTTTGTCTTGGTAGTTGGAGTAATTGAGTGGTCTGTAGAATGATCTGTGTGTGTTGTGTATCCACTCTGTAAAAGTGCAGTTGATTCATGATTGTGATGTCCATGTTTCCAGTACTGAGATGTAGATTGTGGTTCCATGTTGAGGACATAGTGGGCAGATGTTTCGTAGTTGAAGTGAATTGTCTAGAATAGATGTACACATTGTCATTGTAGAGTTGGAGTAAATTGTAGTTGTTGTAGAATGATCTGCAGTGGTTGTTGCTGGTAGTCTGTTGTGGTGAAAGGTGCAGTTGACTCTGATGAATGTGGTGGCCAGGTTGTTCCAGTTACTGTAATGTAGATTGTATTCCACTGTTGAGGACATCACTGTACAGATGTTTCTTGGTAGTAGGAGTGGAGTAATTGTCGTGCTGAATACAGGTGTATCAGTATTGTCCGCAGGAGAGGTTGCTGGTGGTCCACTTGTGGTGAAAGGTGCAGTTGACTCTGATGAATGTGGTGTTCCTAGGTTGTCTCAGTTATCTCAGATGTAGATTGTGGTTCAACCGTTGAGGACATCACTGTGCAGATGTTTCCTGCGTATATGCTGGAAGTGGAGTAATAGTCGTACTGAATACAGGTGTAGGAGTATTGTCATTGGTAGAGATTGGAGTAAATTGAGTGGTTGCTGTAGAATGATCTGCGGTGGTTATTGCTGGTAGTCCACTCGTGGTGAAAGGTGCAGTTGACCCTGATGATGTGGTGTTCCTATGGTTGTCTCAGTTACCTCGGATGTAGATTGTGGTTGAACGGTTGAGGACATCACTGTGGCAGATGTTTCCTGCGTATTTATGGGAAGTGGAGTAATTGTCGTACTAAATACTGATGTAGCAGTATTGTCCGTAGGAGAGGTTGGAGTAAATTGAGTTGTTGCTGTAGAATGATCTGCTGTGGTTGTTGCTGGTAGTCCACTTGTGGTGAAAGGTGCAGTTGACTCTGATAATTGTGGTGTTCCGATGCTTGTTCCAGTTACCTCTGATGTGGATTGTGGTTCCACCGTTGAGGACACCAGCGCAGCAGATGTTTCCTGGGTAGTTAGTGGAAGTGGAGTAATTGTCGTACTGAATACAGGCATGTTAGTATTGTCATTGGTAGAGGTTGGAGTAAATTGAGTGGTTGCTGTAGAATGATCTGTGGTGGTTGTTGCTGGTAGTCCACTCGTGGTAAAAGGTGCAGTTGATTCCAATGATTGTGATGTTCCTATGGTTGTCCCAGTTACTGTAGATGTAGATTGTGGTTCCACTGTTGAGGACATCAGTGTGGCAGATGTTTCCTGGGTAGTTAGTGGAAGTGGAATATTTGTCGTAGTGAATAAAGATGTAGCAGCATTGTCATTGGTAGAGGTTGGAGTAAATTGAGTAGTTGCTGTAGAATGATCTGCGGTGGTTATTGTTGGTATTCCACTTGTGGTGAAAGGTGCAGTTGACTCCGATAATTGTGGTGTTCCTATGGTTGTCTCAGTTATCTCAGATGTAGATTGTGGTTCAACCGTTGAGGACATCACTGTGGCAGATGTTTCCCGCGTATTTACTGGAAGTGGAGTAATTGTCGTACTAAATACTGGTGTAGCAGTATTGTCCGTAGGAGAAATTGGAGTAAATTTAGTGGTTATTGTAGAATGATTTGTGGTGGTTGTTGCTGGTAGTCCACTTGTGGTGAAAGGTGCAGTTGACTCTGATGGTTGTGGTGTTCCGATGCTTGTTCCAGTTACCTCCGATGTGGATTGTGGTTCCACCGTTGAGGACACCAGCGCAGCAGATGTTTCCTGGGTAGTTAGTGGAAGTGGAGTAATTGTCGTACTGAATACAGGTGTAGGAGTATTGTCATTGGTAGAGGTTGGAGTAAATTGAGTGGTTGCTGTAGAATGATCTGTGGTGGTTGTTGCTGGTAGTCCACTCGTGGTAAAAGGTTCAGTTGATTCCAATGATTGTGATGTTCCTATGGTTGTCCCAGTTACTGTAGATGTAGATTGTGGTTCCACTGTTGAGGACATCAGTGTGGCAGATGTTTCCTGAGTAGTTAGTGGAAGTGGAGTATTTGTCGTAGTGAACAAAGATGTAGCAGTATTGTCATTGGTAGAGGTTGGAGTAAATTGAGTAGTTGCTGTAGAATGATCTGCAGTGGTTGTTGCTGGTAGTCTGTTTGTGGTGAAAGGTGCAGTTGACTCTGATGAATGTGGTGTTCCTATGGTTGTTCCAGTTACTGTAGATGTAGATTGTAGTTCCACTGTTGAGGACATCACTGTGCCAGATGTTTCTTGGGTAGTTAGTGGAAGTGGAGTAATTGTCGTACTGAATACAGGTGTATCAGTATTGTCCGTAGGAGAGGTTGCTGGTGGTCCACTTGTGGTGAAAGGTGCAGTTGACTCTGATGATTGTGGTGTTCCTATGGTTGTCTCAGTTATCTCAGATGTAGATTGTGGTTCAACGGTTGAGGACATCACTGTGGCAGATGTTTCCTGCGTATTTGCTGGAAGTGGAGTAATTGTCGTACTGAATACAGGTGTAGCAGTATTGTCATTGGTAGAGGTTGGAGTAAATTGAGTGGTTGCTGTAGAATGATCTGTGGGGGTTGTTGCTGGTATTCCACTTGTGGTGAAAGGTGCAGTTGACTCCGATAATTGTGGTGTTTCTATGGTTGTCCCAGTTACAGTAGATGTAGATTGTGGTTCCACTGTTGAGGACATCAGTGTAGCAGATGTTTCTCGGGTAGTTAGTGGGAGTGGAGTAATTGTCGTACTGGATACAGGTGTATCAGTATTGTCCGTAGGAGAGGTTGCTGGTAGTCCACTCGTGGTGAAAGGTGCAGTTGACTCCGATAATTGTGGTGTTCCTATGGTTGTCCCAGTTACAGTAGATGTAGATTGTGGTTCCACTGTTGAGGACATCAGTGTAGCAGATGTTTCTCGGGTAGTTAGTGGGAGTGGAGTAATTGTCGTACTGGATACAGGTGTATCAGTATTGTCCGTAGGAGAGGTTGCTGGTAGTCCACTCGTGGTGAAAGGTGCAGTTGACCCTGATGATTGTGGTGTTCCTATGGTTGTCTCAGTGACCTCAGATGTAGATTGTGGTTCAACGGTGGAGGACATCACTGTGGCAGATGTTTCCTGCGTATTTGCTGGAAGTGGAGTAATTGTCGTACTAAATACTGGTGTAGCAGTATTGTCCGTAGGAGAAGTTGGAGTAAATTTAGTGGTTATTGTAGAATGATCTGTGGTGGTTGTTGCTGGTATTCCACTTGTGGTGAAAAGTGCAGTTGATTCCAATGATTGTGATGTTCCTATGGTTGTCCCAGTTAACTCAGATGTGGATTGTGGTTCCACCGTTGAGGACATCACTGTGGCAGATGTTTCCTGCGTATTTAATGGAAGTGGAGTAATTGTCGTACTGAATACAGGTGTAGCAGTAAGGTCCGTAGGAAAGGTTGGAGTAAACTGAGTGGTTGTTGTAGAATGATCTGCGGTGGTTGTTGCTGGTACTCCACTTGTGGTGAAAGGTGCAGTTGATTCCAATGATTGTGATGTTCCTATGGTTGTCCCAGTTACCATATATGTAGATTGTGGTTCCACTGTTGAGGACATCACTGTGGAAGATGTTTCCTGGGTAGTTAGTGGAAGTGGAGTAATTGTCGTAGTGAACAAAGATGTAGCAGTATTGTCATTGGTAGAGGTTGGAGTAAATTGAGTAGTTGCTGTAGAATGATCTGCAGTGGTTGTTGCTGGTACTCCACTTGTGGTGAAAAGTGCAGTTGATTCCAATGATTGTGATGTTCCTATGGTTGTCCCAGTTACCGTAGATGTAGATTGTGGTTCCACTGTTGAGGACATCAGTGTGGCAGATGTTTCCTGGGTAGTTAGTGGAAGTGGAGTAATTGTCGTAGTGAACAAAGATGTAGCAGTATTTTCATTGGTAGAGGTTGGAGTAAATTGAGTAGTTGCTGTAGAATGATCTGCAGTGGTTGTTGCTGGTAGTCTGTTTGTGGTGAAAGGTGCAGTTGACTCTGATGAATGTGGTGTTCCTATGGTTGTTCCAGTTACTGTAGATGTAGATTGTAGTTCCACTGTTGAGGACATCACTGTGCCAGATGTTTCTTGGGTAGTTTGTGGAAGTGGAGTAATTGTTGTGCTGAATACAGGTGTATCAGTATTGTCCGTAGGAGAGGTTGCTGGTGGTCCACTTGTGGTGAAAGGTGCAGTTGACTCTGATGAATGTGGTGTTCCTATGGTTGTCTCAGTTATCTCAGATGTAGATTGTGGTTCAACGGTTGAGGACATCACTGTGGCAGGTGTTTCCTGCGTATATGCTGGAAGTGGAGTAATAGTCGTACTGAATACAGGTGTAGGAGTATTGTCATTGGCAGAGATTGGAGTAAATTGAGTGGTTGCAGTAGAATGATCTGCAGTGGTTATTGTTGGTATTCCACTTGTGGTGAAAGGTGCAGTTGACTCCGATAATTGTGGTGTTCCTATGGTTGTCCCAGTTACAGTAGATGTAGATTGTGGTTCCACTGTTGAGGACATCGGTGTAGCAGATGTTTCTTGGGTAGTTAGTGGGAGTGGAGTAATTGTCGTACTGGATACAAGTGTATCAGTATTGTCCGTAGGAGAGATTGCTGGTACTCCACTCGTGGTGAAAGGTGCAGTTGACCCTGATGATTGTGGTGTTCCTATGGTTGTCTCAGTTACCTCGGATGTAGATTGTGGTTGAACGGTTGAGGACATCACTGTGGCAGATGTTTCCTGCGTATTTATGGGAAGTGGAGTAATTGTCGTACTAAATACTGATGTAGCAGTATTGTCCGTAGGAGAGGTTGGAGTAAATTGAGTAGTTGCTGTAGAATGATCTGCTGTGGTTGTTGCTGGTAGTCCACTTGTGGTGAAAGGTGCAGTTGACTCTGATGATTGTGGTGTTCCGATGCTTGTTCCAGTTACCTCTGATGTGGATTGTGGTTCCACCGTTGAGGACACCAGCGCAGCAGATGTTTCCTGGGTAGTTAGTGGAAGTGGAGTAATTGTCGTACTGAATACAGGCATGTTAGTATTGTCATTGGTAGAGGTTGGAGTAAATTGAGTGGTTGCTGTAGAATGATCTGTGGTGGTTGTTGCTGGTAGTCCACTCGTGGTAAAAGGTGCAGTTGATTCCAATGATTGTGATGTTCCTATGGTTGTCCCAGTTACTGTAGATGTAGATTGTGGTTCCACTGTTGAGGACATCAGTGTGGCAGATGTTTCCTGGGTAGTTAGTGGAAGTGGAATATTTGTCGTAGTGAATAAAGATGTAGCAGCATTGTCATTGGTAGAGGTTGGAGTAAATTGAGTAGTTGTTGTAGAATGATCTGCAGTGGTTGTTGCTGGTAGTCTGTTTGTGGTGAAAGGTGCAGTTGACTCTGATGAATGTGGTGTGCCTATGGTTGTTCCAGTTACTGTAGATGTAGATTGTAGTTCCACTGTTGAGGACATCACTGTAGCAGATGTTTCTTGGGTAGTTAGTGGAAGTGGAGTAATTGTCGTGCTGAATACAGGTGTATCAGTATTGTCCGCAGGAGAGGTTGCTGGTGGTCCACTTGTGGTGAAAGGTGCAGTTGACTCTGATGAATGTGGTGTTCCTATGGTTGTCTCAGTTATCTCAGATGTAGATTGTGGTTCAACCGTTGAGGACATCACTGTGGCAGATGTTTCCTGCGTATATGCTGGAAGTGGAGTAATAGTCGTACTGAATACAGGTGTAGGAGTATTGTCATTGGTAGAGATTGGAGTAAATTGAGTGGTTGCTGTAGAATGATCTGCGGTGGTTATTGCTGGTAGTCCACTCGTGGTGAAAGGTGCAGTTGACCCTGATGATTGTGGTGTTCCTATGGTTGTCTCAGTTACCTCGGATGTAGATTGTGGTTGAACGGTTGAGGACATCACTGTGGCAGATGTTTCCTGCGTATTTATGGGAAGTGGAGTAATTGTCGTACTAAATACTGATGTAGCAGTATTGTCCGTAGGAGAGGTTGGAGTAAATTGAGTTGTTGCTGTAGAATGATCTGCTGTGGTTGTTGCTGGTAGTCCACTTGTGGTGAAAGGTGCAGTTGACTCTGATAATTGTGGTGTTCCGATGCTTGTTCCAGTTACCTCTGATGTGGATTGTGGTTCCACCGTTGAGGACACCAGCGCAGCAGATGTTTCCTGGGTAGTTAGTGGAAGTGGAGTAATTGTCGTACTGAATACAGGCATGTTAGTATTGTCATTGGTAGAGGTTGGAGTAAATTGAGTGGTTGCTGTAGAATGATCTGTGGTGGTTGTTGCTGGTAGTCCACTCGTGGTAAAAGGTGCAGTTGATTCCAATGATTGTGATGTTCCTATGGTTGTCCCAGTTACTGTAGATGTAGATTGTGGTTCCACTGTTGAGGACATCAGTGTGGCAGATGTTTCCTGGGTAGTTAGTGGAAGTGGAATATTTGTCGTAGTGAATAAAGATGTAGCAGCATTGTCATTGGTAGAGGTTGGAGTAAATTGAGTAGTTGCTGTAGAATGATCTGCGGTGGTTATTGTTGGTATTCCACTTGTGGTGAAAGGTGCAGTTGACTCCGATAATTGTGGTGTTCCTATGGTTGTCTCAGTTATCTCAGATGTAGATTGTGGTTCAACCGTTGAGGACATCACTGTGGCAGATGTTTCCTGCGTATTTACTGGAAGTGGAGTAATTGTCGTACTAAATACTGGTGTAGCAGTATTGTCCGTAGGAGAAATTGGAGTAAATTTAGTGGTTATTGTAGAATGATTTGTGGTGGTTGTTGCTGGTAGTCCACTTGTGGTGAAAGGTGCAGTTGACTCTGATGGTTGTGGTGTTCCGATGCTTGTTCCAGTTACCTCCGATGTGGATTGTGGTTCCACCGTTGAGGACACCAGCGCAGCAGATGTTTCCTGGGTAGTTAGTGGAAGTGGAGTAATTGTCGTACTGAATACAGGTGTAGGAGTATTGTCATTGGTAGAGGTTGGAGTAAATTGAGTGGTTGCTGTAGAATGATCTGTGGTGGTTGTTGCTGGTAGTCCACTCGTGGTAAAAGGTTCAGTTGATTCCAATGATTGTGATGTTCCTATGGTTGTCCCAGTTACTGTAGATGTAGATTGTGGTTCCACTGTTGAGGACATCAGTGTGGCAGATGTTTCCTGAGTAGTTAGTGGAAGTGGAGTATTTGTCGTAGTGAACAAAGATGTAGCAGTATTGTCATTGGTAGAGGTTGGAGTAAATTGAGTAGTTGCTGTAGAATGATCTGCAGTGGTTGTTGCTGGTAGTCTGTTTGTGGTGAAAGGTGCAGTTGACTCTGATGAATGTGGTGTTCCTATGGTTGTTCCAGTTACTGTAGATGTAGATTGTAGTTCCACTGTTGAGGACATCACTGTGCCAGATGTTTCTTGGGTAGTTAGTGGAAGTGGAGTAATTGTCGTACTGAATACAGGTGTATCAGTATTGTCCGTAGGAGAGGTTGCTGGTGGTCCACTTGTGGTGAAAGGTGCAGTTGACTCTGATGATTGTGGTGTTCCTATGGTTGTCTCAGTTATCTCAGATGTAGATTGTGGTTCAACGGTTGAGGACATCACTGTGGCAGATGTTTCCTGCGTATTTGCTGGAAGTGGAGTAATTGTCGTACTGAATACAGGTGTAGCAGTATTGTCATTGGTAGAGGTTGGAGTAAATTGAGTGGTTGCTGTAGAATGATCTGTGGGGGTTGTTGCTGGTATTCCACTTGTGGTGAAAGGTGCAGTTGACTCCGATAATTGTGGTGTTCCTATGGTTGTCCCAGTTACAGTAGATGTAGATTGTGGTTCCACTGTTGAGGACATCAGTGTAGCAGATGTTTCTCGGGTAGTTAGTGGGAGTGGAGTAATTGTCGTACTGGATACAGGTGTATCAGTATTGTCCGTAGGAGAGGTTGCTGGTAGTCCACTCGTGGTGAAAGGTGCAGTTGACTCCGATAATTGTGGTGTTCCTATGGTTGTCCCAGTTACAGTAGATGTAGATTGTGGTTCCACTGTTGAGGACATCAGTGTAGCAGATGTTTCTCGGGTAGTTAGTGGAGGTGGAGTAATTGTCGTACTGGATACAGGTGTATCAGTATTGTCCGTAGGAGAGGTTGCTGGTAGTCCACTCGTGGTGAAAGGTGCAGTTGACCCTGATGATTGTGGTGTTCCTATGGTTGTCTCAGTGACCTCAGATGTAGATTGTGGTTCAACGGTGGAGGACATCACTGTGGCAGATGTTTCCTGCGTATTTGCTGGAAGTGGAGTAATTGTCGTACTAAATACTGGTGTAGCAGTATTGTCCGTAGGAGAAGTTGGAGTAAATTTAGTGGTTATTGTAGAATGATCTGTGGTGGTTGTTGCTGGTATTCCACTTGTGGTGAAAAGTGCAGTTGATTCCAATGATTGTGATGTTCCTATGGTTGTCCCAGTTAACTCAGATGTGGATTGTGGTTCCACCGTTGAGGACATCACTGTGGCAGATGTTTCCTGCGTATTTAATGGAAGTGGAGTAATTGTCGTACTGAATACAGGTGTAGCAGTAAGGTCCGTAGGAAAGGTTGGAGTAAACTGAGTGGTTGTTGTAGAATGATCTGCGGTGGTTGTTGCTGGTACTCCACTTGTGGTGAAAGGTGCAGTTGATTCCAATGATTGTGATGTTCCTATGGTTGTCCCAGTTACCATATATGTAGATTGTGGTTCCACTGTTGAGGACATCACTGTGGAAGATGTTTCCTGGGTAGTTAGTGGAAGTGGAGTAATTGTCGTAGTGAACAAAGATGTAGCAGTATTGTCATTGGTAGAGGTTGGAGTAAATTGAGTAGTTGCTGTAGAATGATCTGCAGTGGTTGTTGCTGGTACTCCACTTGTGGTGAAAAGTGCAGTTGATTCCAATGATTGTGATGTTCCTATGGTTGTCCCAGTTACCGTAGATGTAGATTGTGGTTCCACTGTTGAGGACATCAGTGTGGCAGATGTTTCCTGGGTAGTTAGTGGAAGTGGAGTAATTGTCGTAGTGAACAAAGATGTAGCAGTATTTTCATTGGTAGAGGTTGGAGTAAATTGAGTAGTTGCTGTAGAATGATCTGCAGTGGTTGTTGCTGGTAGTCTGTTTGTGGTGAAAGGTGCAGTTGACTCTGATGAATGTGGTGTTCCTATGGTTGTTCCAGTTACTGTAGATGTAGATTGTAGTTCCACTGTTGAGGACATCACTGTGCCAGATGTTTCTTGGGTAGTTTGTGGAAGTGGAGTAATTGTTGTGCTGAATACAGGTGTATCAGTATTGTCCGTAGGAGAGGTTGCTGGTGGTCCACTTGTGGTGAAAGGTGCAGTTGACTCTGATGAATGTGGTGTTCCTATGGTTGTCTCAGTTATCTCAGATGTAGATTGTGGTTCAACGGTTGAGGACATCACTGTGGCAGGTGTTTCCTGCGTATATGCTGGAAGTGGAGTAATAGTCGTACTGAATACAGGTGTAGGAGTATTGTCATTGGTAGAGATTGGAGTAAATTGAGTGGTTGCAGTAGAATGATCTGCAGTGGTTATTGTTGGTATTCCACTTGTGGTGAAAGGTGCAGTTGACTCCGATAATTGTGGTGTTCCTATGGTTGTCCCAGTTACAGTAGATGTAGATTGTGGTTCCACTGTTGAGGACATCGGTGTAGCAGATGTTTCTTGGGTAGTTAGTGGGAGTGGAGTAATTGTCGTACTGGATACAAGTGTATCAGTATTGTCCGTAGGAGAGATTGCTGGTAGTCCACTTGTGGTGAAAGGTGCAGTTGACCCTGATGATTGTGGTGTTCCTATGGTTGTCTCAGTTACCTCGGATGTAGATTGTGGTTGAACGGTTGAGGACATCACTGTGGCAGATGTTTCCTGCGTATTTATGGGAAGTGGAGTAATTGTCGTACTAAATACTGATGTAGCAGTATTGTCCGTAGGAGAGGTTGGAGTAAATTGAGTTGTTGCTGTAGAATGATCTGCTGTGGTTGTTGCTGGTAGTCCACTTGTGGTGAAAGGTGCAGTTGACTCTGATGATTGTGGTGTTCCGATGCTTGTTCCAGTTACCTCTGATGTGGATTGTGGTTCCACCGTTGAGGACACCAGCGCAGCAGATGTTTCCTGGGTAGTTAGTGGAAGTGGAGTAATTGTCGTACTGAATACAGGCATGTTAGTATTGTCATTGGTAGAGGTTGGAGTAAATTGAGTGGTTGCTGTAGAATGATCTGTGGTGGTTGTTGCTGGTAGTCCACTCGTGGTAAAAGGTGCAGTTGATTCCAATGATTGTGATGTTCCTATGGTTGTCCCAGTTACTGTAGATGTAGATTGTGGTTCCACTGTTGAGGACATCAGTGTGGCAGATGTTTCCTGGGTAGTTAGTGGAAGTGGAATATTTGTCGTAGTGAATAAAGATGTAGCAGCATTGTCATTGGTAGAGGTTGGAGTAAATTGAGTAGTTGCTGTAGAATGATCTGCAGTGGTTGTTGCTGGTAGTCTGTTTGTGGTGAAAGGTGCAGTTGACTCTGATGAATGTGGTGTGCCTATGGTTGTTCCAGTTACTGTAGATGTAGATTGTAGTTCCACTGTTGAGGACATCACTGTAGCAGATGTTTCTTGGGTAGTTAGTGGAAGTGGAGTAATTGTCGTGCTGAATACAGGTGTATCAGTATTGTCCGCAGGAGAGGTTGCTGGCGGTCCACTTGTGGTGAAAGGTGCAGTTGACTCTGATGAATGTGGTGTTCCTATGGTTGTCTCAGTTATCTCAGATGTAGATTGTGGTTCAACCGTTGAGGACATCACTGTGGCAGATGTTTCCTGCGTATATGCTGGAAGTGGAGTAATAGTCGTACTGAATACAGGTGTAGGAGTATTGTCATTGGTAGAGATTGGAGTAAATTGAGTGGTTGCTGTAGAATGATCTGCGGTGGTTATTGTTGGTATTCCACTTGTGGTGAAAGGTGCAGTTGACTCCGATAATTGTGGTGTTCCTATGGTTGTCTCAGTTATCTCAGATGTAGAATGTGGTTCAACCGTTGAGGACATCACTGTGGCAGATGTTTCCTGCGTATTTACTGGAAGTGGAGTAATTGTCGTACTAAATACTGGTGTAGCAGTATTGTCCGTAGGAGAAATTGGAGTAAATTTAGTGGTTATTGTAGAATGATTTGTGGTGGTTGTTGCTGGTAGTCCACTTGTGGTGAAAGGTGCAGTTGACTCTGATGGTTGTGGTGTTCCGATGCTTGTTCCAGTTACCTCCGATGTGGATTGTGGTTCCACCGTTGAGGACACCAGCGCAGCAGATGTTTCCTGGGTAGTTAGTGGAAGTGGAGTAATTGTCGTACTGAATACAGGTGTAGGAGTATTGTCATTGGTAGAGGTTGGAGTAAATTGAGTGGTTGCTGTAGAATGATCTGTGGTGGTTGTTGCTGGTAGTCCACTCGTGGTAAAAGGTTCAGTTGATTCCAATGATTGTGATGTTCCTATGGTTGTCCCAGTTACCGTAGATGTAGATTGTGGTTCCACTGTTGAGGACATCAGTGTGGCAGATGTTTCCTGAGTAGTTAGTGGAAGTGGAGTATTTGTCGTAGTGAACAAAGATGTAGCAGTATTGTCATTGGTAGAGGTTGGAGTAAATTGAGTAGTTGCTGTAGAATGATCTGCAGTGGTTGTTGCTGGTAGTCTGTTTGTGGTGAAAGGTGCAGTTGACTCTGATGAATGTGGTGTTCCTATGGTTGTTCCAGTTACTGTAGATGTAGATTGTAGTTCCACTGTTGAGGACATCACTGTGCCAGATGTTTCTTGGGTAGTTAGTGGAAGTGGAGTAATTGTCGTACTGAATACAGGTGTATCAGTATTGTCTGTAGGAGAGGTTGCTGGTGGTCCACTTGTGGTGAAAGGTGCAGTTGACTCTGATGATTGTGGTGTTCCTATGGTTGTCTCAGTTATCTCAGATGTAGATTGTGGTTCAACGGTTGAGGACATCACTGTGGCAGATGTTTCCTGCGTATTTGCTGGAAGTGGAGTAATTGTCGTACTGAATACAGGTGTAGCAGTATTGTCATTGGTAGAGGTTGGAGTAAATTGAGTGGTTGCTGTAGAATGATCTGTGGGGGTTGTTGCTGGTATTCCACTTGTGGTGAAAGGTGCAGTTGACTCCGATAATTGTGGTGTTCCTATGGTTGTCCCAGTTACAGTAGATGTAGATTGTGGTTCCACTGTTGAGGACATCAGTGTAGCAGATGTTTCTCGGGTAGTTAGTGGGAGTGGAGTAATTGTCGTACTGGATACAGGTGTATCAGTATTGTCCGTAGGAGAGGTTGCTGGTAGTCCACTCGTGGTGAAAGGTGCAGTTGACCCTGATGATTGTGGTGTTCCTATGGTTGTCTCAGTGACCTCAGATGTAGATTGTGGTTCAACGGTGGAGGACATCACTGTGGCAGATGTTTCCTGCGTATTTGCTGGAAGTGGAGTAATTGTCGTACTAAATACTGGTGTAGCAGTATTGTCCGTAGGAGAAGTTGGAGTAAATTTAGTGGTTATTGTAGAATGATCTGTGGTGGTTGTTGCTGGTACTCCACTTGTGGTGAAAAGTGCAGTTGATTCCAATGATTGTGATGTTCCTATGGTTGTCCCAGTTAACTCAGATGTGGATTGTGGTTCCACCGTTGAGGACATCACTGTGGCAGATGTTTCCTGCGTATTTAATGGAAGTGGAGTAATTGTCGTACTGAATACAGGTGTAGCAGTAAGGTCCGTAGGAAAGGTTGGAGTAAACTGAGTGGTTGTTGTAGAATGATCTGCGGTGGTTGTTGCTGGTACTCCACTTGTGGTGAAAGGTGCAGTTGATTCCAATGATTGTGATGTTCCTATGGTTGTCCCAGTTACCATATATGTAGATTGTGGTTCCACTGTTGAGGACATCACTGTGGAAGATGTTTCCTGGGTAGTTAGTGGAAGTGGAGTAATTGTCGTAGTGAACAAAGATGTAGCAGTATTGTCATTGGTAGAGGTTGGAGTAAATTGAGTAGTTGCTGTAGAATGATCTGCAGTGGTTGTTGCTGGTACTCCACTTGTGGTGAAAAGTGCAGTTGATTCCAATGATTGTGATGTTCCTATGGTTGTCCCAGTTACAGTAGATGTAGATTGTGGTTCCACTGTTGAGGACATCAGTGTAGCAGATGTTTCTCGGGTAGTTAGTGGGAGTGGAGTAATTGTCGTACTGAATACAGGTGTATCAGTTTTGTCCATAGGAGAGGTTGCTGGTAGTCCACTCGTTGTGAAATGTGCAGTTGACCCTGATGATTGTGGTGTTCCTATGGTTGTCTCAGTGACCTCAGATGTAGATTGTGGTTCAACGGTGGAGGACATCACTGTGGCAGATGTTTCCTGCGTATTTGCTGGAAGTGGAGTAATTGTCGTACTAAATACTGGTGTAGCAGTATTGTCCGTAGGAGAAGTTGGAGTAAATTTAGTGGTTATTGTAGAATGATCTGTGGTGGTTGTTGCTGGTACTCCACTTGTGGTGAAAAGTGCAGTTGATTCCAATGATTGTGATGTTCCTATGGTTGTCCCAGTTAACTCAGATGTGGATTGTGGCTCCACCGTTGAGGACATCACTGTGGCAGATGTTTCCTGCGTATTTAATGGAAGTGGAGTAATTGTCGTATTGAATACAGGTGTAGCAGTATGGTCCGTAGGAAAGGTTGGAGTAAACTGAGTGGTTGTTGTAGAATGATCTGCGGTGGTTGTTGCTGGTACTCCACTTGTGGTGAAAGGTGCAGTTGATTCCAATGATTGTGATGTTCCTATGGTTGTCCCAGTTACCATATATGTAGATTGTGGTTCCACTGTTGAGGACATCACTGTGGAAGATGTTTCCTGGGTAGTTAGTGGAAGTGGAGTAATTGTCGTAGTGAACAAAGATGTAGCAGTATTGTCATTGGTAGAGGTTGGAGTAAATTGAGTAGTTGCTGTAGAATGATCTGCAGTGGTTGTTGCTGGTAGTCTTTTTGTGGTGAAAAGTGCAGTTGATTCCAATGATTGTGATGTTCCTATGGTTGTCCCAGTTACAGTAGATGTAGATTGTGGTTCCACTGTTGAGGACATCAGTGTAGCAGATGTTTCTCGGGTAGTTAGTGGGAGTGGAGTAATTGTCGTACTGAATACAGGTGTATCAGTTTTGTCCATAGGAGAGGTTGCTGGTAGTCCACTCGTTGTGAAATGTGCAGTTGACCCTGATGATTGTGGTGTTCCTATGGTTGTCTCAGTGACCTCAGATGTAGATTGTGGTTCAACGGTGGAGGACATCACTGTGGCAGATGTTTCCTGCGTATTTGCTGGAAGTGGAGTAATTGTCGTACTAAATACTGGTGTAGCAGTATTGTCCGTAGGAGAAGTTGGAGTAAATTTAGTGGTTATTGTAGAATGATCTGTGGTGGTTGTTGCTGGTACTCCACTTGTGGTGAAAAGTGCAGTTGATTCCAATGATTGTGATGTTCCTATGGTTGTCCAAGTTAACTCAGATGTGGATTGTGGCTCCACCGTTGAGGACATCACTGTGGCAGATGTTTCCTGCGTATTTAATGGAAGTGGAGTAATTGTCGTATTGAATACAGGTGTAGCAGTATGGTCCGTAGGAAAGGTTGGAGTAAACTGAGTGGTTGTTGTAGAATGATCTGCGGTGGTTGTTGCTGGTACTCCACTTGTGGTGAAAGGTGCAGTTGATTCCAATGATTGTGATGTTCCTATGGTTGTCCCAGTTACCATATATGTAGATTGTGGTTCCACTGTTGAGGACATCACTGTGGAAGATGTTTCCTGGGTAGTTAGTGGAAGTGGAGTAATTGTCGTAGTGAACAAAGATGTAGCAGTATTGTCATTGGTAGAGGTTGGAGTAAATTGAGTAGTTGCTGTAGAATGATCTGCAGTGGTTGTTGCTGGTAGTCTGTTTGTGGTGAAAGGTGCAGTTGACTCTGATGAATGTGGTGTTCCTATGGTTGTTCCAGTTACTGTAGATGTAGATTGTAGTTCCACTGTTGAGGACATCACTGTGCCAGATGTTTCCTGCGTATTTACTGGAAGTGGAGTAATTGTCGTACTAAATACTGGTGTAGCAATATTGTCCGTAGGAGAAATTGGAGTAAATTGAGTGGTTATTGTAGAATGATTTGTGGTGGTTGTTGCTGGTAGTCCACTTGTGGTGAAAGGTGCAGTTGACTCTGATGTGTGTGTGGTGTGTTCCGATGCTTGTTCCAGTTACTCCGATGTGGATTGTGGTTCCACGTTGAGGAACCAGTGCAGCAGATGTTTCCTGGGTAGTTAGTGGAAGTGGAGTAATTGTCGTACTGAATACAGGCATGTTAGTATTGTCATTGGTAGAGGTTGGAGTAAATTGAGTAGTTGCTGTAGAATGATCTGTGGTGGTTGTTGCTGGTAGTCCACTCGTGGTAAAAGGTTCAGTTGATTTCAATGATTGTGATGTTCCTATGGTTGTCACAGTTACTGTAGATGTAGATTGTGGTTCCACTTTTGAGGACATCAGTGTGGCAGATGTTTCCTGAGTAGTTAGTGGAAGTGGAGTATTTGTCGTAGTGAACAAAGATGTAGCAGTATTGTCATTGGTAGAGGTTGGAGTAAATTGAGTAGTTGCTGTAGAATGATCTGCAGTGGTTGTTGCTGGTAGTCTGTTTGTGGTGAAAGGTGCAGTTGACTCTGATGAATGTGGTGTTCCTATGGTTGTTCCAGTTACTGTAGATGTAGATTGTAGTTCCACTGTTGAGGACATCACTGTGCCAGATGTTTCTTGGGTAGTTAGTGGAAGTGGAGTAATTGTCGTACTGAATACAGGTGTATCAGTATTGTCCGTAGGAGAGGTTGCTGGTGGTCCACTTGTGGTGAAAGGTGCAGTTGACTCTGATGATTGTGGTGTTCCTATGGTTGTCTCAGTTATCTCAGATGTAGATTGTGGTTCAGCGGTTGAGGACATCACTGTGGCAGATGTTTCCTGCGTATTTGCTGGAAGTGGAGTAATTGTCGTACTGAATACAGGTGTAGGAGTATTGTCATTGGTAGAGGTTGGAGTAAATTGAGTGGTTGCTGTAGAATGATCTGTGGGGGTTGTTGCTGGTATTCCACTTGTGGTGAAAGGTGCAGTTGACTCCGATAATTGTGGTGTTCCTATGGTTGTCCCAGTTACAGTAGATGTAGATTGTGGTTCCACTGTTGAGGACATCAGTGTAGCAGATGTTTCTCGGGTAGTTAGTGGGAGTGGAGTAATTGTCGTACTGGATACAGGTGTATCAGTATTGTCCGTAGGAGAGGTTGCTGGTAGTCCACTCGTGGTGAAAGGTGCAGTTGACCCTGATGATTGTGGTGTTCCTATGGTTGTCTCAGTGACCTCAGATGTAGATTGTGGTTCAACGGTGGAGGACATCACTGTGGCAGATGTTTCCTGCGTATTTGCTGGAAGTGGAGTAATTGTCGTACTAAATACTGGTGTAGCAGTATTGTCCGTAGGAGAAGTTGGAGTAAATTTAGTGGTTATTGTAGAATGATCTGTGGTGGTTGTTGCTGGTACTCCACTTGTGGTGAAAAGTGCAGTTGATTCCAATGATTGTGATGTTCCTATGGTTGTCCCAGTTAACTTAGATGTGGATTGTGGTTCCACTGTTGAGGACATCACTGTGGCAGATGTTTCCTGGGTAGTTAGTGGAAGTGGAGTAATTGTCGTAGTGAACAAAGATGTAGCAGTATTGTCATTGGTAGAGGTTGGAGTAAACTGAGTGGTTGTTGTAGAATGATCTGCAGTGGTTGTTGCTGGTACTCCACTTGTGGTGAAAAGTGCAGTTGATTCCAATGATTGTGATGTTCCTATGGTTGTCCCAGTTACCGTAGATGTAGATTGTGGTTCCACTGTTGAGGACATCAGTGTGGCAGATGTTTCCTGAGTAGTTAGTGGAAGTGGAGTATTTGTCGTAGTGAACAAAGATGTAGCAGTATTGTCATTGGTAGAGGTTGGAGTAAATTGAGTAGTTGCTGTAGAATGATCTGCAGTGGTTGTTGCTGGTAGTCTGTTTGTGGTGAAAGGTGCAGTTGACTCTGATGAATGTGGTGTTCCTATGGTTGTTCCAGTTACTGTAGATGTAGATTGTAGTTCCACTGTTGAGGACATCAGTGTGCCAGATGTTTCTTGGGTAGTTAGTGGAAGTGGAGTAATTGTCGTACTGAATACAGGTGTATCAGTATTGTCCGTAGGAGAGGTTGCTGGTGGTCCACTTGTGGTGAAAGGTGCAGTTGACTCTGATGATTGTGGTGTTCCTATGGTTGTCTCAGTTATCTCAGATGTAGATTGTGGTTCAACGGTTGAGGACATCACTGTGGCAGATGTTTCCTGCGTATTTGCTGGAAGTGGAGTAATTGTCGTACTGAATACAGGTGTAGGAGTATTGTCCGTAGGAGAAGTTGGAGTTAATTTAGTGGTTATTGTAGAATGATCTGTGGTGGTTGTTGTTGGTACTCCACTTGTGGTGAAAGGTGCAGTTGACTCTGATGATTGTGGTGTTCCGATGCTTGTTCCAGTTACCTCCGATGTGGATTGTGGGTCCACCGTTGAGGACACCAGTGCAGCAGATGTTTCCCGGGTAGTTAGTGGAAGTGGAGTAATTGTCGTACTGAATACAGGTGTATCAGTATTGTCGGTAGGAGAGGTTGCTGGTAGTCCACTCGTGGTGAAAAGTGCAGTTGACTCTGATGAATGTGGTGTTCCTATGGTTGTCCATCTTACCGCAGATGTAGATTGTGGTTCCACTTTTGAGGACATCATTGTGGCAGATGCTTCTTGGGTAGTTAGTGGAAGTGGAGTATTTGTCGTACTAGATACAGGTGTAACAGTATTGTCAGTGGTAGTGGTTGGAGTAAATTGAGTGGTTGCAGTAGAATGATCTGTGTCGGTCGTTGCTGGTTGTCCACTTGCGGTGAAAGGTCCAGTTGACTCTGATGATTGTGGTGTTTCTATGGTTGTCCCAGTTACCTCCGATGTAGATTGTGGTTTCACTGTTGAGGACATCACTGTGGCAGATGTTTCCTGGGTAGTTATTGGAAGTGGAGTAATTGTCGTACTGAATACAGGTGTATCAGTATTAGTATTGTTAGAGGTTTGAGTAAATTGGGTGGTTGCTGTAGAATGATCTGCGGCAGTTGTTGCTGGTAGTCCACTTGTGGTGAAAGGTGGAGTTGACTGCGATGATTGTGGTGTTCCAATGGTTGTCCCACTTACCGCAGATGTAGATTGTGGTTCAGCCGTTGAGGACATCAGTGTAGCAGATGTTTCCTGCGTATTTAATGGAAGTGAAGTAATTGTACTGAATACAGGTGTAGCAGTATTAATATTGGTAGAGGTTGGAGTAAATTGAGTGGTTTTAGTAGAATGATCTGGGGTGTTTGTTGCTGGTATTTCACTTGGAGTAATTGTCGTACTGAATACAGGTGTATCAGTATTGTCGGTAGGAGAGGTTGCTGGTAGTCCACTTGTGGTGAAAGGTGCAGTTGACTCTGATGATTGTGGTGTTCCTGCGGTTGTCTCAGTTACCTCAGATGTAGATTGTGGTTTCACTGTTGAGGACATCAGTGTGGCAGATGTTTCTTGGGTAGTTATTGGAAGTGGAGTAATTGTCGTACTGAATACAGGTGTATCAGTATTGTCATTGGTAAAGGTTGGAGTAAATTGAGTGGTTGCAGTAGAATGATCTGCGGCACTTATTTCTGGTAGTCCACTTGTGGTGAAAGGTGCAGTTGACTCTGATGATTGTTGTGTTCCTATGGTTGTCTCAGTTACCTCAGATGTAGATTGTGGTTCCAACGTTGAGGACATTATTGTGGCAGATGTTTCCTGGGTGGTTATTGGGAGTGGAGTTATTGAAGTACTGGATGCAGGTTTGGCAGTATTGTCATTGTTAGAGGTCGGAGTAAACTGAGTGGTCGCTGCAGAATGATTTGCGTCGGTTGTTGCAGGTAGTCCATTTGTGGTGAAAGGTGCAGTTGACTCTGATGATTGTGGTGTTCCTATGGTTGTCTCAGTTATCTCAGATGTAGATTGTGGTTCAACCGTTGAGGACATCACTGTGGCAGATGTTTCCTGCGTCTTTACTGGAAGTGGAGTGATTGTTGTACTAAATACAGGTGTAGCAGTATTGTCCGTAGGAGAAGTTGGAGTAAATTTAGTGGTTATTGCAGAATGATCGGTGGTGGTTGTTGCTGGTATTTCACTTGTGGTGAAAGGTGCAGTTGACTCCCATGATTGTGGTGTTCCTATGGTTGTCCCAATTACCGTAGCAGTAGATTGTGGTTTCACTGTTGAGGACATCAGTGTGACAGATGTTTCCTGGTTAGTTCGTGGAAGTGGAGTAATTGTGGTACTGAATACAGGTGTATCAGTATTGTCATTGGTAGAGGTTGGAGTAAGTCGAGTGGCTGCAGTAGAATGATCTGTGGTGGTTGTTGCTGGTAGTACGCTTGTGGTGAAAGGTGTAGTTGACTCTGATGATTGTGGTGTTCCTATGTTTGTCTCAGTTACCTCAGATGTAGATTGTGGTTCCACTGTTGAGGACATCAGTGTGACAGATGTTTCCTGGGTAGTTAGTGGAAGTGGAGTAATTATCGTACTGAATAAAGGTGTATCAGTATTGTCATTGGTAGAGGTTGGAGTAAATTGAGTGGTTGCTGTAGAATGATCTGAAGTGGTTATTGCTGGAAGTCCACTTGGGTTGAAAGGTGCAGTTGACTCTGATGATTGTGGTGTTCCTATGGTTGTCCCATTTACCGTAGATGTAGATTGTGGTTCAACCATCGAGGTCATCACTGTGGCAGATGTTTCCTGAGTAGTTTTTGGAAGTGGAGTAATTGTCGTACTGAATAGAGGTGTGTCAGTATTGTCACTGGCAGAGGTTGGAGTAAATTGAGTGGTTGCAGTAGAATGATCTGTGGTTGTTGTTGCTGCTATTCCACTTGTGGTGAAAAGTGCAGTTGACTCTGATGAATGTGGTGTTCCTATGGTTGTCTCAGTTATCTCAGATGTAGATTGTGGTTCAACCGTTGAGGACATCACTGTGGCAGATGTTTCTTGCGTATTTGCTGGAAGTGGAGTAATTGTCGTACTGAATACAGGTGTAGGAGTATTGTCATTGGTAGAGGTTGGAGTAAATTGAGTGGTTGCTGTAGAATGATCTGTGGGGGTTGTTGCTGGTATTCCACTTGTGGTGAAAGGTGCAGTTGACTCCGATAATTGTGGTGTTCCTATGGTTGTCCCAGTTACCGTAGATGTAGATTGTGGTTCCATTGTTGGGGATACCAGTGTGGCAGATGTTTCCTGCGTATTTGCTGGAAGTGGAGTAATTGCACTGAATACAGGTATAGCAGTATTATCATTGGTAGAGGACGGAGTAAATTGAGTGGTTGCTGTAGAATGATCTGTGGTGGTTGTTGCCGGTAGTCTGCTTGTGGTGAAAGGTGCAGTTGACTCTGATGAATGTGGTGTTCCTATGGTTGTCTCAGTTACCTCAGATGTAGATTGTGGTTCCACTGTTGAGGACATCACTGTGGTAGATGTTTCTTGGGTAGTTTGTGGAAGTGGAGTCATTGTCGCACTGAATACAGGTGTATCAGTATTGTTTGTAAGAGAGGTTGCTGGTAGTCCACTTGTGGTGAAAGGTGCAGTTGACTCTGATGAATGTGGTGTTCCTATGGTTGTCTCAGTTACCTCAGATGTAGATTGTGGTTCCACCGTTGAGGACATCACTGTGGCAGATGTTTCCTGGGTAGTTAGTGGAAGTGGAGTAATTGTCGTACTGAATACAGGTGTATCAGTATTGTCATTGGTAGAGGTTGGAGTAAATTGAGTGGTTGCTGTAGAATGATCTGCGGTGGTTGTTGCTTGTATTCCACTTGTGGTGAAAGGTGCAGTTGACTCTGATGATTGTGGTGTTCCTATGGTTGTCTCAGTTATCTCAGATGTAGATTGTGGTTCCACTGTTGAGGACATCACTGTGGTAGACGTTTCTTGGGTAGTTTGTGGAAGTGGAGTCATTGTCGCACTGAATACAGGTGTATCAGTATTGTTCGTAAGAGAGGTTGCTGGTAGCACACTTGTGGTGAAAGGTGCAGTTGACTCTGATGAATGTGGTGTTCCTATGGTTGTCTCAGTTACCTCAGATGTAGATTGTGGTTCCACCGTTGAGGACATCACTGTGGCAGATGTTTCCTGGGTAGTTAGTGGAAGTGGAGTATTTGTCGTAGTGAACAAAGATGTAGCAGTATTGTCATTGGTAGAGGTTGGAGTAAATTGAGTGGTTATTGTAGAATGATCTGTGGTGGTTGTTGCTGGTACTCCACTTGTGGTGAAAGGTGCAGTTGACTCTGATGAATGTGGTGTTCCTATGGTTGTCTCAGTTACCTCAGATGTAGATTGTGGTTCCACCGTTGAGGACATCACTGTGGCAGATGTTTCCTGGGTAGTTAGTGGAAGTGGAGTATTTGTCGTAGTGAACAAAGATGTAGCAGTATTGTCATTGGTAGAGGTTGGAGTAAATTGAGTGGTTGCTGTAGAATGATCTGCAGTGGTTGTTGCTGGTAGTCTGTTTGTGGTGAAAGGTGCAGTTGACTCTGATGAATGTGGTGTTCCTATGGTTGTCTCAGTTACCTCAGATGTAGATTGTGGTTCAACCGTTGAGGACATCAGTGTGGCAGATGTTTCCTGCGTATTTGCTGGAAGTGAAGTAATTTTCGTACTGAATACAGGTGTAGCAGTATTGTCATTGGTAGAGGTTGGAGTAAATTGAGTGGTTGCAGTAGAATGATCTGCGGTGGTTTTTGTTCGTAGTCCACTTGTTGTGAAAGGTGCTGTTGACTTTTCCATCATCGCATCTTGTTCATCTATTTGTTGATGTTGATTTCCTTTCAAAACAGACAAAATTTTTGTGTGCCAGTTAATTAAGAAATGCATCTTTACAAATACAACCTATCTCAAATATATCAAAATATCAAAACTTGATGTATTGTAACTTGTATATTAAAAATGTTTTGTACAGCAGTCTACATTTATAGTTTAAAAAGTCAAGTTTTTTTGCCTTTGTAGAATCACAATTGGTAAAACATTCTCTATTTAAAATGTATTGATGTCTATATATCCTATAGAGATTAGACATCCTTATATGATATTGTTATTATAATTATCATTATTATGTATTGGTGTGGGGATCTTTAAAGCATCCACACTTAGTCCACCTTAGCGCCTTCTGTTTGAATATTTGTGCCAAACAGAATAAGAGTGAAGAAGACTTTGGTCGATACATGTAGGTCAGTTTTGTTGCTTAAATAAATTAATTTCATATATTTGTACTTGTAGACAGAGTGCTACATCTTTTTTTTCTTTTTTAAGTATGTTTTTTTTGGGCTTTTTCACTTTTAATGAAAGTGAAAGTGTAGAAGGACAGGAAATGGGGATGCAGAGGGGTGAACAACACGCAGGAAAGGCCACCCGGTGCGGGATGCGAACCAGCGCCTGCAGTGAGGACTGTAGCCTCAACACATGGGGCGGACGCTCTGTTTACTGAGGTAAACACCGCCTTGGTCGTGGGCATCTTTAATAGCACACTTTATTACAGGCATACGCATTATATTCAGTTTTGAATAAATCAATAGACATATGCATATCCCATTGGATACCACCAAACACACCAAACACAACCGTTGCCTCTTTCCAATCCCAATATCCACCCTTGGAATAAACAGAGAAAAAAATAATAATAAATTAAGAGAAATATAATATATATATATAGTAAAGGTGTCATAGAAGTTGTGTGACAAAGCAGGACAATAACCTTAAAAATCGCTTTTGGTAGTGCCTTGCTTGATTAGCCCATACTGTGTGGAAAAACAGTTCGTAATAAATCCAACAGTGTGCAAGAGAATTTACACCATCTCTGTAAATAATTAATGAGAGTGCTCAGTAAATACATCATGGATTCAAATTATGTTGACAATGATCCAACGCCCCATCATTTTATGAACAACAAATAGTTGGTCATAAAATAGAGTACACATACTTTCTCTTGTAATAAGAACCGGATCCCTTCCTTCTGTCCATTCTCTCTATCGCCCGAATAGACCAATCAGTATATAATCATCATCAGTTATTTTCCTTTTCCGTGAAATGCTTTCATAGAATTTTGGCTTTCAATCATAAAAAATACAGTCCAATGTTGAAGGCATTTATGGTTGTAAAAGGAAAGTATGGAACTGAAAATTTGTAAGTATGATATGGAATTTCTTTGAACTTTGAACATACTCCAGATGGTGTGAATTCAAACAACTAAAAACACTGCACTTTCATGTAAAATTCTACTCCAAAGATCATGAAAAAAAATACTATAAATAAGTTTTAGTAATTACAAGAAGATCAGAAAGCCTATTGACAAAAAGGAGCAGAATAATTATATTTGAACTCCAAGTACAGGCACCGTTATTGCTGAGGAATTATCACAGCTGACATTAATGTTTTTATAATTTTTTTTTTGATTATCTCAGGGTTACATGCATAATAATACTTAAAAAAATGTAGGTGAGAGAACCTCATACTGAAATAAAGAATTACAGACTTACCTCTATTTTGTGTAAAAAACAAACCCAACGGAATCAGCACGACTACAAAAGTGAGAGTTACAAGAATGGCAGAAAGCCTGATCCAATTACAGGATTTCAGATTATTCCACTCTGTCATTTTCCTGTGCAGTCAGGTAATTGTCGCTAACACGCACAGTATTTAAAAGGATGTAGTCCACTGTAGAAGAATACTTCACGCGTTGTGTAATTTTCAGCACTGCAGCAAACTTCTAGTAGTGTCCCCTAAAACTCATCTGTCAACTGGATGTTAAGATCCTGCTGGCAGTAGCAAGCAATATATATGTCAGTAGTTGTTACCAATACAGCATCCTCCTTAGGCAAACTTTTTAGGCATTGTGGCATGCTGTTGGAGTGAAAGCACATTCACACCCTTTACATGATTGTCAATGCGATCTCAGTGACGTTGAAGTGGACAAGGACTAGGGTGTGTGGCTGAGGTGGGGTTTTGTGGTGTGGTTTTCCTAAGAAAAGTGTTATTACCTAAAGCTAAATTATTAACCAAAATTTAGTCACAGTGACAACAGTGACGTTCTCCATACATTTCAATGTGCTTGATATGTCTCACAACCATTTAGGTATGTGAAACTATTAACATTGAATTCAAAAGTTATATTTTCCTACTTTTGTCATAGAATGCACCTAGTTATACATTACACTGCTGACGTATACAGTCTGTTTATATGGATGTTGTTTATGCAAAAAGTGTGGGATTCTGTACCTCATAGACATTATGTAACATCAGAAAACCGTCAATAGTTCATTCATCGTGAACATTTAACTTCTAAGTGATCTATTAATAGACTTATTACATATTACTCTTCTTCAGAGTTTTGTCTAACATTTATTTCAATGTATTTACACACTGAACCAGCTGGACATGATGGAGTAGGTAACACGACAAACACATCAAGTAGTCACACTATGAATACACAAATACAACCTCAGCATGGTTAATAACTGATGTTCTGAATAGAACAATTAATGAGCTTTGACAAGACTAAACACTTCCCTATGATCTTGAGGCTATAAGAGGTTTCAGTAAAGCTCTCCACACCTGTTTGCTTTTTAGAAAATCATTCTTTAAATGTTAAACAACAAAAAAATGAACAAATTCCCTGTTAACCATTTCATGCTGGATAAAGATAAAGATAAATGTTGAAACTATTCAAACCATATTTGTGGTACAATATCAAGAGGCTCAAGATAGAACAAGCACAAAAGGATTAACATGTGACAGGTACGCGAGACAGCAGTTTATACACGTTGGTGAAAAATAATCCTCATAAGTAGCAGTATACTCCTGATGATACCTGAATTTTATCTGCAAATATTGACTCTGTTACACATTGCATAACAATGTTTCACTCCAAATATGATATCATCAACATTGGGAGCCTTACATCAGTGCCTTTGCAGTTTACAAAGGTTGCTATAACTCCCAGTACAGAATAAATAAAGATGTGAAATTTAAGTAAAACCATAAGAGGAAGTTATTTTCTGTCAAGACTGCCTGTTAAACACTATTGATTTCCTTGAGATGGTGAACACTCACTGGTGATTTCTGTGAACACGTTCAACTGTTGTCTGCCAAAAAAAAAGACTGATTGATAAAAGAAGGCGTAATGAGTGCAAGGTGGGTCATGGGTCCATTTCAAAGGAAAAACGTATTTTATTAGTTGATGAATCACAGTTGGTGCAGATTTCCTGTTAAGGAAAGAGGATTATAGGACTAATCCGCAAGTCAACGCCACATAAATGCAATAATATTGAAATATTTTAAGTCCCATGAAACAGATGAATGAAAAAGAATACAAATTATTACTGCTGCAGTCCACACATAGATAAAGAGATGAATTGTTCAGAGACTACTGAAGCAACTAAGATGCTTTCTTAAGCTGCTCCTTGCAGTCACTATGACATCCCTTTGAACTAGAGTCACACAGTCCACAGCTTTAACTCTCACACTTCTGTCTGCTTCTGTTCTTCCTCCAAGGAACCCTCGGTTCCTGCTATTTTTGCCGTCTGCTCCATTTGGGCTCTTCGACGTTCTGCCTCTGTTACAGTCATAGGGTGCAGAGGGAAAAAACCTGCCAACCCTGCGGTCAGAGAGCAGGGGAGTGGGAGGAGGGGGAGAGATCAGATGCTTGTTATAAGCACAAAATGAACATTCATTCTGTATCTGTACAATCCTGACAAACCTCCTTCAATAAACAAATCTCCATTTGCTAGGTTTACTGTAAACCATGAATGTTTGTCTACTAAATATTAGAATAACAGGGTGAATACATAGTGAATACATACCTAGAAGTTTGGCCACTGGTTTTGTAGGGTGTGCGCCGCAACCGATCCAGTACTTGATGCGGTCGAAGTTGAAACTGACAAGTTTCTCATTGTAGATGTTCGGGAGGGGATCATAGGTACCCAGCTGCTCTATATATTTACTATCTCTTGCCCTTTTGTTGTAAGCTGCCACAATCCGATAAAAGGGCCTGTTAGTTTGTTTGTGGCCCGCAAGAGCCAAACGAAGGACTACATATCCCCCGTGGTACTGCTTTAGGAGGAGCGATGCTGCAGAACACAATGAGCAGAAAAACCATTGTCAAAGACAGAAAATAGGAGTTTCTTGCACCTAAATGCCTGTGAGTGAGGGAGGGGAGGATTGAATATAACATTTTTTTTTTCACCTGTACTTTCAATCAAGACATAAAGTACATTTATATTGTATATTCAGAAGCACATTTTGATCAATACGAAAAAATTATGAATGTATTTGACGTTCGACTTTGAATAACAGAACAAGTGATTAACAGATTAAAGCGGTGTGTCATAGCTTATGACTAATAAACTATATTTTTAATTGTTCTTAGTTTACTTTACAATAGATGTGAATTCTCTGACATCCACATTTCTTTGTAGCCTTTGCTGCACAAAAGAATTTGGATTATCAGTTTGCTTAATGAATTTTGAACCAATAAAACACTGAACAGCCAGAACTGATACTTAAATCACGCCTATGTTCAGGTGAGCAAGATAGAAAGATAGAAACCAGTCAGTGATTTATTTTGTAGTAACTTATTTATCAAACTGCACCCGCAAATCATGTCTGCATTAAAATCACTAATATGCACTTGTCTTGCTAAAATCCTGCCCAGTCCCTGCTGACAGAAAAAAAGCATGTTCAGACTGAATACTCACATAAATGCACCATGTTTATCGCTGAAATATCCTGCAACAGATAAAAAGTCACATTTGAAAGAATGTGTATATGTGCAACTTTCAATAAAAATCATACTGCTTACACAGCGAGTCATAGTATCGATGTAAGCTACTACTAACAACCCTTGAAGCAGTATGGCTAATGCTAACAGCTACGGACGATCCCGTTACAAAAGAGGAACGTGGTTTACAAATGAACACAAAGGACAATACCTTTAAGGCTGTGGGCCAGCGTGAACTAAAATCTTCACCGGTGTCACCTCTTTTTCATTCGCTGCACGAGCGTTATGAGAAGCGATAATTACTATGCTTTTAAAACAGGAGAAGTAATGTGACATTTGTCAGGGCGCCGCCATGTTTAAACAGGAAGTGACGCAATTGCGGCGTCTTTGCGTCTCCGAGGCGCTAGATGGCGCAGTTGCACTGTTATCCGCTCTACCACAGGAGGCTGGTGGGGCCTGCACTGCACTGAACAAGAAAGTTTGAAAAGTCAGCGTTCGCGTTTGAGGTTGAGATATTTCTTCAGACTTTTGAGGAACGCAGTCTTTAATATCGCCCTGGAACGGCAATGTAAGTCTCAAAATACACGCTGTTCGTCAATAGCAGAAGCACTTTAAAACCTCATGAGTTGCTAAAAAAATGTTGTCGAAAGACAGTCGAAAGTAAAATTTAAAAAACCTACAGAAATAGCGAGAGTACCATAAAACTAAGATTCCCGTGGGTCAATGTGATGATAAAAAACAGAATGTTGAGATCATTTTTAATTACTTGGTATTTAATTTAAACTACTTTATATTTAACCAACTTGCCTTATTTCATAACCATGTATTTTAACTCTTGGCTATCTTCAGCGCAATATTTTGCTCTGACATGTAGTTCATTTGAAGTATATAGGTGCATACAGAGGAAATACACAAAGTAAATCTTATACTTATTTGTAAATTTGAGTATTCCATGCTAATATTTATGAAGCATAGATTTTAGAGCCGTATTACTTCATAATAGTTATATTTCCATCTATTCTGTGGATAAATACGTTGTCTTTTTAAAGCCCAAATGTGTAAATGTGCTAAAATTTACTAAAATTCAGTGCTAATACTTATTTTCCCTGTAATGTACACTCACCTGTTAGGTCACTAGCTACCCTCATGAAAACAAATGCAGTTTTGCTCAATATCCCCCTGGGATATAGTATATAGGTGCCTGTTATAATGTTCAGTTTATGTTGAAGCAGCTTAAAGTAGTAGGTGGTGGTGGTGCTAAACTGTTTTGAACTGAACACAAAAGTGCTTCTGGTATTTAGCCTAGGCCACTGACTAAAATGGGGATGTTAAAATAATCGAAACACGTGTCGTACAATTCAGTAGTGGTACTACAAAGCCTCTGATATGGAAACACAGTTCAATCAAGAGCTCTCCCCGTTATTTTAAACAAATGCTTAATACCGTAACCTTCATGAAGATTAGATGTAGTGCAGGACTGTTTTATTAGAATACATTTGTTTTCACTAGTGTACCTAATGAACTGGCTGGGGCAATGTATGCATTAAACCCAGCTGTTTCATTCATGGTTACAGGTTTGTAAATGTTATTATGGCTCACTCAATGTAAGGCTCTTTGGTTACAAAAGCCTTATCGGTCATGCAATCCTTCACATTGTTCTATCTGTAATTTCTACTCTACATGTGGTGTGCCTCTTTTACATCAGCAACGCGTCGGGTTTCGAATCAGTTTCTGCTGTTGACCCCAGCAAAGATGAAACACTGATTTCCTGAGAGTGATCGTGGATTCAGGGGTCATTGCTTTGCCTGTTGCAGAGATTTTTGCCCAGTGGGACCCCAACTGGCCCCCCTCTCCACCACACACACACACACACACACACACACACACACACACACACACGCACGCACACTACTCCCAGCCTTGGAACATGGTGATTTCACACTCCTGTTGTGTAAAGCTTGTTTTTCTGAGAGTGTGTGTGTGACGAACACATGGTTTTCTGCGAGGAGAGGTCACAGAAGACGTACAAAAGAGATGAGTCCTTGTTTGTAATTCTGAAAATATCGTACTGTCCCTGCGTGACTTGTCATACTCAAAGCCAATAATGACTTATACCAGATATCAAAAAGATAAAAGAAACGTTACCATAGAACTTTTATGAAATATGCATTTTTCATGGAGTTAATTGTAAGCCTGATTGTGCTACACGAACTACACAAGTGCCACTCTACACACAATTTTTTCTGTAATAGTCAAACAAACAGATCTATATCTATACAAGACAGCACTGCACTTGTGTGTATTGTGAATTATTATACAATTTACATGAGATACATGAAAAATAGTTAAAATAAAACCCTTTAATTCACAGACAGTGGTTGATGGTATGCCGTGTTTAAAACAAATCTAATTGACTTATTCCTGTCATAACACTCTCACTCTTCTTTAATCGGAAAGAATAACAAGATTTCAAGCGTATTAGTTTAAAAAGTTTTGAAAATTTTGTCAGTTTGGTTTGTCACAGAAGTAATTTCAGCCGCCAGACGAACAACGAAGCACATGCTCTCAACAACCAGGGCTGGAATTTCAAGAGGAAAGCATCATTGTTGAGATGACCACGTTTTTTTTCTGTAGAAAAATCTGAAAATGAATAGAGGCTTTACACAGTTAGGCAGCAAACAAAATGCATCTTACATGGTGAATCGGCAATGCATGATTATCTGAACGGTGACATTGATTCTAGTGGTTGCTCACTCTCTCGTGAGGACCCCATGCTCTTTGGGATACCAAGACAAGTTGTTCCTCCTCTAATCATCTGTGACAGTTCAGTTAGAGACGCTCAGATGACCAGATATTTTACCAGGAAAAAAGCAAGAAGAGTCGGCTGTAAAGGAGGACAGCTGATCCAGACCTTTTAGTCAAACATGTCTGAATTTAATTTGATTATGTGGGAGATGTTTCTAGTATCTACTAAACACAGAGCTCGCTTTTACATTGTGTTCTTTCAAAAACTTTTCGCGTCCTTTGTATGCTGAAGTAAAGCGACAGTCTTTAATAGGTACTTTAATAGGTTTTAATGGGAGTTGGTTCAGGTAGACATACTATGATTTTGTCTGTGTCTGTTCAATAAGCTTAAATTATTGTTCTTATCAACGCTTTGGAGCTATATGTTGGGTTTGTTTTAAATCAGTTTAGAGAACATTAGAGTAGGGTGACCAGATGTCCCCGTTTCCGGTAACAGTCCCCATCTTGAATAACCTGTCCCCCGGCTAAAGCTGTCCCTGATTTTAGAAGAAATAGCAACAACAACAGTTATTATGGTAGCTGGTCGCGCTGCTGCTATGTCATTACAGACATAACAGTTTAAATATGTAAAAATACATGAAACCGTAATCGTCCCCGTTTCTTCATTTTATCTTGATAACATTTAATTATCTTTCTTTTTTTTTTCTTTTATCTTTTTTTTTCTATCTCCGAGCTGTAAATATCCCCAGATTTCATTTCAGAAATCTGGGCACCTTACATTAGATGCTCTGAGACATCATATTTAGAATAATTGATACAAACCTTTGGTTAAACATATGTTAGGTATAATCAATGCAAGGCAATTAAACCTACAAAACAAGAAAACCAGCCAACCCTAGTATGTGTAGTTATTATGATGCACTGAAAATGGCTAATATTAACATGTGTACGTGTACATGAGGTGTTTATGTGGTTTTTGGTGGAGAGTGATGAAAAAAAATGCAACTGTGACATCTCGCGGTTGCAGCTTAGCTTGGCACAATCTCTGGGAACCAGGGTGAAACAGTTAGCGTCTGTCCAAATGTAACAGAATCAGCCTATCAGCACCTCTAATTAACACATTATAGCTCACTTGTTCAGTCCATGCAGTAAGCAGACACACGCAGAAAGCTTTGGAGGTGGACATAGACAGATTATCTTTATCCCAGCTGTTTCTCCAGATTTCCAGGTAAGCCCTAAACTCAACTATTCAGCAGCTGTACCCTTCTATTTAACGCACAACTAATATGGATCATCATCTAACAACAGAGTGTGTTTCCCAAAATGACACACAGGTCTTTGTTGAGAGTGTCTTTTATTTTCAGACCACATTAACTTTTTTTGTGGTTCCTGTAACTGTTTGGGAAAGTTTCCCCTTTTTTCAGTCCATCCAAACTAAGAAATGCTTTAGTTCATTGAACACTATGTTTGGGATCTTTTAAGTTTCCTATTTCAGGATAGGTACTTTCTCAGCCCAAGACGAACACAGAGAAATTGGCCAACACTGAAGTCCATGGTTTAACAGATGTATATGCTGCATTACTGTGTATATGTAACATAATATAGGCAGCATTTCAGGTCATTGCCGTCAAACACAAGCCGACCATATTGGCGGTGTGGATGCAATATGTAAACTGAAAAAAAAAAAGGAAAAAAAACCTTAAGGGTATGTAGTGCGATGCTCTATGCTGTGCAGTTGTCATCAGAGACTGGTATGTATGGGGTAAAACTGTTGCCACACTGTCTCTTGTGTATGTTGGTGAATTTCTATTTTACATGAATATTAATTGTGGTGATGTATTACATTTATTTTGAAACCGAAATATGAAGAAGATGAAATCCTAAATGCAATTTTTCTTTATGATTGATTATTTTCAGGCTTATGAAGAGACGGAAGCAACACATGTGGGACATATACACACTGAAGGTAAGAAGACACCTCAGGCAGAACTTACTGACACATAAGACATCCATTTAATGAATCTGAACACTGTTGACTCTCCAATTCAGTTGGGATGTCTTTGGGTAGAAGAAGAAAAAGACACAGCGGTCAGTTTGAGAACGTCATCAGTGGTACACAGTCTCACAGGTCACTTCATGTCCCGGACTAAAATGTTCTTGACACAAATTTTGCTTTTTGTGAAACCTATTTAAGGTGAGTAGTTAAACAGAAATTCTTTCACGTTGTGCTGCAGGTGGTTGAAACAAACGTATGACCTGCAGCTTTAAGAAAGCAAGCATGTAAATTCACATCAGTCAAGAACTATGTTTCAAATTTGAGTCTTTCAACAACGAATCAACTTTATGTTTTTGTTTGTTTGTTTTTTTAAAGGAGCAGCATATTCATAAGATTCTTTAGCTTGTTTAGTCAGAATAATGGATCTTTTCAATCACGGGCGCCGTGTGACTTGTAGACTGTCAGCTCTTTGTGGCGTTCCTTGCTTTTTTAAACATCTGTGTCCAGCTTGAGCACAGATAGACGTTATGGTTGCAGAGAGCACCTAATGGAAAGATGGGATTTGGTCACAGACAGGGGGTCAAGTGATCTCCCTTTACTGAGGGGATCTTTCAGATCGTTGTGGTGAGACTAATTGCAATAGCATGCAAAATGAAGGCATTACTTTTAACTTCATTAACAAAGAGACTTTTTCTTTTTACATATCTTTTTTTTTTTTTTCAAAATGTGTCTGCTCTTGTATCCACTGGTTAAGGCAAAAATGTTCCGTGTTCTTTGGAATTGAGAAGCATGTTTTTGCTCGCCTCAGTAAGTCAATGTTGTGGGTAAATACATAGTTTGTTTAAAAAAAGGTCTATTTCTATATGCATATTAGGGCTGTCAAAATGAATCCGTTAATGTGGATTAATCCATCATCATAATTAATCTGATCAAAAAATTTAACCCAATTAGCCCATCTGAACTAGAATTGACTCTGGAAATGCTTTTCGGGCAGTTTGTCCAAGTAGAGTTTGCGTCACACATGCACAAATGTGCAGTTGATCCAGAAGGCAGCACAACCAACCTATAAAGATGGAAGTTAGTGTTTCTGCTTTAGTATTTCCGGCTGCTTCTCCATCTCTGCGATTTTTGTAATTGTTTTGTTTCAATAGAGAATTGGTAAGGTTACCTGAGGGGTTTGGAGATACAGACATTTGTACTACTTGTGAATGTTTTAGCTGCCACTGCAGAAAGTGAAGTAGGAAGTAGAAAGCAAAATTAACCCATCTGGCAAAGAAGACGCAGTGCTGACTAGTGTTTAAATGGTGTGGTTACAGAGCGAGCCAGACTGACGAGTGCACAAGTATAAATGGCTCACAACGATGTAGGGTCCGTGCGTAGGTCAGGGCAGTAATATAAATAAGTTGGTTATTAGTTTGTATTTGTAGCTGAAAGAACTACAAATAGCTAGCTTAAAAGAGGGGTAACAGTGAATAAATGTTTCTTTAAAAAGTTGTTTTGTTGAAACTCTTGAAGGTGTTTAGTAAACATGTTAAGTGCACATATATTTCCCTTTCTTCAGTGTGTTTTCTCATGCAAGACAAAACGCGATTAATATAGATTAAAAATTATATTTAATCGTGATTAATCGAAATTAATTCACAGCATCCCTGTGATTAATCTCATTACAAATTGTAATCGTTTGACAGCACTAATATGTTGCTTGGCTAGAATACAGTTTAATAAGAACTAATTAAAGCTTTCCAAGGCCAGAATTAAGTTTGTTTCATAAACAGTGTGCTTACATCTGTCTGTACGGTCAGCTCATTAAAATATTATTAAAAATGATCCACTGGTACTCATGCAAAAATATCTGTAATCTTAGGTCATGTAGGAAAGAAAAATCACAAATATCTTATTCAGATTGTATTTACAGCTCCCACGCACTTAGAAAATTGCCTTAATGACCTGTTTACACTAATTTAAAAATCCCAGAGAATTATCGCATGTAAAATACATTTTGTTTGCTTAACCCATGTGTGTTTACTTTACAGCTATATTTACACAACAGATTCAGATTTCACATATAAAACATGAAATCGGTGTGTAGAATGTGAAGCATTGTTGCAGATCAAACCAAAGGACCGTGCACAAGGTTTCTAAAATCAAATGAATGGCATATTTTGTTAAAGCAGAAGTGCGTTAACATAATAGACAATTTAACACTCAATAAAAAAGGTTCACAAATAATTACTTTTCAATATAACATGTTAATGACAGAGATTTTACTTGAATTAGTTGAAGTTAAAGCTTCTTCCACTGCTGTCAAAATCCAAAAACGATAAAGAAGTTCACACATTCGACTCTCCTTTAATTCAAATTTCTCTTTTTCTTTTGACTCCTTGGTTAGAGACGTTTTTCAGGACGCTGTAGTGATTCATGTGAAAGGATCTAAATTGTGACGATTTCTTTTATTTTTTTTTCACATAAAAGCCTGATTTTACTTTTTCAGGTGAGATAATGCAAATCCATTTACATAACTGAATGAGATCAACGTGGAGGTAATATTTGATCAAATTCAGTCCACACATCACAGTGCGGTTTCTGCTTTGAGAGGTCGTGGCCTGCTTCCTTGTGCTGCTACTCTCCCGAGACCTCTGTTGGCAGAGCTGAGGCGGCAGAGCCACACTGGTAGGTTGTGTGAGAGGACAAGTGGATTTGGCATGCACATCAGAGCGTGATACCCAAGCATTTTGGTCCTATCACATGCCACACACACAGACACGCACACGCACAAGTACAACACGCACACACACAGAGCATTGCCGGTCGTGTAAAATGGATTGTAACACTGGCCACTGTAATGAAATGATTCCAGCAACCCACAGAATTCCTTCACAGCCAAACTCGCTAAAGGTTTGAGTGCACGTTCGCTGTCCGGTGTTGTGGTTACAGGATGAAAAGGATTTCAACAAGTGTAGTTTGTGTTGCATTGTAAACTCTCCGTCAGGAACCGCAACCCTTTGTTTTCCAATGCGTTCTTCTTATGAGTTTAGGTTTGACGAATGTTAAAGTATATTTCGGTTTAATTAGACAGCGCTCTAATTAATAGAAAAGCCCTTCTGGTTGTGTTCTTGTCAAACCTTTGAAGTGTTTTCGTGGCAAGTGATGACAAATTCTTACAAAATGCTAGCTGACTGATTTAGTTGCAGATGTGTTCATGCACGCTCCAGGGAAATCTGTTCATCTGTGATCTTTCACATTTAGGTGTTGGTGTAACCTGTTTATTGAAAGCCCAGTAGCAACGCAGAGATTTGTCAGTGTGTAAAAATGCCCTTCTCCGGGGATAGTGACACTAAACCAAGAGCAGCCTTATCTTAGGGACATCGTAGGCGGCCATGACTAGTTTACACCATTTAAAATGTTGCATTATCTCAGTGTGTTTTTGCCAGTCTGAGGCAAATCATCAAAGACACAAGATCAGTGGTTGGCTATGACAGGGTATCGCATTAAACTCTCACGACATCCTTACATAAACAAACGTTACACAAACCGGTGTGTTTGAAAACGCAGTGTGATTTTATACGACGGGGAACCAGAGAGGGGTTCTTTGCATTGGTTTTCTGTTGCGTTAAACAGAAGAGGGCAGGTGAGCTCTGTTGTGGGGTGATAAGAGCCTCAGGATGCACAGCGGACAGCGAGTTCCTAAACATATTGTCTGAGCAGGATAAAGGAGCACTGTTGCACTTCCCGAGACTCCGCGGAGACAACACTCATCATCTGCGCTTAATCATGTGCCTTGTATTTTCTGCTTATTTGTTCCCGGCTACGTGCTGGCTTCAAAGTGTGAGCTCTCGCTCTCATTGCATCACTTCAGCTCGTCTGTCCCGACATCTCCACCCGGTCCTGAACGATCAAACTAGATTAGGCTTTCCATTCCTGCTTGCTTGCTTTCTCCAGACCTCTATCTTTTGCGTCACATCTCCAGTTTACCCTATTTGTGCCAAGTGAAGGTGTTACTGAGGATAAACAGAATTCACACTGTAATGAGCAGTGACAGGATGTCACCCACCCTGCCACAGATCAGCCCTCAGCCCGCTGCTTCCTACCCTTGCACCCACCTGCACTCATCCAGCTGAGTCCGCCCGTACACGTGACGTCACCCTGGAGAACTGATAAGCAAAAGACTGTGTTGTCTGTTCGCTTTTATCAAACCTTTAACCACCTTTTGTCTTCTCGCGTGTCCTTTTCCCGTCCTCTGATCTCCTCGGCAGTCTAGAGTGAGCTGCCCTTTCAGAGTGGCCTTTAGCTGTGTTTGATCACCGGTTGAGTTATAGATTTCCACACGACTCGTAACTCAGGCGCCAGACTCGGATGTCGGCGTAACATGTGTTGTTTTTCCACTCACCTGCCACCGCCTGTGTGTGAACAGTGAACATGACGATGTAGGAATGAGTAAGGTTGTTGGGGGAGTTGCTCTGCAGCAGTGACTTTCAACCTTTACGGCTTGTGATGCCTCCGAATGAAATGCCAAAATGTGCGAGACAAGTAAGTGCAGGCAGATAAACCAAACTGATTTCCCCCTCCGCTGACTGTTTCATTTGAAGGAATCGGTTCGGAGAGGTGGATGTTTTTAGTTTTAACCAAAACGAAAAAAAAAAACATAACTACTCCTTAATAAATCCCCTTGATTTTTCCTGGTCGGGAGTCACCTTTTTGCTGATGGACTATTTTTTTTTTAAAAAAAAAGGCAATTTCTTTTGACAGTTTCTTAACTTTTACAAACCTCTGCCTCTCTTGTCCTTATTTTACTGTGCCTCTGCATTTCTTACACACTAGAACCAGCTAGGTAAAGGCTGAGCTGTGTGATTTCAGGCGAGGTTCACGTGCAGGCTAACTTGTTCCAAATGAGGAATTCCTGCCCCCTTTCTCTAGTTATTAAACAAACATCACCTTGTCAGACCCTACATGCCTGTTCGGAGCTCCTCCCCGTGCCACACATAATGAGATGAATATCTTAAATCAGCTTTCTCTAATTACACTTACAACACATGGTAAGCTTTTCATAATAATAATGAAATAATTCCCATAAGGAAGTGATTACATTCATTCTGAGCAGATGTGAAAATTCCTCAACAAGTTAGAAAGGCAGTGATGGAAGTGCAAACCTTGCCACTATTGAAGCGGCGTGCATCAGGAAACATCCTCTGGAGTAAACCATGAATGAACGCAGGATGATAGTAAAAATATGATTAATTGTTCACTATTTTTTCTCAACAACTTCCTTCTTGGGTTTGCAGTATATCACCGTGACAACTGTTATATGTGCCGGCAGATTTTTTCATGAAACACTTTAAAAACCAGGCCACTCGTTGTTCTTGAGTACTTGTGCAGATGCAAGATGATTTCTAGCAACATCTGCCGTTGTCAACAAAGACCAGAACACAATGCTCTCAGAATTTATATGGGGGGAAAGATTTTGAGTAATAATCAAAATAGATTATACATTTATTTTGCGGTTCAGGTCAGCAGGGCTCATGAAATGCAGTCTTTGTTCAAATGGAAGACAAAAATGACTGTTAAATGTAAATAAAAATAATGTTTATATGTATTTAATACTTGCACTCCCCGCCTTTGATCGTCTCAGCAAAAGATAAAGTCTAATCAGGCTATGGCTCTCATCAAAGGTGTTTCTCTTTTGTGCTCCTCTGTGTGAATAGCTAAACATTGTGTGTAGAGAAAATACATGTAGATAGGAAAGGGGTGGAGGGGGATAAAAAGTGTTCACCTACAAGCAAAAAAGAAACTTTGGTAATTGCCATAACACAAATAATGAGAGGCTATGTAGGGAAGTGTTTGAAGAGCGCTTCTGATCGAGATAAGATTGGAGACTGTATCATGGGAGAGACGACGTGTTATTTTTTTTTTCTCTCTGCCGCAGCTGAAAGGAAACTTAAGTGACAGAGTTACAGAAACAACCAGGCTAAATGGAGTTTATGGTGTGACAAGGACGAGTGTGAGTCAGATGCAGCTTTTGCTCAAACACATATAGTACATTAGAAGTACAAAGCTTTTGTTTTACAGCAACACAATGTTCACGGGAAGCAGCTTTTGTCCCTTTTATTTAACATATTTCAATAATTGGAAATTATGAAGCATTATTCTTAGTACCAGCTGTTCTCTCTAATAATATTTTGAAACTATTCATGTACCCATTGTAAATCAGCATATTTTTTTTCTGCTGTGAGCATTTAATTTCTTGTTAACAAATGTCAAAATAAAACTAACTAATAAACTATGAAACTCTCTAATGAGCTGACTGTTTTTGTTTTTATTCAACATCTCCAACTAGTGGTTTCTGATCATGGCCAGACCTGTGTCAACATGTTTATAAAACTACTACATCATGCATCACCATTAAATCAATGTCAGTGTCTCTGTTAATGCCTCTTTCATTTGGTTGTAATTACAAACGGCTACATATGTGAATATCCGGCTTGTAATGATTAATATAAGAGAGGTTCACCGCCTGTTAGTGCTCATTTGAAGGATGACCAGTTGTTGTTGAGGCGGTGATGTTTGCAGAAATGCTGGGTTATTAGCTTGTCTGCGTGACTTCATAAAGAAACCTGTTGTCGCTTCAGAGAGGTGGACCACTGGTAAAAGCTTCCCATACGAGAAGCTGTTGTTTGGGTTTCACATGATTGATGCTTGACTTAATCCAATGCGCTTTGCGCCTTCCCAGGAGGGTGAGGCGGTCTCTTTGTGCTTTTTTGTCCCATGTGAAGCAAACCAAAAGCGGGAGAGTGAGGGTCATAGCTATTCGGCAGGGTACCAGGTCCTTCCCACCGGCACATCTGCATGTGAAATCGCCATTTCACCCCTCCACACTCCCTAATTGTTGCTAAAATTATTTGTGAAATTGCCTTCCACCAGGAGTGTTTTCCACGGCAATTGTCACACAATTTTATATGCACGGTGGGCCCACAGAGTTGACACATGCACCTCTTCTTTTCTGCCATATGTGCTCTTTCTATTCGAGTTTAATAGTATCGCATTATTTTTTTTTCTCTCCAACAATTACCTTTCAGCAATTACACTTGTGCGCACTCCGGGGCAAGTCAACCTGTTGTCATCAATAGCAGGTCGATTCAAACCTTGTAATTACCACAAAAGCTATAGGAGCGATTTAGATGTTCATGCTGCGCACATTTACTTAATTGAAAGGTTAACAAGCCAAAAGCATCTTATGGTCTGACCTTCGCCAAGCTGAACTGCAATTTGTCCATTCAGAAAACATATCAGTCCTTGACTCAGTTATTTTTGAGGCGAGTTTTTTTTTTTTAATCCAAGCGAAGAAGCGCTGTGTCTGCACCAGTGCGTCTGTGGAGGAGTAAAGTTCCATGGAACACAGGATTCAGGATTTTCATAATTCATTTTAGTGTGTGTCTTTTTCAAATATGATTTTTTTTAATAGACTGACAATTATTTATGTACAAACAACGTGGTAGCATTTTTATTACGTTCAAATTAAGCTTTCTAAAAAAAATAATTTGAAGTTACAGTGTTATTTCTGTCTCTTTTTTTGCCATTTTATGGATATATACCTTTAAAGTTTGCAGGAAAGAAAAAAGGGAAATATTAACGTTTTAAAAGTATTAATATTCCACACGTTCTAACAGCTGAATGTCACGGGAGCAGGGGCGATTTGGAAAGCTGGGATTTAGAATAACATTTAGGTATATTAACATTTTAGTTTAGATGTACGGGGTCTTATGAGAGAGGCAGCAGTGAATTAAAAGTGGAATGTCTTGCGCTGATTGGTCGACCGGCTCCTGGCTAAACCCACTCTCTTTCATCCATAAAAGAAAGGACAGAGAGCCTATGGGAGCGCTCGGCTGTCTCCTCCTACGACATGCACGAAAGTTGGCCACTTAAACTACTTGAAGCCAGCCAGCAGACATTATACTGAACCCAAACTACACCAAGGGAAAAGAATAACACTGCATTTTTCTCCCCAACGCAGACACTTTAGGTGCAACTTCTCCATTTTGCGAACTTCCCTGCACAAAGGGTTTGTATTTTATTTGTTGCTACCTTTTATTCTTTATTTTGGCACATTCGTCGCACCGGAGGAGAGCATCACTTTTATTTTTCCCCCGGTGGAAGAAGGGCTCGTCCAGTTTCTCCGCCTGGGATTGGGATTTGACAGCAGCTCCGTGTGTTTTTGAACGTTTTAAATATATTCTGCTTGGACTTTCCGAGAGTATTGCAGGTTCGAACAGAGCCCCGTGTTTTTTTAGTAGCTACATGATGGCTACTTTGCCAGGAACAGTGCCTCGGATGGTGCGCCCTGCGCCAGGCCAGAACTACCCCCGAACCGGCTTCCCCCTGGAAGGTAAGAAGAGACCACGACATGTGTTTCGGTGTTTGAACTTGGTGCAGATGAAACTTGTCTGATGCCGATGTGGCAGATGCACAGAGCGCAGTTTGTTAGCGGCGACATGCTGGGAAATAAAAAAAAAAAAAAAAAAAAAAAAGATGGGTGAACAAATGCGACCTCCAGTCAGTGTTGATTAAAGTTAACATTGAAGTCATGGTCTAAAGTGAATTATGGCTGCCGAAAACCCTTAATGTCTTTTAAATACGGTACACTCGTGCAACTCTGTTAATTCATATCTTTTTGTTTATTTGTAATAAACCACAGTATTTATTTCTGTACAGTGCTTCATTATTTATACAATCTGTTGCCATTAATGACTGTTTAATATTATAATTTATTTCTTGGTTTTTATTTGTTTAATAACACTGTCAGATAATATTATAATATTTTACCCTAAATTTACGTTATTAGTAATATAAATTTTGCTTTTCCAAGTAAGTGTTTTTAATATGGCTGTATTCAGCATACAACATTTTAGTAGTCCAGATTTGATTGCTACACACAGATTTAAAAAAGCAATCTAATTGGTAATTTATTTTAAACTTCAATGCACATCACACTCGAGTCGTCTGAACATATGGGCGGAAAAAAGATCATTTTGTATTTGCATGCATTTATGGAAACGGTTTTCCCATTACGCCCAGTTCGTGCTCAAGTGCTCTGGACTGAAATGTACAAAAACCACGTAGCTCGTAAGTTACTCGAGCTACGGGATTTGTTCAAGTGTCCTGCTGCTGGAAATGGCAATAATACACACGGCAAAGAGACGGCTCAAAGGATCACATCAATATTTGTACAGCATGACTAGGAATAATCAAGGTGGGAAGTGTCACCCTCTTTAGTGTCTCTTGAATGTGAAATTGGATCCTGAAGTGGCCTTGGATGCATCCTGTCAGCCAGACTGGGGCCGGGTGAATTTGGCACAACGCGCTCTTAAAAATGTATAATATGATAATGTGCGTAAACTACGTCCTATTAAAAGTCAGCAACATAGCAAACATAGCCTTAATTTAACCGAATCACTTGCAGTCTAATCTACTTTGAAGTCTTTGGAAAACAATACGTGTCGTTGTTTTTGAGACTTTTATTGTTTGTTGTGGCGCAGTATCCACCCCTCTGGGCCAGGGTAGGGTGAACCAGCTTGGCGGAGTGTTCATCAACGGGAGGCCCCTGCCAAATCACATCCGACACAAGATAGTGGAGATGGCCCACCACGGCATCCGACCCTGCGTAATCTCGCGACAGCTGCGAGTTTCCCACGGTTGTGTCTCCAAGATCCTTTGCCGGTACCAAGAGACCGGGTCGATCCGTCCAGGGGCCATAGGAGGCAGCAAGCCCAGGGTGAGTGGGGGTCTGTGGTCACAAACCGGGCCACAGCAGCACGAGGATGCGTCACTTTGGGTGGTGGCGGTGACACGAGGCGCATGACACCTGAGTGAACTTAAGTCTGATGTTTGTGTTATTATCACTGATGTAGTGCAACGACCACGGAATAAAATAACAATTTGAACAACAATAAGAAAAGGGCATTGTCTAACCAGTGATTTAGTCTGCGAATACTGCAGTTTAAACTACATGAAGATTGCAGCCCTCCTGTAACACGCTCTCTGTTCATTATGAGACTCAAAACAAACTTCATGTCTGAACATATCATGTGGCTGAGCTTTTCCCCCTCAAAATATTCGCATGGGGTCAATAAATGTATTTGATATTTTACAAAATCATCAACTTACCCCCAAGAATGGATGTAATTAACATAAATAATTATAGACTATGTGGCAGTATATTTTGGTGTTATTTCGTATATTTGTATATTAAATGTATAATTATGAAATAATTGTTATATTAAAAATTCTTGCTATTTATTTATTTGGACCGTTACACGTTGCCGTACGCCCGTAAAATTCCTACTTTTATGCCTTTTATTTTTATATATTTCTTTTCGATTAATTTTGTTTTTCGCTTCCAATTTGAAACTGAAATTCCTCCTTTTTCCCCTCTTTTCTCTTCACACATTTCGAACCTAAAGCAGGTGGCAACTCCTGACGTGGAGAAGCGGATCGAAGAGTACAAGCGAGAAAACCCCGGTATGTTCAGCTGGGAGATCCGGGATAAGCTGCTGAAGGACGGGGTGTGCGACAGAAGCACAGTTCCTTCAGGTGAGGCTTCATCTGGTAAGCTGCAATTTTTTTTTCTTACTACGAGCGAACACTGCAGCATCACTTCTGAATGAACACCACTTTGAATCCAACATGTTTTAAGCCTCACACTTTCTGATAACGAAATGCTTCAGTAAAGCAAACCTGCAGCTGTTTGACCCAGAGAGAGAGAGAGAGAAAAAAAGAACCATCCTGTTGAAATGTGGCTTCAGTGCTCAGTATTTAATTCCTATTCATTGTGCTTACAGTGTAACTTTGCTCCTTTTAACAGAGAATTTGATTTGAAATATTTTCTCAACGCTTCATGTCAAACTTTTCCTGTGCTATTTCTGTCTGACATATCTCATTCTAAAAAAAGGATGTATGATAGGATTACTATGGTTCTTTTATGGGTTTTAGGGCTAATCACCCATTTACCTTTTTGTTGCCATTAGTGAGCTCCATCAGCCGCGTTTTGAGGGCCCGATTTGGCAAAAAAGATGACGAGGATGACTGTGATAAGAAGGATGAAGATGGAGAAAAGAAAACAAAGCATAGCATCGATGGCATCCTCGGTGATAAATGTAAGTTAACAGCAGAAAGTATTTGGCCCTTTTTTTATATGTTTGAAATAAATTATTATTATTATTATTATTTGCAGTAAATCACAGCCTTGTAAGCAGGAAGCAAATGTTTTAAATAGACTTCCTACTTCACGTCCTCTTGGGAAATCACATCCGAGCTGCAGCTAAACGCAGAGAATTTATTCCTGCTTTTAACTCCGAGCCAGCAGTTGTTCATTCGCTCAATTATTTATGAGAGCCTTGGCAGAAGGTATTTAACTGCAGAAAATTAATTTGTGTAGCGAATTCCTCCTCATTCATTCACCCATTTAACGACCTCTAAATGACAGCTGACAGTTGACCCGTTTCACAATCGATGTCAGTTCGCTGACATTTCACCACTTGTCAGTTAAAGTGGAAATCAATGTTCATATTATTATTTGCTCTATTAGTAATGCTGCTAGCAGGTGGGAGGAAAAAAATAAAGTGATGCAGGTATTAGCTGTCAGTGTTAGCAGTCAATAGTATTTACAAGCTTATAAAAACCGTAAAGGATGTTGGAATCTCTTGTGTGATTTTTGTTTAAAAATAACGTGGAAAATTATGAGCGGTTAGACTTTAGATTAAAAGTAAAATTTCTTATTATTCACAAATGAAAGTGCAGCAAAGTGACATTTACGAGACCTCCTCGTTTTATTGTGACATTTTATTGGTTTTGACTGTTGACCGTGCTGTGAAAAATGCAAACCTCTGCAAACGATACAAAACCCTGCCCTTTTGATGATAAAACGTCTGGGTGCGTCCTTAAAAAAGAAACTCACAAAAGGCGAATTTTTCCTCAAAAGAAAAAAAAGGACACAGACAAAAAAAATATCTTCAAACTTGAAGATGAACTTCACGACCAAAAAAAAAAAAAAAAAACCCTCCCCTCTATTGATGCTTTTCTAAAGTGAAGAGTCCGAGGTACAAAAGCAAATCCTGGAAAGCAGGGCGGCGAAAAGGGAGAGTGCGCTCCCGTCCATTCTCATTCAAAAATCTGCTAAGAGAGAGAGAAAAAACTTTGGACAAAGGGCGAGGACAGACATAAAAGGAGATGAATTATTCAGCACGCCCCGCTGGTAGATAGTTTTGTAATTTTATATAATGGCCCGTTGGAGAAGAATCGGTTGATAGCGTGAAAACGGTCTCTTTTTCTGTCACACCACGCATTAATGTTGGAAGAAAAATGTCACCATTTTGTTGCAAATATCTCCAATGTCCGTGTAGATGGGTTGTTAACCCTGCTGGCTTTGAAAGACCAAAAATATTTTGTGGAGAGCCTGGTTTTACGCCCAAGTGAACACGGATCGCTGGATAGTGTGATAGTTTGTAATCTGCATTATTATTAACTTTCTACTGTTGGCACAAAATATCCACGTAATGTTCCTGCTTTTTTTTTCTTTCTTTCTTTCTTTCTTTTTCTCTCTCTCTCTCTCTCTTTTTTTTTTTTTTTTTTTTTTTTTTTTTTTTTTTTTTTTAGCGCTGCTTGTGTTTTAAATTGGGATTGAATTACGATGCTATAAAAAGAGACGCAGTCTCCGCGTAATGCAGTTTAGACTACGAGCATCCGGATGGCATTTAATAATGTTAATACTTATTAGAGTAAGCAGTGGAAACGACGTTTGTTGAATAGGTGGCTGTGTTCGTGCCGGGTGTAATAGCTCGCAGGCATGGTAAGAAATGTATTTATCCCCAATCAGCCCCTCACTCTCCGAGTTTGAAGCACAGCCCTTATGTGGAGAGGGGTTTTAAAGCAGATTAAATAGAGCCTTTTATTTCTTTTCACTTTCATCTCAGAGCGGAGCTCACAGTGGCTCGCCCTGGGCACAAAATTCATGAGATTTTTTTTTTTCGTTTACTTATCCAGATTTTAACACTTTATTTATTTATCTGTTTGTTTATTAGGCCTGTGTGTTTGATTTTCTCAGAGGTTACATCACGGATTTATCCCAGCTCTAATCTAGCGTTATGAAACGTATGCTTAAACTGTTAACATATTACAATGTACATTTTATTTTGCTGCACGGAGTCGACTGTTATTTCTCACAGGAAAGGAGTGGACAGTAAAGCAAACAAAAATCCGCACGTCTGTGTGTGTCTGTGTGCACCGAAATTAGTTTTACTTTTTCACCCAAGATGCTATATCGCACCCCCTTTTTTTATTCTAGCAGCCTAATTGTTCACTGTCTGTGGATCGACGGGCAGAGGTCAGAGTCCATCCATCAATTTGTACAGTATCAAGTTTGCATCCAGGGTGCACACTTTAAGGGCCGTGCATGCCTTTTAAATGTAACAGCGTTTAGTTCTACGCAAAAGATGGATAACAATATGCGCACAAACGCGGACATAATTTAGTTATGCGCCACACCTGTAAAAAAATAAATAATAATAATACTAATAAAAAATTAGAAAGTGTATCAACTGTCGGCGTCCATCTGCCACACTGATGCATTCGAGCTGACCGAAAGACGAGGTGGAGACAGGCGATGGACACTTCAGCAAATCGCGGGATTACCTGAGGTCCTCGGTCTAATTAAACAGATGCCAGGTGGGATTATTTCAGATCATCGGGGATGGGAAAGTGACAGAGCAGCGGCGAGGTGTGAGGAAATCAGACAGCTCAAAGATCCAGGTCAGGAATGGGTAAGATGATACTGTCATGTGCAGTAAAATGATGCGAAAAATATGACCTCAAATTTAATTTAAAAAATGTTGAGCAATCAATTGTGCCCTGTCTGTATTACAACTTTAGTGTGCAATTTAGTTTTATTTTATATATATATATATATATACACACACTGACTCTATTTTCTTACACGAAGAAAAACATAAAAACATATTGATGAAGAGTGCGTAAATCTTCACCCCTCCACGTTACAAACAGACATGCGCGCACACACGGACGCACACACCCGCGCGGCCCGTCTCTAAGTGTATGGTAATATAATGTAGCTATATTTCGGGTCTAAAGCCGTGCTGAATGAGAAGGACAGGGGAATGAAGCGAGAGACCACTTCAAACAAATCCATCTGGAACAGTGTGTGAGAGAGATTCAGTGAAAGTATGGGGAAGTTATTTAGCTATTAATAACGTTTTTTCCTCAGGCATTGAGAGTGACTCCATCTGCACTTTCTCGCAGCTATTTGGCTGGGTGGAAATTGAGGGAGACCCAAATGTTGGGCAGAGATAACATACCCATCATAGCCCAGACCCTGCGCTGTGCTTCACTGCATTAAACTCGGATTAACCTCCCCTGTCCCCGCAGCCACTCAAGCCACATTTCACTGGAATTTACATCGGTAGGCCCACATTTCTTATAAAGGGGGCAGGAGCTGAAAGACACGACACAAGATCGACATTATTATTATTATTTGTATTATTATTATTATTATTTGTATTCGTAGTGATTTAATAATAAAGTATTAAAATATAGTCTATTAAATGCTATGTATAGGACTATTTTTAAAATGACAGTTATAAAATATTTAGCTTAACACATATGTAGATATATTTAAAATAGGCCGACAACTAAAATACTGATACACAAACTAGGCTTTTTTTTTTTTTTTTTTTAGTTAAAAAAAAATATATTTATACTAAGTAGGCCTATCTCACAATAGTTCATAAATTGTTGTTTTTCAATTGATAGCTATCAAAGCCATCCTGTTTTCTTTTCACTGGTGATTGCATTCAATGTTGGCAGGATATATACAATTACAGGTTAAATAGATAAACAGCGAACATATTTAGCCAGTGGAGCTAGTTTGACATGTCGTCGGTTCGTTAATACTTTGGTTGTTAGGTATGCTTTGCTTAGCAACCGCTGTAGTGGTCTATTTTTGTGCTCTCTCAGTCAGTAGGCTTAAACGGTGTGACGAATTTAAACAATATGTGGACACTGAATGTGAGAAATATAGTTCCTTAAAATGTGCACTATTTCCTTTTTTTTTCCTAAACCAAAATTTAGTTGACAGCCTTTTATTAATCAGCTTTTAATTCAAATATTATGTTGTAATTTGTTATTTATTGACATATCACGAGACTTGATGGCACGAGTTACACTGCCGGTGTAGCAAATTGGTTCCAGCGAGGTAACGTGAGCAAGCCGTGCAACATAATAACACGAAACCCTCTGCTTATGAGTAATGAGTATTGCATCCATTTAAAAGAGGGCAGTTTAAGCTTGTAGGCCTACCAAACCGGCGAGACATTTCAGTGTCAGGAGCTTTAAGTGTCCACAGCATTAGGCTCCAAATGAGGGGGGAAAAAATGGAGTAGGCTTAAATTCATTCTGTGCTGGCATTTGACTTTGATCACATGAGAAATATTCATGGAAGCACAAACACTAGCTCTGTCACCATTATCCATTCTGACAGTGATACCTCTCAAGGCTGTCTATTAATTAAAGTGGCGCTTACCATGTGGGACGACTTCCTATCTGGGCACAAAAATGGTTTTTCCATCTCTTGTGGGGCTCTTGAAAAGGGGCAATCTTTCCTCTCCAGCTTCTTGTGGGAAATTTAAAAGTGTACAGAGGAAGACATGGGGATTTCTAGCTCATTTATAAAGACGAGTTTATAATCCTTTCCTGCTTAATAACTTAAAAGGATTCAATTTCTCCCCTCATTTATGGGGTTATGATCACACATTGTTAGACGCAGATAGCAGCATTTCAAGGTTAACATTTCCTGCTCGAAAATATCGGAATATAAGCTGTAAGCCCATAGGTGCCCTTTGTTTAGCTCGCAATTTCCCCCACAAATGCTGATAGGCCCGTTTAGATGTTGTTACTATTAACGTGATAACAACGACGTCGCGGAAGAAGTCGATAAGATGCTTCTCCGTCACCGAGCAGTTTTTCAATATGATATGATATTTAATTATAGCATATAATTTCACCATCGAGAATTAAATTCAGTAGGCTTACGGAGACTCAGAGGATTCAGTGTCTGGTTGGGGGTCTCAAACCATACGAGACAAATTAAAGAGGAAGCGTTGCCCTCCAGGTATCCTGTCACAACAGTAGGGTTCTTCAGCGCGCCTCTCATTTCTGTCTGTGTTTTATTCCGCCAATTTTCACGATGGGGCTCCGGGATCCTAAGCGGTGCCTGCGGGGCTGTGGTCCAAAATAAATAGCAAATCTTAAATTTTCAACTGCTCTCTTTGCCCGAGTTTGCCTTTTCTTCCCTCCCCTTCCTCCGCTCCTCTCTCACTCTAATCTGCGCACGTGTGCGTCATGCAAACAGGTGGGGGATATTAAACAACTGTCACAGTGTATCTTCAGGTTTGTTTAGCTGATGTATTTTTGGTTTAGCATCTCGATGAAGGTCAAAAAAGATTTTCTATAACTTTGTATCCTGGTGGTGTATTTTAAAATTAATTTCAGCGTATTTAAGGTAATTGTAGGTCCATTTTGTAGCATTTTATTTCTGCTCTTTCATCACTTGTATTACTCTTATTTTTATTTATAGGACTATTATATACCACGATTTAGATAAAATAAAAAATAAAATAATTAATATTAATAATGACAATAACAACAGCTATTATTATAATAATAATTATTAATTTTGTTGCTGTCACTAGATTCACCTGACGTCTCCTGAAATTTACATTTCCACTTTAGGCCACTTTTTTTCCCCAAATAGCCAGCGCTTTGTTAGCATTATTGTTTAATTGGCTGGAAGAAGATGAATGAGACTGACAGGAATCAGCTGTCCAGAGATTCCCCTGTGAGGCTGACTCGGAAATCATAACCTGACCAGCTTTTCCTCCCCTGAAACCAGCTCGTTGAACTTGTCACATCTAATTAGGGTGTTAAAACGCACCGAGTGCATCTGTGGGAAACAGTAGGTGGTTGGTCCGGGGCAGCCAATAAGGCCTTTTTGGGTCAGATGGTGGAGGGTGGGGGGAGAGCGAGGGAGTGTGGGGGGGTTGTTGAACAGCGTGGTTGGATGCTGATGTTGTTGAATTGGACCGCTGCGGGCTTTTATTTCCAAGCAACCCCTTTTTTCCCCGCTATTAGTTCAATTATGGCCATCCAGCAGGCTAAACAGGCCGGCATGCGTGGATTGCAGCCTTGTTTTAATTAGGTATGAAATTAATTAGGGCAGTCATCCATTAAAGACTTTTAAGTTTGGCTAAGTTTTTTTTTCCGGCAGAGTTTAAAGGTATAACAGTGGATTAATGGCTTACACCCAAAATTACATTTTATAGCATCCCGTCATTTCTGTGCTGCCCGTCTAACAGGTGTCAGACTGTCTGTGAACTTAGAGATACCCAGTTGATTTTTTTTTTATTGCATTTGACGTTTTTTTGTTTTGTTTTGTTTTTTTAAATTTACATTACATACAAATACAAACTGGTATTTAAAATTTAAATTCAAAAAATGTAATCACTATATCTGAAAACTACTAATGCTTTTTATTTGTAATAGCACTAAAGCCACACATATGCTCCCTGTCTCCATTTAACTTTCTGTGTATACACTTTGTAGACATTTAACTCATTGTGCACCATGTAAATCTTATGTGCAAAAATAATCTTTGAAAATTGCCTTTGATTCCCATTTTAAGAGGTCGCTTTTTCTTATTTTAATACCTTTTTTTTCTTGTATTGGTACAAAAAAAAAAGCTCTGTGATGTCTGACAGCCTACTCTCACTATTGTTAGACCAACAGCCTCTAGAAAAGGACGAGAGAAAGAAGAGGGAGGAGAAAAGGCCCTTCTGTTATTTTCTGTCTTGAGACTTGCTGCATAGTCTATTCAGGCAAGTTGATGAACTCCTCCAAAAAGTTTATTAAGGGGATGAAAACAATAAGGACTAAAGCCTTTGGGTGCCTGGGCAGACAGTTTATAAACTAGCTGCTATTGTGCCTCAAAGGCAGATGCATGAATACTTTTGAATAGGGGCCTTCAAACTGACACGATCAGGCTGGACAGCAGCAGTTTTAAAGGGAGACAGGGTGCTTCTGCTGCAGCTCAGATCTTGCATTAATGTACATCTGCAAAGGAAGGGGGAGGAGAAGGAGGAATTGGGCACTGTCTGTCATGTCCCCTGGTTTTCTCTTGGGCTGTGCACTACACGTGTTTATAAAACAAAAAAAAAAAAAAAAGAAGATGATATAAGTCAATTTACAGATGAGCATATTCTTAGAGCCCCTTCATTGTGTGCTCTACATTCATGTTTATTTGCTCCTAAAGAACACGAGTCATGTTGAAGTAATTCCGTCCAGTGAATCATCATGAAATTTAAAATTCTGTATCATATTTTTTTTTATTTACTATTAATGCTTTATTTTTGGTGTGTAAAATGCACATGCTGTTATGTAGGAACCCACAGCACAGTGCTGAAATTCAAACAAAAGTAAAAAGAGGCAGAGAGCAAGAAAGAAATCTGTGTGTTTTAACAGGGCAACATGAACTCACTGTGGATTTTTTTTTTTTTTTTTTTTTAATGGAGCACACTGGTTACTCGCACTCAAGAAGATACATTATTCCCCTCCTTTTCAGTAAACAATAGACTGTCACTCTTTATCCCCTTTCCCTCCCCTGTCCCTCCCTCTCCAGCTTTCTCTTTTAGTCCTCTCAGTCTCTGGCTCTGTGCCTCACAACATCAGAGGGAGTCCAGTGATTTGTGACCCCAGCAACCCACACTTAATCTCGCTAAAGAGGGGGAGCATCCAGTTTACAGCTTGGCGGGCCCCAAATAGACCAAGCCTGCTCTGGCAGGTGTCAACATTAGCAAACAATTGGTCCCCAGTCCCATGCCCCATACCCCAGTGCGACACTGAACCTAAACTATTTGAGGGAGGCTGAAAGGAGCCACATAATAGGGAATGTGGAGGGGAGGAGAGGAGGGGGAGGACAAGGGAGAGATTACACTCTCAGACAGCTATTAGCAGGGATGAGGCTTTTCTAAACAAACAAAAAACGAAGAAGACGATCAATACTGTGTTAGTTTACAAAGTGGACTCATCATTGTGGCTTTGGAGTATTTATTTTCTGCTCCATTGTTTTTCTCGACTCCTCAAACGTCTGTGGGCCGAATTGGCAATCCAATTAAGTTTGGAGGGAGTCCCTGGGAGGCCTATTTCTTCTCCCGGGCAGTTGTGTGTTTACGCTTGCAGTGGGCAGTTCATTCACACATTCAGTGTTGTAATGAATCCTGATTGTCGAGTATTACCTTCAGCAGTGGACAACGACCGGGCTGTCCGCGGGGAAAACAACGCTCAGGACTGACAGAGCTGTGCTCAGCCCTGTGGGATTGCAGCCCCTCTACTTCATTAGACAGGAGTGTCTTAGCGAGGAGGGCAGAGGAAATGGGAAGAGAATGAGTTGACATGTGGACTGTTGCTGCCGTTGAGTGGCTATGTGTCCTGACAAGAGAGCCAATGTTTTTTAAAGGCTATTTATTTATCCCTCAACGCTGATTCCTATCCATGCCATGAGGAGAGACAAGTTCCCAGCAGGGGAGATTAGTTTCACAGGTTTTAATGGGAAAAAAAACCCTATGGTACTTGTGATTGGACAGAACTCATTTAATTGCTGTGAGGTGTCCTCTTTGTGTCTTTCCGCCCGGCCTCTGCAGAAAAACACGACTAAAACAAACCTCATAGAGAAGCTGCTGTCATTTTGCTGCAATAAACAAGCGTAATTAAATGACCTCGTGACCTCTGCAGACAATGCCGCTTTTTGTCAGAGAGCACCAGTAGCTGTGTCGACATGCAATAAAGTAATTCTGAGTGTCACTGGCATCAAACAACATGTAGAACGAGCCCCAGACAGAGTGATGAGGCTGAATATTTCCCTCATACAATGCAGGTAAAATGTAAAGTCTTTGTGTAGTTTAATTAACCATGTCCTTAATCATAGTCATTTTCCCTAATAAGTTATGACCAACGACCCTTGAACTCTCCAAATTTTTCTCAGTAATTAATCATTATATTTGTAAGAGATGGAAGTATTTGGTCGGAGATGCCGATAAAATTTGCCGTCTTCATTTTACAGCTTGAATAAGCTAAAAACAGTCTCTTGTTTCGGGTTGACATTGATAGCAGGGCTTCTTTAGTTTTGGCTGACTGCTTTTGTGATGTGGAGCCACGTTTTAGGTTTACATCATTTGCCGTCTGTATTTTTTTAAAACATTAACAATAATGACTGAATGCCATTCAGTGCATGAAAAAAAATGATAGTCTAATTTATTCGTGCATTCCCGTTGTTAATTATGAAGATCTGTTTTGGCTAAACGTTTATGTATTTCCGCGGCATTTAATTTTATGTTAAGCCCATTTTTCTGTGTACTTTCAGGAATGTGGAATAAAATCTCAAGTCCAATTGAATTTTCTGCCTGTCTGGGGTAAAAATTTAAAGATGAACAGTGTAATAATACGCAGGACCTTTGGCAGAAATAGATCTTTGTCTTGGTGATTAAGCCGTTGTTATTGTACTAAACAATAAAGGATCACAAAAAAAAAAGAAAAAAGAAACAAGTGCGCAGTACATCAGGACATCTCAGGCTTTATTACGTCCATGTTAAATTGTGCAATGGATGAGCTGGTCAGAGCCACATAATTTATTGAAAGAAATGTAGTTTCCTCCAATTCGCCGTGCCAGCTAAGGTTGTCAAACTCTGACAGCTGGCACAGATCGGGACAGTGTGTTGCATTATAACCATCCACTGGTAACCATGGAGCCGCATTAGAAAAGACAAAAAGCATTTCTGGCTAATTTTATTACAATACAGGAATAGCCCACATAATGTGCAACAGTAATTATGTTTAGCACAGTGCGCCCATGCTCTCCCTGAGTGATGAATGAGAAACATTGACCATGGTCTGGTAGTTTAAAAATCGCCATTAGCCTATGCTACTTAGGGCCAGAACATTTCACATTTTATGCTCTTGATCTGCTCCGCTACTGAAATATTCATTTGTTTTAATTGTGCATGTATTTTTTTTTCATAGCCACAAAGACAATAAACATGTTCCCTCAGTGTTGCAAATCAGAAACGTGTTTTTTTTCCCCCTACCAAGTTGAAATGTGAAAAGCGGTTGTCCAAACAGTGGGGTGGAGCTCCTGTCCATAGCCGACAAAATAACAACTTCAAATGTTGTCCCCTATTTTCAACTAATGGGCTTATTTCTGCATCATCAGTCATTCTCTCCTTGGGGAATATGTAGTCTCAGTATAAAAAGCTTTTCTGTTGTGCATATTACAAGCCCTCAATATGGAGGGATCTCAGAAATTAATGCCAAACGCTGTAATGTTTTCACTGCGCCCAAGAAAAAAAAAGAAGCTCTTTACAGGAAATATCCATCAAGTTTTCATGTACAAAAGAGCTTTTTGGGAACAGTTTGTTTGCTTACAATCCACTACATGTCAGTGGAATATAAAATAAAACAGTGGAGAGCGATTTTATTTATTTATTTTTTTTAAATGCATTTCAGACTTTCTCTTGTTAAAGGCACATAAAGATTAGTTCTTTTCATCAGATATTTTAATACAGAATACAGAATACTTTATTAATCCCCGAAAATATTTTAAAATATATTGTACTATTTTTTAAGTTTTCAGTATAAAATCAAACGTCAGAGATGCATTGACAAAGTAACATTTAAACATATAAATTACAAACCAGAGGGATATTATAATGAATGTTTTCTGTGAAGCTTCTAAACCTTTAAATTTCTTCTTTATCAATAAGAGTGTTTTGAGCATGAATGCTGAGTTTTTGTTAAAGTTTCCGTCATTCTCTCCTTCTCATCTTTTCTTCCTTCTGTCCTTTGTGTCACACAAACTTTTCCACAATATTTGCTGCTGCCCATCCTTGTCCAGAAAATTAGGAAACTTCCCTTGGGCACATAAAAATGTCCGCTGTGCATTCCTATACTGTGCCCAGTAATCTCTCTTTGGCTTTGTTGAGAAAATGATTTGTTCCTCCAGGAGACCTCGGCTCATAGCCCTGAGACCTAACTGTTTGATTTCCTTCGTAGGTTTTTAGAGCTTTTTGCTGGGGGACCAGGACTATGGCTCTGGTGCCATTTGGCAGAGACCCCTGTGGTCTTTCTTTCTTTTTTCTTTTTTACTTTCTTGCGCTCTCTGTTAATTTCATTACTTTTCATGTGACCTCAATTAGCAAAGACTTGAGCTTTACATGGTCCTCGACAGACGAGAAAATCTGGTGCAGAGCTCTGTCTTAGTGGGGAACCAAGAGGTGGCAATAGTTTCCAAATAGGGTTATGTTCTGAAATCTTTGTGGTTCTGTTGGATCTTCTGTGCTCTTGCGTTTCTCTTAAGAACCGCCAATAGAAAGGGGCATAACATCGCTAAATTCGGGTATTTCATTGTGTGAATGATAAAAGCTTGCATATTGCCAGTGTATGACCCTCATTTCTCCAATCAAACAGGTCTTCCAAAAAATAATTTTATATTTCGACTTAAAAAAATTGCCTCATGTAGAAACCAAGTATGGCTTAAAGTCATAAGCAAACATTTATATTGTTGCCAATATCCCCGTTTTAGTCAGTAGTATCGCGAAGAAAAAGAATCCCACCCTTCAAGCCCTTCACGCTTTCACACTCAGGCAGCGCAGAGGCATGGGGAGTCAATATGTCAGCATTTATGGATGCCCTGCGGAGCTGCACAGGGCTGTCAGGCCCCTATTCATGCTCTAATGGCCCCCTGAGGAGCTCGTCTCTCCGGGCTGAAAAGGCCGGGAGGCCCAGTGGACGCCCTGTTGTTGAAGGTGAGCGTGCGCTCTCATGGACGCGCTGCGCCTTCATCCATATGACAAGAACCATAAAAGAGCATCGCTTTCGCTGCTTCTCCTTCTCTGTCTCCTCTGCTTTTTCTTGTGCCCTCCTCCCTCCCCTCCCCCCCCCCTCCTTCCCACTTTCTCCCTCCTCAAACAGAGAGAAGGGGACTAATTGTTTGTTGTGAGAGCCAAAGATTATAGAGCCTCCCATCTTTCTTCCTCCTTTGCCTTTTTCTCCTCTTTTCAAGCCCCCTACTCCTTTTCTAAAGAGCGTGATTCTGTCACAGAGACAAGGGAAGAAAAGTACTGGAATTTTCCTGAGGAATGTCGACGTGAGAGAGTCTCGAACTCCGACAGTGGCAGTGAGAGGTTGTGTGTTTGGTAGCGAGAGCAGAGCGGGCAGTCTTTTCTGGTTTACCAGGTAGTCGCTGAGTATGTTTGAAGTTTTTATAGAGATGGAAAATGTGTGTAATTCATGCACGTTGTGCTCAGATCTTCACTCCTGCATTCCTTTATCGCTTCCTATCTTACCACAGGAAATTATGGGACAAGGGCCTTGGCCCTCGGCCACCTGCTATAAACCAGTAATTGACATGATAGGCGTGAGTTAAAACTGAAACCACAGACATCTGTCCATAAAGGTGAACTGAAAATGATTTTATTTTAGATAGACAGTGGGTTTTTTAATCTCCTCATGTATACACAGTTACACATCTCATCCAGATTCAATTTATGCTAAATGTCAAATTATGACCCAGAGAAGGTCACTGACAACCAGAGGAAATTGATGATGCCTTTTGGCTTGTTACCAGACCAAGAGTTAACTTGATTTGGCCACATATGCAACCTTTTCATTTTTATAAATAGTCTGGTTCGCTAAAATGGATATTTTTTTCTAGTACATCATGGGTAAACTCCGGCTGTGTGTGAGCTATGCTCCCTTTTAAAGATCTGAATTTGTTTTCCACTTGCAGGGGAGATAACTACGGGAGATTATTCAAAGAGAATTAGTCTTTAAACCGTTCTAGTTATCTCTGTCGTCTATCTTGTATTCACATAGGGTTCCTATCTCTGATACATCCTTTGGTAAATGCCTTGAATCGCATGCCTCCTTTAACTTGGCAACCCCTTTAGGATGAACAGGCAAGTGCGTTAAACAGAGATGCCGCACCATTCTCGCAAAAATGCAAATTGGGAAGTTGTTAGTTATTTGATGTTGCTGCACGATCCCCCCCGCCCCCGATACATCCCTCCACTCCAGTGTTGGTGGTTGAATTGCATGCAGTCCTGGGGACAGGCAGGGCTGTTTATATGCAGGCCTGGAGCAGCAGAGACAGATGCATGTCAGAGATAGCAGATCCCATCTCAGGCAGATGCCTCTTATCACAGGCCTGTTTGCATAATTAGGCCTTTTGATATTCACCCCCTCTGACTGACAAAAAGTATAATTGCAGTATCAAGTACGACAAAAGGTAGGCACAAAATAAACAAGTCAACATAAATAGGGAGAAAAGATGCGGTGTTATTTTTGTCCTGTGGGAAAAAAAGAGGGAGGAAAAAACACCATTTTTAACTAAATCTGCTGTCAGTCACAGTCAACTGGTGTGACTCGTGCTCAGAGGCTGGTCCTGTGAATGCCTGCAAAACACAGAGCGTGAGGCCTGATTGTAATTATGCTGGAACTAATATGCTTTTCAAAATGAGCCATTATGAGCTAATGCTGCACTGCCAAAGCCCTGTCTGTTTTTGTCCCCCTGTCTTGGATAGTTTGCAAAGGTATGGCTGATATTGAGGCCATGGGTTGTGATATCAGAATGACTAGGATGAGAGCTACTCTACTCCACTTTAGGCTAATATTGCTCCCAGGTGAGTTAGAGGCGAGGAACACCTGCACTGCTGCAAAATGTATTTATGTGTTTTGTAGTTTCTTCTTACTTGTTCGTTTCTCTTGCCTGTCAAAAACATTGCTGCTTTGTCTTTTGACATTTTTGAAGCATTTTCTACCATTTTTACGTCTCTTCCATGTTGAAGTATATAAATAATCAGTCTAGCCGTCTGTAGGACATAACTTTTATGCCTTTTTTTGTGCTCTCAAAAACAGACGACACAGTGTGTGTGATTTTTCCCTCATACTATATTAGTGTAAATTGCGATGTTGAACCGAGGGCTGTGGGGTTTTCTTCTTTATAATCCACTAAAAAGTATCAGATGCACAAATTGTTCCGGGCATTTTTCAACAGCCTGATAAACACGAACTTTATTGGTGCTGTTAAGTATCACAAACCTGTAAGCTTCCAGATCACTTGGTTAATTGACGGTATAGTGTGGACAGCTGTCTGTTTAATCAGCATTACCTCAGCGTCTCAGGGGTAAAGGTGGAGGACTTGGAGGGAGAAGATGGAGAAGAATAGGAGTCCTGAAGGAGTAGGTGGAGAGGGGGTCGACATCAGGACGGGTTTTTGAGGAAACGGTGTGATGAGGATCCCATCTGCTTGTAGTCTGTCTGCAGGGTCAGCAGAGGAGCATCGGGGGAGAGAGCAGGCTTTAAACCTCGCAGTAACCTTAAAACTATTAACTAGCAGCTCGAGCCCTTCAATAGCAAGGCCTCCTTTTTATCTAAAAGGTCTGGTCAGAATTAAAGCATCATTAAAGCGAAGTCACACCAGGGTGAAAGGATGTAATGTGGCTCTTCACATCTGCGGGGGTCATTTGTAGTACGTACTGCCCCACATTAATTAAACACTAATTGTGAGTTCTCACCCACTGTGCAATCACCGTTTATTTAATAATAGTGAAGTTCTCCGGCGCGATAATGCCCCAATTAAAACGTGACATTTTTTGATGTTTTCATGTAGCGACGAAAACGGTCCTTAGAATTGAATGTAATAAAGGTAGAGGAGGAGAATGATTTATTCCTGGAAGTGGAGGAGGAAAATGAATACTTATCATGACTGGAAAACATTTCAAACAAATAGCAAATGAGCGTGAAATACACTTCTAGAAATAAAGCAAAAGAAAAGATTTTTAAACGTGTGTTGCTGTCTCTTACATCGAAATTTAAATGGGACGTTCATTTCTTCGGCACCAGAGAGATTAGTGTGAACTTTATGCAGTTGTTGTGTACAGTGGTTTGGGTGTAGGACATAAATGCTGGCATTAGCTTTTGCCTTCTCAAAGCATTAAGTCGATTTTTGGGATTATTAATTGTATAAAGTTGCATTATAGGTAAGTTAAACCGTCTCCATTGGAAGTCGTGACATTCATTAAAACCGCATTTGCTTACATCGTACCTAGAGTTAGTTTTTATCTTAATCAGACATTTGCCTCGACAAAGCAGAGTGGAAACCTGATTAATTCCTGTTTATAATGGGCACAGTTTTAAATCAATATCGAGGTAAAACCTCAGAGGGCCCCTGGAGGAGAGTACACAGCGCTAATCGTGCCCACTGGATGGCACATAATTAGATTCTAATTGGACGATAAGTAATGAGACAAGGCATGAGTGGTTTATCAATATCCCATGAACCTTTGAATGGAAATTACAGCAGTTGTATTATACAAAGGTCTAATCAGAATGTACCTTTTTGTGCCGAGCAGACCATTAAGGAATTGACCTTGACAGCCCTGCAGGGATTTCATTCAGTCTTATTCCGTCTTTGGCAAATAAGTGAGCAGAAAAATCAGACATGAAATTTAGATTGTAAAGGGATTTCATCCAGAAAACAACCCGAAAACTGTTTATTTTTATTTATTCTTGCTTGGGTTTAATGATTCAGACTCCGTCTCAGCCTCTCATCAGCGTGGAGCGCAGCCATGTGTTCTGAGATATCTTCCAAATATAGTCAGCATATAGATGAGTTTTACTTCCAACCGCGGTCCCAGTTGGCCTCATACAGCCTGTGCCGTGTTCCATTCCCCTCACTCATTACAGACAGGGTTGTTGACCTTGTGCTTCTGGTTCATGTACAAGAGCAGATGTGTTGGCTCTGTGGGGCTTAATGACGAGCAGCAGTACAAGCCATTGTCTGCTGAGGTTTATCAGTTATTAGCCTGGTAGCATGCTAAATGTGACACAGATTGCCACAGCGGTTTACTGGCAAAGTAAAGTCGGAGAAGGCGCCTCAAACAAAGGGGAGGACGGAACAAATAATTTGAGGAGGAGGAGACTGTGGTGTCTTCTCAGAACCCCCTTGAGTACGTGTCGACTCCGGCCCCAGCGTCTCCCTGTAGGACACGGAGGTGACTTTGGAAAGTGATCTGCCGACTGCTGGGCTGGTCTCAAGTGTCGTCATGGCAAGTTACCGGGCAAATGGATATAGGCATCCTCATGAAAACCAACAAAGGGATATGTGGTATATGTACATATTCAACTTTGTATGTTCAAGGGTGTTCTGCAGCGAAGTGAGCTTGTGCTTCAAGAATCAATCTTTATTAAAAAGGATAAGACTGAAGAATTGATTTAATGAATGCGGCCTCATGTCCTGCAGCCACATGTAATCCGCAGAGAATCATTGAGCATGAGCTCAGGGGGACAAAAAATGTTCGCAGACGACTCATAGAGTGGCCTGTAATGATAGTCTCCATATAATCCCATAATTCCTTGTTTAATTAAACTCTGGAGCTGGCCTTGAGACTCCGCCAGCTCTGTTGCTCTTTTGTTCTCACAGTTGTTATTTAGAGGCTAGGTTTGAGTATTCTTTTGTCCACTTATGTTGAAAGATGGGACTAGTGCGAGCTATAAACAGATATCGGAGCAGTTAAACAATGAATTAGACTCAGGCGAGACACTCAGGTGAGCTTTATCGCTTTAGTTTGAGCTGAATGGCAAAGGGCCTCTGTCAGAAGCAGAAATCTCTCCATGCACCCTCTTCTTCAATATCTCCCTTTATTTTCCCTCTCCCACACTTTCTGGACTGTGCATGATGCAATCCAACTAGGCCTGGAGCAACACTGGCACATCACGCCGCCTTGTCAATGTCTCAATGAGGAAATTATGAAAATATGAATTTTATGACATGAAATGAAAAGGGCCATGCAGTTTGAATAGACATGCAGAGGAGGTGAAAATGATGCAATTTTCTAAATTCAGTTATAATGGTAATGTGCAATGGTAATGCGTATTTGCTGTCAAAAATTTCCCTGTCGGCCTGGATTGTACAGCTTTGTGCTGTATCTATATTCCTCGAGCAAACATTCAGCTTAGTTGAATGCCTAAAAAGTAATGTAAAATATGTTCTAATTCATTTAATGACAGCAGATGGAAATACATGGGACTGAATGGTTTTGCTGTGATATTGTGCTCTATTTTATACACTTTGGCTGCGCTGTGTATGAGCAGGGTGCCCTGGGCCAATGACAGAGAAAAGCAGGGTGAGGAGCAGCAAGGTGGCCTGTGCAGATTAACCCCTCTACCCACCAATGCCCCGCTCCCCCTCAGCTCTCTGCCTCCACAGCCTCTGGGGCCCCCTCTCATAGCCGGGATTGTGTATCAGGGGCTCTTCTATATTAAATAAATATCCACAGATTAAGATAATATTCTCCCAGTTGTATATACAGAGAGGAGTAGCTGTCGCTTGAATCCACTGATGCCCGGTTCTCCTCTCTTAGGCGACAAAAGAGGCTCCAAAATGCAGATAATGCGGTTTAGAGCGAGTGCATGATCAGTTTCCGCTCATATTTTTTTGCTGTTTTTTTTTTTTTTTGTTTTTTTTTTTTTTTACAAACATCCCTCTGTTAACTCTCTCAAAAGATATTTAGCACACGATCATACAGCTGGAACCATGTCTTATTTCTTTCCACCTCAGGTAACCGGACAGACGAGGGTTCAGATGTGGATTCGGAGCCCGACCTGCCCCTGAAGAGGAAGCAGAGGCGCAGCCGCACGACCTTCACTGCTGAGCAGCTGGAAGAGCTCGAGAAGGCCTTCGAAAGGACACATTACCCCGACATCTATACCAGAGAGGAGCTGGCCCAGAGGACAAAACTGACAGAGGCGAGAGTACAGGTGAGACAAACCGTACGCAGACTGATGATCACACACACTGGTACAATACACCTGCTGTTCTGAATGACTCCCACAACATTGTGTGACCTGTTTTGACTGGGACAGTTGAATATTGGCTTCCAATAATATCATTTTTACAGTTCCATCAGTCAGTATGAGCTCAATATTTCAAAACGTGTGCAGAACTATCTGCGTGGCTACGTATCTTTAAATGTAAGTAGAGGAATATTGAATTTAATTGTGGGTGAACTGATCCTTTTAATGCGCGTGTAGTGCATGCTAACTGTACGGCTCAGAGTCACTGAGCCTTACACCTTGACTAACAGTAAATATCATAATTCCCATTATCACCCTGCAAGAAGCAACATCTTTTTATACATATGATTTTTGTTGAAAACTGAATATTTTCCTCCTTTTGCCCATAGCAATGATACATTCATCCGCCAGGACCATGTGGCTCTTTTCATCATATTCTCTGTGAATGTAAAGTTGTTTGCAGTCTGCTATCATCCTGCATGTTTGAGCAGTCTGACAGTGATACTCCCCTTCTTCACACCTCAGACTCTGGGAATCTGTCTGACAGCCTGAGTGCCCTACAGTTGTATTTAAGATTGAAGGGAGATATGTACAGCAGAGTTATAGCAGCAGCTGTTCTTACAAAGACGGAGAGGGAGAGAGAAAAAAGAGGAGAGGAGAGAAAGGGAATGCATTCCTGATGGATTTCTCATTCCGGCCTTTGGCCAGGATCTCATCCCATCACTTTCAAGCTCGCCGCTGCTTGTAAAACCCTCCACATATCACACAGGGTTCTTCATCCTCTCTAGGGACCCTATGGCCCGACAACAACATTAATCAATCAGACGCTAGTAAAAAAAAAAAAAAAAAAGTCTGGGGCACCCCTCTCTTCTTACCACAGTCGTTCACACTCGCTCCAACCCCCCACCCCCCCAAACTCCTCACCGCATGCTAACTGTTCATCACACTACAAACATGCAGTTTGGTAACTGATTCCACACATGTCTTTGTCCATCTTGAAACCCCCCAACACGCAAGGACGTCCTGTATGTCTGAGTGTTTAATGCCTCACTCAGGGAAAAGGAAATTTATCTCACGGTTGTTATGAGACAGTATATTTGAGTATTTTGAGCTTTGTTAAAAAATAAAAACAAGCGCAATGTGAAAGAACTCCAAGGTTCACTAATGTGTTTTTTAAGAAAATGTACTCCGTCACATTTTTGATAATATTGATTTGGATAAATTCAACTTTGCATTCACTCAAACACAATAATGACAAATGTGGCCACATCAGCACATTCTAACTCATAATCAATGTCACGTGCAAATGCGCTGGTGTGAACTTCAAAGTCATCGTGGAGGACAGCAACACTCGAGGTTCAAAAGGGGGAAAAAAAAAAGCATGCGCGTATTAACACCTCCATATTTATAGAGCGCTCTCAAAAATGCCAAGTGCCTCATCATGGGAGCAGAAGAAGAAAGAAAACGGAGCGACTGCTGTTTCTTTGCTGTTAGATAATGGACTTAAATGATGTCATGTGAAAACCTGAGGAATTTGAGTCATGGCTATAATTTGTTAATGCTGTTTTCCTCATAATCTAATTCTTTGAGGCTTTGAAAGTCTCAAAAGGTCAACTCAAACTTAATTTTGTGAGGTTACAAAGAAAGGAGCTGTGGAAGCCAAAACAAATAATACTGGATAGTTGTGGGGCAGTTTGCTGAGCATGTTTCATCAAAGATGTGGCTCTACAACTATTATAGTTTTGCCTTTGCGTATCTCCAAATGCAACGGATTGTTAGTGGCAGCTTGAAATGCCACATTCAACCATTTGAATGAACAGCTAGATACTAACTGTAAACTAAGTGTGGAAAAGTGTTAGTGTTAAAAGTAAATTTGCTGGTGCGTGCATGTCTTGTATGTATCGCTGCATTCAGAAAATGTCCACCAGCTGGGCTTCCACAGAGGTGCCCAAATGGCCCATCACAGGGCAGGAGAGAGGAGACCCTTTGGCCCGAGAGCAAAGCTTCTCCAGCACAGCTGCAATGACGCATCTTCCAGATGTCGTTCAGAGGCTAACCGATGTTTGAGTCTGAGAAAGGAGCTATGGGCAGGGGGTGTCGGAGGGGTCTCACAGACTCATATTTTAACTCGAATTTGTGTCAGCTGTCATGGTTCACTGTCGGCCATTTGTCATTAAACATGGCGATAATGTGGAAAGCGCTTTTTAGGTTCAGTGCACACTCGGCGATCACCTCCGTAAAGATGGCCGCGCTGGCGCTCGGCAGCCAGAGCTCAGGGCTGCGTTGTAAATTAAACTGCTAGATTCTTGTGGAGGTGATGAGTGTTTGGCTTAGCTCTGACTCACAACCTAAACTCATAAACAGAGCTAACTCCCTAGTGTCTGCCCTCGCCTGCCATTTTAAGACCCTTTCACCATCTATCTTTATCAGTGCCGCTGCCCCCTTCAGTGGAGCTACCAGCGCTCTTTTACCACCGCGAGCCCTGCAATGGTTCACCCCAGCTGACAAATTGTGGGATATGATCCATATCTCTCAGCAATTAGTTCCAGGCTGTCTCAGTACCTGCCAAGTCTACCTTCGCTATATTCTCCTCTGATGCAGCGCGCTCTGCCACTTTCCATCTGATAACGCCTCAGTTTTAACAGGAGCGGGCAGCAAAGCCACTCCATGAGAGCATCATTTGTGTCCGTTTTCCTCTGAGGAGTGGACCAGGTGGGGGAAATAACAGGGGGGTGCGCAGGGAATAGGCTGCAGGCCGCTGTAAATCAGCCCTCCCAGTTGAAGCAAATTACATTCTCCTCTATTTAGTCTGAAGTTTTTAAGAGACTGACTCCTGAGTCTCGGCTGAGGCTCATCATCTCAGCATGCCGCTGCCGGCTCGCTTTACCAAATCTGTCACATAGGTCCTCTTTCATTACCAATAAACATTCTGCATGTAGCTATTATAGTTAGTGGAATCTAATAAGGTATAAGCATTGCTTTTTACGAAGCGTGCAAATCAATTCGGTGAAAAGTTTCTCTCTTTATCTGTGGCTTGCGCTGGCCTGTTTATACATGCTGGGGGAAGGCCTTCAAGGAGCCCGTGTGCTGGGCTGCGGAGCCCTGGATGAATTCAAACTCAAGTTTCAAGACAGCTAGACAAAATATAATCTTACGGGGGGGGGCGTCAATTGGTACTGCACAGTTTTCCTGATTGTCGCACTATCAGCGGAGTTTCAGCGGCAAGCCTGGAAATCACAATGGAGCTGAGTGGTGGCAACCAAACCCAACAGGCAACTGTATTCCCGCCAGTATGGGTTTATTTTTCATAAAGGAATAAATGGGATTTGTGTAGATTGTAGGGGAGAAATTGTTGCAATGCATCAGTGTGAATGTTCTAACAGTTTCTTATTATTAGAATTTAAATGACTTTGGTACAGTGCTTCTGTACTCCTGATACTTATCAAACTAATCCCACTCTCCTCACAAATTCACACTCCTAGCTACTTTAATTAGCATAGTGCCAGTCTTGAAGGCAAGCAGGGAGGGAAGGAGATAGAGAAAGAGAAAGAAAGAGAGAGAGAGGGGAAAGAAGAAGGGGAAGAAGAGAAAAGGAGGAGGAGGTGTGAGGGAGGTGGGGGGAGGGGGGGGGGGGCATATTGCGTGGTATGAGACAGAAGAGGATTTGTATGTTGAAGCTGGTTGCATCACCCCTGTGTTTTTGTGGATATGAAGTCAGCAGCACATTTTGTTTTGTCATTATCTCGGCTCTTGGTATTCATCTAGCGAATGTTGCAAATTGGCTCCTGAAAGGCATCACATATTCAGTACTTGTCTTTGACAAAATAATTCATGGAGGATTGTATAAACAGGGAATTCTGAAATATGAGTGATCCTATTTAAGAGAACCAACACAGAGAGGGCTTTTTTTTTTCAACTGCAGTGCAGCGTCACGCGTTCACAATGTTAACGTGCATCACCACTGATCAGCGATAAGAAAATGCAGAATGCCGTTTGATCGCTAGGAATCGATTCTGTTGGCTGAGGGTGAATGGGAGATTAAAGCCAACGGAGCGATGCGTGCAGTCAAACATGACTAAAATCATGGCTGCAGGTTTTGACGTTTGCATCTAAGGCCCCTCCTTTCATTGTGCCACGCGACATTCATAGCTCTCCAACTACGTCTTCTTCGTTTCCTCTTTTGTTTCTCAAGCAGGCCTAAGCTTTTACTTTCATAAGACCATCTTTCCTAAACTTTCTCCACAACGATCCGGAGACGCAGCGCAGACCCGTCCAAGTGCGCTACATGCGGAGAAACCCCTCAGTCCGTGAAACAGGAGCGAGCCACATGAACTCGGCTGCACACTTGTAGGTAGATAGGGAGACATGGAGGAGCGCCGCAGCTCTCTGTAGTGCAGAGAATTAAACCGGATTGGGAAAAGCAGAGGAGAATCCGTGGTCCAAGGTGACTTTGTGATCAGGTTCCAGAGCGCAGCCTCAAATCCTCAGCTTCAGGCTGTGTCCTAGTCAGGGGATGTGTGCATGTCTAAGACTGTGCTGGTAATGTATGCATGTGTGTGATAGCGTGTGGGCACTTGCCCGCATGTGCATCGCCACTCGAGTACATGTTTATCCCGGCCTGTGCTTAGAGCCTGATGAATGTTGGAGGAAGCCACTCAGTCTGTGACACACGCGCTGCACTCTGTGTCTGTGCATTTTAACAGAGCCGCAGCTCGTTTTGTAGTTTGGGTCATTTTAGCATAGTAATATTGCTGCATGCCGGTTTGAAACCATATCAGCAAATAAATAAATAAAAATGCAAGAAATTATGAGGATACTGAAGAATTTCCTCCATGGCAGTTTTTCTGGCAACTGGAATGAGATGAGAAGTGATTGGGATTAGGCCCCTGTCCCCTAGAAACATTTTTAAAGAAACACAAGTAGGAAACATTATTACACACATACCAGCTCAAAAAAAAAAGTTTGATGTTGACTGTATTCCCTAAACATTTACTGAGCATTCATGTTATTTGTTCTCCCTGTGATTTTGTCAGTATCTAGAAGATCTTAATGTTAATAATTAAGTTTGGATGTTGCAGGGAAATGTACTAAATAGAGTGGAGCAAAAAGTGACTCCAACGTCTAAGTGTTTTTTTTGTCTGCCATGATGGAACACCTCCTTCCTAAGCTTGGATGACAAAGGGGGAAGGAAGTAAAAGTGAACATAAAAGAGGGGTGGGGTGAGTGGATGAGGTCGGAGGTGAAGTGGCACTGCGGGGTGGGGTGATCGGGAGTGTGTGGAAGGGAAGGGGTGTGCCCCCCCACCCCCACCCCCCACGTGCCCCTCCCCTGGGCCAGGCAGCTGTTTGTCTGGCCCAGTTGGAGCTTAGTTCAGATCTCGGACCACGCTCCACTACATCCCAATAGCAGAAATTTCACTGGAGCCGCACACCACATTTGTTTTGGAATAGCTGATTGAGGGATTCAAAGTGGGTCTTTAGAGGCAATCGGGCTTGCGATAAAGGTTTCCTGTTGGTTTTCCACTTGCATAATTGAGGTTTGCCCTTTTCTCCAGGGCCGACACACTCATCGCCTGTTGCATCTTATTTTCTTCTTCGTGAACTGAGCCGTTGGGCAAATAAAAAAAAAAATAAATAAAAAAAATCACCTGGTCTTTGCAGAGGCAGCGGCTGTGTGGGAAAAGAACCACATTCAAATTAAGACCTCCGTTGGGCTGAGATCCCTTGTAGGCCTATACGAGTTTATATGTATGTTTGTGTGTACAAAAAGAGGCAGCACCCAAAAGGCAGTGAGTATGTCGCTGTGTAAGTCTCCTTGAAAGTGTCCCTCTTTAAGACCTGTTTAAAAGGGACGCCCCCTCTTTGTGTCCACTGTTCTCTGTGGCGTATGGAGGGGCTTTTGTCCCCCTCTTTCATGTGCTCTCACAATAGCCCCGGCCGTTTGAAACACAACAGTAGATGAACTGCGCTGACAGTGTATTAAACTCTGATGAATTGCCTGTGCGAGGCATAGATCAATGTCCTTCAACCCTTAGCACACAGTGAAGCCCGGGCCTTGTCTTGGCTAAATGGAACAGGTTGCTGGCTCTTTTCAAAAGCGCCTGATTATATTCATGTTTTGTTGAAGCAGAAGCCTTTTTAAAATGTGTAAATCTCTGCCGTTCAAAAGGCTCCTATTTTTTCCCCTTTCATTCAGGGAATTGACATTGTGTGTCTGCGCTTTGCTGCTGCTCATTTTGTGAGCATTTCGCCATTTGTAGCCCGTGTGTCTGGCGTCTAAAGTTGAAACACTTTTCTCCCTTTAAAACGACTTTTAAATCTTTAAATGCAGCCACGTTAAAACAGTGCAACACAAGCGTACCCGTCACTGCTTCTTTGTATCTAGCGAACATCCCGTGGCCTCCCTCAAAGTATCTAGTAGCTTCACAAACATACTTGAGGTGTGTGGTGTGGAGGCTAGCGGCCTACCTCTGACCTTTAAATGACTTATTGCCTTTAAAGGGGGCTCAGAGAAGCCTGTTTACACAGATCACAGACACTTAACAACAACGGGGACAGACCACTAAGATCCCACCGGGGCTGCAGCCTCTCTACCACCAGCACCACAGCTCCAACCAACCAGTAGATTAATCACAGGTGGCAGCAGCCAGCAGGCTCCACTGAGAGTCTGCTGCAGCGCCTACACCCATGATTTAGAATCAAAGACGGCTCGTCGCTTGAATAATCAGAATCTCAATATTCGGTAACAAATAGCTTCTTTTTCCACCTTCCATTTCTCTCACAGGTGTGGTTCAGCAACCGGCGGGCTCGGTGGCGCAAACAGGCCGGTGCCAACCAGCTAGCAGCTTTCAACCACTTACTTCCTGGAGGATTCCCGCCCACAGGGATGCCAACTTTACCCACATACCAGCTACCAGAGTCCAGCTACCCCACCACCACGCTATCGCAGGGTAAGACTGAGCGCACCCACCCACCCAAAAGCATACAGTATGCTCTGTCCTGTTAATTAAATTCTGGTAGAGATTGCATTAGTCCCTTTTATTGGAGGTATGCCATATATATTTCATGTTCACGTTAATAACGTTATAAATTATGTATGAGTCATGTGCCTCCATATAAGAGCCATGCAGCAAGTAGTTATCTTTACAATCACATCTTTGTCACAGCGGAGCAGAAACAAGTCTCACATTATGAGCAAAGGCAATTTCTGAGCTGAATAAACATGTCTTTAAAAGGTTTGTAGAAAGGACACTTAATGTAGGACTTCTGACCCACTGGGGTCGTATTTTAAGGCCAGCGTGAGGATTCCTGCTTTTTCCCTGGAACAGAAATGTAAGTGTATTTACCTCAGTTTGTCTTTGTGTGTGTCAGAGGGCAGCACGTTGCACAGGCCCCAGCCCCTGCCTCCATCTTCCATGCACCAGGGAGGTCTGAGTGCTGACAGCAGCTCCGCCTATGGCCTGTCATCCAATCGCCACAGTTTCTCCAGCTACTCCGATACTTTCATGAGCCCTTCAGCTTCCAGCAACCACATGAACTCAGTCGGCAACGGGCTGTCCCCACAGGTCGGTCCAACAAGTCTTCACACGTCTGCGCATGCTGTCGCTATACATCGATTTGTACATTCACCCTTCCCTCATAGGTAGCAGTCTTCTGCCTCCCCTCCTCCCCCTCTCACTCTTCAGAGTAATTGTATTCGACTGAAATTAAAATTCAGAAACAGCATGTTCAGCAAAATAACTGCCAGTGTGGGCTTTTATGTTCGCCTTCCAAAGCCCTGGATTTATTTTAGCTACTCCAAATTGCTACATTTGTAAAACAATTGGATTAACATCAACAAATTAAAATTCATCTTGATAGCACCGCAAGTACTCAAGCTGCTCCAAACAGCGGTTTTGACTTTCCTGGGACATCTAAATCCCGCACAGCGCAGTGAGAACACATGCAGATGAAATAATTAGCTAAAGCTTATAAATGTAGACCCATAATCTTCTTCACGTAATTGTCTGGAGCTGGAAGACTGCAGTGCAATGTGTGATTTTGCTCCTCTCTTTGCTGCACGATTTCCTGGCAGCTTTGCGTGCACACTGATAGAGGCTCGCTACGCGTGGGGGGTTTCCGGTGTCCTGCTGGTCACTTCAGAATATTACCGGGGCCGTTTTAGTTTAAGCGGTTCATAATTTAGATTAAAATAATAAAAGAGAATCTGATAAATCCTCCGTAATGCCATCTCAATGCAGGGTGCAGCATGTGCAGGTTCGCTTGCTTTCTTCTCTTTAAAGGCCGGTATTTGAGATGTTTAACCTCTTTGGACACCTCCATTAATGAGCGTTTAAATGTGACTCTATGGTAAAGGTTGAGCTTTAAGTGGCACAGAATGGGAAAATGATTTGTATTGATGCAAATCGTGTGTACGGAGTGAATTATACACAATTACCCATCAATACTGGCCAGTCTTGCCCACCCTCACCAACAAGATGTGGTTAACAGGCAGAAAATAAGATTGAAATGGTGTGTAAAGAGTTGAAAATGAATTTCAATGCTGCATTTGTCCACAATTACCCCGTCGTTCACACGTGTTTTATTGGGAGTTTTTTTTTTTTTTTTTTTTCCTTCTTCTTCTTCAAATATTTCTCAAAGCAGATTGGAAACATTCTTGGTATTACCCTCTTTCTTCGGAGAAGAAAGAATTAAGGATTTTGTGACAAAAAAGAGATTTTCTCTCCTGCTGGAGCGACGGAGGATAACATGGAGGCTCACAGCGTGTTTGATTGTTAATCGTGGCACAGGGGCTTTAACTGCTAATGCTCTCACTGCAAACCTGCAGAAAAACACCAGGAACATGGAGTAGTTTTTTTTTTTTTTTTTTTTTTTTTTCATTAATGGCTCTCTCTAATACTGGCATGGGGTGCACTGTCGCTTTCTCTCCCTCTCTTCACAGGCATTCAAGAATGTGTTGGGATATTAAACATTTCCTGTCATAGTGAGGATTAGGACAGGAGCCTTTGGGCAACTGTACAGCTTGAATTGTCAGTATTCAATTACTCTATCGAATGATGAAAGTCTTTTGAAAGGCCAACCTTAAATGCACTTGTTTATTTTATTTTTTTTTAAATTCATTTATTTTTAAATTAAATTGCATATTTTTGGTTTCTTAGAAGGAGATATGTGTGCGGTGTGGACATGTTTTGACGGCACAGTTGCTGCACTCAAGTGAAATGCATTGAATGCAGGCAGAGTGCTGTGTGGCATTCCTATCAGTCTCTCAGCGAGGAGATGAATGTTCCCACTGACAGCAGAATCAGAGTTCACTCTCTGGTGCAGCTCCCTGCTGTGCTGGGCAGCCACTCTTCCACCCCTCTCGCTTCACAAACACGCAGCTATCCACATGGAACTCACAACACAGAAAACCCACACAATAAACAACCGGTTAAACTTGCCCGGGTCAGACTCTGCTTTGTCTTCCCTTGCGTTTACCCAAATTTCAACCAAATGGTAAATCAGTCTCAGCTTTGAAAATTATCGACGCACATTCTACACCTCGCTGTTTATTTATTTTTTTTTTTCACGATTATTTCCTGTTTTTCCTTCCCTCTAATGGAAAAAAAGCAACACAAAGGGGCTCTCCGTCGAGATGGAAATGAGAATTTGATATTGTAAGTTACAGACAGCATCTGTTTGCGGGAGATATGCTTGTGCATTGGTATGTGCAAGCTATTTCTTCAAGAGTCTGGCATTGATGGCCTTGCGGTTGCTGTAAAGATTGACAAAAATTCTCTGATTCGCCGTAAATGGGCTGCGGTGGCGAGGTGCCAAGTCTGTAATGGAATCCTGCAGCGTTCAGCAGTCCCGACAGGAGCTCGCGTCCATCCCAATCCCATAACCTATCCCGACAGCACACATTTTCCCATTACAGGCAGTGGAAAAGCTATCCACTCGCAAACTGGTTGCTGTCATTGTTGGATATACAACGTGTTTGGCCGGTTGAGGGAGGCAGTATATTAGGGCTTGTGAGAGTGAAGCTGTGCATGGCTGGGCAAAAGGTATGAAACCAGAAGTGTATTTTGTTGTTGGTCTTGTTTCATTTAGCGGCACAGCAGGTGTTGGAAAGAGGGAAAGGCAAGGGCACGGAGGACAGGCATTCCTGTATTTTATAGCAATCCTTACCTGAAGATTTAAGCTTCACGCCTGCCTCTCCAATCTGCTCATTCTTATTTTTAATATTGCACTTCAACTAGACCTTTGTCTTGACCTTCCAAATTGCTGCAAATTAAAATTTTGCTGACATAGGAATGAGCAAATTGGCCTTCTGTAATCATCTGTCGAGAATACGGCGCATTTCTCACAGAAACTAGTAATCTGACTTTAAGACACTTCTCAAATGGTCCTTTGAAGCAGCGTTCGCGGGCTTCTGCGTTTGTGGAAACATTTGGCTCTAAATTCCTCATTATTGCATGACAGGGACACCTGCTGGGAGAGGAAAGAAAACAACTGCGCTCGCTGGAGAGCTGCGTGCGCGAGGTGCTCAGTGGCAGAACTTCTCGGAGAAATCTCTCGGAAACGCTCCCATCGGGGAATAAAGAGAACAGAGAGCGTATATCTCGCAGAATGGAAGAGGGAAATGCACGCAGAGTCTGTTGTGCGCGTGTCCACAGGTATCTCCGTGTGATGAGGAGCCGTGATAGCGAGAGTGGGACGCCTGTGAACTCCGTGGGCACGGTGGCTAGAGATTTTATTGCTGTTTTGATGAAGGCAGTTCGCAAAGTTTTGTGAGGAACTTTTTTTTTCTGTTTTGCAGTTTTATGAAAGTGTTGTGTGTTTTGGAATGACAAGGATGTGTGTGTGTGTGTGTCAGTGTGTGTGTGTATCTGAGGAGGGCCTTTGGGCTTTGTGAGTGGGCCGGGCCTACACACACACACACACACACACATAGACACACACACATAGACACACACATGTACACGGGATCAGAGGCAGAGCGGCTCTCACCCCTGCCTCCCTTTGATCTGTGTCCCCAGGCCTGCCTGCCCGCGCGGCGCTGCACCGTACCACGCACGCTGACACCATGCTCACCAGCGACTCCCCACAACTGTCTGAGAGAGATAAGCCAGGGGAGACTCCAAACTGTGCTGCTGCTCTTCCATTAGCTAGCGCAGACGCTTCTTTTAAAAATGGGATGAATTATTTTTAAGAAGCAAGCTCTGCCGTTGCCAAAAAAAAAAAAAAAAAAAAAAAATGGAGAGGGGAAAATGTACGGAACAATCTGGAGCTCTGGCTTCATTCCGCCTCCCTCCCTGACTTCTAACAAGACATTCTGCACCTGAATACCAATGAGAGGGGGAGATTCATGTAGTCCCCCACATTATTAAAACTTGGGCATTAAGCCTCTCACCGGGCACTGTGTCAGCTGGCAGGCTCCACTGACAACAAATCAAAGGGGATGAGCACATAGCCTGCATTCATAGCTCAGCCACTCGCGGAGCAAGTGGGGGAATACATACTGGTTAATTAGAACTCCCATTAAAACAAATACTGTTTCAATTTGGCAAGTATAAAAAAAGATGTAAGAGGCTTTCAGAAAAAAGAGACCTGCTGTTGGCTGCTGCCAAGAAAATCCAGGGACTGTAAATCATATCCACTGGCTATACTGTTTCTGCACAGATTATTAGTGTTTGCCGTTGTTTTGCAACATTTTTTTTAACTCAACGGGAAAATTTTTTCCGTCTGCGACACCAGAAACGTTGCTCCGCGCGCACCGCAGTTGTCAAACATTGGCTTCCGCGTCGTAGTACCTCCCGGTTTGCCTCTCTCCCTCGCGCACACGCTTGGACCAGCATCGGCTGCAGCTGTTATACATTATTTCATTTTCGTCCTCGGCCTAAACTTAAAGCTTCATTTTAGAAATAAATTGCGGCTTTGCTCGAAGGCCCCCTTTCTTCTAACGGCGGAGACAGCGCCTGCACATTTCCGGCCTCTGCATACCTGAGCCATTTGTTGCTCGCTGCATCTTTTAAGTCTCGATCACCCCGGCGCTGCCATTTTCTTTTTCATTCCAAAATATTTTTGGTTGGAGCTCGGTGTATTCATAATCTATTTTTCACCTACCAACCTTCTTCCCTCCATTTGGCTCCTTGTCATCCAATGACGCCTTGCCAATACTGCTTTGCTCTCTCGCTCTCTCTCTCTCTCTCTCTCCGTCTCTCACTCTCTCTCCCCACCTTCCTCTCTTGCTCCAACTCTCTCCCCTGGAGAGGCAGCTCTTCTCCCTACGCCCAGATGAAAGGCTACGGCGGACAATAAAAATGCTATTTAAATGCAAGGGTGTTTGTGTGCGGGTGAGAGATATTTCCTGCTGAAAGTGAGCTGCTGCATCCTGATAAATAGTAAATATAAGGGAATGTGATTTACATTTATCTTGCAGAGGCAGCCAATATGAATTTCAGTAAATCCTAGAAGATGGGGATTTAAGGAGGAAAATGACTGAGACTGATTCACATGCTGTGTGTCCCACGCAGTCGAAATGCCTATAAGGTGGAGAGTGGTGCTGCCTTTATTAAAGTATAGGCGCAGACATCGATCCTATCTAAAATACCTATTACACACAGGCATGCGATACGTGCTCATCTGTGGAGATTTCCTGCCTCATGCATACACACAATTTGAAGGTGACTCACCTAAGAATAACGATAATAATAATAATAATGATAATAACCGCAGCCTGCGGTTACAGGCTGCCGGACAGGTGATGTGTCTGTGAGCCATACGCTCTATGACCTATCTCTTCAGGGTCGAGGGTCGGGGTGCAAGGGGTTGTGGGATGGCTGAGGAAGAAGGAGAGCTGGTTTGCTGCGAACCTGCCCCGTTAGCCGGAGGTTCGGGATGTTGTCTAGCTGCATGTGGTTCCTGTTAGTTCCAGATGCCACTCTGACAGGTGCATAGCCGTGATTAATACTCTGACTTTTTCTCTCACCCGTTCTGTCCCTCCTGCCTTCTGTTTCCTTCTCCATGTCCCTCGCTGGTTTTCCCGCGTTCACCTTTCTCCGTCGCTGTGGACCCGTGCTCGTGACCCCTCGGCAAAGGTTTATCTAACGCGCTTAGTTTTCTTAGCCTCTGTGAGAAAAGGGCTAGAAGTGTGTTTCCGGCGGGCTTCACTGCACGTGTCTCTTTCTCTCTCCTGCTTGACAGTAAGATGAGAATATCGGAGGGTTTGTGTTGTCCTCAGCTGGTTGTCTCATGCAGCAGCTCTCCCCACTCAGTCTCCAGCTGAGAGCTATTTCACTATTTATTTACATGTAATTATGGCTATGAGGTGCAGATATTAACACTGTCAAGAACAATTTGACCTGACATTTTTCACTAGACCTGGCCCCTGCTGTTTTTAGCAAACAGCCCCCACTTCACCACCTCCTCCTCCTCCTACTCCTCTTCTTCCCTCCCACCCCCTTTTTTTTTTCTCCTTCACTCCCTCGATCCGCCTCGCTTTCCTCCAGGAGCTGCTCTCTCATACACACGGGCCTTGCCTCGCTGAAACCACTCTCCTGGAATCAGAAAATCTGCCGTTTAATTTAGAAGAGGCGTTGGTGCAAGGTGCGGAGAGTCGAAGGTTGTGTGTGTGTGCGTGCGCGCGTGTGTGTGTGTGCGTGTGCGCGCTCTCTTAGAAGGGGCCTCTCTTGTTCCCAGTGGCTGAATCCATCCCATAGTTACTCAAGCATATCACTAGCAGAGAATAGAGGATTGCTCCCCACACGTTCTCCAATTGCAGTCCAATAGACGGCATATTAACCTCTGGTTAGTGTGGGGCCAAGTTTATAGCTTATACTGTGGGACGTTTAGGAGGGCGGGCGGGGGTTAGTGGGGGGGGGGCTTCCTTCAGCAGCTGTGCTGTCTTAAAGTTAGCACGAGTAGAAGTGCGCTAACATGGATTTAACTTAATGAAAATTTGCGAAGAGACACAGAGGCGGTGTGGACAGCCATAAAATAAATATGAATTCTGCCTTTTTTCCGCTTGTTTAAGCCTCCTTTGTACGTGCGGAGCGCGGAGAGAAGAGACACAGGCAGAGAATGGCTAACATGTTGTGAGGAGTGACAGCTTGTTCCAGTGCCCGCTAATCGTCCTCATCTGTGCCTGACTTGTCAATGCCCAGATTCTGTCAGTGCCAATCAGCCACTTAATTGAACACAATTAGCACCCCACCCAAGCCCCCCATATGCATTACATTCTTCAAAGGCCCATTTCTCTCCCTCAAGCACCAAAGGCCCCCCCGCCCTCCCATTTTACCTCTCATTCTGCCTCTGTCTCTTCATCCTATGGCGCTAGTGGAAGGCACTTTTCAGTTTTTATTAATGTGCCGCGGCCAATTAACGCAGTGGCACACAGGCCAGAGCCCGTCATCTGCTGCCTGCCACCATCCCGGCTGTCTGCCGCAGCCCCACGCCACCCCTCGCGCCACCTCCACCGTGACCAAAACGCTTTAATTCAATTTATGCAATCACTGTTATTTTTAAATAGTCATTTTGTCTGCTCAGATGAGGGGCCTTACTGCCCGCTGGGCCGGCCCTCTCATGTGAGGGATGGGGGAAGGGTGGGACGATGTGGGGGCAGGAGCTGACTGACTTTGGGGGGTGGGAGGGGGGGCGGGGTCCCTGAGATTTTTCATTTGTTATTGACTTCCTTCGTTTTTATTTTATTTCAGGTTATTTTGTTTGATTTTGATTTTCAGAAGATTTGAGGCACTTGAAATGACAAATGATTATCAAACGTAAGTTATGCATATACATAGATATGAAATATGAATATATTTGATACTAATTCTGAATCTTTATTTTATATTTTAGCTGTTTCCAAAGTCAGACACTTCCAGTCGCTGTATCTCCGTGGCTTCTGGGTCACAGAATTAAACACTATTCTCTTCCTGTAATCACGCCCTCAGGACTGGCCTTCAAATATTGATCTGAAATTCAGTGTCATCACTGTGGATCTTTAATCGCTCCCTGCTGCAGCGAGTATCAGCCAGGCAGATCTGCTAAGGTGCACAATGCTATTCTGCAGCACACAGATAACTTACAGACATTTGGAGTGCTCATTTTTCCCTGTCTGCCCCAGTGACCTCTGCCTAACTTAAAGGTACATCTTGGGGGCATTTTGATTTGGGCAGAACGGGGAGGTATCGGTGACAGAGGAACTAATCCAGTATTGCGCAGATTAAGAGTATTTGTGGAGTGGGGTGTGTTGGCGCTGGCGCTGGGAATGGAACAGAAGGGGCTCCTATCAGCTCTCCAGGCAGGCTAGCCCTCAGGCCAGCGCAGTCCTACAGGAGTCTTTGTACTCCCCAAAGCTTCCACTTTACTCTCACTCACTCTATATCGCTCTCTCCTCTGCCCCCCTCTTTTCGTTCTATAGGCGATCATATTCCCAGCGTTCCCATTTCCTCTCTTTGCACTTGTGAATTTCTGTTGTTTTAATGTAGTCCAGCGCCGCACAGTTATTATGATCAGGTGCAACAGCTGTGATATGATTTCTTTTTTTTTTTTCTACACATTTGAGGCACAATAACACAGATACAGTACGTTTTATTGGTGCAAGTGGAACATAAAAATAATCATGATTTCGAGATTTCTGGCCGTGCAGCACATTTTCATTTTCCTTTCCCCTGTTTTGTTTGTATTTTTACTTGTATCACTCGCAGTGCTTCTGTCAGCTCTGTCTCTGTCACGTCGCTTTATTCGGGAGAGAAATCCAACAAAGGACAACTCGTCAAACATTCACACAAACAACAAAAAAAAAATGTAATTTGGCTGTTGAAGAAATTAGGGAGCTCTTTTTGTCTCAAGTGTGCTATTTATTTATCTGAAAGGATGCACATTGTATCAATTTACACTTCCCCACTCACTTTGCCACAGGCTGGAGGGCTCAGAAGTTGAGAATTAATTACTTTTTTATTATTATTTATAAAGTAATCTATCTGTAGAGAGAGAGAGAGAGAGAGCGGAGAAAGGAGAGGGTGAGGGGAGGGGTGTGTACGAGAGGCAGGGAACACCCTGGAGCATTGTCCTTTAAACTAGGTCCTGGCTCACATTATCTCTCAAACCAGCACTCACACAACGTCAAACAACAAACGAACTCTGGGCTGCTGAGGACGCTGTATGCAAGGAGAGGGAGGGGAGGGGAGGGGAGGGCGGTGAGGAGGGGAGGGATGGAGAGAAGCGGCTAGAAACTCTGCTCTGCAACAGTGTGTTGTGTTCATGTTTGAAACATAATGCAGTTGTTAAGATTTTTTTGTCAACTCTCAAGGCTCACTTCATTTGAACCACACAGATCTCGCTGTGATGTACGATTTTAAATATGTGTTCAGTGATGAGTATTAACCTTCATCTATTACTTTCAATCCAAGAAAAAGTCTCAGTGTCTGTTAAAGCCTGTGCATTTTTACAGTAAAGAGCACACTGGCTAGAAGTTTGAGTCTGCGTCGGGCATACTACGCGCTGTGCCACAGTATAATAGCAATAAAGTTTATTTTACATAGCGTGCAGCAACAAAAACACGGGAATGTATCCAGCCGCAAATGCTTTTTACGAGCTTTTGTGACTAAGTATCATTTAACACTTGAATGTGTCGTGAAAAATCTTTACGAGAACATCAAAGTAGCAATTAAAACTGACCTGGATCACATAAAATACAGTAGGTGTGGGTGGAAGGAGACAACTTTACTTAGAGGATGAAATGACACCACCGCTGTTCCCGAAAGATAACTCAACCTCTATCTGAGGGCAGTGCTGGCTCCGCATTGATTTTTTTATTTAGCAGTGCGAACACGAAACCGCAAACACGAATCTGAGCACTCCAGAAGAACAGACCTTTTCTCCTCGAGGAAAACTTTGTCGACACAGACTCTACTTCTCTACTTTTCTTTTCTTTTCTTTTCTTTTTTTTTGGTTAAGGACGTCTGAAGGATAGCTACGTCCTCACAGATGCCAACCCTCGTCAGACTCTAAATGAGGCCCATCCTCATTTGCTAAAATAGCAAAACAGCATCATGTCAACGATAAGAGGCCTTTTGAAGAATTTTTATGAGCATGAGTGATAATCGAGCCAATTGCTGGCTATTCTGTTTCATAAGGAGACGATGTAATCGGGCTTCAATTAACCACCGACTAAAATGGACTCATGCCCTCGAGCCGTCTCTCTCAGGACACTTTACTAGCTCCCCCTTCACTCTCAGCAAATCATCAGGATATATGTCCTCATCCTCCTCAGCGTGTGCTGCTCAGCTCCAGATGGGAGGGAGCATCACATGTGTCCGGCATGAAGAGGCCCATGAATCTCCGTCTTATGCATACATGTCACATGCTTTGTCCGCACATATGGAGGGTATGGTGGGGGATTCCTCACTGATAGAATTAGCATGTGGAAATGACTAACCAGTCTTTATGTGCCTCATGTTTCCAGGGAGGCCTCTTCTAAAGATATGATTAATTTACAGAATACTGTTAATTTTCCCTCTGTGGAATAGTCCTGGCTTAGCGCATCATTTGTGTGGACCCTGCGTCGCCTCTACGGCTTCGTGTGTACGTGTCGGCCTGTTCGTGCATGCGTACAAACATATGTCTCTGTGCGCATCGCCCCTGTGGTAACCACCTCCATGATGGGCTAATTGGTTTAGCAGCCAGGAGGCCAAAGGCCAGTGCAGCATAGCGAAACTCAACATGAACCTGATGTTGAAAAGGAAGGCTTCCCGGCTACAGGAGGGGAGCACGTGTGGGACGATTCCCTTTTTACCCCCCGATACACAGGCACACATTCTCCACTTTGCCTTTTTCACTTGGAGAAATTCTCAGCATAAGAAAACAAAATTGTTCACAGTGTTTAGGGCCTCTGTGCTTCAGACTGTAAGGACCACTAGAGGTAATCTCTTCCATTTTAACATATTTTGAGACCTTCTTCTGACGAGTGTCACATGCTATTACATTAATCTAGAATATTGAATTGGAAGCTTTTATGAACTATGAATAATATACACACTGTAACGTTCAGGCAAAACCCCAACCTGCAGTATCAGCGGCCCCCTCACTATGGTTTGTAGAGCCTACTTTGTGTGGGGATCTGAGGGGATCATTTACCAGTTCCAACTCCATTACTATTCATGAGATGGGTAGGCTAGGGGCGAGGGATTAGGGACTCCCTTGGTGCTTGTTGTGCTGTAGGCTCGGGCTCAGGCCTCAGGCTCCGGGACAGGGGCTGTCTGGCAAGGATGGTGGGTCTATTATCACCCTGGGACCCTTCTGTCCCACAGCAGAACACTTAGTGGCAGCGCCAGCTAATGGAAACTGTGTCTCTTGTTCCCATTCTCCTTTTTTTAACCTCATCGCCCTCCTTGTGTCCTCCCCCTCCTCTTTAAAAAAAAAAAAAAAAAAAAAAAAACGACGGAGAAGTTTCTTCCTTCCCCTATTTCAAAGTTGAAATGGTGCATTTCTATTGGCATCTTTACCGTGAAGTGCTGGGATGGCGCTATACTTGTAGAAATAATGTACTTTCCCTCAACTCTGTCGCTTTGATCCTCAATTTTCCAAGTTTCTAACATCCTCTTTCCCCCACCTCCCCCCAGGTGATGAGTATCCTGAGTAACCCCAGCGCCGTACCCTCCCAGCCCCAGCACGACTTTTCCATTTCCCCCCTGCACGGCAGCCTGGAGAGCTCCAACCCCATCTCAGCCAGCTGCAGCCAGCGTTCTGACACCATCAAGAGCGTGGACAGCCTGGCTTCTTCCCAGTCATACTGCCCCCCCACCTACAGTGCCACCAGCTACAGCGTGGACCCCGTCACTGCAGGCTACCAGTACAGCCAGTATGGCCAGAGTGAGTAACATTTATATACTGCACGAGAAAGAAAGCGCTTTTGTGTTTCTGTGAAGAGCATTCTTCTCAGTCCTCTTCTTAAATTGACTACATTTTGGAAAGCCTGTGAAGTGATGCCCAACTCCCAGACGAGAGCCTCCTGACCTTTGCACCCTGGTTGGTGGAGGCAGACACGTGCTCTTGATAAAGACCCCCACCACCACCACCACCACCACCACCACCAACAACAACACTGTCCTCGCACAGAGCTTCCTTAGTCACACCCCACTCCACTTGGATGGGAAAGAGAAGAGGGCCACTTCAAAGAACGGCACACCCTCAGGGGCCACAGTGTCCTCTTGCCCACCTCTCTCCCTCTGCCGTTTCCATCACGCACACACATATACACACACGCCCTCGGGGCAGGAAAGAGTTTGCTTTATTAGATTAGCATAATTGACTGATGCTGTCACAGCCATTCATAAGAGGTAAAATGAAGCACACTTCCCCAACTAGCCAGGCGGTCGCAGCAGCTTGCTGACATTTGTTTGTATTTATGGACTGGTTCTAGTGGTGATCTGGTGTATTGTGCTTATTTTTTTCCCCAACCTCTTTCTTTAAAAAAAAATGTGTTTGTGCCGCGCGCGAACGCGAACGAGCGCCTGCCAATCCGTCACGTTATGTGTGTGCGCACCAGTGTTTTGTCAGCAGCAAGAAACTGATGGCAGCGCGGATGTGAGCTGATGTGAGGTTAATTAAGATGGTGATTGAGCACAGTAGATGGGTAATGAATGGAGGAGAGAGCAGAGAGCTGCTGTCTGAGGATGAAAATGATCGGCCATGTGGAGTGTGGAGGGCATGAAATCAGAGATGCCAAGTGTAATGAAGACTGGCACACAGAACACACACGGGGACCCGTCTGAGTGACAGCACGGAGACTTTACCAGGATGCACATGCTCTGTGCCAGCAGCGTGCCAACCTCAGACAAGGGACAGGGGAGGGGTTTTTTATCTTTCAGTCTTTCTGTGTGAAGTGTTTTTCATTTGAATCATTCTCTTCTGCCATAACTTATTTCAGCCTTAATCAGAGGAATGAAATGGGACTGAATAGGACGTACATCTGAGGAGCCAACCACCTGTCTAACACGTCTTTTCTGTTTTGTTTTGTTTTTTTCTCTTTCTCTTGTAGCTGCCGTTGACTACCTGGCTAAGAACGTGAGCTTGTCCACCCAGAGGAGGATGAAACTCGGAGACCACTCTGCAGTGCTGGGACTGCTGCAGGTGGAGACGGGACAGGCCTACTGAAGCCGCCCGGGACACGCCCTGCACCCCGCTCTATTTCGCCCTCTGCCACCCTCCTCCATGCTCCATCAAGCCCGGACTCCGACTCGCCTCTCCGCTGCTCGCTCTGCAGCTCAGCCATGATATCAGCGCACAAGACTCTCTGCGTCCCGGAGAAAGTGACGCCCGTGGGTGTGGCATGTCCCCTTTGGGAATGGAACTAAACCTTTCACGCCATTGTCGACCACCAGGCGGCTCCGCGCCCTTTTTTGCTCAATATTTGGGTGTCTTCGCCTCCTCCCCGTACTTCTGTCTCAGACCCAGACCCTGTTTATTTTGCTGAGAGGACCCCAGACGACCCAAAGACGGTCGCTTGACTTGGCCCCGGATTCCTCTTTGTCATGGCTGCAGTCCAGCACACATTTAGAGCCATCAACAACTTGTACCTTGACCTTGCTGTTCATAGTAGTTAACAAAGCCAATATCATTTGAACGACTCTTATCCTTGTTCCTTTTTGATATTGTTAAGATTATTGTTGCTGTTATATGATTATGGTTAATGTGATTTATGTTGTTCTTTGATTCCATTCGTATCTCTTTTCTCTGTTAGATGTTGGTGTGTAAAACGCAGTGGATGACTGAGGTGATCTGGGAGTGAGTGTCTGTTGCGTGTGCATGTTTACGTGTCGGCACAGTCACACAAAGAGAGGATGATTGTTTTCCAAGCTGCTGTTCCTCTGCCTGTTCCCTGAGCTCATGTGTTCATGAGCGATTTGACCTTCCCACTTTCATATTCATCTTGACATTCCTAAAGAACTTGGCCACTTTGTGGGAAGTCTGGCTGGATGGATCCTACAGGGAATTAAAGCAGCGTTTTGGCGGCCAATAGCTTTCCCCCTGTAACCTCCATCCCATCCTTAGCCGCGGTCCGTAGGAAGGGGGCATTGTTTGCAAAAACAGGATTGGGGAAATTAATGTATTTTGAAATACGGACCTTGCCAAGGAGGGCTAACTCACCCCCCCCCCGCCTCTTCACTCCGCTTAAATCCCTGCTGCCAGGGAATCCTGTGTGACTCAAACAGTGTAAATCAGATTAAATCACACAAATATAATGTCAAAGCTAATTCACAGCGGCCCGTCCCATTATTAGCCAGTGTTTCAGGGTTTTTTTCTTTCTTTTTTTTTTTTTTACAACATAATTAGCACATTTTGTAAATGCACCTTCAGTTGGTTTCCACTTTTCGGCTAAATAAGCATTCCTTCGTAACATTCCTCAGGCTCCACCCGCGAATATAAGCATTCCAGCTTTCTCTGTTATGAGATTAAAAAGTAGACAAGCTGTGCCATTCACATGCACTCTGGAAAATCACATAATCCAGTCAGTTGTGAAAGGGCACAGGTAACGCCACTGATTAACCCCCCTCTCTGGTCTGGACCGGAGTCCCCTCCTAATCCTCCGCTTTGACGTACTCACCGAAATGTACAAAAGAAGAAAAAAAAATTTAAATAATAGTGGATATGAGACATTTGTGTAGAACTCATAGTTGACTTTTGACATGATCCAGGACCAGCGGTTCCCTTGAGATATATGTGATTTTTTTTTTTTTTCTCCTATTGACATGAGTGTGATAATGACGATGTACACACAACTGATAACTCTCAAGAGGTCCTCCGTCGCCTTTTAAAAGCTAAAAAAAATGTACAGTAGCTGGAGCAGAATGTGTATCGTTTCTTTATAAAGAGTATGTTTTATACTAAAACAAAACTATGTTGAGTGGTAGGTAAGCAAGGGATCTGTGGAAGTAAATGTTTAATTTGATTTTTTTCTTTAGCTGGCTTGTTCTTCTGTTGGTTTTCTCTTAATTGTATTTAATTGGTTCACTTGTTTTGACCAAAAGTTTGCTTTGTTTTTTTTCTTTTTTTTTTTTTTTTGTCCCAGGTAACAATGAATTTGTATAAATTAATAAAATAAGAATTCCATTAAAAGTGTTCCAATTAAAATTGTATTAAAGAGGATCAAACTGAGCCGACAGGAAAATGAAAGCTTGGCGTCATTGACAGACTCCCAACAGGAGCACTGCATGACTGAAAGGTGGCAGGATCAAACACCAGGGTGTTTTTTTTATTTTGTTTTTTTTGTTGACCACCTCGTTTTACAGACTGATCGGTAGTTGTGATCAAACTGGACCACGGACCTAACACACCTGAACCCTGAGCCTTCTGTGTGGGACTCTGCTGATGGTCCAGCACAACCGTGACGATCGTGAATATAGTGACAGCAAACACTCTGCTCTGGGAAAGCGTTTGCGTTGTGGACCAATAAGACTTCAGGAGATAACGCCAAAAGCGTCGCTGACTCCGCACTGAACCACAGCCGTTGCAGCTGCTCCACTTAGACGCCTCACTCATGTGTATATTTTAAAGAGGAAGAATTTTAGAATTGTCTTTAGTGTATCGAACCCATTTCTAACACTTGCGTCAATAAACATTTGGATATTTAAGGCATACAACTCTCTCTCTTTCTCTCTTTCTCTCTCTCTCTCTCTCTCCCTGCCTCCCCGACTGTTTGACCCTTAACCCGTTTAGTTGCTTTCTGACATCTGTGCTTTGCTTTACTCCTTTTTCCGTTCCGCATGTGTGTATATTATCATGGTATAATTTATTCTGCTGTATGAAGTATTAGACTAGTGGGAAACTTGTATTGGTATTTACTACCTTCAGCCTGTTGGTGTGTTTACTGTAACACTGGCGTAACTGTTATCAATTAAAGATCCAAAACTGATTCTTGCATTTGTCCTTTGTTTGTTGTGTGCTTTGTTTCTCGTGTATTATTATCTGCATATTAATATAAGTCTCATATATTTGCTAAAAGAAAGAAAAAAGAAAAACAACTGCACATTTTTTCCTGTTGATTGATTCAAATATGTCAAATTGTCTCTGTTCCCGGCTTTTTAAATTTGAGGATTTGCTGTTTGTCTTTGCATTAGAGTGACGAAAACATTTTTAGGTTTTGCACTGTTGCTCAGGAAAAAAACAAAAAACAAACAAGCAGTTCAAAGATTTGGGGCATTAAATATTGCATTTATAAAAATATCTATTCACCATTTAACTGCAACCTTGGAGTGATTTACGCAAAAACAAATTGTCCGCGACGTCTTCCACACACTTGCGCCTGTGTACCAAATTATATGTTGCCGGTGCACGTGTGGGGTCACTGGGCCATCGGGGGATTTCACCGGCTCTGTGGACGTTATGTGATCAGGCGGCGACGACAGAGCTCAGACGTCCCTCAGACTGAGAGACACAGACTGGAAGTGCGTCCAACAGCAGCTGTAGGAAGTCATTCATTCTGCCCGCTGACCAGCAGCTCTCACCCCTCTCCCGCCGCCGGCCGGGGAATGCAGCCTGCAAATCTCTGTGGTATGGTGTGAATGCAGGGGAACTAAACCAGTGTGGTATGGAGGCATCCGCCGAGCTTTCTGTTACACGTTAGAACAGAGGAGCTCATTCACTTTTTAACCATCAGCGCTGCTGGAGGTATGTCAGACAAGCATGTTCTCTCAGTCCTGATGCATTTCAAACATGTTGATTGTGTCTGCATATATGTATATATATAGATAGATATAGTTATAGCAGTTACTAACATCAAATTTTATTAGGAGATAAATTTAATGGTGAATAAAGTGAGAATTGATCTGAAAAAACTGTCATTCATATTTCTCGTAAATAAGAGCAGAGTATTTTGTGACTTTTTGATTCAAATCAGCTACAAACTGCAGTTTTATCATCACCCCGTTACATCACCGAGGCTCATTTGACTTTCATGTGAATGTGAATTAATGTCAGTGTCTAATTATGGAACATATATTAAAATAAGTGTGTCCATGTGTGCTGGATGAGCATGCCAATCAATTATTAAATTGATTCCAAGCAACTTTCCTGTAGGAGTGAGCGCTGAGGAGACTGAGGGGTTTTTCACTGGATCCTCTCAGCACATTAAAAATGCATTGTTAGGTGGCTCTTTGCCCGCCGTGTGTCATCCCTCATATATTCCCCCAAAAGTTTGTGTTCTGGTTGTCCAGATTAGACCTTGGCATGTGCTATGGTTGTCCCCTTTGCTCCGGCTTGTCTCCTGAGGTGCCGGCCCGGGAGTTTTGTCTCCCTTCGGTCTGCTGTCACTCAGACTGGACGAGGTGGCAGCTCAGGCACTGGTGTGTGGGAGAGCTTTGTGACACTTCCCTCATCTCCTCCTTTGATCCCCTAATTGATTGACTACAGGAGCAGAGGATAAACAGAGCCCACAAGAGCCGATTCCACTCGCCTCTCTGGAGTGGTTTAGATAAAGTGTAGAGGCCCGAGCGCTCCGTTCCTCCTCTCCGCTTCCTATATGGACATACGGCCATTGAAGATGGCTCTGTGCCATGGTGGCTTAGCTGTGGGCTGTGTCCTCAGGCCCGGGGCTTGCGTACTGCCCCTGTGCAAAAGTGGCCAGGGGTAATAGGTTTGTTTAGATCACAGGGATGGAAATGAAACTCCTGAGCCTCGCTGTAGAAACCAGGAGGCCCCTATCGCTCAGGAGGCAGCGATAGAGAAGTCACAGCCTCAGCCCGGTCATACTTGCTTTCCGAATGAGCCACGGAGTAGAGGCTCTGATTCAGATCTAATTTAGGACCAGGCTCCTGAACCTGACCATGCTGTGATAAATAACCTGCCGCCGAAGAGTCGGGAAAGCCACGGAGCGGAGGAGAAAAACAGGCCAAAAATGTCTCAATTTGAAAAGAAAAAATTTGTGTTTGAAAACACGAGTTTAGAATGATTTGAACCAGATATGATAATTATATTCTAATTTTACCAATGTGTTCTTCAGAAAGAGTTCAGAGCCGTGTGCAGGTATGCTAAGAAATGATTAAGAGATGCTCTGGGGGTCTTGGTTTTATTCTTTGAGATTATGTGTCACAGGGAGTAAAAAGCTCCCAGCTGTCGCCATGAAAGCACTTACAGTATAATAATCCCCCAAATCCTGTAATTATGCCAGCATACGCTGTGTACCTGAGCCTCAGCTTTGTGCTCGTCACCTCAAGGATCCCACTGACACAGACACAGGCGCACAGCTTGCTGTGCATATATCTCCTTCCCGGCCATGTATTTTGCATAGGGAGAAAATCTTATTTTCAGAACATTTTAGGTATTTTGAATTTCATGGTTACTCCTCTGAGGTATTATAGATAGATAATCTGTCATGTATGAGTAAAAAGCAGCTGCTCAAATGGGGGTATTGTCATAGCTCAAAGTGATCTGATTTACCACTATAAAAACTAATACTTTAGATCTTGTCTTTTATGAATAAGTATATACTGTATGCACATAGAAATGCACACCTCCCTTAAAGCAGTTTTTGAAATAAATTTAAAAAAAAAAAGAAAGAAGGCAGAACAAAAAAAAAAAGTCTAAGTAAAGTTATAAATCTAAGAAATCGGAGTAAGATAAAAATCACTGTGAAGCCGAGCTTGATTTACATTTAAAATCTGAGCTGTGTTCTCAAACTAATTAATATTAATAACAAAAATGGAAATGAGTGCAGTGGCGGCCCTAAGTGAAGAACAAGCTGGGTGCATTCAGTCAGGAGATTCATACACAAGCCCTTTCTCAGGAGAAGTGGGCTCTAAACAGGCGTGACGGCAGGGCATAGACCGCCATACACAGAGACAATTTTTCTAGATAATAGCCTATCACGGAGGATACAATTTAAATTAAAAAATGCAATTTTCACCTTGAAATGAACAAATGATTACAATTTCTATACAAATTAAGGCATCCAGGCTGTGCCTCAGTACTGTGCCAAGGCCATGAAACCTGACATAATTACCATGAAATACATTTTCAAATATTTGTATTTTGTCCATCGCTTTAAAACATGCCACTCTGCCTTCTGTGGGTTTGTGATCTCACCTTCTGGGGGAAATACATAAAAAAAGAGGGAAAATCATCAGAGATGAAAAGCTCTTCAACAGGAGAGATAAAAATGTGGAGGAAAAAAAACAACCTCCCATACACACAGTAAATCAGCGCAGCTCAGCACAGCGGCCCCTGGAGCTATCTCTAAAAGCCAAATTACTGCTCCTTATCTAAGGAATCATATCTACTAGTTATCTGCTCCTGAGATAGGCTCCTCTCTCTCTCTCTCTCTCTCTCCCTCTCTCTCTCACTCTCTTGTGCCTTGTGCTCATCGCCAGAAAAGCTATTTATTTGTGATTACAGACACCCTTTGAATAAAAGATGTTTGTGTTTGAGATCCAAAGTTTCGGCAGATTCTGAACTCCTCAGATTCTTCAGAGAGGAGAGTATTGAAGGCAGAACACCTTATTTGGGCAGGGTTGCTAGGGGTGGTCTGCTGCAGAGAGAGGGATGAAAGTGTAGCCGATGGGAAATATGAGACAAGACCTCAAACTTCTCTGACGCTTCGTATCACATATGCTTTCAGAGAGGATTCATACTGAGATGAGGTGTCGAATTGACTTTAAATGCAGAACCTTATGTTTGAAACACACGCAGATGGGAAGTTCTGGCGCGTATCTTGTAAAAAGCTGCCAAAAGCTGCAAAGTTTGGAGTTTGGGGAGTTTTCTCTCAGATATAAGTGCCCTTAAGTGTGGGGAAACATGTGAGTGTAAAGTTTAACGTGCAGGCAGACGAGTTAGGTTTAAAAAAGAAATGGTGAATGTTATCGACGCAGCACTCGTAAGCGAGGTTTCGTACGGAAACAACCATTTAACCTATTTTCAGTGTATTTAAATTCCTTTCATTCTTCTCTTAATTTATGTCCACATTAATCTGAAAAAAAACAAGCATTGTAAACAAAAATCCCCAAACTTTACACTCATAGTATTTCTTCAAAAAATAAGAAATAAAACCAAAGTAAAATCAGAAACTGCCCCTCACCCGAAACAATGTATTATCATTATTATTATTTGCTGATTTTAAGCAAACTACATGTGTGTTACATGCAGCTTGTTAATGTTAACTGCCTCCTTTCTCCTTCCATTTCTTACCTCCCTCTCTTTCCCTCCATCTGTTGAAGTCCCTCAGCCAGAGAGGCGCACATCAGATTTCAATAGTTGACCTCTTAATGCTGAGGTCAGTGCTGCACCGGCAGCGATTTCACACTCAAGATGAAAGGGAAATGAACACTGAGGATGCTGGGGGTGACACGGGGGCCCTGGCCACGCCAGCCACTGCCACTCTAAGCGCTCCACCGCGCCGGGCTGCGGGCTAAGGTGAGCTCGAGCGGAGGCGCAGAGATTGGGTTCGGCCACCTGTGCGACGCCGGGTAAAAAATCTGATGTGCGCCGATAAGTTTCCAGCGTGGAGAAACTTTGCGATGCAGGTAACAGAGAAGGGAACAGACCTGGTGTCCCGTTATTACCAGCCTTATTATTAGTGAGTGAATCACCTACGGGGGCTCTAGACGTCACAGCCGTGCGAGCTGCTGACAGATTGTAACTGTTTCCACCAATGAGCACCAATGCGCCATCTTTAAAACGGCCCTGATGCTTGGCGTCTGACTCCCGGCCTGCCTGCCTGCCTGCTCGCCCGGTTACAGCCGCTCGTTACTGGAGCATTTCTCAGAGGCCATTATTGAATGAACACTGAGACAAGGCCAGCAGTGAATGGACAGTTTGGTTACACCGCCATGAGGCTTGAGCTCCTCAGAGTAATGTACCGCTTAAGTACCTGTCAGCTTTATAAAGGAGGGAGTAGACTGTGTAAATGTGTGTGTAAATAGAGTGTCAGATCAGGACCCCAGGGAGTGGAGGTGGGGAGTGTGTGCGCGTGTGTGTATGTGTGTGTGCGTGTGTGCGTGTGTCTGTATACTCTTTTGTTCACTGATGCATATGCGAGAGCGTGTGTGTGTGTGCGTGTCGGAGAGTGTGCGTCACAATAATGATCATTTAACCCTCCTCAGCATTCCCCAGGGCTTCACGTTCCCCTTTCGACTTCATAGCGCTCCGGGCTCTCTCCCTCTCTCTCTCTCTTTCTCTCTCTCTCTGCCTCTTCTGTCTGCTTCTCACGGCTGGGCACAGTTGGGGAGCAGCTCCTTATTCATTCATGAGAGAAGCACCGGATAAATAAAAAGGTTCATTACTGTGCTAAAGTGTTACTAATGACATGTACCTGCCACTGAGCACCTCCGAAAATCTAATGTGACACACTAGAATGGAAAATCTATTCTGCCGCGCCGAGGCCTCCAATGGCGCCAGCACATAACTCTATGGAAATTTCTCTCCGCTTGCCCTCCAATTGTGTCTCTCTAAAACCAATATTTACAATCCCATAGCCATTATGTCCTACTACGCCCTCTGCGCCTGCTGTTGCGACCTCCATATTAGCTGAAAATTGGACTTTGCAAACTTAGCAGGGGAGAAGAGACTCTTCTCGCAGATGAGAGGGGGCAGCGCCAGGGGACTCAGCGTGAGGTGCGGGGCGTCTCTCGACTCCCCCGCTGCCCCAACCCCAAACTGACGACACCCACCAAATGACAAACAAAGATGCAGAGGATCTCACCGCGCTGCGTTCCTTCGCTCGGTGCGTAATGATCAAACATTAAAGGACTTTACATGTGATAAAAATCTTTTTTTTTTTTGTGCCGTCTCAACTTGAGACATTAGTTTTATTTTGGTAAAACGAGATCCCGTACATGTAGCCAACGAGCTTAACAGCAGCACTTAACCAGACGCTAGAAAGAAGGCCTTGTTTAAGCACCTGACTGACAGGAGATGGATGAAGACGCTTCTCCGGCTCCCACTGTATGCACGCTTAATATCTGTGATGACACATTTCACTGCTGTTTTAAAGCTGTGACAATTCATTTATTTAACAAATAGATAAACCACAGTCTCATGACTGTGTTGTGACAATTTTAAATATATGTTTTTGTGGTGTTTCACACGTTGCTCTGAAAGTTTATGCGTATGAATATTTGTACATAAGGGCGATAAGTTACTATTATAAATATGAACACGTCCAACAAAAACTATTACAGTCAGAGTAAAGATGTCCAAGCTGCTTGAAGATCAAATATAAGCTTATATTATGGCTATAGTTTGAGTTTAATATTTTAATATTTCACATGCTTTATACATTGTTCAAAAAGCTAGAAATATGATTCTTATTTGTGACTTAGTACACATACTCAGAAAATGAGCTAAGTGCAAACTGATCAAATTGTCGTAATTATAATTTAACAATTGTATATAATATTAAAATACAGTATACTTAGAAAGCTAAAATGTTATTTGAACAGATCACAAGCAGGTTTTTGATGCAGCAAAATTGAGTGAAAAAATTAACTCCTTAATAAGAAAGCATGCACATTTTACACAAATGCAGCAGGTTTAAGTTCTAACTTTATTCCATATTAAAGCTGTTGTCACATCTCAACGATCAGAGACTTTAACCAGGAGAACTTCCAGAGGTATGCGTATCAGTCAGCTGAGGCCGTTGCCTCCCCACCCCCCGAGCTAAAATACTTGTTGCATCTTTAAAAGCGCAGCACCTAATTGAATCATGGCTCCCATCAATGTCTCAGCCGAGCCTTAAATGACTGTTTGCTCAACATGTCTGCCCATTTCCGCTGATTAATTCATACGAAGCCAAACGAAATGTTCTGCCTTGTTTGTCATGTCACATCCGAGCCCTGCAGTCGTCCTGCAGTCAGTGCCTTATGTTTTTAGATGGGAGAAGAGAAAAGCCCAGTGGAAAGTCAAGCAGGCAATTCATATGTAAAAATAACATCAGTCTTTTAATCTCGGGATGAATGAGGGTATTTCATGAGGTTTTATTCAGTTTTATTTATATAGTGTCAATAACAGTCCAAATTGACTCAAGACACTTTACAGAACCCAGATCCAGAAACCATCAGAGAAAGAACTCAGATGACGACGACGGCAAGGAGAAACCTTGGGCATGAACACACCACAAAGAGGTAAATGTCACACTGATCACACTGATGTGTGGAGATGCAGATCAAAATTCATGCACAGATGTGAAGACGTTCACGGAAAAGAAACAGTAAGAATATTCCACATCAAATCTGTTTCTTTCTGTATGTCATGGCTGGTTCCCACTGGTTTGATTTTTTGGCGGCTTGTGATTACATATGATAAAAAAGCAAACGACAATAACAGTGAATTACATGTAATTTTATGTTACATGTCGTCCAGAGCAGAACAGATTTAACATCGCTGTGATGAATCTGTCCATGTTGCCCTAATTAAATGGATTATTCAGACTATTTAACATTAGTGACGCATGGACTTTTGGTCAAGCTGTGCATCCACTGGTCAAAGACGTAACGTAGCGTGAGAAGAAAAGAATTGGCGACAGTTAAGCAAAACGCAGAATTTGTGCTTTTAAATTACCCATGATTCAGTTGTGTTTAGCCACGTATAAAATGCTAGGTTCTCAGTGTTGAGTCTGATCGGTGAGCGGGACGGTGGTGGATTGCGAGTGCGTTTTGGGTGCGTGTTCTCTGAAATAAACCCAGTTTGGACAGTCACAGCTGTGTAAGGTGCTTAGAAATGAAGAGATGACATAATACAGCAGACTTGTGGCTTTACTGATAATGTAATCAACCAGTAAGATACTCTCCTAAATGAGTCTACCAACGCTCTGTGTGCGTTTGTGGATGTGCTGCGGTTTTGTTGTGTTTTACCAATAAAACAGCAACTAAAGGATCATTAATGTCGTGATAAATCATTCTGCTGGTTAAATACCACTAATGCAACTGTGATGTTATATCAAAGACCTTGTGACAGCCACTACAATTATCTCCCCTCCCAATGCTTCCCAAGGGTCCCATAAACCACATTAGGCAGTCTACCCAGGCACGTCATTTAGACTTCTATGAAGCGTCTCCTCTGCTGAACATCACTATCACAACAATCCGCCAAAGCAGCTACATCCAGGATTTGACACAGCTGTAAATATTCAAATACGATAATTTCATTACTATGTGTCCTCGCTGCATGAAATCTGTGTGCGCCGGAGTCTCTCTTTATTTTTAAATTTCACCGGGGACGACTGTTTCTTCACATTCTGAAAATCAGACATCAGTGCTTGATTGAGCGTGCATTTGTTGCTCTGTCCCTTTGAAAAGCCCGCTCAGTCCCTTATTCAGCAACCTGTTCAGGCCGTGATTGACTTTTTCCCTCGGCGCCCTGCAGCAGATGAAGGAGCGGAGCTTAAACCTGTTACTGTCAGCTTCTCACCTGGATCATAAGAGCTCCTGCTCGGAGCATGCAAACCAATATCCTCCTATTCATTGCACAGCCGCCCAGGATTCACAGCAGTAGCTTTTCACAAAGACCGGGGCAGAGCGCCCTCCGTGTTATCTTATTGAGTTACCTGTAGCTAAGCTCTGAGCGAGTGCACACAATAGCAGGCAGTTAATGACAGCGCAGGGCCTAACCCCTTGTCCCCGGCCTTTCCCTGAGCCTCATTTCCGCGCGGCGGCTGCCATTTCACAGCTGTTAGCCACAGACTCTCTTTGTCATGATTAAGGACAAATTAATAGATGCCTCCTGGTAATCAGCTTTCATTAGGGCTGTCAAACCGTCAGTGGCATTCGCTCAGTGCACTGGACATGGGATGATCACCTCCCAGTTGAGAGACACTACAGCTGGCTGTGTGCGGCTGTGTGGCGCTGCCTCTCAGCCGCTGTATTTGCGTGCTCGGTGTGGCTAAAGTGTGGGTAACCAGTGCATTAGCACGCTCCTTCGTGGCACAAGTGCTTGTAGTTGGTGCATTAACAGTGCTCCGTGTGGAGCTGCAAGATGGAGGTCATCGTGGGAATGACATAAAGAGTAGTCTTTCTGCTGGGTGTAATTGGCCCCAGCATGCTGAAAATGGACTGTGAAATGTAAGGGGGGGTCAAATAATTGATTTTCCCCCGAATGCAGAATCCAGGGCAGGGCTGTTTAGTGAGTAATTTACAAGAGCAGTTCAGCCCAGGCTGACTGGCATATCTGTTGAAAGTTCCCAGGGGCACGGGAAGAGATAACACACACCTGAGACCCTGGAGCAGATGGACAGCAGTCACTGTGCTACTCAGAGGGCACAGAGGATTCACATCAAACTTACTTCCACATCTGTGTATGCAGAGGGGGTGGAAGCGCGCACACGCGCACACATGCTTCGAGGATGATGGACACAGGCTATTGTACGTAGAAATGGACTCTCTCCCCTCACTCCGTCCGTCTCTCTCCCTCCCTCGCGGTCTCCCTCTCTCTCTGCAGCATTTCTGAAATTGATGAAATAAACTCATCAGACTTCCAGCAAGTTTGGCATTGTGAGAGGGAGCTGAAGTCATTTCAGTATGTAGATTTCAGACTTAAACCCATAACCGTGTTGCGTGGTGCATGACCACCCCCACCTGCTGGAGAGAGAAGGCTGGGGTGTGCATGATGGGATAGGGACGTCTGTAAGACAGGATATAGTCTGGCCCGCTGTGTGCTCACTGATTTTTCAACACCACAGCCTAAAGGAATTAAGACAATAGCCTTATGTCAAATAGTATAATCTAGTGACAAAATGGCATTTTATTTGCTGTGCCAAAATTGGGCTTGAATACACGTGTAAGCTAATTGAGAAGAACCAGCTGCTCGTAGCCATGTGCGCGGCTAAAATTAGTTTCATCTTCCATTTGGAGAATTTCTTGTGGAGTAAATAGATGAGCGGCGATTGTCGGGATCCGTGATCTCTGTAATCTGAATTTATGGAGAGCACAATGATTGGCCATTGTTGCATTCTGCCACAAAGTCACCGCTGTCAAAAATGTAGATGAGCCGCGCAGAGCCGGGCGCACTGAGCTCATCACAGCACGACATTTGTATGGCACGCACTCAGTGCTCTTCAATTTTCTTAAGCATCTCGGTAAATTGCACCAAACAATTTTCAAGATCAATCCCAGCGTCAAAAACAATGCACATAAATCCCATTTCTTCAACCCATATTGTGTTGGAGAGGGCCCCTGTGTTTGCATGAAGGTAATTACAGTGGGATTTGATGTTGTGGTGTGCCCAGAATTCTCCAGCTTTAGATCAGGCTCAGGGTGCTCCACCCCATTAATACTCCATATGGGGAACCCAGCTGTGATCAGAATTGGAAGAGCGGGAGGGGAAATCGATTTCATTTGCAGGATTATTGATGTAACCGAGATGCTGTTTGTATGAAACATAAAGTCTCATTTCAGAGGTTATGGATAAAACTGGATTGAGGGGCTGGCTGTTTGTTTTATTCAATGAAACATTACAAAAACAGAGAAGTCAGTATACACACTGCCGTACAGTCTGCACCCGCATTGCACCACATTAATGCTCTGTAACAAGTTCTCTTTCTTTTCTTTTCTTTTTTTTTTTCCACTTTCCGCATCTGCCTGCGAACTGCTGCTCTTGACGTATAGAGCACTGATAAAATGTGGTGAAATGAGAGAATAATTGCGAAATGAATACGTTTTAAAAGGAGACTGTGGGAAAATTAACAAGATGAAAGTGATTTACTGCAGTGCGGGAAGGTTCAAAGTAACACATAATGTTGGCAGCGAGGAGTGACCTGGCACCCTGCCTTCTTCACCCTTTGCCAAACTTCCCCCTCCACCTGTTCCCTACATATTTTTTTGGAGGCTTTATAAGTCGAGCTGATGTGCTGGCGAGGTGATCACACATACATTAAAAACAGTATCAGACTTTCCCAGGGTTCGGATGGCCTAACAGCTGGATATTTCCACTGAATCTATCCCTCTCTCATATTATTCCTCCTTCGTTCTTCGTTGTCTGTGCCCAATGGAGACCAGTGTAGTTCCCACTTGTATAACAGTTGGGGCGATGGCAACCCAGATGGGATTTTTTTTTTTTTTTAAATTCTGGGTTTACAGCCATCGTCTGATCACAGCAGAGGGTTGAAGGTGAGGTAAAGGCCTTTATCATCCAGTCAAACAAATGTATTTCCTCGTAACTTACACTCTAAAGATACAGGGATAAATTCAAACCTGGGTAACTCATGAAATATCTATAGCTACACGGTTACAGTAGAGGCTTTGAACGACTGGTCCTTCTCATCGGATGAAAGGATGGAGGCATTCGAGGGTAGTATCCCTCCCCGACTTCGTGTCCTTGCTCAGAGCAGATGTTCAAGGCGTTCTGATGTCAGTAGTGGGCAGTGTAAAAGCAGGCTTACACATGTTCATGTCACCATATCGCTACAACTGGAGGAGGAAGTTATGTCATCGACCCAGCTGGCTCTAATATGCGCCGCAGCATTGTGTGAAAAATATGGAGCGGAGGTGGAGCTCAGACTCAAACTTGGCCGAGTTGCTCGCAGTGTTTCTCGCGGTGTGTTCGGGGGCCGCAGACAGACAACGCCTGTGGAGCAGAGTTTTATCATAAGCAAATCCTTAATTTTACGGCCCGTGCACACGCGAGGGAGAAGTCAGTCTCCTCCGCGCCGTTTTGTTTTAATCGACAATAATTGTGGATTTAACAGCTGAGAAGTGGGCTCGTCGCAGATGATAAAGGAAATTGCTGAATTCCAACACGGAGCATTTGTATTTTGACAAGGAGAGAGCTGAGCAAAGCAGAAAAAAAAAGAAAGAGAGAGAGAGAGAGAGAGAGAGCGTGCCGTTTTTGAGGGGGGGCATGTCTGCGAGGGGCCGGTGTTTTGATATGGGCCTGTTTGGAGTGAGAAGGGAAAGTGGGCCCCTGTCTGGGAGAAAGGGCTCAAGCTCGGTTATGGAGTTTAGGTCTCCATCTATCCTAATAAAAAACACTTAAGCCAAACAACCCCCTCTCGGTCTCCCTGTGTCTGATCCTGGGAGCTACCTGCGGGCCCTCAGCAGAGCACATTTAATAATGGGGCCCCCCCTCCTTTCTCCCAGTGATGTTCAGCTAGGCTCGGAGCAGCGGCGGCAGCAGCAGCGCGGTATTCGGGGAAGGCTGGAGCTGGTCTGAATGGCACGAAGGGTGTGGTTAGAGCCCCTGCAGTGTCTGCTTCACAAATCTATCGTCGCTTTGGTGTTTGCAATAATTATTTTTTTGGCATTTTTCCCAAAACTTCAACCACGCTTTAGCCGACATATATTCTCTTTACCCCCACCCCTCCATTCTTTTTCTCCGCAGCTTTTTAAAGGCCCCATTCTTTGATGGTGTTTACGGAAGCAGTTTGAGGTGGTATTCTTTCGCCACCGCAATCCCTGGTTTCCCTTCCACACAGACCCAGATGCGAATGAGCAGCAACAAAAGACTTGTGTCTTTGACGGTGTTAAACCTGAATAAAAAGTGGCATTTTTTATTTGTTTTGCCTCCTGTTTGATTCTTGGTAATGCAGACAATCAACAGGGTAGAGGAGTTAAGTGCATTATAAATTACTGAGAGGGAGCCACCTCGCTCTTGGAGCTCATCCTGATGCTGCTGCTGCCACTTTGGGTTATGTGAGGAGTAAAGTACTTTAGCAAAGACCGTGGCGCTGCTCCACAGCACTCCTTTGCATATCAAATAAACAGCAGGGCATGATTGCGGTGCCAACACAGACAGCTATGTTATATGTACACAGTGGTGCACATGCATATGTCTATAAAGATGCCACTGAAGTCTATTGAATTTCTCCTGTGATACAGGTCATGGTGACACAGTGTCTGAGGATGAAGTGGTTTGTACGGGGGGTGTATGGAGTTCTGAGGAGGTGTCTCGAATGGTGAGCTTTACCTTTAGGATGTGACACTACTGATTTGAAGCATTGCAGGTGAATATAGTAATTAAAACCGAACCATTCACAGGGAATATAATTAAGAATTTTCCACAAGAGATATTTCATATTAACACTAAACGTGTGCCTGATCACTCGCGCTGGCTTCATGTTTTTTTAAATTGCATTGTGTTCATAAATAGGTGGTTTTGAATGGTGCACGCCTTCATTTACAGTAAGAAAAAAAAAATATTAAAAAAAATAAAAAATTCAAGATTTTCATGCTGAAATCCCATGTTTTGTAGTCCCCTTTTTCTGTGTCCTCAATCCACAAGGTAAAGATCCATGACTCTTATTTTCATAACAAAGCTCTCCAGGGTCCAGCAAACAAACTGTTGTATGGATGTACTATTGATTTCACATTCACACGTCCAGACTTAAAGGAACTATGGGATTGCCCGTGAATCCCAAATCTGTGTGCTACTCACAGTCTGTCAAGTTGACATCCACTCTCTTCTGTAAACTGGCAAGATTATTCACTCAACAGGATCTCTCTGCCTTTCATCCTGCAAACTACAGGCCAATCCGGCCGCTGACAGCCAAGTGATAGCATACAGATGGAAATGAAGGCGAGCGGGCGAGGGGGGGAGTGGGGGGGTGGTGGTGCTGTTTGTCAAACATTAGGAGGAAGCTGCTGGGTTGAGGGAGTAGATTCCTGTGCCAGACTTGGGTCTTCTGACTTCACTTAGTGTGAGGTTTCAGCACCCGAAATCTTATACTTTAACACTCTGGTCGTACACGTTTCGAGATCAGATTAAGACGAGACATTTTTTGCAAAGTCTTCGAAATGACTAGGCCGTCTGCAGATGTGGAACAGTTCTCCGTAAGAGCCTGCTAATGCGCAGGACTATTCTGAGGAGCAAGAAGAAGAAAAGAAGACAAGGGCAGGGGGAAAAAATATATCTCTGTGGAGATATCATTCATGTCAGTTATTTGTAGACATAAAATACGTGCAGCCACTGCGTTGATAACAATCATACAACGGCTAAACTGGTCTCAAAACCTGATGGGAGCAATATGGTCTGTGAAATGTATTTCCTCCTCCTTGGGCAACAGATAATATGTATTCTTTCCTGTAGTCCACCAAGCAATACAAAGAATGCATTCTGCCTGTTCAATCACAGCGCTGGCTTCCGCTTGGAGATGGTCATTGTGCTCTCTGGATCACAATTCACAGCCGCTGGAATGAAACCAATTTGAGCTCCTTTCAAGATAATGCAAATAAATATCAGCCCTGATTTGCCTGTTTTTTTCATAACTTTCCTCTCTTCACTCTCTTATCAGCACGCAGAGCATTTCTCTCTTTCTTAAGGGTCGAATGAAAGGTCCCTCTTTTCTTGAGAATCAAGGCAGAGGAGAAGCCTGGTCCAGGACTGATTCATGTCGCACACACTGGTGGGATGTTATGCATGGATAATTGATTGTCGAAGCAGCATGGCCACTGTTGGATCTTGATGGTGCTGCCGAAATGTCACCTTACTGATGTTACAGCGGCGCCGATATTAAAAAGGCTGGTCTCAAAGACTTCCATCTGAACACACTCCTCTCCCACTGTGTCTGGGAGAGACAGCACTGTTTGTCAGGCTTCTATTTCAGAGAGACAGATCTTGCATTCGCAACCTTATCTGCACAGGACAGTGCACCCACTTCCAGAAGTGCATTGAACATTTCCAATCATAGGGATATATCACTGTCCTTTTAAAGTGGAAATCAAAAGTGTGGGAATAGCGAGGGGGGGAAGAAACATAATTGAGATCTCATAGGATTTATTTATAGGTGGTCTGTCTCCTCCAAAACCAAGAAAAATTACACTCCCTGCTGCAAATATACTCTTCAACAACAATAAAGAATCCATCATTTTCGTGGGAATGTTTTCATACCAATTCGAAGAAGTTTTAAAGGAAAATTGTTCAGGAACGTCTCAGACATTAAGTCAGATAATGCAGTATGCATTTATATGGAAGAAGGTGGGGGATTAAGTGAGTGGAATCCAGTTAATTTCAGAGTTATGATAGAGTACCAAAAGCCCTGCTGGGACTGGTAAACTGCATTAATCTATAAAGGCTTTTGCAGGTAAAAATAGACTACACCTGCATGCCTTTTTACCACCATAATGCTTTGCAGAGGGAGACTATTGCACATCCATTTCCATTACCAAGGAGCGGTAAAGGGACATTTTGCCATCGGTTTTCTGAGTGGCTTCTACACATCGTGCAAAGAATGAAGCTCACCGTCAATTCAGAAGCCCGAACGAAAAAAAATAAATAAAAAAATGCTGAACACAATGCGCATTTTTTGCCCAATTTGTTGCACTATAAATTAGGTGAAAATGAAGCAATGTGAATAAAACTCATTTGGACTAAGACTTTTAATTGAATTTTGAATTTATTTAAGTGAGTTGTCAATATTAGATATAATCCTATGATATTTTTGTTTAGATTTTATCCATATTGTGCATGTATTGTTAGAGGGATATGCCTCGCTGACATGCTGGAACCATTCAGAACTCAGGGCTTTCCCCCATAATCAAGTGTGAATGAACATGTAAACTTAGCCAAGTATTAACAGAACTTGGCCTTCCTTCCATACACAGAAGTTCATGCCACTGTGTATGAATCGCGGTTGGCGTGACAGAGGTAAAAGGCAAACAGCTTGACAAGTGAAGAGGACCCAAAACAGACAAGCGGGAACAGACCATGCTGTTGGGCAGAGGGCTGCGGCTGAAAAGGAAGAAAAGGAGCATTAATAGACACCATATGTCTGCATATTCTGAGGTCTCCAGCGTAAATTTCATTACCCAACGCACAAACCGGACCATCTAAAGGACGTGTGTAACGTAGCCTGAGACAGCTCCCGTGTGAAAAGCGGGCCGTTTGTGTGTGAGAGCCATGGCCTGATCTGTCACGCTGGGGTTTTTAAGGAAAAAAAACGGGGGCAGCAGCTGTTTGGTTCACCTGTCCTGTCCTGTACACGGCTCTCCATCAAACCAGAGGCTACTGTCCTCGCAGGCCTGCGCCCGCAGACATGGTTCCTCCACAGCAATGTCAGATGTAACACTCCTATCTAATGTGACAACATTTACAAGACCACAGCACCTCTGTTTATCAGACTTGTACAATTATATGGTGTTCCGTTTGTATGAGCACACTGGTTACATTGAGGGAGATATCCATAAACATACTGTACGGCCTTTTTGTCTGACCACGCGCTGCATTAAAACGCTGTTTTCTACTGGACGGTGAGTGGGATAGAGACAGAGTGTCGGATCACAAGGTTGTTGTGCAGGATAAATGACGCGACTTTCTCAAGCGCCTACTAGTCAGGAGTTGGAACTTTTTTGCCTCGAGTTGAGTGTGGGAAAAATACGTACACCGTGATTGAATTATATTTTACTGTTTGCACATATGTTCCCTTGTTTAAGGGGGGAAAAAGTTACTACGGCGCTGCTTAAGCTGTGGATTATCTGTCTGCGTCCTCTGCCTCTTTAGAATCAACATGAATTCACCCACTCAGAGTCTATCACACATCCACAGAGCTCCCTCAGAGAGAGCGGACCTTAGGGAAGCCCAAGCGGGGAGGAGGGGGTGGGGAGGTGGGGGGTGGGGGGGGCCTCGACAGAGCCGAGCGGAGCCGTGCAGGGTTGCGGTTGCGCCCATGGGTATGGCCCTCTCACTCTCTGGCAACCACTTTGTTAGGCGCACAACACTAATCCTCCTTGTGTCTTTATTGCCCTCTGTGCGGAGGAGCAGACCGGGGCTGTGGCTGGGGGGAAGCACCGCTGCAGGGCCAGTATCACTAGCGTTCCCGTTTGAAGATAGGCCGCACTGTACAGCATTAAGACATCTAATAGAGGAAAGCTGAGAGCAACGCAGACTGATACTCCCTGAGACAGAGAAGGAAAATAAAGAAAAAAGGAGAGTCCTCAAATGTCCCCCCCTCCCTATCTCTCCTCCTCCTCGTCCTCCTTGGGTGGGGGGCATAATTTGGGGATAGGCAGATTATTGCCACCAGAAATGACTGTGAGGCAATTCTGGTCCATGTTGTTACACATACTCAATAATCTAAACAACACATTAATGTGCTGCTTTAATTTATAATGCTGCCTCTGTGGTTGAAGACAATTTGTCATGCGTTGGATTTGTAGGAATCTCATTTTGGATAATTCTGAAGCACTTAACTCAAATTGTTTAATGAATGTTGAGACACATCTTACAAATGTATGTTTGTTCAGCCCGTGTTCAGCTAGCGTCAGACAACGTCTGATAATCTGACGAAGAAGACAGCTGATTACCTTTTGTTGCACATTTGCAACTTTTCTTCCCCCCCACTATTTGCAGAAATTGTTTTCAAAATGTTCCTGCGCACTCTCTGGTCCGCGCTGTCAAACTACAGCGTCCACACAAAGCTGAACTCACTCAACTGGCGCCATCTTGTGTCTGTACAGGGCAGACGACTGCGGGCACAGGTGCATAAAATTCAATGTCACCTTTTCCCCCGGATCTCCTCACTGTCCCCCAGCTGTCACCCGAGCGCTTGGCAGCATAAGGTAATAGCATCAAGATGCAATCAAGATTATATGCTTGTCACTCATTCCCTGTACTCGGTGGCTTACAATGTGTGAAACAGGCACGAGATAAAGCCTGTGCACAGATGGGAAGATAAAACGCTCCCCTAAATATTCATCCGTTTTCTGTCTACAGCAATGCGAGTCCTGAATGCTGCCACTGGATCACTGGGAAGAGGAGCTGGTTACCAAAAGGGTCTGACCAAAAGGAATTTAGGAATTCAAAGAATAAATAAGGAAAAAAAAATTGTGAACATTTTAATCTCTCCCTGTAGAAGCAGATTTTCTGTAACCACTTTGAATTTTGTGGCACTCTTCCTTACCATCTGAAACAGGGCTCGCCGCCTTATATCTCAGCCGAACAGAGCCTCTGCTCATAAGCTACATCCACATTAGCAGTTTATTTCCATGTTTACACCGTTTCATATTCTTTGCAATAGTAACAGGATTACTTTGTGACAAACGGTAATTTGTGGAATTCCCTCATTTCAGTTTGAGGATTTTCTTTTTGCTCTGTACCCGTCTTAAGGAAAGAAAAAAAAAAAGTGTTTCTGTATCATCGTCTCCCTGGAGGTTTGATTCCAGAAGCCCTTCAGGTTTCAAGCAGACCTCTGCGAAGGGCCAGATAAAGCAGAGCAGGGCAAGGCCTGATGATACCGACACGAGGGAGCACGACAGAATAATAATAATAATAATAAAAGTAATACGCCAAGGAAGCCTATTCTCTTTTACTTCACAGGCCATTTTCCAAGATGTACAACATACAAACATTCAAACATTCACAATGAGAACTTATTGCCACGTCACATTTATCAGTCATAACAAACTATACATGATTTACATTAAAACACTTTCAGTAGCAAACTAGAGTTGTATTTTTTCACAGTTATAATAGCCTGTTAGATTAGCACTGACCCTACTGAAGATTTAAAACTTTATAAACTGATATATTGAAAGAAATCTATTAAAGTGGTCTATAGTTTTGACTAAAAGTTAAAGTTAAGTATTTGTACGGCATTATTTGGGAATCCTATTCATTTATGAATGACTCAAATGATTCAAATTAAGCATTAATTGTGGACACAGATTTGGACAACAGTGTATCAAAGGAAGAGAACGACAGAGTTTTGGCTGCCCAGATAATCAACTGTTGATGCTTTTAGTAGTTAAACAGGAGTTGCTGACATAAAAAAAAAATTAAATATAATGTGTTTCCATCCATACATTGTTTCCTTCTTGATAAGACAAAACCCTTTGTTTTTCCCTGCCTCCAACATCAAGTATCATCCTCACACGTCACTTTGAAACATTTCCTCGGAGTGATCGTGCACTTTGGGATCACACACCGAAGGGAATTAGTAAATGTACATAAGTGAATTAATGTATGGAAATTAGCTCGAGTGCCATCGTAGGTCTGATTCAGTTGATCCCCAGCTGCACATGTTGGTAATCACCGCTGCTTCTTGAATTCACTCGCAGGCACGCAATAAGCAACCTGCTGCCAGCACCCCCTACGCTTTTGTCTAATCCGCTGTTTCACTGGGCTCTAGTTTGTTGCACAAATATGAAAGTGAATCTCAGCAGCAGAATGCACAGAGGCACATTAACTAGGATGTGCGCCTCCACACTAAAGCCCCAGACATTAAGTCGAGGATTTACACTGGAATATGATTCCCTCAGTGTCTTAATAGTTTGGTGCAGACGTTCTTAGACAAACAGATCTTTCCGAACTTGGTGACCTTGGAGACCTGGTGCATGGAGATGTTTCCAAAATCACATTCATTACATTACTCTGTTTGCACTTTGAATTGATATGTGTCATCTACAATAATCTTGAGATTAACTGAGCAAATGAATATGTTGTTACATTTTTGTCTCTACATTTAAGACAGTTGGAAACTTGCTGTTCAATATCAGTATCTTTCTATGGCTTCCCTTAGAATCCCTTCCTGAATCTTTGGTTAATGCCTCCACCTACTGGTTAAACGAGGGTATTGCCTATTTTAAAAACCACCTTAACTATTACTGACTATAAAGACTTTCTGTTTCTCGTGGTTATACCACACTGACAATCTTATCTCACAAGTGGGCACCACAAAAACAGCTTTAAATTGCTTTCTAGTGTACAATATTTAAATGCTGATTTCCCTGGCTTAAACACACAAACTGACAAAGATTTTAAATAAAAAAAAATAACATACTTTTAACATCTGGAACGTTCAAGTCAATTGGTGTTGTTTGTCAGCAGTTGAGGATATCTAATGTAATGGCCTCATGTCTCCAGATTCACTCAAAGTTGTTATTTGGATCAAAATTTAAAATACTTAGTTGCAAAACATCACTGAGGTCAAAATGAGTGTGCTGAGAGTTGTCCATTGAACTGTCTATTTCCTTTTGGAGGCTGCATTTTGTAGCACCATAGAACTGTATTGAGTTTCTACAACTTATATGACATATAATAAGTATATCGCATTTTAGTCAGTGGACAGAATAACAGGAACACTTGTTTGTATCTAATTCAATCCAGTTTAAGAGCATCACAAACTACAGCTATTATAACTGCCATTCTGGTTGAGTCAGCACAACACTGTTATATTAGAACGCATTTATTTTCACTAATATTCTGGCAAGTGAGTATCTATTTAGGATCCCCAAATTCGAGCTAATGAGCAGATGAGTTTCTACTATCGCTACAGGAAGTAGACTATTTATATATTTGTATGCTATTTGAATTTGAATAGGTGTTAATATCTTTTTGTTTTTATATATTTTTTTATGTGTTTGAAGAATAAATTCTTCTTCAGTGCATATGCTGTTGAAGTCACGGCTCAGTGCACCGTCTTCTAAAGGGGGATGGTGGCGCATGTCTGGCAACCCACCCTGTCAAATCCTCGGCACACACTACCTGTGACCGTGCTGGAAGTCGCACCCTAAACTTAGCGTCTTTGCACCTGACAGGAGCGCAACTGCGGGCAAACCATGGCAGGAAAAAGGGCGTTAGTGATCCTGTCTAAAGGCGCGGAGGAGATGGAGACTGTTATCCCCGTGGACATCATGCGCAGAGCCGGGGTTTGTAACTCGTTGACATACGTGCTAACAGCTAGCTCGCTAAAGATGGCACAAACATACACAACTCAGTCTAATAGCTGGAATTACAATTAGCCACCATTGCATTTGGTTTATAATGCTACCAATATTTCAGTGCTGTTTGGTCGTAACAGTATTATCATTTGATAACAATCGTGCACAGAACAATTTTGCACAGAACAATAAACTTGCTAAAGAGCTAAAGTTAATAATATGCTAACACGGCCAAACTAATGAGTAGTTCTGTCCAATAACACAAGAGTTTAGTCAGCTGTTTGTGTAACACCCTGCTAACTCTTAACGCACTCGTTACTTTAGTGGAGAGGGCGCACAGAGGCCAAGTTAAATGTCAAAAGTCCAACTTCTCCGCCATTTGATAGCTTTCTAAATAAGAGCCTCGGTCAGCCGTGCTCTGTGCGCAGACGTGATGTAGTGTTGTAACACCATGCTAGTCATGATAGAGCTAATCAGTTTTTATTATCTGGCCAACTCTATAGATTTCAGTGACGGTTGCAGGTCTTGCGGGTAAAGAGCCGGTCCAGTGCAGCAGAAACGTCGTCATCTGTCCCGACGCTAGCCTGGAGGATGCCAGCAAACAGGTGCAGCTCACTATTTAACTACTATACCCATATTCGCTCTATTTTATTGTGAATGTTTCATCAGTGGCTGGTAATCTGCTATCTCAGACCATGTCATTCTCCATCTAATATTATTTGTCTTCAAGGGCCCTTATGATGTGGTGCTTCTGCCAGGAGGGATGCCAGGGGCCCAGAATTTGGCAGAGGTGAGTAAAACTCAAACATGACTCAGGTTTTCAGCTGCTCTAGGGTTTAACATCACAAATTTCACGCTTGAGATTTCGGATAAAAACACACTCTTACATATTTCAGTGTTGTGGATATTACTGGCAAGACGAGACATGTTTACTTAAGTCAGAAGTTGAATGGCCTGGATTTGCTTGTATCACTTGTGGCTGAATAGCTATGTTCAGTAACTAAAACCAAAAAGTGTCTCACTAACCCAGAAGCCTGCTTTCATGTTGTTTCCTCTTTGATTTAAAATTTCACAACTGTTACAGATTAAAATGTCCATAAAAACATAACTTTATTAGAATGAAGACAGAGACTGTAATAGGTCAGATTTGACAGTGATTTATATGATCCAAGTAACAGGAGCTGTTACCTTGAAGTTTAGTCTGTTGCTTTGAGCAGTTTGTTGTAGTCGTCTCTGCTCTGTTTATTACAGCAGGATCCTTATTAATCTCTCAAAAGCAAGGACGTTACATCACCAAAATAACTTAAATTTGTTTGCTTACTCTATACATCACAGACACTGGATTCCTCAAGCATCTAATGTCAAACTAGGTGTACATTTCTTTTTTTGATCAATTCCAAATAATGTCATGTGATTTTTAAAGATAGATATGACAAATTTGAGATCTGTTCAAAAATTTAAATGGACGCAAATCTGATCAGTCAAGGTGCATCTTAGTGCCACGGTGAGGTGCTAGTGTGAAACGTAAGTCGGTGAAACTAGGTGTATATGTATATATAATCAATAATCTAAATATTTTCAGTGCGTGTCATGTAAACCTGGGAGAGGACAGTTTAAGCTGCGTTTTATTCAGTCTCCTGAATTCATATCATACTTTATATTTAAAATGATTGCCTCTTGCTGAGTGCATTAGACTGCAACCCCTTTGTGACCATAAAACTATGAATGGGTTTACACATTAAGTGGATGGATGGTAACTGACTCTGGAAGAAGGAAGAACACCTTCATTGGAGGCTAAACTTAATGTATTTTTTTCAGCTGTGTCTTTATGACATAAAGAATGTAGTTCTCATAATGTGAAACCCGTAACTCATCTGATAGAAGACCATGCTTCATTTAAACTATATTGTGACATTTTCAGTTTCCAAATATGTGCATGTGTTGAAACGACGATGCATTCGTTTTGGCCTTAAAATGACTAACAGCACCTGGTTCCTGTGCTCTTTTGCAGTCTCCTGCTGTGAAGGAGGTGCTGAAGGATCAAGATGGCAGAAAGGGCCTGATTGCAGCCATCTGTGCAGGTACAGTTTGTGAACACACACGGGACAAATGTCACCCACCTCTGAACTTAAGCTTAAAATACGTTGTGACGTTAAACTTGGAAAAAATCATGGTGCTGCTCTAATACTAGATTTAAAAAGATACTAGATGCAGTTTTATGTTTGTCATCATGTTGCGTCACGTGTTAACACTGCAAATACATTTTAGGGAATTAACCAATAAATATTGCACACACTAGTCTGCAAATCAAATTAAAACGGTTAACAATTTATTTTTATTTATACAAGAGTATAAATGCATAATAAACATTTTTACTGAGAAACGACACTAAATGTATGATATTTGGGGTTTAGACACACTAAACTGATGCAGTGCTGGGGAAGACAATTTGGATTTGCAAGATCTTAGAGAAATAATAGATTCAGAACCATTTGTGACACTTTAGTTAATGGATGTTCCAAGTTGCCGCCCACATTTTGAAAAATATACACCATTAATAAATGTCGTGCTTCATTAATTTATCGCAATTTCCTATGAACTCCCTTGACATTTGAAGTGAAAGGGTGAGGAGGCTTGATTAATAACAGAACCCACCAGCACTGACATTTTAATGTGACAGGTTCCGTATGCAGGGAAAGGACACTGGAAGGACATTTTGAATAGGGACAGGGAACCAATGCGGCAAAGTGGATTGAAGGGTGTCCTAGAAAAGACGAAATCCTCACAGGAATATACAGTTTAATGAACCTGCCGGTACGAGGGTCTGTTGCAAGACTTATTATTCCGCCTTAAAATGAAAGTTATTAATGTGACACATGAGAAAGGTTAATTGATAAAGGGCTTCACTGAAAACCAGAATAGTGACGAGAAGAAAATACAGACAGGACAAGTTTATCAGTGTATGTTTCTGTTTTTGAGCCTGATTTTCAAGAATGAAAGAGGTCGGTGAAATGTGTAAGCCTATCAGACAGAACATTAACCATCTGAATGCAAAATAAGTGCACCCCGAAGCGTTCCTTGCTTCCTGGTGCTATGTGTTGCACCTAAATGCATCTGGTCGTTCCATGTGATGTAAAAATGTGATTCATGGCCACCTTTTCCTATTCCTCTATGGTCCAGTTATGATGCTAGATGTTATCAAAAGCAGCATTAACTTTATCAGCAACATACATACATAGTATAGCATGTATAATAGTATGGCTATATAGTCTGTGGGCTTGGTCCACACTGGCCCTCGTGTATCAGTGAGCTTTGCCCTACTTTGAGGTCGTATAGGTACTAACTGTTACAGTTTTGGAGATGCTCTGACCCAGTCGTCTAGCCATCACAATTTGGCCCTGTTTGGAGTCCTTCAAATCCTTCAACCTGCCCATTTTTCTTCATTGGAACAGCAGCTTTGAGGACACATTGTTCCATCTCTGCCTTATATACCCCACCCCCTGACAGGATCCTTAAAAACAAAATAATCTGTGTTATTGCATTTGACCAGTAATTATGACCAGTCACTCATAATGTTATGGCTGACAGGTACGTACATTGTATGCTGGATTCATCCGATTGTCATCATCACTGCTCTCTTTGCATTAACCTCGCTGTCTGCCTCTGGTTCTCAGAAGGTCTCCCTCTCCCTGGCTGTCGTCCTCTGGGTGGGGACTGTCTGTAACAGGAGTAGCTTGGCTTTAACTGGCAGTCTGCAGCTCTGCCAGGGGAAAGTGGAATCTTTAGACTGCACGGGAAGCCAGCCAAGGAGCATAATCAATAACTTTCTATTTATTAACAGTTTTTGGATGAGCTCACTGCAGTGCTAGGACATTACCAAAGTTAATGCAGCTGCAGTCAATGTCTTCACCCCCCCTTGTTTTCCATTGTGATGCAGAATCTGAAACTGTACACTGTGTGTGTGTATTCTTGGAAACAATAGTACAGTTGAGGACACCTTTAGGACATGCTGTTAATTATTAAATGTTGTATTTTGTGAACAACTTTTATTCATAATTAACTGAAATGTGTTATTAGGGCTACGGGGCAACGCCCGAGGCCTAGTTTTCTTTGTTATGTGTGGGACTCAAAGTGAGGGATTCCAGGACGTAGCATTTTACACAATTTTACCCCTTGACTTTGTAACCTCCTTTGAACTGCCCAAAGATGAAAAGCACACGCTTTTATAAGTGTCACTTAATAACAGAAAGCTGATAAATGAACGTTTGCCTTTCTGCAGGTCCCACGGCTCTTCTGGCACATGGCATTGGCTACGGCAGCACGGTCACTACACACCCCGGCATGAAGGAGAAGATGATGGCTGGAGGTAATGAAAACACATTGTAAATTTAGTAAGTTGTAATTATTTGTAGAAGGCAGTAGATGGTGCTGTACTAGCTATTTGTTGCCTTTGGAGTATCTTGTCAGTCTGCAGTAGGAGGGCACACCACTCAGAGGTGGAAGCCGATGCAGGAATTTGACAGAACATACTAGAACTGGGTCAGCTGAAGTGTTGATGGTGTGCGTGCTTGCAGTGCTCTATTGTCTGACGTATGCGACTTTCAACTCGTATCTCTCACATCGCCATTATCCTTATGCTCTTTGTCTTTTTTTAGACCACTATAAATATTCAGAGGCTCGAGTACAGAAGGATGGACATTACATCACCAGCCGTGGGCCAGGAACCAGTTTTGAATTTGCCTTGACGATTGTAGAGGAACTTATGGGGGCTGAGGTTGCAGCTCAAGTCAAGGCTCCGCTTATTATGAAAGACTGACTGCAGCCATGTTTTACCTATGATCCTGCATAACAGCACTTCCCTGCTATACAAGCCTGGTACTACTGACAACAAATCCAACTTAGCCAGCACCAAGAATCAAAGTGACTCAAGACAAGTCTGTTCTGACCGATTATTGTCTTCCTTTGTGTTTCTTAGTTACTAATAAAACATACTTTGTGACTGAAACACAATGTGGATAATCAATAGGCACGCACACGAACTTACTCTCTCTTACTTTCTCATCATTTTTGACTGCTTATTGTGTCACCTGTGAATAAAAGATGAGTGTGACAAAAGTCATCTTGTGTTACTATACCCTGCCAAAACATTAGGCCATGATTGTTATGTTAAAACAGCACGAGTGTGGCAATTGAACTGTATGATCTGAAATAAAAACACAAGTGATATTTATCCTAGAGAGATATGTGTTGGTACAAGACAATACATTCCAATAGTAGCCATTATAAACACATGCTAAATACCATAACCTTATTAAGCTCAGATTTAATACAGGACTGTTGTATTAGAAGACAATTGTTTTCACTGATGTACCTAAGGAACTGGCAAGTGGGTGTTTATTAATACTGGAGGTCACTGTGACTTGTCTTCACATGCCTGCAGTGGTTGTGGACACCTAAATATAGGCAGGAGCAGCAGCAGCATAATGTAATGTATTGTGAATGTGAGCACTGCTTGCTTTTAACGCGGGAAGCGGAATCCGAATAGACTGACAGGTGTCCTGGCCAATCAAAGTCCTCGACCTGGCTGCAGTCGTCTTCTGATCGACCAATGGCAGCTCGTCCGCAGCCAGAGGGGCGGGGCTTAGGTGCAGCGCGTGGTGGCTGTGTCAGAGCAACAAAATCCGGAGGGTCTTCTTCACACAGTCAGAAAGGAAGAGGAGAATTTAGCCAGAGGTAAGACCATTTTGGTTCTCTCCGGTGTGTCCAAGTGGGTTATTTTTGACTTTAATAAACCTCAGCATTCACCCGAAATGGCCATGACAGCGTTCAGATATTACCGAGCCTGCTGTTTAATGTTGGCGGACCAGTTTACCTAACGTTAATCACGGTAACTAGCTACGAACCGTTTCGGAATTAACCTCACACTGGTGCCGCGACAGCTATCGGGACCAGAGTATAAGATTGCAAAGAGCAGCTTTCTGCAAACCCGGGTATCCTTTTAATAAAGCTGTGATTAGCTCACTAAGTGTGCTGAGCCTCAAGACCGTGGCGTAAATGCATTGACATCGGTGTCTCAATGTCTCCGGGCTGAGTAACGTTAGCCCGGGGTAACGCTCACTGCATATTGTCACGGTGCGTTCAGGCTCCGTGGACACGACCAGAGTGAAACCAGGGGTGTCTTGACACTCAGCGGTCGCTCTGCAGATGTGACCTAACACTGAGACGTCAGCCCCAGAAGCTCTCCATCCTCAGTGAGTGTGCGCTGCATGTCCTGACTGTAGCTAACACTGTGCGGCAGAGGCCAGGTCCTCCATCAGTCCGAGACATCATCGTGACAGCGGGGAAACTAACTCGTCAGTAGTAGTAGTAATCTGAATATTTATACTCTCATTGATAGCGGGATTGATTCATTACCTGAATGGCTTATTAACATATTAACGGGCAACTGTATGTGTGTGTGTGTGTGTGTGTTTAAATTTTAAATTTTAAATTTAAGAGTACCAGGTGCAACATTTGGCAACATGAGCCACCCTCATTGACAGGACGCCTGTCAAGATAATATTCTCATCTCCACTCGAGCTATTGAAACAGGAAGAATCTGTGGTGCTGGTCTTTACCTCTTTCGCTTTGCATGCACAGGAAATAGAGGGGTAGTTCGTTTCTGGTACGCTGCGTGTTCATTTGATGGGAAACCGCCTCTTATAACACCTCCAGACGACAGTCATTTCTTAGCACGCAGAAAGGCAACAGCAGGCACGGGGTCAATCCAAATTGAGGAAACGACTCAATTGGGTTTCTCATCCACAATTCCCCCAACTAAACAGAAAAAAGACTGAGGCTCTTTTACCATTACGGAGGACAGAGGTTTGTTTGCTGTTAAAATCACATCATATCAAAATCCAAATCATCAAACATCGTGAGTGTGCACCTGTGTTATGATGAATACTTCTGGAAAGGTCCGGGTGAGTTGTTTTGTTCTGTGATAGTCTTCCAGCGTTTTAGACGGGGCCGTCCCTGTTACATTCAGGCAAAATTCCCTCGTGTGCCTGTTTTCGTTTTATTCAAAACGAAATCCTTGGTATTCCCTGGAAGACAAACGTTCCTGGTTAAATAGTGCCTTGTTGACAATTGTATAGCACCGTCTCATTAATGCCGCATTTTTTTCAGTTAGATATTTCTGGAGCGTTAACATTTTGCGCTGTTGCACATAACATGTTAGAATTATTCTGCTTGAGCAGCTGTACAGTAAAGAGCTTGAGGCCTGACTCCCTATTTCTGGATGGGGCAAGGAGGGCGGGATGGGGGAGGGCGAGGCTGAAGTCGCTGTGACTGAGTCATTGGTTTAGCTAATGATGCAATTACAGTGCTGCACTTTGCATCTCCTGATTACATCCCCTACTTGCGCTGGCCTGCAGACAATAAAGGCTGAATTTGCTTGGCCGACTTGTTTTTACAGATAAATTTCAGAAGGTAATAGACAATTTGCGGTTTCATCAGGCGTAAACATTTTGTTTTCCTGTCATCAGCAACCAATGGATAGATGAGGCTGTGACACTAAACCTTATGTGCAGTCTGAATTGCAGTTCTTTGAGATTGCACATTTCAGAGCCTCAGTAGGCTAATGATTTCTTGAAGTAACAATAATATATACATTTTTATGTGAAATTGTGTTTACCGCTATCAGCAAATTAAATTAGTCGCAACATGCACATGGATCAAGTGAGTATGACACTCTGATCTATAGATATAAAACAAATAGTTTTGTCATTGATATTGCGCTATTTTTGGTTTAATTGCTCAGGCTGGTTGAAGAAACAATATTTCATTATATGATTTAAGTGGACCACTATGATGTGTTTCTAGCAGCCATTATACCCCAGTTATCCACTCTGGGGAATTTTATTTGCCAGGAGCATGATTTATAAACCGTACTCTGCTGCCATCTGCAATATAAAGTTCACATTTAAGTTAAGAGTTCCCTATATCACTGATTGCCATGAGTTTTCCCCGTAACAAATAAGGTTTCGGGGCTGTGTGGGGAAAAAGTATACAAGGGGGGCCTTGACCTTTTGATGATCTTTTAGGTAGTCAAAGTCAGTGTGACCTCAAGTTTGTCTCATTCTTGTGAACTGAAGAAATCGGGGACGCCCGGAAGGAAGGTCATTGCATTGGACACAGATGTCCACTGAGACTTGAGGAAGAACCAATTCAGTGATCGTTTTTTGTTTTATAAAAACACTGAAGAATTCCAAGGGTAAAATTCTCAAAAATATTTAAAATGAATTAAGGCTACTTTTTTTTTTTTTTTTAAATAAAAAGCTGTTTTTGTTTGTCTTTATGTCAGACACAATAGGGAGGAAGAGATATGTATGACCTGATTTTTAAAAGAGGATCCTGGACTAAAACAGGAAGATAATTTCCTCACTTAGCTTAATTGCTGCAGAGAATAATACTTTTTGTTTTGCTGTATATGAGCATTTTTAAAAACGAAAACAAAACAGTATTGTTAGGCCAGTCCATTTTTTAAATGATCATATTGGTATCGGACTTCAACTAAGACTGATCTTTTATCGTTATTTATTTTAGATCTGCCATAAAACCAAAATCACATCCCCGTAGCATCAAAACATCTACTTCCTGATATAATGGCAGTCGACTAGCGACACAGCTGCCAAAAAGAAAATTAAGAAGACGACGACTTCAGAGTCCAGTGCACCAAGGTTTATGGCATTAGATGACCCACCCTATTCTGTTGTAGAGGACACAGGTTTCCAGTACAAGCTAACCCACTCTACTTCCCCTGCTACAGTCACACAGTGCGCGCACACATGATCTTGGAGAATACATTGAATACATTGAATATTAAAAGACTGGTGTCAGATTGAGGGGCAATAAACTTGATTGGGACATCCCCAGGGGCTTAATTAAGATGCTATACAAACTATTAAAAACTATCTATACAGTATAGGCCTATGTCATATAGAAAAAGACATTTTGTATCAGTCTGTCTTTAAATCACCATAACAACGTGGATGTTGGATTTAGCGACAAATAGCAGGAGAGGGAGGGAGAGATGCCGATTGGTTATGAGACCATGGTGGAGTAGACTGGACCTCTTTAACCCAGATATGGCTGACACGAGGTGATGTCACATTCAGCCTTCTTTGCTGGTACCTCTTTGACGGCAGTTTGATGTGTGCTTACTTTAAGATGTCTGTCAATACTGCATCGTTAGACTCATCTGCTGACTAAGGGCCACTGTTGCCCAAGAGCACTGAAAATGATTTGTTACAGGCATAATTTACTGCATACGAACAGACAAAACACATGCAAATTAAGAAAATATCTACATCAGTTTGACAATATGTGTGCTGCAAATAGTCACAACACCAGCCAAAAGTGGAATATAATGCAAGTCATGGAAACATCAATGGAGAGAGACCTTAAAAAAGTGATGAACCTGGATGGGAAATACTTATTGTTCAACGCTTTTGACTTTTGGATTTTTCTACTCATTTGTGGTCTTGGAAAAGAGCTGAAATATAAATGTTTGGTTTTAAAATTTGTATTAATATATTAATATTTTATCAGTGGGAAAAGAAGTGTGCCCCTATAACGGTGTTATTAGCTTAAAATGAATTAGAAATAATCTAGGAAACATTTTATGCTGAGGTAATAGTAACAGACAGCTGGCCAGTATGAACTTGACCACTATTTATAGATGATATGCTATGTGGGTTTTTGAGATGTGAAAGTGTGCACTGCATTCTTTTAGTAGTATGTTTCATCTGTCCGGCAAATATTTGTGTCGCTTTTAATGCAAAACCAAAGGCATGTTGTTTTATGCTGATTTGAACTATTTTTACCCTTTTTCAGTGCAGCCATTTGGAACAGCTGTAAAAATATTTAGGAACTGGTTGTGGGAGACCATAAAGTGGCCCTAATTCCTCAGAGCATGTGATTTTGTTTGCTTAATGTATGTCACTTGCTCTGTTGTGTGTGCCCAGTGAGACCAGGCAGAGACTGTAGTACTAAAAGCCTAATGGCCTTCTCCTCAGCGATGCCCAAAGGGCCCCTGAGTCAACTCAGTATGAGGCAGAAAGAATAACCAGCCTCATGTAAACTGTCGTGTCAAGTGCTGTATGTAGAGTCCTATTAGTTTTTTCATTATTTCTGACCTCTCCTGTCTTTCTAGTCAGATGCATGAAGCGAAAAATCCTACCGTAATCATATCATAATCAAATCATAAGACATGTTCAAAACTCGAAACCTCATTGCCTTCGCATTAAAAAAATTACCAAGCAAACTGAAAATCCCATAACTTTAATTGTCATTCAGCTCAACACAAAACACCAAAAGCTGTCCAGTATTGAATCTATGCATCAGTCAAATAGTGTCTTAAAATGATTAGTCATAATAAGAATTATACTTCTTTGATTTAAGTTTTATTCTGAAATGCTATGCTATAATTGTGTGTTTGAGATACGTGAGATCATCATATTGTCTTAGATTACCTCAAAGAAGTCACCTTAATTAATTAATGTGGTCTTACATAAATCTAAGATATTGTTTTTCTTTCAATGATAGTGTTAGAATAAGTAACTCTGTAGCCTCTGGAACATTTAATCCTCTACTGTGATGTTTCATGTCTTTAACCCGTCCATGAACAAAATGCAGTTTAAATGCATGTCTCCAACAAATAAGACATTTTGTTGTTAACTTACTTACTAAAGCTCTCTGCTGTCTTGCTTGCTGTTAGTGTGGATAACACTAACTGAACTGCATCTGTTGATACAGCACGTGTACCAAGAGCAAAGGGAATTGCAATTAACATCACAACTAAAATGACTCGGCTCTATGTAGCAAATAAAGGCCCAAATGAATCAGTGTTGATTGTCTTCCCCTACATCCAATGAACTGTTAACAGACAACTGAGTGTAGCGAAAGGAAGGATGGATGATTTCTTAAAGTTTGGGGAAATTACATTTGGTATACCTGTAGAAAGGTGTTGAGCTTCAAGCCTTCTCTCTATCGTAATAGAAAAGTGTGACTTAACATTAATTGTTTGAGTCTGTTAAACTGTTAAAACCAGCTGGTTGTAAGGGATGCAAACACTCATATACCTGTTATGTTCAGAGGAGCATAACCTTTTCCTTATGCGTCTGTTTGGCAAAGCTCAGAGAATCGTGTGCAGACTGTCATGCCATTCAGAACATGTATGTATCAACATGGAGCTTTAGGTTGGCCACAGTGGTGTGGTGGTTAGTACTGATGACTCATTCATGGTTCTGGGTTCGAATCCATCAGCTGAGTGGGGACTTTCTGTCTGCAGTTTTTAATGTGTCTGCGTGGGCGCTCTAGGTACTCTGGCTTCCTCCCACCGTCCAAAGACACGGTTGTTATGTTCATTGGTGATTCTAAATTGACAATAGGTGTGTGTGAGAGGTTGTCGGTCTCTCTGTGTTAAACCTGTGATTGACTGGAGACCTGTCCAGGGTGTATCCCCCTCTCGCCCGATGACAGCTGGGATAGGCTCTGCGTGACCTTCCTGAGGACAAGTGGTTATGGAAAATGAATGAATGAATGAATGAATGAACTGTGGTCTAGCTTGAAGCAGAAGTTGGAGATGCCGTGACTGAGCTTGAGCTGTGTAAGAAAGGCCAGGGACAGTGGTGCGCAACAGTGAAGTTGTAGCTTTCACCTAAGGCTCTGGACAACAAAGACATATATACACACACATTGGATAAGTAAATACAAAACTCTGGAGGAAGATGATTTAAGCATCACATTCACTAAATTTCATATTTTGTGTTTACAAGTGTGTTTTCCTCAATTAGGCTGAAATGTGTAAACATTAGTCATATTGTCGGGACAGCATACTACATTTATGATACTTATATTGTGATTTGTGATTGTCCAATTACTTAAGATGAGACTTGCTACACTCCTAATGTAATGAAAATGTAAACAGAGTTCTATCCTAAGCACTTATTCAATGAAACATTGGTACGATATTTCCAAATATGTCCTTGGCCCGGGCCTGTAACAAACACATGATGGGATTTGGGCTCTAGTCAATTCAAAAGGTGCCATATCTGAGCCCAACTTGCTGCTTAGCCACCTGTTCAGTTACCTGATGCCCAGAGCAATCTGTCCTGAGATACAGTTTGAACAAATCTGGAAATCCATCTGCTGATCATCATCAGCGTCCTATGGGTTCTTTGTAACCTTAAAGCCACAAATACTAAAAAAATAGTGACTGTCAAATTTATTTCACTCCTCTCCACATCTTATTCACTTTGCCCATCTCCTCATCTGACTATCTCTCTCTCTTTTTTTTTTTTTTTTTTTAGAGTAGGCAGGTAGTCGATTACATAAATCTTGTTTAAACATCAATAACGTTAAGTTAAACCTCCACTCCTGCATTTTGAGAGCAGTGGTTTTATAGCCCATTGATCTGTGCTAGCATTACTTGCAAATACTATCAGCAAGGTGGGGTCTGTTTCTCAGAATCTCGTGTACGTTGCCTTTTAAAATACATACTATGCTTAGGGAAGTGAAATGGCAAGCTTAATGCATGCTGGGTACGGCACATTTGTATGTATGTATTACAACAAGCCATTGATTCTTGTAGGAAAGCAATCCTCTCATTTCACTCCTCTCTGTATGGAGGTGTGAGTGCACAGCTGTGAACAACATGCGGGACCTTAGAGGGATTGTGTGGCGTGTTCAAAGACACTACCGCATACATTGTGGTGACTGGAAGCTGATGCTATTCTACTCATGTTTGCGCTACTTTCTGGCATAAGAAGACACAGCCTATGAGTGTTTTTCATCTGACTTTGTTGCCACCTTGTAATTCTCTTCTTTTTGAGCTAGTCAGCTTTCTGTGCAGAGTTCACTTGCTATAGAGCCACAAAAAGTTGAGTCAGTTTCAGTGGAAGTCATGACTTTCTCAGTTAAGACGAGAGTATGTTCTCATAGATGAACATAGGTTTGTTGTTTGCCTCCTTGTAGCCCACCGCTCTCCACGTTCACCCTTTACAGCTCACTCTGATTCACTGAATGCATGCTTACTCAAATGCTGACAGTGCAAATGAAGGAGTGTGTGTGTGTGTGCGCGCGTGCGCGTGTGTGTGTTTGTGTGTGGGGAAGAAAGAGGGAGGGGCATTTCCTTTAACGCATCTCCTCCGCTCAGTGACTTCAAGCTCACACATTTATTCTGCCTCTTCCCTCAGTCTCTTTCTTTTTCCCCCTCAGTCCCTGTCCCTGTCCTGTCTGTCTCGTGTCATTTTTTGTTTTCCTGTCTCATGTTCTCATGTCCGACGTATACATGCTCATCTCACTCAGGCGCATAGTCTTGGCCACACAGGAGCTCACAGTAACCAGTCTCCTCTCATTCCTCCTCCCTCTCCTCTCACTGTTTTCCTGCTCAGTCTCTTGGATTTTGTCCACCGCTCCTCCGTCACTGCTTCTGTTTCCTGCATTCGCTCCTTGGTTCTTCTCACTGCGTCAGGAATCAGCAACAGACTGAGGTGGGTGTTTTAAGAGCAGCATCGCTAGGTCTGAGGCTGCATCTCTTTGGTCTCCCTCTCTCTCTCTCTTCCGCTCTCTCACCCCTTTCCTCTCCTCTCACTTTGTTCTGTCAGTGAGAGCCGGGATGGTCGTGATTGTCTGTTCCTAGCAAGTGCCATACTATTCTTATGCAGCAGCGTTTTACGTTGTCACATACTAACGCTAGCGAGGCAGCACATCTGCCTCTAGAGATGCTTCGGAGCTGTCAATACGGTTGATAGTGCCGCCACTGGTGCATTGAGAACAGTCTTTGCATACCTTATTAAACTGGCACGTATGTTGCTCTCTTGCTGTCCGTCTCTACTCCATTACTCTCCTTTGTCTGAATGTCTGTCATGTATTATGCATGATCTGTCCTTTTGAATTCTTGCCAAAGACTCGACTATGCTTTAAGATTTAAAAGGAACTATCCTAAAATAGTCGGGGCGAAAGACGCAGGTGAACATTTGCGCTAAAGCACGCACATTCACATGGGTGGTTCGATTCCTTTTCACCTTACCTGCCCTGCTGCTGCTGCTGCTGCTGCTGCTGCAGTTCCATCTGTTGCAGTTGCCACAGCAAGCAACACCCCGAAGCGAGGCTCTAACTGTTCCCCCCAGTGTTGCTGGTGATGTGTGTTGCTGAGAGGTTGTGACAGTCATCCGGGCCCTGGTCGAATGTGTTACCGTGTCATTTAAATGTGTGTTTGTGTGTGGGTGTTCATGCTGAGGTGGATTGTTGTGGGCCAGTATCTCTGCATGCCTATGTATGCTCCTACATTTGTGTGTGTGTGTGTGTGTGTGTGTGTGTGTGTGTGTGTGTGTGTGTGTGTGTGTGTGTGTGTGTGTGTTTGCAGTCTTGTATACACTACGGTTACTTGCCTGCCTGTGGGCTCTGATCCAAGAAGAAAGCACAGGAGAGGCAGGCTGCAGGGGTTCAGTTTGGTGCAGTAAGCTGTTGAATGCTCTGTAACGAGCAGGAAAAAGGCAGATTCGTGCACCGGTGTGTCCTTTCACTGAGCCGGTACATCTGTACTGCGTAAAAGCATAAAAGGCTGTTGTCTTTTTTTTTTTTTTTAATGTCCGCAGTAGTCGGTATGTCCTTGAGTAGCAAAATTCTTAACGGTTGCTGTCTATACGACCTTTAACTTTTATTTATGACATATAATATGATGATGAAACAGATGCTACAGTGACTCTGCAAAACATTAATACGGTTATTTTTTTTCATTCTTTTACTACTAACACAATCAAACACAATCACTTGAAATAAATGCTATGTGGCACATGAAAAAAGAACCTGTAGAAGTGCTTTGGTGAGGTGCTGTGCTTGATGCTTGTTATGGTAGAAACAAAGGTATTTCTTCTTCTCTTGATGATGATGATGCAATTATGCTGGATCCACATTCCACTGAAAGTGAGCTTTTTAGAGCAGCAACTGTACAGAGAAAGGAACTACAATAGAGTAGCACAGATCAATGTATTTCTTTTGAGGTTTGAATGCTTTAAGTAAACATATGTCACTTGCAGCAAAGTAGTGCTCGTGTAGGTTTTATTGAAGAGGACAGCATCACAAATCAGAAGTGAGCAAATATTGCATGATACAGTAATTTCATCTTGCATTCTGAGACATATTTCGGTTATATGAAACTATGTAGGTTGTCTTTGATAACTGACATATCATACCCTTTGCCAGCTCATTAGGTAGTGAAAATGATTGCATTCATACCATGCGTTGAGATCTTAGCTTCATGAAGGTTACAGTATTCAGCACAGTTTAAAATAACAGAGAAAGCTTTTGATGGAAATATCTGTATTGTTTTGACTGCTTCATTTTGGTGAGTGGACCAGGCTAAATAACAGAAGTAATTCAGTGTTTAATTCAGTACCGTTTAACAATACGTTCATACTTAATACTGGTATTTTTAATATACCGGCATACCGGTGTATTTTATTGCACAGCATTCGTAACGCTGCAGTGTACGACACTGTTTCAGACCGGACCATTTTCAATGTAGCCCTTCCAAACACGTGGTACAGATGGGTGTGACTGCGTCACTGTGAGGCGTGGTGAAGATGGAAAGGTCAGAAAAATTGAGCAGCAGAAGGTGCCATGTTTTTTTTTTTTTTTAGGGTAACCAGACGTCCCCAATTTCTGGGGACAGTCCCAATTTTGGATGACCCGTCCCCCGGCTATAGCTGTCGCCGAGTCTAAAAAGTTTAGCTTTTTATGAATGAGAAAAAAATGATGCACGCAGACCATAATTATTGTAGTAGCCGGTCACGCTGCTATTGACATTACAGACATAGTAGTTTAAATATGTTTAAACGTGAATTAATATGTCAAAAGAAATGAAACCGTAATTGTTCCCTTTTATTCATTTAATCCTGATAACATTTTTTTTTTCTTTTTTTGTTCCCGGATTGCTAACACAGGGCCATGCAAACCTGTTTTACTACTAGTGTGGAATAATTCTGCAATATTTACTCATCATCACAGTAAAATACTCAATTGATTGACTGCGTTAATTCCTCTTTCAACAAGTGTTGTTAACATTATTTATGGGGGAAAAAAACCCTGATACTGTCAGAATTTTGAAAAATACCATGATATCTTTTGGTCATACCGCCCTAACTACATCCTGCAAGATAATCAAGATGATGATTTTTTTTTTTTTACCCTGTGTCAACATGGACTGAACATTGTAACAGTGGAGTGGATTAAGCACGGGACTGTTTTTCACTCGTATACCTAGTGAAAAGTCCATATGCAAAAGTCCATATGTTTTGGCACATGTGAGTGTAATAATTTGGCAACACTTTGTCAGCCAAGCAATAAAATTAGCAACAACAATGGGAGTTTACAAGTAACATAAAAAACAATTAAGGTCACTCTGCAGCCAATCTGAGCACCAATGTGAGATGGATAATTGACAGACATTGAATTGAAAGTCTCTGCCAAACATGGACTACGGGATGTATGTAAGATTGGGAGTTGCTGGGTGAAGGATAACTGTAGCTAATGGCAGAACTGTGACATTTCGCTCAGCGTTATCCGTAATGTAGGTCTTGACTCTCTGCAGTTTTTCACAGCTTGGCCTGCTGGATACTCTGGAGGGGGTGTGTTTCATAAAGTGAGCTCAGTAATCTTTCTGCAGTTGAGATTTAGCAGCCTGTCTGGCATCATTAGCCCTGTTTTGGGATTCCCACGGGTCATCATACTCACACATACATGCACACAGACACACAGGAACTTAGTAAATGCATCATACATTTACTAAGCAGGTGTGTTTTTCTCCTCCCTAGTAGCCGTATTTGTGTTCTAGTCTGGATTTGGAAAAGATGTAATAGAAGAGGTAATGCGAGTTTCTAGCCACAACACTCGTGTCAAGAGCTGAAGTAAGTAAACATTTTTCATGCTAGTAAAAGTGCAGTTTTCTAGTTGTAGGGATGGTGAATATTAAAGCATATATAATGTACAACATTAAAAGATCTTCTCTGAGTCAGCTTTCTGTATTTAACTACAGGTCATTTCATATGGGTTTTCCATATTTGTAGAGATGGGTCTGGGTCAGAAAATAGTCATGTTAAATGATTTACTAGAATGATTTTTTAATCTTATACATTTTTCTTCTTCTTGCTATTATTGTTTGTCATGAATATTTACTGATATGGAGGCAAACATAAGAGTTTCGAGTGCCTTTAATCCATATTTGGTGGAAAAGACTGTAATAACAACTGTCGTTAGCCAGTTTCATCTGTTACTCAATTGAACTATGTTATTTATGCTTGATGTAAGTTGCATCCGTTAATCAAAGAGCCACTTTCTCTGATTTCTTTTCATTTCCGTTTGGATAGAAAAGGGATTGTTATTAGAGAGCGATGAGCGATGAACTAGCCAGGTAGTTCTAGAGCGAGAAAATGAGAAACATTTAGAGGATTAACTATCATAACACATTGTGGTTTTAAGCTAATTGCCTTGATTGTCTGAAAAGATGTAGGACATACCAAAGGATATCTGTGGAAGGCTCAAGACACATCTCATGTAGGGCATCCACTGCTTATTTGTCGAGTTTCATCACTTTGCCTGCAGGTGTGATGGCGCTTTCCTTAGAAGTCTTGCTCTTTGGGCTCCTCAACGTACCTTTTGTTCACAGTGTCAGGCCTAAACAGCTGCTCATTTAAATTTCATCTCCCCGAAGGTTGTTTTTAAGATGTGTTGAATGCGTTGTGACGTTAGCTCCGTGAACCATTAGTGGACATTGCCGACTATTGTAGCATGCCCTTGCTCTATGGCAGGTATTGTGAGTTCATTGTGTGTCATACAACTTAATAAATCACTGTAATGGAGAAACTTACCCGAGGAATATTTCCATACAATGCTGGATAAAGGATTGTTTGGCTAATGAAGAGCTTCATTTGCAGTGCGATTAAAATGGTTGTTGTGAAAGTGCTTCTGCTGAGTGTTTTTAGGACAAGTGCACCAAGTTTGTCACCTGATGGGTTTGAGAATAATAACCCTGGGTAGGACTAGCCACTCATTCAGTCAATATTTATAAACCATTTGTTGAATCATTGCGGTAATGAGGTTGCCACTCATTAAAAAATGAGCATGTATGTGGGATGCTGGACAAAATGTGTTCACCTGCTATTTTAGGAAACATCACACAAATTTATATTGAGAAAGTTCTTCAAAAGAACCAAAAAAAAAAGGAAGAATCCTATCAAGACAGAACATGTTAAAGCATATTATCTCATCTCATCTATCAGACATGGCTTGGTATGTATTACAGTTGCTATCATGCACTTCATGCAAGGATGTCCGATAATATCGGCCAACTGATAATATCGGCCGATATTACCCTATTTGTGTAATATCTGATCATATCATTATCGGTTTTACCACTGATAATGAAAACAGATGACATAATGCCCGGGTTGTGTTGCTGTGCGCTCCTGCTGCCGCTGTTTGTGGGGTCCTGAGACATTTACCGGCGCACGATTGATGACCTTATCAAACCGCACCCAGAGCCAAAACAACAACAGTGTGGCTAACAGGTTGCTTGCTACCTAAAATTAGTCTGGGCTAAAAATAAATAAAAAAATAATAAAAAAAAATAAAATAATATAAAAATAAAATAATAAACAAAATATATCGGTACCATATCGGAAACGGAAATTAAGCATTTGGACAATATTGGCTATCAGATATCGGCACAAAGTCAATATCGGACACATCATAGACACTAGATGATGACAAATGCAAGTTGTTTATTTGCATTTTTTAATGCAGGAATTAACCCGTTTTCTACTGTAAAGTGAGACAATCTTTCACATTGAGTGCTACAGTATCTGCATGTTGTTTCCTCACCAGCACAGACCACAGACATCACAAGAAGCCAGCATTTTCACACTTAGGTCATGCTGGTCTGTGCTAAAGTAGCCTTCTAGATGTTTCGCTGAGGATCCCTGACGTTAGAGAGAATTAGTGCGATCACCAGACATGATGAAGCCATTCTTCTGTTTTTACAAATGTAAGTAATGTGTGTTTGTCAGAAGTGATTTGTGAACGTATATGCATTTGACAGAGACAACCACATTCATCATGATCCATTGTAACACTGTGCGAACATGTGAGTTATGGTACCAGTGTTGCAGGTGTGAATAATGACTTGGCACTTACTGTTGTGGTTGATGTGTGCCTGTGACTTATGAGACATCGTGCTGTTTGTGATGCCTGAGTTATTGGGGTCATGTCTATATTTACTGCAAATACTGAAGATTGATTTGAAGTCTGTATCTTGAGCACAACGTGGAAGTTTTTTGTGCTGATCCTTGACTGCTACGTTTGTTATCCTCCAGTACTGTACTGCAACCTTCACATACACAACTCTGATTTACACCCATACTGAGCAGCAAGTTTAGTTTTGCGCAAAGCAGTGCATCCTAAGCTAATTAACTAAACTTTAGTTAGGTGAGATATTCACAAATTGGTATGTGTTATGAGAGCAGATATGGTGTCGTTATTAGCAGAATAATTCACCCCAAACCTTCTTTTCCAAGGTCGTCCAGTTTACCACAGCACACGTGGGACCAACTAGTGACTGTAAAAAGTCTGTGTTCATTAGTCTCAAAACATGGTTCAGGAAACTGATTCTGAGAAACCAGAAGTCGTTTTCTTGTCATACATGACGAGAATAAGTAGGTGCAAGATTTCTCGTGTCTCGTGCAATACATGAGACACATATTAACACATTTAGTTCCATTATTACAAACAAACAAAATAAAAGCGCTGTAAGTGAATAAGTGAAATCCTGTCGCTCGGTTGGAGGTTTGTCAATCCTAGCATGTGTGTTTCTGTGCTGTAACGAGAGCAGAGGGCTGGCTGACCTGGCACATAGATCACAGTCAAAAGGGAGAAGGTTGAAAATAGGTTGATGGAAAAGGAAATGCAGAGAACAAGACCAAGGGAGGAGACCAATCTACCAACGGACATATTTACTCTCCATCTTATTAGTTACTGTCGCTTCAAAACACAAATGGAAAAGGAAATAGAAGTCCACAACAAAATGGAGGTCCAGCTCCCAGGGGATATGGGATTTGGGTATCAGCCCATAATTTCAATGAAAAAGCTAGTGTGAAAGAGCACCAGGGTGTCACGCTGAGGGATTCGCTTCTTGGCTGTTTTATACCCAAACCTGCCTTTTCCAAGTCACAGCAGCTCTGACCTCTAAACCCCTATGTTAGCATTTCTCCCTGTCAAGACTGTCTCTGTCCATCCTCCCTGAAGTTCAGTAACTCATGTACACATGTCATGTCTTTAATATCCTGCTGTATTCTGCTGAAGCATGACATTTTCCCCAATAAGTTTTGCTGAATTCAGTTAATTTTGAGCACTGGATCCTCCTTCCACCTCAGTCTTTGTCATGTTTTTGCCAGTTCCTAAGATAGGAGAACCGCCACCATTTCCTTTTATATGGTTTCAAACTGCAACCTCCTACTTCTGTTTTTGAGGTTTACCAGGGTATTCATTCTTGTGGTGTGTTATCTGAAGTTGTGGTCAAGTCTCTTGATCATTGCTCACAATGAAACATACACCTACATCCTGGAGAGAAGTATGACCTGCTATGTGGTAATTAATTGTTTATTTCACTAAAATACTGTACTGACTTTGGATAGTTAAATGAAACCCATTTCCTTTCAGTTATTAATATGAGGAAAAACATAATTAACATTGTCATTTATTTATCCTCATCTATCCTCATTTAAAACAAAAACGACAAATATGAAAATCCTCCCAAAATGTTTTGCTAACTTTTGGTATGACACTGATTTTTTTCATAGCCTGCCTCTGCTATGCAATAGTTTCACTATTAGACAAGTTTTATATCAGAAATATTTAGACTGTAGACTGTCACTTCCTTTTGGCCTCATGTTGCAAAGATATTTTATGTTGCAAAACTATTTCCCGCACTTTGATTTCCATAGTTTGAGTCATGTGTTCATTGCTGCAACTTTTGGTGACAAACCGATCAGCATCATCAAAAAAGTGCTACTTGGGCAATGTATGCACATTTGAGATAAACTCTCAGGAAACATTGTCCTGAACTAAGTAGCCAAGACTGGATACACTTTTTATTGCAATAGTGTTGAAAGTACGTAAGCAGTGGCATTCAGACGATGCTTCTTTGACATTAAGGTACCTAATGCTTGCCAAGACTGTATTCCAGCCCTACAATGCAGCTCCGGCAGAGTGTCATCAACACCAAATACTGTCCCTGTCATCAACATGTAACTCTATGTAGAAATGTTTCCACTCCACACTCCAGCTGATGATTTGTTCTGTGTAATCATGTCATCTTCCTGTTAGCTGACAGGAATGTGACGCAGTAATCTGGCATCTCATCAGCATGTGATCTTTGTTAGACGTGATATATTGTTAACATACTAATGGCTTGCCTTATAATTGGTATAACTCTACTTAGTGGCAATAAACACTTCTGATCTCAAAGCATTCTCTGAACAATTACCTTGTTTTTGAACATTGGAAATATATACGGTGTTGAGTGAGAAAATGAGATGAGTGTCACTTGCACAGTTATACATAATACAATGCACAGTGAAATGTGTTTTAGTATACATGGTCATGGTATATCCAAAAAAAGCAGCTGCACTTGTTGAATTTAGACGTTTAGCCACTCATCTGAGTATCTTCTTCAGTCCTACGTAAGGAACTGGTGGGTGGAACTAATTTAGGTGCACCAGTTTCTGGTCAAACAAGTTTCTGTTGGGTTACCCACAGAGTTTCCTTTTTAAACCTCAAACTTCCCACCAGTTCATTAGAACAAGCTACTTGGATGAGTGGCTAAACGGCTTCTCAAAACTCAACAAGTCCAGGTGCTTTTTCTTTTATATATCTATTGGCTACAGTCATACTTGAAAGTCAGGTTAAGGCGCAGATAAAAAGTATAAAATCTTTTCTGCAGCCTCTCAGTGTTTGAAATGTAAACTATTTGTAACCAAGATATTTAAATCAGGAAAGTGGAAAACATCAGGAAACATTTTCCCAAAAGCTTTTTGCTTATTAGAGGTTAGCTGGCATTTCAGCTATTTCTTTCAACTGTGATGCATTTCATTCAATTATTACATTTTTGGAAAGTATTTTAAGAAAAAGCAACTTTGTCCATTTATTACACTTACTTACATGTACTGCTAAATCTGGTTTGACAGCAGTGTTTGTTTGTTTTTTTTTATAAATATATTATAACAATGTTTCACTTACATAAATTGAATTTTCACTAGTGAGAGACAAAGGGACTCTCTTTGATAGAAGTGGAACAAATATTACTTAATTTTAGGTGTATTTTTCAGTAAATATAACATGATGCCGTCTTGGTGCCAGAAATAACTTTTTAAAATGGGTTGAAAGACGGATGAACAATACTATAGGTGGCAGAGCAACAGTTCACTTGAAACTTCTTACAAATATTGAGTTAGGCAAAGATAAAATCAGGAAACAGGACTCTTAACCTAGTCATTCCTTTAAAGATTATTCAAGAAACTGAAAGAAAAAACTGAAACTGAAAAGGTGCGGCAATGAAGTCGAATAAGATTGTTGCCTATAATATGTAGATTATATTTGCTTAGTCGTAGTTTTGCACGTCCACTGTAAGACTAGTCTCAGCTAACATAGACATCAGAAAACAAAGGAGCAGCTGACATTCTGATGTCAGTAAACCCCATTATCCATTAAAAATAATGAGTGAGGCAAAACTATGAAATTAGAAAAGCTCCAGTCAGCAAAAGTTAAACTGCTATACTGCTAATTAAATACTTAGTCTTGTCTAGACTACCTCTAGTCTAGAGGTAAATATACTGAACATCTACATGGATGGAGATCTGTATTCAAAATTTTATGGATGGTAGAAGAGCACCTCATCTCTCACATCCAGAAAATACATAAACTTGTGTGACACGGAAAAATAAACACTATTTAATAGGCTTGAATAAAAGATTTGTCTGTGAAAATGATCACACTTTGGATTCCTGGGAAAATCTAACTATAATAGACTAGTAGCGACTGATCTCATGCAAATGAGCACATTCAGTGTTACAGCACAGCCGCTAGCAGTACATCACATCTTAACAATAGTTGTTAGCCTCAGAGTTTACCAAGGTTAATGTAGCCGTACAGATGGCGCGTTGATTCATCACAACACCTGGACACATTGCACTGACGCACAGGATCAAAACAAGTGCTATTACGTTGCTCCACACAGAAGTCCTCTCTTCTTAGAGCATGGCTGCTGCTGCCTCAGGGAGTCGGTAAACAAACGCTTGAACTTCTGCAATTATTGTCCATGGCACAGGCTGTGGGCAGGCCGACGGCATGTATGTGGACATGAATAAGCAGCATGACGTTAACCCTTTATGCCTCAGGAAACCTGTTAATATTCCCACGCTTGACCACACAAGCACTAAGGATTTGTGTAGGTAGTCTGATGTAATGTGAGTGTGTTTGTGTTTGTAGAGAAAAGGGAAAGAGGGAGATGGACGTTTGGTGTCAGTCGTTCTTCCGTCTTCCTATAGAATCTCAAATAGCTACAATCTTTGAGCATGGTTAGATGGATCCATACACTACTGTGCAGTCATTGTGTGGGCACTTGCATTTAACCATTAAGGCCGTCCTACTTTCAACCCATTGTATTGGCTCGCCACACTTCAGCTTCTATGTTGGTACCAAGTTTGAAAGCAATTCTCCGCCTCCATAATGCATAGAAAAACAAACCGGTAACCAGCTGTTTGAGCAACGCGAGTTTTGTGTTCAAAAAAATCCCCCCAGTTATTCTGCATGTTGAGTGACTTAATTAAGCAATTAGTCGCAGTACCCTCCGGAGAACAAAAGCTACAATCCCAAAGTGAATGATAGTCCCTCTTTAGATGCACTGTAAGGAGCAGTGTTTTATTGTAAAAGAGCAGCTACCAAGGTGTTGTGTGGGTCTGAACCTGCCAAGTCGTCCGTGTGTGTGATCAGAGGGATGGCAGCCTATGCTCTTCATGCTTGTATGCAGCCAGATTTTATCTGTAAACTGAATCTCTCTCACAGCTGATAACCACCGTAAGGGCTGCGACCTCCCTCAGCTGGCATTTAAAGCCAGTTTGAATCATAAATATTATGTCAGACAGGCAGATTGTCTGTGTTCCACTAATATTCAGGCTTTCACTGCTATTTCAGGGACACAGCATGGAGCCCAGCTGGACTCGAACAGTCTTGAATGCGTGTGTCCGCCAACTGTTTCTTTTGCATGTGTCTATTGGGATATCTTTCTGCTGTTTACGTTTTAAAATGCTTTTTCCCTGACATTAGAGATTTATCAAACACCAACTCACGAGTCTGTAATATTGAGCGTGCTGTATCCTTATACAGGGACTGTGTTTGTACAGACTGTCACCATGATAGGAAGACATCAAAATCCAGCGGCAATGATTTTAAATGGCTTTATTTCTCAAGTAGCACAGGACCCAGGGTTGAACCCATTGTTGGAAATGAGTCTGTTTGTTGAAAATATATTTGTTTGGAAATCCTAATCTTCATTGGATAGGAAGCAGTTGGTTCTCATTTCCTGAGGAAATCTGATGTTATCTGACAAATATTTAAACATTTCACAGTATATGTGGGAGCTAAGTGAGGCTAATTAGAAAAGTCCCTCAGCACGGGCAGATTTTCTACCATTATTCCCTCGAATCCAATGCCAGGTTGTAATCCATACAGAGGAAACCCAATTAATTCTGAGTTTGTATGCTCTTTGTCACATAAGATCTGTATGTGACTGAGCATATTGGTCATCTTGTCAATATTACCACAGTGAGTGGGCAAAGTAGCATGGACTGTGTTAGTGAGTGGGAGGTTATAAAGTGTAATTTGCCAGTTTGTCACCATGCCTCAGTACAGTACATGTAGGGGATGCTGTAGTACAGTAAGCATATTAACGCTCACTGGAGTTTTATTTATTTCCCAAATAACTGTCTTGTTATTATGTCTGTGTTTTAGTTAAATCCCAGATTTTTCGAAATCTGCATCGGTGACGGCCCTTGTAGGAGGTATTCTGTATTTTTCTCAGTTTTGGAATAATAATTTTCCTGCACTCAAGGAGGAACTGCAATCACTTTTGTTGTCAAAGGTTGCTATGGCACCAGACCCATCCCGTTCTGGTGAACGCAATCAATGTCTCAAGAGCCTTTAGGGAATTCCTTAGAAACATGCACAAATGTGAACTTGCACTGCATGCATCAAACTGCTGAGAAGGTAAAATGTATTTTCTGATCCAAGATGAAATGACACTTGATATATCCAACAGCTCTGTGCTTGACTAATTGTCAGCAGCATGTGACCCCCAAGAGAGCATTTCTAACTAGGAGAAATAGGTTGGTTAACAATAGATTGAAGTTAAATAATGGTAAAAATAATGAAAAGAATAGTGTTTAGAATGGACAATAATGTTTTTCTTTCCTATGTATTGAGATTTGCTCCATTTTTTTCCTGTTTATTTAATAAACCCATTAGTATGACCAGACTTGAACCATACTTGGTGCAGTCAGTATCTTAAACCTCTAATCCACAAAGAGAACTTACAACCAGCTATTTTAAAAATTTAAAAGTTAAGCACCAGCTTGCTTTCAGTGTTGTGTGCTTCATAAAGGGGAACAGAAGATTGTCTGTATCACACTTGGGGCGAGTGTTTAGTTCCTTCCTCTATAGTGCTCAGTCATACCAACACCATAACAGGACTGGAAATGCAAAGTGTGAAAGCACATTTACAGCAGTTCGATATTAAAGTTGGTGCAGATACAAGTACAGAAATACCACCCCCCTCTACAGCTTCTCAGTTCGTCAATGACTCTGGACCGTTCACAGTGACTCAGAGGAATAGGAAAACATGTCTCTGTCTTTGTTTGTACTTTATTTTAGTTGAAGGCCACAAAATTGGTCTTTGCTTTAGTGTCCTACAGCTAGTCACACTATATTGTAGCTCAGTGGTAGTTACTTTGAGTTTCACACTGATTCTGATTTTTTTGGTATCGGTTCATGATCGCGTACATCAGTCTGCAGTACTTCTGTGAAAATGTAGCTGATGCTGATTCACCCAAGATTGAACAGTTAGGAGGAACATGCAGCTCTGTGTATCTATTCAAATGTTCCTATTTAACCAGCAATATCACTATATCACCCTGAACAATTATATTGTGTTGACTGACCCACGACACAATCGTTGTTACTCTTCTATTCATCACCGCGTAAAGCCGGTCTGCCTGGGCCAAAGTTTTCATTTTATTAAATGTTTCAATATTTGCCTTGTTTAATTTGTGAAAGTCTTGCCTATAGCTAGTCAAGTGAAAAGCATCGCCACAAGACATGCAGGAAGTAAGTGAAGGCGAAGGTCTGATATGGCGATAGGCCACAGTGTAAGGAGGTGTTATACGCCTGCTGTTTTGCAGCACATGCCGTCCCTGAACAAGCCTGTTGTCTAGTGCCTACTCAGCTTTTCCCTGCAATGTCTACTCAACTGAAGTTTTCTCTTCTGCGCTCTCCTCCACATATTTTTACCATTTGTTATAATCAGGCATTGTTTTTTATTTAATTTATTTATTTTTTCCTCTCCCCTACTACCCAGAACGTGTATGTGTGTTGCTTGCTAGTCACTGCAGGCTGCTTCTCTTGGGGCCACTCAGAGTCTGTTCAAACGACCGCCAGCCACTTGCTGCATTTGTGCCAGATTTGATTTGAAACTCTGGATGATATTCGCTCTGTTTTCCCTGTCAGTTAGAAAAAGCATCCCTCAGAGTGGCATGGTCGCCCCCCCAGGGGAGAAGATTGAATATTGTGTGGCTGGAAAACAGAAAACGCTGATGTTACTAAGACATGTACCACCCACCTAGACCAGAGCAGACACCCCCACCCCATAGCAATGACACTACTATCCTGGCAGCAGCCCTCCCCAGCAGGATGCAGCCTGACACATGCACACACACACAAATGGTTCAGGAACAACTAAACAAACACAAAGAACAGCACAGGTGTTGACTTGGCCTCTAAATTCACTAGATCTCACTGATCAAGTATCTGTGGGATGATTGACAGAGGACCCTCCCCTCAACCCATATGACCTAAAGGCCTCCTACTAACAACGTTCTGTTACCAGACACCACAGGACACCATCACAAGGACCTGTCTATTTTCTGATGACTCACAGCTGTTTAGGAGGCACAAAGGAGACCTACACGATATTAGGAAGGTGGTCATAACGTTATGTCTGATCAGTATATATGTAGAGACATCAGGCCCAGTACAGGGATAAACAACGTATTTAAATGATCACTGTAACTGTATAAGTAGAAAACCAGCTAGCAAAATCTATTAGTATTGAACAACTCTTATCTGCTGCAGCGGCTCTTTGCCATCTGCACAGGCTCCAGTGAATCCTTAGCCAAGTGCACCTAAGCTGAATCCAGCAGAGAACTTAAATACCACCACAGACTATAGTGTAGATAGATATTTATTGTTCCACAGACATCGTATCCTCCTCCTTATTTTTTTTCAAAGGTTATTGCAGTAAGACATTACCAAAGTGTCACTAGATTTTTATATATATATATATATATATTTTTTTGATTTTCCGTTCAGACTAATCGTGGCCCACAGCTCCATCCACAGTTAAACAAACATTAAACTCTGTTTGGACAAAACTGATGAAGTGCATCAGCAAAACACCAAGCTGCATGTGCACAAAACGAAAGACTGTGGTTGCATATTGCATAAAGATGCTGGTATGTGCTATTCACACACCAGTTTAGTTGTGATCACCATCGCCGCTGTGTCCCTCTTTCAAGCTCTGTTTTTTTTTTTTTCCTGAACTTAATGCGTTATGCTCACCTATGCAGAACTAAATATTGAACTCCTCTGTACAGCATATGCCCATGTGTCATTACATGTGCAGTGATGCAGAGAGCTCTGATATGTATTACTTGACCTAGGATAGAAAAAAATAAAACAACAGGACAGACTGCAGAAGGATGATATGAAGCACAGAAAAACGAGATGTGTATATAAACAACTTGGTAGGTAACTGAGATGTTTTGTTAATATTGTATTTCAGGATGTGCGGTATGCCGGTGCAGCCTGTGTAGGTTCATGTATACATTATAGAGGTCGGTGGGACTGTGATTTGACCTCAACTTTTTCTGTCTTAGTCCAGTTATGAACATTAAGTTCCTGTACCAGATTCCAAGTGCTGGCATGTGATTCTGCCACCCGACCAGAACCACTATGGAAAATCACATCTCTTGTTCCAGGTCTGATTTTGGTTTTTATTTGTCTTTGACTAGCAGAGAGAGTGCTCGGTTGGACCCAGAACAAGAGGAAGATGGTTTCATATTTCTGCTGCAGTGTGCTGCTTCGTGCTCCTGGTTCACTGCAGCGTGTTCTCTCCCTGCAGTGCCAACAAATGCTTCGTTTTAGCATCGCAGGCCCATGTTAGCTGGAGAACCCATTTACCGTCGAGCTCTCTGGCCATCGCCTCATTCTTTTCACGCTTACAGAGCGTCTTTGCACCTGACTTGTGTTTGCAGTGAATGCTATTTCTGTAGGAGCTATATTTTAATATCAAAAATTCTTAGTAAGTCAGCACAAGGGCATAAAGGAGATGTTGAGCAGGTATATACAGAGTGCTGATTCATCTTCATGCTGTCAGTGATACAGGTGACCCTGGACCACACATCTCACGCTGTAATGACCAGGTAGTGGGAGATGCTTACTAGATTTCGTGGGGATACTTTATGGCTTGTACATGCTTAAAAGCACAGCATAACTCTTAATCTTGTTTTGCCTTAGTGTTTACCATTGATTTCTGTGCTAGTTTTAACACGATAGCTTGGGTTGGTTTGTGTCTAACACATACATATGTCCTCTGCTTGAACACAGTGTTTTCTGCAGTTAATAACCCACGTGTAGCAGAACTACTGCAGTACATGGCAAGACATGAAAATAATGCAAGCAATATGAATGTTTTTCTCAAAAGGTTTGAGGGAATTTAATTTTTAAGGATTATAACTTCAGTGCACGATGCCCTGCGGTGGACATTTGCAGATGAACTTTAATGTATGTCGCCTTATGATGGGCATGGCTTAAAGTTGGACCATAGTACACTATGTGGCAAACCTCTGTGTGTGTACAACAGCTGTCCCACAATGTAATGGTTCCTGACAGCAGAGCTCTCAGTTGCGCTTTTGACATCTTTTAACTGGAGGGAGGAGGATTTGTAGCAGACGTTTGCTGTATAAATAGGCTATTTATGCAAATTGCTGTTCGCTTTTTTCTCAGTTGGCAGCCAGTGACCTGCGCCGTTTCTGTAATCAAGGGCCCTCCACAGCTTAACAGAGACGAGGCCATTTATAAAATCACAAACTGTCCGTCTGATGACGAGAGTAAAGAAGATGTGCTCACATGGGTTCACATCGTTACGGGTTTGGGTTTCATCCTTTGAATGTCACTGAAGAAGAAGGAGATTCCGTCTGAGTCTTCTTTGTGGGCTGACGGAGAACGAGGGTAACTTAACTTTTGTTTCTCTGCCTGACTGAACTCCCGTGTAGGATATCCCCGGCCGTTCTCGTCTGTTAGCCTGTCTCCCTCTTCCGCAGCCATCTGCTCGGGTCTGTGTGTGTTTCCTGCAGCTGCCAATATACTACACAACACGGAGCTGTGCTTTCAAGGCCAGCAATGCCTGCCTGCCTGCTCGCCTCGCTCACGTAAGCCCTGTCTCAAGAGGGAATTCACTCAGGCTGGGTGTAGGTGGATTTATGGTTGGAAAGCATGAAGAGCTGCCTTTTTGTGACTCAATTTTGCATTTTGTTTAGAAAACACTGAGGTGTATGAGACAAACCTAAGAGAGGCTATGAAGAGGGATGTCATGATCGGCACAATTTCTTCCGTTCCGTCTAGTGTTTGACCACAATCTTTTCCATCTGTAATGAAATAAGTCAGTGTGTCAGTCGGTGTAACTAAGTGGCTTTTTAAGTTGAAGGCTGATATCAATATTTGACAGTTGAATTTATACTTATTACTTACTTACATTATTACCTAATATCAGCAACACTGGAACACTGGACTGTAACACATGTCTCACATGATTGAGGCTGTGCAGACATCCTCTGCAGAGATGATGTGGGTGTGTTGCTACTCACTACATGGTACCTAAAAAAATAAACAAACAAAAAAACAAACCTTGAGGTTGATTGATTCCTTTGTATCTGGCAAAAGATAGTTTCACCTAGTTAAAATAAAAACAAACCAAAATACAAGGAGCAGATAAGAGTATGAAGTTAGAAGAGAGGACTAAATACCTCTTAGACTTTTAGTTTGCACAGCACTACTGTGTAAAACGTTTCTTTTCCTTTTACCTCATCTTGGTTGTTTTTATATCAGGACAATTATCGTCCAACAGTGACTTCTCCTTTCCGTCTTTCTCTTCCTTCTCTGTCTGCAGTTTTAATCTGCAAAGTGCACCGTGGCCCATTAGTGCAGTAAATCTGAGCCCTCTAACTTGGGCCGGGATGAGTCTGTACCGCATTGCTGCAGTCAGCAGCAGCATCCTCTCCAACTGCAGCTCACTACAGGCATCTCTGTGAGATTGGTGCATTGCTCTACAATGTGCTACAGCCACATCTCCACAGACTTAAGTGTGCTGCGATGTGTCTAAATAGGTTACAATAGCACTGAAGCCTGTTTTTCTTAAGCTTTGCTTCCATGTATTAATTATACTGTCCTGGTTTCACTCGACTGTAGATTTTGGTTTTGTGGTGTAATGGGGCTGGTACTTGCTTCATGTAGTTTAATATAATGTGATTTATCAAACCTTCCGAATAAATCGACTCTGTTAAATCTCTTTAACTCCTTCGCTCTTTAACCGTAACTGTGTTTAATAGTTGATTTGTTATTAAAGTTCTGGTTCAGTGAAAGTTTCATTTCCTTTTCGGCACTTCAGTCAATTACAGCTCGACTGTGAGTTTATCCAGACGCTTAAGTTTCTGTATAAAGCATTAACTCACACATCATATTTTGCTCGACCGCCCTGTCCGGTGGTATTGGGTCACTGTATGGTGAATCAGCCAGCCAGCTCATTCTGAATGTAGCTAAGCCCCTGGGTTGGTTTTTCCAGTTACAGTTCATTAATGCTCATGTACCATCATGGCCATTTTTGTCCTTAATGACTGAGGAGGGAAGTAAATTAACCTGCCTCTGGGTTAAAGTTTATTCAAAATAATTATTTATTATTATTAATTTCTTTTATCAGTTATCATCAGTTTCAGTCAGTCTGGATCAGTGTGTTTTTATTGTCCCCCACCCAAACCACAGTGCACTCAGACCCACATCTGTGACAGATGGTCCACGTGGACCGTGCTGTGCTGGGCTGTGCTGTGTAGTAAATTTACCGCAAAGCCTTTTGTCCATCAGGGTCGTGCCACAATCATCATCTAACAGCAGGGATAACCTGTGATCCTTTGTGGCGTGATTGAAATGAGTGTGCAGGGAACGATAAACGTGTCCTTGGGAACACGGGGCACGTATTCGCTGCCTGGGAAATAGATGAGAGGAGAAAGTCACCTTCACGTTATCATTACGATGTTGGTTACTAGACATGACTCACGTGAGTGCAGCCACTGGTGAAATAAGGTGCTTGACTGACGCCTTTATCACAGGGACATAGATACTGCTCTGCTGCTTTTTTCATTTTGTTATCCACTGCAATAAACGGCGCTTAAACATCAGCAGTGCTGCTCTGCTCTCTCACAGGCTACTGTGTTTTACTTGAAATGTTCAGATACATTTTTTTGTGTGTGTGTGTGTTAATGGCCTCTGTGTATACCTAACCACACAGCCCACCCTTCACCCAGCTCTCTTGTTATAGACCTCTTTACAGCAATGGCCTCTTTCTTGGGCACACATTCTTTGAATTATTCATAGAATCAAGTCACTCTTAGCAGTAGATCAGCTGCGGTTTGAGTGGTGAGTGCACAAATGCACAGCACAGTCATACTTAGTAAAGTAAGAAAGATTGAGGTCTTTTATGTGTTGCTGCTTGTTATTTTTTTACTGCCTTGCAGTTTTAATGTAATAATCCTCCTGTGTCAGGAGGTTATTATTTTAAATTGGTAACCATAATATAAATGACTCTGTTCAAATGGTGGGAAACTAGAGAGTAGGGGTTAAATTCGCTCGATGGTTTATTTATTCAGCTCGTGTCCCTAGAGTGTGAGGACATGACTCCATCTAGTGGTGCAAGTTTGTAGCAGCCTTATGAAAAATTCAGGTTCATGATTTACTGAGACTTAGTTTTAGACTTGGACTAAGACTTTAATGATCCACAAGGGAAATGACTTGGTCACAGTAGCTTAATTGTTACAAAAAGGTGAGGTGTTATACAGCTGGATAGAGCGAGGTATAAAATAAGTTCTGTAGCGTTCACTATGGGAGCGGAACTGAATCAGTCAATCAATATCGTTTTGTATTTGGGTTTCCAGATTGCAAGCAAACCAAAATCATGACAAAGGTTAAACTCACAAATGACACATTTATATGATCTTTTGGTGATCTGCAATGCTGCTTTATTCCCCTGTGCGGTTACATAAGGACTGGGACTAAGTACTTATTTTAACACGCCTACTCCAACCAGTTCCACCGCTCAGCTGAATGGCTCTTTGGCACTGTCTCGACAGGATCATTGTGAACTATGTGCGTGTTGTTTAATTATCATTTCATGCTCGGGACTTTATCGAGGATCATTATCAACTTTGCTTGAGTCAAGCTACGATGCCTGTGGCCGCTGTGGCCAGTAATGAGATGAATCCAGTCAGTTGATGTGAGAACACAAATCGAAATAAACACCTGATAAAAATTCACTAACTCAGATGTGCTCTCTCTCTCTTCCAGAGGCCCTGAGCAGTGATAGACTGAACGCTGTGGTCCCTCTGAAAGACGTCCACCCCCGGCAGGCTGGCCACATCCCCTCCCTCCTGCCTCCATGTATCCTGAATCTACCACAGACTCCCCCGCTCGCCTCTCCCTCCGACCCACTGGCTCACCTGGCATGATCTACAGGTGAGATGATGGATTGCATAGTACATACGCACGCAGAAACAAACACATTCCTGTAATACTGTGTCTTTTAAACTGCAAAAACTGCTTTGCCAGCTGTTTACTAAGCTAGAACTTGGAGGTGACTTAAGTTGGCTTCACTCTGATGTGATTACTGTGGTTTCAATCAGTGTGAGGTCAACTATCAGAAGGCTAGAAACAAAGCAAAAACATCCTGAATGTTCACACGACAAAACCAACACAAATATTTATTGACGTGCAACCAAGAGGATCTACAACACCTGACAAGCACATACACTCACTATGTCCCTTAACTGTGAAATACAGACTTACATTCAGACATACCGTGGTGTTTTTAATCTTGTCTTGATATTGTATTTGTTTACTTACTGTGGAGACAGCAGCATAAACAGCCACACACAATTAGTACAGATCATCCTGCACCCTCATGCTTCACCAGCAGGTGGCGGCAGACACTCGACGACCTCGATCACTAAAAGGCTTCAGTTCCTGTCTTTTCCTTAGTCAGCGCTATGACTGTGTTTCATATTACCTTCATTATGGACATATGAAATGCAGTAGCTGTCAGCTGAAATGTTTTGTGATGCATCACTGTGATTAAAGGGCAACTACTGGACTCTTATCTTTTATATACTTAAGTAATGTAACAATGCAAGTGGGTGGGAGGACAGTTTGTGGCAGTGAGATTTAATAAACCAAAGTATATCTCCTTTGAGCATCTTAACAATTCATATTCATTCGAGCTACTTACTTCTCCACTGTATTAGTCAACACTAAAGCCGTAAAATGTCCTTTGTGATGACAGATGTAAAGTTAGTGCCCTTGTTGTGCTAATCAGATGTCGATAGTAAGTTTTGTAATATCATATTCTGTTTAATAAATAGTGATTGTGTTGTTAGTCTTTGTTTAGCTCTTGTTAGTTTACATTGTCTTGGTTTAATTCATTTAAAAAATGCACATTTGTTACATTTTATTCTTTTGCTATAGCACAAACGCTATAAGCTCCTGCAGCTATCTAGTTTGTAATGAGGTATATTTTGCTGCACAACAACAACATACAATAACTTTGTCTTTTGAAAGTACTTAGTACTTACTACTTATGTAAGAGCACCACTCCATACAAAACAAAACAGGAATGGGCAGTGAATGCTAAAGTTCCTCTCCTAACAAAGAAGGATTGTGTTTGAGGTGAAGGCTGAGTGTGTAACTGTAGGTTTACTAGTGCAGAGCCTGTACAAACCGTGCGTTTTTGGATTGGACCAGCTTGGACGAGCTTGCAGCCTTCTCCAGAACCACTCATGCACACTACCAGCTGATGTGGTACTCTGTTTCCTCAAATAGTGGCACTGCTTCTTCAAACTGGACTTGTTCAGGCAGATTAATATGAGGCAATATTGTGAGATGAAGAGAATGAAGACATACCGTTATAAAAGAAAACCACAGAAAACAACTTTTGTCCAAAATAAATAATATTTTTTTGTCCATAACACTGTACTTAATTTCTATGGGTCCTGATTAGTTTGAAAGTTCAATAAACACTCTGTTTATTATTGTTTATGGAGAGACTGGCACCATTTCTATGAAAGACCACACATAACTTGCTGTTTTACTTGTCTGTGCTTTATGGGCTGGGACTAAAAAGTCCATAAAGCCTCTTATAGTATTTTTATAAACTGCTTATAAATTTGTTAAATTGTTAAGAACTTGCATTTTATCTGTATTCAGTTTGTTATGAATTAGATTTGTCATGAGTATAAAAAGTACCTTGAAGGACGATGGCTCTTCTAGTGAAGGTTATACAGTGACTATACAAGTCTGACCTGTCAGCATTCATTACTTTATCCATCAAACATATTGAAAGAACGCAGCTTTGTTAAAAACGACGTGCGTGTTTCACGTCTAATGCAGAATCTCCTGTTTCCCCCTGTGTCACTCTTCTACGTTTTGCTCTGTGCTTTCCATTCAGCTTTCAGTCTTCTTCTCTGTGTCTGTATTAAACTTTTCGCTACTACTAACGTTTTTCCTTTCCTACTATAATTAACCAAAAGTTTCTTTTTCCTCCTCTTCCTTGTTGCCTTCAGCGCTCGTTATGGGAGCCCCAAACGACAGCTGCAGTTCTACAGGTACCTGTCTGTCTCTGTATCCGACAGTTGCAGAACTGGTTCATTTTCTTTTCTGTGCGTTGTGTCTGTTGTAAAGTGTGTGTTCTTGTATGTGTTTGTATTTTGTGTTTAATTTTAATTTGGTTTAAGTATGATAACCTTGCTGTAGTGTCTTACTGTTCTGTCATTTAAAACCATGTGTCCATCCACTGCAGCAGAGATAACACTTATCATCTACTGTTTAGCTGGCAGTGCACTATCCAGCTTGAACCTGATAGGGGTGAGGATGGATTTTGTTGCAAGGTTGCCTCACAAAACCTTTGAATCAACAATAACTGTCGGAGTTGAAATGTCTTTTTTTCCTTTTTCTTTTTTTTCTAGCAGTGATACACGAGACGACCACTGTTGTACTTGTCAAACTTTGACATGCGATCGAGACACTTTTTTTAAAAACTGAACTGCTTCTGAGACAGTTTTTGGCATAACTAAGCAGATAGTCGTTTCCTTTATTCATCATTTCTATATTAAACTGCTCCTTATTGAACTCTCGGGAGTTGAATCTGATCTGTCTTGGTCAGAAAACCAGAGAGTGCGTTTTGATCAGTGTTGGGGCTGAGAACAGGCTCTTGTAGAGTATCTGGTGCTCGCTCCTCTCGCAGTGAGCTTTTAGATGCTCGGTGTTTCAGCTGCTTTAGAGTAGGATCATATTTTATGGACGAATATCAAGCCTTATTCTGCTGATGCAGTTATAAAACCCCTTACTGCGTGGATGTGCTTGTAATGAGCTCACTATCGGATTTTTATCTTGGCGCCTGGCACATTTCTGTCCTTTTAACGCAAACCGTCCCACCGGCTGCTCCCCTGGTCTGTGTGGAGGGGGATCGATTGAGACCCCCGTCTTTGTCTGTCCGTCACACTGACGGCCGAACGGGTTGAAGACTTCTTCTTTTCGGTCAACATTGTAACACACAGGCTCTAACAGGAGCCACGATGGCTAATGCAACCTGTACTGGTGCGCCAATGTATTCTCATTACAGTGGAATCTAAGTACTGCTTTGTCATTATTAGCTCATTACACTGTATCCTGTGCATTTAATCAGCTGATATAAACCAGCGCACAGCTGTGAACACGACTCGGGTGCTGAGCCAGAGCAGAAGTAATGATGAGAGATGCTCATACAATTCTAGCAGACACAGATGTTTGATATTAATTAATTTGAATGACAATTAAGGAAGACGATCTAGATATCCTGTGTCTGGTCTGGAATTACTTCTGCGTGACTGTTATTGTTTTTATTGTTTAATTGCATTTCTTTGTTGTTATCCAGCATGAGTTGTGTAACCGTCAGAATCTAGATGAAGCGTTTTCTGCCGGCCTTTATGATCTGTGCTAAGAATGCTTTTAGTTGAGTATATCCGGGGATGGCTGTTGTTAAACCATTTTACAGTTTTCCAGGGACTGAGTGCTCACCTATATATGTCACTACTATGATGTATGGATTATGGAGAAACTGATAAAGTAAAAACAGTTCCTAAGCAAATCCCTATATTTATTTCTTTTTCTTTTTATAGATTTAATGTTTCTTACAAATGTTGCAGGTGCAGATTAACCTCTTGAATTCACTGACTTTTGTTGAAAAATATATTTTAAGTTACACTTTAGTTTTACTTGGCATTTCACTGACAGTGACACACGTTTAAGACAATTCAAAGGTACTTTCATTTTTTATTTTAAATGTATTTAAAACAAAAATTCACTGAATAGAGTTTGCCATTGCAAAGTTAAGTGTAATTGTAAGATCCCTCTTAAGGTGGTAAGCCGTTTTTAATTGGGCACCGGTGATGACCACACATAATATATATTCTGCTATCTTCAAGACGGTTGATCATGACTGTGGCTGATTGTTTGTTTGCTGTTTGAGGCCTTGAGCTGCGACTTAAAGGAAACCAAACACACGATTTGTTTTTTGTGTCACCTTTTAGTGATTTTACAATAGCTGGTAGCATAAACCACAATAGGGCAGATAGGTTTGAAGATTTTTGAGATTTGTGTCCAAATAATCAGTCACTCTTGTGTAATGGATGAGGGCTGGGCACATTACGTACGAGATTTAAATATCACCACCTAGTGTGGAGGAGAAGGACATGTTCCTGTTAATATATTCCATTTTCTCTGTTGCATGTAAACTGGGACATATATCATATATCAGGATATGAGTTTTGGTCCATATCGCCCAGCCCTATAATATAGTAATAATAATATTTACATTTGTATAGTAGTACTACTGATATATGAATTTGAAGTACCTATTAATATTTCAGTCACTGAATCATGATCGTGAGCTTCCATGAGGTAAAGGGAATAAAGGGAGTTTCCAGATCTGTGTGGAAGATGTCATTATTTTATGACACGCTCCGATTTTGACCTTGACCTGAACACGAAGCTGCCTGGATGTAGAGAGATGCCGTGAGCAGGCTTAACTGTGTGGTTCTCATGTTGCTTTCATGGTTAGAGACTGCTTCAACATGTTCGGTGTGTCTTCTCTCTCTCCGTCCTCTGTATCTACGCGTACAGTCTCTATTTGCTGCTGTGTGTGTGTGCGTGTCTTTCTGTTTCATGTGCACACAACACTCAGCCTCTCATTATTGTCCATCTCTAAGTATTCTTTCCTGTGGAACAACAATCAGAGGCTTTTAGCACAAAAGCTTTGGTGAATAATTCAGGGCTGATATTATTTGCTGCGGTTAGCAGAAACACGACGGGCCACTAAACGACATAAGTGGATTTCTTCCATGAGATCTGGCAGGGAGGGGAGGAGGTGAGGTGTTTGGTTGTGGTGATAGAGTATGGTCCGAGTGGTGAGGGGAGGGATGCACTCTTATTCACTAATTGGTTTAGACATTTCCTTGTAAGACACTCCCAGTTTGGGTGGACCTGCTCCACCGCTGTCTGCAGTGTGTGTTTATAAGAGCGGACTGACGACCCACATCCTCGCTCATGAGCCGACCTCCAAGAAATCAGGTGAGTTTGAGGAAAGATTTGCACTCACGACAGCGTAGGGAGCGTGTTTGTTTGTGTGTATGATTTGTGCGTGAGCGGATGACAGTGTGCTATGGAGAGGACGTGTGGATGCATGCTGCCAAGCCTGAAGTCTCCTCCTATATTTATATCTTCTGTGTATGCGTGAGGAAATCGGTTCTTTTCGGAAAAGTTTAACAACTTTTGCAATTAACAGGGACTGCATTACGATAGCATCAACGACTCATTTTACATTGTGTATCAGAGTCTCAAACAGATGCTAATGGTTTTATTTATAGTACTGCATGTTAAATACTTATTGGGTGATTTAGTGTTTATAATGTTTTAAAATCTTAAAAGTTTTTTAATGGAGGCTTGGTATCAGTGGCGTTGTAGCTCTGAGATGCTTTGTACAGATGTCGGCAGAGTGCTGTTGAAGTGCTCTATTTGACTGATCGACTATTACATGATTAGTAGAGTCTGGACCTTAAGTTACTCTTCAAGCCAGCAGCAGAATATATTTTCCTTGGCGCTTACGAAGCAAAGCCTCTAAATGGACAAACTTGTACTGTCATTAAGGAAGCAGAGTTTAAGATAAATCGCAAGTTTGCAGTTGTATATTTAATAATAATAAAAATCTTATCTTCTTCTTTATAAAAATGTCATCATAACTGCTTTTAGGTAGATTGTTTTTATCATGTCTGATTGATTGGCTTAGGTGACGTCTTACTGTTTAATGTGGTTACATCATGTTTTTCTAATCTGTTTTTCAGAAGATGCAAACACTTATTCACTAATTTATGATATATATTTTTAGTTTTCCCATAGCAGTCATAATTATATACAGAGGGGTTGAGTATTCTGCATCAATTATGTATCAGTATAATATTACAGTCTTAAAACGATTTGTTGCCTTTACGGATAGTGGATCTGCTGCGGGTTCCTGGCATTAAGTTGCTCGTCGTGATAGTGGACTTGATACCGTGCTGCCCTCTGTTGATTAAATTCAGCGCAATGTTTTTTTGCCTGAATCATGAAGGAATCAAATAACATTTGAATGTGAAAAGTGTGTATTCTAGTAGAAGGAGCAAGTTCAGTCAATAACTACAGTTACAGCTCTACTTCTCTACTTCTGAAACCGAAATGACGGCCAACCTGACATCAGGCGTCCATGGTGCATAATAAGCTGCTGTCTGAAGGGTTTTTTGGACCCTGTTGTGATCTTCTTTTTTTTTTTTTGTCGTCCTGATCCACTTGGGCTCGTTGTACCCATTTGTAATACACTCCAAATAGATTGTGGGCTACTCTGATCAAGTTTGCGTCCGGACTCTCCTCATTAGACGAGTCAGAATGAGAAGCGAGACCTGGAATGTGTCCCCTCCTGTTGCTTGGTGCATGTTTGAATGCCTCCCCGCTGTGGACAGCATGTGCCCTCTACCGTCCTGCTCTTTAATCACCAGCAAGTCACCTGAATGCTCCCTATCAGTGTAACCCTGCCATTGTGTACCTGTCAGGGGAGGGTGGTGCTGGGCTATGTTGTGCGACTCTGATTACAGGATGCAAGGATGCATGGCCGTGCGCTGCCCCAAGTAGGAGAGCTGTTTTTTTTTTTTTTTTTATGGGAGCAGGTGCTATTTAAGGAGGCGGCTGTACCCTGCTGGCTCCTCGTTCCGTCCGTGTCACTAGTTTATTATACTCTGCACGGGTCGCCTCAGCATCACGAGGAGGAGGAGGAGGAGGAGGAGGAGGAGAAGGAGGGGAGGGCATGTTTGCGGGAGGGTACGCTGGTGGCCCCAGGGGGGCCCCTGGCAGGCGCACGTCCAGTTACTGTCCTCCTGAAAACCTGCAGATCCCCAAACCGCCAGCTCCAGGCAGCGGTGTTCGGAAGAGCAGCAGCAGTGGCAGCGGCAAGATGTTGTCCATGCCATACAGCGAGAGCATCCGGAGCGGGATCAACCGCTACCACTCGGACCAGGGGCTGAATCAGCCGCCGGCCAGGCCCACTGACCCGGCCGAGCTGCAGAGACTCCGGGAACAGAGGATAGCTGCTCAGATTAAGAACATGGAAGACTTCCTGAAGATGAATGGCCTGGCCCTGGAGGAGTGTGTGTCGTATCAGACAGGCATGAAGTACAGGTAAGAGGGAGGCAGAGCTAGACAGGGATGGAGATGGTTCCCCGACTGAGGCAGGTGTGGGTGCTGAGGAGCGGCAGGTGAGCTAAGCTTTGTGGTTGGAGGGCTCAGAGACTTGATGGTCTCTGAACAGGTGTTTGATCAAGTGTTTTTGGTTGGCCCCAAACACAACTTTTTTTTTAACTTGACTTATATGCAAATATATAATAGTTTTTTTAGTCTTTATCTGCCTGTTCTTGGTCTCTGTCCTCTGGTCAGACTGCACTTAAGCAAAGGTACAGCACTAGGGCTCAGGATTTATTTTAATCATCTAGGTCATTGGCATATTTGCCCAACTACATGGGAAGGTCAGACCGCTCCGTAAGGAGTTACCTGGCCCCTTAAATTCTCACTCAGACTAGCTTTTCCTTTTCCCCTTGATTGCATCGATAGACTGTTCTTTTCATTGCACTTTCCTATCAGTTGCCTCCCTCTCAATAACTGAGAGGGAGCCATGTTTGTTGAAAGTAGGTTGGACATGCCGGTAAATATATACTATCCAAGTGTTTCCAAATACTTTTATTTTTAGCCTTTAATGTTACTGTAATTGTTTTCTGAGCCTATTTCAGTATTTTGTAATGTATTAAAGTGAAAACCCACATCATCATACGTGCAATTTAAAATATATAATATTTTCACATTATTAACAATGCCAACCATTAAATGGTGGTTAGAAAGTGCTGAGAAACAGTTTTTTTTTTACTTGTTGAAACATCCATTAGAAATCCTAAAAACAATAGAGCTGCAACTTTGCTCTGCCGCACTATTAATACCCCTTTTCAATTCAAAGAATTGCCTTTATATAGCAAAATAGCCGCAAAAACCAAGGCTCATGTCTTTGTTTTTATTTATTTATTGATGTATTTATTTATTTAGCCCAGAACCCAAATGTGCTTAGTGTCAAAACTGTGTCAAAAATATATTTCTGTTGTGTCGATAAACCAAGCCATAGTTCAAAAGCAGGAGGTCAAGAATCTTTATGTTGGAGTATTTCTTTATTTTTTTGTTGTTGTTGTTGTAAAGAACATAAAATGTGGAACGTGTTCATTTTGGCTGTGCGATCAACACAATGAGGAGGAACCAAACAAGCTATTTTCTGGACAGTTGCACTGATGGGCAGCAGGCCTAACATCTGTTGTGTTGGCTAGTTAAGCTGGTGTGTTATTGTTGTGGACAGGGATAGCTTTCATCACACACGGGCATGGCTGCTGTTGTTTTTGACTCTGCCCAGTGACCAGAACGCAGGTATGGCTGGCTGCTGTTGCCATGTCTGGGGTGACCACACTTTACATTCATCTGCAGGCAGTGTAGTATGTCACCATCCCTGGCATGTTACCTTGCTTGTAGTTGCAGTACCTCCCGGTTGTGTAAAGCTCAGGCAGTGGCCCATGACGAAGTCGGGTGCATCTACTGCTTGTAGAAAGCTGCACAGTACAGTAACTGTTACTGATCGTAGGTCAGAACAGCAGTGGGATTTAAGTGGTTTCTTTGCGGTGTTGTGTTTAGTGACCGGTATTGGTTACTGCAGTAGTATTAACTCCACGATGTCCTGCCAGGATCCCCTGCTGCTTGTACTGTGATCGCCTGCAATTCTGTAATTGCGGCTGTAATTGGGCCAGCAAGTACATGTAACCTCTGACTCAAACTCATGATTATTTCAGGCGTGTGGTCAGGATGGCGGGCCAACTTCACATTTAACAATTCCTAGTAGGTACATCACCTTTTCCACCAAATACAGGTTAAAACGTCTTTAACTCTCTGACTCGCGTACTGTCGTTTTATAGTTCGGTAATTATCCACACAGATATCCTTCATGGTGCTCATTTCTGTTAAGGAAGGCATGGGGTTCATTTCATGTAACAGACAGCGCAATGGTCAGCAGACACGGAGAAGTAAAACGTCTCTGCTTTTGATTAAGAGTATTTTATTATTGTAGTAAATACAGTGCTTTTCAAATTAATGAAAGAGGTTACTGTATTTCCATTATATTGCCCCTGAAACTTAATACCACCACTCAGCAGGGCCATTTGGACACCGGAAAACTTTCCCTAGTGTTGATGTCCTGATGGCCAGGCAGTGGGTAAAGGAGCCAGCTAGAGCTCAGTGAGGCGAGACAGGAAGCCTTGTGTCTCCTGAAGTATATGGAGGATGACTGAGTGAGTATAGATCGCTGGAGTGATTTAACACTAATGGACATGATGGTAATGACCTGCACTTGGCCGTTCATACGTGGAAAGCTGTGTTTGATGACCATGACCTTTTTTTGATGTACAGTAAAGCGTATCTGCGCATTGTGAAAAACGTTAATGTGTAGCAGCCACAGTGTGAAACGAAAAAGTATTGTTATTAAATCTAAGTAAAATCTAGGAAAGCATTCAGGTCTCAGAATTTAACTCTCAGGTCCCAGTGATTTTTAAATGCATAGTATGTGCAGTTTCAGTTTTATAAATTCTGCATTATTCATCCGTTGACCACTAGAGGGCAGAAAAACATAAAATTTGACACATTCATAGTCAGCGCCACTTATCTAGTATGTTGTTATAGCTCAGAGGCCTGTTTTTAGACCCATTTTATTTCATAACAGCTGCAACTCCTTGGAATTACATAAATTATTAACTATTTTTTTCCAAAAACCTTTTAGCTTTAAAAACAAAAGAAATCAAAATCTAGTCTTTTTGTAGCTTTTCCTCCATAGAACAAACAGCATATAAAACATACAATCCAATGCATAGCAGAGGTTTCAACTTTTGTTAAACAAGCTGAGGAGTGCAGTTCTCTAATATTTTTGCATATACTTGTGCGGTATATTTACTCCATGCAGTTCACAGATAATACATTTAAATCCGTCATTTTGTGGGTATTAAAACACCACAAACAAACATTTTGCTGCTTCCATGTTTCTAGATTTAAGTCCTGAAACACTTTTCTTTCTGCTGTTGGTTGAATGAAGCAAATGGTGATTGGTCTTGTATTCACATCTTAACCACCTTTCTACCACGTCTGTATTCAACACACTGTGCAGTCAGAGTGACACAGTGACCCACTCATTAACATATACGTACACACAAACCCCACTGCCACTCACTGGCCGACCCACTGGCAGAAACTGGCTATATCCACTGAGCCACAGTCAACCCCCACTGTTTTATGCCTTTTTAAATTTTTTTTAGACTAAACACGTGATCACTGTCTTTGAGAGGATTTATCAGTATTGCATAACCTCCACTAGGTGGCGCTGATGTTCCACTTAAGTAGCTAAACTGACACAGCTGCACATGTTCCAAATGCCTCCCACTGCACTTAATGCCATAATGCAGTCAGTGAACACTCCTACACCGT